>NC_135233.1:725096674-726346674 GCF_051348905.1 Ranitomeya variabilis
TCCGGGACAGAATCAAACAACGCTGAGGAGGCGTCGCACGTCGCCAAGGGGGTAGGAATGATGGCTGTGCTGCGTCCCATTAAGAAGAAAAAAAGTCCCACCTCCGGGACGGTCTCACGGTGTGAAGGGACACATTTTATAAGTGTCTAGTTCTGCGTTTGCAAGGAACATAATAAAAAGAGCCACCTTTTCCTTTTGCAGCATTAGTGCTGTACAAGATGGCTCTTTCAGCTACAAACGCCTGGGGGGGTTAAAGGTTCCCTTTCAACTTGCTCCAATTAGGCTTCGGCCTACACTCTGGTCCTCCTTGATTCCCTGTGATCTAACACCGCCAGTTGGTGCTCGGAAGTGCTGGCTGCACAGAGAAAAACACTCTCCACTGTGTCAGTGGGGTTCAGTAACGCCAGCTGTTCCCCTGCTGTGTAGCCAGCAACATGTCCTGCAAACGCCATGCAGACACAACAGACAATAAGCTGCCTCCAGTGCAGGCTTTGTCCTACACTCTGCTCCTCTGCTCCTCCTTGATTCCCTGGGCTCTAACACCACCATTTGGTGCTCAGAAGTGCTGGCTACACAGAGAAAAACACTCTCCTCGCCACTGTGTCAGTGGGGTTCAGCAACGCCAGCTGATCCCCTGCTGTGTAGCCGGTAATGTGTCCTGCAAATGCCAAGCAGACACAACAGACACTAAGCTGCCTCCAGTGCAGGCTTTGGCCTACACTCTGCTCCTCTACTCCTCCTGCTGACCCTGGGCTTTAACACCGCCAGTTGGTGCCCGGAAGTGCTGGCTACACAGAGAAAAACACTCTCCTCGCCACTGTGTCAGTTGGGTTCAGCAACGCCAGCTGTTCCTCTGCTATGTAGCCGGCAACGTGTCCTGCAAATGCTACGCAGACACAACAGACACTAAGCTGCCTCCAGTGCAGGCTTCGGCCTACACTCTGCTCCTCCTGCTGTCCCTGGGGTCTAACACTGCCAGTTGGTGCTCGGAAGTGCTGGCTACACAGAAAAAAACACCCACCACTGTGTCAGTGGGGTTCAGTAACGCCAGCTGTTCCCCTGCTGTGTAGCCGGCAACTTGTCCTGCAAATGCCACGCAGACACAACAGACAATAGGCTTCCTCCAGTGCAGGCTTTGGCCTACACTCTGCTCCCCCTGCTGACCTTTGGCTCCAACACCGCTAGTTGGAGCTCTAGGAAGACAATCTTGAATAGGTCCCCCTGGTTCCAGTACCGTCAGCTGGTTCTGGGCAGAGCCTTTGGCTTAGGAGCCTCCTTCTGGGTATCTGAGTTCCACCAATGTCAGGTGGTCCTTGGTAGTGCTTTCTGGCACAGGTACCTCCTGCTTAGTAACTGGGTTCCAGTAACGTCAGCTGGGCCTCGGTAGTTCCATTGGCTCTTTTACCTTTGGATACCCATCCGGGTTCCAGTACCATCAGCTGGTTCCGGGCAGAGCCTTTGGCTTAGGTGCCTCCTTCTGGGTGTCCGAGTTCCACCAACGTCAGGTGGTCCTTGGTAGTGCTTCCTGGCACGGGTACCTCCTGCTTAGTAACCGGGTTCCAGTAACATCAGCTGGTCCTCGGTAGTTCCATTGGCTCTTGGACCCTCGGGTAGCCATCCGAGTTCCAGTTCCATCAGCTGGTTATCGGCATTTTCTCAGCCTTCTTGTACCTTCTGCTACATTTCCAAGTTCAAGACCCTAAAGTCGACGACCCGGAAGACCGAGAAGCATAAGAACAAGAGGCTGCAGAACAAAGAGCAGAAGAACATTAAGCACAAGACTAAACATCAGAGCAAAAGATATTATCTAAATTATAAGCAGAAGAAGACAAAGCAGTGTATGGGGTTGAGTCCGTTCCTCCTCGTGGTACCCCTGGAAAAAGCATGCTGCTGCAGGCCTAACTGAACGCGGACAAATCCTGTTGTAACTCTTTTGTGACAGGCAGAATGGAAGGTGTAATCTTCAAACTGTTATAGATAACAACTACAGGAATGCCTGTCACAAATAAAAATATGATGAAGAAGTAGAATATGAAGAAGAATAATAGTTTAATAAAAAGAATATGAAGAATGTAACAAAAAAAATAATAGGTAGAAGATGAAAAAGAAGATGAATAAGGTGAAGAAGAAGTTGATGTCAAAGATGCTGCTGCTGAGGATGATGAAGAAGAAAGTGTCGGAGAAGTAAAAACGAAGGTGAAGGGCATGGAAGTAGTAAAACATCAATATCTGACAAAATAAAAAAAATCTTAACATAGTCAATATCTTTGTAACTCCGAACGTGCTATTCTATTTGATTGGGCTAAACCTCTATGCCTTTAATGTCTCCACCACCTCCCCCAATACATCCTACATTATTCTTAGTTGTTTTCCTTCATTTAGAATGAACCTACAAGGAAAGAAAGGGTTTATTTTAATTCCGATATTTTGGTCCCATTGACTTGCATTGGTATCGGGTATCGGTATCGGCGATAGCCGATATTTTTTTAATATCGGCCGATCCAATCCGATACCGATACTTTCCGATATCGGAAGGTATCGCTCAACACTAGCGATGAACCAATAGACAACCTTGGCATAACAATCTCACAAAAAAACTTCGACAAGCATCCAGGGTTGCAGAGCGACATTGCAAGAAAACACGCCTGCCAGATGACTTCACTGCTTTCAAACAAGCTACATTTGACTTCAAATTAGCCCTCACCTCCGCTAAACAGACCTATTTCACTAACCTTGTATCTTCACTATCCTATAACCCAAAACAACTGTTTAGCACATTTAACTCCCTTCTTCCCACTACTGCCACCTCCGACTCCCCTCATCTCCTCCGAGGACTTTGCCACCTACGTCAAAAACAAGATCGACCAAACAAGGTAAACCCTAACTGTTCCACCACCCCAACCACTCCATATACCAGACCTCTGCCCTTCCCTAATAACCTCCCTGTCCAACATCACTGAAAGAGAGCTTACTTGCCTCTTTTCCAAGTCACACCTCACCACCTGTGCACTTCACCCCATCCCCTCCCACTTGCTCCCCAATCTCACTAACATGCTCATTCCAGCCCTAACCCATCTCTTCAACCTATCGCTATCTTCTGGTACCTTCCCCTCTGCCTTCAAACATGCCACCATCACACCCATCCTCAAAAAAACTAACCTTGACCCAACTGCTATGCCCAGCTATCGCCCCATATCACTGCTCCCGCTTGCTTCAAAACTCCTTGAGCAGCATGTCCATGCTCAAATTTCCTCCCACCTCTCATCTAACTCTCTCATTGACAACCTCCAATCTGGCATCTGCCCCCACCATTCCACCGAAACTGCCCTGACAAAAATTACTAATGAATTACTCACAGCCAAAGCGAACAGACAGTTCTCCATCCTCCTCCTTCTTGACCTGTCCTCTGCTTTCGACACAGTCGTTCACTGCCTACTGCTACAGATTCTTTCTTCCCTTGGCATCAAAGACCATGCCCTGTCCTGGATTGCCTTATACCTTTCTGACCTCACATTTAGTGTTTCCCACTCCCACACTACCTCCTCATCCCGCCGTCTCTCTGTTGGAGTCCCTCAAGGCTCTGTCCTAGGGTACCTACTTTTTTCCATCTATACCCTTAGCCTAGGGCCACTCATAAAGTCCCATGGCTTCCAGTACCATCTGTATGCGGACGACACGCCGATCTACCTCTCTGGCTCAGATGTCGCCTCTCTACTGCCCAGAATCCTGGAGTGTCTGTCAACCATATCCTCCTTCTTCACCTCTCGCTTCCTAAAACTCAATGTAGACAAAACCGAACTCATCATCTTTCCCCCATCTCACGTATCCCCCTACCTGATCTTTCTATTATGGTAAACAGCATCACGTTCTCTCCCGCACCTGAAATCTGCTGCCTCAGGGTAACTCTCGACTCTGCCTTGTCCTTCAAACTTCACTTTCAACCTCTTGCCACTTCCTGTCGCCTCCAACTCAAAAAATATTGACAGAATCCATCCCTTCCTCACCACACAATCTACTAAGACTCTTGTGCATGCCCTTATCATCTCCCGCCTCGACTACTGCAACACCCTCTTTTGTGGCCTCCCCGCTAACTCTCTTGCACCACTCCAGTCTGTCCTCAACTCTGCTGCCCTGCTAATCCACCTCTCTCCTTGCTACTCCCCTGTTTCTCCCCTTTGCAAATCCCTCCACTGGCTCCCAATTCCCCAACGAATCCAGTTCAAACTACTAACACTGATCTACAAAGCCATCTACAACCTGTCCCCTCCCTATATCTCTGAACTAATCTCCCAATACCTTCCCTCACATAATCTCTGATCCTCCCAAGACCTCCTACTCTCCTCCACACTTATTCGTTCCTCACACAACCGCCTCCAAGATTTCTCCAGAATATCCCTCATCCTTGGAATTCCATGCCTCAACACGTCCGACTATCCACCACCCTCGGATCCTTCAGACGGAACCTGAAAACCCATCTCTTCAAGAAAGCCTACAGCCTGCAAAAACCATTCTGCTGCCTCGCCAGAGCCTCACCACCACCAGAGCTGTTGCACCTCCGATTTTCTGTCTCTTCCCCATTATCCCATAGAATGTAAGTCCGCAAAGACAGGGTCCTCTCCCCTCTGTACCAGTCTGTCACTGTAAACTTGTTTACTGTAAACAATATTTTAACTCTGTATGTAACCCCTTTCTCATGTACAGCACCATGGAATTAATGGTGCTATATAAATAATAATAATAATAATAATAATAACATATTATGTGGCTGGGCAATATACTACGTGGCTGTGTTATATACTGCGTGAGCTGTGCTATATACTACATGGGCTGTTATATACTACGTGGCTGTGTTATATACTACGTGGCTGTGTTATATACTACGTGGGCTGTGTTATATACTGTGTGAGCTGTGCTATATACTACATAGCTGTGCAATATACATGGCTGGGCAATATTCTACGTGGCTGTGCTATATACTATGTGGCTGTGTTATATACTACGTGGCCTGTGTTATATATTACATGGGCTGTGTTATATACTTCGTGGGATGTGCTATATACTACGTGGGCTGTGTCATACACTGCGTGGGCTGTGTTATATATTACGCGGGCTGTGCTATATACTACATGGGCTGTGTTATACACTGCGTGGGCTGTCCTATATACTGCGTGGGCTGTGTTATACACTGCATGGGCTGTGTTATACACTGCATGGGCTGTGTTATACACTGCGTGGGCTGTGTTATTTACTACGTGGGCTGTGTTATGTGTTGGGCTGTGTTATACACTGCGTGGGCTGTCCCATATACTGCGTGGGCTGTGTTATACACTGCGTGGGCTGTGTTATATACTACACGGGCTGTGCTATATACTATGTGGGTTGTGTTATACACTGCATGGGCTGTGCTGTATACTACGTGGGCTGTACTATATACTACATGGCTGTGTTATATAGTACATGGCTGTGTTATATACTACGTGGGCTGTGTTATATACTATGTTGGCTGTGTTATATACTACGTAGCTGTGCAATATACGTGACTGGGCAATATATTATGTGGCTGTGCTATATACTACGTGGCTGTGTTATATACTACGTGGGCTGTGTTATATACTACGTTGGCTGTGTTATATACTACGTGGGCTGTGCTATATACTGCGTGGGCTGTGTTATGCACTGCATGGGCTGTGCTATATACTATGTGGGCTATGTTATACACTGCGTGGGCTGTGCTATATGCTATGTGGGCCGTGCTATATACTACATGGACTGTGCTATATACTACGTGGCTGTGCTTTTACACTACATGGCTGTGCTATATGCTATGTGGCTGTGCTATATACTATGTGGGCTGTGCTATAAACTATGTGGCTGTGCTATATACTACATGGCTGTGCTATATGCTACGTGGGCTGTGCTATATGTTACATGGGCTGTGTTATATACTACATGGCTGTGCTATATACTACGTGGCCTGTGTTATATGCTACGTGGGCTGTGTTATATGCTACTTGGCTGTGGTATATTTCTCTGCTGTATCTGTGCATCATGAATAGTGTATGTGTTAAAGAGGGGGGCCCACTGAGACTCTTTCGCCCGGGGCCCTCAAAAACCTGGAGCCGGCCCTGTGTTATGCCGCAGTGGAACGCAGTCCGTTAACGCTGCTATTAACCCTGTGTGACCAACTTTTTACTCTTGATGCTGCCTATGCAGCATCAATAGTAAAAAGATCTAATATTAAAAATAATAAAAAAATAAAAAATCATTATATACTCACCTTCCGGTGCCTTTCCCGCTCCTCGCGACGCTCCAGGCTATGCATTGCGGTCTCGCGAGATGATGACGTAGCGGTCTCGCGAGACCTCTACGTCATCATCTCGCGAGACCGCAATGCATTCTTGAGACCAGAGCATCGCGAGGAACATCGCTAAACGTCTCGCCTGGATCCGGGGGCCACCGGAAGGTGAGTATATAACTTTTTTATTTTAATTATTTTTTTTAGCAGGGATATGGTGCCCACATTGCTATATACTACGTGGCTGTGCTATATACTATATAGCTGTGCAATATATTACGTGGCTCGGCAATATACTATGTGACTGTGTTACATAGTTACATAGTTACATAGTTATTAAGGTTGAAGAAAGACTGTAAGTCCATCTAGTTCAACCCATAGCCTAACCTAACATGCCCTAACATGTTGATCCAGGGGAAGGCAAAAAAACCCCATGTGGCAAAGAGTAACTCCACCATGGGGAAAAAAATTCCTTCCCGACTCCACATACGGCAATCAGACTAGTTCCCTGGATCAACGCCTTATCAAGGAATCTAGTGTATATACCCTGTAACATTATACTTTTCCAGAAAGGCATCCAGTCCCCTCTTAAATTTAATTAATGAATCACTCATTACAACATCATACGGCAGAGAGTTCCATAGTCTCACTGCTCTTACAGTAAAGAATCCGCGTCTGTTATTATGCTTAAACCTTCTTTCCTCCAGACGTAGAGGATGCCCCCTTGTCCCTGTCTCAGGTCTATGATTAAAAAGATCAACAGAAAGGTCTTTGTACTGTCCCCTCATATATTTATACATTAACATAAGATCACCCCTTAGTCTTCGTTTTTCCAAACTAAATAGCCCCAAGTGTAATAACCTATCTTGGTATTGCAGACCCCTCAGTCCTCTAATAACCTTGGTCGCTCTTCTCTGCACCCGCTCCAGTTCAGCTATGTCTTTCTTATACACCGGAGACCAGAACTGTGCACAGTATTCTAAGTGTGGTCGAACTAGTGACTTGTATAGAGGTAAAATTATGTTCTCCTCATGAGCATCTATGCCTCTTTTAATACATCCCATTATTTTATTTGCCTTTGTAGCAGCTGCCTGACACTGGCCACTGAATATGAGTTTGTCATCCACCCATACACCCAGGTCTTTTTCATTGACGGTTTTGCCCAGAGTTTTAGAATTAAGCACATAGTTATACATCTTATTACTTCTACCCAAGTGCATGACCTTACATTTATCCCCATTAAAGCTCATTTGCCATTTATCAGCCCAAGCTTCTAGTTTACATAAATCATCCTGTAATATAAAATTGTCCTCCCCTGTATTGATTACCCTGCAGAGTTTAGTGTCATCTGCAAATATTGAAATTCTACTCTGAATGCCCCCTACAAGGTCATTAATAAACCTTAGTGTTATATACTGCGTGAGCTGTGCGCTGTACTACATGGGCTGTTATATACTACGTGGCTGTGTTATATACTATGTGGCTGTGTTATATACTACCTGGGCTGTGTTATGTACTGTGTGAGCTGTGCTATATACTACATGGCTGTGTTATATACTACGTGGGCTGTGCTATATACTACGTAGCTTTGCAATATACATGACTGGGCAATATACTACGTGGCTGTGCTATATACTACATGGCTGTGCTATATACTACATGGCCTGTGTTATATACTATGTGGGCTGTGTTATATACTACGTGGGATGTGCTATATACTACATGGGCTGTGTTATACACTGCATGGGCTGTCCCATATAATGCGTGGGCTGTGTTATACACTGCGTGGGCTGTGTTATATACTACGTGGGCTGTGCTATATACTACGCGGGCTGTTATACACTGCGTGGGCTGTCCCATATACTGCGTGGGCTGTGTTATACACTGCGTGGGCTGTATTATATATACTACATGGGCTGTGCTATATACTACATGGGCTGTGTTATACACTGCGTGGGCTGTGCTATATACTACGTGGCTGTTAAATACTACGTGGGCTGTGCTATATACTATGTAGCTGTGCAATATACATGGCTGGGCAATATACTACTTGGCTGTGGTATATACTACGTGGCTGTGTTATATACTACATGGGCTGTGTTGTATACTACGTTGGCTGTGTTATATACTATGTGGGCTGTGCTATATACTGCGTGGGCTGTGTTATGCACTGCGTAGGCTGTGTATATACTACGTGGGCTGTGTTATACACTGTATGGGATGTGCTATATGCTACGTGGGCTGTGCTATATACTACATGGGCTGTGCTATATACTACGTGGCTGTGCTATATACTATGTGGGCTGTGCTATATACTACATGGCTGTGCTATATGCTATGTGGGCTGTGCTATATGTTACATGGGCTGTGTTATACTATGTGGCCTGTGCTATATACTACGTGGCCTGTGCTATATGCTATGTGGCCTGTGCTATATGCTACGTGCCTGTGCTATATACTATGTGGGCTGTGCTATATACTACGTGGCTGTGCTGTATACTATGTGGGCTGTGCTATATACTACATGGCTGTGCTATATGCTACGTGGGCTGTGCTATATGTTATGTGGCCTGTGCTATATGCTACATGGGCTGTGTTATATGCTACGTGGGCTGTGTTATATGCTACTTGGCTGTGGTATATTTCTCTGCTGTATCTGTGCATCATGAATCGTGGTATGTGTTAAAGAGGGGGGCCACTGAGACTCTTTCGCCTGGGGCCCTCAAAAACCTGGAGCCGGCCCTTGCTTCAATGATTGGTCACGCCCGGCCGGCTGCGAACAATCAGCGACAGGTGCAGTCCGGCTGCAAATTGGCACGGAATTTGAACCACGCTTCGCTAATTGGTTGCGCCCAGCCAGCCGAATCCTGTGTATAAATTGCATTATTCTGAAAACTTCATAAATAAACTACATACATATTCTAGAATACCCGATGCGTTAGAATCGGGCCACCATCTAGTAAATAATATTAACCTTGATGTATCAGTCATTCATATGGTTTGCAGGGTCATCCTAAGCATCGGATTTCAACATATATGTCAAATTCCAGAGTTTGGGCTACAAAGTTAATCTGCAGAGCAAGTGTAGTTTTGCTTGGGTTCAACCCATTACTGACCAGGCCTGAATGGGCCTTATTGACCAGACATTTTGTTTTCTTAATTTTTTGCCTCTTCTTTTTGCAGCTACCAGCTGTTAGGGGTCGAGATCCCGCCTCTGCACAGGGGGAATCTCGAGCCATCTCCGCTGCGGTCTCCCATCCTTCTCCAGCTACAGTGGAGCCTGCTCAGCGGAGACATCTGTCACAGCGTCTTGCTCAGTCTGACTCTGTTCAAAGGGTTACTGCTGCTTTTCCAGCTTCTGCCATTAAAGCCAGTACTGGGCAGCGGCGAGCAGACGCTTCTGGGACTAAGTCCTGCTTTTCTCGTTCTGAGCATGCCCAGAGTGAGATCTCTCGGTGGAGATCGAGGGTCACATGTTCAGATACTGCAGCCAAATCTATTGGTCCTTCTAGGAAGGTCCTGTAGGTGCGCAGGCTCTGTAGCAGCCTCTCATTGGTCCTTCTAGGAAGGTCCTGTACGTGCTGCAGCTATTTAAGGCTCGCATGGCCACACGGCCATGGCCTAGTATTGAATCAGTTTTGTGCATGCGCCAGTGTGCTCACGTTTATGTGTGTGTTCAGGGACTGAATAAGCCCCTAGAATGCCGGCACGTCCGGCGAGGAGATTGTGTGTGTGGATCTAGGGCCCCAGCTGAAATAAGCCCCTAGAATACCGGCTTCTCCAGTGAGGAGATTGTATGTGTGTGTGACCGTGACCACAGACTGCCTTCAGCTCGTCAGTTAGCTGTGAACTCCTGTGGGGTTAACAGGGCACAGCGTCTTGTTTCCGTGCGACTCTGTGAAGTAACAGAGGTCACTTAAACCGCCATATAGTGCCGTCATTTGCTAGCAGCAGGTTCCTCCTGCATGGTGGACCTCGGGCTGCGAACGCACCAATAATAACATCTATATTTACTTGGTGCGTTCCGCTAGCCCTAACATAATACTAGCGCCTGGGTCTGGCTAGCAATGGCAGACAAACAGCAATCTTTGTGGTACATCCAGCAGCTGGAGGGTAGGTTGGCAGCTCTCGAGCGCACAACCTCAGCTGTGGATGTTACCGCAGTAGCTGTTCAGGCTGCTAGCGTGGCTGCAGCAACTTTGTCCACTGCCACTCCTGTTCCGACCCTATCTCGCCTCACGCTGCCAGAAAAATTTTCTTGTGATGTCAAATCTTGTAGGGGTTTCGTGAGTCAGTGCTCAATACACCTTGAGCTTCTGGCTGCACGTTTCCCTACAGAGAGGGCAAAGGTGGGATTCATTATGTCCCTCCTGTCAGACAGGGCGTTGGAGTGGGCTACGCCGCTGTGGGAGCGTGGTGATCATGTGGTGCAGAGTGCTCCGCTGTTTCTGAGC
The DNA here is from genome assembly GCF_051348905.1 of Ranitomeya variabilis. Classification (NCBI taxonomy): domain Eukaryota; kingdom Metazoa; phylum Chordata; class Amphibia; order Anura; family Dendrobatidae; genus Ranitomeya; species Ranitomeya variabilis. The sequence goes on from NC_135233.1 coordinate 725,107,424, forward strand.
ACTCTGAAACAGGTCTTTTTAGGACCTCGAGTCACCCATGATACGACGCTCCAACTCTTGGCATTGACTCAGGGCTCGTCCTTGGTCAGCCATTTTGCCGTCGACTTCCGCAACTTAGCATCTGAGCTGGAGTGGTCGGATAAAGCCCTCATCCCTATATTTTGGAGGGGGCTGGCTCACCATGTTAAGGACGCTCTGGCCACTAGGGAGATTCCCGCCACACTGGAGGAGTTAATAGCTCTATCTACTCATATTGATCTCCATTTTCACGAGCGGAGGTTAGAGCGAGCCCAGTGTAGGCAGAGGTTTCGGCTGGCTCCCACCTTCGCCAAACCTTTGGAATCTCCTGTTCAGTCAATCGAGTCACATGAGGCCATGGAGTTGCCACGAGCGGGACCTAAGTCCCGGAGCGCTCGTGCACTTAGGGTCTGTCATGTTTGCCGGCAGTCAGGACATTTTGCCACCAGATGTCCTCAGCGGTCGGGGAAACGTCAGCGTCTAGTGGTAGTCGGTGGAGGTTCACTAGACACGGTGACGTTTGCCTCCAAATTGTCCTTTAAAGGGACAATTACCTTTGGCCCATCCACTCATTCGGTAGAGCTTTGCGTGGAATCCAGGGCGGAGGGCAATTTTATGTCTTCTGCCTTCGCCCAACGACACGCAATACCTCTGGTGATGCTCGCCCAACCAGTGACCGTACGAGTGGTGAATGGGTCGACACTGCTCTCACAGATTACACACCAGACCATCCCATTTACTCTATCCATGTCGCCATCTCATCAGGAGATAATATCTCTGCTCGTCATTCCTGAGGGAATTGATGAGGTCCTGTTAGGGATACCTTGGCTACGGTACCACTCTCCTCATATTGAGTGGTCCACAGGCAGGATTTTGGGATGGAGTAAATCTTGTGGGGGTAGATGTCAGAGGGAATGCGTTCAGGTTGCTACAACTGAGGTACCCGCAGATCTCTCCTCTCTCCCCAAGCAATATTGGCCCTATGCGGACATGTTCTCCAAAAGGGCTGCGGAGATTCTTCCGCCTCACCGCCCCTATGACTGTCCTATTGACCTCTTGCCTGGTGCTGAGCCTCCCCGGGGTCGAGTCTACCCATTGTCTCTCCCAGAGACGGAGGCTATGTCTCAGTACATCCAGGAGAATTTGGCAAGGGGATTCATTAGGAAGTCTGTGTCATCTGCAGGGGCTGGGTTCTTCTTTGTGCAGAAGAAGAATGGAGAATTACGTCCATGCATTGATTACAGGGGTCTTAACGCCATCACCGTTAAGAACAAGTACCCTCTGCCCCTGATATCTGAGCTTTTTGACAGGCTTCGGGGAGCAAGAGTGTTTACTAAACAAGATCTGCGGGGTGCTTACAACCTGATTCGCATCCATGAGGGGGACGAATGGAAGATGGCTTTTAACACCAGGGATAGGCACTATGAGTATCTGGAGATGCCCTTTGGGCTCTGCAATGCCCCAGCTATTTTCCAAGACTTTGTAAACGATATCTTCTGGGATATGCTCTCCACCTCGGTGGTAGTCTACCTGGATGATATTCTCATCTACTCTCCAGATATAGACTCCCACCGGAGAGATGTTTGCAAAGTCTTCAACCTCCTACGGGCAAATTCCCTCTATGCCAAGTTGGAGAAGTGTGTGTTTGAGCAGGAGTCTTTGCCTTTCCTGGGCTATATCATCTCGGCCCAAGGATTGGCTATGGATCCTGCCAAGCTACAGGCTGTGATGGACTGGCAGGAACCCCATTCTCTCAAAGCGGTGCAGCGCTTTATGGGGTTCATTAACTACTATCGCCAGTTCATTCCCCACTTCTCAACTTTGGGAGCTCCTTTGGAGGCCCTCACCAAAAAGGGAGCAAATCACAAATTGTGGTCAGAAGAGGTCTCCAAGGCCTTCCTCTCTATTAAGTCCCACTTTGCTAGTGCTCCCATTCTACATCGCCCCGATGTAGATAAACCTTTCATAATGGAGGTGGATGTCTCATCTGTCGGTGCTGGAGCAGTCCTATTCCAAAAGGATGCTCAAGGTCGGAAGCATCCCTGCTTCTTTTTCTCTAAGACCTTCACACCAGCAGACAGGAATTATTCCATCGGGGACAGGGAGTTGCTAGCTATGAAGTTGGCCTTCTCGGAGTGGAGACATCCCTTGGAGGGGGCTCGGTTTCCCTTCCAAGTTTTCACCGACCACAAGAATTTGGTCTATATTCAGACTGTCCAGCGGCTAAATTCTCGCCAGGCCAGATGGTCCCTGTTCTTCTCCCGGTTCCATTTCACCCTCCATTTTCTCTCCGGGGAGAAGAACATTCATGCCGATGCTCTCTCCCACTCCGTAGTGTCATCAGCGGAGGAGGAGGAGGAACCTCGGCTTATTGTCCCTTCTGAGAGTCTGAGGACCGTGGCTCCGGTTTCACTTGAGTCTGTGCCCCCGGGTAGGACTTTCGTGCCAGCAAATTTGTGACCGGAGGTTCTCTCTTGGGCTCATTCGTCCAGAGTGGGTGGGCACTTTGGGACTAAAAGGACATCAGAGCTGTCTAGAACGTACTGGTGGCCACATATGGTCCGTGACATTGGAGACTATATTTGGGCGTGTGTCTCCTGAGTAGTGTTGAGCGATACCGTCCGATACTTGAAAGTATCGGTATCGGAAAGCATCAGCCGATACCGGCAAAGTATCGGATCCAATCCGATACCGATACCCGATACCAATACAAGTCAATGGGACTCAAGTATCGGACGGTATCCCTGATGGTTCCCAGGGTCTGAAGGAGAGGAAACTCTCCTTCAGGCCCTGGGATCCATATTAATGTGTAAAAGAAAGAATTAAAATAAAAAATATTGCTATACTCACCTCTCCGACGCAGCCTGCAACTTACCGAGGGAACCGGGAGCGTTCTTTGCTTAAAATTTGCGCGTTTACTTCCTTACGTGAAGTCCCGGCTTGTGATTGGTCGCGTGCCGCCCATGTGGCCGCGACGCGACCAATCACAGCAAGCCGTGACGTAATTTCAGGTCCTTCAGGATTTTAATATTACGTTCTGGCTTATGATTGGTCGCGTCGCGGCCACATGGGCGACGCGACCAATCACAAGCCGTGACGTCACGGGAGGCTGGACACTTCTCGACAACGGCCAGCTGGGTTATTATATCCCCTGCCGAGATGGGAGATGGTCGGGATGGAGTTTGTGGTGGGTTTGCCCAAGTCTCGTGGATGTACCATCATTTGGATTATCACCGATCATTTTTCTAAGATGGTGCACTTGGTGCCGCTTCCCCGGCTACCTTCTGCACGGGCCTTGGCAGCGTTGTTTATAAAACACATCTCCCGTCTACACGGTATGCCAGACAAAATTGTCAGTGACCGGGGTCCCCAGTTTGTGTCTCGGTTCTGGAGAGAGCTTTGTCATCTTCTCAGCATTGAGTTGAATCTCTCTTCTGCGTTTCATCCCGAGACGAATGGGTTGGTAGAGAGGGACAACCAGACCTTGGTCACATATCTGCGATATTTTGTCTCAGCCAGGCAGGATGACTGGGCATCTTTGCTATCGTGGGCAGAGTTTGCAGTGAACAAGCTGACTCGACTGGACAGACTCCATTCCTCCTTAACTATGGTCAGCATCCACGGGTACCTGTGCCCATGCCTGTGTCTTCCGCCGACTCCAGAGTGGCAGACAGGGCTGTGGAGGCATGGGACATTTGGGACCGCACTCAGGATGCCATTCGGGACTCCAAGGAGAGAATGAGGTCCTCCGCCGACACACATCGGCGCCCCGCTCCGACCTTTGCTCCTGGCGAATTAGTGTGGCTCTCAGCCCGTAACATCAGGCTGCGAGTTGAGTCCACTAAGCTTGCACCTTGCTACTTGGGTCCTTTCAAGGTCCTCGAACAGGTTAACCCTGTGGTCTACTGTTTAGCCCTTCCGCCACGCCTGGGTATCACCGACACCTTTCATGTGTCCCTCTTGAAGCCCGTATTCTTGTCCCGGTTTTCCGAGTCATCTGCCGGGACATCGGGTTCATCTTTGGTTGATTACGAGGAGAACGCTATCTTGGGGTGCAAGGTGGTACGTGGCAAAAAAATGTATTTGGTGGATTGGAGGGGTTATGGTCCAGAGGAAAGGTCCTGGGAGCCTGCTGAGCATATTTGAGCTCCGCAGCTCATTGCTGCCTTCGAACGTAGTGAGGTCTAAGGAGGGGGGGCCATGTTAGGGGTCGAGATCCCGCCTCTGCACATCAGGAATCTCAAGCCATCTCTGCTGCGGTCTCCCATCCTTCTCCAGCCGCAGTGGAGCCTGCTCAGTGGAGACGTCGGTCCCAGTGTCTTGCTCAGTCTGACTCTGTCCAAAGGGTTACTGCTGCTTTTCCAGCTTCTGCCATTAAAGCCAGTACTGGGCAGCGGCGAGCAGACGCTTCTGGGACTAAGGGTACCGTCACACAGTGCAATTTTGATCGCTACAACGGCACGATTTGTGACGTTCCAGCGATGCATTTACGATATCGCTGTGTCTGACACGCTACTGCGATCCGGATCCCCGCTGAGAATCATACGTCGTAGCAGATCGTTTGAAACTTTCTTTCGTCGTCTAGTGTCCCGCTGTGGCGGCATGATTGCATTGTGTGACACAGGTTGTATACGATGTGCGCACAGTAACCAACGACTTCTACATCGCAAATACGTCATGAAATTATCGCTCAACGATACTTATACGACGCTGCAACGTCACGAATCGTGCCGTCGTAGCGATGAAAATGGCACTGTGTGACGGTACCCTTAGTCCTGCTTTTCTCGTTCTGAGCATGCCCAGAGTGAGATCTCTCGGTGGAGATCGAGGGTCACATGTTCAGATACTGCAGCCAAATCTATTGGTCCTTCTAGGAAGGTCCTGTAGGTGCGCAGGCTCTGTAGCAGCCTCTCATTGGTCCTTCTAGGAAGTTCCTGTACATGCTGCAGCTATTTAAGGCTCTCATGGCCACACGGCCATGCGCTAATATTGAATCAGTTTTGTGCATGCGCCAGTGTGGTCACATTTATGTGTGTGTTCAGGGACTCGGCTGAAGTAAGCCCCTAGAATGCCGGCACGTCCGGCGAGGAGATTGTGTGTGTGGATCTAGGGCCCCGGCTAAAATAAGCCCCTAGAATACTGGCTGCTCCGGTGAGAAGATTGTATGTGTGTGTGACCACAGACTGCCTTCAGCTCGGCAGTTAGCTGTGAACTCCTGTGGGGTTAACAGGGCACAGCGTCTTGTTTCCGTGCGACTCTGTGAAGTAACAGAGGTCGCTTAAACCGCCATATAGTGCCGTCATTTGCTAGCAGCAGGTTCCTCCTGCACGGTGGACCCCGGGCTGCGACCGCACCAATAATAACATCTATATTTACTCGGTGCGTTCCGCTAGCCCTAACACCAGCTACCTGTGCAGAACAATATGTAATATTTTTTTTATCTCAGTTTAAAGCAACCTTCACATGACCTGGTAAATCCGGTACTGGAAAAACAAGTAGCGGTGAGGTCCGTGTTCCGTGTCCATGCTCCATACATGTGTCAGTGTGACACCATCCGTGTGGCATATGTATGTATACGTGTATACGTGTCCATGTGTACGCATGTATCATTCATGTGCCATTCATCTGCATCATCATTGTAACAAGTAGTGGAATAAAATGAACAATACAAATGACAGATTTTTAGATGTTAAATGTGCAAAGATAGAGATACAAAAGTTAGACAGATAGATAGGTAGATAGATAGACAGATAGATAGCTAGTAAATAGAAAAAAAATTTGCAGCGCTGCCAAAAAAAAGAGAAAAACAAGGTGCAATAAAACCTATTAAGGTGCTGTCCAAACCTCCAAAATAGAAAAAAAAAAAAAAAAACAGGCAGCACTCCAAAAATAAAGTGAAAAACCGTGGAATTGCTGATCCATTAGCAGCAACGTTTCGGCAGATTTCTCTGCAAAAAAATCTGCCAAAATGTTGCTGCCAATGGATCAGTAAAGCCACGGATTTTCACTTTATTTTTAGAGTGCTGCCTATTTTTTTTATTTTTCAGATAGATAGATGACAGATAGTAATATCTCAATGCTATACAGTATATCGGCAATGCTTTGCATGTGTAGATTTCTGTACTTGTATTTAGCTAATAAATAAATAAATGAAAAATATAGATAAATTCCCAAAGGGGTATAATTTCCAAAATGGGGTCACTTAAGGGGGGATTCTGCTCTTCTGGCACTTAGGGGCTCTGTATTTGGAATCCGCAAATTATTCTAAAATTATTTGTTATCTGAGAGTCAAATAGCTCTTTGTCCCTCCGAAGTCTCTCTGTGTGCCGAAGTAGTACTGTACAGCCACATATGGGGTATTGCCATGTTCAGCAGAAATTGTGTGACACGTTTTGGTTCTATTTTTACCCATTTCCCAGTGTGAAAATCTAAAATCTGGGGCTCACTGCCAATTGCATAAATTTTCTGTGACACAATTCTTTGAGAGATATAGTTTACAAAATAGGGTCACATCAGAAACTCTGACAATGTGACATGGCACCCTCAAGCTATTACAGTAAAATCTGAATTCCTTCTCTTCTGAGCTTAGCACTGTGTTTCGAAAGTTGTTTTTGACCACATATGGGAAACTGACTCAGGAGAAATTATGTAGCAAATTGTATGGTCCATATTCTCCTATTATCCCTTTTGAAAATTGAAAACATGGGGCCACAGCAACATTTTATTGGAAAAAATTGATAGTTTCCAGTGATTCAGCCCAAGACTATACAAGTTTGGATATCACCTGATCGCTCAAAATGCTCACTACACCCCTAGATCAATTCATAAACAGTGTAGTTCCCAAAATGTGGTCACTTGTTTAGGTTTCTGCTCTTTTGGCATGTCAGAGGCTCTTCAAATGTGACATGGCATCCGCAGTCTATTTGAGCCAAAATTGCTCCAGAATTCAATTGGGACTCCTTTCCTTCCAAGCACTGCCAGGTGTAAAAATAGTAGTTTTCCACCCCATATGGTTTATCGGTCTAATCAGGAGAAATTGCACAAAATTGTGAGTACATTTTCTCCTGTTACTCTTGTGGAAATAAAAATTTGAAACTGAAGAACCATTTTTGCTGGAAAAATGTATTTTTTTTTACTGCTCAATGTTATAAAACTGTGCAGCACCTGTGAGTTGAAGGTGCCCACCACACCTCTAGAAAAGTTCCTTGAGGGGTGTAGTTTCCAAAATCAGGTCAATTGTGGGAGTTTCTACTATTTTGGCACCTCAAGGGCTCTGCAAATGCGACATGGTGCACACAAACAATTGCAGCCAATTTTGCTATCAAAGTCAAATGGTTCTCTTTTCCTTCAAAGCCCTGCTATGCACCCAAACAGTAGTTTTATACCACATATGAGATATTGGTGTGCTGAGGAGAAATTGCACAACAATTCTTTCCTGTTACTCTTATGAAAATTAAAAATTTGGGGCTAAAATAATTTTTTTGTGGGAAAATGTGCTTTTTTAGATTTTTACAGCTTAACCTTACCAAATTCAATTAAGCATCTGGGGGTTCAAAGTGCTCACCACACCTCTAATCAATTCCTTGAGGGGAGTAGTTTCCAAAATGGGATCACTTGTAGGGGTTTCCATTGTTAAATGTTAGAGCTGCCTGGCAGGATTTTATTATACTGCGGCATCAGAAATGACATGCATGCTATGCAGGGCGGGAGGAAGGAAGTCATGTTTGCACCTTTTCTGCATGTTGGAGAAAACTGGGATCAGAAATTACAGTGACTCTCAGGCGCCTGTGCAGAACAAAATTGAATAAGTGGCCATAAAATGACAGAACAGTGCAGAGAGGCTACGGCAATGAGAATGCAGATTTGCTGGATTTCCGGACGCACATCTGACGTGACAGGTATGCAGTGAAGAGAGGGGAGGAAAAATGTACAATGAAGAGAGGAGTGTTATCTTTCATGCAGCATACACACAATAACCTGAAATAAATAATTAACATAAAGAAATTAATGATGATTTTTACAGAACATTAGTAATAATAATTTTATTTCTATAGCGCCAACATATTCCGCAGCACTTTACTTTTTAAAAGCATACAGGTATGACTAGTTTCAGCTTGTATGTTATATTAATAGCTCAAATTATTCAAATGGGGGGACAAATTTCCTTTAACTTGTCAGATGGCACAATATTTTATTAACATACCCATGTATCACATTACCTCATAAGTTATGGATTGCTAAATGTGTACAGGATCAGAACTGATAATACAGTAATAATTCACCAGAACCACAATCTGTACAGGAATACTTCATTAGAACCACTAACTGTACAGAAATACATCCAAGAACCAATAAAAGTACAGAGATACAGCATCACATCCACCATCAACACAGGATTATATCACCAAAACTACCATTAGTACATGATTACATATCTAGATCCATCATCACTAAGCTTAGTATTTGCATCTTCAGAAAGAACTTGAGCTCTAGTTTCACTTATTTGAAGTAGAAATCCGAAAAGCCAATATCAACCCTTCAACAAGTCTTACCATATGACTTAGGATAAAAGCCATAGCAGAATGTCACTTTTTAGGCCCATTTTTCAGGGTGTTGCCCCTCCTCAGTGCATTTAGGCTGTATTAGAATCCTGCCTCTGATGTGAGACTAAGGGATAATGTCTCATTTACCCAAAGCCATAGAGTAAGGCTTGTTAAAGGGTATATGTTCATCTTTAGGATTGCTACTTCCAATTTGCATGTTTTTTTTTCCAAAAGGAGCATTGCATGGTCTATAAGTATCCTTACATGGCAATTGAAGCACATCAATCTTCACTAAGAGAAAAATTACCCCTTAGACCAAGTCAAAGGCCTCTCATACTTCCAAATTAGATCTCATGCTTTGTACTTTGGAAGGGTTACACCTGAAACACGTGTCTGCAAATTTATTTCCTGGCTTGGTTTTTATCTAAGTCACATGGCAAGGCTCATTAATTGATTGATATTGCTTTATAAGTTTGATGCTTGCAATAGGTGGCACTACAGTTCAAGTCCCCTTTCTCTCTGAAGAGACAAGGTGAATATTTAGTTTCCAAGAGGAGCATTGTAAGTTTTGTAAGTCTCCTTACACTACTTAGACCCTAAACTTATTACAGTGATCAATTGCAGTGTCACGTCAGCCCTATATACCATTGTATCACATGAATGTACACCTACCAATTTGTCCTTAACAATGGTAACAATTGCTAACATCCAACATCAGACTGCTGATAATGTAGGAACCATGCTGATGAAACATAGTCAGTATCACAAATAACATTTTTTGCCTAGGTACCTTATACAGTAGATAACATTTTCTCTGATTTGATTAATTCTCATCCTTTTCATCTCTATTTTGTTTGCATGTTTTGATTATTCCCTTATCCCTTATTAGCTATAGCTGCTACAATGTCCTCCCTTATTAGCTATAACAGCCACAACATCTGCCTTTATTTGCCATAACAACCTCACTTGTTACCCTAATTAGCTACACCCAACACACTGTCCATATCTTATGTGTCCCCCAACACGATGCCCACTTTCCCCTACTGGACCCCCTCTTCGCTTTGTCCCCTCACACTGTTTCTCTTTTATACTGCCCAGTGTCTATATTGTTCCCCCTCCTCACACTTCCCATCTTCTGAATACTGTCTCCTCCTTGCTCATTCCTCACATTGTCCGCTCCGCTGCCCTCTGTCTATATTGCCCTCACCACCCAGCCTCTATACTATGCCTTCTCTCATTTTCCCTTTAGACTGTCCCCTAATTTTTTTCCACACATACTGTCTCCTCGTACTATTTCTAACCATACTCTACCCTCACAAATCATTTCCCCATACTGTTCCCTCACAAAACCATACTATTTCCTCACACTACCACCATACTGTCTCCTTAAACTGCTTATACTGTTCCCTCACACTTTTCCTCCCATATTATTCCCCCAAACCCTTTTCATATACTGTGCCCTTGCACATTTCTCTCCCCATGCCAGCAAGTCACAAATTGTCCCCTATTCAGTCCATTCACACATTTCTCTCCCCATACTGTACACTCCCCCCACATTGTCCTATAACAATTTCCCCCATACTGTCCTCTGACATATTTCCTCCAATACTGTTCCCTCACACTCACACCATACTATTCCTTCAACCCCTATATTATCCACTCATGCAGCACCCCAGGTAGCCGGTTGCTGCAGTGATGTTGCCTTCCCTTCGGGGAGGGTGATGTCATGCTTGGAGGCAAGGGGAATTCTGTCTATCAGGTAAGGCACTCGCATTCAACACATCTGAATCTAGGCCAGGAGGGGGAGCTCAAGACCCGGATTAAGGGGAGCATCCTGACACTTTATGTATCCTGGTCTGGAGGAGAAGCCAGTCAGTTTCAGGGAAACAGTTGGTCTCCAGGAGAGCAGAAGTACGTCTTTAGCAGACATAGGGGCCGAGCAGCCACGAGGGAGCTGCTACCCCGGGAAAGAGCGAGCATTAGAAGTAGAGGTGAATTGTGAAGGAGCTGAGAGGGAAGAAGCACAGTGGAGGAAAGGGATCAGGAGGGGAACAGAGGAATGACACCCTCAGAGCTAGAGCGCAGAAGCCGGGTACCGGGAACCTGAGTTTGTGTTGTTCTCCAGGACGCGTGTCAGAACCGGAGGGCATAGCACTATATGTCAATTGCCTATAACAAGTCTGAGGGAGAGAGATCCTATAAACAGACTCAAACTGCCTATCGTACAGATATCTGTCTTAGGACAGGAGAGAGGGGACCATGTCAGCAAGCTTTAAGCCGCAGGGACCTCGCCATCTGGTGCAAGTAGGAAAGGCTTACGGACCTCACCTGAAGTGGGACCCCCTTATTGCCTCCAAGCTGGCCGGACTACAGCTACCCTACACCTGGTACCCTGGACTAAGGACTGCTATCATCAGTAAACCAGGTAAAAGACTGTAAACACTGTGTCCTCCACTTATTCGTCGGCTTGCACCATCTTGCCATACACTTGGGAAGCCCTGGGGACCCTGCTTCACCTGTGGGAAGTGTTACCATTTTGCTGCATCGCATCGCCCCAGAGGACCCCTTTAAGCAGCGTCGGTTCCAACTGACCGAACACCACAGGTGGCGTCACAAACATAGACATTACAAATCCCCTTAAAGACCTTTCCCTTTAATTGGGTGCCCAGTGCCACGGACCGGGTCACAGCCACCGTGACATCCCCTTTAAATTCCACTCACACTTTCCCCTACACTCTAAAACTTCCTCTATACAGTCTCATCAAACTTTCCCCATTCTGTCCCCTCACATATTTTCTTTCCATACTGTCTCATCACATCATCACCCCTTCATCCTGTTCCATCACACTTGCTCTCCCATACTGTCCCTTTACACTTTTCCCCATACACTCACACTTCCCCTCACAGTACAGTCCCCTCGCACTTTTCTCCAACACACTGTCCCGTCACATGTTCTACCTCTATACTGTTCACGCACATTGCCACATAATGTCCTCTCAACCTGTACCCTCAACCTGTCAATTCACACTTTCACCAATTCACTTCTTTCTCACTCCCTTACACTGTCCTTCATGCATTTTAACCATACTGTCCCTTTGCACTCTTCCACCACTGTGTTCCTTCAAAACAATTTTTGCTATAATGTCCACTCACACATTCTTCTTCCTGACTGTCCACTCACACATTTCCTCTCATACTGTCCACTCACACTTACCCTCCCTATTTTGTTTTCTCAAACTCCCCAGATACTGTTGCTCACATTCCACACCCATACTTTTTCTTTTTCTCCATTGGAGGGTTTTCCTTTTGCCATCCTCCTCTTTTCGCGGGAGAGTAACATCAGTAGTGTGATCAGATGACTTGATCATGCTATTGTTGTTGCCCTGATTCCAGAAGTGTGGGTGGTTAGGGCTTTTATTGTATTCGTACTTGAAAAATGCGAGTATAACTGACTGAAGGGAGCCAGCATCTTACATGTTCTTTGATCCGGCTGTCAGTTTGGCAACCAGCTTGGAGAATGGCAGAGACCAATTCTCAGGGGAGTGGCAAAAAGGTTCCACCTGAAAGACACCTTAGACTGCCATCTGCTGATTGCACCCAATGAAAATATCCTCCCTTATTTTGCCTCTGACATCTGTCTTCCCCCTGTTTCTCCAATTGTCAGACACAGGCAGGTAACCAAGGGAGAAAAAAATTGTAAATAAATTAATGTTGTTATTAAAAGTAAATTCAGGCTTTCATCTTTATTAAAGCTTTCAGTTGAACTGTTTTATTTCTTAGTCCCGTAACAAGATAATATTATACCAATAATTAAATGTTGGTATCACCCAAAATTAATTATTAAAACAGTAGTAAGTGTAAATGTATTGCCTCTATTATTTTTTAATAAAATCACTACAGAGTACATTTGTAATTGAGAACCAAATAGACTCTTAGACCTTGTTTAATTATTGCAGTTTCTGCAGCTTCCTTGAGTAACTTGTTCCTTTTTGACTGGTTTTAGTATATGTGCCTCATTCATGAAATTATGGGAATAAAGGCGGTTGTATGCAGTCTGGTGATGGTAATGCCAATTGGACCTGGTGGGGCTATTCACATAACAGGAGAGGAACAGCGCTACTTGAATATGCAAAGAACGTGTGACAGGAATGGTGCTGAGTGCCTCGGTAAGACATATGGCAAGCCCACCCTTCAGTAGGAATGCCCAGGACGGGGAAAGCTAATGTGACCCTGTGGGGCTGTGATGTGGTAAGAGATGAGCAGCACTCCAGTACTTGGCAGGAAACTTGCAAAGGGGATGATGCTTATTACCCAGGTCCATCATGTTGCGATTCCACCGGTGAGTGAGAGGGCTATGGAGTCCTTTGCATATTCAAGTAGCACTGTTCCTCTCCTGTTATGTGACTAGCCCCACCAGGTCCAATTGGCATTACCATCACCAGACTGCATACAGCTGCCTTTATTCCGATAATTTCATATGACATCCAGCACAAAACTGTTAACTGTGGATTCACTTTCTTCAACTGGGATATTATAACAAAGTGTTTCTTTTCCAGTTTTCTCCAATAAGGATATTCTGATGAAGGTCCTATGACGGACCGAAAATGTTTAATTGAATCTATTTGGTCTGGATGTACAATAAAGAAGGAATCATTTTTTTCAAATACTGAGTGCCAAGTAATTTTTTTGCCTCCCGCTAAACGTGGGCATAACGCTACTCAGACAACACAGGGTTAGGGTAAAACAGTGTGGCAATACTTTATTGAAGAACAACACATAATAGCAAACAGAACAGTCCCAGCAATTACCCCCAAGATGGTGCACATTACAGGGTATTACCCTTCCGCTGACTCACCGGGATAATGGTAGATGCTATGTCAGAGCTCTCAGGGTCACTATTCCACCTGTGATACACACACACGCAGAGAAGAGATATCGACAAGCATAGGGAGATGACCGAGAACAGTCCATAAAGTCCGTACAAGGTCCAAAGCCAGCTAACATGACATCAGAGCTCCCAGGGTTGCTATTCCACCTGTGATACACACACAGAGAAGAGGTAACAACAAGCATAGGGAGATGACAGAGAACAGTCCATAGGGTCCGTACAATGTCCAAAGCCAGTTGACATGAGAGTCATCACCTGGCCTTTCTGACCATCTCCATGGAACCAGTTGACAAACGGGTCCCAAAACTTGGCTTTCCCCAAACATATCCATGGTTCAACATGTAGAAATAGTGACCACGGCACTCAAGGCTTCTTGGAGGTGCACAAGTTGGGTGTCCAACCCATCAAGCATAAATAAGAAGTACTTGGCACTCTGGAGATCTTTTTTGTAAGTTTTAGAAATTGATTTTATTCGGTGCATCCAGCTCAACATATAAACGTTTTCGGTCTATACAAAAAGACCTTCATCAGACATAGTTGTGAGTACTGGAGACCACGCAGCCCCGAGAGCGTCTCCTTCCAGGCAGCACGACGTTCGTGGCGTCGGTGGCTTTCAGCACTCTTGCCCCTGCGAGTTTCTCGCTCTCCTGCAGCGCTTTGTGTACACATCGCCACATTCATTCAGGCGCCTTGCGCTCCTGTGCCTCAGCTGACATTTGACCTTGTGTGTAGGTCCTCACACACATGTTGTGGTCTCCAGTACTCACAACTATGTCTGATGAAGGTCTTTTTGTATAGACCGAAAACGTTTATATGTTGAGCTGGATGCACCGAATAAAATCAATTTCTAAAACTTACAAAAAAGATCTCCAGAGTGCCAAGTACTTCTTATTTATATCCATGGTTCAGACATGGTAATTGGATCAGATCTGTGTCCTTTAAACCGGAGCTGAAAACCCCTAGGTTGTTTCCTATATAATTATAGATCTGTGTCCCTCATGATGGTGCCATGATGAATTGGCTGCAGTCCTCTCTCTCATCCGTTGGGTCTTACAGAATGTCCAGCTGGTAGCTCTGTTTTACTTCAGTTCTAGCGATGAGATATCTGAGTCTTTTACACCCAAGACCTGTAAGCTTTTTTAGAATTACCCATTGTCCTTCAGTACACCCTGACAGCCTTTCCCTATCTCTTTTGAATTCAACAAGCTGGTTCCAGAATACAATGCACAATTAGCATATCAGTACACCTCAATAGACAAAGATAAACACATGCACATGACAGCACAATAAACACTGGGTGTTCGGGGGACCAAACTCGAACAATAACATTTACTAGTGAAGTCTGTGTTCAGTGTCCATGCTTGAACAGTAGGTGTTTGGTATGGACGCCAAACTTTACTGTTCAGGTTCGTCCATCTCTACTTCCAAAGATGTAACTCAAGTATTTTGCCTCTTCTTTCCCCACATTGCACTTCTTTGGGTGTATGGTAAACCCTGCCTTCCTTAGAGCATCCAGTAGCACCTGGATCTTCTCCAAGTGACTTCCCCAATCCAGGCTGAAGACCAGAATGTCATCCAGGTAAGCTATGACATAAATTATCTTAGCTGCTAGGATCCGGTCCATGGCGCTGTGGAAGATAACAAAGGCTCCTTTTAGTCGAAATGCCATATTGGTATACGGGAAGCAACCATCAGGAGCTGAGAAGGCCATCTTCTCCTTGACACTTTGGGACAAGAAGATTTGCCAGTACCTTTTTGTTAGGACCATGGTAGTGATTTATCTGGCTGACCCTAGCCTCTCAATGAGTTCATCAACTTGAGGCGTCGAATATGCATCAAATTTAGACACCTCATTCAGATTTCTGTATTTGTTACAGAAACGCCACTCTCAATCCGACTTCGGCACAAGGACAATTAAGCTGGACCAGCTGCTCTTTGACTCCTCGATGACACCCAGACTTAACATTCTCCTCACTTTCTTTGAAATCACCTAGTGGCCAGCTTTGGGGATTTGATAGGGATTTTGTTTCACCCTTACATGGGATTCCATCAAGATGTCATGCTTAACAACCTGTGTATGTCCTGGCAACTTGGAACACAGGTCTCAGTTTCATTGAAACAGTTCTCGGCACTGTTGTTTCTGGGCCGGTGACAGTGTCTCTGCCACTGTGACATCCTTGGCCTTGGCTTCAGGACTGGCCTTCAGGCACATTGTTTCCATCAATTTCCTTACTCATCACTGTTTTAGCAGGTTGACGTGGTACACCTTTTGCAGCTTTCTTCCCCCTGGCTGGTGGGCCTTGTAGTTAATGTCACTCAGCTTTTCAACAACATTGTATGGCTCTTGACACTTGGCCAGAAATTTACTTTCCACTATGGGGATCAACACCAACACCCAGTCTCTGGGGCTAAACTGTCTCAGCCTCGCTGCCCGATTGTAGACCCTTGCCTGGACCTCTTGTGCTTGAAGGAGGCATCACAATTGGCATCACTTTCGCGATCCGGTCTTGCGTCTGGCTCACATGCTCGATGATGCTACTGTGGGGTGTAACCTCTGCTTCTTAGGTCTCTTTTGTAATGTCAAGAAGCCCCAAGTGTTCCATCTGTATAGTAGCTTGAATGGTGAAAAGACCGAAGAGGTCTGTGGAATTTCACTAATAGTGACTAACAGGTAAAGGACCAGGCTATCCAAGTCTTGGCCATCCTTCTTCACAACCTTCTTAACCATGGACTTTAGGGTCTGGTAGAACCTCTCCACCAGGCCATCTGTCTGCGGATAGTAACCTGATATTCTGAGTTGTGTAATCTGGAGAGCCTTACACAACTCCTCATCATTTTAAACATAAAAGGAGTTACTTTGCTTGTCAGGATCTGATTTGGCAGGCCCATCAAGGAGAGAATGTGGACTAGCCCTTGGGCTATAATTCTGGCAGAGGAGTTTCTCTGTGGTGCTACCTCCGGGAACAGTGTTGAATAGTCCACCACCCTCAGGATGTACTGGTACCCGTTAGCGGACTTAACTTGAGGCCCAACAAGGTCCATGACAATCTCGTCAAATGGGACCCCTATAATGGACAGCGGCACTAAGAGACTGCAGAATTGAGATACTGGAGCAGTTAGCTGACAGGTAGGGCAGAATAGGCAGAAATTAACAATGTCTCAGTGACATTCAGATTTGGTACATTTCGCCTATAGGAACCTGACACTAACAACTGCTCTATCATTTCCCCTTTTAGTTTAGTGACCCGATATAACAGCTCCTTATGTAAAGCGAAATACGGAAACTTGGTGTCAGCTCCCAGCTCTTGAGCAACCCTATTTATCACAGTCACATTTTTAAATGCACCTTTTAACGTAAGAATGTAACATCCTGCATTTGAGCAGTCCCAAAATTTATCTTCAGAAATCCCCAACTCAGGAACCTTGGTCTAATTGGTCACTGTCTTGTTTTCATCACCAGCACACAGGGGGGACTCATCTGCCTCCAACTGCAATGGGGATTCATCATGGTTGAAACGACTCTTATTTGAGTCACTTGTACCACCGCTTTCCGCCATATGTCCCAAACAAGCTAAAGTCTCATACTGATATCATCTGGTGTAGCAGGTCCTTATCCAGTCAGACCTCATGGATCTCAGCCCCACAGTTTGTTTTTATAGTCCCACTGGAAACAGGCTAGTCATTGATGTCCTTATGAATACAGAAGATGCCCACATGTTTTCCGGGGATCAAGTGGTGGGGTAGTGTGGCCCTTTTCAGGGTCACCAAACTCCACGAGTCCCATCTCCAATACCCCATTTATTGTTGTGGGACATGCCTGCAGCCCCTCAACAAGCTGATGGTCCACACTACAGGTGGGGTAGGCATAGTAAGAACAGTGCCTCTCTAGGCTGCAGTCCATCTGCTTGTAGGACATAGGACAATGGGCTTCTATATGTCCAGGACCATCTCCAGCAGAGCAAGTCTTTGGCAGCCCCTTAGTGATCCCTTGGGACCTTGGACTCCCACCAGTGGTGGCTTCACTACCCCTCTGTTGGGATTCAGGCTAACTCTGGGTACTACAGTATGAGGATTCAATACCACTCAACTTCCTTAGGGACCTCTTGACAACCTGGTACCTTTCCACTAGGACAACGAGGTCATCTGCATTTTGGGGATCCACTTGGGCAACCCAGGTCTGCACTGGCTGTTAGAATCTATTTCGTTTTGAAAATCTGCCATCTTGTTGTGGTTTTTAGGCTGCTGGTCTTTTTCCTCTGGTGCTGGGTTTGTCCTAGGTCAGGTGATTGCATCACCCTTTATTACCCAGAACCTGCCTCCCAGTCCTTGCTGGACAACAGTGTTAATCTGCTAGTGTTCTGGCTAGGTGCCTTGTTAGCTTTCTATGTTTGATATTGTGCAGTTCTGGGATCTCTAGTTCTGCCAGTTTTTGTTTTTGTTTTTCCATTCGTTTCTGCAGCTTCCTCTTTTTTCCTACAAGGAGGTTACCTGTTTTTGTTCCCAGTCCCTAGATCATTCAGGGACACCCTTCCCCCCTACCTGTAGGTCTTCGTTTGAGTTTAGCCTAGGAAACGTCGGTGGGTCTATTCTCAAGGAATAGGTCGCCCACTCCATCGTAGGGTTTCAGCCTAGTCCTAGTACAGGGTCAGCTTTCTCCCTTCTACCCTAGTCCTGGGCTGCAGATCCGTAACACTGGCTTGGGAAGGGAGTGGATAAATCTGTCCAATACAACCAGCTCTACCATCTGGGCGGAGGACTCCTGCTGCAACCACTTGTGTACCAAATGCAGCAAATCAAATATTTGGGAGTGAGGGGTTTTATCACTGCAATATGCCCAGTGGTGGACCATTTGAGCTCGGAAAGATATAGCAACTCCTGATCATGCCGGTACCTCAGTTTTTGGTTTAGAATATTCCTGGGCATCTTGTAAGACCAGGTCATAGTGAGCCTTCTGGGAGTCACCAGTTAGATAAGGGGATAGCACCTCTGACCACTGCACCAGAGGAATCTTCTCCTGCTTTGCCACTCTTTCAAACACAGTGAAAAAAGCTTCCACATCATCGCCCGGGGTCATTTTTTGCATCACTCATCTTACTGCCATCATACATATGTGTTGTCACCTGGACTTGGGGGTGGGCTGTTGGTCTCCCATGAATAACCTCTGTGAGGACTTCCATTTGCTGTGTAAGCATCTCCTGCTGCTGCTTGTTGGAGCTGTTGCAGCAACAGTTATTTTTTCTTGTTGTGCAATTTGCTGCTGTTTGATGTTGCTATTGCTGCTGTTGTTGGACCTGGACCTGCTGTTTTATCAGCTCCTCCATAATGTTTGATGTCACTTCCTGGCTTATGGCTGTCTTTACCCATGACATGCGGTTTGTTCACTGCCATCACACATGCTTCCTGTGGAAATTGACCACATTCTCTACCAACCTACCAACTGTGGTAGATCTGCTCACTCAGCTGCACACATAGGTAGGCACAGGAACGCTGTCTCTTTAAGTCTCTCACTATTTTATTAAGGGTGCTGCATAAGCTAGTGCAGAGTCAGAAAAAATAAACAAGACATTTCTTGCTTAAGGAAAAACATAACATACAGCACAGTCCGTGTTGTTGCAGGGATCCGCCCGCTCAGGAAAATCAGCATTCAATGGTTCAGCCTTCTTTCCAGAACACATAGCACAGGAGTTCATCCCTCCAGGCCTAATGAATATTCAATGCCTCAGAAGGCTGACTATTTATATCCTAAACCAAACCTTGGCAGATATTGTGGATAGCCACCCACACAAAAGCTGTCCACGAAAAAACCCAGACCTCAAACATGGCTGATTAATCCCTCTCAGTGCTAAGGGTGCATGAGCAAAACTTCTAAGTTTAAAATCACTGAAACTAATATCCTCAGTACAACATATCTCCTCTCCAGTAATTTGCCAGTAACTTTGTCACAATGCCTAAAATAACAGACACTGCAAGATCACAGGCCAGATGGCTTCCATAGTGTCCTCATCTGCCTCATTATATGCAATTTTACACTTGGTGTTCCATCTGAATCACATATTTCAAAGATTTACATGGAAATCCCGCTGTAAGTGTTCAGCATAGCATGCAGGATAAATGTGAGCTGAGCCTTACTGTGATCTTTGGGAGGCAGAATAAACAAATCAACAGCACTGAAAAATTGGTTTTATTTACTTTTTTACATCGTTTCTCATGCAGTATAAGTGATTATCCGATTTTATTTTTTTAATCCTTGCAACTACAGCAATACAAGATTTATATCTTTTTTAATATTTGCTGTCACACATTAAAAGACACTTTTATTTGTAAAACAAAGCTTTTGCACCGCCATAGTTTGAGAGCTATAATTTTCATATGTTTTTGCTGACAGAGTCATCTGAGGGCTTGTTTTCTGTGGGACAAGTTGGCATTTTTATTGGTACCATATTAATTTCCATAACATTTTTTGATCGCTTTCTATTCTGATTTTTGGAAGGCAGAATAAACAAAAAACAGCAATTCAGGAATTTTTTTTTTATGCTGTCCACCATGTGACAAAATCTTTATTATTCAGGTGAGTATGATTACAGAGCCAAATTATATTACAGAATTTATTTTATGTTTTGATGCTTCTACAAAATAAAAACTATGTTATAGAAAAAAGTATTTGTTATTTTTGCATTGCTTTATTCTGAGAGCTATAACTGTTTTACTTTTGCGCTTATGGAGCTGAAAGGCAGCTTATTTTTTGTGGGGCAAGATAATGTTTTCAGCGATACCATTTTAATTTACATTTGATTTTTTTCCCCTTTTTATTTCACTTTTTTTTTGAGCGATAGGATGAAAAACCATATTATTTTGCTATGGTTTTAATTTTTTTTTACATTGTTCACTTAAGGGGTGGTTAACTAGTAGGACAGTTTATAGGTCGGGTCGTTCCAGACGTGGTATTTTTTTTATATTTTTAAAATGTTGTAAACATTTTTTTTCCTTTTTTACCTTATCACAGTATGGGACATCAATTCCTCCGCCCTGATCGCTGATGTAATACTTTGCAATGTTTATTCATTGCAGTGCATCACATTAGCATCTCACAGGCATTGAGGAGGCGTGTCAGCATATGCTTTGAGCAGGAGCTTACAGGCCACCATCCCTGGGTGACTGTGCAGCCATCTTTTAGCCTGGGTCACCATTGAGACCATAGGAGCAATGCAATTGCGATTGCATTGTATCAATTTGAGCAGAGAGGGAAGAGGGAGCTCCCTTTTTCTGCAATGATCTTTGATGTCGCTGTCACTATTGATAGTTGTATCAGAGGGGTTAAATGCCCATGATTGTTGCCAGCACTGAACATAGGCATTGCTGCAGGGCGTCAGCTTTCATGTAGAGCTGACACCTGCATTTGATAGCTGGGTACTCAGCCTCCGCCTGCGCGATCATCAGGACGTACATACAGCTCTGGCGAAAATTAAGAGACCACCACATTAAAACCCTGTCATAGGCAGCCCAATCTCCAGACCTGAACCCCATTGAAAATCTCTGGAATGTAATCAAGAGGATGATGGATAGTCACAAGCCATCAAAAGAACTGCTTACATTTTTGCACCAGAAGCAGTGTGAAAGACTGGTGGAAAGCATGCCAAGACACATGAAAGCTATGATTAGAAATCAAGGTTATTCCACAAAATATTGATTTCTGAACTCTAAAACATTAGTATTGTTGTTTCTAAATGATTATGAATGTGTTTTGTTTGCATTAATTGAGGTCTTTTTTTAATTTTTTTAATTTCTCCTGTTAAAAAAAAAAATGTATCGCTTGGAAATTCGGAGACATGTTGTCAGAAGTTTATAAAATTAAAGAACAATTTACATTTTACTCCAAAATATACTATAAAGAGAAAAATCAGACAAACTGAACATTTTGCAGTGGTCTCTTAATTTTTTTCAGAGCTGTATATGATGGTTTGCGGGAACACAGCTCCCGCAGTGCCGTAACTCCCTGACAGAAGTTATGTCGCTTATCCATGTTATGTAAATAAAGGCTTATAACCTGATGTTAAATTCATCCATTGGCTGTATAAATTATTCTTTTGAAATCTGAAACCCTCCAAAATGTGGTTTAGGTTAAGAAAATAAAAAATAAATTGGCATCAATGCAGAAATATTGATCAGTTAATGGACACAGAATGGTCAGATTTTGGCAAGACAAAAGTTTTGTCGCCCACAGAAAGTAATGTGATATTCAAACAAATAATTAACTTAAAATACAAATATATGTTGCATAACATTGGTGAATGAAGTTGTGGTGCTATTAGAGTCATATTTAATATTTTGTGTGACTTCCATGAGCTTGAAGGACTGCATCCATGCGGTTCAACAATGATTCATACAATTTATTAATGAAGTCATCAGGAATAGCAAAGAATGCAGTCTTACATGCCTCCCAGAGTTCATCTAGATTCTTTGGTTTTGTCTTCCAAGCTTCCTCTTTCATCCTACCCCAAACATGCTCAATGATGTTCATGTCTGGTGACTGGGCTGGCCAGTCCTTGAGCACCTTGATCTTTTTTTGCCTGGAGGAACTTTGTTGTAGAGATGGATGTATGAGATGGAGCACCATCCTGCTGCAGAATTTGACCCCTTTTATGATTTGGAATATAAGAGGTAGCTAATACTTCTTGATATTTAAGGCTATTGATATTGCCTTCCACCTTGCAAATGTTTCGCACACCCCCATACTGAATGTAACCCCAGACCATGATCTTTCCACCACCAAATGTAACTGTTTTCTGGGTGTATTTTGGATCCATACGGGCTCCAGTAGGTCTCCTGCAGTATTTGTGGCAGCTGTGGTGTAATTCTACTGAAGATTCATCTGAGAAATCCACCTTCTGCCACTTTTCCTGCGTCCAACTGTTTAGCAGGCTGTGGGACTTTGCAAATGCCACACGGTTTTAAGTGCTGGCTTCTGGGCACTGATTCGACCATGGAGGCCAATTCAAGACAGAATCCTACAAACTGTTCTATTTCACACAGGGACTTGAGGTGACCAGGCCTGGTGGAGCTCTGCTGCAGTGCAAGAGGGGCTTGCTTTGGATTTTCTAACCAACAAACCTTCCTCCTGAGCAGTTGTCTTGTGGAGTCTGCTGGACCTGGGCTTGTCCAACGCATCTCCAGTCTATTCAAATCTTTTTTTAATTATTTGAACTTGATGCTGAGACACATTAAAGGTGCCAGCCACCTCTGCAGTGGATCTGGTTTTCAGCCTCTTGATAATCCAGGCTTTGGTCGCAGGGTGGATTTTTGGCATGTTGTCAGAGCTCAAGTTGCAATTCAAGTGAAGGTCTGGAGTGCTGGGTTTCTTTTTATACACACACAAATTAACCGATCATTTACTGAGCACAGGTGAGGATGTAAACTGGGATTGGGTGCATTATATGACCAGGCGGCAAAACTTTTGTCTTGACAAAATCTGACCATTCTGTGTCCATTAACTGATCAATATTTCTGCATTGATGCCAATTTATTTTCTTAACCTAAATCACATTTCGGAGGGTTTCTGTTATGGACCTGGTGGTTAGGTGCACCTGGAATGACCTGATGGTTAAACTAGAAAACAAGATGAGCTCTGGGAAGTGGGAACTCTGCTGACCGCAAATCCTAATCCTATAACACACACACTAGAAATATCTGTGGAGCGTACCTAACTCTCCCTAGACGCCTCTTCACAGCCTAAGAGCTAACTACCCCTAAAGATAGGAAAATAAGCCTTACCTTGCCTCAGAGAAATTCCCCCAAAGGTAAAGGCAGCCCCCCACATATATTAACTGTGAGTTAAGAGGAAAGTCACAAACACAGGGATGAAACAGGTTTCAGCAAAGGAGGCCAGACTTACTAGATAGACTGAGGTTGGAAAGGGATCTATGCGGTCAGCACAAAAAACTACAAAAAGCCACGCAGAGTGTGCAAAAAGACCCCTGCATCGACTCACGGTGCGGAGGTGCCACTCTGCAACCCAGAGCTTCCAGCTAGCAAGGCAATATCATGTTAGCGAGCTGGACTAGAACTTAGCAAGTACTAAGAAATATATTCAGTACACAATGAACAACAAATGAACTAGCAGGGACTTAGCTTCTGCTGGAGTAGACAGGTCATCAGAAAGATCCGAGAGAGATCTGAACCAGTGCTAATACATTGACAGCTGGCATGGAGTAACGATCTGAGTGGAGTTAAATAGAGAAGCCAGCCTAGCCGCAAACGAGGGCAGCTGAGGACGCAACCTCAGAACCAGCAGTTCCCCTCACAGCCACCAGAGGGAGTCCACGGACAGAACTCGCCGAAGTATCATTCATGACCACAGGAGGGAGTTCAAGAACGGAATTCACAACTGTACCCCCCCTTGAGGAGGGGTCACCGAACCCTCACCAGAGCCCCCAGGCTCAGGACGAGCCAAATGAAAGGCACGAACCAACTCGGCCGCATGGACATCGGAGGCAAAAACCCAGGAATTATCCTCCTGACCATAGCCCTTCCATTTGACCAGGTACTGAAGTTTCCGTCTCGAAATACGAGAACCTAAAATCTTCTCCATCACATACTCCAACTCCCCCTCGACCAACACCGGAGCAGAAGGGTCAACGGAGGGAACCATAGGCGCCACATATCTCCGCAACAACGACCTATGGAACACATTATGGATGGCAAAAGAAACTGGAAGGGCCAAACGAAAAGACACAGGATTGAGAATTTCAGAAATCTTATAAGGACCAATAAAATGAGGCTTAAACTTAGGGGAAGAAACCTTCATAGGGACATGATGAGACGACAACCAAACCAAATCCCCAACACGAAGTCGGGGACCAACACAGTGACGGCGGTTGGCGAAACATTGAGCCTTCTCCTGGGACAATGTCAAATTGTCCACTACATGAGTCCAAATTTGCTGCAACATGTCCACCACAGAATCCACACCAGGACAGTCCAAAGGCTCAACCTGCCCTGAAGAAAAACGAGGATGAAAACCAGAATTACAAAAAAAAGGCGAAACCAAAGTAGCCGAACTCAAGGGCGAACTCAGCCAATGGCAAGAAGGTCACCCAATCATCCTGATCAGCAGAAACAAAGCATCTCAGATAGGTCTCCAAGGTCTGATTAGTTCGATTGGTTTGGCCATTTGTCTGAGGATGGAAAGCCGAAGAGAAAGACAAATCAATGCCCATCTTAGCACAAAAGGACCGCCAAAACCTTGAAACAAACTGGGAACCTCTGTCCGACACGATGTTCTCCGGAATGCAATGCAAACGAACCACATGCTGGAAAAATAGTGGAACCAAATCAAAGGAGGAAGGTAGTTTAGGCAAGGGTACCAAATGGACCATATTAGAGAAGCGATCACAAACCACCCAGATGACCGACATCCTTTGAGAGACAGTGAGATCTGAAATAAAATCCTTGGAAACATGCGTCCAAGGCCTTTTCGGGACTGGCAAGGGCAAAAGTAACCCACTGGCACGAGAACAGCAGGGCTTGGCCCGAGCACAAGTCCCACAAGACTGCACAAAAGAACGCACATCCCGTGACAAGGAAGGCCACCAAAAGGACCTAGCCACCAAATCTCTGGTACCAAAAATACCAGGATGACCAGCCAACACCGAACAATGAACCTCAGAGATAACTCTACTAGTCCATCTATCAGGGACAAACAGTTTTTCTGCTGGACACCGGTCAGGTCTATCAGCCTGAAACTCCTGCAGCACCCGCCGCAAATCAGGTGAGATGGCAGACAGAATTACCCCTTGGAGAATACCAGCCGGCTCAGGAACTCCCGGGGAATCAGGCACAAAACTCCTTGAAAGGGCATCAGCCTTCACATTCTTAGAACCCGGAAGGTATGAAACCACAAAATTGAAACGGGAGAAAAACAGCGACCATCGAGCCTGTCTAGGATTCAACCGCTTAGCAGACTCGAGATAAGTCAGATTTTTGTGATCCGTTAAGACCACTACGCGATGCTTGGCTCCCTCAAGCCAATGTCGCCACTCCTCGAACGCCCACTTCATTGCCAACAACTCCCGATTGCCAACATCATAATTACGCTCAGCAGGCGAAAACTTTCTAGAAAAGAAAGCACATGGCTTCATCACAGAGCCATCAGAAGATCTTTGAGACAAAACAGACCCTGCTCCAATCTCAGAAGCATCAACCTCGACCTGAAAAGGGAGCGAAACATCTGGCTGACACAACACAGGGGCCGAAGAGAAACGACGTTTCAACTCCTGAAAAGCCTCAACGGCCGCAGAAGACCAATTCATCACATCAGCACCTTTCTTGGTCAAATCAGTCAACGGTTTAACAACACTAGAAAAATTAGCGATGAAGCGACGGTAAAAATTAGCAAAGCCCAAGAATTTCTGAAGGCTCTTCACAGATGTAGGCTGAGTCCAATCATAAATGGCCTGAACTTTAACAGGATCCATCTCGATAGTAGAAGGGGAAAAAATGAAACCCAAAAAGGAAACCTTCTGAACTCCGAAGAGACACTTAGAACCCTTCACAAACAAAGAATTAGCACGAAGAACCTGGAACACCATTCTGACCTGCTTCACATGAGACTCCCAATCATCCAAAAAGACCAAAATATCATCCAAATATACAATAATGAATCTATCCAAATACTTTCGGAAGATGTCATGCATAAAGGACTGAAACACAGATGGAGCATTAGAAAGCCCGAATGGCATCACCAGGTACTCAAAATGGCCCTCGGGCGTATTAAATGCTTTTTTCCATTCATCGCCCTGTTTAATACGCACAAGATTATACGCCCCTCGAAGATCTATCTTGGTGAACCAACTAGCCCCCTTAATCTGAGCAAACAAATCAGACAGTAGAAGCAAAGGGTACTGAAATTTGACCGTGATTTTATTGAGAAGGCGGTAATCTATACAAGGTCTCAGAGAACCATCCTTCTTGGCCACAAAAAAGAACCCTGCTCCCAATGGTGACAACGACGGGAGAATATGCCCTTTCTCCAAGGACTCCTTTATATAACTCCACATAGCGGCGTGTTCCAGCACAGATAAATTGAAAAGTCGTCCCTTAGGAAATTTACTACCAGGAATCAAATTAATAGCACAATCACAATCCCTATGAGGAGGTAGGACACTGGATTTGGGCTCATCGAATACATATCGGTAATCCGACAAAAACTCAGGGACTTCAGAAGGAGTAGAAGGAGAAATTGACAACAACGGAACGTCACCATGTACCCCTTGACAACTCCAACTGGACACAGACATTGATTTCCAATCCAATACTGGATTATGGACCTGAAGCCACGGCAAACCCAACACGACCACATCATGCAAATTATGCAACACCAAAAAGCGAACATCTTCCTGATGTGCAGGAGCCATGCACATGGTCAACTGAGTCCAGTACTGAGGCTTATTCTTGGCTAAAGGCGTAGCATCAATTCCCCTTAATGGAAAAGGATACTGCAAGGGCTCCAAGAAAAAACCACAGCGCCTGGCAAACTCCAAGTCCATCAAATTCAGGGCAGCGCCTGAGTCCACAAATGCCATAACAGAGTAGGACGACAAAGAGCAAATCAGAGTAACGGACAAAAGAAATTTAGGTTGTACAGTACCAATGGTGTCGGACCTAGCAAACCGCTTAGTGCGCTTAGGACAATCAGAGATAGCATGAGTGGGGTCACCACAGTAAAAACACAGCCTATTCTGTTGTCTGTGTTCTTGCCATTCAGCTCTTGTCAAAGTCCTATCACATTGTATAGGCTCAGGCCTCTGCTCAGAGGACACCGCCAAATGGCGCAGAACCTTGCGCTCACGCAAGCACCGATCGATCTGAATGGCCAAGGACATTGACTCATTCAGACCAGCAGGCATGGGAAACCCCACCATAACATCCTTAAGGGCTTCAGAAAGACCTTTTCTGAAAATTGCTGCAAGGGCACACTCATTCCATTGAGTAAGCACAGACCACTTTCTAAACTTCTGGCAATATACCTCCGCTTCATACTGACCTTGACACAAAGCTAGCAAGATTTTCTCTGCCTGATCCACAGAGTTAGGTTCGTCATAAAGCAATCCAAGCGCCAGAAAAAACGCATCCACATTAAGCAATGCAGGATCTCCTGGCGCAAGGGAGAATGCCCAGTCTTGTGGGTCGCCACATAGCAAAGAAATAATGATTTTTACTTGCTGAATGGGGTCACCAGAGGAGCGGGGTTTCAAAGCAAGAAACAGTTTACAATTATTTTTGAAATTCAGAAATTTAGATCTATCTCCAAAAAACAAATCAGGAATTGGAATTCTAGGCTCTAACATAGGATTCTGAACTACATAATCTTGAATGCTTTGTACCCTTGCAGTGAGGTGATCAACACGAGAGGACAGACCTTGAATGTCCATATGCACACCTGAGTCCTGAACCACCCAGAGGTTAAGGGGAAAAGAAAGACAAAACACACTGTAGAGAAAAAAAATGGTCTCAGAACTTCTCTTATCCCTCTATTGAGATGCATTAACACTTTGTGGGCCAGCTGTACTGTTATGGACCTGGTGGTTAGGTGCACCTGGAATGACCTGATGGTTAAACTAGAAAACAGGACGAGCTCTAGGAAGTGGGAACTCTGCTGACTGCAAATCCTAATCTTATAACACACACACACTAGAAATAGCTGTGGAGCGTACCTAACTCTCCCTAGTCATCTCTTCACAGCCTAAGAGCTAACTACCCCTAAAGATAGGAAAATAAGCCTTACCTTGCCTCAGAGAAATTCCCCCAAAGGTAAAGGCAGCCCCCCACATATATTAACTGTGAGTTAAGAGGAAAGTCACAAACACAGGGATGAAACAGGTTTCAGCAAAGGAGGCCAGACTTACTAGATAGACTGAGGATAGGAAAGGGATCTATGCGGTCAGCACAAAAAACTGCAAAAAGCCACGCAGAGTGTGCAAAAAGACCCCCGCACCGACTCACGGTGCGGAGGTGCCACTCTGCAACCCAGAGCTTCCAGCTAGCTAGGCAATATCATGTTAGCGAGCTGGACTAGAACTTAGCAAGTACTAAGAAATATATTCAGTACACAATGAACAACAAATGAACTAGCAGGGACTTAGCTTCTGCTGGAGTAGACAGGTCATCAGAAAGATCCGAGAGAGATCTGAACCAGTGCTAATACATTGACAGCTGGCATGGAGTAACGATCTGAGTGGAGTTAAATAGAGAAGCCAGCCTAGCCGCAAACGAGGGCAGCTGAGGACGCAACCTCAGAACCAGCAGTTCCCCTCACAGCCACCAGAGGGAGTCCACGGACAGAACTCGCCGAAGTATCATTCATGACCACAGGAGGGAGTTCAAGAACGGAATTCACAACAGGTTTCAGCTTTCAAAAGAATAATTTATACAACCAATGGATGCATTTAACATCAGGTTATAAGCTTTTATTTACATAACATGGATTAGCGACATAACTTCTGTCAGGGAGTGTACATATACGGCGCATGTCGGGAAGGGTTTCAAGTAATAACAGATATAGCATGTCATGATGAAGGAACTGACACCCGTTCTTGATGTGCTATGCACATTATTCGTTGTTAAGGGGTTAAGTAGAATTCAACATGACCCCATCTGCAATGTTGTGGTGAATGGCTTCGCTGGGGTTTTCGCCTGAATTTCATTATTTTGGGATTTACACAAAACTCACAATATATACAGCATGCTGAGCATAGAGCACAGGGTAAATGTGAACCCAACCTTAAAAGCTGTAAAAAACTATGTACTTCAATGCGATAAATACAAACGTCAACTTATTCTTCAAATCAGATAGAATAACTGGAGACACAAAAAAAGAAAGTGTTGGCAGCCTTGGAATTGTTCCCGAAAATGAAGTATCATATTTTTCAGATTATAATATGCATTTTTTCCTCCAAATTTGGTAGGAAAATGGTTATGTGTCTTACGATCTGGAGTGAGCTTACTGGTGGTAGTGGAGCAGGGTCACAGGAGGCAGGGTCGCTGCTTCAGGAGGACCAGATGCACCAGCACTACTACAGTATTTATTGCTAAAATCAAGATCTCCTATGAACGCCAGCCAATGGCAGGCTTTTACAGGAAGATTGTAAGAACATGCATTGGGGTCTTCAGCAGACCCCCAGCCATCATGACAACCCATCGGCAAACAACAATCACATCACAAGTAGAAGTGGAAATGGCGTGCACTCTGATCAATGAGGACAGGTGCAGGCTGAACCTGGATGCTATCCAGTTGGCTCATAAATTCATAAGAAACAGCCGCACACAAATTCTTGGAATTTTTCAAATGCACAAAAGGAGTAATTTATTGCATTCACCACAGAAGTATAGCAAAGTTGAGGTAATGTTTCAGCCCCGTAGTGGGCCTTTGTCAAACCTCACTAGAAAAACAATGAAAATTACAATATATTAGTTTGTGGGAAAAGGTTTTTGTAAAAAGGAGAGTGCTGTCCAACAAAAACAAATATAAAAAAATTACAAATTTAACGACTACAAATATAATAGTGTAGACTGGACAGCAATAAGGTCCCTTAAGGGTATGAGACTATACCCAATGACAATTTTTCACATGGTGAGCATGCAAAATATATAATATATACATATATACATATACCTATAAATACAAATTGCCCATTGCATAGTTAGGATGGCGTACAATCAATGGTGCAAGCGTAAGTATGGCGTAGGCGCAGGAGGACGGCATCAAAAATATGCATAAATACTCTAGTAACACTGTACATGCTTGCAGAGTGAAGAAATAGCAAAACACTAGACTGACCTTGTTGTAAAGATAATAGAAGAAGGTATGGTAGAAAAAGGACCTCGCATAGACGGGACAGACAATTATGATGAGCAGGCTCCAAGAAGGGCTGTGGGGAAGAAATCATACTGTGAAAAGGAAAAAAAAGAAAAGAAAAAGGGGGAAAAGGAAAAAAAGGGGGGGCAAAGAAAAGGTCATAGAAGGTACAGGTATAACATACCACTTGGCAATGTGTGGAGTAATTGGATGTCAGAGAAGGGGAAACGATCCCAGTCAGGACTATATGGAATGAACAATGGGGAAGTGTTAGGCAGCAGAATGTATGGACACAAAGAGGGCATGAAGAGAAAGAGGGAAGGCCATGGATTACCTGTGGGTCCAGGTTGTTGGAGTCCCTGTGGTGATGTGTGCAGGCATAGGAGGTAAGCCGGAACTTTATAGTGCCAATACAGGAAGTGCCGAGTGGCGCCTGCGTGGTGAAGGAATGCAGGAGAGAGGGTAGAAACGCAGACCTGCATCTGCGTATGGTGAGGGTAACATGGAGCGGTGCAAACGCAGTACAAGGGCACTGGAGGAGAGCTCCGGCGCATGCGCAATAAGATGGTGCTGGATTGAGGGATCCGGCGATTGCGCAGTGAGCTCAAAGCGCAGATGCTGGGAGTGGCAGCGTGTGATGTGGAGCGGCGCATGAGCAATGGAGAAGGGATCCGACGTCTGCGCAGTGAGCACAAAGCGCAGACGCCGGGAGTGTGGGCATGAACATATGGATGAGCGGGTACTGGCGCTGAACAGAGCCCTGAAGGGAGGGGGAGGTGAGTGTGCTGGAGCGAGGAGGGGAGCCTGAAGAGGGATATGTAGTGGGTACTGAGGGAAAGTGAAAACAAGGAAGGAGGTAAATACAAGGAAAGAGGTCAATATAAGAAAGAGGGAAAAGAATGATGATGATGATGATGATAATGATGAAATGTGAAGAGAAAAATATGTAAAAATGGAATAAAAACAAAAATAAAAATAATGCAAAAAATAATGAAAACAATAAATAGATGATATATGAGGAATATGCATAATGGAATATGAATAGTAAAATAAAATAAAATATATAAAGATAAAGCAAAAACTGGTGTGAAAAAATAAAAATAAATATAAATAAATGGAATGAAAAAATGAAACAATGACAAAATGAAATGAAATAAAAATGAAGGAATGAAATGAAGGTTAGAAAAAATAAAAAATAAAAAAAATTGGAAAGATACGAAAAAAAGAATACAAATTAAAAACTAAAAATAAAGATAAAAAAAAAAAATAAAAAGGCAAAAAAATGTTGTAAAAATAATAAAAATAAAAATAAAATTGTGAATTCTGGGTACTTACCCAAGTCGGGTGTTACCGATAGTGAAAGGCAGATAGCCTGAAAGTATAGAGAAAAGGTTAATGCGTGAAGAAGCAACTGGTCAGTCTATTACACATATGCTTGTCATTCATAACATTGTGTTCAAAATAAAGTATAGACTCCCAAGTAGGGTTCATAAAGACAGTAAGCTAATCTAGCAGCAGATCAGGGGACCTGCAGTGTGCCATCGGTGAACCAGGTCTAGTTCCCGGTTAAGGCCCTTTGGTGTGAGGGTCTGAAGGGTGTATGTCCAATGAGCTTCCCGTTCCATCAACAATTTAATGTGGTTCCCACCCCTGCGTGGTCTATCAACCTGCTCCAGTACCTGAAACCGTAGTTGCGAGACGGAATGATTAGCAGAAATAAAATGGTGGGGAAGAGGGAGCCACGTTTTTTTGCATCGTATGGTGGACTTATGGGATGCAATTCTGTCGCGAATATGTTGTGTCGTCTCACTGACATAGAGAAGACCACAGGGGCATTTTATCACATATACGACGTTGTTGGAGTCGCAAGTGAAGAACCCCCTAATCCCAAATTGTTTGCCAGAGTGAGGGTGGGTGATTGAGCTCGATTTTATAACGTTTGAGCAACAGGCACACCCCAAGCAGGGAAATGTCGCGTTCCTTTTGGTGCCAGGGAAAGTTTGCCTGGGTACTCTCGTGAAACTGCCTATATCGGACTTGACCACTTTGTCTCTAATATTATTGGGCCTACGTTTACTCATTAGTGGTGGTGTGGAGAAAGCCTCAATCTGAGGATATGAATGTTTCAGCAAGGGCCAGTGTTTGCGGATCACATTGTAAATCCTGGGCATAACAGGATGGTGAGTATGAATGAAAGGGACCCTTTCAGGTTTGGATTGAATCCTCGGGTTAGAAACAAGATTTGTAGCCAGCAGTTTTTCTCTATCCAGTAGGCTCTTAGGATAGTTCCTGGCTGTAAATTTAAGGGACATCTCATCGAGCCGTTCGGTTAATAGGTCAGGTTTTGCTCCAGCACACACACCTCCCCCCTCCCTTCAGGGCTCTGTTCATGCACACACTCCCGGCATCTGCGCTTTGTGCTCACTGCGCAGACGCTGGATCCCTTCTCCATTGCGCGTGCGCCGCTCCACATCACACGCTGCCACTCCTGGCGTCTGTGCTGTGTGATCACTGCGCAGATGCCGGATCCCTCACTCCAACACCTTCTTATTGCGCATGCGCCGCTTCACGCTTATACCCCCGGCGTCTGCGCTTTGTGCTCACTGCGCAGGCGCCGGAGCTCTCCTCCAGTACCCTCATACTGCACGTGCACCGCTCCATGTTACCCTCACCATACGCAGACGCAGGTCTGCGTTTCTACCCTCTCTCCTGCATTCCTTCACTGCGCAGGCGCCACCCGGAACTTCCTGTATTGGCACTATAAAGTTCCCGCTTACCGCCTATGCCTGCACACATCACCACGGGGACTCCAACAACCCGGACCCGCAGGTAATCCATGGCCTTCCCTCTTTCTCTTCATGCCCTCTTTGTGTCCATACGTTCTGCTGCCTAACACTTCCCCATTGTTCATTCCATATAGTCCTGACTGGGATCATTTACCCTTCTCTGACATCCAATTACTCCACACATCACTAAGTGGTATGTTATACCTGTACCTTCTATGACCTTTTCTTTGCCCCACCCTTTTTTTCCTTTCCCCCTTTTTTTTTTCTTTTTTTTCCTTTTCACAGTATGATTTCTTCCCCACAGTCCTTCTTGGAGCCTGCTCATCATAATTGTCTGTCCCGTCTATGCGGGGTCCTTTTTCTACCATACCTTCTTCTATTATCTCTACAACAAGGTCAGTCTAGTGTTTTGCTATTTCTTCACTCTGCAAGCATGTACAGTGTTACTAGAGTATTTATGCATATTTTTGATGCCGTCCTCCTGCGCCTATGGCATACTTACGCTTGCACCATTGATTGTACGCCATCCTAACTATGCAATGGGCAACTTGTATTTATAGGTATATGTATATATGTATATATTATATGTTTTGTATGCTCACCATGTGAAAAATTGTCATTGGGTATAGTCTCATACCCTTAAGGGACCTTATTGCTGTCCAGTCTACACTATTATATTTGTAGTCGTTAAATTTGTAATTTTATATATATATATATATCCCACGCCAATGGGAGCACAAACCGATACATTTCCTTCCTGCTTTGTTGGCATGACATCAACATAAGCCACTTGAATGTTCTGTGACTGCTCTGGTGGCAGTGATCGGCGGCAGGCAGAAAAGTTAGCAACTACCTGCATGACAGTTCTCAGACCCAAAGTAAAAAATTAATTAGTCCCAGATAACCCTTTAAGACTGATGTTAAAATCAGATGCAGTTTTACTCAAATTTGTGCAGAAACATGGATAATTCTGAAGGAGTCACAAAAGCATCACTGTATTTGTGATTTAGCACACTTATTGCTACTTTAGTCATAGTTGTGTTTTCCTATCACATTCAGGTGATCCTTTTAGCTGTATTTTTTATTTTTTGCTATTAAATTAATAAATATTTAAATATTTTATACAACAATACTTATGTTTCATGTTTTTTTTATTTTATATGCTTATAAAGCACTGCTTTCTCTCCCCCTTTTGTGCATAAAATAAAAAGGGTTATTCACATCATCTTAATTTCTTAATTGGGTATGACTATGTAGACATAATTGCAGATACATGTTTTGCAATTCTAAATGCATGTGGGCATGAAATTTATCAAGATCCGCTACTAGCAGGTCGCTTTGCAATTACCAACCAATGATATACCATATTTGTTCAATGAGTAACAAGTCAAATGACTTCTGGCTAGAAATCTGGCTCATAACCCAATTTCATGCAAAGGCCTTCTTACAGTTTGAGTAAATACTGCTTGATACCTTTGACTTGGTATGAGATGTCCGATTTTCCTTGCAGTATTTGCAGTACATAATGGATTATTTGTGAAGCCATCTCTCCAAAGTGTTCCAGGAGCTGTTTTCAACATGACAAATCAACCTGCATGTTGCTTGTACTATTCTAAGCAGTCAGACCTAAGCGTGTCACCAAGGCCTACAGCACCTCCAGACTTATCTCCTGTCAAGCACATCTAGGATGTTATTGGTCAGCAATTGCAAAGAGAGCTGCCAGCAAAGGATCTTGATGATTTGCAGACCCAAGTGGCAGAACATTTCTGAAACTACCATTAACCCATTTTCCATGTTGTCATTTTGTTTTTTTTCCTCCCCTTCTTCCAGGAGACAAAACTTTATTATTTTTTCATCATTATGGCCATATGATGGCTTTTTTTTTTTGCGGAATGAGTTGTACTTTTGAATGGCACCATTCATTTTACCACATAGTATACTGGAAAACAGGGAAAAAAATCCAAGTGCGTTGAAATTGCAATTCCACAATTGTTTTGTTTTTTTTTTATTTACAATGTTCACAATGTGGTAAACCTGACCTGATAATTCTTCAAGACAGTGGGAGTATAGAAAAATAGTTTTTTATATTTAAGTGGAGAAAAAAAAAACAATACAATGTTTTGATTTGCTCTTATTGCATTTTATTGCAATGTTGCGGTGGACAAGAAATATAGATTAGGTGTTTTGATTACTGTCTCATTACTCCATTTAACGACTGGATTAATTACTTTTATATTTTGATAAATCAGACTTGTACAAATGAAGCTATACCAATATGGGTATTTTTACAGTCATTTTTTTTAATTGCTTTATTTTTAATGGGGCAAAAGGGGGATGAATTGAACTGTTGTGTTTTTTTGTTTTTTTCTTAATTTTTTAAAATCAAAGACACACAACATATGATGTAAGATTACTTCATATTTAGTGAAGAAGTTAGTAACCTCATTAATAGCATGGCAAAAGTGTGTAAGTGCAAAGATTTCTGCACATGACTCTCATGCTTGATACTAAATACAATGAGATTTTTTTTTATTTTATTTTCATTATTTCATAATTTACAAATCATTAACAGGTGTATCAATCCTGTGATTTCCATAACTCCGCGACCTTTCCTTCTTGATGTTGCAATTTCAATGTTGAGAAATGTATAAGCATATCTTTATTGTTTAAATACTCCTCATAATTTTCCTTTTTAATTATTTTTGTTGTTTATTGTTGTTTACTGCTCGTTGCCAAGAGGACCAACCACCACCTTTCTCTAATCACACACAATGCTTTCAAGCTCTTTCTTCACTGGCTTTATCAGCACTGCTTTGAAGCTATATGGGATAGCTTGAGCGATATGTAGTTCCTAATCCCAGCCACCTCTCCAATGCTACAGATGTGCCAGAGGCAAGGTATTGTCATACAGCAGCATCTGAGCACACAATTCAGTTCAGCAGTGCAACAATGCTGTTGGCCTGATATGTCAATCAAGCAGAAGTGCCTTTTACCCCAACAATCATCTGACCGTGATCCAAGGGAATAACGTTTCCCCTTGTGGAAAGTGACAAGTCAAGCCTGACTTGAGAAGGTAAGGAGACTTTGAAGCCTTGCAATTCTCCTCTGGGAAATTAAATATGCAAATTGTCTCTTCAGAGAGGAAGAGGACTAGTACTCTAGTGCCGCCTATTGGAAGTTACAATCCTAAAAGTTAATGTCGACCCTTTAAAGGATAAAAGCCAAACCAGAATCTCAATTTGCAGACACAGTGTTTCAGGGTACTGCCCCTCATGAGTGCAAAGAGTGAGATTTGGTTTGGCTGTGTGAGAGGTTTCGGATCAAAGGGGTAATATTTCTCATTGTGGAGATTGACATATCAAGCCTGGCATGCCAATAATCAGAAATTCAGGAGGCTGGAAAACTATGCTTTACTCTCTCAGAGCACAAAAAACATCATTGAATGTAATTATTACATGTACCTGAACAAATTGCAACTATTGAATATGTAGGGAAGCAGCTTTTCAGCAGCTCACCTCTGTCACCACGCGCTATAGTCTTTATGAAACAAAGTACTTTAAATGAATGCTCATTACTACTCGTGTTTTCAGAAAGGAAAATATGGTGTGGTCAATTTACTTTAGAACTTTCAAAATGCTGCGGATCCTACTAATCTACCGCAAATATGATGCAATAGGAGCTGTAACGTGAGCAATGGAAAAGGCTATAAAATTGTGACCTTTCACATAATTGCTATGCATTAGACATATCAATTGAAATAAATGTCTATGACCTCTTATTTTAATAGATTGCTTTTTCCACATTATGTCTACCTGTCAAGTTTTCAAGCATGTTTTCCTGAATATTATCTGTGACAGAAAGAATTTATGGGAAATTACTATTACATTTGATCTTCCCTCTTTCATAAGATCTAATAGCACTGATTAATGTAATATTTTATCTTTTCCTGACATGTGAAATAATAATATATGATGTGTTTGATACCGATCTATGAAGCGTGGTCAGTTGCTGACCACAGCTTAAGGCCTCCCTCCCATGTCCATATAGAACCAATATTGGAAAAAACAGTACCGGCATCATCAGTGTTTTGGATCAGTGTGTCATAAGTATGTCATTAGTGTTTCCGGTATCTCAAAAGAAGCATTTACAGAGCTTCTCCTTTGCTTTGCAATGTTAAACACATACAGTACATGGACATCTCTGCTGCTTGTAAAAAACGGACATGTCTCCATAAGGTTTATACTGAAACTACAGCAGTGTAAAATCACGGATATGTGCACTGTAGCATAGGTTATGATGTGGCACACACATGTACTGGAAACAAAGACATGAAAAAAGGGCCTACCTAAGGGAAGCCAGCTGTCAATCAAAAAGACCTCATGCCACCAGCAATCACGACCCATAGTCAGTGCAGCCAAGAAGAGGAAGAGCTGCTCTGTTGACATAAAGCTGCAGAATCACTGTAAGGAGCGGTTTGTGACTGCTCTAATCTGGTACCAGGAAGAACAGGCAGGTAGTTAACAACTTTACAAGTAGATACAAAGAACTAAATCAAACAATTGAGTCCAAAAAATGTTACACTCGGGCATTATTAAAATTAGGAAAACAGTCCAATACTACATGTCTGTAAGTGTCACTAGCATGTTATTCTTTGCTTTTAGTGTCTGGTGAGTCCTCCTTGTGCAACAATAGATGCATCTAAATATTTCCAGTAATTTGTTCTGGATATCGGCTTTTATATGCCTTGCACTTGGAGTGACCTTTCTTGGTCAAACACTCCTGAGGAGGATAATTATAGCCTGGAATTTGCTCCATTTCTGCACAATCTGTCTGACTGGGGATTAGTGGAGTCCAAACTCTGAAGACATGGTTCTATAAGGGTATGTGTCCACGATCAGGATGGCCGGCAGTATCGTCGGAGCGGCAAACCCGCTCGGCGCTAAGCCCCGCCCCCTTCTGGGACGCGATGATGCCGGATGTGTTCATTGCACACATCCGGCATCATCGCACCCCTCGCATAGGGCCCTGTGTTATTCCTTGCAGCATCGCCACAAGGAACACGGACATGCTGCGATCTTAAAAGACGCGCAGCATGTCCGGAGTCGCAGGGCCGACGGATGCATGTTTCCATGCATAGTGGACATGGGATTTCATAAAATCCCCTCCACTATGCTGGAACATCTGGACGCTGCGTGTTTGATGCTGCGGCCCCACGCAGCGTCAAACACGCAGCTTTTCCTGAACGTGGACACGTACCCTAACAGTTTACAGCCTGATGATCAAGAACTCTTCTTCTGAGATCCTCAGAAATCTCCATAGTTTGGGACAATATATACTACCGCAAGCGTACTGTTTTATAACCATAGGTCCACCATATTTAACACAAAGGCACTTCCACCTATTGAATTTGAACAACTATTTCGATTCAAATAAGGGCCGAGTTATGAAGAGATCCTTTAAAAGGGTAACACTTTATTAAGCAGATTTTTTTAAAAAAGACATAAAAAGCAGAGCAGTACACAGACGGGGAGCTGCTGAAAGCCAGACCCAAAGAAAACAATCACAGAAACATCAAAAGCCTACTCAGTACAAAAACAAATGTCTACATCAAAAAATGGACATCACTCAGGTAGAAATATAGTTATTAGTTTCAATAAGTATAATCTAATAATGCTCTAGAGTGTTTGGTCACATTTCACTACATATGGATAGAGTTATGATTAGAGTTATAAAGAGACTCTATGTCCATATTAAGATGTAGGTACTAAGTATAGTGACAGAATGTTATTTTGATATCCCACTAGTCACCAAAACCATGAATAATGAATAACAATTATCTATAGGTTGGCTCCTAATATTCCATCCACGTTACCAGCAAACATAAATAAAGGTTAATGAGTGATCTTCAGTATAGCAATATAACCAATGAAGCCTGGATTGGGCAAAGAATACAGTGAAAAATGACCGCAAGAGGTAAACGCGATGTCATAAGGAAAATGCTAGAGGAGCAAAAAAGGAGATTAAATATACCTATATCATGGGACTTGGCAGGAAAGTAAATCTGGGTCCGGACAGCAGCGTCCCCTCACCCCGACGCGCATTTCGCCGACAGCTTCTTCCGGGGGCGTATATATTGTGGAATATTAGGAGCCAACCTATAGATAATTGTTTTTCATTATTCATGGTTTTGGTGACTAGTGGGTGACTAGTGGGATATCAAAATAACATTCTGTCACTATACTTAGTACCTACATCATAATATGGACATAGAGTCTCTTTATAACTCTAATCATAACTCTATCCATATGTAGTGAAATGTGACCAAACACTCTAGAGCATTATTAGATTATACTTATTGAAACTAATAACTATATTTCTACCTGAGTGATGTCCATTTTTTGATGTAGACATTTGTTTTTGTACTGAGTAGGCTTTTGATGTTTCTGTGATTGTTTTCTTTGGGTCTGGCTTTCAGCAGCTCCCCATCTGTGTACTGCTCTGCTTTTTATGTATTTTTAAAAAAAATCTGCTTAATAAAGTGTTACCCTTTTAAAGGATCTCTTCATAACTCGGCCCTTATTTGGATCGAAATAGTTGTTCAAACGCAAGCGTACTGTGTAGATTAGACTTTGTTAGATCCCTATTTTTTTAGATAAAGCAGGTCACACACTCACACTTGATGGTCATTCCATTAATTGAAAATACCATACTCTAATTTCACCTTCAAATTATCTTCTAATTCTAAAGGTTCGTATAGTTTTACCACTGAAAGGCATGATATTTTATCATTTATTTTCATTTTCCGCATGCAAAAAAATTACAATGTGCAATGTTTTAGTGGCATTTCTTTAATCTATGTTTATGATGTTTTAAAATATGAGTAGTTTTCAGTCACATTTATGCAGAGATATTTAAAATTTTGAAGGAATCACAAATTGTATATTGGATAGCACACACTGTTATAGTGAGAAATATAATTTATAATACTGCAGGATGATGCATCTTTGGTCTTTCATATGCACAATCCCAATCAGCAAAAACCTCAGCAATAGTGTTGAGCATTCCGATACCGCAAGTATCGGGTATCGGCCGATATTTGCGGTATCGGAATTCCGATACCGAGTTCCGATATTTTTGTGATATCGGAAATCGGAATCGGAAGTTCCCAGTGTATGGTTATCGGGTATCGGCCGATATTTGCGGTATCGGAATTCCGATACCGAGTTCCGATATTTTTGTGATATCGGAAATCGGAATCGGAAGTTCCCAGTGTATGGTTCCCAGGGTCTGGAGGAGAGGAGACTCTCCTTCAGGCCCTGGGATCCATATTCATGTAAAAAATAAAGAATAAAAATAAAAAATATGGATATACTCACCCCTCCGACGGAGCCTGGACCTCAGACGTGCAACCGGCAGCCTCCGTTCCTAAGAATGAGCGAGTGAAGGACCTGCGATGACGTCGCGGCTTGTGATTGGTCGCGTGAGCGGTCACATGAGCGGTCACGCGACCAATCTCAAGCCGCGACGTCATCGCAGGTCTTTCCTCTCCTTCAGACCCTGGGAACCATCCAGGATACCTTCCGATACTTGTGTCCCATTGACTTGTATTGGTATCGGGTATCGGTATCGGCGATATCCGATATTTTTCGGATATCGGCCGATACCAGCCGATACCGATACTTTCAAATATCGGAAGGTATCGCTCAACACTACTCAGCAAACATTTGCATTGTGCTTGTCTCACAATGAACTCAAAGTGTAATGGCAAATAGTGCACTGAATACTGACAAATTAATGAAAACTAGGCATTTATTTATTATGTAATGCAACATCCAGATAGGTGTATTTATATGAATAACCATAGCCTCAAAATAGAAATTGTGCACCCCTG
The DNA here is from genome assembly GCF_051348905.1 of Ranitomeya variabilis. Lineage (NCBI taxonomy): Eukaryota > Metazoa > Chordata > Amphibia > Anura > Dendrobatidae > Ranitomeya > Ranitomeya variabilis. The sequence goes on from NC_135233.1 coordinate 725,148,399, forward strand.
TGTACCCCTAAGTAACATTTAACCCAACCTTCATGAGAGGTGTCAGTTTAAGTTCCACTTTTCACACAGAGTGTAACACCAATGCCGGTACCCCTGCATGGTTCCTCTTCCCCCTCCATGCAGAGATGCAGACATACTCTCTTCCCCGGCAGCACCGTGAGCGCCCCTGGTTTCCGCTCTTAGTTTCCTCTGCACCCTGCATAGTCATCCCAGTGGTGCGCCTAGTGAGCATGCTCCCCTTTTCTTAAAGGGACAGCACACATGGTGAAAATATCCTCAGCAAATGGCAAGGAGGCATCTGGTTTAAGAGGCACCCTCCCCAGTGTCTGAGCAACATTTTTCCTTGTTAGTTTTGGTGCAGCTAGTGAGTTGTCAGGTCCCTGTTCTGTACCCGAACCCCTGGTCCTTTTGTGGCCATAGCCAGAACCAGGATGCTTGTTCCTTGTGTGGCCAGGGCCTGAACCTGAGCCCCTGATCCTTGTGTGGCCAGGGCATGAACCTGAAACAGCACCTGGTGATCCCTTGAGTCTGAAGCCGCACATGGTCGTCCCTGAAGCCTAGCAGTACCTGAGGCCGCATCGGCAGTACCCTAACCTGTAACCATTCCATCGGTACTCGAACATGCATCTATGTCATTTCTGTTTAGTGTTCCAAAGTCTGTACTGTCAGAGCCTGTTACAGTGTCTGAAACCAGCCCTGTCTGTTACTCTGTGTAAGTATCTGTTCTGCCCAAGGATTCAGAACCTGTACTGCTTGAACATAGTCTGACCCCTGTCATGCCAATGACTCTGAATCCAGTCTGTATCAGCGAACCTGACCCTTGGTGGCAGCAGCTGCAGTACTGGGGAATGCCTAGGAGTTATATCTGGTGGCTACCTGCATGTCAACCCTGACTCCACCATCAGGAGCTCCAGCATAAACCAGGCAGCTGCTTAGCTTCATCCCTCCTAGGTACATAGTTACATAGTTATTAAGGTTGAAGGAAGACTTTAAGTCCATCTAGTTCAACCCATAGCCTAACATGCCCTAACATGTTGATCCAGGGGAAGGCAAAAAAAAACCCATGTGGTAAGAGTAAGCTCCACCATGGGGAAAAAAATTAATTCCCGACCCCACATACGGCAATCAGACTAGTTCCCTGGTAAACACGGCTCTGTAGCATAGCAGGTCCACAAACCATGTGCGCAAACTGCCTGCATGTCGTAAAAAATGTTCCTTTCATTTCTACACTTTAAGAGATCATTCAGTCATCAGTTTTTCCTCATCTGCAATAAACAGTTCAAATTACATCAATGTTTTGAATCAGATTTTCCTCAGAGTTTGGTCCCTTTGTCAATTGCTATCATTAGAATTTCATCCTTTTTTTGTATACGGAAAGAAAAACTGACGGAGATATCTTAAGCTTCTCCTATCAAGTCAGAAAAAATGGATATGTTATCCTAGAGCTATCTATTTTATGTTTTTTTCTTCACAAACTCACAGACTTTACATTTTGCAACTTTGACTTAGGACTCAGATCAAAACCAGGCATATCACCGTGTTTTGGTGTGGACTACATGAATCTCAAAACTACATGGACATGGAAACAGCACCATGAACTATAATAGATATGCATTTTATCCATTTAGCTGAATTTACAGGGAGCAAAAAAAAAAATACAGATTTTGGTAAAATTCAAGGAGAATTCAGTTCCACTAAAATATATTCACTTATATCAATAGAAATATCCAAAGATGTTGCTGTAAACTATTCAGGCATGCAAACACTGTTTAGAGATTACGTTCAATGGTAAGGATATTTGATGAAAATTCTCAGTACTTTCTAGGTTTCACATACTTTTTGACACACTTACACCTTTACTATAGTTTGTCAGGAAGTCGTTCTAGATTGACGTAGAAATGAACCAAAGCAATGGCTGCCTGACTGCACAAAGAAGAGGCACTGATAACCAAACAGTAGGCAGTGTTCACCAGAGGAAGCATGAGTGCCAGGTCAGGTGTGACGTGAGGCATTAAAAGTTTTTGTTTTTTAAACGTTCAGCAAAATGGTGTCTGCAGCTGGCCACCATTTGACTGAATTTTCCAGGAGCAAAAAACAAAAAATCTTTATCCTGGAGAATACAGATTTTGTAAAATTTGAGGAAAATTCAATTCCACTCAAATAGATTCACTTATCTTATCAATAGCAATATCCTGGGATGTTGCTGTAAACTGTTCAGGCATGCAAACACTGTTTAAAGATTACGTACAATGTAAGAATATTTGATTTCAATTTTCAGTATTTTCTAGGTTTCACATGCATTTTGACTTATTAACACCTTTACTTACAGCTTGTCAGGAAGTCTGTCTAGATTGATATAGAAATTAACCAATGCAATGTTATTTCATATCTTAGGTGTACGGTGTAAAATTGAAAAATGTGCTCTTTATTCACTTTTCCCTTACCACTTAAAAGAATTTGATCCCTGTAGTTACTGTAATATGCTTTTTGATTTCCTAACAAAGGAAACAATTGACAAGGGGAAAAGAAGAGACTTTAGGATCAGAAAGGTTAGCATCCACTTTGGTGTCTGGGGCTTTCATTGTGGAACAGAATATTTAAATCTATTATCCTTGCACTGCAATTAGCATCACTTACCATTTTAAATTATATTTCTAGACATTAATTCACATAAATGCATAACAGAATTGCTGGTGCAACGGTTAAGCTTTCTTTCAGATGTTCAGAACGGTCTGCATTGTTTGCACATATTGTACACATTGTCTAAGAATGGATTATTTTATAATGTAATGAAAAAAGAAACATTTCTAAACAAATTCAGATCACTTACAGTATACATATAGAGCTTGGTAAACAAGTGCAGATGAGCAAATAGAAAAATGTCCCCAATGCACTGCTGACTTAGTAACTGCAAAGCTCCAAATCACCTACGAAATTAAAATTAGCACAAAAACTGTGCCCCAGGAGCTTCATAGCATACATTTTCATGGCCGATCAGCTGCATGTAAGCCTTAACCCCTTCACCCCCAAGGGTGGTTTGCACGTTAATGACCGGGCCAATTTTTACAATTCTGACCACTGTCCCTTTATGAGGTTATAACTCTGGAACGCTTCAACAGATCTTGGCGATTCTGACATTGTTTTCTCGTGACATATTGTACTTCATGATAGTGGTAAAATTTCTTTGATATTACCTGTGTTTATTTCCAGAAAAAATGGAAATTTGGCGAAAATTTTGAAAATTTTGCAATTTTCCAACTTTGAATTTTTATGCCCTTAAATCACAGAGATATGTCATGCAAAATACTTAATAGGTAACATTTCCCACATGTCTACTTTACATCAGCACAATTTTGGAACCAAAATTTTTTTTTGTTAGGGAGTTATAAGGGTTAAAAGTTGACCAGCAATTTCTCATTTTTACAACACCATTTTTATTTAGGGACCACATCTCATTTGAAGTCATTTTGAGGGGTCTATATGATAGAAAATACCCATGTGTGACACCATTCTAAAAACTGCACCCCTCAAGGTGCTCAAAACCATATTCAAGAAGTTTATTAACCCTTCTGGTGCTTCACAGGAATTTTTGGAATGTTTAAATAAAAATGAACATTTAACTTTTTTTCACAAAAAATTTACTTCAGCTCCAATTTGTTTTATTTTACCAAGGGTAACAGGAGAAAATGGACCCCAAAAGTTGTTGTACAATTTTTCCTGAGTACGCCGATACCCCATATGTGGGGGTAAACCACTGTTTGGGCGCATGACAGAGCTCGGAAGCGAAGGAGCGCCATTTGACTTTTCAATGCAAAATTGACTGGAATTGAGATGGGACGCCATGTTGCGTTTGGGGAGCCCCTGATGTGCCTAAACATTGAAACCCCCCACAAGTGATACCATTTTGGAAAGTAGACCCCCTAAGGAACTTATCTAGAGGTGTGGTGAGCACTTTGACCCACCAAGTACTTCACAGAAGTTTATAATGCAGAACCGTAAAAATAAAAAATCATATTTTTCACAAAAATTATTTTTCGCCCCCAATTTTTTATTTTCCCAAGGGTAAGAGAAGAAATTGGACCCCAAAAGTTGTTGTACAATTTGTCCTGAGTACGCTGATACCCCATATGTGGCGATAAACCACTGTTTGGGCGCATGGGAGAGCTCGGAAGGGAAGTAGCACCGTTTGACTTTTCAATGCAAAATTGACTGGAATTGAGATGGGACGCCATGTTGCGTTTGGGGAGCCCCTGATGTGCCTAAACATTGAAACCCCCCACAAGTGACACCATTTTGGAAAGTAGACCCCCTAAGGAACTTATCTAGAGGTGTGGTGAGCACTTTGACCCACCAAGTACTTCACAGAAGTTTATAATGCAGAACCGTAAAAATAAAAAATCATATTTTTTCACAAAAATTATTTTTCGCCCCCAATTTTTTATTTTCCCAAGGGTAAGAGAAGAAATTGGACCCCAACAGTTGTTGTACAATTTGTCCTGAGTACGCTGATACCCCATATGTGGCGATAAACCACTGTTTGGGCGCATGGGAGAGCTCGGAAGGGAAGTAGCACCGTTTGACTTTTCAATGCAAAATTGACAGGAATTGAGATGGGACGCCATGTTGCGTTTGGAGAGCCACTGATGTACCTAAACAGTAGAAACCCCCCACAAGTGACACCATTTTGGAAAGTAGACCCCCTAAGGAACTTATCTAGATGTGTTTTGAGCGCTTTGACCCACCAAGGGCTTCACAGAAGTTAATAATGCAGAGCCGTAAAAATAAAACAAAAATTTTTTCCCACAAAAATTATTTTTTTAGCCCCCAGTTTTGTATTTTCCCGAGGGTAGCAGGAGAAATTGGACCCCAAAATCTGTTGTCCAAGTTGTCCTGAGTGCGATGATATACCATATGTGGGGAGAACCACTGTTTGGGCGCATGGGAGGGCTCGGAAAGGAAGGAGCGCCATTTGGAATGCAGACTTAGATGGAATGGTCTGCAGGCGTCACATTGCGTTTGCAGAGCCCCTAATGTACCTAAACAGTAGAAACCCCCCACAAGTGACACCATGTTGGAAAGTAGACCCCCTAAGGAACTTATCTAGATGTGTGGTGAGCGCTTTGACCCACCAAGGGCTTCACAGAAGTTTATAATGCAGAGCCGTAAAAATAAAACAAAAATTTTTTCCCACAAAAATTATTTTTCAGCCCCCAGTTTTGTATTTTCCCGAGGGTAACAGGAGAAATTGGACCCCAAAAGTTGTTGTCCAATTTGTCCTGAGTGCGCTGATACCCCATATGTGGGGGGAACCACCGTTTGGATGCATGGGAGGGCTCGGAAGGGAAGGAGCGCCATTTGGAATGCAGACTTAGATGGAATGGTCTGCAGGCGTCACATTGCGTTTGCAGAGCCCCTAATGTACCTAAACAGTAGAAACCCCCCACAAGTGACACCATGTTGGAAAGTAGACCCCCTAAGGAACTTATCTAGATGTGTGGTGAGCGCTTTGACCCACCAAGGGCTTCACAGAAGTTTATAATGCAGAGCCGTAAAAATAAAACAAAAATTTTTTCCCACAAAAATTATTTTTCAGCCCCCAGTTTTGTATTTTCCCGAGGGTAACAGGAGAAATTGGACCCCAAAAGTTGTTGTCCAATTTGTCCTGAGTGCGCTGATACCCCATATGTGGGGGGAACCACCGTTTGGATGCATGGGAGGGCTCGGAAGGGAAGGAGCGCCATTTGGAATGCAGACTTAGATGGAATGGTCTGCAGTCGTCACATTGCGTTTGCAGAGCCCCTAATGTACCTAAACAGTAGAAGCCCCGCACAAGTGACCCCATTTTGGAAACGAGACCCCCCAAGGAACTTATCTAGATGTGTTGTAAGAACTTTGAACCCCCAAGTGTTTCACTACAGTTTATAACGCAGAGCCGTGAAAATAAAAAATCCTTTTTTTTCCCACAAAAATTATTTTTTAGCCCCCAGTTTTGTATTTTCCTAGGGGTAACAGGAGAAATTGGACCCCAAAGGTTGTTGTCCTATTTGTCCTGAGTACGCTGATACCCCATATGTTGGGGTAAACCCCTGTTTGGGCACACGGGAGAGCTCGGAAGGGAAGGAGCACTGTTTTACTTTTTCAACGCAGAATTGGCTGGAATTGAGATCGGACGCCATGTCGCGTTTGGAGAGCCCCTGATGTGCCGAAACAGTGGAAACCCCCCAATTATAACTGAAACCCTAATCCAAACACACCCCTAACCCTAATCCCAACAGTAACCCTAACCACACCTCTAACCCTGACACACCCCTAACCCTAATCCCAACCCTATTCCCAACCGTAAATGTAATCTAAACCCTAACCGTAACTTTAGCCCCAACCCTAACCCTAACTTTAGCCCCAACCCTAACTGTAGCCTTAACCCTAGCCCCAACCCTAGCCCTAACCCTAGCCCTAATGGGAAAATGGAAATAAATACTTTTTTTTTATTTTTCCCTAACTAAGGGGGTGATGAAGGGGGGTTTGATTTACTTTTATAGCGGGTTTTTTAGCGGATTTTTATGATTGGCAGCCGTCACACACTGAAAGACGCTTTTTATTGCAAAAAATATTTTTTGCGTTACCACATTTTGAGAGCTATAAATTTTCCATATTTTGGTCCACAGAGTCATGTGAGGTCTTGTTTTTTGCGGGACGAGTTGACGTTTTTATTGGTAACATTTTTGGGCACGTCACATTTTTTGATCGCTGTTTATTCCGATTTTTGTGAGGCAGAATGACCAAAAACCAGCTATTCATGAACTTCTTTTGGGGGAGGCGTTTATACCGTTCCGCGTTTGGTAAAATTGATAAAGCAGTTTTATTCTTCGGGTCAGTACGATTACAGCGATATCTCATTTATATTATTTTTTTTATGTTTTGGCGCTTTTATACGATAAAAACTATTTTATGGAAAAAATAATTATTTTTGCATCGCTTTATTCTCAGGACTATAACTTTTTTATTTTTCTGCTGATGATGCTGTATGGTGGCTCGTTATTTGCGGGACAAGATGACGCTTTCAGCGGTACCATGGTTATTTATATCTGTCTTTTTGATCGCGTGTTATTCCACTTTTTGTTCGGCGGTATGATAATAAAGCGTTGTTTTTTGCCTCGTTTTTTTTTTTTTTTCTTACGGTGTTTACTGAAGGGGTTAACTAGTGGGCGAGTTTTATAGGTCGGGTCATTACGGACGCGGCGATACTAAATATGTGTACTTTTATTGTTTGTTTTTTTTTATTTAGGTAAAGAAATGTATTTATGGGAATAATATTTTTTTTTTTTTTTCATTATTTTGGAATATTTTTTTTTATTTTTTTTTACACACTTGGAAAATTATTTTTTTACTTTTTTACTTTGCCCCAGGGGGGACAATACAGATCGGTGATCTGCCAGTTTGCATAGCACTCTGACAGATCACCGATCTGATTGAACTGCAGGCTGCTTCACAGTGCCTGCTCTGAGCAGGCTTCTGTGAAGCCACCTCCCTCCCTGCAGGACCCGGATCCGCGGCCATCTTGGATCCGGGTCTGGAGCAGGCAGGGAGGGAGGTAAGACCCTCGCAGCAACGCGATCACATCGCGTTGCTGCGGGGGGCTCAGGGAAGCCCGCAGGGAGCCCTCTCCCTGCGCGATGCTTCCCTGCATCGCCGGCACATCGCGATCATGTTTGATCGCGGTGTGCCGGGGGTTAATGTGCCGGGGGCGGTCCGTGACCGCTCCTGGCACATAGTGCCGGATGTCAGCTGCGATAGTCAGCTGACACCCGGCCGCGATCGGCCGCGCTCCCCCCGTGAGCGCGGCCGATCGGCTATGACGTACTATCCCGTCAAGGGTCAGATAGGCCCAGGTCACCTCGACGGGATAGTACGTCAAAGGTCACAGAGGGGTTAAATCGCCAAGCACAATACCAAGAGTGAGTGGTGTAAATCAAGTCAACACTGGTCTCTGGGGCACTGGAAATATGTTTTGTGAAGTGACGGCAGTCTCATGGATGAATACCAGGATAACTTATCTGTCAAAGGCTGGTTTGCAGACGAGGGCTTTGTGGAGGACTGCATAGTTCCTCTGTTAAGCCCCGCCCACTGCTGCACCTCTTCCTTCAGCTCCGCCTATTTTCATCATGCGTCCTGCGTACCCTATCTTTAACATTGGGTACGCAGGCCATGCAGATGTATGCTGATGCCTACGCATGCGTCATTTTCACGCTGCTCTGACCTGCGCCAAACGCAACATGTTGCATTTTGTTGTGGTCAGTGCAGCGTGAAAACAACGCTGTGGAGGCATCCGCATACATCCGCATGGCCTGCGTACCCAATGTTAAAGATAGGGTACACAGGATACTCGTCAACGTAGGCGGAGCTGAAGGAAGAGGTGCGGCAGTGGGTGGGGTTTAATGGAGGAACTACACAGTCCTCCGCAAAGCCCTCATCCGCAAATGTGAAACCAGCCTTAACTGCATTGTGCCATCTGTAGACATAGTTGAGGGACCCATGCGTATCGACCACCACTGTGTCTTTCTCAAGGTAAGTTAGGTAAGGTAACACCTTGAGAAAGTAATGGTGGTGGTCAATACGCACGGGTCCCTGATTCCTCTCTAGCCGGCTTCATACACATGGGTTTGGACTTACTGATTTACATTGTTCAACCCCTGCCTTTTTCCAAGGATGTTCTTATTATGCCTTTTTGATCACTCTTCTATGGGCCTTGTATTTATTTACTTTTTGTCATTGTGCAAATAACATATATCTATTTGGTGACCTTATTGGTCACACATACATTCTGAAATGTTTATTGTGATATTCGGACTGTATTCTTAATAATGGAGGTGTGTTTGAATTACCATGACAGAAATGCATAGATAACACTATTGGGGCCTGAGAATTAAGATTTGGGATGATATGGGGATTTTGTATGGAATAATCATTGTGGATGAACTTTGATTATTATATCAATCTACAATCATGTTATCATTTGGCTGTTAGGACTACTATTAAGTGATCCCTCTTGTTGTGTGCATATTTTCTTTTTCTCTTTTTATGTACGGTAATATGATTTAATGGATATGCACCTAGGTGATCCCGCTTGAGTATTGCCTTCTGATGGTGCCCGCTTAAAATTTGTATACTCAGAAATGCCAAACATGTGGACACTAATTGTGGTTTAGACACACTGTGAGACTTAGAAGGGAGGGGGCAAATGGATTTGGGAGCACATAATTTGTTGAATTTCTTTAACGGAGCGAGGAGCTATACCGCTTTTACAGAGCCTTTGTAGTACAATTAGCGTGGAAGCCCCCTATATTTTCATTGACAGATGAAAGACCTGCGTGGGGACTTGCTTTTTTGTGGACTGAGTTGAAGCTTTGAAAACATTGTACATAACATTTGAGATCACATTTATCTTGCGCTCTACGCTGTGCGCTTACATCGGTGCTTTCATCTAAATCTCTGAGTGACGGGATTCAGATGAAACATCAGAGGAAGCCACTCACTATAATGAGGCAGCAGAGTTACTCTGGACTCCAAATGGCCTCAGTTCAGTGGTATCCTTCTTTTCAGAAGTGCGCAAAACTGTGGAGGACTGCGCTTTTATGCATGCCTAAAAAGATGGTCACCGCCGGATCACAGATGGAAGGGCATCCACAGTGCCTCCATCTGCCTCATTATAAGGAATCTTCTGCCCAGGTTTTCATCTGAATCACGCATTTCAGAGACTTACACGGAAACCCTAGTGTAACTGTTCAGCACAGAGTGAAGGATAAATGTGAGCCAATCCTTACTGCCTCTTTGTGAGGCAGAATGAAAAAAAAACTGCAGGTGATGAATTTGTTTTATTTATTTTTTACACCATTGCTCATGTGGTATCAGTAATTAGACTATTTTATTCTTTAGGTTGGTGCGAATTCAGATATAACAAGTTTAGATTTTTTTTCTGTTTGGCAGCTGACACACACTAAAATATGCTTTTTATTGCAAAAACAAGGTTTTTCATCACTATATTTAGATAGCTATAATATTTCCATATTTCAGCTGACGGAGATATGTGAAAGGTTGTTTTTTGCAGGATGAGTTGTTCTTTTTATTGGTGCCATTTTTAGGCACATGACATTTTTTGACCACTTTCCATTATGATTTCTGGATGACAGATTGAACAAAAACCAGCAATTCAGGATTTTTTTTTCTTTAATGCCGTTGGTGAAATTGATAAGGCAACTTTATTTTTGGGCCTGTATGATTACAGCGATACCACATTTATATAGTTTTTTTTTTTTTCGGTTTTACCCAATAAAAACAATTTATAGCAAAATTAATTATTTTTGCATTGCTTTATTCTGAGAGCTATAACTTTTTTATTTTTCCGCTGACTGAGCTATATGTTGGCTGTTTTTTTGTGGGACAAGACGATGTTCTTAGAGACATCATGTTTATTTACATTCGTCTTTTTGATCACGTTTTATTTCACTTTTAGTTTGGCAGTTTGATGATAAAGAATGGTTTTTTGCCTTGATTTTTATTTATTTTTTAAAACGATGTTCACTGAAGGGGTTATCTAGTGGGACATTTTTTACCACTGGTTCTGGATGAGACAATACCAAATATGTGTATGCAACACCCACCAGGGCTGTGGGGTATTCGGAACTGGGTTTGACAGTTCTTTGGGAAAGTCACGGGGCCGTGACCCGACTCCGAGGCCCTGGGCATGCAATAAAAATGCAAGGGGGAAAGTTATATGGGATTGATTTGTGATGCCACCCGTGGTGTTCAGCAAGGGATGACCGACACTGCAGATCTGGTCCACTAGGGCTGATGGTGATGCAGAAAAGATGGTACAGCTCCCCACGGGTTGAGTGGCACCCCAGGGCAGATATAACAGTCGGTTCAGGTGGTGGTGAATGTTGGGATGGAGAGAATAAGCAACGGATGCAGAAAAGTGCAGTTTCAGGTCTGGCTAGCCTGGAAGCATTCAGGGGGTCCACCTTGCCAGGTGCGGTTTGAGGCCTTCCTGCTGCACTCTATTTTTGGATCCCTGCTGCATGTAGCTAGCTGTGGCCGTCTCCTGCTTGTTGGCGTCGACCTGTATGGCAGACAGCGTGAGCCTATCATGGGCACTTCCTGTTCACTGGCAGCCCTGGGCTCTTGGCCTGCTGTGGTGCCTCCGGGTGTTCAGTATGGCCAGGGAGCTTGCAATCCCCTGCCCTCCTGATTCGGCTGTTGGGGCATTCAGCCCCAGCACAGCCAAGGACTCTGGCATCCTTCTTGTCAGAGCTCCCCTCCTGGGACAGCTCTGACACAGCTGCAATTCCCCAGAGCACTTGTCTCCACTCCTCTCTCTCTCGTCTCCCCAGACTAATTCTCTAACAGACTACACTAACTCCTCCTCCCGACCAGAGAGCAGCTCCCCTCAAGTCGGGTCTAGAGCTCGCCATTCAGGCCTGGAGAAGGAATTATGATGCATGCTGTGTATTACCTGGCATGGGGACCTCTTCCTGCTTCCAGGCATGACATCACCCTACAGAAGAAGGCAGTGTCACCATGGCAACCGGACTCTGGGTGCCGCATGTACTTTTTTGTTTAACTTTTATATAAATAAATGTATTTATTGGATTAATATTTTTTCTTTTTTTGTGATTTTTTAAAATATTTTTTATAATTTTATTAACTTTTTTTACTTTTTTACATTGTCACAGAATGGGAAATGAACTTTACACTGACAGATTGCTGATGTAATACTCTGCAATTCTACTGCACTGCAGAGCATTAAATCGGCATCTCTTTCACAGGGAGAAGATTTCTCCTGCTCTGAGCATGATCTGACAGGACACCATACCTGGATGACCCCACGGCCATCTTTTGGCCCAGAGTCACCATGAAGACCATCAGCACAACATGATTACAATGGCGCATTGTGCTGATGGGATGACCCGAGATGTTGCTGTCACTATTGACAGTGGCATTAGAAGGGTTAAACATCTGTGATTGGTGCTAGCTCCAATCATGGGTATTGCTGCAGGGTGTGAGCTCTCATATAGAGATGACACCTGCATCTGATCGTGGCGGTGCTCAGCGTGAGCCTGTGCGATCATCATATATATATATATATATATATATATATATATATACGGCGCATGTCAGGAAGAAGTTCATCTTGTGTAGCAATATTATTTATTAATGAGAAATAGTGCTTTTTGTGCAAAGAAACACTGGCTTATTACAGCAGCCCTTCATGCCTTTAAATGTAGGTGATAATTAGTGTAAAACAATGAATAACCCCTGTGTTGGTCACTTTTTTATTTTTTTAAGAATTTGCTTTTACAACATCTGAGGGCTCTGTTTCTAATGTACAATCGTGGCCAAAAGTTTTGAGGCCTGCAGAAATTTGGATGTTTTCTTAATGACAAATATATCAAGTTTCTGCATAGACTCAATATTTAGTGTTGATTCTTATTTTTCAAGACTTCTGAAATTCACCTTGGCATGGTGGATACCAGCTTTTGGGTCAAATCTTGACTGATGGCAAACCATTCTTGCTTAACCCCTTCATGACCTTGGGATTTTCGTTTTTTCCATGTTCGCTTTTCACTCCCCTCCTTCCCAGAGCCATAACTTTTTTATTTTTTCGGCAATATGGCCATGTGAGGGCTTATTTTTTGTGGGATGAGTTATATGTTTGAACGACATCATTGGTTTTACCATGACGTGTACTAGAAAATGGGAAAAAAAATTCCAAGTGTGGTGAAATTGCAAAAAAAGTGCAATCCCATTGGTGTTTTTTGTTTGACTTTTTTGCTAGGTTCACTAAATGCTAAAAATGACCTGTCAATAAGATTCTCCAGGTCATTACGAATTCATAGACACCAAACATGTCTAGGTTATTTTTTATCTAAGTGGTGAAAAAAATTCCAAACTTTGCGAAAAAAAAGTGCCATTTTGAAATACCCGTAGCGTCTCCATTTTTCGTGATCTGGGGTTCTGTGAGTGCTTATTTTTTGCATGCCAAGCTGATGTTTTTAGTGATACCATTTTGGTGCAGATACGTTCTTTTGATTGCCCGTTATTGCATTTTAAGCAATGTCGCAGGGACCAAAAACCCATAATTTTGGCGTTTCAAATTTTTTTCTCGCTACGCCATTTAGCGATCAGGTTAATGCTTTTTTTATTGATAGATCAGGTGACTCTGAATGCGGCGATACCAAATATGTGTAGGTTTGATTTTTTGTATTGTTTTATTTTGAATGGGGTAAAAGGGGGGGGTGATTTAAACTTGTATTTTTTTTATTTATTTCATATTTTTTTAACTTTTTTTTTTACTTTTGCCATGCTTCAATAGCCTCCATGGGAGGCTAGAAGCTGGCACAACTCGATCGGCTCTGCTACATAGCAGCGATCATCAGATCGCTGCTATGTAGCTGAATTGCAGGCTTACTATGAACACCGACCACAGGGTGGCACGCACAGCAGGCCAGCATCAGTAACCATAGAGGTCTCAAGGACCTCTATGGTTACTATCCTGACTCATCGCTGACCCCCGATCATGTGACAGGGGTCGGCGATGAGAGCATTTCCGGCAGCGCGGCCGGAAGCGCTAGTTAAATGCCGCTGTCAGCGTTTGACAGTGGCATTTAACTAGTTAATAGCGGCGGGTGGATCGCAATTCCACTCGCCACTATTGCGCGCTCATGTCAGCTGTTCAAAACAGCTGACATGTCGTGGCTTTGATGTGGGCTCACCGCCGGAGCCCACATTAAAGCAGGGAATCTGACCTCGGACGTACTATCCCGTCCAAGGTCAGAAAGGGATTAATCAGTGCTTTGAGTTTATTTCAATTTCTATGTTTTGTTTATCTTCTTACTTTTTGAGGAATGACTACAGATCCTCAATGAGATAGAGCTTTGTGTTGCTTTTTGGCCATGGACCCAAAAATTCAAAATTTTGTTCACTGCACAAATTAGTTCACTTTCTTTTTTGGTATATAGTGCTCCATCATGCTATAAAAAGCATTGTTGATCACCAAATACTCATGGATAGTTGGAAGAAGTTGTAGAGACAAGGAGAAACCTGGTGACAGTTTCCCTTTAATTTTAACAATACATTTGTTCTGAGAAATATGGTGCCAGATCCTTCAATGCTATCATTAAGTTGGCTTGAATGACTTTGACAAAAGTTTTAACTGAAGCATTAAAAGCTGTCTCCTAAATCTAAAGAAAATCCTAAACATGCTGTTTTCAATCTGATTCTATCTGTTCAGTTGTGTCAGATTCTTGGATACTCTGTAGGCCATTTTGTCACCATGCTTCCCTATTTTCTATGTATTCTTTCAATTGCTTGATGTAATTTCCTGTTTCATTCTTGACAATATTCGGTCAATGAACCCTTGGGCTCCCTTATTTCCTTTTACCACTGACCATTCTGAGTAGCATCTCACTTTCTAATGAAATTTGCCTTTACCACCCAATGTCATGTCCAAAATAGGTCAGTAATATCAAGTGATCTTACCTTCCTGGGACATCCTTGAGCTTATATGATGAAGATCATCATTGTTGGTTATTTTAGCTGTCAATTTCAGCAAATGGAGTTGGTAATTTGATCAATGTAGCAAAATACAGTCAGATACTTATCCATTAGGTAGTACCATCAGAGAGGTGTCTTATTGGCTACAAATGTGTTCTTCAGCAATAACCAGCAACAAAAAGCAAGATCAACAACCTCTCTGTTGAGATCTTCTAAACTTGTGTACAAGTGAACTTATAAGAATTGATGCTGCTTTGAAATCAAATAGTGGTCACAATAAATATTTCTTTGAATTTGATTTCTTATTAATTTCTCTGTTGTTCATTCACTTTGCATTTTGGCAATTGATAAAAATAAACAATTAATATTTCAATGTTTTAAAGAATTCCTACTATGCAGAGTTTTGCCTAATAGTTTTGCACAGTACTGTATATGTTAATATGTGATAAAATATGGTGAAGTAACATATTTTACATATTTAAACACAAAAAGAGACCATCTATAAATAACTCCAATGTTCAACTCTAGCTTTATTTAGCAACATACCTATATAATATGAGTCCTCCATATAACAGTATACATTTTGGATGATCCTGAAATAATATTCAGCTTCGTTGATTAAAAAGTCTGATTTGACTAAGGTTATATGCTAATCATAATTCAAATTATCTTTGCCATTTATTGTCCAGTAATCTGAGTTAGCTATTAAACATGTATAGCTGTATATTGAGATCTGTAACTACTAGATAACCCCTGTATCTTATGGTTTTAGAATGTAGTCATTTTCTGAAATGTATAGACTTCTAATAGAATATGACCTATAGAGCATTCAAATTCAACTTCATTATACATTTTTGATCATATAAATCTCAGTAAAATCCAGAAAAAATGCAATGAAATTCAGTGAAAATGTTATAGCAATACAATTGTCAATAAAAAAACAACAAAAGAAAAATCAAAAAAGAAACTGCCAGTACAAAATCTTACAAACAAAAATGACGTCATTGTTCAATGACTCACTGTCAACATACTTTAGCTCCTTAACAGCTGATATGTGCCCGCAATAGCAGGTGAAATCGTGATCCACCCATGGCTATTAACTAGTTAAATACCACTGTCAAACTCTGATAGCGGCATTTAGATTGAGCTTCCAGCAAGTGTGACCCCCGTCATGTGATCGGGGGTCATCAGTTCATCGGCATGACAACCAGAGGTCTCCTTGAGACCTCTATGGCTGTCAGTGCTGGATTGCTGTGATTGCCACCCTGTGGTCTCCGCTCATAGCAACTCAGCAATTCTACTACATAGAGGCGATCTGACCACCGCCTCTATGTAGCAGAGCTGATCGAGTTGTGCCAGCTTCTAGTCTCCTATGGAGACTATTGAATTATGGCAAAAGTAAAAAAATAGTGTTTAAAAATATGAAAAAAATATAAAAATTAAAATCACACCCTTTTGCCCCATTCAAAATAAAACAATAAAAAAAATCAAACCTACACATATTTGGTATCACAGTTTTCAGAATCGCCCGACCTAACAATAAAAAAAAGGATTAACCTCATCGCTAAACGGCGTAGCAATAATAAAAGTAAAAACACCAGAATTACGTTTCTTTGGTCACTGCGACTTTGCATTAAAATACAATAACGGGCGATCAAAAGAACGTATCTGCACAAAAGTGGTATCATAAAAAATGTAAGATCAGCGCACAAAAAATAAGCCCTCACCTGACCCCAGATCACAAAAAATGGAGACGCTACGGGTTTCGGAAAATTGCACAATTTTTATTTTTTTAGCAAAGTTTGGAATTTTTTTTAACCACTTAGATAAAAAGAAGCCTAGACATTTTTGGTGTCTATGAACTCGTAATGACCTGGAGAATCATAATGACATATCAGTTGTAGCATTTAGTGAACCTAGCAAAAAAAGCCAAACAAAAAACAAGTGTTGGATTGCACTTTTTTACAATTTCACTGCACTTGGAATTTTTTCCCATTTTCTAGTACATGACACGGTAAAACCAATGATGTTATTCAAAAGTGTAACTAATCCTGCAAAAAAAAAGCCCTCACATGGCCATATTGATGGAAAAATAAAAAAGTTATGGCTCTGGGAAAGAGGGGAGCGAAAAATGAAAACGCAAAACCAAAAAAAGCCCCGGTCATTAAGGGGTTAATATATAAAATGCTTAGGAAAACAGTTTCACCTGAATCCTGAGTTGATTCTTGCTCTTGTTTATTGATCAGTATCAGCAAGAAAGTTTGTATGTGTAATTTTTTTCTACACTTTGAGAATCAAACAAATATTTTCTGTGTTTTAGAATCACCAACACAAGCTTTGTGTAGCTTTGTTCGTTGGCAGCACTGTCGTTAATTGTACTGTGCTCAAGTAAGGGACTCGTGGTCCAGAATCTTCAACATAGGAGCTACAGCACCATGAAAACGATAAGAGACTATAGGTCTTGAGACTTATTTTGATTTGGCAAGAGTCAAAAGAGATATGGTGCAACATTCCCACCCAGAGTGGTCTTTGTCAAGGACATCTGTGTGCAGCAAGGGCCAGAAATCAGGAAATTGTGGCAAAGTGTAGGCCTACACCTTTACTGGTTTCTGGCTCTTGCTATAAACAGATGTCCGTGACAAAGACCGCTCTTGGTCTAAATGTTGGACCATATCCGTTTTGAATCCTTGCCAGATAAAAATAAATAACACTTTCAGCAAGACCTATAGTCTCTTATCTTTCTCGTGGTGCTGAAGTTGCTTCTTCATAAATCAGAGAGTCGGACAAGGGGTGTACAGCTCTGTGTGCACCTCAACTCAAATCCAACTCCAGTCCGTGCTGGAGTAAGATTTGTGGCACAGCGAACGTTGCTGCACATCATGAATTTGACAAGCATCGGCCACCATGCCCCATTCTGCCCCAACTCTGCCCACATTGCTGGAGCTGTGGGAAAATAGATTGAGAATGCCAAAAATTTCAACATTTTAATGCAGCATCGAGTTGCGCCAAAATTATTTGACTTTTCAAAACATTTCACACCAGAATAGTAGTGCAAAAGCTTTGCTTACGCGGGCAGATAGTGTTTATCTACATAAAAAAAACTTAGTAAATACATTGCTTATTTAGTACTGATTTAGGGTTATACAGTGGCATGTAAAAGTTTGGGCACTCATGGTCAAAATAACTATAATTGTTAACAGTTAAGCAAGTTGAAGATGAAATGATCACTTAAAGATCTAAAGTTAAGGATGACATATTTCCTTTGTATTTTAGGCAAAAAAAAGTATATACACTCACTGGCCACTTTATTAGGTACACCTGTCCAACTTCTTGTTAACACTTAATTTCTAATCAGCCAATCACATGGCGGCAACTCAGTGCATTTAGGCATGTAGACATGGTCAAGACAATCTCCTGCAGTTCAAACCGAGCATCAGTATGGGGAAGAAAGGTGATTTGAGTGCCTTTGAACGTGGCATGGTTGTTGGTGCCAGAAGGGCTGGTCTGAGTATTTCAGAAACTGCTGATCTACTGGGATTTTCACGCACAACCATCTCTAGGGTTTACAGAGAATGGTCCGAAAAAGAAAAAAAATCCAGTGAGCGGCAGTTCTGTGGGCGGAAATGCCTTGTTGATGCCAGAGGTCAGAGGAGAATGGGCAGACTGGTTTGAGCTGATAGAAAGGCAACAGTGACTCAAATCGCCACCCGTTACAACCAAGGTAGGCCTAAGAGCATCTCTGAACGCACAGTGCGTCGAACTTTGAGGCAGATGGGCTACAGCAGCAGAAGACCACACCGGGTACCACTCCTTTCAGCTAAGAACAGGAAACTGAGGCTACAATTTGTACAAGCTCATCGAAATTGGACAGTAGAAGATTGGAAAAACGTTGCTTGGTCTGATGAGTCTCGATTTCTGCTGTGACATTCGGATGGTAGGGTCAGAATTTGGCGTAAACAACATGAAAGCATGGATCCATCCTGCCTTGTATGGAGCATCTTTGGGATGTGCAGCCGACAAATCTGCGGCAACTGTGTGATGCCATCATGTCAATATGGACCAAAATCTCTGAGGAATGCTTCCAGCACCTTGTTGAATCTATGCCACGAAGAATTGAGGCAGTTCTGAAGGCAAAAGGGGGTCCAACCCGTTACTAGCATGGTGTACCTAATAAAGTGGCCGGTGAGTGTATATTGTCACTTATTTTCAGCAGTGCATACAAGATGACCCAGTAATTTCACAGAACTGAAAGAATTTTCCAAGGAAGTATGGTTGAAAATCCCTCAAACAAGAATTGAAAGTCTTTTGGCTGGTTGGAAAAAGCGTTTACAAGCTGTGATACTTTCAAAAGTGGGTGCTACTAGGCACTAACCATTCAGGGTGCCCAAACATTTGCATCAGCCTATTTTCCTTTTTGTAATTATTAAAATGTAAAAGGATGAAAAAAAAAGAGTATATACTGTATATATATATTTGTCTAAAACACAAAGGAAATGTGTCATCTTTAACTTTAGGCCTTTTCATTTTCAACTTGCTTAACTCTTCACAATAGCAGTAATTTTAACAAGGGGGCCCAGACTTTTACATGACGCTGTAATCTCTATTATTACTCAGAAATGCAGACTGAAAAGCTGGAATTCACTCTGAATTATGTGAAGCATAACTACTAAATGATGAGTGAATAAAGCTCAGGAGTCTTCTTCTCTGAGGAATAATACACGTGCATTTAAGCTGCCCATTTATGTTTTTGATATGTCATGTTGTTTTCTTATAAATCTGCTTTGCTTACTTCCTGTCACTTAGCTTTGCTAAAACTTAATAAAGTCATGACTGGATTACATGTATCTTTACTGTGTTTTAACTTCAGAAATGTAATAAAAATGCTTATGCCTTTTCATCTGCAGATTTTACTCATCACTTTGCAGTTTATGTGGAGAATCTCCAAACACAACTCATATTTATTGCTAGTGAAATTGATATGTTGCAGATTTTATAATTGCACTAGTCTGTTTCTGTAATATTAAAAAAAAAGCGCAGAGAGCATGAGAGTTCTATTAATCCCATATAGTTTGTTGGAACTGTAATATGCTGCATTTTTTGTATGAAAATATGCAATAGAAAAACAACACTAAATACTCATTGTGGGAACATAGCCTTAAGCGTGGACACTGCTTGTTAAATCTCCTTTTTCCTGAAATACTTTTGTCAACAGCACTAAATTGTTATTGGTTTGAAACAATATGTTCAGTAGCCGAACAGGTTAACATGTGAAGCTTTTCCTAGGAACTTACTAAATACAGAATTAGGGTATGTTTCCATGGTCAGGATTCCTTCAGTATTTGCTGTGGATTGGACGCTGCGTACAGCCGCAGGGTCCAATCTGCAGCGTCCAGATGTTACAGCATAGTGGAGGCGATTTTATGAAATCCCATCTCCGCTATGCGTGCAGGGCCGCATCCGGCGGCCCTGCATAACCGGACATGTGGCACGTCTTTCCAGACAGCAGCATGTCTATTAATCTTGCGGAGAAGCTCAGTCTCCGCAAGATAAATAACAGAGTTTATGAATTCGATGCAGTGATTCCGCATGTGTTCAATGAACACATGCGGAATCACCACACGTACAACAGGGGGCGGCACTTTGGGCGGAGCGGGGTATCCGCTGTGTCCAAAGCGCAGGGATTCCTGACCGTGGAAACATACCTCTAAAATAAATTATAACACTATCGTCTCTCTGTAATAAATAGCAAGGTCTCTGATATATTTTAGTTTCTCATGCTGATAGTTTACCAGGTGCTTTCTACTACTGAGTCTGTCTTTCCGCTGATGCTTGGATTTGACTACTAGGGTTGAGCGACTTTCATTTTTTTAAGATCGAGTCAGGTTTTGTGAAACCCGACTTTGTCCAGAGTCGAGTCGAGTGCAGTCGGCCGATTATCGCTAAAAGTCGGGGATCGACCGAAACACGAAACCCAATGCAAGTCAATGGGGAAGCATAGTCGGCAGTGAGTGGAGGCCAGGAAAACACCTACAGTGCCCATTTTAATGCCAAAAACATCCATTCTTGTTTCTGAAGCTTGTCAATCTTAATTAACTTTATAATAATAGTTGTTCAATGGAACTTGGGGGTCATTTGGCAAAATTGTGGGGGGTAGGGCTGGTTCAAGGTTTTAGTGGGCCCAGGAATCGTGGACTACGTCACGGCGGTGGAGCAGGGAGAGGAAAGAATTTCAACGTTGCAAGTGCTATGATCCTGAGCAAGCAGGGGGGCACACTTGTTCGCATTGGCACTGGCACAGGGCCCTCAAAGTACAGCGGTGTGTTTGCACGGCGGGGGCGCCTCCCACCAGCAGTGACACTTTTGCGTACTCTGAGGGGCCCTGTGCCAGTGACGTCGCCAACGAGTATGCCCCCCACCTGATGAAGGAACCTGCACTTTCATCTGCACCTTCCTCTTTGTCCCTGTGTAAGGTGGTATAACATGCGGGAAGGGGAACCTTACTTTCAGCAGGGTCAGATTCTGGCTGTGTAGAGTGCAAGGGGAATGTAGTGGTCTAGGTCAATGTACCAGCAGACTCATCTAGCAGTGGCTGGGCAATGGGCAGGATGAGGAGGAAACAGATATAGGGCCAAAGAATAAAGTAGGCTAAATGCAGTTCAAAATTGGTAACAGGACTAAACAGGCGGCATTGCTTTGTTCAGTGGAGTAGCAAACCCAGGAGCAGCAGACACTGTTTTAAGGGCCCAACCACACTAGTAGGCCAAATGCAGTATAATATCTGCTACTGTAGGCCAAAAGCCAGAAGGTTGAAGCTCAGCTTTATTCAGTTGAGGACAAACACCAGGGAGGGGCAGACACTGTTAGTAGGCCGTAACCAAAGTTGAAGGCCAAATGCAGTTTAATATCTGATACTATAGGCCGAAAGCCAGAAGGTTGAAGCTCAGCTTTATTCAGTTGAGGAAAAACAAACACCAGGGAGGGGCTGACACCGTTAGTTGGCCGTAACCAAAGTTGAAGGCCAAATGCAGTTTAATATCTGATACTATAGGCCCAAAGCCAGAAGGTTGAAGCTCAGCTTTATTCAGATGAGGGCAAACACCAGGGAGGGGCAGACACCATTAGTAGGCCCTAACCACCAATTTTTAAAATAACAGCACTTAATGAGAGCCAGAAGTTTGAAGCTCAGCTTTATTCAGTTGAGGAAAAACACCAGGCAGGGGCAGACACCGTTAGTAGGCCGTAACCAAAGTTGAAGGCCAAATGCAGTTTAATATCTGATACTATAGGCCGAAAGCCAGAAGGTTGAAGCTCAGCTTTATTCAGTTGAGGACAAACACCAGGGAGGGGCAGACACCGTTAGTAGGCCGTAACCAAAGTTGAAGGCCAAATGCAGTTTAATATCTGATACTATAGGCCGAAAGCCAGAAGGTTGAAGCTCAGCTTTATTCAGTTGAGGAAAAACAAACACCAGGGAGGGGCTGACACCGTTAGTAGGCCGTAACCAAAGTTGAAGGCCAAATGCAGTTTAATATCTGATACTATAGGCCCAAAGCCAGAAGGTTGAAGCTCAGCTTTATTCAGTTGAGGGCAAACACCAGGGAGGGGCAGACACCATTAGTAGGCCCTAACCACCAATTTTTAAAATAACAGCACTTAAAGGGAAGGTGCCATCAAAAAAAAAATTTCCCAGCGATTGAAAAAATGTAAAGAATTAATGTTTACATTTTCTTAAAAAATATTATCATTTGTTTTTCATTTAGTAAAATATGAAAAATAATTTTAAAAGGTTTGGCATTTCCACTTTTAAACACTAGGGGGAGCAGCTAATGAAATTTGACAAAAACTTAGTGTACAACTAGCTCACATTACTGCACTGCAGTAATTATGGGCTGAGTCTGCTGACATGGGTGTGATGTCACTCCTCTCCTCCCCTTCTGGTGTTTGCTAGGGGATGAGAGGATTCAGGAACACAGTGTGCAGCCATTTTGTTGGTGACTGCAAAGTTATACTGACAAGTAGACAGTCACCGAAGATGGCAGGCAGCAAGGATTCTGGGAGATATATGGTGGAGGGAGCAGGGTGACAGCAGCACAGAGTATTTCAGGAGAGCAGTGTGCTGGTCTATGGGGGGCACCCTGTTTGGTGCGCAGAGCAGCCAGGGATTGTACATAGAGCACTGTCTTTTATACACATGGATGGACCGTCTCCTCAGAAATCCAGGAAACATTTCTGCTGATTGATGGCCTGTTCTGATCCAGGCTTTGCATGCAAAGACCCCATTCCCCTCCTCAGATCCTGTCCTGGCGATGTGTGAAAGCGAGGTGACAGGCGCAGTCCGGGGTGATGCTGGGAAGGAAATGTAGCCATATAGTAACGATAAACATGAGACCCCTCTCTTCAGCTGCCTTACCAGCCCTCCCCTGAAGGCACCTAACTGGAGGTCATGCTGCCCCCTCTATTACCCCAGACCCGCGTGCAGCTGCTCAACCGGAACCACCCTAGATTTGGTCCCCTTTCTGCAGATAATACTTCCATAGTGTTCTCACATAATACCACCATATAGATCACTCATAATACCGCCGTATAGAGCACACATAATACTGTCCTATAGTTCTCACATAATACCATCGCAAATAACGACGCCAGAGTGTTCTCACATAATACCGCCATATAGAGCACACATAATACCGCCATATAGAGCACACATAATACCGCCATATAGAGCACACATAATACCGCCATATAGAGCACACATAATACAGAGCACACAATACCACAATATACTTCACACAATACCGTCATATAGATCTCACATAATACCACCAGTGTTCTCACATATCGCCATATAGATCACACATAATATTGCCATATATATCAAACATAATACCGCCATATACATCACATAGTACCGCCATATACTTCTCACATAACGACGCCATATAGATCTCACATAATACTGCCATATAGAGCACACATAATACTGCCATATAGAGCACACATAATACCACCATATAGAGCACACATAATACCGCCATATAGAGCACACATAATACAGCCATATAGAGCATACCGCCATATAGATCTCACATAATACCGCCATATAGATCACACATAATACCGCCATATATATCAAACATAATACCGCCATATACATCACATAGTACCGCCATATACTTCTCACAGAACGCCGCCATATAGATCACACATAACGGGGGAGAGGACTGCATAGGAGAGGATTAGATACACAGCTCAGTCAGTATCATACAGGATAGGATTAGATACAAGGCTCAGCACAGTATCACATAGGATAGGATTAGATACATGGCTCAGCAGACGGCATCACACAGGAGAGGATTAGATACACAGCTCAGTCAGTATCACACAGGATAGGATTAGATACATGGCTCAGCACACAGTATCCCACAGTAGAGGATTAGATACACGGCTCAGCACAGTATCACACAGGGTAGAATTAGATACAAGGCTCAGCACAGTATCACACAGGATAGGATTAGATGCATGGCTCAGCAGACAGTATCACACAGGAGAGGATTAGATACACAGCTCAGCACAGTATCACACAGGAAAGGATTAGATACATGGCTCAGCAGTCAGTATCACACAGGATAGGATTAGATACATGGCTCAGCAGACTATCACACAGGAGAGGATTAGATACACAGCTCAGACAGTATCATACAGGATAGGATTAGATACAAGGCTCAGCATAGTATCACATAGGATAGGATTAGATACATGGCTCAGCAGACGGCATCACACAGGAGAGGATTAGATGCATGGCTCAGCAGACAGTATCACACAGGAGAGGATTAGATACACAGCTCAGCACAGTATCACACAGGAAAGGATTAGATACATGGCTCAGCAGTCAGTATCACACAGGATAGGATTAGATACATGGCTCAGCAGACTATCACACAGGAGAGGATTAGATACACAGCCCAGACAGTATCATACAGGATAGGATTAGATACAAGGCTCAGCACAGTATCACATAGGATAGGATTAGATACATGGCTCAGCAGACGGCATCACACAGGAGAGGATTAGATACACAGCTCAGTCAGTATCACACAGGATAGGATTAGATACATGGCTCAGCACACAGTATCCCACAGTAGAGGATTAGATACACGGCTCAGCACAGTATCACACAGGGTAGGATTAGATACAAGGCTCAGCACAGTATCACACAGGATAGGATTAGATGCATGGCTCAGCAGACAGTATCACACAGGAAAGGATTAGATACATGGCTCAGCAGTCAGTATCACACAGGAAAGGATTAGATACATGGCTCAGCAGACTATCACACAGGAGAGGATTAGATACATGGCTCAGACAGTATCACACAGGAGAGGATTAGATACACGGCTCAGCAGACAGTATCACACAGGATAGGATTAGATGCATGGCTCAGCAGACAGTATCACACAGGAGAGGATTAGGTACACAGCTCAGCACAGTATCACACAGGAAAGGATTAGATACATGGCTCAGCAGACTATCACACAGGAGAGGATTAGATACACAGCTCAGACAGTATCACACAGGAGAGGATTAGATACACAGCTCAGACAGTATCACACAGGAGAGGATTAGATACACAGCTCAGTCAGTATCACACAGGAGAGGATTAGATACCCAGCTCAGTCAGTATCACACAGGAGAGGATTAGATACACAGCTCAGTCAGTATCACACAGGAGAGGATTAGATACACAGCTCAGCAGACAGTAACACACATGGGAGGAGATACACTGCTCAGAGTCAGCACCACAAGGGATAGGAATAGATTCCCTCTCCCCCTCCCCACTGATACTTACGGCTCCCTGCTGAGTCCTTTCTTCTCCCTCCCCTCCTTGGTCTTCTCCTCCTCCTCCTATAGCTGCAGGGCTCCTGCGATTATCCTGGGAGCTGGAGCTCACAGCTGCAGTGTGAGCTCCAGGAAGATGGCGCTGATCTCCTGCCTCTGCTGTGCAGGACGGCTCAGGGGGCGTGGCCAGACACAGCAGAAAGCAGCTTATAATGCAAGCTATAGAGGCGGCTCCCGACCGCAGATCTCTATGCCCTGGGCTGCCGTAAATGCAGAGTGTAAGTGACGTGCAGCTTCACTTACACTCCTGCAAAGCAAAATGGCGGCGCCCAGTGGCTTAAAAAAAAATTAATAATAAAAAAAATGTTAAAGTAAAAAAAAGGAAGTTTGTATGAAAAATAATTGTTTATATAAACAATTATTTTTAATACAAAAAATAAAATGCGGCACCTTTCCTTTAATGAGAGCCAGAAGGTTGAAGCTCAGCTTTATTCAGTTGAGGAAAAACACCAGGCAGGGGCAGACACCGTTAGTAGGCCGTAACCAAAGTTGAAGGCCAAATGCAGTATAATATCTGATACTATAGGCCCAAAGCCAGAAGGTTGAAGCTCAGCTTTATTCAGTTGAGGGCAAACACCAGGGAGGGGCAGACACCGTTAGTAGGCCCTAACCACCAATTTTTGAAAACACAGCACTTAATGAGAGCCAGAAGGATGAAGCTCAGCTTTATTCAGTTGAGGACAAACACCAGGGAGGGGCAGACACCGTTAGTAGGCCCTAACCACCAATTTTTAAAAACACAGCACTTAATGAGAGCCAGAAGGTTGAAGCTCAGCTTTATTCAGTTGAGGACAAACACCAGGGAGGGGCAGACACCGTTAGTAGGCCCTAACCACCAATTTTTAAAATAACAGCACTTAATGAGAGCCAGAAGGTTGAAGCTCAGCTTTATTCAGTTGAGGAAAAACACCAGGCAGGGGCAGACACCGTTAGTAGGCCGTAACCAAAGTTGAAGGCCAAATGCAGTTTAATATCTGATACTATAGGCCCAAAGCCAGAAGGTTGAAGCTCAGCTTTATTCAGTTGAGGAAAAACACCAGGGAGGGGCAGACACCGTTAGTAGGCCCTAACCACCAATTTTTAAAAACACCGCACTTAAATGAGAGCCAGAAGGATGAAGCTCAGCTTTATTCAGTTGAGGACAAACACCAGGCAGGGGCAGACACCGTTAGTAGGCCATAACCAAAGTTGAAGGCCAAATGCAGTTTAATTTCTGATACTATAGGCCGAAAGCCAGAAGGTGGAAGCTCCGATTTAGACAGTGGAGGACAATTTGAATTAGGGACTGCAGACAGACTTAGTAGGCTGTCCCCTGTGGACCATGCATCCAACACATTAACCCATTGCGCCGTAATGGACACGTAATCTTCCATGGCCATGCCTACAGGTCCATGCGTCTGTTGTCAGGTGCACCTTTGTACTCACAGATTGCCAGAGTGCATGGACAATGTGGTCTTTTACATGCTGGTGGAGGGTTGGGATGGCTTTTCTCGCAAAAGAAGTGTCGACTGGTTAGCTTGTAGCGTGGTACAGCGTAGTCCATCATGGCCTTATTAATAGTAAATAAAATATATAACTAGGCTCTATGAACTTTTAAATAGGTTCCAGGGGTACACGGGCAGCATTGGTGTGGTCAGTGGTGGAGTATTGCAAGTTGGGGCCGCAGACAGGCTCACAAAGGGCTAAAATAACAAACAGTAGGTAGTCATGGCAGTTTTACATCGGTTACATGGATACACAGGCAGGCAGCATTGTGGTCAGTGGAGGAGTATTGCAAGTAGGGGCCGCAGACAGGCTCACAAAGGCCTAAAATAACAAACAGTAGGCAGTCATGGCAGTTTTACATCGGTTACATGGATACACAGGCAGGCACTCCAGGCAGCATTGTGGTCAGTGGAGGAGTATTGCAAGTAGGGGCCGCAGACAGGCTATCAAAGGCCTAAAATAACAAACAGTAGGCAGTCATGGCAGTTTTACATCAGTTACATGGATACACAGGCAGGCAGCATTGTGGTCAGTGGAGGAGTATTGCAAGTAGGGGCCGCAGACAGGCTCACAAAGGCCTAAAATAACAAACAGTAGGCAGTCATGGCAGTTTTACATCGGTTACATGGATACACAGGCAGGCACTCCAGGCAGCATTGTGGTCAGTGGAGGAGTATTGCAAGTAGGGGCCGCAGACAGGCTATCAAAGGCCTAAAATAACAAACAATAGGCTCATGGCAGTTTTATATCGGTTACATGGATGCACAGGCAGGCAGCATTGTGGTCAGTGGAGGAGTAATGCAAGTAGGGGCCGCAGACAGGCTCACAAAGGCCTAACATAACAAACAGTAGGCAGTCATGGCAGTTTTACATCGGTTACATGGATACACAGGCAGGCACTCCAGGCAGCATTGTGGTCAGTGGAGGAGTATTGCAAGTAGGGGCCGCAGACAGGCTCACAAAGGCCTAAAATAACAAACAGTAGGCAGTCATGGCAGTTTTACATCGGTTACATGGATACACAGGCAGGCAGCATTGTGGTCAGTGGAGGAGTATTGCAAGGAGTGTCTGACACAGTTAGTACTCCAAAAAAATAAATAGATGTTAATGTCTCGCAAAACAACTATAAGTAAAAAAAGGGTGGCATGCTTAGGTACAGGGGTGGGCTCATCTGCAGAGTTTATGACAAAGTAATTTGGCAGTAAATTAGTATTTACTGGTGTCAATATAGGACACTGACCCAGACTACTTTAACTAGCATCATAGATGCAAACAAATTGGTATTGTTTGTCAGTGCCAGGCATTGAATGATGTCAGTGCATAGACTAAACATTGGTGGAGCTGTGCAAGATAATTTTGCACGTGGTAGAGCACAGTTTGAGCTGGGGGGGGAACTCTCTTGTGGCCGGCGGTACCGCCCCAGGGCCCCTCATGTTACAACGGTGTGTCTGACGTTGGGTGCGCACCACCACCGCCAGAGACACTACATTGTACTATGAGGGACCCAATGGCAATGCCATCGACCAAAAGCGGGCACACCCGCCTCTTCAGACAATCAGCACTGTAACGGGTGCTTGCGCCAAGTGGCGAGACAATGGCCCCGTGGGGGGATTTTTCCCATTGGGGGAGGTGTAAACATGTCGTATGCTGCACAAACAGCTGCTGCAAATTAACAGATTGGAACACTCATTAAGACCAGTCCACAAGCAAGACCTTTTTATAGGAAAGCTAGGTGTCAGCCGGGAAAGGTGGGGCAAAATAATTTGAAATCCAGGAGTGGTTCATTTTAATGAAGGTGAGATCATCCACATTTTGGGTAGCCAGACGAGTCCTTTTTTCGGTTAATATTGAACCAACAGCACTGAATACTCTGAATACTGCAACGCATATTCTGCCAATTCAGGCCAGGTGTCTAATTTTGATGCCCAGTAATCAAATGGGAATGATGGTTGAGGGAGAACATCGATAAGGGAAGAAAAATAGTTAGTAACCATACTGGACAAATGTTGTCTCCTGTCACTTTGAATAGATGCTGCAGTACCTGTCCTGTCTGTGGTCATTGCGAAATCACTCCACAACCTGGTCAGAAAACCCCTCTGTCCAACGCCACTTCTGATCTGTGCACCCCTAACACCTCTGCCATGTAGCCCCCTGCAGCTTGTGTGAGAACCATCACCGGCGCTGTGTGCTGGGAATGCCTGAATCAAACGGTCTACAAGAGTAGCTTGTTTGGTTGCTAAGATTTGTTCGAGGTTCTCATGTGGCATAATATTTTGCAATTTGCCTTTATAGCGAGGGTCAAGGATGCAGGCCAACCAGTAATCGTCATCGCTCATCATTTTAGTAATGCGTGGGTCCTTTTTGAGGATACGTAAGGCATAATCCGCCATGTGGGCCAAAGTTCCTGTTGGCAAATCTGCGGTTGTGCTGGTTTGAGGGGCAGTTACAGGCAAATCTACGTCACTTGTCTCCCTTAAAAAAACAGAACCCGGCCTTGCAACGCCACTAATTTCTGTTGGCCCAGGAGAAGCTTCCTCATTAAAAAAGTACTCATCCCCATCATCCTCCTCGTCCTCCTCCTCCTCTTCGCCCGCTACCGTGTCCTCTACACGGCCCTGACCAGACAATGGCTGACTGTCATCAAGGCTTTCCTCTTCCTCGGCTGCAGACGCCTGCTCCTTTATGTGCGTCAAACTTTGCATCAGCAGACGCATTAGGGGGATGCTCATGCTTATTATGGTGTTGTCTGCACTAACCAGCCGTGTGCATTCCTCAAAACACTGAAGGACTTGACACAGGTCTTGTAGCTTCGACCACTGCACACCTGACAACTCCATGTCTGCCATCCAACTGCCTGCCCGTGTATGTGTATCCTCCCACAAAAACATAACAGCACGCCTCTGTTCGCACAGTCTCTGAAGCATGTGCAGTGTGGAGTTCCACCTTGTTGAAATGTCGATGATTAGGCGATGCTGGGGAAGGTTCAAAGACGGCTGATAGTTCTGCATACGGCTGTAATGTACAGGCGAACGGCGGATATGCGAGCAAAGTCTGCGCACTTTGAGGAGCAGGTCGGGTAACCCCGGATAACTTTTCAGGAAGCACTGCACCACCAGGTTTAAGGTGTGAGCCAGGCAAGGAATGTGTTTCATTTGGGAAAGGGCTATGGCAGCCATGAAATTCCTTCCGTTATCACTCACTACCTTGCCTGCCTCAAGATGTACAGTGCCCAGCCATGACTGAGTTTCTTGGTGCAAGAACTCGGACAGAACTTCCGCGGTGTGTCTGTTGTCGCCCAAACACTTCATTGCCAATACAGCCTGCTGACGCTTGCCACTAGCTGTCCCATAATGGCACACCTGGTGTGCAACAGTGGCAGCTGCGGATGGAGTGGATGTGCGACTGCAGTGTGTGGACGAGCTCTCGCTTCTGCATGAGGAGGAGGAAGAGGAGGAGGGGGGGCGAACACCTACAGCCAACTCTTTCCTTGACCGTGGACTAGGCAAAACTGTCCCAATATTGCTGTCCCCTGTGGACCCTGCATCCACCACATTCACCCAGTGTGCCGTGATGGACACGTAACATCCCTGGCCATGCCTACTGGTCCAGGCATCTGTTGTCAGGTGCACCTTTGTAGTCACAGACTGCCTGAGTGCATGGACGATGCGGTCTTTAACATGCTGTTGGAGGGCTGGGATGGCTTTTCTCGAAAAGAAGTGCCGACTGGGTAGTTCGTAGCGTGGTACAGCGTAGTCCATCAGCGCTTTGAAAGCTTCGCTTTCAACTAACCGGTAGGGCATCATCTCTAATGAGATTAGTCTAGCAATGTGGGCGTTCAAACCCTGTGTACGCGGATGCGAGGATGAGTACTTCCTTTTCCTAACAAGAGTCTCATGGAGGGTGAGCTGGACTGGAGAGCTGGAGATCATGGAACTAGCGGTGGTGCCGGTGGACATGGGTGACTGAGAGAGGGTTGGAGATGGTATTCTTGCCGGTGCCCTACATGCAGTGTTTCCTACTACTAACCTGGTGATTCCCTGACTGCTTTGGCCTGGCGACGAAAGCTGCACAGATACTGCAGGTGGTGTCGGAAATGGTCGGCTTACAGGGAGGGAAGGGATGTAGCGTTGCTGACTAGCTTCATTGGCCGAGGGTGCTGCAACCTTTAGGGACGTTTGGTAGTTAGTCCAGGCTTGCAAATGCATGGTGGATAAATGTCTATGCATGCAACTTGTATTTATATTTAGACTTTTAAGATTCTGACCTCTGCTTAAGGTTGTTGAACATTTTTGACAGATGACTTTGCGCTGATCATTTGGATGTTGTTTAA
Organism: Ranitomeya variabilis; assembly: GCF_051348905.1. NCBI lineage: Eukaryota > Metazoa > Chordata > Amphibia > Anura > Dendrobatidae > Ranitomeya > Ranitomeya variabilis. The sequence continues at coordinate 725,179,660 of NC_135233.1, forward strand.
AAAAATGCCAGACTGCACTCTTTCTACTATCGGATACCTTTTCAGGCATTGCAGACTGAGCTTCTTTAACCGGATGGCCACGCTGTCCTCCAACTGGTTTTGGTTTTGCCACGCGTTTTTGGCCAGATACGGGACCGGTAGATGGAACCTGTTGTGATGTTGATGCCTGCTGCGGCTCCTCCTCCTCCGCTTCAGAACTACTGCTGCCTGCACCCTGTTCCCCCAATGGCTGCTAATCGGGGTCCACAACTGGGTCATCTATGACCTCCTCTTCTATGTCGTGTGCGATTTCGTCTGTGTCACCGTGTAAGCCGGTGGTATAGCGTCCGTGACGGGGCACCATAGTCTCCGCTGGGTTTGATTCTGCCTCAGTACACTGCGAGGGCAATGTTCTGGTCTGAGTCAAAGGAACAGCATAGTAATCTGGCTGTGGCTGTGCATCTGTGCACTCCATGTCCGATTCAACTTCTAATGGACATGGCCTGTTAACTGTTTCACTGTCTAACCCAGGAACGGTATGTGTAAAGAGCTCCATGGAGTAACCCGTTGTGTCTCCTGACGCATCCTTCTCTCTTGTTCTGGGTGAAGAAGACAAGGAAGCGACTTGTCCCTGACCGGGAGCATCCACTGACGATGCACTGCTCTGACATTTGGCACTTTCCGAGGAGGAGGCGAAAGAGCTAGAGGCAGAGTCGGCAATGAAAGCCAATACTTGTTCCTGCTGCTCCGGCTTCAAAAGTGGTTTTCCTACTCCCACAAAAGAGAGCGTTCGAGGCCTTGTGTAGCCAGACAAGGAACCTGGCTCAACAACTCGAGACTTAGGTGCTGTACTGCTTTTACCACGACCACCTGATGCTCCACCACCACTACCATCATTACCAGCTGACAATGACCGCCCACGGCCACAACCTCTTCCACTAGACTTCCTCATTGCTTGCAAAACGTAACCAAAGTAACACTATTTGTTACTGTAAAACAACTTATAAGGTGAACTCAAACTTCTGTAGGATTTATATATACCTTTATGCCTGACACTGGGTGCCTGACACTGAAAGGAAAATCAGGCCCAATGTTACACACTAGGTTTTCTGTGGCCAAATAATTTGAGACAGATGGCACACACAGGCCCAGCACTCAAGCAGAAATGCCAATCTTAATCTCCCACTATTTTTTTTTTCCTCTGGGAGAATTTACCCTAAAAAAAAAAAAAAGGCCCAGTATTACACAGTGTTTTCAGTGGCACACAATGAGAGAGAGATGCCACACACAGCAATGGCACGGAGGCAGACTTGCCAATATCTATCTCCCAATAATTTTTTTTTTTATTAAAAGGGAGAATGTACCCCCCCAAAAAAAAATGGCCAAGTATTACACAGTGTTTTCAGTGGCACACAATGAGAGAGAGAGATGCCACACACAGCAAAGGCATGGAGGCAGACTTGCCAATATTTATCTCCCACTAATTTTTTTTTGGAAAAGGGAGAATTTAGAAAAAGAAAAAAAAAAGGCCAAGTATTACACAGTGTTTTCAGTGCCACACAATGAGAGAGAGATGCCACACATAGCAATGGCACGGAGGCAGACTTGACAATATTTATCTCCCACTAATTTTTTTTTTGGAAAAGGGAGAATTTAGAAAAAAAAAAAAAAGGACAAGTATTACACAGTGTTTTCGGTGCCACACAATGAGAGAGAGATGCCACACACAGGACTGGCACGGAGGCAGACTTGCCAATATTTATCTCCCACTAATTTGTTTTTTGGAAAAGGGAGAATTTAGAAAAAAAAAAAAAAAAAGGCCAAGTATTACACAGTGTTTTCAGTGCCACACAATGAGAGAGAGATGCCACACACAGCAATGGCACGGAGGCAGACTTGCCAATATTTATCTCCCAATAATTTTTTTTTTTTAAAAGGGAGAATGTACCCCCCCAAAAAAAAAATGGCCAAGTATTACACAGTGTTTTCAGTGGCACACAATGAGAGAGAGATGCCACACACAGCAATGGCACGGAGGCAGAATTGCCAATATTTATCTCCCACTAATTTATTTTTTGGAAAAGGGAGAATTTAGAAAAAAAAAAAAAAAGGCCAAGTATTACACAGTGTTTTCAGTGCCACACAATGAGAGAGAGATGCCACACACAGCAATGGCACGGAGGCAGACTTGCCAATATTTATCTCCCACTAATTTATTTTTTGGAAAAGGGAGAATTTAGAAAAAAAAAAAAAAAGGCCAAGTATTACACAGTGTTTTCTGTGGCACACAATGAGAGACAGATACCACACACAGGACTGGCACGGAGGCAGACTTGACAATATTTATCTCCCTGCAGTTATCTCAGAAAAGTATGGCAGGCAGCTGTAAAAGGACTGCTGCACACAAAAGTGTGGACAAACACACAAGATAGCTGTGCAGAAAGGAAGGAAAAACAGGATTTGTGCTTTGAAAAAAGCAGTTGGTTTACACAGCGGCGTACACACAAAGCAACGCAGTTATCAGGGAGCCTTCTAGGGCAGCCCAATGAGCTACAGCGCTGAGGAAAAAAAAATGTAGCTTCCACTGTCCTGCAAACAAAAGGTGGTATGGGACAGTGGAAATCGCTACAGCACAAGCGGTTTGTGGCTTTATGTTCCCTGCCTATCACTATCCCTGCTTCCGAAGAAGCTGCAGCAACCTCTCCCTATGCTCAGATCAGCAGCAGTAAGATGGCGGTCGGCGGGAACGCCCCTTTATAGCCCCTGTGACGCCGCAGAAAGCAAGCCAATCACTGCAATACCCTTCTCTAAGATGGTGGGGACTGAGATCTATGTCATCACGCTGCCCACACTCTGCGTCCACCTTCATTGGCTGAGAAATGGCGCTTTTAGCGTCATTGAAACGCGACTTTGGCACACAGGGATCGGCTCGGTTTCATGAGACGCCGACTTTGCCAAAAGTCGGTGACTTATGAAAATGAACGATCCGTTTCGCTCAACCCTATTGACTACCTATCTTAATAACCATCCAGTACTTGTAACCTCTACTCTTGAGACCCATGACTTTGTGCTAACCAACCAGAGCTCCAGTTCAGCCCTGCCTCTGCCAGTCTGTGCCACATTACTCGACCCCTCTTAGAATCATAAAATCATAGAATCGTAGAGTTGGAAGGGACCTCCTGGGTCATCTGGTGCAATCCCTTGCTCAGGGCAAAATTCACTAAACCATCTCAGACAGATGTCTGTCCAGCCTCTGTTTGAAGACTTCCATTGAAGGAGACCTCACCGCCTCTCATGGCAGCCTGTTCCACTCTTTGATCACCCTCACTGTCAAAAAGTTTGTTTTTATAATATCTAACCTGTTTCTTCTCCCTTTTAGCTTCTAGCCTTTCTTTGTGCAAATGAAAATAAAGCTGATCCCTCTACAGTGTGACAGCCATTGAGAAATGCATCACACTGGATTCTCTTCCAGCTCAGACATTTTGCTGTGGTCATTTCAGCAGTGCGTCCTGTATATGTAAAATCCACACAATATGGTGCATAAGGGAGGTTAGAAAAGTAAAAACCATAAGTATAAAATCTACAAAATTAGGGTTGCTTAGGATTAGAAAAATGATCAGTGTTTTTCCCAGCAGGAAAAATGTAAATGTTCTGTCTTTATATTGCTCATGACCACATTCATAAAATGATTGGAATAGTTATTATCATTACCAATTGTTACATTGCTTCATTGTAATGCAATCTAGTCATTTAGTGGAAATATTGCTATAGTGGGCCAAGAGAGAGTTCAATTATAAAAAATGTTTCAATGCAAAATATGTAAATAAATTATTACTTCATGAGTGAGAAAACAGCATGGTTAATTTTCTCAGGGTCTTTCTGGTTCATTGGTTATTGGTGGGACTGATGTAAAGGAGTAAATAATGAAAAATGACAAAAGTCTGTTTATATTCAAATACACATGGCAATGCTTGTGCTTTTGTGTCCAGTCATCTTCAATCTTTTTATTAATGGACTCATTGTTAATAACATAAAAAATGTTTCTTTATCCTTATTGGCAAGTGTCTTTTATACAATGTAATTACAATTTGTTGAACAGAAAAAAAATCTTTATCGATCCTCGCATACAGTTTCAGCAATTGTGTTTTCTATTCGTGCAACAAATATTTATTTAGACGTAATAGCTAAAACATTTATTTTTTGAAAAGGAAAAACAGCTTGCAGATATTAAGTCGCTATTATACTATATTATATATTTTCCAGGTTAGCTCCGTGACAAAGTTATAAGAAAGCCTTAAAATGCTTTTTATGTTTTGTTTTTAGAAATGTTATTATGTGTATCAGGAAGACTAAAGAATATGCAAATGTACCCTTATTTTCTAGTTTACAGTCAGAACAATGTGTACTTTAGCTTTCTCATCCCTATTTTAGAACACATAAAAAATAATTTGTTAATTGCATGAGCATCTATATATAAACACTGAACATTCATAATTTTGGTTTTATTATTCAATTTCTGAAGAATTATCACTAGCTGTATTAGGAGACTTTCACTTACCGTAGTTCTACTTTTAATGCATATTTGGCTTAGAAAATAAATCAAAGTCAGCGGTTTCATATGAATTTAAAGCAGGATGGTAAAAGACAAATCAAATAATCAATTTTTCAATTAAAACAAGTATGTTAGTAGTATTAAGTCCACATGTATATAAGAATGTATTGTGCAAAAAAGTTGTTCTTTTGTGAATGGAGGAAAAAATGCTCTTTAGCTCAAAAATATACAACCTTCATGTGCTGACAAATCGGCTCATATGGAGTACATTACTGCAGGTATGAAGGTATTCTCTCCAATAAACAATTCTTATAGCTGTGAATGCATTTGTACATATGGCATCCAATATCGCATTCCTTGAGTTCAATTTTTATGAAATCTGGAAATCTCCCCATCTTTCCTTTTTGGTAAGCTCATCTGGTGAGGTAGACTCAATAGGTTTCTAGCCTGGGTCAGCACATGGAGCACAGGCCTTGGTGCTGTTTCCCCGAGGACACATGAAACTGTGAGTACTTGGACTGACAGCAATCACAGAAGCAGTAGAACAGATGAAGTGAAATCCAGCAGAGATGAATGGAAGTTAAAAGCACAATAAACACAGATGTGGAGCAACTAAACATAGGACTCCGGAGCCTAATCCTGAAACAAAGGTGTATGACTTAGGCCCCCTTCACAAGTCCGTTTTTTGCATCCTTATGCAGTCAGCTTCTTAAGGGCCCCAAATATGGACACATGCATACCCATTACATTCAATGGTGGTGTGCATATGTCAGGTTTTTCATACATTGTTGTTTTACAAGGAACATGGGCATCGAAGGATTATACTCACGCTTGACAGGTTAGGGATATAGTTATTTATTATTTTATTTCTTTTGGACATGGGCTTCAATGCATTATGCGTAAAGGTGAGCATAACTTTATTTTTTTTTAAATAAATTAGAGAAAACGAGTGTTTTGTTTTATTTCAAATAAAAGATTTTATTCTGGCTGCATGTTTATTTCCAAACATACAGTGGGGCTAATAATGGGGCATCTTATAGATGACTCTACATTACTAACCCCTAGGCTTGATGTCACCTGACAATACAAACGTGACATCAACCCCAACCCTATTACCTCACTTGCCACCACCACAAGGCAAGTGGGAAGAGCGAGGCTAAATGCAAGATTTGGCACATCTTATGGATCTACCATTTCTGGGGCAGCTGATGTTGGTACCCTGGGCAGGGGGCAATAACTCTAGTGCCTTCCCAGACTATTAATATCAACCCACAGCTGTTTGTTAAGCTTTTTCTGGTTTGAATTTATTGGGTGACGGTACGTCATTTTTTCTGGGGGGGTCCCCTGTAAATTCTCCAAGAATGATTAAGCAAACAGTTGTGAGCTGTTATTAACAGCCTGGGAACCTTCTTGGGATATTGTCCCTTCCCCTCTGCTGGTTCTGAAAATTGTGCAGAAGCCAGCAATGTTTGATTTATTTAATTCTTTATTTTATACATGAGGGACACAGCTGCCTAATACAATTCCCAACATTGTTGCCTGGTCATGCTGATCTCAGGGAGACTAGGCAACAATGATGAAATATGCCACAGCAGCCGGAGCCTGAGACCAGCATGAACTGTACTGCTTTATTGACAGTACATGTCACAAGGGCACACAGATGCCACACAGATGTGAAACGAGGACACACAGATATGGACAGCAAACAGACACATTGATGTCACATACGTACATACAGATGGCACATGGACACGGACCACAGATGTCACTACTACTGATTTTTCCTGTACATAAATCACCAGGACATTGTAAAGGAGGCCTTAGTGGGCATAAAACAGGATTAGGAAGGTAACGTAACTGAACCACGGTGAAGGAACCGAGCCCAGGATAAATGGGACAACTGGGTAAGACATAAGAATTCAAAGACATGCAAAGATTCATTAGAGGTCTATCTACATGAGTATTGTTTTTCATTGGAATGTCTTTGAATTTTTTACATATTTTGTAAAGCAAATAATTAAATAAGTTAATAAATATAGCCATCTAAGGAATTATTAATTTACACAAGTGTCAGTCAGGAACTGTTGTTACAAGATCCCCAAAAAACCATGGCATCTACATACAACCATTGTCAAAGTGCACCTGACTAGCCATTTATGATAGAGTAGTTTTTCATTTTTGAGTTCCTTTTCTTTTTCTTAGCCTTCTATTCAAAATTGATGACTTTTCTATTTTTCTCTTGATATAGTTGTTTTGAACATATTTTAATTCTGAATGACACTATTCAACTTACCATAACATGTTCTGAAATAAAGGGAATAAAATGAAAGTGCAGTGCAATGGTGAAAATACTGCAATTTCACAATTGATTTTATTTTTTGTTTTTACATCCTTCATTGTGTGGCAAAAATGACCTATCAACATGATACTTCATGTCTGTAAGACTATGGCAATAGCAAACTTATGTCATTTTTTATTACAATTTAATTTAAGCAGTGATGATGTAACATTTCAGAATTTTGCAAAAACAAATTTGGTTGTGGCACAATTTTCTGCGAACTTATTTTTTTCTTGGTAACCTGATATTTTTATTGATACCATTTTGCGGTATATATGACATGATGCTTTGATCTCTTTTTACTGCATTTACATCAATTACCTTATAGGGTAAATAATTTCATATTTTCTAAGAGGTAGAGATATAAACATTCATAGAAAATATTAAGACCCATAAAACATCTCTTGTGATGGGTCATTTGCCGCCTCTTCTCTTACACAGAATTTGTGGTAGGAGAATAAATTACAATCTACAAACATCTTTTGGTAATAGGACCTCATATTAATACATGGAAAGTGAAAAAATTACGTATAATTGAGAAGTGACAAATCTACTTAAAACTCTTTTTGAAGCTCAGACTTCCTGCAGTGCCCAGGTGACTGAAAGAGGATATCTATTGTGGGAAATCAGTCATAGAATCTAAGATTTGAAAGGAAGGAAAGTGAATATCTAACACTTTTACATTTAACTATTGTTACCTCGTAGGAAACTGGATGTCTCCAACTAGTGCCGATGGGAGGTTAGAAATAAAGGGGCTTGTATCGACCCAATATTTATAAGATGTAGATTATTTTGGTGTTATAGACGTGATGTACTGTACACTCACTTTGATGTGGATTCATTAGAATCCCTTCAAATAAATAAATTCCTGATAGATAGTGTGAACAGGCCATGTTTGGTCTCTGAGTAATGGTAAAATTTATGATAAAAATATGAGAGCAATCTATCCCGCCTGTGTTCCCCATAATTTTCAGAAACTGAAGTCACATCCCATAACCAGCCCTACTGTGAGTCATCAAGGGGAGGTGTGTGGGTGTAACTTAGGTGCTGATAAAAGGACAGTGTGAATTATGATATTTGTTCCTGCAGAGAGATACATCTAATTTTATGCATGATTCCCATCCATTGGACGTTTAATTAAAGTGCTCTCCTTCGCTAGCTGAGCCATCTATGTAATTGTACATGCTGTATTTTTTTGTTCCCTTTGTAAAATCTTTTGCATATTTTTTATAAACACTGCCTACTGTTCTGGGTTAAATATAAAATGTAATAGTTCTGTTTCTTTTGTTCTGTAAACCACACTCCTGAGAACAATATACTACTAAAAACATGTAAAAAACAATTGGTTGTGGCAATAAGTAGTTCTTGAATTATTGTAAAGTTAGCAGTGACCGTACCAGGGTATATATATATATTCCATGTTTTGGAATTGGAGGTGTATATATCATACTCACATTGTTAGTTCTCCAATAGAGATGAGCAAACTTGTTCGGAAAACATTTGGCAATCTCAAATTCAACACGAATGTAGCACATTCAGATTCTTGTTCACTTTCACAAGCATTTTTACTCAGCAAAACTCAGTCACAGTTCAGCAAATCATTGCCTTTTCACTAATGCTTTAGTTATTACTTAGGCTAGAATAGTGGTACTCTATGATGGGCGGGGGAGATGAGGGGACATATTTGATGAGGGGACGGGGTGTTGAAAGGTTAGAGGAGCATGTGGAGAGGTTAGCGTAGCGGCAAGCTCTTTTTTATTTCTCCTTAACTTTCTGTGTGTTGATTGCAGCAGTCAATCAGGGTGCAGAAATCATCCACAATGTCATGACACAAGGTCTTCTGTGATTGACTGCCAAAGTCGCATGTTCCTGGCCATATAAAAAGCAGATATCTTGATTTGCTGGCACCATTACCTCAGTGTCACACTAGAGAGAGGTCACTCCTACGCTAGTGCTGCTGCTGCAGGTAAACTTGTCAGTTAACTAGATAACATCCTGTTTTGTATCAAATCGATCTTCCAGCATCGAACAAGATTGTGCAAAAACTGTGTGGCAGTCTCCTGGAAAATCAAAAGGCCAGATTTCCACTTAAAAATTGCTAGGCCTAATATCAAGGTGCAGCCCGGAGACCAAATTAGCTAATCCAAATAATTTGTGATGAAACTGTTTTTCAGGGGCAAATCAGAAGGCCAGATTTCCATTTTTAAATCATTAGGACTAATATTAGGTTGCAGCCAGGAAGCCCAATTAGCAGGGCCAGACTGGCCATCGGGCAGTTCAGGCAATGCCAGAAGGGCTGGTGGCAGTCGTGGGCCGTTCAATCCGTTATTGGTGTCAGGGAAGTCAGGACCTTCAGTGATGTCACGACTCACGAGCATGTGATCAATCACATGCATGAGTAGGCGGGATTAGAATACCAGCAGCCGGGCTGGAGCCTGGCTGGAGGTCACATGATCAATTCCTCACAGAGAATGATGTATCTGCACTCACTGCAGTGCCTTCCGGAATGGGGCACCGAAGGAGAGTGAAAATGTGTGTGGGTGCTGCAGTCACCTGACCAGGATGGGGGTAGGAGCAATCATTAACCCCTACAGCATGTGAGGTGTCACAATAGTGGCTGCAAGACCCCAATGGGAGCCAGCATTGGGCATGTAATGCGAGGAGATGTGGTGATGGTGAACTACAGGTTCCAGGGAGGGAGCCTCTGCATGCCAACTAGTGCCGAGGTGTGTGGGATGGGGGTGGAGGAAAAACACAGCAGAAAAAGGGCAGCTGTATTAACACCAGGGCTTAATACTAATGCATTGCAGCAGCTGCTATGATAAAAGGGGCAATGAACTGGTGAGAGTAACCACCATGGAGGGGGCTGCCTGGTAAGGCTACTTTCACACAAGCGTCGGTACGGGTCCGTCGCTAAGCGTCGGGCCGATGTACCAACGCACGTTGTGAAAATAATGCCCGACATGGGCAGCGGATGCAGTTTTTCAACGCATCAGCTGCCCATTCTAAAGTCCGAGGAGGAGGGGGCGGCGTTCCGGCCACGCATGTGGGTAGAAAATGGCCGACGCGGCGGACGAAAAAACGTTCCCTTGAACGTTTTTCGTGCCGCCAAATACCGACGTATCCAGTGCACTACGGACGCGATGTGTGGCAATACGTCACAATCCGTCGGCAATAAAAGTCTATGGGAAAAAACGCATCCTGCAGACACATTTGCGGGATCGTTTTTTTTCCCAAAACGACGGATTGCGATGTATGTCACACAACACAAATGTGAAAGAAGCCTAATATAACTGCACTTGGAGAAAGTGTGTATAGGGCGCTTGTCACATTCTGCGCCACTGTCAGCGGCGCAATCTTGCAGTATTCTGCATAGTCACTGGTCCGCCTCCTACAGCTATGGGTATATTCTGTGATTATTTTACTTGAATTACCTTTGATTCGTTTTGATAACATATGTACTCCTATTTTTCATGATATATTGTGTTGATTTTTTCTTTATATTGGTGCGTCGACTGATTCATTTGATTGCGCCTATCTTTGGTGTCGGCGGCTGTCCTCCTGAGGGGCCTGTTCACTACAGTTAGGTATTTTATCAGTAGCCATTGTGCTTTTAGTGTATGTGCACACGTTGCGGTTTTTGATGCGTTTGTGCTGCGTTTTTGGACGCGCGGAATTGCCTCATCCGCAGTGCGTTGTGCACACAATGTTAATCAATAGGAAATTCAAAAATGCTGTGTACATGCTGTGGAAAAAAATGCGCAGATTAGCAGCATTTTTTTTTTCTGCAGCACGTCAATTCTTTGTGTGGAACTGCAGCGTTTCTGCACCCATTGACTTGCATTGATTCAGGCACATCCGCAGCAAAACCGCAGATGTAAAAAAAGATCTGCGGTTTAGCTGCGGATGAAACACTGCAGATATCGGGAGGAGGGAGTGTGTGGGTGGTGACTGTGTGCGTATATGTGTGTGCAGGGGGGGTCGGCGTAGCTGTGTGCAGAGCTGTGTGCGGGGTCAGCAGAGCTGTGTGCGGGGTCAGCAGAGCTGTGTGCGGGGTCAGCAGAGCTGTGTGCGGGGTCGGCAGGGCTGTACGGGGTTGGCGGGGGTTGGCGAAGTTGTGTGCGAGGCTTTGTGTGGGTATTTGCAGGGATGTCTGTGGGTCTGTTGGGGTTGTGTCAGTGTGTGTGTGCAGACATCGTCCGATGGGACTACAAGTCCCATCCGGCTGTGCCTGCTACAGTGACAGTGATTGACACATTAGCCAACATACTCTGCTTACATTTAGTTACCCTCATAGATATACTTTATGCGCGTTGGCTGTTTAAATCTTGGTGCACTGTGCCAGCCATATGTTGACGGTAGTAACAATACCGCTCTTCACAGTCGCCGAGCTCAACACAAGACCTGGAATATCTGAAGAGCGGTTACGTTACTGAGATACTGATGTCACCGCTCTTCAGAGTCACCGGGTCTGGTGCTGCGCAGTGGAACCAAAAGTGGATGTAGGCAAAGTGTATAGAGCATCAGACAGAGGTTCCGTAGCCTTTGGTCGTCTCAATCACTTCATTATCTACGAGATCCAGTTATGTAGGTAAAGTAGCGGCTTTTCTTGGTACTGCAACTAAAAGCAATAAATAGGACCGAGCTGTAATGCTGGATACAGCTGTGATTATTTGTTATATAGTCGTGTTACACTCCCCTCACTTCTTGTAACCTACAAGTGTACAAAGATATTATACAGTCACCATGTGACAAGTGGGCCTGTGTAACTTCAAATGCCATGGCTGAATTTTAGTCCCAGTCCGGCCCTGCCAATTAGATAATCCATATTGTTTTGGATAAAACTGTGTTTCAGTGTCAAATCAGAAGGTCAGATTTCCACTTAAAAATTATTAGGCCCAATATTGGGGAACAGCCATGACACAAAATTTATGTAATCCAAATCATTTGTAATAAAACTGTTGCACTAGTAAATGAGAAGGCCAGACTTCCATTTAAAAATATTGTTAGGCCTAATATTGGGTTGCAGCCTGGAGGGCCACTTACAGTTGGTACGGAAAGTATTCATACTCCTTTAAATTTTTTCACTCTTTGTTTCATTGCAGCCATTTAGTAAATTCAAAAAAGTTCATTTTTTTCTCATTAATGTACACTCTGCACCCCATCTTGATTGAAAAAAGCAGAAATGTAGTAATTTTTGCAAATTTATTAAAAAAGAAAAACTGAAATAACACATGGTCATAAGTTTTCAGACACATTGCTCAGTATTGAGTAGAAGCACCCTTTGGAGCTAGTACAGCCATGAGTCTTCTTGGGAATGATGCAACAAGTTTTTCACACCTGTATTTAAAAATCTTTAGGCCTAGTATTGGGGTGCAGCCACAAGGCCAAATTAGCTACTTTAAATCGTTTGTGATAAAACTGTGTTTCTTTGACAAATTACAAGGCCAAATTTCCACTTAAAAATTGCTAGGCTTATTATTGGGGTGCAACCACGAGGCCCAATTTGCTAGTCTAAATCGTTTGTGATAAAACCGTGTTTCATTAACAAATCAGAAGGCCAGATTTCCACTTAAAAATCGTTAAGCCTAATATTGCGGTGCAGCCATGAGGCCCAGTTAGCTAATCCAAACGTTTGTGATAAAACTGTTTCAGTGGTAAATCAGAAGGCCAGATTTCCTCTCAAAAATCGTTAGGCCGAATACAGTGTTGTAGCCAAGAGGCCCAATTAGCTACTCCAAATCATTTATGCTAAAACTGTGTTTCAATGGCAAATCAGGCCAGATTTCCACTTAAAGATCGTTAGGCCTAATATTGTGTTACAGCCACAAGGCTCTGTTCGCTACTCCAAATCGTTTCTGCTAACCTGTGTTTCAGTGGCAAATCAGGCCAGATTAAAAGATTGCGAAGCCTAATATAGTGTTGCATGTTGTGGATTCTGTTTGTGGGCTCCCTCTGGTGGTTACTGCTGGTACTGGGTGACTTTGGTGGGTTGCGGCCTTTGGTTTCCACCTGTCCATCAGTGGCTGGGTGTTTCCTATTTTACCTGGCCTTTCTGTCATTTCCCTTGCCGGCTATCAATGTATTCAGATGTGCTCTGTTTGGTTCCTGCCTACCTGCTCCCAGATCTTTCAGGATAAGCTAAGTGCTGATTTTCAGTTGTTTGGTTTTTTTTGTCCAGCTTGCTTATTATGTCTCTATGCTAGCTGGTAGCTCTAGTGGACTGAGGTTATCCCCATGTGCCATGAGTTGGCACATGGGTTCTTGTAATCTCAGGATGGTTTTTTTGATTAGGGTTTTTTGCTGACCGCTCAGTCCCCTTTTGTATCGTTCTGCTTTCTAGTTTACAGCGGGCCTCTATTTGCTAAAACTATATATATCATCTCTATGTGTGTGCCTTCCTCTCATTTCACCGTCAATACATGTGGGGGGCAACTATATCTTTTGGGGTTCATTCCGCTGGAGGCAAGTGAGGTCTTTATTTTCTCTGCAGTGCTAGTTAGCTCTTAGGCTGGTGCGTGGCGTCTAGAACCAACGTAGGCACGCTCCCTGGCTATCTCTAGTTGCGTTTGTCAGGCGTAGGGCAGCGGTCAGCCCAGGTTCCATCACCCTAGAGCTCGTCCGTAATATATTTGTACTTTGCTTGTCCTGTGCTATCCCTAGCCATTGGGATTCATGACAGTATAGCCGGCCCACAAAGTGTTAATTGTTTGGGCTGAAGCAGGAGAAAGAGAAGTGTTTAAGGGAATTTTTTTTTTTTTTTTTTTTTTTCCTTCAGAGTTTTGCTGCCTAGCCCTTAATTGCTGTCTAGCTGCTTCTTACCTCCTCTTAACCCTTGAATGGCTCTGATCTTAGCTGTTTAACATGGATGTCCAGAGTTTGGCTTCCAGCCTGAGTAATCTCGCGGCAAAAGTTCAAAACATACAGGATTTTGTTGTTCACACTCCCATGTCTGAACCTAGAATTCCTATTCCAGAGTTCTTTTCTGGAGATAGATCTACCTTCCTGAATTTCAGGAACAATTGTAAATTGTTTCTTTCTTTAAAATCTCGCTCCTCTGGAGACCCTGCTCAACAGGACAAGATTGTAATATCTTTCCTGCGGGGCGACCCTCAGAATTGGGCATTTGCATTGGCACCAGGGGATCCTGAATTGCTCAGTGTGGATGCGTTTTTTCTGGCATTGGGATTGCTCTATGAGGAACCTAACCTGGAGATTCAGGCTGAAAAGGCTTTATTGGCCCTCTCTCAGGGGCATGATGAAGCGGAGATATATTGTCAGAAGTTTCGGAAATGGTCGGTGCTTACTCAGTGGAATGAGTGCGCCCTGGCTGCAAACTTCAGAAATGGTCTTTCTGAGGCCATTAAGGATATTATGGTGGGGTTCCCTACGCCTACAGGTCTGAATGAGTCTATGGCTATGGCCATTCAGATTGATCGGCATTTACGGGAGCGCAAACCCGTGCACCAGTTGGCGGTGTCTTCTGAACAGGCACCTGAGATTATGCAATGTGATAGAATTCAGTCCAGAAGTGAACGGCAAAATTATAGGCGGAAAAATGGATTGTGTTTCTATTGTGGTGATTCAGCTCATGTTATATCAGCATGCTCTAAACGCACAAAAAGGGTTGATAAATCTTTTGCCATTGGTACTCTGCAGCCTAAGTTCATTTTGTCTGTGACTCTGATTTTTTCACTGTCTTCCATTTCCGTCGATGCCTATGTGGATTCGAGCGCTGCCCTGAGTCTTATGGATTGGTCATTTGCTAAACGCTGCGGTTTTAGTCTGGAACCTCTGGAAGTTCCTATTCCTCTGAAGGGAATTGACTCTACACCATTGGCTATGAATAAACCGCAGTATTGGACACAAGTGACCATGCGCATGACTCCCGTTCATCAGGAGGTGATTCGCTTCCTTGTACTTTATAATTTACATGATGTACTAGTGCTTGGTCTGCCATGGTTACAAACTCATAATCCTGTCCTGGACTGGAAAACAATGTCTGTGTTAAGCTGGGGATGTCAGGGTGTTCATGATGATGCACCTCCGATTTCAATCGCTTCATCTACTCCTTCTGAGATCCCTGCGTTTTTGTCTGACTATAGGGATGTTTTTGAGGAGCCTAAGCTCAATTCGCTCCCTCCGCATAGAGATTGTGACTGTGCTATAGAATTGATTCCTGGCAGTAAGTTCCCTAAGGGTCGTTTATTTAATCTGTCACTGCCAGAGCATACTGCTATGCAGAATTATATTAAGGAGTCCTTGGAAAAGGGACATATTCGTCCATCTTCGTCCCCTCTGGGAGCAGGTTTTTTTTTTGTTCCAAAAAAAGATGGTTCCCTGAGGCCTTGTATAGATTATCGCCTTCTGAATAAGATTACAGTCAAGTATCAGTATCCATTGCCATTATTGACTGATTTGTTTGCTCGCATTAAGGGGGCTAGGTGGTTCACTAAGATAGATCTTCGCGGTGCGTATAATCTGGTGCGGATAAAACAGGGTGATGAGTGGAAAACTGCATTTAATACGCCTGAGGGCCATTTTGAGTATTTGGTAATGCCTTTTGGACTCTCCAATGCTCCGTCAGTCTTTCAGTCCTTTATGCACAATATTTTCCGTGAATATCTGGATAAGTTTATGATTGTGTATTTGGATGATATTTTGGTGTTTTCTGATGACTGGGAGTCTCATGTTCTACAGGTCAGGAAGGTGTTTCAGGTTCTGCGGGCCAATTCTCTGTTTGTGAAGGGCTCAAAGTGTCTCTTCGGAGTCCAGAAGATTTCTTTTTTGGGGTACATTTTTTCTCCTTCTACTATTGAGATGGATCCCGTCAAGGTTCAGGCGATTTGTGACTGGACACAACCTACATCTGTTAAGAGCCTTCAGAAGTTCTTGGGGTTTGCTAATTTCTATCGTCGGTTCATTGCTAATTTTTCCAGTATTGTTAAACCTTTGACTGATTTGACTAAAAAGGGTGCTGATGTTGCTGATTGGTCTCCTGCGGCCGTGGAGGCCTTTCAGGAACTTAAGCGCCGGTTTTCTTCTGCTCCTGTGTTGTGTCAACCAGATGTTTCACTTCCTTTTCAGGTTGAGGTTGATGCTTCCGAGATTGGAGCGGGGGCGGTTTTGTCACAGAGAAGTTCTAATGGCTCGGTGATGAAGCCATGTGCATTCTTCTCTAGAAAATTCTCACCCGCCGAGCGCAATTATGATGTGGGTAATCGGGAGCTTTTGGCCATGAAGTGGGCATTTGAGGAGTGGCGTCATTGGCTTGAGGGTGCTAAACATCGTGTGGTGGTCTTGACTGATCACAAGAATCTCATTTACCTTGAGTCTGCCAGGCGTTTGAATCCTAGACAGGCTCGTTGGTCGTTGTTTTTTTCTCGTTTCAATTTCGTGGTTTCATACCTGCCAGGTTCAAAGAATGTGAAGGCAGATGCTCTTTCCAGGAGTTTTGTGCCTGACTCTCCTGGAGACTCTGGGCCTACTGGTATCCTTAGGGATGGGGTAATATTGTCCGCCGTATCCCCAGACTTGCGACGTGCATTGCAGGAGTTTCAGGTGGATAAACCGGATCGTTGTCCACCAGAAAGACTGTTTGTTCCGGATGATTGGACCAGTAGAGTCATCTCCGAGGTCCATTCTTCTGTGTTGGCTGGTCATCCTGGAATATTTGGTACTAGAGACTTGGTGGCCAGGTCTTTTTGGTGGCCTTCCTTGTCTAGGGATGTGCGTACCTTTGTGCAGTCTTGTGAAGTGTGTGCTCGAGCTAAGCCTTGCTGTTCTCGGGCCAGTGGGTTGTTGTTATCCTTGCCCATCCCGAAGAGGCCTTGGACGCACATTTCCATGGATTTTATTTCTGATCTCCCGGTTTCACAGAAAATGTCCGTTATCTGGGTTGTGTGTGACCGCTTTTCTAAGATGGTTCATTTGGTGCCCTTGCCTAAGTTGCCTTCCTCCTCTGAGTTGGTCCCTTTATTTTTTCAGAACGTGGTTCGTTTGCATGGGATTCCGGAGAATATCGTTTCTGACAGGGGATCCCAGTTTGTGTCTAGATTTTGGCGGACGTTTTGTGCCAAGATGGGCATTGATTTGTCTTTCTCGTCTGCATTCCATCCTCAGACGAATGGCCAGATGGAGCGAACTAATCAGACCTTGGAAACTTATTTGAGGTGTTTTGTTTCTGCTGATCAAGATGACTGGGTTGCTTTTTTGCCACTGGCCGAATTTGCTCTTAATAATCGGGCTAGTTCGGCCACGTTGGTCTCTCCTTTTTTTTGTAATTCGGGGTTTCATCCTCGTTTTTCCTCTGGTCAGGTGGAGCCTTCGGATTGTCCTGGAGTGGACGTGGTGGTGGACAGGCTACATCAGATTTGGAATCAGGTGGTGGACAATTTGAAGTTATCTCAGGAGAAGACTCAGCAGTTTGCTAATCGCCGTCGCCGCGTGGGTCCCCGACTTCTTGTTGGGGATTTGGTGTGGTTGTCTTCTCGTTTTGTCCCTATGAAGGTCTCTTCTCCTAAGTTCAAGCCTCGGTTCATCGGTCCTTATAGGATCTCGGAGATTCTTAACCCTGTATCTTTTCGTTTGGACCTCCCAGCATCGTTTGCTATTCATAATGTGTTCCATCGGTCGTTGTTGCGGAGGTATGAGGTGCCCGTTGTTCCTTCGGTTGAGCCTCCTGCTCCGGTGCTGGTGGAGGGAGAATTGGAGTATGTTGTTGAGAGGATCTTGGATTCTCGTGTTTCCAGACGCAAACTCCAGTATTTGGTTAAGTGGAAGGGTTATGGTCAGGAGGATAATTCCTGGGTGGTCGCCTCCGATGTTCATGCGACTGATTTGGTCCGCGCCTTCCATAGAGCTCACCCTGATCGCCCTGGGGGTTCTCGTGAGGGTTCGGTGACCCCTCCTCAAGGGGGGGTTCTGTTGTGGATTCTGTTTGTGGGCTCCCTCTGGTGGTTACTGCTGGTACTGGGTGACTTTGGTGGGTTGCGGCCTTTGGTTTCCACCTGTCCATCAGTGGCTGGGTGTTTCCTATTTTACCTGGCCTTTCTGTCATTTCCCTTGCCGGCTATCAATGTATTCAGATGTGCTCTGTTTGGTTCCTGCCTACCTGCTCCCAGATCTTTCAGGATAAGCTAAGTGCTGATTTTCAGTTGTTTGGTTTTTTTTTTGTCCAGCTTGCTTATTATGTCTCTATGCTAGCTGGTAGCTCTAGTGGACTGAGGTTATCCCCATGTGCCATGAGTTGGCACATGGGTTCTTGTAATCTCAGGATGGTTTTTTTGATTAGGGTTTTTTGCTGACCGCTCAGTCCCCTTTTGTATCGTTCTGCTTTCTAGTTTACAGCGGGCCTCTATTTGCTAAAACTATATATATCATCTCTATGTGTGTGCCTTCCTCTCATTTCACCGTCAATACATGTGGGGGGCAACTATATCTTTTGGGGTTCATTCCGCTTGAGGCAAGTGAGGTCTTTATTTTCTCTGCAGTGCTAGTTAGCTCTTAGGCTGGTGCGTGGCGTCTAGAACCAACGTAGGCACGCTCCCTGGCTATCTCTAGTTGCGTTTGTCAGGCGTAGGGCAGCGGTCAGCCCAGGTTCCATCACCCTAGAGCTCGTCCGTAATATATTTGTACTTTGCTTGTCCTGTGCTATCCCTAGCCATTGGGATTCATGACAGTTGCAGCCATGAGGCCCAGTTAGCTAATCCAAATCACTGCTGCTAAAACTGTGCTAGAGTGACAAATCAGAAGGTCAGATTTCCACTTAAAAATAGTTAGGCCTAATATTGGAGTGCAGCCACAATGCCCAATTAGCTAATCCAAATTGTTTGTGATAAAACTGTGTTTCATTGACAAATCTGAAGGCCAGATTTCCACTTAAAAATCATTCGTCATAACTGTTTTTCAGGCACACTATCTAAGAAAGTAAATATTGATTGTTCATTTAGTGGCAGTTCAACTTAACAAACACCATCTCGTCCTATCCAAAGATCACTGACAACATCTGTTACTAAAAGGGCTCTTTGACTTCCTTTCTTTGGTAGCCACACAGCAGCACACCTTGTAGATGAGGCTCAGAAAAGCATGTACTCCAGTGGATGGCAAGCGTTGCATCAAGTGGCCTCTTCTCTTCTTCCTCCATCTTAATATCACAAAAAGTACAATCCTCAGATCACCCTTATTTACCGTGCGTAACAAATTTCCAAATGCCCACCTAACTATAGAAAATCACAGATAGGCCATTCTGCAGAGCTTTTCACACATTCTATTCCATGGGCATCAGAGGACTGCCGCAAAGAATCACAGAATCCAGAGGTGGAAAGCATCTACACTGATGCACAAAATGTTTTCATGTTTGATCCGGGGACGGATGAACTTGGGTCCTAGAAGAATCCAGACCCTTGTCGCCAGACACTAACTACCAAGGGTGGAGGTGATCCTGATGAGACTCAGATACCAAAGGTGCATGTGAACTGTACTGTGGTGTCAGGGCAGGAAGAGGAGGAGGGTGACTCTTAGGGTGAGAAGTGTGAAAACAGAGAGGATGGCGATGAGGTTGTAGATCCTCCATGGTGTGAACCCAGATGTGTGCAGCTGAGTAGCTCAGCAGAGGAGGTGGAGAAGGAGAAAAGTGAGGAGGTTATGTTGCGGCTTTCCACACAGACACAAAGTGATGTAACTACGAAAAGCATTGCATCCTCAGCCCCAACTCTTGCTGTGGCCAGCACCAGCCATGAGTGTGCAGTTTGCAGGGGTTACAACTACATGCATGAATGGGCACATGCTCGATCAACATGCCTTAGTGTGGATATCCACCGGCTTTCCCATCAACCCCATCAGCTTCTTTTTCCTCCTCATCACCCTGCCATGTCTTCTCACACAGGTCTCTGGCTGCAGAAACTCCTCTTATTTTTGCCTTCTAGTCGGGGAGAGTAAGAGCCCGTCAGCTGTTATGGAAGTGGATAAGACTGCTGCTTTTGTGTTACCTAGTTCCTAGTAACACATCTTTCTCAAACCAAAATAACATCTCCGCCTGCAACTCACCCACAGTCCAACAGTATATCCTGTTCTCCATACTCCACCCTCTCTAAGCATAGCCGCCAGCCCTCGGTCCCGCAGTTGTGGTCATGTAAAAGAATACTTCCTCCTACACGTGCCAAAGCTAGGAGCTTGTACTCCACCATATCCAATCTGTTGGCCATTGAAATGCTGCCTTTTCACCTGGTGGATACATACAGTTTCAGAAAGTTGATGCCATCACATTCCACCAGTATTGTGGTTTTTTTATTAATGTTCAGTATTGTAGTAATCGGTCCCTATGTGGTGGTAATACGTGTTCTGGTCATGGCGTGATGGCATTTGTTACTTGTATGTGGTATTATTGGTCACCATGTGGTGGTAATATGTGATTCGGTCATGGTGCGGTGGTATTTGTCCACTGTATGTGATATTATTGGTAATTTTCAAAAATTGAAAAATAAATAAAAATTTACCTAAAACTGTATTGTTTTATGGTGTGCTGCTTACATTTTTGTGGATCAATTTATTAAAATTGTATTGAATATTTTAACAAATGTTTAATAGGATACAGTAGAGTAGAGCCCGGCAAGAAGAGTCTACAAAAGCTGCAGGCTATGTATGTGATCTGGTGATGGGAACTGTTAATGTGTGATTGGTGAGGATGTGGTGCAGAAGTGGAGTTTTTCCAATAGTCGGTGGTAGGACTGTGGAAGGTTCAAGGGGTGGAGGCGGAGCTGGGGTGGAGCTGAGCGGAGTCTCAAGGGGACCCTGAAAATGTTGCCGGTATGGGACCCCAAAATACCTAGTGGCAGCCCTGTGTATGGGGCTGCATTATACACTGAGGGGGCTACATTATACTCTGAGGGGGCTGCATTGTACTCTGGGATGCTGCAATATAAAGTGTGTGTGAGGGCTGCATTATACTCTGAGGAGCTTCGTTATACTCTGAGTGGGCTGCATTATACTCTTAGGAGGCTGCATTATACTCTGAGGGATGCTGCATTATACTCTGAGGGTGCTGCATTATATTCTGCTGAACGGGGATGCATTAAACTGTGAAGGGGCTGCATTATACCCTGAGGGGGCTACATTATGCACTATGAGGGGGCTACATTATACTCTATGAGGGGGCTACATTATAGTGTGTGCATGACTGCATTTTACTCTGAGGGGGCTGCATTATACACTATGAGGGGTCTGCAGTATACTCTATGAGGGGTCTGCAGTATACTCTATGAGGGTGCTGCAGCATACTCTGAGGGGGCTGCATTATAATCTGAGGGGGCTGCATTATACTCTATGAGGGGCTACATTATACTCTGAGGGGGCTACATTATACTGTGTGTGGGGGCTGCATTATAGTCTGGGGGAGCTTCATTATACTCTATCAGGGGAGCTGCAATATACTCTATGAGGGGGGCTGCAGTATGCTCGAAGGGGGGCTACAGTATACTCTGAGGGGGGCTGCATTATACTCAGGGGGCTGCATTAAACTCTGAGGGGTGCTGCAATATACTCTGATGGGGCTGCAATATAGTCTATCAAGGACCATGGCAGTGCATTTTACTACAGGGTTGGCAATTTATATGGATACACCTAGATAAAATGTGAATGGTTGGTGATATCAACTTCCTGTTTGTGGCACATTAGTATATGGGAGGGGGAAAACTTTTCAAGATGGGTGGTCACCATGGCAGCCATTTTGAAGTTGGCCATTTTGAATCCAACTTTAATTTTTTTCAATGTGAAGAGGGTCACGTGACACATCAAACTTATTGAGAATTTCACAAGAAAAGCAATAGTGTGCTTGGTTTTAGCATAACTTAATTCCTTCATGAGTTATTTACAAGTTTATGACCACTTATAATATGTGTTCAAAGTGCTGCCCATTGTAATGGATTGTCAATGCAACCCTCTTCTCCCTCTCTTGACAGACTGATAGCAATTTTGCAGAAGAAATGCTAGCACAGGCTTCCAGTATCCATTGTTTCAGATACTGCACATCTCATGTCTTCACAGCACAGACAATTGCCTTCATTCTTCCTCAGCCAAAGTAAAGAGGCCGGGAAACAAGCATCGAATGACTGCAATATTGTCGATCATGCCCATTAAACGGCCTGTAGTCAGCACCTGTAAATACAATAGAAATGTTTCTGTGTGATGGTGCAGAAGAATGTGAGCATTTGGGGCCCCACTTTAAACTTTTGCCCAAGGCCCCACTTTGTCTAAAACCGGCCCTGCCTACATGCACAACATTTTGGCCTTTTTAAAGCAGCCTTAGGGTTATTAGAGCTTAATTCAAAAGGAATTGTTGGTTATTTTGGCTTTTTTGGTGTTTTTTATTCATTGAATTCTCTTTACTATGTTACTATTTGTCTCTGATGTGAGCTACCGATATAAGCTGTTTTGCCACAATCCTGAAAAGATTGAAAAGATTGAAAACAGAGGTGTAATATTTTCTGTGTCTCTAAGTCTAATGCTATTTCACATGTATATGATAGAATGCAATAATTTGACATGCACTTCTTAAAAGGTTTCAATAAGGTGACTATTATTAAGGTCTCATAGTTTCCTCACTAGAGATTGGTTTCATTTTGTGTTGCTATATCAATGTAGTAGAATAACAAAGTAATTTACTAATCTGAGCACTGAAGAGATCATGTGATTTCCAGACATTTATCATCTTTATTTCTGAAGTGCCCCACTTGACAAATGATAGCCATGCAATTGACTTACAGGATTATTGTTGATATTGTAAATTACTCATGATATCTAATGATTATACTGCAGAGATTCCAGTAAACACTGGTAAATGCACTACTAAAATACACTAATTACCCTACTGGAATCTGACTAATCTGATAGAGTTTGTGCAGAAGGAGCCAATTATGGTAGAAATTTCTGACATACAGCTGAAAGCCATCTGTGAAGAAATTAAATAAAATATGAACATTATAATTAGGGGTAAAATATTTCTACAGTTTTACAATTTTCCGGTCGACATGTCTTATTCTATCTATGGTCTAGTTTGTCATCTATTTTAGCACAGAAACATTTTTGTAAAGGGCAAATACCTAGGTACACATCTTTATTCCAATTCAAAACTTGTTATTAATGTGGGTCTCTTTACTCTGAACTATTTATTTATCCAAGAACAATTTTCTCAAATTTTTTACATATATATATATATATATATATATATATATATATATATATATATATATATATATATATATATATATATATATTAATATATACAAGTGTTAAATACCAAAATTAGTGTAAACGTGTAACATGCCAAAATAACAGCAAATACTTGGCCAAAAACATCATATCAGGTAACTCAATATTAGTAAGTTTTTTTAATCTAGGCTAGTAATATATTAACCACTAACTTACTTAATATGTGTACACAAACATGATAAGTATTATATTATTGGCAAAACACAAAGCAATTCAAGTCTTTGACACAATAGACCAAGATTTCCTTGACTAAATTGTTAACATCTTTTCAGGTGAATTCTACTTGTAAGCTAATTTAATTTAAATTTATCAATTTGGTCATTTTGAGTAAGAAATTAAATTGGCATCAGTTATTCAATGCAAATAGAATGCTCCTTATCATACTCTGGGGTCTCTTTTGATCCCCAAAACATAATAACGAATGGATAAAAACTCTCTCTTTACTTGTCTCTCTGTCATAGTGCCCATCTGGCACTCCAAAACGCTCCACTCTGACTCTTCCTCTATTTCCAATGAAGAGTACGCCTCTGAGACATGTCATGACATTGTTTAAAACCTAGCCAGCACCTCTGATGATGCACGCCGTGATGTATGAGGCCTTTCTGACAACCTGGAGCAGAGTCAAGATGCTGTAAAAGCATGTTTTGTGCTTAAGGAAAGAAACAGCAGAAGCTTTATAGAAGACCAAATGTGGGACTGTGCTGGTGAGACACATGAGGGTGAGGTGAGTATAATTTTTTTGCACCACTTTCCAAGCCTTCTGCTGATTGGCCACCATTGTGATGAATTTGCACAAAGTTAATCACGTTCCAGTAAGTGAATTTGATAGTTTTTTTTTATAAACTTTAAGTTGAAAATAATTTGCTCAAGCAACTTGGCTCATATATAGGTTCATTTACACTACAAAAGAATTGTGAACCATATTGTTGAAAACTCTTGATTCTTGTTTCATGAATATCTTGACATGTAAATGGACTGCTAATGTAGTGTGCAGTATAAAAGACCATCATTTTCACCACTGCATAGTCCTGTCCTGTGTAAACTAAAATTGCATTGCCGAGAACTATGACAGCCTGTTCTTACTGAACTACCTAGTATAAATCACTCAGTATGCATTTACATTTGTCTCTCCGTATAAACAGGTATTCAAACGACCACCGTTCAGAGCTTTACCAATCAGCGGGTGTGTTCTTCTGCTAATTGGTCCCTCGAAATGCACTCTTAGATTTGTTTCATATGTATTTCAATCATCTCAGGCTGAGTTTTTTTTAGCCTAAACTTATCAGAACCAATAATAATGGTGATATATATGTATATATATATGTATGTGTATATATATATATATATTTACATATATACACAATTATTGAACTTGTCACCAATTTTCTAAATATATTTCTAAAGGTGCTGTTGACATGAAATAATTTTAACTAGGTGTTAGTGTCAGGATCTGGAAAATTTGTAGATATCCTCCGTGCTGCTGGTTATTGAAGACATGAGTTCACAAATAATTATTTATAAACTTGAGCTTTTAATTTAACACATTTAGAAGTTACAAGCACTTCTTCCGGAAACAACCACATATAGACAAACATACAGGACAGCTTTGATGTTGGTAAAAACCCGTCCAATGTACACAGGCAAAGAAATCAAACCATAGGTGTCCATAAATTAAGTTATGTGTAAGGCTGCCGTCACACTATCAGTATTTGGTCAGTATTTTACATCAGTATTTGTAAGCCAAAACCAGGAGTGGAACAATCAGAGGAAAAGTATAATAGAAACATATGCACCACTTCTGCATTTATCACCCGCTCCTGGTTTTGGCTTACAAATACTGATGTAAAATACTGACCAAATACTGATAGTGTGACGGCAGCCTAATAGTGGGAAATTAGAGAGGGAAAACACGCTAATGGAAGCTAAAAAAAGCATTTGTTGGTGATGACAGCTTCAAGACAGCAATAGCACCTTTTGAAATATATTTACTTAGAAAATTCTTGTCTCATGTTAAATACTTATTTCACCTGATTAAAGAGACTGATTAAATTAAGAGACCACTGCAAAATGTTCAGTTTGTCTGATTTTTTTCTTTATAGGTATATTTTTGAGTAAAATGTAAAATGTTCTTTTATTCTATAAACTTCTGACAACATGTCTCTGAATTTTCAAGAAATGCATTTGTGGCGCCCCTAGGGGTATTTGCCACAAAAATAGTTATTGACACCAAATACAAACATTAAAATAGCAAGACTGCACTACCATCTCTGACCAGAAGGGGGAGCTCCAGAGACTCCCCTTGATCTATTCTGGTCTGAGAAAAGGACTGGCAGTTGGGTTGAGGAGCTGAAAGTGAGAGGTCGTATAACTGAACTCCTAACAGCCCTATAACGGATTATAGGCCCGTAATACCCGTAGTAGGAAAAGAGGAATAGAGAAAAAGGACATTGTGAGAACCGGGTAGCAATAACCTCTACCCAGAATAGGCGCAGAGACGGATACCGGATCCGTGGTTATATTCATTATACATAATACAGCAACCAGAAGGAAGTGAGGTGATATCAGCTTCACTAGGGTAAGACGCAGCAACAGACACAGAGTTCAGCGGTACTCCCAGAGGGGGTAAGCCGACAAAAAAGGACTCGGGTTGTCCGTCGAACCAGAGTACAGAAGAGACAGATTGGGTCGGCAGCCAGTTCACAAACAGCAGCAGGGCCATACAGAAACTGCGCATAATAAGAGATGGAAATCCTGATAGGGTCAAACTGATTCAGAGTTCTTAAACAGACTCCGGTGACAGTATTGGTTGCAAATCCCTCTTTGTTGAAGTAAACTGGTTAAACGTTTCAGCGCCTCAGTCTTTCATTTGGACAATAGCCATCAATCCAGGATCGGGGTCATCACAGCTGAGAGGACCTGCTGCTGATCAAGTAAGTGTCTGTTCCTTCATGATATCCCTTACATTGTGCATCGCCTGAGGCCACAGCACCAGGTCAAGCCACTAGTGACATCCCCCTCAAGAGACGGACCTCATTGATCTGGTGCTGGGTACCTCGGTCTCCCGGGTGTCACAACTGGCGTCACGAACAGGATAGGGCCAGCCCATAAACCGGGTATTGTGTGCCGTAATTGGAGTCTGAAACTGTGAAAATTTGGATAAAAAATCTTGGAAATTGACTTTATTAAAGAAAATCCCGTTCCCCATTGAAAACTATTGAAAGTGACTTTTCTCCATTGGTTATAATGGGGTAAAAATGGCCGCCAACCCCTGATGTGATCATCTCATAACCGTTAGGCACAAAACTGTTAATCGAGCTACGTCATTACCCAAGCCCCAGTCTAACTGAAAAACTTCAAAATCCACCATCACAGAGCGTGCGGCAGTTAGAGGCAGCAGGGGGCGTGTCATTGTCATCCTGCTGCACAGAGGAACGAATCTACATTATCTAGACGGAAGCTGGGACCGGAGGGGTCTGGATTAACTAAGGGGGTACAGTATGTCGCAGCACGGAGACGCCGCAGCACCCGGCGACGCTAATGCAGCTGAAAGACAGAGTGTCGATAGAGAGCCTGGCAGCGCAGCAGTGCAAGGAGTGGCGCCCATCATGCCGGTGTTGATGCCATATACCCCGGGTGGCCCGTGGCTTCCAATGTATGAAGGTGACCCTAATACCCTTGACGGTTTCAGGGAAAAGATGCTGGCTCATTTTGATATGTTCCCCGTGGGTGAAGTCTCCTGATGATGCAGTTAAGTGGCCATGCTAAGCGAGAAGTCACGGCATGGGCAACTGATCTAAAAGGTACTGTTGAACGCATATTTGCTGGATTAAAAGCTACATTTGAAATCACTACCAGCAGCAAAGCTAAAGTACGATTCTTTAATTGCAAACAAATAGCTAATGAGGGCGTGAGAGATTTTGCCTTAAACCTGCAGGAAGCCCTTAAATCACTTACACTGGCTGAACCCATTTTTAACACAGGAGCCGATAAACTGCTAAGAGACCAATTTATTGAGGGACTCTATACCCCTTCTCACCGGGGGCATGTGAGCATGCTTGTTTTTAAGAACCCTGAATTGACATTTGCCCACTTAAAGGAGAGCGCTATACGTCTCCAGCTGGCAGAGGCACCTCGGGATCAGGATCTCACACAACCCATGGCAGATGTACTTCAGCAACGGGGAATGCCAGTGACATCAGCTACGTCCGGTGCCAGTGCTAAGTCCCTGGGGCCCATTACTAATGAGGCTCTTCAGCAAAGGCTTGACTCTTTAACTGATGTTGTTGCTTCAATGGCTAAAACCATGCAGGAGATGAGAGAACCCAAGATGGAGTTGGCAAACCGTAGAGAGGATGTTACATGGATGAGGTCCCGGAGATACCCAACATGGAGAGGACGATCCCGTGACCGCTACCAACCGGATGGACAGCCCATTTGCCACCGTTGCCAGCAGCCAGGCCACTTTGCACAAAATTGTGATTTAAACGGGAATCCCCTGGGAATGCGGGCCGCTTCGCAGGAATGAATTTTCAAGGCCCAACACCCTGGCACGACAGGTACATCGGAGGACGACCCATCATCCCTATCATGCTGGACGGAATTCCCCTCAACGCTTTGCTGGATACAGGTTCCCAGATTTCATCCATACTATATATGCTTTATAAGAGGTACTGGGCTGAGGTAGATATTGATAAAGGACCCTCTGATGTTGAACTAGATATATGGGCCAGTAATGGTAAGTTGGTACCGAAACTAGGATTCAGGGAGATGACCATAAAGATTGGTAAAGCAGAATTGAAGAAACAGGGTATAATTGTCGTTGATGTTGACCGACAGAACTGTGAAACAACTGTATTGATAGGAATGAATGTGTTAGAGAACTGCTTTTCCAAAGTTATTTCTGTCTTACAACAAATTGCTGAAACTGCCCGATCCTGCCAGCAGAGAGTTCTCTGGAGGGAAATAAAAGTATTAATGTTAAGGCAACAGATAGAAGTTGCAGGTGGAGAAATCGGCAGTGTGAGGGTGAGTGATCCAACGCCTATTGTAATCCCACCAAAAACAGAAATGCTGGTAAGGTGTAGAGCGGCCATTGGTACTAAAGGATGAGACTATCAAGCCTTAATAGAACCAGCGTACACCGACAGCAGACCCATTATACTCACGGCACGAGGAGTGGTCGAGGTACACCGGGGACGGGTGCCGGTACGACTTTTGAACTGTGGAGAGGAAGAGGTCACTTTGCCAAGGTACGCTACAGTGGCAAAGTTATATACTGTTGACAACAATGCCATCACAACCGTTGAGCCCTTAGAATCGACCTGTCAGGTGGAAAATAACGGCTCAGATGGAGAATTGGAGGATTGGTGTCAACAGCTAGACGTGGGTGTAGAACACCTACCCATCAAAGACAAGGGGTGTATAGATTAGTGACGGAATATGAACAGGTCTTCAGTAAACACCCATTGGACTTCGGACGGATAGAAGGGGTGGAACATACAATCCCCACCGGTGACCATCCCCCGATAAAAGAAAGATATAGACCCATACCGCCCGCTCACTATCAATGCGCGAAGGACATGCTGAGAGAGATGAAACAGGCCGGGGTAATAAGAGATAGTTGTAGCCCTTGGGCGGCCCCTCTGGTGATTGTCAAAAAAAAGGACGGAACCATGAGAATGTGCGTAGACTACCGGCGGATTAATAACATCACCCACAAAGACGACTATCCCTTGCCTAGGATAGAAGAGTCCTTGACTGCTTTGAAATCTGCTAATTATTTTTCCACCTTAGACTTAACAAGCGGGTATTGGCAAGTCCCTGTGGCTGAGAGAGATAAAGAAAAAACGGCATTCACCACACCAATGGGTCTAAGCGAATTTAATCGCATGCCGTTCGGACTCTGCAACGCATCCGGTACTTTCCAGCGACTGATGGAATGTTGCCTCGGACATAAGAACTTCAAGACCGTCCTCCTGTACCTAGATGATGTGATCGTCTACTCAAAGACTTACGAACAGCACTTAACAGACCTGGCAGAGGTGTTCGAAGCCTTATCCAAGTATGGTATGAAAATCAAACCATCCAAATGTCACCTTCTCAAGCCAAAGGTACAATACTTAGGGCACATCATGAGTTCGGAGGGAGTAGCACCGGATCCCGAGAAAATAACTGCCATAAGGGATTGGCCAAGACCTACCAACGCAAAAGAAGTGAGGCAATTCTTGGGATTAGTGGGTTACTATCGTAGATTTATAAAAGGATTTACCAAAAATCCCACATTTTTTATTTTTTTCTGACAAAGAAAAATGTTCAAAAAAAACAAACAAACAGTGCTTTCAGATCTCAACTAATGCAAAGTAAACAAGTTCATAATCATTTAGAAACAATAATGCTAATGTTTTAACTCAGGAAGAGTTCAGAAATCAATATTTTGTGGAATAACCATGATTTTTAATTACAGCTTTCATGCGTCTTGGCATGCTTTCCACTAGTCTTTCACACTGCTTCTGGTGCAAAAATGTAAGCAGTTCTTTGTTTGATGGCTTGTGACTATCCATCATCCTCTTAATTACATTCCAGAGGTTTTCAATGGGACTCAGGTCTGGAGATCGGGCTGCCCCTGACAGGGCTTTGATGTGATGGTCTCTTAATTTTTGCCAGAGCCATATATATATATATATATATATATATATATATATATATATATATATATATATATATATATATATATATATATATATATAGTGAAAACATTTTGGAACAGTACCAGACAAAATACCTTTACAATGTGCATGAATCCCAAGCCAGCAGTCACAGAAGGCTCCTTAAAATAATGAAAGAAAAGGGAGAAACAGCACAGCAGGCTTCCAAAAAAGTGATGTTTAATGTCCAAACGGCGTGGCGATGTTGCAGATACAATCCTTTCTCAAGCAATGAATATTATCAAAGTGCAGGTATATATGGGTGATCAATTCATCAATTCAATACTAATCAATTAGTTACAAAATATTAAAAAGTGTATAATGTATACAGAAAATATAAAAAGTGCTCAGTACATAGATAAGTGACAATTCATAAAATATCATTATTACAATGACAAATCTCAGATACTGTGCAAAATACAAGTGAAATATCATAAATAGTTAAATTATTCCAGGTGTCGCATCCTAATGGGGTGCATATGACTCACTATGCAGCAGGGCTCGCCTTCCTGCCAATATGTAAAACCAAGGAATACAGGAGTACAAAATGCATATTGTGAAGTGGATTTTCATGGGCCCATCCACTATGTGGGTTCTAAGGTATAATGGGGTGCATATGACTGACTATGCAGCAGGACTCGCCTTCCTGCCAATGTGTAAAACCAAGGAATATGGGAGTACAAAATGCATATTGTGAAGTGGATTTTCATGGGTTCATCCACTATGTGGGTTCCAAGGCCTAATGGGGTGCATATGACTGTTTATGCAGCAGGGATGGTCTTGCCGCCAATGTGTAAAACAAAGGAGTACAGGAGTAAAAAATGCATATTGTGAAGTGGATTATCATGGGCCCATACAGTATGTGGGTTCCAAGGCCTAATGGGGTGCATAAGACTGACTATGCAGCAGGGCTCTCCTTCCTGCCAATGTGCAAAACCAAGGAGTACAGGAGCGAAAAATGCATATTGTGAAGTGGATTTTCATGGGCCCATACACTATGTGGGTTCCAAGGCCTAATGGGGTGCATATGAATTGGTAGCAGACCAAACAAAAGATCCACTATACCTCCAACATTTTGAGACATTTAATTCTGTGTCCTCCCCTCCTCTACAGGGGGACTTGATATATCACCCTAAAGCTTAATTGGTTAACTAAATGTGATTTTTCAAAAAAACGGTTTAGCAATCAGGAGTCCTTTCAAACTCGTCTTGATGGTACTTTTATGCTTCCTAATCCTAGCTTTGATTTCCATTGTCTTTTCTCCTACATAGAAAAGACTACTGGGGCAGGAGGTAAGATACACATCAAAACTAGACGTGCAGATGTATTGATGTTTGTTAAAAAAATATTCATATGTATGCATGTTTAAAACTAATTTCTCTTGATTAGATTGCTACAGTATGCATATCCAAAACAGGGAAAATTTCTAACTTAATGTGTACTCGGGCTCTTAGAGGACCTTATATCCATTCTGACTAATTTATCTTTTGTGTTTGTTATCTGTTCTGACTAATTTATCCCTTGTGTTTGGACTTCTTTTGTATGACATTAAGGGTGGGTTATTAAAATGGCGGGATATGTAAATGCCCTTTTTCCGGTCCGATGGGCGGCGTTTCGTCTTAATTTCTACCCCCCATCCGTCCCTGTTGTCCGCAATATGTTTGAGAATTAGAATACTTGTCCTCAATAGATCGCGCGTGCACAATGCAATCTTCGCTCGCGCACGTGCAGTATGCTTTGCCCGACTGCTGGCAAAGCCGAAAAGCATTACTGCGCATGCGCCCGCACACTATGTCCCAGAACACAGCAAAATACTACTGGGACAGACCAAAGCACAGAGTTCCACTGGTCTAATGTCCATTCTTTGTGTTCTTTAGCCCAAACAAGTCTCTTCTGCTTGTTGTCTGTCCTTAGCAGTGGTTTCCTAGCAGCTATTTTACCATGAAGGCCTGCTGCACATAATCTCCTCTTAACAGTTGTTGTAGAGATGTGTCTGCTGCTACAACTCTGTGTAGCATTGACCTGGTATCTAATCTGAGCTGATGTTAACCTACGATTTCTGAGGCTGGTGACTCGGATAAACTTATCCTCAGAAGCAGAGGTGACTCTTGGTCTTCCTCTCCTGGGGTGGTCCTCATGTGAGCCAGTTTCTTTGTAGCGCTTGATGGTTTTTGCCACTGCACTTGGGGACACTTTCAAAGTTTTCCCAATTTTTCGGACTGACTGACCTTCATGTCTTAAAGTAATGATGGCCACTACTTTTTCTTTACTTAGCTGCTTTTCTCTTGCCATAATTCAAATTCCAACAGTCTATTCAGTAGGACTATCAGCTGTGTATCCACCAGATTTCTGCACAGCACAACTGATGGTCCCAACCCCATTTATAAGGCAAGAAATCCCACTTATTAAACCTGACAGGGCACACCTGTGAATTGAAAACCATTCTCGGTGACTACCTCTTGAAGCTCATCAAGAGAATGCCAAGTGTGTGCAAAGCAGTCATCAAAGCAAAAGGTGGCTACTTTGAAGAACCTAGAATATAAGACATATTTTCAGTTGTTTCACACTTTTTTGTTAAATATATAATTCCACATGTGTTAATTCATAGTTTTGATGCCTTCAGTGTGAATTTACAATTTTCATAGTCATGAAAATACAGAAAAATCATTATATGAGAAGGTGTGTCCAAACTTTTGGTCTGTACTGTACATCTGACCCAAACATTGATCAACCCTATTATCATCATCTACTATCCTCCTAACTCTCAGAAGTTGACTTCAAGGTAAAGCATTAATCATCCTTTTAGGGTCACAAATTTGATAATTTAGGATGTTGTTATTATCAGGTAACTTGATAAAAATATCAGTTTGTCAGATATTACCTTTGTAGTACAGCGTGTCCAAAAACTGTAATTCTCTCTTGGAATATGTGACAATAAATTGTAATTCCGGTGTCACCTCTTTAAATCCTCTTAATAAGGTTAACAGATTCTCAATTAATCCCTCCCATAAAAAGAAAATGTCATCTATATAGCTAAGACAATCCCAGACCCGTCACCAATGGACGGACGTGTACATGCACTCATCATCGAAAACAAACATATAAATGTTTAAATACGTAGGAACCACATCGGTCTACATGGCCATTTCCTGGCAATAATAGTAGAAATCATCTCTAAACAGAAAGTAATTCCATCTGAGTAAGAACTCCAGCATTCTAGGATGAATCATGCACACTCTGGAGACATGTCCAAGGTGGTAAGTTTAGCCTCCACAGCTCTCAAACCCTTTTAATATTCACTCAATGTGTAGAGAGATTACATCAATGGAAACCAAAATAGTGTTATTTTCTACAGTCAAATCTTTAATTTTACTAAAAAAATCTATAGTATCCTGGACATACGAACAGATGTTAATTACAAACTTATGCAACAATCTATCAAGAAATTTAGCTGCATTACTAATTATGGAGTCCTGTCCCGACACTATAGGGCATACAGGAGGGTCCTTCATATAAATTTTTTGGAATCATATATAGAATGGGTATTACTGGATAATCTACCAATAAGAATTCACATAATTTATCTTCTAAAATACCATCAATTTATTTACCACCACTGCTCCAGCACTGACTATCTGTGACTGCCCCCAATTTTGTTGACATGGTGAATTAGAGACTTCAACACATGACTGCTGCAGTCAACCAATGGGAGAGTAGATGGCATGGCAGAGTGATTGTCTGCAGCAGATCAGTGTTGTAGTCATGATATCACCTTGTTAGAAAAGGCTGGGAGCAGCAGCAGA
Organism: Ranitomeya variabilis; assembly: GCF_051348905.1. Classification (NCBI taxonomy): domain Eukaryota; kingdom Metazoa; phylum Chordata; class Amphibia; order Anura; family Dendrobatidae; genus Ranitomeya; species Ranitomeya variabilis. The sequence continues at coordinate 725,213,302 of NC_135233.1, forward strand.
GAAAGAGCACTGGGTAGTGAAGAGCGAGTGTGCTCGTTACTCTGGTTTTTCCAGCATCCTCGGGTGTTCTCTGAATACCTTGGACGTGTGTTGTGAATTTGGATTCTGGGCTCCCCCGGTGGCCGCTTGTGGAATTGGACTTGTCTTCCTCTTTCCTGTTTCACCTGGTTCCATCAGTAGTGGGTGTCGCTATTTAAGCTCATTTCTCTGGTGGTTTCTTGCCGGTCAACAATGTTATCTGATGTCTCTCAGTGCTTGTTCCTGCTTCTAGACAACTACTAGATAAGTTGGACTTTTGTCCATGTTTTGTTTTGCCTATTTGTTCCAGTTCACAGCTGAGGTTTTGTTACTGTGTCTGGAAAGCTCTCGTTGATCAGGGATTGCTACTCTGGCGTTATGAGTTAATGCCAGAGTTTAAGGTAATCTCTGGATGGTGTTTTGTTAGTGTTTTTCTGCTGACCATGAAAGTATACTATCTGTCTTCTGCTATCTAGTAAGCGGACCTCAAATTTGCTAAGACTATTTTCCTGCTGCGTTTGTTGTTTCATCTGAACTCACCGTCATTATATGTGGGGGGCTACTGTCTTCTTTGGAATATTTCTCTGGAGGTGAGCCAGGTCTTATATTTCCCTCTGCTAGCTATTTAGGTCTTAGGCCAGAGCTGGGCATCTAGCGATAAATAGGAAATGCTACCTGGCTATTTCTAGTTGCGCGGCAGGCTTAGTTCATGGTCAGTATAGTTCCATCTTCCGAGAGCTTGTCCCTCTATAGGCTTGCTATGATCTCTGCCTGCAGAGATCACGACAGTTTGACCGGCCCATAAAGTGTTAAAGACCCAGGTTGAGAAAGGAGAGTTATAAGAAGTCTGCTGGAATTTTTTTTTTTTTTTTTTCCTCCAGTCTGCCTTGCTGCAGTCTTTTTTCTCTCTCTCCTCCTAATCTCTGTATGCTCTGTGTGCACCTGACAATAATGGATCTCCAGAGTGTAACTGCGGGTTTGAATAATCTCATCACGAAAGTACAAAATTTACAAGATTTTGTGGTACATGCTCCGGTATCTGAGCCGAGAATTCCTTTGCCGGAGTTCTTCACAGGGAATAGAGCTAGCTTCCAGAATTTCCGAAATAATTGTAAGCTTTATTTGTCCCTGAAGTCTCGTTCAGCTGGAGACCCTGCTCAGCAGGTTAGGATTGTGATTTCCTTGCTCAGGGGTGACCCTCAAGATTGGGCCTTCTCATTGCCAGCAGGGGATCCTGCGTTACGCGATGTGGATGCGTTTTTTCTGGCCTTGGGCTTGCTTTATGAGGAACCTCATTTGGAACTTCAGGCAGAAAAAACTTTGATGGCACTATCTCAGGGGCAAGACGAAGCTGAAGTTTTCTGCCAAAAATTCCGTAAATGGTCTGTGCTTACTCAGTGGAATGAGTGCGCCTTGGCGGCAACTTTCAGAGAAGGTCTCTCTGATGCCGTTAAGGATGTTATGGTGGGGTTCCCTTTGCCTGCAGGTCTGAATGAGTCCATGACAATGGCTATTCAGATTGATAGGCGTCTGCGGGAGCGCAAACCGGTGCACCATCTGGCGGTGTCTATGGAAAAGACGCCAGAAAGTATGCAGTGTGATAGAATTCTGTCCAGGAGCGAGCGACAGAATTTTAGACGGAAGAATGGATTGTGTTTCTATTGTGGGGATTCTACTCATGTTATATCAGCATGCTCTAGGCGTACAAAGAAGCTTGATAAGTCTATTTCCATTGGCACCATTCAGTCTAAGTTTATTTTGTCTGTAACCCTGATTTGCTCTTTGTCATCCATTGCCACGGACGCCTATGTTGACTCTGGCGCCGCTCTGAGTCTTATGGATTGGTCCTTTGCCAATCGTTGTGGTTTTGATTTAGAGCCTTTGGAGACTCTTATTCCTCTGAAGGGGATTGACTCCACCCCATTGGCTAATAATAAACCACAATACTGGACACAAGTAACCATGCGTATCAATCCGGATCACCAGGAGATTATTCGTTTCCTGGTGCTGTATAATTTACATGACGATTTGGTACTGGGATTGCCATGGTTGCAGTCTCACAACCCAGTCTTGGACTGGAGAGCAATGTCTGTGTTGAGCTGGGGATGTAAGGGTATTCATGGGGACGTACCTTTGGTTTCTATTTCGTCGTCCATTCCCTCTGAAGTCCCTGAGTTCCTCTCTGATTATCAAGACGTCTTTGACGAACCCAAGCTTGGGTCGTTACCTCCGCACCGTGAGTGCGATTGTGCCATAGATTTGATACCGGGTTGTAAATATCCAAAGGGTCGTTTGTTTAATTTGTCTGTGCCGGAACATGCTGCTATGCGGGAATATATAAAGGAGTCTTTGGAAAAGGGACATATTCGTCCATCTTCTTCTCCCTTGGGAGCTGGGTTTTTCTTTGTCTCAAAAAAAGACGGCTCTTTGAGACCATGTATTGATTATCGGCTTCTGAATAAGATCACTGTTAAGTATCAATACCCATTGCCATTGCTTACTGATTTGTTTGCTCGTATAGAGGGTGCTAAGTGGTTCTCTAAAATTGATCTTCGTGGGGCGTATAATTTGGTGCGGATCAGGCAGGGGGATGAGTGGAAGACCGCATTTAATACGCCCGAGGGCCACTTTGAGTATTTGGTCATGCCTTTTGGTCTTTCTAATGCCCCTTCAGTTTTCCAGTCTTTTATGCATGATATTTTCCGCGATTTTCTGGATAAATTTATGATAATATATCTGGATGATATTCTGATTTTTTCTGATGACTGGGACTCTCATGTCCAGCAGGTCAGGAGAGTTTTTCAGGTTCTGCGGTCTAATTCTTTATGTGTGAAGGGGTCTAAGTGCGTTTTTGGGGTCCAGAAAATTTCCTTTTTGGGGTATATTTTTTCTCCCTCTTCCATTGAGATGGATCCCGTCAAGGTGCAAGCTATTTGTGACTGGACTCAGCCCTCCTCTCTTAAGGGTCTTCAGAGATTTTTGGGCTTTGCCAACTTTTACCGCCGATTTATTGCTGGTTTTTCGGATGTCGTTAAACCACTGACTGATTTGACCAGACAAGGCGCTGATGTTGCTAATTGGTCCCCTCATGCTGTAGAGGCCTTTCAGGAGCTTAAGCGCCGTTTTGCCTCTGCCCCTGTGTTGCGTCAGCCTGATGTGAATCTGCCTTTTCAGGTTGAGGTTGACGCTTCGGAGATCGGAGCTGGGGCAGTGTTGTCGCAGAAAGGTTCCGACTGCTCCGTCATTAGGCCTTGTGCCTTCTTTTCTCGCAAATTTTCGCCCGCAGAGCGGAATTATGATGTTGGGAATCGGGAGCTTTTGGCCATGAAGTGGGCGTTTGAGGAGTGGCGCCATTGGCTCGAGGGGGCTAGGCATCAGGTGGTGGTATTGACTGACCACAAAAATTTGATTTATCTTGAGACTGCCAGACGCCTGAATCCTAGACAGGCGCGCTGGTCTTTATTTTTTTCTCGCTTTAATTTTGTGGTGTCATACCTACCGGGTTCTAAGAATGTTAAGGCAGATGCCCTTTCTAGGAGTTTTGACCCGGACTCTCCTGGTAATTCTGAACCCACAGGTATCCTTAGGGAGGGAGTAATTTTGTCGGCCGTTTCTCCTGATCTGCGGCGGTCCTTGCAAGAGTTTCAGGCGGATAGACCGGATCGTTGTCCGCCTGATAGACTGTTTGTTCCGGATGATTGGACCAGCAGAGTCATCTCTGAGGTACATTCTTCTGCATTGGCAGGTCATCCCGGAATTTTTGGTACCAGGGATTTGGTGGCAAGATCCTTCTGGTGGCCTTCCCTGTCACGAGATGTGCGAGTCTTTGTGCAGTCATGTGACGTTTGTGCTCGGGCCAAGTCTTGTAGTTCTCGGGCTAGCGGACTGCTGTTGCCCTTGCCTATTCCTAAGAGGCCTTGGACACACATCTCGATGGATTTTATTTCAGATCTGCCTGTTTCCCAGAAGATGTCTGTCATCTGGGTGGTCTGTGACCGTTTCTCTAAAATGGTCCATTTGGTTCCTCTGCCCAAGTTGCCTTCTTCTTCTGAGTTGGTTCCTCTGTTTTTTCAGAATGTTGTCCGATTGCACGGTATTCCTGAGAATATTGTTTCTGACAGAGGTACCCAATTTGTGTCTAGATTTTGGCGGGCATTCTGTGCTAGGATGGGCATAGATTTGTCTTTTTCATCTGCTTTTCACCCTCAGACTAATGGCCAGACCGAGCGGACTAATCAGACCCTTGAGACATATCTGAGGTGTTTTGTCTCTGCTGACCAGGATGATTGGGTTGCTTTTTTGCCATTGGCAGAGTTCGCCCTCAATAATCGGGCCAGTTCTTCCACCTTGGTGTCCCCGTTTTTCTGTAATTCGGGGTTTCACCCTCGATTTTCCTCCGGTCAGGTGGAATCCTCGGATTGTCCTGGAGTGGATGCTGTGGTGGAGAGATTGCATCACATCTGGGGGCAGGTTATGGACAATTTGAAGTTGTCCCAGGAGAAGACTCAGCGTTTTGCCAACCGTCATCGTCGTGTTGGTTCTCGGCTTTGTGTTGGAGATTTAGTGTGGTTGTCTTCTCGTTTTGTCCCTATGAGGGTCTCTTCTCCTAAGTTTAAACCTCGGTTCATCGGCCCTTATAGAATATTGGAGATTCTTAATCCTGTTTCTTTCCGTTTGGACCTCCCTGCGTCCTTTTCCATTCATAACGTTTTTCATCGGTCGTTATTGCGCAGGTATGAGGTACCTGTTGTACCTTCAGTTGAACCTCCTGCTCCGGTGTTGGTTGAGGGTGAGTTGGAGTACGTTGTGGAGAAAATTTTGGACTCTCGTGTTTCCAGACGGAAACTCCAGTATCTGGTCAACTGGAAGGGTTACGGCCAGGAGGATAATTCTTGGGTCAATGCATCTGATGTTCATGCTTCTGATCTTGTTCGTGCCTTCCATAGGGCTCATCCTGGTCGCCCTGGTGGATCTGGTGAGGGTTCGGTGCCCCCTCCTTGAGGGGGGGGTACTGTTGTGAATTTGGATTCTGGGCTCCCCCGGTGGCCGCTTGTGGAATTGGACTTGTCTTCCTCTTTCCTGTTTCACCTGGTTCCATCAGTAGTGGGTGTCGCTATTTAAGCTCATTTCTCTGGTGGTTTCTTGCCGGTCAACAATGTTATCTGATGTCTCTCAGTGCTTGTTCCTGCTTCTAGACAACTACTAGATAAGTTGGACTTTTGTCCATGTTTTGTTTTGCCTATTTGTTCCAGTTCACAGCTGAGGTTTTGTTACTGTGTCTGGAAAGCTCTCGTTGATCAGGGATTGCTACTCTGGCGTTATGAGTTAATGCCAGAGTTTAAGGTAATCTCTGGATGGTGTTTTGTTAGTGTTTTTCTGCTGACCATGAAAGTATACTATCTGTCTTCTGCTATCTAGTAAGCGGACCTCAAATTTGCTAAGACTATTTTCCTGCTGCGTTTGTTGTTTCATCTGAACTCACCGTCATTATATGTGGGGGGCTACTGTCTTCTTTGGAATATTTCTCTGGAGGTGAGCCAGGTCTTATATTTCCCTCTGCTAGCTATTTAGGTCTTAGGCCAGAGCTGGGCATCTAGCGATAAATAGGAAATGCTACCTGGCTATTTCTAGTTGCGCGGCAGGCTTAGTTCATGGTCAGTATAGTTCCATCTTCCGAGAGCTTGTCCCTCTATAGGCTTGCTATGATCTCTGCCTGCAGAGATCACGACAGACGTGCTCGTAGTTTATGTTTGTGTCCCCACAGCTGCATGATTTGCGGCTGTTAGACAACTGAACACATGCAGGGATTGCCTGTTTGTTAGGGAATCCCCACATGTATTCAGGCTGTCTAGCAACTGCAAATCATGCAGCTGCAGGGACTCAAACATAATCTATGACCACACCCAAGATACTCGGAGAACACCAGAGCATATTAAGAAAACGCGAGTAACGAGCATACTCGCTCATCCCTAGCACTGGGGCTTGAAATGGTAAGTGAATCTGATTTTGTTATTTTAATTGAAAGTAAAAACACCCTTTAATTATCATTATTCAGACAATATTTATAGTTCAAAGCACATAAAATAGTATAGCTCTATAAACCTTTAAGATCTTAAGAGTCATAACATAAAACCAATTGATTTTTATGATACTATATTATACTGCGCTTTTTTCACCATAGCAGTCAAATTCATTTTTATGCCAGAGTTCTGAGAAATTTGGCAAATATCTTGAGGTATTCCTCATGTGACATCATATTACATATCTATAATATGACAGTGTATAAAGCCACTGGTAACATGTGTGCCTTCAATCAGATTTCAGCATGCAACTGTACTGTGCAGATGAGGTCCATTAAAAATAACCAAATAAAAAGGCATACATTTCCTAAATTACTTGTTGGGTTATTGCTAAATCTGTCTCAACAATTTCTGTATAAAGAAAAAACTGTTTAGTGTGGCTTGGATAAAAAGCAGAGCAAATCCAATTATAGAAATTGTCTAGATACTAGAGGCGACAGACAGGAAAGCAGATTATACTCATCAGCGTAACACAAAAAATTACGGCTTGTTAGTAGTACATTTAGCTGACTCACACTGCCCTTCATTACAGTCAATCTATCATTTGTCCATAGTAAAGGCAAAGGTTTCTTGGACTTTGACAGAGAAAAATGAAAAGAATGTGTCTGACTTAAGAGTGATGGCAGATCAAGTAAGAATCATGGTGCAAGTTTAGGCATGTAAGGTAGAAAGCCTGACTCTGGTCAGCAAAATAATGGCTTCTATTTAAAATAGGTTTCTTTAATGAAAACATTGAGAGAAACAATAGCATGCCATACACTCATTTTATTTTCTAGGTGAAAAAACAACTTAATTTTGTTGTATTAGATAGAATTGGATTTGCTTAAATATCTATTTCTAAGCCAAGCTTAAAGCTGCTATGGAATGATAAGCTGCGATAATTTAATAGAAAAATAACCTTTTTTTTATCCTGAGGGCAAAATTTAGACCAACAAAAAGTTATAGTATTTTCTTCTAAGAAAAAAAAATAAGGTTAACAAGAACATGAAACTATATAAAAAGTACAAATAATAAAAAAGAGAGGCAAAAGTTCATGTTTTCAGTCAGATCTGAGGGAAAGATAAATCCATAGAAACTCAGAAAATATAGTTTGAGCTTCCCACAATGCTGACTAATAACCTGAACATACAGTAAAATCATCTAATGGCTTTGCACAATAGCAATGCCTTTGGATATTTATTTAATTGCCTTCATGCTAGCAACAAGGTAGACAAATCAGACTTTAAGTACTTGAAATACATGGACTATTAAGCAAATCCCTATAAATGCATTTCATTCTTGGCTGGTAGAATTAAGTTCAGCTTTGCAGACTGAATGTTTGACAACTTGTTACATGTTTTAGATGCCGTTTTACTCTTTCTGTCACCTTTTCTTAACAGGCAATTAGTTCTCACAGACGGATTTGGATGTCCTCCAGGGACCGCTCCCTAATGAGCTTTGTCACTTCTAAGTTATTGCTTAGAGCTACTATATCACTTTGCTCTTGATGCTGCTCTTCACATTCACAAGTATTGTAATTTTCAATTAGTTGATGAATATATGAGGAGGAGAGCACTCAAAGCAAAATCAAGCATTTACTTTTGATAATTGTGTACATGTGTATGAAATAGTTTGAATCTTTCAAATTTGAATATTTGACTCTAACATTTACAATCTACAAATTGATCCAGTAGAAGTGGAGAGGACAGTCATAAACTAGAGTGCTTCATAGCAAAGATGTAAAATAAACACAAGTTCAGATTTGATTCTAAAATTCTTTTTAAGAATAGAAAATGCAGTAAAGCAGACCAAGAAGTACTTTAGACATGCAGGTTTAATGGGTATTTATGTGAATTCCATGCAGAATTAATTATCCTTCTATAGACTGAAAATTCACAGCCACATCTAAATGTTATAAGTAAAAACTTAAAGCTAGGTCCATCCATAAACTCCACTTGAAACAGAAATATTCTTGTTCTTTTATTTATATATAAATCTGATACCATAATATAAATACTGGATGCTTACAAATTACTGTAGTCAATTGCTGATGACCATAATTGTATCTACTTTCCCTTTGATATTACTCATTTATTCAACATTAAATACAACATCATAAATAGAGATAAGGGAATATTTCAATGTTCAGTTCGAATTATGATCTCTAATTTTGCAATATTTGCGGATTTATTTGTCGAACATAACCGAACGCATTTGGAGTCAATGGGAGACAAAAACAAATGCATACACAACACCTTCAAACGTTCCCAAAAGCTGCCAAAACACATCAAATTAGGGGCATACACAAGGAAATGGCCTCCATTCACAAACAGTACAAATTTTAGAATGGCACAGCAGCAATCAACCATGCATGAGGTATCAGGGTATGGGCCAGCATTTACAGCTTTTAATTGTACTTCAAATTAAGAGGAGGTGGGTGAGGGATTGGTGTAGGCCTGCTGTGCTGGGAGCTCTGATACCACATGCAACAACGCAACCTGTTTTGATGCTCAGTCACACTCAGGTGGCACAAATATCAGTTTTGTAAGACTACTGTTGTCAGAAAAATGTAAGGATAGTAATTCTTGTAGTTGACTCAAAGTAAGTGGAGGGCTGCCAGTCTCGGAGGCCTAATGAAAAGGCAACACACATGAAGGAGACCAAAACGGGAGTCTACACATTTCCAAAAATTTGTAGCAGACACCAACATAGTGGCATGAATTTCACCAGAGTAAAAATAGTTTAATGGGGAGTGACATATCTTCTGCTACAGCCAACTCAGCAGCTATAGAGCCAAGCAGGAGTCTTCAAATTAAAAAAAATCAGCAGACACCACCAAAGTGACATAAATTTCAACAGAAAAGAAATAAAATGAAAGGGACCAACATCTTTTCCACTACAGTCAACACAGCAGATATAGACCCAATCAGCAGTTTTCAAATGTTCAAATTAGTGCCAGACACTGCCAAAGTGACATCAATTTCACCAGAGTAGAAATAGTGTAGTAGGGATGGACACATTTTACATTACAGCCAATCCAGCAGATGGAAACCTAACCAGGTGTCTTAAAATTTAAAACAATTAGGGGCAGACACCAACCATCAAAGTGTCATCAATTTCACCAGAGTAGAAATAGGATAATAGGGAGCAACATCTCTTCCACAACAGCCAACCCAACAGATTGAGATACCCAATCTGGACTCTCCACATTTCCAAATATTAGTGGCAGACACCACCAAAGTGGCATCAATTTAATCAGAGTAGAAATAGCATAATGGGGAGTGAAATCTCTTCCACTGAATCGAACCGTTCAGATATACACCCAATCAGGAATCAAATTGAAAAAAAATTAGGGCCTGAAACCACCAAAGTGGCATCAATTTCATGAGAGCAGCTATATTATAATAGGGACAGACCCTTCTTCCAATACAGCCATCCCAGCAGATGGAGACCCAAGCAGGAGTTTTAAAATTACAAAAAATGATTGCCTGACATCACTGAAGTTGCATCAATTTCACCAGAGTAGAAATAATATATTAGTGACCGACACCTCTTCCACTACAGCCAACCCAGCGGATGGAGACCCAACCAGGAATTTCCAAATTTCAAAACAATAGGGCCTGACACCACCAAAGTAGCAAGTAGCATCAATTTCATGAAAGTAGAAATAGCATAATAGGGACTGACTCGTATTCCACATTAGCCTACACAGCAGATGAGGTTCTAATCAAGAGTTTTGAAATTTTAAATATTTATCTTCAGACACCACAAAAGTGGCATCAATTTCACCAGAGTAGAAATAGTATAATGGGGAGCGATATCTCTTCCACAACAGCCAACCCAGCAGATGTAGCAACCCAATCAGCACTTTATTCATTTTCAAAATTTAGTGGCAGACACCACCAAAGTGGCATCAATTTCGCCAGAAAAGAAATAGTATAAATGGGGAGCAACAGCTCTTTCACTTCAGCCAAACCAGCAGTTGTAGACCCAATCAGGAGTCTTCAAATTTAAAAAATCAGTGCCTAACACCATCAAAGTGGCATAAATTTCACGAGAGTGAGAGTAGAAATAGTATAATAGGAAATGACACGTCTCCACTACAACATACCCAGCAGATTGGGACCCAATCAGGAGTCTTCAAAATTAAAATAATTATGGGCAGAAACCACCAAATTGGCATTAATTTCACCAGAGTAGAAATAGTATAATGGGGAGTGACACCCTTTCACTGAAGCCAACCCAGCAGATGGAGAGACTTAATCAGGAGTCTTCCAATTTACAATAATTAGAGGCAAACACCACCAAAGTGGCATCAATTTCACGAGATTAGAAATAGTATAATGGGGAGTGACATCTCTTCAACTACAGCCAACCCAGCAGATGGAGACCTAATCAGGGTCTGCAAATTTAAAACGATTAGGGGCAGACACCACCAAAGTGGCATCAATTTCACCGGAGTAGAAATAGTATAATGGGGAGTGACATCTCTCCCACAACAGTCAACTCAGCAGATGGAGAGACCCAATCATGACTCTCCACATTTCCAAAAATTAGTGGCAGCACCACCAAAGTGTTATCAATTTCACTAGAGTTGAAATAATTAAATGGGGAGGGACATCTCTTCCTCTATAGCCAACCCAGCAGATGTAGACCCAACCTGGAGTGTTCACATTTCCTGCAATTAGTGGCAGATACCAACAAAGTGGCATCAATTGCACCAGAGTAGAAATAGTATACTAGGGATCGGCATATCTTCCACTACAGCCAAACTAGCAAATGGAGACCTAGTCAGGAGACTTCAAATTTAAGATAATTAGGGGCAGACACCACAAAAATTTCATCAATTTCATAACAATAGAAATAGTAGAATATGGACTGACACGTCTTCCACTACAGCCAACCCAGCAGATGGAGACCCAATCAGGAGCGTTCACATTTCCAATAATTACTGACAGACAGCAACAAAGTGACATCAATTTCACCATAGTAGAAATAGTATTATAGGAACTGACACGTCTTCCACTACAGTCAACCCAGCAGATGGAGACCCAACCTGGAGTGTTCAAATTTCCCACAATTAGTGGCAGACTCCAACAAAGTGGCATCAATTTCACCAGAGTAGAAATAGTATAATAGTGACCGACACCTCTTCCACTACAGCCAACCCAACAGATGAAAACCCAAACAGGAGTGTTTACATTTCCAACAATTAGTGGCATTCACCACCAAAGTTGCATCAATTTCACCTGGCTCTCCATGTACAGCTCGGGCAAAAATTAAGAGACCACCGCAAAATGTTCAGTTTGTCTGATTTTTCACTTTATAGGTATATTTTTGAGTAAAATGAAAATTTTTCATTTATTCTTTAAACTACTGACAACATGTCTCCAAATTTTCAAACAATACATTTTGTATTCTTTTTTCAGAAATGGAGAAATGGTCAAAATTACAAAAAAAAACCCCAGTGCTATCAGACCTCAAATAATGCAAAGAAAGCAAGTTCATAATCATTTAGAAACAATAATATTAATGTTTTAACTCAGAAAGAGTCTTTTTGAGGGCTATGGCACTGTGGTTCCACCATCTTGCCCATTACAGTCTCCATCTGCTGGGTTGGCTGTGATGGGAGACGTGTCAATCCCCATTATACTAGTTCTTCTCTATTGAAATCGATGCCACTTTGGTGGTGTCTGACACTAATTTTTGGAAATGTGTAGACCTGGTTGGGTCTCCTTCATGTGTGCTTCCTTCAGCAGTAGCAGGGCCGTATTTGCCACTAGGCACTTGAGGGCACATGCTTAGGGTGGCGGGATGTGGGGGGCACACTTGAGCTAGGTTTTTCTTTTTTTTTAATAAAACTCTGGGGTCAAGAGTCCGCCCCCCTCCTCCCTCCCTACCTCCTTCCCTCCCGCCCCCTCCCTCCCTCCTTCCCTCCCATCCCCTCCCTGAAGACGTAATACTCACCTTCCTCCAGCGGTGGCTGCAACAGCGTCTCAGTGCCGGCAGCGCGTCCTGTCTTCAGCGGTCACATGGTACCGCTCATTAAGGTGATGAATATGCGCATATTCATCACCTTAATGAGCGCTACCACATGACCACTCATACAGGAAGGAAGACGCTGCAGAGATGCCGGGAAGTTCTGCGCCACATGGTGAGAGGTGAGTATGACAGGGAAGAAGGATGGGGGAGCCATGCACGCAGGGGAGAAGGATGGGGGAGCCATGCACGCAGGGGAAAAGGATGGGGGAGCCATGCACGCAGGGGAGAAGGATGGGGGAGCCATGCACGCAGGGGAGAAGGATGGGGGAGCCATGCAAGCAGGGTGAGAGGATAGAGGAGCCATGCACGCAGGGTGGGAGGATGGGGGAGCTTTGCACGCAGGGTGGGAGGATGGGGGAGCCGTGCACGCAGGGTGGGAGGATGGGGGAGCCGTGCACACAGGTTGGGAAGATGGGGGAGCCATGCACGCAGGGTGGGAATATGGGGGAGCCATGCATGCAGGGTGGGAAGATGGGGGAGCCATGCACACAGGGTGGGAGGATGGAGTATAAATATGGAGTATAAATACTGGGCCCTATAGGGGGGACAAAGTGCACGAGGACAGTGTGAAGAGGGGGCCGGTATAGAAAGGAGAGGTCAGTGTAAACAGCAATTTTTTATTCAGGAGCATTATAATGACACTTGTATCTTTAAGGGGGTCATGTGGAGACTTTCTGCAAAAGAGCGGAGAAGATGGAAGTCTGCAGAGATGGCTGTGGATGAGAAAACTCATCATGGGATCTGGACAAGATGAAGAAAAGAAGAACGGCTCCAGAGGCGACATCATATATAAGGTACCTGGATGTAAATGTTATTTGTGATGCTAACTCTCATGTTTTCATTTATGTTAGGAGCATTAAAGGGGATGTCCAGGTTTGTGATGAGTCTGCAGTCATTCTTTGTGACTGCAGATTTCTGACTTCTCACAGTGCGCACTGCACGCTGTCAGAATTCTCTCATGCTGGGGATTTACATTAATGCGGTCACATGCTGACTAGACATGTGTGGCCTCCGTCATTGAAAATGAACTGAGGGAGGCCGGGCACGTCTAGTCGGAATGTGGTCAGAAGTGTACAAATCACATACTTGTGCTGACATGACCGTCCACCGGCAAGGGAGAATCCTAAAAGTGTGCAGTGCATTAGCTGTGAGAATTCAGAAGTCTGCAATGCCAGGATTCAGCTCTGCAGGTTCCAGTAGTCATCACATGGACACTTCACTCATATGTGACTTTTACACTTGTGGTCCTGTGACACCGAGCTTCTCTTCCCTCTTCTCTCAGTTTTTCACTGAACATTGAGAGCATTAGGGAGAGGAGCTCGTGGGCACATGGCTGAGTGTGCAAATCGCATATGTCCTTGGTGGAGGGGGGGCACCAAAATGAATTCTTGCCCCTGATACACCTCTGCCGGTATGCTACTGCAAGCAGTGATTACGGGGTTCGGTGGAGGGATGTCTGTGCACAGTGAAGCACAGGCAGTGAGGCAGGGACTGAGGGTGTGCACAGAGAGAATGGAGACCCGGAGACTGCCCGTCCCAGTCTGCGCCGTAGCCTGGAGCCCTCATTATATGTCAATGGAATATATCAGTTAATAAATTGTTTTTCTAAAGCTTTATAGTGTAGTTTTAGGTCAGGGAGGGATGAGCTAGCATGGTGCAGGGACAGGTAGTGATGGCTACTTGCGGACATGTGCGGCAATTGCGGTTTTGCACTTACGGTGATACAAAAAACACTGCTAGCAGTGTTTTTTTCCATTGCTGCAAGTACTGCATTTGTCAGATCGCAGCAAAACCACAAGTGCCGCACATGTCTGCAAGTCTCATAGGGAATGAATGAGGCCGAACGCAGTATTGCCGTAAGTGATCCGTTACACGGCAGATGCAGAAAAACTGCCAGATCTGCTGCAAAAGGCGACTTTCACATCAGCGGTGTTTGCCAAAGTCACTGCCGATAGTGTCATGCTCACCATTGGGGGAGGCAGCACTAAAAGTGCCTAGGGCAGCAGAAACTCTAAATACGGCCCTGAGCAGTAGGCCTCTGAGATCGTCAGGCCTCCACATCCTTTGAGTCAACTACCCATGTCACTATCCTCACATTTTTCTAACAATAGTACTGTAGTCTACAAAACAGATATTTATGCCACCTGAGTCTGGCTGAGCATAAAAGCAGGTTGAGCTGTTGCATGTGGTATCAGGACTCCCAGCACAGCAGGCCTACACCGGTGTCCCACTTATCTCGTCTTAATTTGAAGTTCAATTCAAAGCTGTAAATGCTGGCCCAGGCCCTGATCTCTCATACATTGTTGATTGCTGCCATGCCATTCTAAAATGTGTATTGTGAGTCAATTGAGGCCAATTTCCTGATATCTGCCCCTAATTTGATGTGTTTTGGCAGCTTTTGGGCCCATTTGAAGGTGTTGTGTATGCGTTTTGTTTTACCTCCCATTGACTCCAATTGCGTTCAAATATGTTCTGCGAATATTCAACAAATAAATTGGCAATCGTAATACAAACTGAACGTTGAAATATTTACTAATCTCTAGTTGCAATACACTTTTTCTTCTAGATCAAATTTTATAATAAGCCAGTCAAACGTATGTGAATCATGGCATGAAAATTGCCCTGGATTCATTTCACATACAGTATCCATTTGGTGCTACCTTTGCCTGTTCCACATTAAAAACAGACAAATGAAATTTCTGATCTGTTGAAGGGCTCCACTGATTAATATTGGTTGTGTTTGGTGTAATTTTTTAGTACAGAATAAAGTCCTTCATGCAGAACTTTATATTGCATTGTGAAAAAAAATTAAAACAGACCGACTCCATAATAATTGATGATGCCACTTTGTTTCTGTTTGCATAATTGATTCAATTGATAAATTAATCTGGCAGCATTGTAATTTGTTAGTGTGCAGATTAGCATTTCATGGGTTTGACAAGTTCCTTTAAGAGTTAATCAATGAAGTTTTAAGACAGAAGATCATATGGAATTAGAACAGACACCATAGTAATTGTGTTAGGTCCCTAGATTGTGTGGCTGTTTGCATAATTAAATTTTTCTATTAAAATGCATTACATTTTTACACTATTTAAAGAAGCGCTATGAATAGACCCCCTGTTTGTGTCCGCATCGCTAAACTTCTTATCTCAAATGACCTCCTTATACTTGTGTCCTAACAAAGAATTTTATATTTCTGTCTTTATGACCCAAAGAGTTCAAAGTGTTGCTTCAGTATAATTACAAAATAGGAAAATAATAAGCAGTGTGTAATTTCTACATTAAATTTATTTTAATACCTCATTTTCTTATATTCATTTAATGTGTGCACAATTCTAATGGAGTATAGACCATCTCTTCATTTAATACACATCATAGGAACTGTAGTTTTAGTTAAATACAGATGAGTGAATCTCCCGAAATGTGAATTCGCCAGATTGGTTTTAATTCTGCAGGGAAATTCAGTTCACATTGAATCATGAAGTGAGTGAGATATAAGAAAAGTGGAAGTGAGAGAAAGGGGGCATGATTAAAAGCTAATCAAAATCAAATATGTGATCAAAATGTGTGGAAGTGAGAGGAAAGGTAAGTATAAATTCATGATATAAAGTTGAAACCAGAAATTTACATACACTATATAAAAAGACACATATGCATGTTTTTCTCAATATCTGACATGAAATCAGAATAAACTTCTCCCGTTTTAGGTGACTTAGGATTACCATAATTATTAATAATTGCCAAATGCCAGAATAAGGAGAGAGATAATATTTTAAGGCATTTTTATTACTTACTGCAAGTCAAAAGCTTACATACAGTAAGCTTTATGCCTTTAAACAATTCTGGACTGCCCATATGATGATGTCATGTGTTTGGAAGCTTCTGTTTTTTTGGCAACATATGAGTTAATTAGAGACACACCTGTGGATGTATTTTAATGCACACATGAAACACACTGCTTGTTTGTGTAGCATCATGGGAAAGTATGACGAAATCAGCCAAGATATCAGAAAGAGAATTGTGGATTTGCACAAGTCTGGTTCATCCTTGGGTACAGCTTCAAGATACCTGAAGGTGCCTCGTTCATCTGTGCAAACAAGATGGGAATGACCAGCCATCATACCGCTCAGGAAGGAGATGGGTTCTGTGTCCAGAAATGAACGTGCTTTGGTCAAACATATGCATATCAACCCAAGGACAAAAGCAAAAGACACTGTGAAGATGATAGCAAAAGCTTATAAGATTGTGTCAATATCCACAGTGAAATGAGTACTGTATCAACATTTGCTGAAAAGCCACTCTGCCAGGAAGAAGCCATTACGCCAAAAGAAACATAAAAAAGCCATATTAATGTTTACAAATGTACACATGAACAAAGACCTAAATTTTTGGAGACATGTGCTGTGGTCTGATGAAACTAAAATTGAACTTTTTGGGTATAATGACCATCATTATGTTTGGAGGAAATAGGGAGAAGCTTGGAGGTCCAAGAACACCAACCCAACTGTGAAACACGGGGGGTGGCAGCATCATGTTGTGCATTTGCTTTTCTGCAGGAGGGACTTGTGCAGTTCACAAAATAGATGGCATCATGAGAAAAGAAGATTATGTGGCAATACTGAAGCAACATCTCAAGACATCAGCCAGAAAGTTAAAACTTGGGTGCAAAATGGGTCTTCCAAATGGAGAAGGACCCAAAGCATATTGCCAAAATTGTAGCAAAGTGGCTTAAGGATATCAAAGTTAATTTTTTGGAGTGACCATCACAAAGCCTTGATCTCAATTTTATTGAAAATTCATGGATAAAGCTGAAAATACAGGTGCATGCATAGCAACTTACAAATCTGGAATAGTTACACCAATTTTGTCAGGAGAAATGTGCCCATATTCCGACCAACTATTGAGAGAAGCTTGTCAAAATATCCCAAATGTTTGACCCAAGTCATTCAGTTTAAGGGCAATGGTGCCAAATTCTAATGATATGCAGTAAGTAATAAAAATGTCTTCAAACATTCTCTATCTCTCATTATTCTGGCATTTGGCATGTATACATACAACTCTGGCAAAAATTAAGAGACCACTACAAAATTTTCAGTTTGTTTGATTCTTAACTTTATAGGTATATTTTTGAGTAAAATGTAAATTGTTCTTTTATTCTATAAACTACTGACAACATGTCTCGAAGTTCCAAGCAATACATTTTGTACTTATTTTCTGAAATTGAGGAATGTTGAAAATGACAAAAAAATGCATTCCTTGCAGAGCTTGAATAATGCAAAAAAAAAAAAACAGTTCATAATCATTTATAAACAACAATACTAATGTTTTAACTCAGGCAACGTTGAGAAATCAATATTTTGTGGAATAACCATGATTTTTAATAACAGCTTTCATGCGTCTTGACATGCTTTCCACCAGTCTTTCACACTGCTTTTGGGTTACCTTATGCCACTCCTAGTACGAAAACTTAAGCAGTTCTTCTTGGTTTTATGGCTTGTGACTATCCATCTTCCTCTTGATTACATTCCAGAGCTTTTCAATGGGGTTCAGGTCTGGAGATTGGGATGGCCATGACAGGGATTTGATGTGGTGGTCCTTCATCCACACCTTGATTGACTTAGCTGTGTGGCATGGCGCATTGTCCTGCTGGAAAAAACAGTCCTCAGAGTAGGGGAACATTGCCTGAGGAAGAGTGGAGAGGCACATAATCCAATCTGCTTGAGGTCTAGTGTGAAGTTTCCACAATCAGTGATAGTTTGGGGAGCGATGTCATCTGTTGGAGTAGGACCACTGTGCTATATCGAGATCAAAGTCAGAGCAGCTGTCTACCAGGACATTTTAGAGCACTTCATGTTTCCCTCTGCTGACAAACTTTTTGGAGATGGAAATTTCATTTACCAGCGGGACTTGGCACCTGTCCATGATGCCAAAAGTACCGATACCTGGTTTAAAAACAACATTATCACTGTACTTGATTGGCCAGCAAACTAGTCTGACCTTTGCCAAGAGAAAGAGGAATGATTTTGTTATTTTATTATTCTTGTACTATTGGTCTGATTTTTGGGGTCGGCAAGCAGAAGATCGCTTCAATTTCGGGGAGCCTTGAAGAGGAATCATTGGGAACTATGTGAAAACCATCGGTTTAATGAGGAAACAGCTAAAGACTATACAATGAAAAATGAATGATGACTATAATTACTCTGAAAAATCATAAGATGCAACACTGTCACATTACAATAGTTTTAATTATGTCCTTTTAGTGGGCAAAGGGATAAAATGTTAGGGTCGAGTTCCCGCCTCTGCACAGGGGGAATCTCGGGCCATCTCCGCTGCTGTCTCCCATTCTTCTCCTGCTGCAGTGGAGCCTGCTCAGTGGAGACGTCGGTCCCAGCGTCTCGCTCAGTCTGACTCTGTACAGAGAGTTGCTGCTGCTTTTCCTGCTTCTGCCATTGGAGCCAGTGCTGGGCAGCGGCGAGCAGACGCTTCTGGGACTAAGTCCTGCTTGCCCAGAGTAAGATCTCTTAGTGGAGATCGAGGGTCACATGATCAGACACTGCAGCTAAGGCCATTGGTCCTTCAGGAAGGTCCTGTAGGTGCTCACACTCTGTGGCAGCCTCTCATTGGTCCTTCTAGGAAGGTCCTGTACGTGCTGCAACTATTTAAGGCTCGCATGGCAGCACGGCCATGCGCTAGTATTGTTCTATGTTGTACTTTGCGCCAGTGTGGTCACGTATGATAGTGTTCAGGGATCTGGCTGAAATAAGCCCCTAGTATGCTGGCACCTCCGGTGAGGAGTTTGTGTGTTTAAGTATTCAGGGACCTGTGTTATGGTTTCCAATGGCAAGGAAACATCAGTAGCATAGAATAAACGGACAAGCTCTCGGGTGATGGAAACTAGAGCTGACCGCGATGCTAAACCTACACACCACACTAGAAGTAGCCAGGGGGCATTCCTGCGTTGTCTCTAGATGCCGCGCGCCAGCCGGAGAACTAACTACCCCTGGTAGAAGAAAACACAGTCCTGGCTTGCCTCCAGAGAATGTCCCCACAGGAGATAGCAGCCCCCCACATATAATAACGGTGAGAGCAGATGAAAAGACACACGTAGTATGAAAGCAGATTTAGCACAGAGAGGCCCGCTAACTAAATAGCAGAAAGATACAACAGAGGACTTCGCGGTCAGCTGCAAAACCCTTCAAAACACCATCCTGAAATTACCTTAACTCATGTGACAACTCATGCCACTGGAGTGGTAATTTCAGCCCAACAAGAGCTTCCAGCTGCAGAGATTCACATAAGTGCAAACTGGACAAAACATACAAAAATAGACTTAAGGACTAAAGTGTCCAACTTAGCTGAGCAGAAATCTGGGAGCAGGAACATGCAACAGAATCACTCTGGATACATTGATGGCCAGCATTAGAATGACTGAGGAGCAAGGTTAAATAGGATACTCCCACATCCTGATAGGAACAGGTGAACTGAGAAGGCAAAGCTTGCAGGACACCAGTACCACAAGAGACCACCGGGGGAGCCCACGAACCGAATCACAACAGTACCCCCCCCTTCAGGAGGGGGCACCGAACCCTCACAAGAACCACCAGGGCGATCTGGATGAGCCCTATGAAAGGCACGGACCAAATCAGAAGCATGAACATCAGAAGCTGTAACCCAAGAATTATCCTCTTGACCATAGCCCTTCCATTTCACCAGATATTGAAGTCTCCGTCTGGAAACACGGGAGTCCAAGATTTTCTCCACCACGTACTCCAATTCACCCTCAACCAGCACAGGAGCAGGAGGCTCAACAGAAGGCACAAGTGGTACCTCATACCTCCGCAATAATGACCGATGGAAGACATTATGGATAGCAAAGGATGCTGGGAGGTCCAAACGAAAAGACACAGGGTTAAGAATTTCCAAAATCTTATAAGGACCGATGAACCGAGGCTTAAACTTAGGAGAAGAGACCCTCATAGGGACAAAACGGGAGGACAACCACACCAAGTCCCCAACACGAAGACGAGGACCAACACGACGATGGCGATTAGCAAAACGTTGAGTCCTCTCCTGGGACAACTCCAAATTGTCCACCACCTGCCCCCAAATACGATGCAACCTATCCACCATGGTATCCACTCCAGGACAATCCGAAGACTCCACCTGACCAGATGAAAAACGAGGATGGAACCCTGAATTGCAAAAGAAAGGGAAGACCAAAGTGGCAGAACTGGCCCGATTATTAAGGGCAAACTCAGCCAACGGCAAAAAGGAGACCCAGTCATCCTGATCAGCAGACACGAAACACCTCAAATAAGTCTCCAAGGTCTGATTAGTACGTTCCGTCTGGCCATTTGTCTGGGGATGAAATGCAGACGAAAAAGACAAATCAATGCCCATCCTGGCACAAAACGCCCGCCAAAATCTGGACACAAACTGGGATCCCCTGTCGGAAACGATATTCTCCGGAATACCATGCAACCGAACCACATTCTGAAAAAACAGGGGCACCAACTCAGATGAGGAAGGCAGCTTGGGCAAGGGCACCAAATGAACCATCTTAGAAAAGCGGTCACACACCACCCAAATGACGGACATCTTCTGAGAAACAGGGAGATCAGAAATAAAATCCATAGAGATGTGTGTCCAAGGCCTCTTAGGAACAGGCAAGGGCAACAACAACCCACTAGCCCGAGAACAACAAGGCTTGGCCCGAGCACAAACATCGCAAGACTGCACAAAAGTACGCACGTCCCGAGACAGGGAAGGCCACCAGAAGGACCTAGCCACCAAATCTCTGGTACCAAAAATTCCCGGATGACCTGCCGATCCGCCTGAAACTCTTGTAAAGCCCGTCGCAGGTCTGGGAAGACAGCAGACAATATCACCCCATCCTTAAGTAAACCCGTAGGTTTAGAATCACCAGGGGAATCAGGTTCAAAACTCCTAGAAAGGGCATCCGCCTTCACATTCTTAGTACCTGGCAGATACGAAACCACAAAATTAAACCGGGAGAAAAACATCGACCAGCGCGCCTGTCTAGGATTCAGACGTCTGGCCGACTCAAGATAAATCAAATTTTTGTGATCAGTCAAGACCACCACCTGATGTTTAGCACCCTCAAGCCAATGACGCCACTCCTCGAATGCCCACTTCATCGCCAAAAGCTCCCGATTACCGACGTCATAATTTCGCTCGGCGGGCGAAAATTTTCGAGAAAAGAACGCACAAGGTCTCATCACTGAACAATCTGAACTTTTCTGCGACAAAACCGCCCCCGCTCCGATCTCGGAAGCATCAACTTCCACCTGAAAAGGAAGAGAAACATCAGGCTGGCACAACACCGGAGCAGAAGAAAAACGGCGCTTAAGCTCCCGAAAGGCCTCCACAGCAGCAGGAGACCAATCTGCAACATCAGCACCCTTTTTAGTCAAATCAGTCAAAGGCCTGACAACGCTAGAAAAACCAGTTATGAATCGACGATAAAAGTTAGCAAAGTCCAAAAATTTCTGAAGGCCCTTAAGAGAAGTCGGCTGCGTCCAGTGACAAATAGCCCGAACCTTCACAGGATCCATCTCAATAGAAGAGGGGGAAAAAATGTACCCCAAAAAAGAAATCTTCTGAACCCCAAAAACACACTTTGAACCTTTAACAAACAGAGAATTGGTCCGCAAAACCTGAAAAACCCTCCTAACTTGTTGAACATGAGATTCCCAGTCATCCGAAAAAATCAAGATATCGTCCAAATACACAATCATAAATTTATCCAGATATTCACGAAAAATATTGTGCATAAAAGACTGAAAGACCGAAGGGGCATTTGACAGACCAAAAGGCATCACCAAATACTCAAAATGGCCCTCGGGCGTATTAAATGCGGTTTTCCACTCATCCCCCTGCTTAATTCGCACCAAATTATACGCACCGCGAAGATCAATCTTAGAGAACCACTTCGCCCCCTCAATGCGAGCAAATAAATCTGTCAGCAATGGCAAAGGATACTGATACTTGACTGTGATCTTATTCAAGAGTCTATAATCAATACAAGGTCTCAAAGAACCATCGCTTTTAGCTACGAAAAAGAACCCCGCTCCAAGAGGAGACGAAGAAGGACGAATATGTCCCTTTTCCAAGGACTCCCTAATATACTCTCGCATGGCAGCATGTTCAGGTACAGACAGATTGAATAGACGACCCTTAGGAAATTTACTGCCAGGGATCAAATCTATGGCGCAATCGCAATCTCTGTGAGGAGGAAGAGAATTAAGAGTAGATTCCTCAAAAACCTCACGATAATCAGACAAAAACTCAGGAATTTCAGAGGGAATAGATGAAGCAATGGAGACCAAAGATGTGTCACCATGATTTCCCTGACATCCCCAGCTTAGTACAGACATTGTTTTCCAGTCAAGGACTGGGTTATGAGTTTGCAACCATGGCAATCCCAGCACCAACACATCATGTAGATTATACAGTACAAGGAAGCGAATCACCTCTTGATGGTCTGGAGTCATACGCATAGTCACTTGTGTCCAGTATTGTGGTTTATTACTAGCCAATGGTGTAGAATCAATACCCTTTAAAGGTATAGGAACTTCCAGAGGCTCTAGATCAAACCTACAGCGCCTGGCAAAGGACCAATCCATAAGACTCAAAGCGGCGCCAGAATCCACATACGCATCCGCAACAATAGAAGATAACGAACAAATTAGAGTTACAGACAGAATAAACTTGGACTGCAAAGTGCCAATAGCAGAGGATTTATCAACTTTCTTTGTTCGTTTAGAGCATGCTGATATAACATGAGTAGAATTTCCACAATAGAAGCACAAATGATTTTTTTGCCTATAAATCTGTCGTTCGCTTCTGGACAGAAAGCTATCACATTGCATACTCTGTGGTGCCTCTTCAGAAGACACCGCCAACTGGTGCACAGGTTTGCGTTCCCGTAAACGCCGATCAATCTGAATTGCCATTGTCATGGACTCATTCAGACCAGTAGGCACAGGAAACCCCACCATGACGTCTTTTACAGCATCAGAGAGACCTTCTCTGAAAATTGCCGCCAGAGCGCACTCATTCCACTGACTAAGCACAGACCATTTTCGAAATTTTTGGCAATATATTTCGGCTTCATCTTGCCCCTGAGAGAGGGCTATTAGGGCTTTCTCAGCCTGAATCTCCAAATTTGGTTCCTCATAAAGCAACCCCAAAGCCAGAAAAAACGCATCCACATTGAGCAACGCAGGATCCCCTGGTGCCAATGAAAATGCCCAATTTTGGGGGTCACCCCGCAGTAAATAAATAACAATTTTTACTTGCTGGGCAGGATCTACAGCAGAATGAGATCTCAGCGAAAGAAACAATTTACAATTGTATTTAAAATTTAGAAAACAAGATCGATCTCCAGAAAAAAACTCCGGTATAGGAATTTTAGGTTCAGACCGAGGAGCATGTAACAAAAAATCTTGTATATTCTGAACTTTAGAGGCAAGATTATTCAAATTGGTAGCCAGACTCTGGAGATCCATATTTCAACAGATAAAGTCTGAGCCATTCAGGGGTTAAGAGGAGAGGAAAACAGGAGACTGCAATTAGAGCTGGAGTGCAACTTCAGAGGAAAAAAAAAAAAAAGGTTTCACACAGTTCCTTTTCTCTCCTGCTTCAGCCTATAGATTAAACATTTTGTGGCGGCTGGCCATACTGTTATGGTTTCCAATGGCAAGGAAACATCAGAAGCATAGAATAAATGGACAAGCTCTCGGGTGATGGAAACTAGAGCTGACCGCGATGCTAAACCTACACACCACACTAGAAGTAGCCAGGGGGCATTCCTGCGTTGTCTCTAGATGCCGCGCGCCAGCCGGAGAACTAACTACCCCTGGTAGAAGAAAACACAGTCCTGGCTTGCCTCCAGAGAATGTCCCCACAGGAGATAGCAGCCCCCCACATATAATAACGGTGAGAGCAGATGAAAAGACACACGTAGTATGAAAGCAGATTTAGCACAGAGAGGCCCGCTAACTAAATAGCAGAAAGATACAACAGAGGACTTCGCGGTCAGCTGCAAAACCCTTCAAAACACCATCCTGAAATTACCTTAACTCATGTGACAACTCATGCCACTGGAGTGGTAATTTCAGCCCAACAAGAGCTTCCAGCTGCAGAGATTCACATAAGTGCAAACTGGACAAAACATACAAAAATAGACTTAAGGACTAAAGTGTCCAACTTAGCTGAGCAGAAATCTGGGAGCAGGAACATGCAACAGAATCACTCTGGATACATTGATGGCCAGCATTAGAATGACTGAGGAGCAAGGTTAAATAGGATACTCCCACATCCTGATAGGAACAGGTGAACTGAGAAGGCAAAGCTTGCAGGACACCAGTACCACAAGAGACCACCGGGGGAGCCCACGAACCGAATCACAACAGACCTGGCTGAAATAAGCCCCTAGAATGCTGGCACCTCCGGTGAGGAGTTTTGTGTGCATACATGACCACTGACTGCTCTCGTTTGGGTAGTTAGCCTGTGCCACTGTGAAGGTTAACAGGGCGCAGTGCTTTGAGTTCACGGCTACTCTGTGAAGTAACAGAGGTAGCTCATACCGCTATTTAGTTCCGCCTTTTGCTAGCAGCAGGTTCTCCTGCATGGTGGACCCCGGGCTGTGAATGCATATATTATAATAAAGTCCACAAAATGAAGAAAAACACATCCGCACTGCTGCTGTGTGAACAACACCCGAATTAAATGACCTCCAACCCAGCACCCAAAGGGTTGTCACGGCTATATGTATCCTCCACACCTTGTCTGTAGGGGTGCTGCATCCAAAAAAATGTAAGTGGTATCCAACGAAAAATTAGAAACAAGTAGGAGCGCAGTTACCCTGGTGGGATAATCATCGCTTTATTTGGACATCATAAACAGCAAACGGCAGGGAGGAATGGAGACAGCTACGGACAACGGCCGTTTCATGCTACACGGCACTTCAACGGGTCCTACAGCTGAATGGATCAAAGGAGGGTTTTATAGACCCACATGGGTCACAAACTCCTCCCCCCACACATTTTCAAAATACAAACATTATTACATTTAAAAACAACCAATGTGATTTAAAAACAATCTCTGTGAACCTAGGTTAAAGCAGAAACAGACATTAAAGACAAAGAATGTAGATTACAAAAAGACCGACATGTCAACTTTTTCGTTTAGACCAAATGGCCCTGCTGCGTCAGCGCGCAGAATCCATCTAGCCTCCCTGCGCAGTAAGAGGCGGCACAAATCGCCTCCTCCCTCTGGCAGGGAGACCTGCTCCAAACCAGCAAATCTTAGTACCTGAGCATTACCTGCATGGTGAGTACGGACATGGTCTATTAGCCTAGGAGCTCCCTTGCCCGTTCTAACAGAATTGAAATGCTCTCTAATGCGGACAAATAAAGGCTGAATCGTTTTGCCAATGTAGAAGTTCCTGCACAGGCAGAAAAGAATGTAGACCACATGTGTAGTCCTGCAGGATATAAAATCATGCACTACATGTTGTATGTGACCAACTGTGACCCTATTTCCTGTATGATGATACACACAGAAATTGCATCTCCCGCATTTGAAATTACCTTTGGGGATACTATCCGTGAGCCAATTATTTCTGTTTGTCACAAAACGATTATGGACTACACTATCCCTAAAATTTCTGCTCCGGCGACTGGCAAATAAAGGTCCCCTATCAACTATCTCTTTTAAATCATTATCTTGTCGCAGAATCTGCCAATTCTTACGGATAACAGCTCTGATGTGATTGTCAAGCGGGCCAAATTTAAAACTAAACACAAATTTTTTCTCATGTTTTTCTGGGGGACAATGGAAATGTCTGTTGCAACCGCCTTATCATAGGCACTCTTCAAAACGACAGGGGGGTAGCCGCGTTTTGTAAATCTATCAAAAAGATCAACTGACTGCTGCGAAAACCCCATTGGGTCACTATTAATTCTCTTCACCCTGAGAAATTGACTGTAAGGTAGAGATCGTTTTATATACGGGGGATGGGCACTATCGTAGTGTAGTAATGAATTTGATGCCGAGGGTTTTCGGTACACTTCTGTGGAGATACCCCTCTCGTTAATTTGCAATTTTACGTCCAAAAAGACCAAACTGGCTCCTCCAAATTGCGAGGTAAACCCCATGTTCATGGTGTTGGATGTCCCCAGGTACCTCACAAATTCCGTGAATGTATCCTGGTGCCTATCCCACACCATGAACAGGTCATCGACATATCTAGCATAAAGCTTGATATGTCGGAGGAAAGGGTTATTTGAGGAATAAATATATTCCTCCTCAAACCTGGCAAGGAAGAGGTTAGCCACGGTACATGCGACGGGGGTAACCATCGCGGTACCCACCGTCTGCAGGTACCACTGGTTATCAAATTGAAAAGCATTGTGCTTGAGGATGAATGAAAATCCCTCACAAATGAACTGAACAGTATCCTTTCCAGTAGGTGTATTCTCCAAAATGCATCTAATTGTGTCCACCCCCAACTTTTGTGGAATTCTCGCGTACAAACTTTCGATATCTATCGAAGTAAGGGCATATGAATCCTGCCATTCAAAATCTTTTAGAATCTTCAGAAAATCTCCCGTATCCTTAATGTACGAAGGGACGTCCCGCAGTAGGGGACGCAGCAGCCAGTCGATATAAGAGGATAGCGGCTCTGTCAAAGAACCCACCCCCGACACGATGGGACGGCCGGGGGGGGGCCTCTACCGATTTGTGCAGTTTTGGTATATGATACCAGTGGGGTCTTCTCGGAAACTCTGGTAGTAACTTCTCGGCCTGTTTAAAAGATAACACCCTTTTATCCACATAATATCTTAATAAAGAGCGCAACAGGTTCTTAATTGGCTCACGGATAGTATCCCCAAAGGTAATTTCAAATGCGGGGGATGCAATTTCTGTGTGTATCATCATACAGGAAATAGGGTCACAGTTGGTCACATACAACATGTAGTGCATGATTTTATATCCTGCAGGACTACACATGTGGCCTACATTCTTTTCTGCCCGTGCAGGAACTTCTACATTGGCAAAACGATTCGGCCTTTATTTGTCCGCATTAGAGAGCATTTCAATTCTGTTAGAACGGGCAAGGGAGCTCCTAGTCTAATAGACCATGTCCGTACTCACCATGCAGGTAATGCTCAGGTACTAAGATTTGCTGGTTTGGAGCAGGTCTCCCTGCCAGAGGGAGGAGGCGATTTATGCCGCCTCTTACTGCGCAGGGAGGCTAGATGGATTCTGCGTGCTGACGCAGCAGGGCCATTTGGTCTAAACGAAAAAGTTGACATGTCGGTCTTTTTGTAATCTACATTCTTTGTCTTTAATGTCTGTTTCTGCTTTAACCTAGGTTCACAGAGATTGTTTTTAAATCACATTGGTTGTTTTTAAATGTAATAATGTTTGTATTCTGAAAATGTGTGGGGGGAGGAGTTTGTGACCCATGTGGGTCTATAAAACCCTCCTTTGATCCCTTCAGCTGTAGGACCCGTTGAAGTGCCGTGTAGCACGAAACGGCCGTTGTCCGTAGCTGTCTCCATTCCTCCCTGCCGTTTGCTTTTTATGATGTCCAAATAAAGCGATGATTATCCCACCAGGGTAAGTGCACTCCTACTTGTTTCTATTTTTCGTTGGATATCACTTACATTTTTTTAGATGCAGCACCCCTACAGACAAGGTGTGGAGGATACATATAGCCGTGACAACCCTTTGGGTGCTGGGTTGGAGGTCGTTTCATTCGGGTGTTGTTCACACAGCAGCAGTGCGGATGTGTTTTTCTTCATTTTGTGGACTTTCATATTGACTTCCATTTGCACACTACCAGCACGCTGACTTGTTCACACCCACCCACCACACCGGGTTGTAATTTATACGGCGGTGATTATTCACTGACCGTGACTCCGCAACATGGAGTCCGAGGCTGTATCTTTATCACATGGACTCTTGGCAGGGAGGGAAAATGTGGATTCCTATTTTTCAGAATGTGAACTACATGACAACGTTTTTTCTCTGAGTACCAAGACATTAGAATATAAATTATTCATGGCCACGGAAAGGGAAGTTAATTTGTTTTGGACCAACAATTCCCTTAAATCTTATATGGAGTGCGGCCGTGTGCCGCGAGGACTAAGAGTCGTCAAAGAAATGGCCCAGTATAAGGACAATGAATCTTTTGTTAAAGAATGGGAAAAAATTTTATTACAATGCTCCCAGGATTTTTTACGTTTGGTCCTGCAGCAAAACATCATTAATTATGAGGCCACTAAAGCAGAATTCATTAAGACAAAGGAAGAATTAAAGACCAGGCTGTCTGAAACACAGTGGACAGCAGTAGATAAAAAACTGGACATTAAGTTGGTAATTTTTCAAAATGAAATAAAACAAAGGAAAAGAGACAAGTTCATCAGAGATAAAGTGGATTTTGAGTCGGGTAAGATCTTCACTTGGAACAATGGTGGTCCATCCCATGGCCACCGGAAATTTTCTAATAAATGGAATCAAAACAAAGGACAGGTGCGAAAAAAGTCCCACAATAAAAACAAAAGGGATTACCTTACAACAGATTCCGATTCAAGCACCACGGAAGATCCCTGCACGTCTACAGGATCAGTGCCTTCGTTACAAATAGCCACTCCTGGTGTATCCCCTTTATATGCAGGATGCGCCGAGGGGGTAGGAGAAATGGCAGAATCAAACGCCAAGAAAAGGCGACAAGTTTCGTGGAGACCAACGAAATAACTGTGGTTAACTTAACTCCACGTACATTGAATGAATTTTTGTATACCAGATCAATTTAATATTGTGGACTTTAAGATCGATTTGTTTAAAGCAGTTCGCAAAATTCATCTATTTAAGTCGTTTGCCACGGTCAAAAACAATGCTGTTCACCCAGCTCCTCGGGAAGTCGTCCCAGGTGAAACACCTTGCCACGTGGGTCCTCTTGGCTTTTTTGTCATGGAGGACCCATTTGGTGACGTGCAGGAAGAGACATGCAATCTCCTTGATTCTTTGGATCCGTTGCCCGTTTCCACTATTGGTAATGAAACAGTTATATCACCTTTCACAGGTGGCAATAAATCCACCTATATGCCCCCTGTTTCTCCGGGTAATCCCGTAGACATTTTTCAGTTGCAGGTCTTAAAGGACATAGAGGCATTAATATATGAACAACCCTTGCAGTCCAAAGAAAAACGGGCTTTAATCGAAATACAAGGTTGGTCTGATGTGATTGTCCGCGGTGCAGACAAAGGGGGTAATGTAGTGTTGTTGACAAGGGAATATTATAAAACGGAGGCATTAAGGCAATTGTCGGACGAGAGAACATATTTGAAGTTAAAGGGGGATCCCACCACAAAATTTAAGAACCTGTTGCGCTCTTTATTAAGATATTATGTGGATAAAAGGGTGTTCTCTTTTAAACAGGCCGAGAAGTTACTACCAGAGTTTCCGAGAAGACCCCACTGGTATCATATACCAAAAACTGCACAAATCGGTAGAGGCCCCCCCCCGGCCGTCCCATCGTGTCGGGGGTGGGTTCTTTGACAGAGCCGCTATCCTCTTATATCGACTGGCTGCTGCGTCCCCTACTGCGGGACGTCCCTTCGTACATTAAGGATACGGGAGATTTTCTGAAGATTCTAAAAGATTTTGAATGGCAGGATTCATATGCCCTTACTTCGATAGATATCGAAAGTTTGTACACGAGAATTCCACAAAAATTGGGGGTGGACACAATTAGATGCATTTTGGAGAATACACCTACTGGAAAGGATACTGTTCAGTTCATTTGTGAGGGACTTTCATTCATCCTCAAGCACAATGCTTTTCAATTTGATAACCAGTGGTACCTGCAGACGGTGGGTACCGCGATGGGTACCCCCGTCGCATGTACCCTGGCTAACCTCTTCCTTGCCAGGTTTGAGGAGGAATTTATTCCTCAAATAACCATTTCCTCCGACATATCAAGCTTTATGCTAGATATGTCGATGACATGTTCATGGTGTGGGATAGGCACCAGGATACATTCACGGAATTTGTGAGGTACCTGGGGACATCCAACACCATGAACATGGGGTTTACCTCGCAATTTGGAGGGGCCAGTTTGGTCTTTTTGGACGTAAAATTGCAAATTAACGAGAGGGGTATCTCCACAGAAGTGTACCAAAAACCCTCGGCATCAAATTCATTACTGCACTACGATAGTGCCCATCCCGCGTATATAAAACGATCTCTACCTTACAGTCAATTTCTCAGGGTGAAGAGAATTAATAGTGACCCAATGGGGTTTTCGCAGCAGTCAGTTGATCTTTTTGATAGATTTACAAAACGTGGCTACCCCCCTTTCGTTTTGAAGAGTGCCTATGATAAGGCGGTTGCAACAGACATTTCCATTGTCCCCCAGAAAAAACATGAGAAAAAATTTGTGTTTAGTTTTAAATTTGGCCCGCTTGACAATCACATCAGAGCTGTTATCCGTAAGAATTGGCAGATTCTGCGACAAGATAATGATTTAAAAGAGATAGTTGATAGGGGACCTTTATTTGCCAGTCGCCGGAGCAGAAATATTAGGCCGGGGTCACACTAGACCGTAATACGGACGAGTGCTATGCGATAAAAAATCGCATAGCACTCGGCCCAATGTTAATCTATGGTGCAGCTCCCATCATCCGATATTTTCTCCACCGTATTTCGGATCCGAGGGAACTCGCATCAGGCTGCGATTGTCAGCGTATCTCGGCCGAGACTCGCCAATGCAAGTCTATGGGTGCGAGAAAAAATCGGATTACACACGGACCATGTGTGTGCATTGCGAGAAATACGCAGCGGTGTTCTATAGAAAAGCTGGTAATTCACTTGCCGGCTTTGCATCTCTCCTTCACAAACCCGACAGGATATGAGACATGGTTTACATACAGTAAACCATCTCATATCCCCCTTTTTTTTGCATATTCCACACTACTAATGTTAGTAGTGTGTATGTGCAAAATTTCAGCGCTGTAGCTGCTAAAATAAAGGGTTAAATGGCGGACAAAATTGGCGTGGGCTCCCGCGCAATTTTCTCAGCCAGAGTGGTAAAGCCAGTGACTGAGGGCAGATATTAATAGCCAGGAGAGGGTCCATGGTTATTGGCCCACCCGTGGCTAAAAAACATCTGCCCCCAGCCACCCCAGAAAAGGCACATCTGGAAGATGCGCCTGTTCTGGCACTTGGCCACTCTCTTCCCACTCCCTGTAGCGGTGGGATATGGGGTAATGAAGGGTTAATGCCACCTTGCTATTGTAAGGTGACATTAAGCCAGATTAATAATGGAGAGGCGTCAATTATGTCACCTATCCATTATTAATCCAATTGTATGAAAGGGTTAAAAAACACACACACACATGATTTAAAAGTATTTTAATGAAATAAACACAGTGGTTGTTTTAATAATTTATTGCTCTCTCAATCCATCCGGAACACCCTCGCTTGGAAAAATAATAAACGCACAAGATACATACCTTCTGATGTCCTATCACGTCCAACGAGGTAATCCATCTGAAGGGGTAAACTAATATTACAGGCACGAGCTGCGATAAACCACTCGCTCGTGTCTGTAATCCCCGGGTGCTGAAAGGAAAGCAGAGTGATCTGTACTTACATTGAGTCGCGGTGATGCGCCCCTGCTGGATGTTCTCATGAACTGCAGCCTGGGAACTTTTTCCCACGCTCCAGGTCATATGAGGACATCCACCAGGGGGCGCATCACCGCGACTGTAGGAAATGTAGGTCAATGACCTACATTTCATTCATTCGCCGGGGATTACAGGCACGGAGCACAGCTGCATTTGCAGGGCTCCTGCCTGTAAAATAATTAACCCCTTCAGATCATGGATTACCTCGTGGGATGTGACGGTTCAGCTGAGGGTATGTATCTTGTGCATTTATTATTTTTCCAAGCGAGGGTGTTGCTGATGGATTGAGAGAGGAATAAAATACTGAAACAACTGCTGTGTTTATTTCATTAAAATAATTTTTAATAATGTGTGTGTGTTTTTTTAACCCTTTCAGACAATTGGATTAATAATGAATAGGGGACATAATTGACGCCTCTCCATTATTAATCTGGCTTAATGTCACCTTACAATAGCAAGGTGGCATTAACCCTTCATTACCCCATATCCCACCGCTACAGGGAGTGGGAAGAGAGTGGCCAAGTGCCAGAATAGGCGCATCTTCCAGATGTGCCTTTTCTGGGGTGGCTGGGGGCAGATGTTTTTAGCCACGGGGGGGCCAATAACCATGGACCCTCTCCTGGCTATTAATATCTGCCCTCAGTCACTGGCTTTACCATTCTGGCGGAGAAAATTGCGCGGGAGCCCACGCCAATTTTTTCCGCCATTTAACCCTTTATTTTAGCAGCTACAGCGCTGAAATTTTGCACATACACACTACTAACATTAGTAGTGTGGAATATGCAAAAAAAAGGGGGATATGAGATGGTTTACTGTATGTAAACCATGTCTCATATCCTGTCGGGTTTGTGCAGGAGAAATGAGAAGCCGGCAATTGAATTACCGGCTTTTCACAGATATCGCGCTGAATGAAATATAAATACAGAATATATATATATATGTGTCTCAATTACATATATATATATATATATATATATATATACTGTATATATACTGTATATATGTTTTCCCGTACATTTGAGCACATAAATCCATTAGATGTCGGTTTTGCAAGCTTGCGAGAAAATCTCGGCATACGGATGCCATACGGATGTCACACGGATGTCACACGGATCATTTGATGCGAGGAAATCGCCTCCTCGCACTGCACACGGATCACTGTTTTTGAAACATTTGTGCGATTCTCGGCCGTGAAAAACGGACCGTTTTTTTATACGTTAAGTGTGTCCCCGGCCTTAGGGATAGTGTAGTCTGTAATCGTTTTGTGACAAACAGAAATAATTGGCTCACGGATAGTATCCCCAAAGGTAATTTCAAATGCGGGGGATGCAATTTCTGTGTGTATCATCATACAGGAAATAGGGTCACAGTTGGTCACATACAACATATAGTGCATGATTTTATATCCTGCAGGACTACACATGTGGTCTACATTCTTTTCTGCCCATGCAGGAACTTCTACATTGGCAAAACGATTCAGCCTTTATTTGTCCGCATTAGAGAGCATTTGAATTCTGTTAGAACGGGCAAGGGAGCTCCTAGGCTAATAGAGCATGTCCATACTCACCATGCAGGTAATGCTCAGGTACTAAGATTTGCTGGTTTGGAGCAGGTCTCCCTGCCAGAGGGAGGAGGCGATTTGTGCCGCCTCTTACTGCGCAGGGAGGCTAGATGGATTCTGCGCGCTGACGCAGCAGGGCCATTTGGTCTAAACGAAAAAGTTGACATGTCGGTCTTTTTATATTCTACATTCTTTGTCTTTAATGTCTGTTTCTGCTTTAACCTAGGTTCACAGAGATTGTTTTTAAATCACATTGGTTGTTTTTAAATGTAATAATGTTTGTATTTTGAAAATGTGTGGGGGGAGGAGTTTGTGACCCATGTAGGGCTATAAAACCCTCCTTTGATCCATTCAGCTGTAGGACCCGTTGAAGTGCCGTGTAGCACGAAACGGCCGTTGTCCGTAGCTGTCTCCATTCCTCCCTGCCGTTTGCTTTTTATGATGTCCAAATAAAGCGATGATTATCCCACCAGGGTAAGTGCGCTCCTACTTGTTTCTATTTTTCATTGGATATATTATAATAATGTCTCTTTATTCATTTGGTGCGATCCGCTAGCCCTAACATAATACTAGCGCCAGGGTCTGGCTAGTAAATGGCGGACATTCAGCAATCTTTGCGGTATATCCAGCAGCTGGAGGGTAGGTTGGCGGCTCTCGAGAGCTCAACCTCAGCTGTGGATGTTACTGCAGTTGCTTTACAGGCTGCTAGCGTGGCTGCAGCAACCCTGTCCACTGCCACCCCTGTTCCGACATTATCTCCCCTTCCGCTGCCAGAGAAATTTTCTGGAGACAGCAAGTCCTGTAGGGGATTCATGAGTCAGTGCTCTATTCACCTCGAGCTCTTGGCTGCACTTTTTCCCACAGAGCGAGCTAAGGTGGGATTTATTGTTTCCCTCTTGTCGGACAGGGCGTTGGAGTCGGCTACACCGCTGTGGGAGCATGGTGATCATGTGGTGCAGAGTGCTCCGCTGTTCCTGAGCACTCTGAAACAGGTCTTTTTAGGACCTCGAGTCACCCATGACACGGCGCTCCAACTGCTGGCATTAACCCAGGGTGAGTCCTTGGTCAGCCAATTTGCCGTCCACTTCCTTACCTTAGCTTCTGAGCTGGAGTGGTCGGATAAAGCCTTTATTCCCATATTTTGGAGGGGGCTGGCTGGTCATGTTAAGGACGCTCTGGCCACTAGGGAGATTCCTGCCACACTGGAGGAGTTAATATCTGTCTCCACTCATATTGACCTCCATTTTAACGAGCGGAGGTTAGAGCGAGCTCAGTGTAGGCAGAGGTTTCGACTGGCTCCCACCTTTGCCAAACCTCTGGAATCTCCGGTCCTGGTTCCTGAGTCACATGTGGCCATGGAAGTGTCACATGAGGGATCTAAGTCCCAGACCGCTTGTGCACACAAGGTCTGTCATGTTTGCCAGCAGTCAGGACATCTTGCCACCAGATGTCCCCAGCGGCCGAGGAAATGTCAGCTTCTAGTGGTAGTAGGTGGAGGTACACTAGACATGGTGACATTTGCCTCCAAATTGTCCTTTAAGGGGACAATAATTATTGGCTCATCCACCCACTCGGTAGAGCTCTGCATGGATTCTGGGGCGGAGGGCAATTTTATGTCTTCAGCCTTCGCCCAACGTCATGCAATACCCTTGGTTATGCTAGCTCAACCAGTAACGGTACGAGTGGTGAATGGGTCGACACTGCCCTCACAGATAACTCACCAGACCATCCCACTTACTCTGTCCATGTCGCCATACCATCAGGAGATTAAATCTCTGCTTGTCATTCCTGAAGGAATTGATGAGGTCCTGTTGGGGATACCATGGCTACGGTACCACTCTCCTCATATCGAGTGGTCCTCAGGCAGAATTTTGGGTTGGGGTGAATCTTGTGGGGGTAGGTGTCAGAGGGAGTATGTTCAGGTTGCTACAACAGAGATACCCGCAGATCTATCCTCTCTCCCCAAGCAATATTGGTCTTATGCAGACGTGTTCTCCAAAGAGGCGGCAGAGACCCTTCTGCCCCATCGCCCCTATGACTGTCCTATTGATCTCTTGCCTGGTGCTGAGCCTCCCCGGGGTCGAGTTTATCCCTTATCTCTCCCGGAGACGGAGACAATGTCTCAGTACATTCAAGAGAATCTGGTAAGAGGGTTCATCAGGAAGTCAGTGTCACCTGCTGGGGCTGGGTTCTTCTTCGTGCAGAAGAAGAGTGGGGAACTGCGTCCATGCATCGACTACAGGGGTCTTAACGCCATCACCATTAAAAATAAGTATCCTTTGCCCTTGATATCTGAGCTCTTCGATAGGCTTCGGGGAGCAAGAGTGTTTACTAAACTAGATCTGCGGGGTGCTTAAAACCTGATTCACATCCGTGATGGGGACGAATGGAAGACGGTTTTTAACACCAGGGATGGGCACTATGAATAACTAGTGATGCCCTTCAGGCTCTGTAATGCCCCAGCAGTTTTCCAAGACTTTGTGAACGATATCTTCCAGGATATGCTCACCACCTCGATCGTAGTCTATCTGGATGATATTCTCATCTACTCTCCAGATATTGATTCCCACCGGAGAGATGTTTGCAAAGTCTTCGACCTCCTACAGGCAAACTCCCTCTATGCCAAGTTGGAGAAGTGTATGTTCGAGCAGGAGTCCTTACCTTTCCTAGGCTATATCATCTCCGCCCAGGGATTGGCTATGGATCCTGCCAAACTACAGGCTGTGATGGACTGGCAGGAAACCCTTTCTCTTAAGCGTTGCAGTGCATTTTGGGGTTCATTAATTATTATCGTCAGTTCATTCCGCACTTCTCAACTTTGGTAGCTCCCTTTGTTGCCCTCACCAAGAAGGGGGCAAATCCCAAGTTGTGGTCTGAGGAGGTCTCCAAGGCCTTTAAATCCATAAAGACACACTTTGCTAGCCCTCCCATCCTACATTGCCCCGATGTAGATAAGCCATTTATCATGGAGGTGGAT
This sequence comes from Ranitomeya variabilis, assembly GCF_051348905.1. Classification (NCBI taxonomy): domain Eukaryota; kingdom Metazoa; phylum Chordata; class Amphibia; order Anura; family Dendrobatidae; genus Ranitomeya; species Ranitomeya variabilis. The sequence continues at coordinate 725,249,683 of NC_135233.1, forward strand.
GCCTCATCTGTTGGTACTGGAGCAGTCCTCTTCCAAAAGGATGCTCAAGGTCGGAAGCATCCTTGCTTCTTCTTTTCAAAGACCTTCTAACCAGCAGAGAGGAGCTATTCCATCGGGGACAGGGAGTTGCTAGCCATGAAGTTGGCCTTCTCGGAGTTGAGACATCTCTTGGAGGGAGCTCGTTTTCCATTCCAAGTCTTCACAGACCATAAAAATTTGGTGTACCTGCAGACAGCCCGGCGGTTAAATTCTCGCCAGGCCAGATGGTCCTTGTTCTTCTCCCACTTTCATTTCACCCTCCATTTTCTTTCTGGGGAGAAGAACATTCATGCCGATGCTCTCTCTCGCTCCGTTGTGTCATCTGTGGAGGAGGAAGAGGAGCCTCGGCTTATTGTCCCCACTGAGAGCCTGAGAACCGTGGCCCCGGTTTCGCTAGAGTCTGTGCCTCCGGGCAAGACTTTTGTGCCATCCAGTTTGTGACCGGAGGTTCTCTCTTGGGCACATGTTGTGAATTCTGCTCTTGGGCTCCCTCCGGTGGTTGTAAGTGGTAGGGCTGCTGTCTCTGAATCACAGCATTTATCAGGTGTTTTCACTTTTTGCAATTTGGACAGGGCTATTTAGTCTTGCTTCACCCTTTAGTCAGTGCCAGTTGTCCATTGTTCCTGGAGGATTCACATCCCTGCCTGGTCTATTCTGCTTTGCAGTTCTTTTCAACAAAGATAAGTTCTGGCCTTGATTTTGCTGTCCACATGCTGTGGTCTTATTGTTCAGTTATTTTCCATGTTTTGTCTTGTCCAGCTTGGTCTGTATAAGGATTTGTTAAGCCAAGCTGGTATCTCTGGAGATGCAGATATACCCTCCATGTCTTTAGTTAGCTGTGGAGTTTTTGTATTTTCTGTGGTGGATATTTTCTAGTGTTTTTATACTGACCGCATAGTACTCTGTCCTATCCTTTCTATTTAGCTAGAAGTGGCCTCCTTTGCTAAATTCTTATTTCAGTCTGTGTATGTTTTTTCCCTCTCCTCTCTCAGTCAATATTTGTGGGGGGCTGCCTGTTCTTTGGGAATTTTCTCTGAGGCAAGATAGTTTTCCCTTTTCTATCTCTAGGGGTAATTAGTCCTCCGGCTGTGTCGAGATGTCTAGGGAGCGCTAGGTACATTCCACGGCTACTTCGAGTTGCGGTGTTAGGTTCAGGGTCTGCGGTCAGTACAGGTACCACCTTCTCCAGAGTACGTCCCTTGCTGCTCTTAGGCCACCAGATCATAACAGTACAACTGGCCCACAATGAGTTAACCGCATCTCAGAAGAAGGGAAGGAAAGTGCTGAGCCATTTTTTTTTTCTGTAGTCTGTTGTGTTTTTTTTTTCTCTTCCCTCTTTGCCTCTGGGTGGCTCAGGAGTTCAGCGCTGGTATGGATGTTCAGGGATTGGCTTCTCGTGTGGATCAACTTGCTGCTAGAGTACAGGGTATTTCCGATTATATCGTTCAGACTCCAGTTTTAGAGCCTAGAATTCCAACTCCTGATTTGTTTTTTGGGGATAGGTCCAAATTTCTGAGCTTTAAAAATAACTGTAAACTGTTTTTTTCTCTGAAACCCCGTTCCTCTGGTGATCCCATCCAGCAGGTTAAAATTATTATATATCTGCTGCGTGGTGACCCCCAGGATTGGGCATTTGCCCTGGAACCTGGGAATCCGGTGTTGCTTAATGTAGACACCTTTTTTCAGGCGCTTGGGTTATTGTATGATGAACCTAATTCAGTGGATCATGCTGAGAAGACCTTGTTGGCCCTGTCTCAGGGTCAAGAAGAATCATATTGCCAGAAGTTTAGAAAATGGTCTGTACTGACTAAATGGAATGAGGATGCCTTGGCGGCAATCTTCAGAAAGGGTCTTTCTGAATCCGTTAAAGATGTGATGGTGGGGTTCCCCACGCCTGTTGGCCTGAGTGATTCTATGTCTCTGGCCATTCAGATTGATCGGCGCTTGCGCGAGCGCAGAGTTGTGCACACTATGGCATTGTCTTCCGAGTGGAGTCCTGAGCCTAGGCAGTGTGATAGGATTGTGTCTAGAGCTGAAAGACAAGTATTCAGACATCAGAATAGGTTGTGTTTTTACTGCGGCGATTCTGCTCATGTTATTTCTGATTGCCCTAAGCGTACCAAGAGAATCACTGGTTCTGTTACCATCAGTACTGTACAACCTAAATTTCTGTTATCTGTGACCCTGATCTGCTCACTATCGTCATTTTCTGTCATGGCATTTGTGGATTCAGGCGCCGCTTTAAATTTAATGGACTTAGAATTTGCCAGACATTGTGGTTTCCCCTTGCAGCCTTTGCAGAGTCCTATTCCTTTGAGGGGCATTGATGCTACACCGTTGGCTAAAAATAAACCTCAGTTTTGGACACAGCTGACCATGTGCATGGCGCCAGCCCATCAGGAAGATTGTCGTTTTCTGGTGTTGCATAATTTGCATGATGCTATTGTGCTGGGTTTCCCATGGTTACAGGTGCATAATCCGGTATTACATTGGAAATCTAGGTCTGTGACTAGTTGGGGTTGTCAGGGGGTTCATGGTGACTTTCCTGTGATGTCAATTGCCTCCTCCCCCTCTTCTGAAATTCCTGAGTTTTTGTCAGATTTCCAGGATGTATTCAATGAGCCCAAGTCCAGTTCCCTTCCACCGCATAGGGACTGTGATTGTGCTATTGACTTGATTCCAGGCTGTAAGTTCCCTAAAGGCCGACTTTTCAACCTGTCTGTGCCAGAACATACCGCCTTGCGGAGCTATGTGAAGGAGTCCTTGGAGAAGGGGCATATTCGGCCATCTTCTTCACCATTGGGAGCAGGTTTTTTCTTTGTTGCCAAAAAAGATGGCTCCTTGAGACCCTGTATTGATTATCGCCTCTTGAATAAGATCACGGTCAAATTCCAATACCCTTTGCCTTTGCTTTCTGATTTGTTTGCTAGGATTAAGGGGGCTAGTTGGTTTACTAAGATTGACCTTCTAGGGGCATATAATCTGGTTCGTATTAAGCAGGGGGACGAATGGAAAACTGCGTTTAATACGCCCGAAGGCCATTTTGAATACCTTGTGATGCCATTCGGACTCTCTAATGCTCCATCTGTGTTTCAGTCCTTCATGCATGATATATTTCGGAATTATCTTGATAAATTCATGATTGTATATTTGGATGATATTTTGATTTTTTCAGATGATTGGGAGTCTCATGTGAAACAAGTCAGGATGGTATTTCAGATCCTTCGTGATAATGCCTTGTTTGTGAAGGGGTCCAAGTGCCTCTTTGGAGTACAGAAGGTTTCTTTTTTGGGCTTCATTTTTTCTCCCTCATCTATAGAAATGGATCCGGTTAAGGTTCAGGCCATTCATGATTGGATCCAGCCCACATCCGTGAAGAGCCTTCAGAAATTTTTGGGCTTTGCTAATTTTTATCGCCGTTTCATTACCAACTTCTCCAGTGTGGTTAAACCCCTGACCGATTTGACGAAGAAAGGCGCTGATGTGACAAATTGGTCCTCTGTGGCTGTTTCTGCCTTTCAGGAGCTTAAACGCCGATTTACTTCTGCCCCTGTGTTGCGTCAGCCGGATGTTTCTCTTCCTTTTCAGGTGGAGGTTGACGCTTCTGAGATTGAGGCAGGGGCCGTTTTGTCTCAGAGGAATTCTGATGGTTCCTTGATGAAACCGTGTGCTTTCTTTTCTCGAAAGTTTTCGCCTGCGGAACGCAATTATGATGTCAGCAATCGTGAGTTGTTGGCTATGAAGTGGGCATTTGAGGAGTGGCGACATTGGCTTGAGGGGGCCAAGCACCGTTTTGTGGTCTTGACCGATCATAAGAATCTGATTTACCTCGAGTCTGCCAAATGGCTGAATCCTAGACAGGCCCGATGGTCCCTGTTTTTCTCCCATTTTGATTTTGTGGTCTCGTATCTTCCGGGTTCTAAGAATGTTAAGGCTGATGCCCTCTCTAGGAGCTTTTTGCCTGATTCCCCTGGGGTCCTTGAGCCGGTCGGCATTCTGAAGGAAGGGGTGATTCTTTCTGCCATCTCCCCTGATTTACGACGGGTTCTTCAGGAATTTCAGGCTGATAAACCTGACCACTGTCCAGTGGGGAAACTGTTTGTTCCTGACAGATGGACTAGTAAAGTGATTTCTGAGGTTCATTGTTCTGTGTTGGCTGGCCATCCTGGGATATTTGGTACCAGAGATTTGGTTGGTAGGTCCTTTTGGTGGCCTTCTTTGTCACGGGATGTGCGTTCTTTTGTGCAGTCCTGTGGGACTTGTGCGCGGGCCAAGCCTTGTTGTTCCCGCGCTAGTGGGTTGCTTTTGCCTTTGCCGGTCCCTGAGAGGCCTTGGACGCATATTTCTATGGATTTTATTTCAGATCTTCCGGTTTCCCAGAGGATGTCGGTTATCTGGGTGGTTTGTGACCGGTTTTCTAAGATGGTTCATTTGGTACCTTTGCCTAAATTGCCTTCCTCTTCTGATTTGGTTCCGTTGTTTTTCCAGCATGTGGTTCGTTTGCATCGCATTCCGGAGAATATTGTGTCCGATAGAGGTTCCCAGTTTGTTTCTAGGTTTTGGCGGGCCTTTTGTGCTAGGCTGGGCATTGATTTGTCTTTTTCCTCCGCATTTCATCCTCAGACAAATGGCCAAACCGAGCGAACTAACCAGACTTTGGAAACTTATTTGAGATGCTTTGTGTCTGCTGATCAGGATGATTGGGTGGCTTTCTTGCCATTGGCCGAGTTTGCCCTTAATAATCGGGCTAGTTCTGCTACCTTGGTTTCACCCTTCTTTTGTAATTCTGGTTTTCATCCTCGTTTTTCTTCTGGGCAGGTTGAGCCTTCTGATTGTCCTGGGGTGGACTCTGTGGTTGACAGGTTGCAGCAAATTTGGGCTCATGTTGTGGACAATTTGGTGTTGTCTCAGGAGGAGGCTCAGCGTTTTGCTAACTGTCGTCGGTGTGTTGGTTCCCGGCTTCGGGTTGGGGATTTGGTCTGGTTGTCTTCCCGTCGTGTTCCTATGAAGGTTTCTTCCCCTAAGTTCAAGCCTCGGTTTATTGGTCCTTATAGGATTTCTGAGATTATCAATCCTGTGTCTTTTCGTTTGGCCCTTCCAGCATCTTTTTCCATCTATAATGTTTTTCATAGATCTTTGTTGTGGAAATATGTGGTGCCCGTTGTTCCCTCTGTTGATCCTCCTGCCCCAGTGTTGATTGATGGGGAGTTGGAGTATGTGGTTGAGAAGATTTTGGATTCTCGTATTTCGAGGCGGAAGCTTCAGTATCTTGTCAAATGGAAGGGTTATGGCCAGGAGGATAATTCTTGGGTTGTTGCCTCCGATGTTCATGCTGACGATTTGGTTCATGCCTTTCATTTGTCTCGTCCTGATCGGCCTGGGGGCTCTGGTGAGGGTTCGGTGACCCCTCCTCAAGGGGGGGTACTGTTGTGAATTCTGCTCTTGGGCTCCCTTCGGTGGTTATAAGTGGTAGCGCTGCTGTCTTTGGATCGCTGCATTCATCATTTGTGTCCACTTATTGCAATTCGGACTGGGCTATTTAGTCTTGCTTGACCCTTTAGTCAGTGCCAGTTGTCCATTGTTCCTGGAGGATTCACATCCCTGCCTGGTCTCTCCTGCTTTGCTGTTCATTTCAACAAAGATAAGTTCTGGCTTTGTTTTTTGCAGTCCACATGCTGTGGGCTTTATTGTTCAGTTCTTTTCCATGTTTTTGTCTTGTCCAGCTTGGTCTGCATAAGGATTTGTTCAGCCATGCTGGTATCTCTGGAGATGCAGATATACCCTCCATATCTTTAGTTAGATGTGGAGATTTTTTATTTTCTGTGGTGGATATTTTCTAGTGTTTTAATACTGACCGCATAGTACTCTGTCCTATCCTTTCTATTTAGCTAGAGTGGCCTCCTTTGCTAAATCCTGATTTCAGTCTGCGTATGTTATTTCCCTCTCCTCTCACAGTCAATATTTGTGGGGGGCTGTCTATCCTTTGGGGATTTTCTCTGAGGCAAGATAGTTTTCCCTTTTCTATCTCTAGGGGTATTTAGTCCTCCGGCTGTGTTGAGATGTCTAGGGAGTGTTAGGTACATTCCACGGCTACTTCTAGTTGCGGTGTTAAGTTCAGGGTCTGCGGTCAGTACAGGTACCACCTTCTCCAGAGTACGTCTCATGCTGCTCCTAGGCCACCAGATCATAACACACCCCTGTTCCGACTCTATCTCGCCTCCCGCTGCCAGAAAAATTTTCTGGTGATAGTAAGTCTTGTAGGGTTTTCGTGAGTCAGTGCTCTATACAACTCGAGATTCTGGCTGCACGTTTCCCCACAGAGCGGGCTAAGGTGGGATGTATTGTGTCTCTCCTGTCGGACAGGGCATTGGAGTGGGCTACGCCGCTGTGGGAGCGTGACGATCATGTGGTGCAGAGTGCTTCGTTGTTCCTGAGCACTCTGAAACAGGTCTTTTTAGGACCTCATGTCACCCATGATACGGCGCTCCACATGTTGGCATTGACTCCGGGCTCGTCCTTGGTCAGCCATTTTGCCGTCCACTTTCGCAACCTAGCATCTGAGCTGGAGTGGTTGGATAAAGCCCTTATTCCGATATTTTGGAGGGGGCTGGCTGACCACGTGAAGGATGCTTTGGCCACTAGGGAGATTCCCGCCACACTGGAGGAGTTAATAGCAGTGTCCACTCGTATTGACCTCTGTTTTCACGAGCAGAGGTTAGAGCGAGCTCAGTGTAGGCAGAGGTTTTGGCTGGCTCCCACCTTCGCCAAACCTTTGGAATCTCCAGTCCAGGCCTCTGAGTCACATGAAGCCATGGAAGTGTCATGAGTGGGATCTAAGTCCCGGACCGCTTGTGCACTCCAGGTTTGTCATGTTTGCCAGCAGTCAGGACATCTTGCCACCAGATGTTCCCAGTAGTTGAGGAAACGTGAGCATCTAGTGGTAGTAGGTGGAAGTACACTAGACACTGTGACATTTGCCTCCAAATTGTCCTTTAAGGGGACAATTACTATAGGCCCATTTTCCCACTTAGTAGAGCTCTGCGTGGATTCTGTGGCGGAGGGCAATTTTATGTCATCTGCCTTTGCCCAAGGTCACGCAATTCCCCTGGTAATGTTAGCTCAACCAGTGACTGTATGAGTGGTAAATGGGTCGACACTGCCCTCACAGATAACACACCAGACCATCCCTTTCACGCTGTCCATGTCGTCATCTCATCAGGAGATTATATCTCTGCTCATCATTCCTGAGGGAATTGATGAGGTCCTGTTAGGGATGCCTTGGCTACAGTACCATTCTCCTCATATTGAGTGGTCCACAGGCAGAATTTTGGGATGGGATGAATCTTGTGGAGGTAGATGTCAGAGGGAATGTGTTCAGGTTGCTACTACTGAGGTACCCGCAGATCTATCCTCTCTCCCCAAGCAATACTGGCGCTATGCGGACGTGTTCTCCAAAAGAGCTGTGGAGACCCTTCCGCCTCACTGCCCCTATGACTGTTCTATTGACCTCTTGCCTGGTGCTGAGCCTCCCCGGGGTCAAGTCTATCCGTTATCTCTCCCGGAGACGGAGGCAATGTCACAGTACACAGGACACAGTACATCCAGATTCATTAGGAAGTCAGTGTCACCTGCAGGGGCTGTGTTCCTCTTCGTGCAGAAGAAGAATGGGGAACTACGTCCATGCATAGATTACAGGGGTCTTAACGCCATCACCATTAAGAATAAGTATCCTTTGCCCCTGATATCTAAGCTCTTTGATAGGCTTTGGGGAGCAAGGGTATTTACAAAATTAGATCTGCGGGGTGCTTACAACCTGATTCGCATCCGTGAGGGGGATGAATGGAAGATGGCTATTAACACCAGGGATGGGCACTAGGAATATCTGGTGATGCCCTTCGGGCTTTATAATGCCCCAGCTGTTTTCCAAGACTTTGTGAAGTACATCTTCCGGGATATGCTCTCCACCTCGGTCGTAGTCTATCTGTACGATATTCTCATCTACTCTCCAGATATTGACTCCCACCGGAGAGATGTTTGCAGAGTCTTCGACCTCTTAAGGGCAAATTCCCTCTACACAAAGTTGGAGAAATGTGTGTTTGAGCAGAAGTCCTTGCCTTTCCTGGGCTATATCATCTCCACCCAGGGATTGGCTATGGATCCTGCCAAACTACAGGCTGTGATGGACTGCAGGAACCCCATTCTCTTAAAGCGGTGCAGCGCTTTATGGGGTTCATTAATTACTATCGCCAGTTTATTCCACACTTCTCAACTTTAGTAGCTCCCTTGGTTGCCTTCACCAAGAAGGGAGCAAATCCAAAATTGTGGTCTGATGAGGTCTCCAAGGCCTTTCTCTTCATTAAGTCACACTTCGCTAGCGCTCCCATCCTACATCGCCCCGATGTAGATGAGCCATTTATAATGGAGGTGGATGCCTCATCTCTTGGTGCTGGAGCAGTCCTTGTCCAAAAGGATGCTCAAGGTCGGAAGCATCCTTGCTTCTTCTTTTCTAAGACCTTCTCACCAGCAGAGAGGAATTATTCCATCGGGAACAGGGAGTTGCTAGCCATTAAGTTGGCCGGAGTGGAGACATCTCTTGGAGGGAGCTCGTTTTCCCTTCCAAGTCTTCACAGATCACAAGAATTTGATCAGGCAAGATGGTCCTTGTTCTTCTCCCGATTCCATTTCACCCTCCATTTTCTTTCCAGGGAGAAGAACATTCGTGCCGACGCTCTCTCTCACTCCGTTGTATCATCTGCGGAGGAGGAAGAGGAGCCTCGGCTTATTGTCCCCACCGAGAGCCTGAGAACTGTGGCCCTGGTTTCGCTCGAGTCTGTGCCTCCGTGCTAGACTTTTGTACCATCCAATCTGCATCTGGAAGTTCTCTCTTGGGCTCACTCGTCCAGGGTGGGTGGACATTTTGGGTCCAAAAGGACATCTGAGCTACTGGCGAGGACATATTGCTGGCCGCATATGGCTCGTGACGTTGCAGACTATGTTCAGGCTTGTGTCTCTTGCGCCAAGAACAAATCTCCTCGGCAACGGCCAGCTGGTTTGCTTTTTTTTCCCCTGCAGGTGTCAGACAGGCCCTGGGAGATGGTCAGGATGGACTTTGTGGTGGGCTTACCCAAGTCTCGTAGCTGTAACTTTATTTGGGTGATCTCCGACCATTTTTCCAAATGTGCACTTGGTGCTTCTTCCACGGCTACCTTCTGCGCGGGCTCTGGCAGCATAGTTTATTAAACATATTTTTCACCTACACGGTATGCCGGACAAAATTGTCAGTGACCGGGGTCCCCAGTTTGCATCTTGGTTCTGGAGAGAGCTTTGACGTCTACTCAGCATTGAGTTGAATCTCTCTTCAGCATATCATCCAAGACGAATGGGTTGGTAGAGAAAGCCAACCAGAACCTGGTCACATATCTGTGACATTTTGTTTCTGCCAGGCAGGATGACTGGGCATCTTTGCTACCGTGGGCAGAGTTTGCGCTTAACAACGCCGTAGCCGATTCCACTGGTCAGACCCCATTCCTCCTTAATTACGGCCAGCATTCGCGGGTTCCGGAGCCTATGCCCGTGTCTTCCGCCGACTCCAAGGTGGCAGACTGGGCTGTGGAGGCGTTTAACATTTGGAACTGCACACAGGATGACATCCGGGCCTCCAAGGAGAGAATGAGGTCCTCTGCCGATACACATCGGCGACCCACTCTGACCTTTTCTCCTGGCGATTTAGTGTGGCTCTCCGCCCGTAACATCAGGCTGCGAGTTGAGTCCTCTAAGTTTGCACCTCACTACTTTGGTTCCTTTAAGGTCCTTGTACAGGTTAACCCAGTGGTCTACCGTCTGGCCCTTCCTCCATGCCTGGGTATCACTGACACCTTTCATGTGTCCCTCTTGAAGCCCATATACATGTCCCGGTTTTCCGAGTCATCTGCCGCGACATCGGCTTCATCTACGGATGATTACGAGGTGAACACTATCTTGTGGTGCAAGGTGGTACGTGGCAAAAATTTTATTTAGTGGATTGGAAGGGTTATGGCCCAGAGGACAGGTCCTGGGAGCCTGCTGAGCACATTCGAGCTCCGCAACTCATTGCTGTCTTCGAGCGTAGCGAGGCCCGAGGAGGAGGGCCCTGGGGGGTAATGTTAGGTGTCGAGTTCCCACCGCTGCACAGTAGGAATCTCGAACCACCTCTGCTGCGGTCTCCCCTTCTTCTCCAGCCACAGCGGAGTCTGCTAAGCCGAGTCGTCGGTCCCAGCGTCTGGCTCAGGCAGATACTCTGCGCTTGGTTGCTGCTGCTCTTCCAGGCTCAGCTATTGTAACCAGTACTGGTCAGTGTCGAGCAGACGTCTCTGGGACTAAGTCCTGCTTTTCCTCTGAGCATGCCCAAAGGAAGACTTCTCATTGGAGGTTGGGGGGTCACACGCTCAGGTCCTGTAGCAACTCCCATTGGTCCTCTGGGAAGGTCCTGAAGTTGCTGCAACTATAAAAGGATTGCGTGGCCTCACGGCCATGCGCTAGTATCATTTGTTTATGTGCTTGTCGCCAGTTGATACACTACCAATCTCTCTACAAGTGGTGTGTGTTCGTCTAGCTTTGGGAATACTCTCAGGCAGGCAGTTAGCGTCAATGGGGGCAATTAGCTGCTTGGCTTAGCATCTGGTTCCTTCCTGTGTGTGGTTAGCATGGAAGAGTTCCAGAGCAAGCACAACCCTAGTTAGGGTATTATTCCCACGTGGAATCTTACAACTCTGTGTAGCAACATGGCTCGTTCATATTCAGACCGAATGACAGAACTCATGTCTATACTGCCATATAGTGTTGCAGCAGGTCTCACTCCTGCACGTTGGACCCCGGGCTGCGAATGCACCTATGCTGCTCTACAAAATTACTCTGTGCATTCCACCAGCCCTAACAGGTAGATAGCATACTAAACCAACTGGGCAAACGTGGAATCTTCCAATAGGGTGACAGAATGGACAAAAATACCCACAATATTAGCAACACAATCAGTATTTATGATTTATTTAGAAATCACCTTACATATTGGTAGGATCAGCTGGACTTGTTAACAAAAAAGAATTGAAGTTCCCAATGTGTGTTTTGCTTGTTAAATGACCTGCTATCCCCTGCATTATGAACAGAATGTGTCTTATGAACAGGCAAAATGAACACTCAATTTATTAACCCCTTTCTACCATTGGACGTACTATTCCGTCCATGTGGGGTGGGCTCTACTTCCCAAGGATGGAATAGAATGTCCAGCGCGATCAGCTGCGTTCACGGGGGGAGTGCGGCCGATCGCGGCTGAGTGTCAGCTGACTATTGCAGCACATTAAAACCCGGTACACTGGATCCAAAATGGCCACGGGGCTACTTCGGGGTCCTGCAGAGAGGTGGCTTAAAAAAATTCACATGTGTAAAAAATAAAAAAAAATTCCTAAATAAAGAAAAAAACAAAAAATTGTTCCAATAAATGCATTTCTTTATCTAAATAATTAAAAAACAATAAAAGTACACATATTTAGTATTGTCGCATCCATAACGACCCCACCTATAAAACTGCCCCACTAGTTAACCCCTTCAGTGATCACAAAAAAACAAGGCAAAAAACAACTCTTTATTATCATACCACCAAACAAAAAGTGGAATAACATGCAATCAAAAAGAAGACTATAAATAACCATGGTAACGCTGAAAACGTCATCTTCTCCCACAAAAAAACGAGTTGCCATATAGCATCTTCAGCGAAAAAATAAAAAAGTTATAGTCCTCAGAATAAAGCAATACAAAAATAATTATTTTTTATATAAAATAGTTTTTATCATATAAAAGCACCAAAACATGAAAAAATGATATAAATGAGGTATCGCTGTAATCGTACTGACCCGAAGAATAAAACTGATCTATCAATTTTACCAAACGCAGAACGGTATAAACGCCCCCTCCAAAAGAAATTCATGAATAGCTGGTTTTTGGTTATTCTGCCTCACAAAAATCGGAATAAAAAGCAATAAAAAAGTAATGTGCCCAAAAATGGTTCCAATAAAAACATCAACTCATCCTGCAAAAAACAAGACTTCACATGACTCTGTGGACCAAAATATGGAAAAATTATAGCTCTCAAAATGTGGAGACGCAAAACCTATTTTTTTCAATAAAACATCTTTTAGTGTGTGACAGCTGCCAATCATAAAAATCTGCTTAAATACCCACTATAAATAGTAAACCAAACCCCCCTTCATCACCCCCTTAGTTAGGGAAAAATAATAAAATTAAAAAAATGTATTTATTTCCATTTTCCCGTTAGGGTTAGGGTTGGTGCTAAAGTTAGGGTTAGGGTTGGGGTTAGGGTTGGGGCTATGGTTAGGGTTAGAGCTAGGGTTAGGGTTAGGGTAGGAGCTAGGGTTAGGGTTGGGGCTAGGGTTAGTGTTAGGGCTAGGGTAAGGATTGGGGCTAGGGTTAGGGCTATAGTTAGGGTTGGGGCTAAAGTTAGGGTTAGGCTTGGGGCTAAAGTTAGGGTTAGGGTTGGGGCTAAAGTTAGGGTTAGGGTTTGGATTACATTTATGGTTAGATTAGGGTTGGGATTAGGGTTAGGGGTGTGTCAGGGTTACGGGTGTGGTTAGGGTTACCATTGGGATTAGGAATAGGGGTGTGTTTGGATTAGGGTTTCAGTTATAATTGGGGGTTTCCCCTGTTTAGGCACATCAGGGGCTCTCCAAACGCGACATGGCGTCCAATCTCAATTCCAGCCAATTCTGCATTGAAAAAGTAAAGCGGTGCTCCTTCCCTTCCGAGCTTTCCCGTGCGCCCAAACAGGGGTTTACCCCAACATATGGGGTATCAGCGTACTCAGGACACATTGAACAACAACTTTTGTGGTCGAATTTCTCCTGTTACCCTTGGGAAAATACAAAACTGGGGGCTAAAACATATTTTTTGTGGAAAAAAAAGATTTTTTATTTTCACGGCTCTACGTTATAAACTGTAGTGAAACACTTGGTTGTTCAAAGTTCTCACAACACATCTAAATAAGTTCCTTGAGGGGTCTAGTTTCCAATATGGGGTCACTTGTAGGGGTTTTCTACTGTTTAGTTACATCAGGGGCTCTGCAAATGCAATGTGATGCCTGCAGACCAATCCATCTAAGTCTGCACTCTAAATAGTGCTCCTTCCTTCCCTTCCGAGCTCTGCCATGCGCCAAAACGGTGGTTCCACCCACATATTGGGTATCAGCGTACTCAGGACAAATTGTACAACATCTTTTGAAGTTCAATTTCAACTGTTACCCTTGGAAAAATACTAAACTGGGGGCTAAAAAATAATTTTTGCGGAAAAAAAGATTTTTTTATTTTCACGGCTCTGCATTATAAACTGTACTGAAACACTTGGGGGTTCAAAGTTCTCACAACGCATCTAGATAAGTTCCTTGGGGGGTCTAGTTTCCAATATGGGGTCACTTGTGGGGGATTTTTACTGTTTAGTTACATCAGAGGCTCTGCAAATGCAACGTGACGCCTGCAGACCTATCCATCTAAGTCTGCATTCCAAATGGCGCTCCTTCCCTTCCGAGCTCTGCCACGCGCCCAAACGGTGGTTCACCCCCACATATTGTGTATCAGAGTACTCAGGACAAATTGAACAGCAACTTTTGTGGTTCAATTTCAACTGTTACCCTTGTAAAAATACAAAACTGGGGGCTAAAAAATAATTTTTGTGGAAAAAAAAGATTTTTTATTTTCATGGCTCTGCGTTGTAAACTGTAGTGAAACACTTTGGGGTTCAAAGTTCTGACAACACATCTAGATAAGTTCCTAGGGGGTCTAGTTTCCAATATGGGGTCACTTGTGGGGGGTTTCTACTGTTTAGGTACATTAGGGGCCTTGCAAATGCAATGTGACGCCTGCAGACCATTCCATCTAAGTCTGCATTCAAAATGGCACTCCTTCCCTTCCGAACTCTCCCATGCACCCAAACAGTGGTTCCCCCCACATATGTGGTATCAGCGTACTCAGGACAAATTGGACAACAACTTTTGTGGTCCAATTTCTCCAATTACCCTGTGGAAAATACAAAACTGGGGGCTAAAAATTAATTTTTATGGGAAAAAAATAATTTTTATTTTCACAGCTCTGCGTTATAAACTGTAGTGAAACACTTGGGGGTTCAAAGCTCTCACCAAATATCTAGATAAGTTCCTCAGTGGGTCTACTTTCCAAACTGGTGTCACTTGTGGGGGGTTTCAATGTTTAGGCACATCAGGGGCTCTCCAAACGCAACATGGCGTCCCATCTCAATTCCAGTCAATTTTGAATTGAAAAGTCAAATGGCGCTCCTTCGCTTCCAAGCTCTGCCATGCGCCCAAACAGTGGTTTATCCCCACATATGGGGTATCGGCGTACTCAGGACAAATTGTTCATCAACCTTTGGGGTCCATTTTCTCCTGCTACCCTTGGTAAAATAAAACAAATTGGAGCTGAAATAATTTTTTTGTGAAAAAAAGTTAAATGTTCATTTTTCATTTCAAAAATACCTGTGAAACACCTGAAGGGTTAATAAACTTTTTGAATGTCGTTTTGAGCACCTTGAGGGGTTCAGTTTTTAGAATTGTGTCACACTTGGTTATTTTTTATCATATAGACCCCTCAAAATGACTTCAAATGAGATGTGGTCCCTAAAATAAAATTGTGTTGTAAAAATGAGAAATTGCTGGTCAGCTTTCAACCCTTATAACTCCCTAACAAAAAAAAAATTTGGTTCCAAAATTGTGCTGATGTAAAGTAGACATGAGGAAAATGTTACTTATTAAGTATTTTGTGTGACATATCACTGTGATTTAATTGCATAAATATTCAAAGTTGGAAAATTGCAAAATGTTCAAAATTTTTGCCAAATTTCCATTTTTTTTACAAATAAACTCAGGTAATATCAAAGAAATGTTACCACTATCATGAAGTAAAATATGTCATGAGAAAACAGTGTCAGAATCACCAGGATCGTTGAAGCGTTCCAGAGTTATAACCTCATAAACGGACAGTGGTCAGAATTGTAAAAATTGGCCTGGTCATTAACGTGCAAACCACCCCTGGGGGTAAACGGGTTAAACAATATGCTTACTTTTCTATATATGTGTTAATATATTTTTTTTATATGTTTTAATGTTTTAATATTATGTTTTTAATGTTTTATTAACCCCTTTATCCCCCAAGGTGGTTTGCACATAAATGACCAGGCCAATTTTTACAATTCTGACCAGTGTCACTTTATGAGGTAACAACTCTGGAACGCTTCAAATAGATCCCACTGATTCTGAGGAAGTTTTTCATGACATTCTGTACTTCAAGATAGTTGCAACATTTCTTCAATATAACTTGCGTTTATTTGCGAAAAAAATGGAAATTTGGCAAAAATTTGGAAAATGTTGCAATTTTCAAACTTTGAATTCTTATGTCATTAAATCAGAGAGATGTGTAGGACAAAATAGTTAATAAATAACATTTCCCACATGTCTACTTTACATCAGCACAATTTTTTAACCATTTTTTTTTTGGTTAGGAAGTTATAAGGGTTAAAATTTGACCAGTGATTTCTCCTTTTTCCAATAAAATTTCCAAAAACATTTTTTTAGAGACCACTTCACATCTGAAATGACTTTGAGCGATCTATGTGACATGAAATACCCAAAAGTTACACGATTCTAAAAACTGCACTCCTGAAAGTGCTCAAAACCACATTCAAGATGTTTATTAACCCTTCAGGTGCTTTACAGGAATTTTTGAAATGTGGAAAAAAATGAACATTTAACATTTTTTCACCAAAAAATGTAATTTAGACCTGATTTTTTTATATTCACAAGAGTAACAATAAAAAATGAACCCCAAAATTTTTTGTGCAACATCTTCTGAGCATGCCAATACCCACATGGGGAAAACCACTGTTTCGGAGCACGGCAGAGTTTTGAAGGGAAGGAGCGACATTTGACTTTTTAAATGCAAAATTTGCTGGAACAATTAGGCCGGCGTCACACTAGCTAGTTTTACGGACGTAAGAGCGCAGAAAATACGTCCATAAAACTCGCCAAACAAACGGCACAATTATTCTCAATGGGTCTGGTCCTATCAGCCGTATATTACGGTTCAGTATTATACGGCTTTCTACGGCCGTAGTAAATTGCAGCATGCTGCGTTTGTCAGCATATTGCGCAAATAATACGCCAATGAAAGTCTATGGTGGCGAGAAAAATACGGATTACTGTTATGACCCCAATGGCGAGGGTCTCAGAGAAATAGGTAAGTCTGCGAAGTACAAAAATCCAGCTCATAGGGCAGTGGTAACTGGGTTGACCATATATCTACTCCTAACGCCAACACTAGAAGTAGCCGGGGAACATGCCTACGTTGGTCGCTAGATGTCTCGCGCCAGCCGGAGAACTAACTACCCCTAGAAGAGGAAAACAAAGACCTCTCTTGCCTCCAGAGAAAGGACCCCAAAAGTAGGATACAAGCCCCCCACAAATAATAACGGTGAGGTAAGAGGAAATGACAAACATAGAAATGAACTAGGTTTAGCAAAGAGAGGCCCGCTTACTAATAGCAGAATGTAGTAAGATAACTTATATGGTCAACAAAAACCCTATCAAACATCCACGCTGGAAATTCAAGAACCCCCGAACCGTCTAACGGCCCGGGGGGAGAACACCAGCTCCCTAGAGCTTCCAGCAAGGATAGGATACAGATTAAGTACAAGCTGGACAAAAATGCAAACAAAAACAAATAGCAAAAAGCAAGAAAGCAGACTTAGCTTAATCTAGCAGGAACCAGGATCAGTAGACAAGAGCACAACAGATTAGCTCTGATTACAACGTTGCCAGGCATTGAACTGAAGGTCCAGGGAGCATATATAGCAACACCCCTGAACTAACGGCCCAGGTGAGCATACAAGGGATGACTGACATACCCAGAGTCAAATCACTAGTAACCACTAGAGGGAGCCAAAAAGCAAATTCACAACAGATTACACACGGACCAGCAGTGTGACTTGCGAGAAATACGCAGCGGTGTTAGTGACAAGCCGGTAATTCAATTGCCGGCTTTTCATTTCTCCTTCCCCAACCCGACAGGATATGAGACATGGTTTACATACAGTAAACCATCTCATATCCCCTTTTTTTTTGCATATTCCACACTACTAATGTTAGTAGTGTGTATGTGCAAAATTTGGGCGCTGTAGCTGCTAAAATAAAGGGTTAAATGGCGGAAAAATTTGGCATGGGCTCCCGCGCAATTTTCTCCGCCAGAGTGGTAAAGCCAGTGACTGACGGCAGATATTAATAGCCTAGAGAGGGTCCATGGTTATTGGCCCCCCCCTGGCTAAAAACATCTGCCCCCAGCCACCCCAGAAAAGGCACATCTGGAAGATGCGCCTATTCTGGCACTTGGCCACTCTCTTCCCACTCCCGTGTAGCGGTGGGATATGGGGTAATGAAGGGTTAATGCCACCTTGCTATTGTAAGGTGACATTAAGCCAGATTAATAATGGAGAGGCGTCAATTATGACACCTATCCATTATTAATCCAATTGTCTGAAAGGGTTAAAAAACACACACACATTATTAAAAAGTATTTTAATGAAATAAACAAACAGGTTGTTTTAGTATTTTATTGCTCTCTCAATCCATCCGGAACACCCTCGCTTGGCAAAATAATAAACCAACAATATACATACCTTCTGATGTACTGTCAGGTCCCACGAGGTAATCCATCTGAAGGGGTTAAATCATTTTACAGCCAGGAGCTGCGCTAAAGCACTCGCTCGTGGTTGTAAAAACCCAGGGTACTGAAAGGAAATCAGGGTGATCTGTACTTACATTGATTTGCGGTGATGCGCCCCCTGCTGGATGTCCTCATGAACTGCAGCCTGGGAACTTTTTCCCATGCTCCAGGTCATATGAGGACATCCACCAGGGGGCGCATCACCACGACTGAAGGTAACTATGGGTCATTGACCTACATTTCCTTCATTCGCCGGGGCTTACAGGCACGAGCACAGCTGCATTAGCAGGGCTCCTGCCTGTAAAATATTTTATCCCCTTCAGATGGATTACCTCGTGGGACCTGACAGTTCATCAGAGGGTATGTATTTTGTGGGTTTACTATTTTGCCAAGCGAGGGTCTTCAAATGGATTGTGTTGTGAATTTGGATTCTGGGCTCCCCCGGTGGCCGCTTGTGGAATTGGACTTGTCATCCTCTTTCCTGTTTCACCTGGTTCCATCAGTAGTGGGTGTCGCTATTTAAGCTCATTTCTCTGGTGGTTTCTTGCCGGTCAACAATGTTATCTGATGCCTCTCAGTGCTTGTTCCTGCTTCTAGACAACTACTAGTTAAGTTGGACTTTTGTCCATGTTTTGTTTTGCCTATTTGTTCCAGTTCACAGCTGAAGTTTTGTTACTGTGTCTGGAAAGCTCTCGTTGATCAGGGATTGCTACTCTGGCGTTATGAGTTAATGCCAGAGTTTAAGGTAATCTCTGGATGGTGTTTTGTTAGTGTTTTTCTGCTGACCATGAAAGTATACTATCTGTCTTCTGCTATCTAGTAAGCGGACCTCAAATTTGCTAAGACTATTTTCCTGCTGCGTTTGTAGTTTCATCTGAACTCACCGTCATTATATGTGGGGGGCACCGGGTTGTTGACAGTTTGACCGGCCCATAAAGTGTTAAAGACCCAGGTTGAGAAAGGAGAGTTATAAGAAGTCTGCTGGAATTTTTTTTTTTTTTTTCCTCCAGTCTGCCTTGCTGCAGTCTTTTTTCTCTCTCTCCTCCTAATCTCTGTATGCTCTGTGTGCACCTGACAATAATGGATCTCCAGAGTGTAACTGTGGGTTTGAATAATCTCATCACGAAAGTACAAAATTTACAAGATTTTGTGGTACATGCTCCGGTATCGGAGCCGAGAATTCCTTTGCCGGAGTTCTTCACAGGGAATAGAGCTAGCTTCCAGAATTTCCGAAATAATTGTAAGCTTTATTTGTCCCTGAAGTCTCGTTCAGCTGGAGACCCTGCTCAGCAGGTTAGGATTGTGATTTCCTTGCTCAGGGGTGACCCTCAAGATTGGGCCTTCTCATTGCCAGCAGGGGATCCTGCGTTACGCGATGTGGATGCGTTTTTTCTGGCCTTGGGCTTGCTTTATGAGGAACCTCATTTGGAACTTCAGGCAGAAAAAACTTTGATGGCACTATCTCAGGGGCAAGACGAAGCTGAAGTTTTCTGCCAAAAATTCCGTAAATGGTCTGTGCTTACTCAGTGGAATGAGTGCGCTTTGGCGGCAACTTTCAGAGAAGGTCTCTCTGATGCCGTTAAGGATGTTATGGTGGGGTTCCCTTTGCCTGCAGGTCTGAATGAGTCCATGACAATGGCTATTCAGATTGATAGGCGTCTGCGGGAGCGCAAACCGGTGCACCATCTGGCGGTGTCTATGGAAAAGACGCCAGAAAGTATGCAGTGTGATAGAATTCTGTCCAGGAGCGAGCGACAGAATTTTAGACGGAAGAATGGATTGTGTTTCTATTGTGGGGATTCTACTCATGTTATATCAGCATGCTCTAGGCGTACAAAGAAGCTTGATAAGTCTGTTTCCATTGGCACCATTCAGTCTAAGTTTATTTTGTCTGTAACCCTGATTTGCTCTTTGTCATCCATTGCCACGGACGCCTATGTTGACTCTGGCGCCGCTCTGAGTCTTATGGATTGGTCCTTTGCCAATCGTTGTGGTTTTAATTTAGAGCCTTTGGAGACTCTTATTCCTCTGAAGGGGATTGACTCCACCCCATTGGCTAATAATAAACCACAATACTGGACACAAGTAACCATGCTTATCAATCCGGATCACCAGGAGATTATTCGTTTCCTGGTGCTGTATAATTTACATGACGATTTGGTACTGGGATTGCCATGGTTGCAGTCTCACAACCCAGTCTTGGACTGGAGAGCAATGTCTGTGTTGAGCTGGGGATGTAAGGGTATTCATGGGGACGTACCTTTGGTTTCTATTTCGTCATCCATTCCCTCTGAAGTCCCTGAGTTCCTCTCTGATTATCAAGACGTCTTTGACGAACCCAAGCTTGGGTCGTTACCTCCGCACCGTGAGTGCGATTGTGCCATAGATTTGATACCGGGTTGTAAATATCCAAAGGGTCGTTTGTTTAATTTGTCTGTGCCGGAACATGCTGCTATGCGGGAATATATAAAGGAGTCTTTGGAAAAGGGACATATTCGTCCATCTTCTTCTCCCTTGGGAGCTGGGTTTTTCTTTGTCTCAAAAAAAGACGGCTCTTTGAGACCATGTATTGATTATCGGCTTCTGAATAAGATCACTGTTAAGTATCAATACCCATTGCCATTGCTTACTGATTTGTTTGCTCGTATAGAGGGTGCTAAGTGGTTCTCTAAAATTGATCTTCGTGGGGCGTATAATTTGGTGCGGATCAGGCAGGGGGATGAGTGGAAGACCGCATTTAATACGCCCGAGGGCCACTTTGAGTATTTGGTCATGCCTTTTGGTCTTTCTAATGCCCCTTCAGTTTTTCAGTCTTTTATGCATGATATTTTCCGCGATTTTCTGGATAAATTTATGATAATATATCTGGATGATATTCTGATTTTTTCTGATGACTGGGACTCTCATGTCCAGCAGGTCAGGAGAGTTTTTCAGGTTCTGCGGTCTAATTCTTTATGTGTGAAGGGGTCTAAGTGCGTTTTTGGGGTCCAGAAAATTTCCTTTTTGGGGTATATTTTTTCTCCCTCTTCCATTGAGATGGATCCCGTCAAGGTGCAAGCTATTTGTGACTGGACTCAGCCCTCCTCTCTTAAGGGTCTTCAGAGATTTTTGGGCTTTGCCAACTTTTACCGCCGATTTATTGCTGGTTTTTCGGATGTCGTTAAACCACTGACTGATTTGACCAGACAAGGCGCTGATGTTGCTAATTGGTCCCCTCATGCTGTAGAGGCCTTTCAGGAGCTTAAGCGCCGTTTTGCCTCTGCCCCTGTGTTGCGTCAGCCTGATGTGAATCTGCCTTTTCAGGTTGAGGTTGACGCTTCGGAGATCGGAGCTGGGGCAGTGTTGTCGCAGAAAGGTTCCGACTGCTCCGTCATTAGGCCTTGTGCCTTCTTTTCTCGCAAATTTTCGCCCGCAGAGCGGAATTATGATGTTGGGAATCGGGAGCTTTTGGCCATGAAGTGGGCGTTTGAGGAGTGGCGCCATTGGCTCGAGGGGGCTAGGCATCAGGTGGTGGTATTGACTGACCACAAAAATTTGATTTATCTTGAGACTGCCAGACGCCTGAATCCTAGACAGGCGCGCTGGTCTTTATTTTTTTCTCGCTTTAATTTTGTGGTGTCATACCTACCGGGTTCTAAGAATGTTAAGGCAGATGCCCTTTCTAGGAGTTTTGACCCGGACTCTCCTGGTAATTCTGAACCCACAGGTATCCTTAGGGAGGGAGTAATTTTGTCGGCTGTTTCTCCTGATCTGCGGCGGTCCTTGCAAGAGTTTCAGGCGGATAGACCGGATCGTTGTCCGCCTGATAGACTGTTTGTTCCGGATGATTGGACCAGCAGAGTCATCTCTGAGGTACATTCTTCTGCATTGGCAGGTCATCCCGGAATTTTTGGTACCAGGGATTTGGTGGCAAGATCCTTCTGGTGGCCTTCTCTGTCACGAGATGTGCGAGTCTTTGTGCAGTCATGTGACGTTTGTGCTCGGGCCAAGTCTTGTAGTTCTCGGGCTAGCGGACTGCTGTTGCCCTTGCCTATTCCTAAGAGGCCTTGGACACACATCTCGATGGATTTTATTTCAGATCTGCCTGTTTCCCAGAAGATGTCTGTCATCTGGGTGGTCTGTGACCGTTTCTCTAAAATGGTCCATTTGGTTCCTCTGCCCAAGTTGCCTTCTTCTTCTGAGTTGGTTCCTCTGTTTTTTCAGAATGTTGTCCGATTGCACGGTATTCCTGAGAATATTGTTTCTGACAGAGGTACCCAATTTGTGTCTAGATTTTGGCGGGCATTCTGTGCTAGGATGGGCATAGATTTGTCTTTTTCATCTGCTTTTCACCCTCAGACTAATGGCCAGACCGAGCGGACTAATCAGACCCTTGAGACATATCTGAGGTGTTTTGTCTCTGCTGACCAGGATGATTGGGTTGCTTTTTTGCCATTGGCAGAGTTCGCCCTCAATAATCGGGCCAGTTCTTCCACCTTGGTGTCCCCGTTTTTCTGTAATTCGGGGTTTCACCCTCGATTTTCCTCCGGTCAGGTGGAATCCTCGGATTGTCCTGGAGTGGATGCGGTGGTGGAGAGATTGCATCACATCTGGGGGCAGGTTATGGACAATTTGAAGTTGTCCCAGGAGAAGACTCAGCGTTTTGCCAACCGTCATCGTCGTGTTGGTTCTCGGCTTTGTGTTGGAGATTTAGTGTGGTTGTCTTCTCGTTTTGTCCCTATGAGGGTCTCTTCTCCTAAGTTTAAACCTCGGTTCATCGGCCCTTATAGAATATTGGAGATTCTTAATCCTGTTTCTTTCCGTTTGGACCTCCCTGCGTCCTTTTCCATTCATAACGTTTTTCATCGGTCGTTATTGCGCAGGTATGAGGTACCTGTTGTACCTTCAGTTGAGCCTCCTGCTCCGGTGTTGGTTGAGGGTGAGTTGGAGTACGTTGTGGAGAAAATTTTGGACTCTCGTGTTTCCAGACGGAAACTCCAGTATCTGGTCAACTGGAAGGGTTACGGCCAGGAGGATAATTCTTGGGTCAATGCATCTGATGTTCATGCTTCTGATCTTGTTCGTGCCTTCCATAGGGCTCATCCTGGTCGCCCTGGTGGATCTGGTGAGGGTTCGGTGCCCCCTCCTTGAGGGGGGGGTACTGTTGTGAATTTGGATTCTGGGCTCCCCCGGTGGCCGCTTGTGGAATTGGACTTGTCATCCTCTTTCCTGTTTCACCTGGTTCCATCAGTAGTGGGTGTCGCTATTTAAGCTCATTTCTCTGGTGGTTTCTTGCCGGTCAACAATGTTATCTGATGCCTCTCAGTGCTTGTTCCTGCTTCTAGACAACTACTAGTTAAGTTGGACTTTTGTCCATGTTTTGTTTTGCCTATTTGTTCCAGTTCACAGCTGAAGTTTTGTTACTGTGTCTGGAAAGCTCTCGTTGATCAGGGATTGCTACTCTGGCGTTATGAGTTAATGCCAGAGTTTAAGGTAATCTCTGGATGGTGTTTTGTTAGTGTTTTTCTGCTGACCATGAAAGTATACTATCTGTCTTCTGCTATCTAGTAAGCGGACCTCAAATTTGCTAAGACTATTTTCCTGCTGCGTTTGTAGTTTCATCTGAACTCACCGTCATTATATGTGGGGGGCTACTGTCTTCTTTGGAATATTTCTCTAGAGGTGAGCCAGGTCTTATATTTCCCTCTGCTAGCTATTTAGGTCTTAGGCCAGAGCTGGGCATCTAGCGATAAATAGGAAATGCTACCTGGCTATTTCTAGTTGCGCGGCAGGCTTAGTTCATGGTCAGTATAGTTCCATCTTCCGAGAGCTTGTCCCTCTATAGGCTTGCTATGATCTCTGCCTGCAGAGATCATGACAGGATTGAGAGAGCAATAAAATATTAAAACAACCGGTGTGTTTATTTCATTAAAATACTTTTTAATCGTGTGTGTGTGTTTTAACCCTTTCAAACAATTGGATTAATAATGGATAGGTGTCATAATTGACGCCTCTCCATTATTAATCTGGCTTAATGTCACCTTACAATAGCAAGGTGGCATTAACCCTTCATTACCCCATATCCCACCGCTACACGGGAGTGGGAAGAGAGTGGCCAAGTGCCAGAACAGGCGCATCTTCCAGATGTGCCTTTTCTGGGGTGGCTGGGGGCAGATGTTTTTAGCCACGGGGGAGCCAATAACCATGGACTCTCTCCTGGCTATTAATATCTGCCGTCAGTCACTGGCTTTACCACTCTGGCGGAGAAAATTGCGCGGGAGCCCACGCCAAATTTTTCCGCCATTTAACCCTTTATTTTAGCAGCTACAGCGCCCAAATTTTGCACATACACACTACTAACATTAGTAGTGTGGAATATGCAAAAAAAGGGGGATATGACATGGTTTACTGTATGTAAACCATGTCTCATATCCTGTCAGGTTTGTGAAGGAGAAATGAAAAGCCGGCAATTGAATTACCGGCTTTTCACAGATATCGCGCTGAATTAAATATAAATACATAATATATATATATATCTGTCTCAATGACATATATATATATATATATATATATATACTGTATGTATGTTTTACCGAACATTTGAGCACATAAATCCATTAGATGTCGGTTTTGCAAGCCTGCGAGAAAATATCGCAGTACGGATGCCATACGGATTACATATGGAGGATGCCATGCGCAAAATACGCTGACACACCCTGCCTACGGATGACATACGGATCACTATTTTGGGAACATTTCTCCGTATTACGGCCGTATTACGGCCGTAAAAAACGGACCGTATTTTCTTACGCTGTGTGTGACGCCGGCCTTAGAGGACGCTATGTCACATTTGGAGAGCCTCAAATGTGCCTAAACAGTGAAAATCCCCACAAGTTACACTACTTTGGAAACTAGACCCCTCAAGGAACTGATCTAGATGTGTGATGAGCAGATTGAACCAGGTGCTTCCCAGAAGTTTATAACGTTAAGTCATGAAAATGAAAAAAAAATCAAATTTTCCCCACAAAAATTTTATTTTAGCCCTAAATTTTGCATTTTCATAAGGGTAACAGGAGAAACTGCACCATGCAATTTGTTGTGCAATTTCTCTTGAGTACACTGATACCTCATATGTGGGAGAAAACTACTGTTTCGGTGCACGATAGGGCTTGGAAAGAAGGAGCAACATTTGACTTTTTGAATGTAACATTTCCTGGAATCATTAGCGGATGCCATGTCCCATTTTCAGAGCCCCTGATGTTCCTAAACAATGGAAACCCCGACAAGTGACTTCATTTTGTAAAATAGACCCCTCAATAAATGTATTTAGATGCGTGGTGAGCATTTTTAACCCCCAGATGCTTCATAGAAGTTCATAACGTTGAGCCGTGAAAGTAAAAAATCATATTTTTCACACAAAAATGTTATTTTAGCCAGATTTTTTTTTATTTTCACAAGGGTAACAGTAGAAATTGCACACTACAATTTGCTGTGAATCATGACGGTATAATCCAGCTCAGAAAGGTCCGTTAATTTTTTTTTTTTAGAAAAATATCTTTCATAACAAAAAAGTTTCACATCTAAAAAATTACAACCTCCATACCTCTATATGGGAATGTAATGTGGGCAGATGCATTTCAAACAACAGTTCTTAGTCTTTGATGCAAAGACTAAGCACTGGGATTTGAAACGCGTCTGCCGATATTACATTCCCATATGGAGGTGGTGATTTTTTAAGATATGTAACTTTTTTTATGAAAGATAATTTTCTAATAAAGATTAAAAAAAATATTTTTTAATTGACCTTTCTGAGCTGGATTATACCTTGATGATTCCCTTGTTTCTGCTACAGTGCAGCTTCCGTGCTTGGATCCTGGGACCGATAGATGGGTGAGATGACTTTTTTCTATATTTTTTCTTATACAATGTGTTGTGAAATTTCTCCTTAGCATGCCGATACCCAATATGTGGTGATGACATACTACTTTTGAGGCATAGTACAAAGCTCAGAAGGGAAGAAGCACCATACTATAGTGCACATTTTGCAGTTATGGTTTGCTGGTGCCATGACCCACTGGGAGAACCCCTGAATTCCTAGAACAGCAAAACCCCCCATAAGTGACCCCATTTTGAAAACTACAACAAACTAATCTAGGGTTGCAGCAATCATATTAACACCATGGGTGTGTCACAGAATTTTATATTATTGGGTAGAGGAGAAAAAATAATTACATTTTTACCACCAAAATTTTGTTTTAGCTCCAGACTTTACATTTTCAAACAAGACGTCAGTAAAAATGTCACAAAAAATTGTCTCACAATTTCTACTGAACATGGCAATACTGCATATGTGTCTGTACAGTACTGCTTAGCCATATGGAGAGACTTGGGAGGGACAGAGCGCTATTTGCCTTCTGTTGCACAGATTTTCTTAGAATTATTTGCAGACTCCATATACAGAGCCCATAATTGCTAGAAAAGCAGAATCCCTCCTCAAGCAACGCCCCATTTTGGAAATTATACCCCTTTGGTTATTTATCTACAGGTGCAGTGATGACTTTGACTCCATGGATGCATTCCAAAAACAAGTAGCAATGTATGTTGCGAGTGAAAATTGCAAACTGCCGTTGTAGTTATCAGTAAGCTGTAGTGACCAGTATGTTGTAGTGACCAGTACGTTGCAGTCACCAATACGTTATGCTCAGGGTTATGCTTCTTGAGATATGCACGCGTAAGTTAGTCGGGCTCTCATCCCTTCAGAAATGAAAAACATATGGACATTATATGTGGTTTAGGTACATTGTGGAGCTCAGGAGGGAGGGGGCATTTGGATTTGGGAGTGCATAATTTGATGAATTTCTTTTGAGGGCCGAGGAGCCATTTCACTTTACCAGAGCCTTTATACTACCAGCAATATGGAAGCTCCCTATATTTCCATAACACAGATGACAGACAGGGGGCTTGATTATTTTGTGGATTAAGTTGAAGCTTTTATTGTTAACATTTTGCATAACATTTGGGATCACATTTATCTGGTGCTCTACGCTGAGCACTTGCTTTGGGGTTTCCATCTAAATCTCCAAGTGACGTGACTCAGATGAAATCCTAGAAACATTCATTCACTATAATGAGATAGCAGAATTATTCTGGACGATGCCTGGCCTCTGTCCAGTATTGTCCTGCTTTTCAGAAGAGCGCAAACTGTGGCCGACAGCACTTGTGTGCTATCCTAAAAAGACGAACACCGCCAGATCACAGGTCCTATGCCATTCACAGTGTCTCCATCTGCCTCATTATAGGGAATCTTTTGCCTGGGGTTCTGTTAGAATTACATATTTTAGAGATTTACATGAAACCCTGGTGTAGACGCTCAGCACAAAGCGCAGGATAATTGTGAGCCAAGCATTACTGAGATTTTTGGGAAGCAGAATAAACAAAACAGCAGGTGCAGAATTGTTTTTATTTATTTTTTACACCTTTCCTCATGCTGTATAAGTGATTGTATTACTATAGTCTTTGGGTCGGTGCAATTACAGCGATGCCAGATTTATATAGTTTTTTTCATGTTTGGCTGCTGTCACAAACTAAAAAACATTTTTTTTTTGCAAAAACTAGTTTTTGCATCTCTATATTTTGAGAGCTATAACTTTTCCATATTTCTGCCCACAGAGTCATGTGTTTGTTTGTTTTTTGCGGGATGAGTTGACGTTTTTATTGGTACAATTTTCAGACACATGACATTTTTCGATCGCTTTCTATTCTGATTTTTGGGAGGCAGAATGATCAAAAAACAGCAATTCAGGAATTTTTTTGGGAGGTTTATGTAGTTCCCGATGTGGTAAAATTGACCAGGCCGTTTTATTCTCCTGGCCAGTACAATTACAGCGATACCCCATTTATTTATTTTTTATTCTATGGTGCTTTTAAGAAGCTATTTATAGAAAAAATGATTATTTTTGCACCGCATTATTCTGAGAGCTATAATATTTATATTTTTCCTCTGAAGGTAGAAGATGTATGATGGCTTGTTTTTGTGGGACAAGTTGATGTTTTCTGCGGTACCATGTTTATTTATGTTTGGCATTTTTATTTGCATTTTATTCTACTTTTTGGAATCTGAATAGGTCCGGGCACTTAGTGCCGGGTGTCAGCTGTCAGAATAAGCCCGTGTCCATGCAAAATCGCCAGGACATATCCATACGTCCCAGGCTAAGAAGACCCAGGTCACAGGGATGTATGGAAACATCCAAGGTGTGAAAGGGGTTAATATATTTACTGTTTTAATTTAACACTTTTTATGCTCACCATTTCTTTACAAACCAATAATATATATTCAGCAGCTGCAATAAAAGGTGTCAAAATGTTACTTTAAACTTTATTTTCTGCTAGGATTATATTTTGAAGAGTCACTACAGTACCTACATGCGTTGCAGCAAGAATATAATGGATTGCAAAGTATAATCATATTGTGAACAGATTTAAATGACCAGGAAAATGTGATTCATTATTTCCCTTCTGAATTCTGAAATTTAAAACTAAACCTGTCTTCATATTTATGTGGAATTGTCAGTTTTAATGTCCTGACATAAGCATATTTTGAAGAGACACATTTTATTTTTTCTTATGTTAGGGTTTACATTTTTTTAAAGCAGTAAATCCAAAAGCAGCACAAATTTGGTAAAAATAATGTATATTATTAACAAGACTAAAAAGGGAAACATTTCACTTTAATTAGAAAAAGGAATGAGTTTAGTATATTAGCTATTTAAACCTATTCTATAGCATATTTATAAATAAGGTAAGGAATGTAAAAACGGCATTTAAACGCCGTGAAACTTCAGACTTAATTACAATATTCCATCAAAATCCAATACTCTGCTGCTGCCTTACAAATCTGTTTATACTTGGCACTAAAAACAAGTTAGTTGTATTTGCTTAGCTTTTCTATTTGCATATATTTTAAGTATTGTATAAAAAATCTAAGTACAAATTAATTTCTAGTATGATCAGAGCTTGACCTCTTAATGTTCCATGATGTACTATTACATCTTGTAGAGCCTTCTCCACACAGGTCAGATGTTGACTATATTACAAAGCTGACATCTGCCACAGTATCATCAGATCAGTGCCACAGCCAATCACGTTGTTTAGCTTTTAAACAGAGATGAGCAGATTGATTCCTGAAATTTGTGGTTGCATGCATATTTGAATCTTGAAATTCGATTCGCATTTTGCCAAAAAAAAAAAAACCTTGCCCAGCACCATTTCCTACACTGCTGGAACATCAGATAGTAAAATCAGATTCAAAAGAGTGTAAATACTAAAACATAACTTTAATTACCATATTTTTCACTTTATAAGACACACCTAATTATAAGACGCACCCCCAAATTTGGTAAGGAAAAAGAGAAAAAAATATTTTTTTATGTTAAATGGGGGTCTGTTTTATAATGCCAGTGTCCGTCTTACAAATCATATGTCCCTCATTCTGGTATCTATATAACCCCCATCCTTGTGCTGGCACATGCCCCCTGTGCTGCGGTCAGGCACATGCCCCCCTGGTCACTATATGCCCCCCTGTGCTGCTGTCAGGCACATGCCCCCCTGGTCACTATATGCCCCCTGTGCTGCTGGCAGACACATGCCCTCCTGGGTCACTATATGCCCCCCTGTGCTGCTGGCAGACACATGCCCCCTGGTCACTATATGCCCCCTGTGCTGCTGGCAGACACATGCCACCCTGGTCACTATATGCCCCCCTGGTCACTATATGCCCCCCTGTGCTGCTGGCAGACACATACCCCCCTGGTCACTGTATGCCCCCTTGCGCTTCTGGCAGACACATGCCCCCTGGTCATTATATGCCCCCTGTGCTGCTGGCAGACACATGCCCCCTGGTCACAATATGTCCCCTTGTGCTACTGGCAGGGACATGCCACCTGGGTCACTATATGCCCCCCAATGATGGCTCCGTGCTCACAGCTCCTCGGTTGTGCTTCCTGTTTCCCAGGCATCAGATCATGTGACCTGGGCACACAGTGATGACATCACTGTGGTGTGCCAATCACATGATCAGATATCAGCACAGACACAGGAAGAGCCACGGGAGAGCTGGGAGCACAGAGCCATCGTCGGAAGGTGAGTTAAGTGTTTGTTATTTTATCATATGCCTGCCAGCAGCACAGGGAGGCATGTGCCTGCCAGCAGCACATGGGGGGCATATGCCTGCCAGCAGCATAGGGGGGCATGTGCCTGTCAGCAGCATGGGGGGGCCATATCCGAGATGGGAGTGGGGGAGATTCAGGCACATGCAATATTCGCTGCTCTCCTGTGAATCAACTCACGCAGCTTCAGCACCGAGGTGATGGACAGCAGGTGTAGTGAATATTACATGAGGCTAATGAGCAGGAGCACAAGATCTCCTGCTGTCTCTGCAACCCGCAGCCAGTCCACTCCAGCCCCCTGACATCACTCCAGAGCTGCTCCCCCTCCTCTACAGCACACAGGTTTGGATTATAAGACGCACCCCCCACTTTCCCCAAAAATTTGGCAGAACAAAAGTGCGTTTTATAATCCAAAAAATACGGTATATAAATAGATGAAAATAGTCACAGGCTATTTGATAAAAAACAAATGTAGACACAAAAACCTCATGTATAAATATCACCTAACAGGAATCTGTTATAGATAATCAACACTGCAACAAGAAGGATTCAGAAACATCTAGACAAGCTTGAACAATGGGCAATGACTAACAAAATGGTATTTAACATGGAGAAATGCAAGATTCTACATGCGGGCAAGAAAAATGAAAATTACATCCACAGAATGAGAAGAATAAAACTAAGCAACAACACATGTGAAAAAGACTTGGGTATATTAATAGATCACAGACTGCACATGAGTCAACAGTATGATGCAGCAACAAAAAGGTAAAACATAGTTCAAGGATGTATTAAGAGAAGCATAGAATCTAGATCACCTGACGTTTCTATCCTCCTCTACACCTCCTTGGTCAGGCCTCATCTGGAATACTGTATCTATTTCTGGGCACCACATTTAAAAAAAATACATTGACAAACTGGATCAATTTCAGAGAAGAGCTACCAGGATGGTAAGCAGACTACAAAGAATGTTCTATGAGGAACGGTAAAAGAATCTGGGAATGTTTAGCTTGCAAAAAAAGGCTAAGAGGAGACTTAATGACTGTCTACAAACATCTTAAGGGTGTAGAGAGAATATCCTTATTCTCATTTGCACATGGAATTAAATTGAAAGGGAGAAAATACAGATTAGATATTAGAGAAAATCCTTTTGACAGTGAGGGTGATCAATGAGTGGAACAGGCTTCTACAGGACATGGTGAGTTCTCCTTCAATTGAAGTCTTTAAACAAAGGCTGGACAGACATCTGTATGAGATGGTATAGTGAATCATACGCTGCATTGAGCAAGGGGTTAGACACGATGACCCTTGATGTTCCTTCTACCATGGATCAAACATACAAGTTCCCCATGGTACGCCTGACTAGTTTCATCTAAGAATCTTCAGGGGAGACAGGAAGTGGATAAGGGGGAAGATATCAGATGTAATGGCTGAAGAGTACAGAACCAGCAACAGTAAAGTGTTGGAGAATAGGTATGGACCATATCTGTTTTTGACTCGTTGTATGAAATAAATTAACACTGCAGCAAGACCTACAATCTCATTTTTTTTGTGGTGCTGAGGTTCAGACATCAATCATTTTTTATGGCCACATGGCCTTCCCCATAACGATCTGCAGATATGACCTCTTACATCTTGTACAGTGGCTGCCAGTACATGAGCCATCCAAATAAATTATTTTAAAAAATACATAAAACAGCTTGACTTGCAAAAAAACAAGCCCTCACATTGCTTTCTTCAGTGAAAAATAAAAGCGGTTGAGTCTCAGGAGATGGTAGCACAAACCAAATTATATTTTTTTTACAAAATTCAAATATTTTGTTTTTAAA
The DNA here is from genome assembly GCF_051348905.1 of Ranitomeya variabilis. Lineage (NCBI taxonomy): Eukaryota > Metazoa > Chordata > Amphibia > Anura > Dendrobatidae > Ranitomeya > Ranitomeya variabilis. Next base: position 725,281,462 of record NC_135233.1, read on the forward strand.
GAGGAACTTTCATAATTTTTAGCATTCTAAGTTATACATGCCTACATATAGTAGCAGCAAGGTAGGTACAACAAATTACTTCTCCATTTTGGAGATACAGGTTGCCAAAATTTCTTGGAATTAATTTTCTTATCAATCTATTGGCCATTTTATTTATGCTAGCTCTGTGGGTGTGTAATTTAAACCCATTGTACTTATGTTTTTTCTAGAGATTTAGTAAACATGGTAATACGTCACGCTGCTTAAATTCAATGGAGAGTGCTTGAATAGGATATTATTCCAATGTTCATAAAATAGAAAGTATACCGCACTCCTATATGATGCATAAGGTTTTAATAGTGATCCAAAGCATAACATATATTGACGTTTCAGTCTAACACCACCTTTATTAGAAAATGCAGAGAAAACAGAGTATAAAAAATGTGTATATAAACAGAGTGGATGGGAAGAGTTAATACAAAAAAAACCTAGAGCACATAGTTCATAGTGTAGTAGAGCCTGAATGAAAAAAGTGCAGTTAGTCAGTTAGCAATATAAGGGATCTACCTATAAAGAACAAATAAAGTCACTGTATAAACGTTTAGGATCCAAGGATTGTGATGTATAAAGCCAATATGCTTCTCTGTTTTTAAAATCTTTATGCAGTTACTTCCTCTACATAGGAGTGGAACATGCTCTAAAACCTGAAACTTTAATTATGAAATCTCATGACCAGCTTTATGAAAATTATCCAATAAGGGTAAATAGTTCATTTTGCATATGATGTCAGATTTGTGATGAGAAAGTCGTTCTCTAATTTGTTTAGTGGTCTCTCCTACATTCAGGAGGCCAAATGGACACTTAATAGTGTAAACCACAAACCTGGAAAAACAAGTAAAATAGCTCCTAGCATTGATGTCTTGCCCTGTTTGGAGATTATATACTTTATTTACTTTAAGAACATTATTACATTGATTTCAACCTTTGCTCATATGAGCTTATTCCTTATATTGGATGGCTTTTAAAACCCCGAAAAAAAGGATGTCTGAACTCCTCATCTGGATCTTATGTGTAAACGGGTGAAACACATGAAAAAAAGGAATTCTATGTATACTATGATTGATAGATCACAATGGTCTTGATTGGCTACATCAAAAATACATTTGGGATATCCCTTGTCTAAAAATCTAGACTCCATTTTCCCTAGGCATCTAGACCTTTTTCCTGTATCAGAAACAATGTTGGCAACTGTTTTGAATTCGGAGACTGAAATGGATTTTTGACAGATTTGTGATGGTAACTGAAAATAGATTATTCTTGATCTATGCTTTTCCTGAAAAAATCTGGTCCCTTAATCACTTTATTGTCTAAAAAACTGATCTATTTTCATATATGAAAATTGTGAATATCTCTGGATAAATCATTGCATCTAAGATATCAAGACATCATTTTATTCAATTTTCTATGAACTGCATGCCTTTGAAGATTGCTTAGGAGGGTTAATCCTAGTGACAAATTCCCTTTAACCATTATATTATAATATAATATTAGGTACTTCCTTCTATGATAGGTTATATGGACTCTTCCTGTAACCTAAATTTTACTACTTGTAAATATTACAGTAGACCCAAAGACTATTTCCCATCTCTTATAGAGCATTAATCACAAATAATCACAAAACTGCTGTTCATTCATTCATTCACTCATTCTGTGCTTTCTCCTTTCAGCCTTCATAGAACATTTAATTTTAAAAGTAATATTACATATTGACATCTAACAAACCTATCATGGGAAAATAAGTTTACTGTTACATAATAGAGAGAGGTTGAGGAAGACTAATTCCAAATTGAAATATTGATGTTTTGTGATGCAGGTAGATGTTAGTTTAAAGAGGTTCTATCATCAAGTCAAAAGTACCGTTTTTTGCACTTTTTTATGTCTCTAATTATTGATTTATTATGTAGATTTCCCATACAGTTCCTGAGATAATGTTCTTTATATTTAGTGCACTCAATGCTATTTTCTATGGTCTATACCAAGGGTTCGTTGTTCACAAGGTAATAATGCAGAGCAGTCTAATGATATGCCCACAGATAGTCCTGCGAGCACTTCCCTTAAAGAGCAGAAAACCTTGCAGTAAATGAAAAGCATTATCTCTGGAATCGTATAACGGCAGAAAAGAAAAATATAAACAAAATACTTAGGGGAGCAGAGAGAATAAAGTAAGATTAACCCCTTAATGACCGCCAATATGTCTTTTAACTGAAATGAGATATAACAGACTAGCATCCCCATACAGGTGACAATCCAGCAGCTGTCGGCTGTACACTATAGCTGACAACTTGCTGCATTAGCCACTATCAGTGTTTGATGCATCCAAATATGTTTAAACCCTTAGATGCTGCTGTCAATAGTGACTACACCACATAAATGGTTAACAGAGCCTGGGGGCTTCCTCTTTATCCCAATTGGTGCCCTCAGATCATGATTGTATGGTCCTGTTTTCCATGGAAATTCACAGCCAAATAGCGGCCTTAGAGTCTTCCGGCTATAGTGGCCTGTTTAGAAGTTACCAATATTTAGGTGGTAAAAATACACATTTTCATTTCTGTCATGCATTAATTCCTGAAAATCACCTGAAGGGTTAATAAACTACCTGACTGCAGTTTTCAATATATCAAGGGGTGCTGTTTTTAAAATGGTATAACTTTTGGGGGTTTCCCAATATATGGGACCCCTGAAGGCACTTCAAACATGTATAGGTCCCTAAAAAAATAAATTTTGTAAATTTACTTGAAAAAACGAAAAATTGCTGCTAAATTTTTAAACCTCCTAAAATGCTAACAAAATAAAATACAATTTTAAAAATGGTGCTGATGTAAAGCAGACGTGGGAAATGTTATTTATTAATGTTTTGCTGTGGTATGACTATCTGGATCAAAGGGATAATCATTCAAAGTTTGAAAATTGCTAATTTTTTAACATTTTTCTCAAATTTCTGATATTTTTTGTAAATAAACAAAAAAAGTACTGACCTAAATTTACCAATATCATAAAGTATAATGTGTCATAAAAGAAACATTCTCAAAATCACTAGGATTTGTTGAAGCTGGCAACTTTTGACACTATGACAAATCCAGTTAGTTTTATTTTCTGGCAAACTTTTTTAAGCCCTGGAACTTATACATTGGGTATGAAATTTATTTCCAAGCTCTACTCAACTTAATTAAAGAACTTCTAAAAGCAGAAAAAAAAACACAGAGGAAAAAGGCATGTGCAAAATGTTTTTTGTAAAAATAATGACACCAATAACCTTGTAACAAAGCCAATAAAAACACCTATTGTTCATGGCATATTTTACGAGTTTCTAAGTTTTGAGTAAAGTATGTATGTGCGGATCCCCTAAAGTTATAATAAGAGATATATACCTTTAGGCTACATTCACATGCCCAGTATTTGGTCAGGATTTTACATCAGTATTTGTAAGCCTCAGTCAGGAGTGGAATAGCTAGAGGTAAGTATACTAGAAACACGTCACCAGTTCTGTATTTATCACCCACTCCTGTTTTTGGCTTATAAATACTGTTGTAAAATGCTGATTAGTGTTGAGCCACCCCCCTAGTGTTCGAGTTCGGTTCGGTTTGTCGAATTGGGGCGTGTTCGCCGAAGGTTCGTCGAAAGTTTGATGAACACCGTCGAACCCCATTGAAACCAATGGCAAGCAAACACAAACACATACAAACACATAGAAAACACATAGAAAACAACTTAAAATGTGTCCAAAAGCTGACAAACTGCTCAGAAGACACAACAAGCAAATGGAAAAGTCACAAGTGCATATAGTCATGTGAAAAGAAAAGAGGTGGAGGAGTAAAAGGAGGAGAAGACACAGATATAGGCATGTCATGCCCTTCTAAAATCAAGAAAGGCTGGAGTAAAAATCTAAAATCAGCCTACCAACACCCAGACGTCGTGGCAAAAAAATTAAAAAAATAAATATCTTTAGGTAGAACGGCGGGTCCATTCAGAACACTTTCCTTAGAAGACGTAGTGGTATCCCCATTGGGAGTCGTGCCAAAAAAAAGAACCCAATACATTCAGACTAATCCACCATTTGTCATATCCAAGGGGCAGGTCAGTAACGACAACATCGACTCGGAACCGAGGAGGGTACTATATACTGTACCTCCTTTGATGAGGCAATCAGGTGGGTCAAGAAGTTGGGAAGGCGAAAACAGACATTGAGGGGGCGTTCCGGTTACTACCTGTGCCTCCGAATAGTGTCCAGCTATTGGGCTGCTTCTGTGAAGGAGCATGCTACATAGATCGCTGTTTGCCCATGGGGTGCTCCATATCCTGCTCACTATTTGAAGTGTTTAGTTGATTCTTCGAATGGGTCGTCATGGACGTTTCTAAGGGGGCACATATTATCCATTAACTCGATGACTTCTTATGCCTGGGCCCAAAAGATTTGCCACAGTGTGAATACAAGCGGTAGTCCAACTGCGAGAAGGAGAGAGTTGGAGGGAGAGAGGACACCCCAAAGCCGTGGGGTAAGATTGAGAAAGGAAGAAGGTGGTGTAGCTTGCTTCATGGGTGGGTACTCTGTAGAGTAGCAGAAACTGCTGCTTGGCCCAAAAAGATTTCCTGGGCTAGATGCAGTTAAAAATTAGTAATTAGATAAACAGGCGGTGTACCTTGCTTCATGGGTGGGGTACACTGCTGAGTAGCAGAAACTGCTACTAGGCCCAAAAGGATTTACTGGGCTAGATGCAGTTAAAAATTAGTAATTAGATAAACAGGCGGTGTAGCTTGCTTCATGGGTGGGCTACTCTGCTAACTAGCAGACACTGAAGCTTTGGAGCAAACCTCTGAATCCCAGGCCATAGTATGAGTAAACAGATCTGCAGACTCAACCATCTGTGTTACCCCAAGCCATAGTGTATGTAGTTTCTAAAGGTTAAAAGGGGGGGAGTGACCCCACCCACCTGGAATTGACGATGCCAATGTCATGTAAAACACAGCAAGGGAACTCCAAAAAGAGTCTCCATTTTTTCCAAAAATTGGGCCACAGACACCACTTAAGTGGCATCAATTTCGCCAGAGTTTATTAAAATGGTTGGAGAGGCGATTTTCAAAAATCATCAAGCTTTTAGTCTCCCCAGGATGACACAGGGGTAGAAAAGTCTTTGCGGATCCAGGATTTGTTCATCTTGATGAACGTTATTCTGTCTACATTGTCTGTCACTGGACAGCCGCGTGCACTTCTCTGTCAGCACACCACCAGCAGCACTGAACACACGTTCAGAGAGAACGCTGGCTGTGGGGCACAACAAGATCTCCAAGGCGTGAGTGATGAGCTCAGGCCATTCTTCCAGATTGGAAGCCCAAAATGAGCAAGGGTCCAGTTCCACAGTCATGGCATCGATGTTAACTTGGAGATACTCCTGTACCATTTTCTCTAGGCGTTGGCTATGTGTCAGACTTCTTGTCTCCTGTGGCCTTGCAAATGATGGTCTAAAAAAATTCTTGAAACGATTGGAAAAAATTGCTGTTACCACCAGATACGATGTTACTGTTAGGGTACCGTTACACTAAACGATTTACCAACGATCACGGCCAGCGATATGACCTGGCCGTGATCGTTGGTAAGTCGTTGTGTGGTCGCTGGAGAGCTGTCACACAGACAGCTCTCCAGCGACCAACGATGCCGAAGTCCCCGGGTAACCAGGGTAAACATTGGGTTACTAAGCGCAGGGCCGCGCTTAGTAATCCAATATTTACCCTGGTTACCATTGTAAATGTAAAAAAAAAAACACTACATACTTACATTCCGATGTCCATCAGGTCCCTCGCCGTCTGCTTCCCGCACTGACTGTGTCATTGCCGGCCGTAAAGCACAGCACAGCGGTGACGTCACCGCTGTGCTCTGCTTTTACTTTACGGCCGGCGCTCACAGTCAGTGCGGGAAGCCGCCGGCGAGGGACGTGACAGGCACCGGAATGTAAGTATGTAGTGTTTTATTTTAACATTTACAATGGTAACCAGGGTAAACATCGGGTTACTAAGCGCGGCCCTGCGCTTAGTAACCCGATGTTTACCCTGGTTCCAAGCGAAAACATCGCTGGATCGGTGTCACACACACCGATCCAGCGATGACAGCGGGTGATCCAGCGACGAAAGAAAGTTTCAAACGATCTGCTACGACGTACGATTCTCAGCGGGGTCCCTGATCGCAGTAGCGTGTCAGACACAGCAATATCGTATGTATATCGCTGGAATTTCATGGATCGTGCCGTCGTAGCGACCAAAGTGCCACTGTGAGACGGTACCCTTACGGTTTGAGTGATGACTCGACAGTCCCACGGTTGGCAAGTTAGAACTCAGAGATTCACTTCGTGCACCACTGGTGTTTTGTGGAAAAGCAGATGTAAGATTCTGTAACAGTCTCTGCTGATACTTCTGCATGCGTGAATCCCTTTCTATGGCAGGAATTATTTCAACAAATTTTCATTTGTACCCGGGATCTAAGAGTGTGGCAACCCAGTAGTCAGCATTAGTTCGGATTCTGACAATTCAAGGGTCATGTTGCAGGTAGTGCACCAAGAAGGCACTCATGTGTCTTGCGCATCCAGGAGGACCAATTCCTTGTTGTCTTGGTGGCGGCGAGGTGAGAATCATGCTTCCTTCCTCTGCCCTCTCCCCCGAACCTCACACAACAGAAATTTGATCAAGGTCTCCCTCATCTGATGAGTCTTCCATGTCCAGCGCCAGTTCATCCTCCACTTCTTCCTCGGCTCCTGCACCGCCCTCAACAGTTTGGCTGCTACCATGTGCCCTCAGTAATCCCTCCCCACCACCTTCCAATGCCAGCTGCCTTGGTGCTGCTGACCTTCTGGACCTTGGAGATATTATCCATTCGGCATACGACTCCTCCTGTTCCTCCTCCTCCTCCTCCTCCTCTTGTCCCACCACCTGACTCTGAATACTGTTTATGGTGTGCTCCAGCATGTAAATGACCAGAATAGTCATGCTGATAATGGCATCATCAGCGCTAAACATCTTCGTCGCTATTTCAAAACTGTGCAGAAGGGTGCATAGGTCCCTGATCTGAGACCACTCCTGCAGTGTGATTTGCCCCACCTCTGGATCTCGTTGGCCCAGGCTATACGTCATAACATATTGCACCAGGGCTCGTTTGTCCTGCCATAGTCGCTGCAACATGTGCAGAGCTGATTTCCACCGTGTGGGCACATTGCATTTCAGCCGGTGAACTGGCAGTCCCAGCGACTTCTGTAGAGATGCAAGTTGTTGAGCTGCAGGATGTGAACGGCAGAAGTGAGCACACAGCGACCGTGCCCTCTGCAGAAGCCCATCTAGTCCGGGATAGTGGGATAAAAATTACTGGACAACCAGGTTCAAAATGTGAGCCATACAAGGCACGTGTGTGACATTGCCCCGGCAAAGGGTCGCACCCAGGTTTGCAGCATTGTCGCACATGGCCTTCACTGGCTGCAGGTTCAATGGAGACAACCATTGATGGAACTCGGTCTCCAGAGCTGACCACAACTCCTCAGCTGTGTGACTCACATTTCCCACAACATTTCAAGGTACGCACCGCCTGATACCATTGAGCCCTGGTGACAGCATATTAAGGAGGTGTGCAGGATTCCTTCTGCGCAGTTAGAACACGGGTGGCATTACCAGACAGGCTTTGGGTGTAGGTGGAGGACCGAGAGGAGGTTGTGGAGGCAGAAGCAGTGGAAGAACTTAGAGATACAGAGGATCTACGCTCAACTCGTGGGGATGGGAAGACTTGGACAGCAGCCCCTTCTCCTGATGTCACCTTAGTTACCCAGTGCCCAGTCACTGACATGTAATGCCCCTGTCCATGTCTACTCGTCCAAGTGTCTGTGGTGAAATGCACCCTGTCACACACAGCGTTTCTCAAGGAAGCAGTGATGTTGTGTGCGGCATTCTGCTGTGTAGCACAGGCACAGCTTTCTTTGAGAAGTAGTGGCGACTGGGCATGTGGTACTGGGACACTGCAACGGACATAAGGTCTCGAAAATCCTCTGTGTCCACCAGGCTGAAAGGCAGCATTTCTGTAGCTAACAGCTTGCAGATGGTGAAATTCAACCTCTTAGCTTTGTCATGGCTAGGAGGAAATGGTCTTTTACTTGTCCACATCTGAGGGACCGAGGGCTGGCTGCCATGCTTAGACAGGGTTGAGTAGGGTGTCCCTGGCAAACTGCTGGTCTGTGAGGAAGGTGCAGGCAGAGATATTGTTAAAATAAAAATGTATATAGGAATGGTGCAAAGTAGGGTTGAGCGAAACGGGTCGTTCATTTTCAAAAGTCGCCGACTTTTGGCTAAGTCGGCGTCTCATGAAACCCGATCCGACCCCTGTACTTGTCGGCCATGCGGTACGCGACTTTCGCGCCAAAGTCGCGTTTCAATGACGCGAAAAGCGCCATTTCTCAGCCAATGAAGGTGAACGCAGAGTGTGGGCAGCGTGATGACATAGGTCCTGGTCCCCACCATCTTAGAGAAGGGCATTGCAGTGATTGGCTTGCTGTCTGCGGCGTCACAGGGGCTATAAAGGGGCGTTCCCGCCGACCGCCATCTTACTGCTGCTGATCTGAGCTTAGGGAGAGGTTGCTGCCGCTTCGTCAGAAGCAGGGATAGCGTTAGGCAGGGTCCACTAACCACCAAACCGCTTGTGCCGTAGCGATTTCCACTGTCCAACACCACCTTCGGTGTGCAGGGACAGTGGAAGCTATTTTTTTTTTTGTTTTCCCTCAGCGCTGTAGCTCATTGGGCTGCCCTAGAAGGCTCTGTAATAGCTGTATTGCTGTGTGTACGCCACTGTGGAAACCAACTGCTTTTTTCAAAGCACATATCCTCTTGTTCCTTCCTTTCTGCACAGCTATCTTTTTTGTTTGTCCACACTTTTTATTTAATTTGTGCATCAGTCCACTCCTATTGCTGCCTGCCATACCTGGCTTACATTACTGCAGGGAGATAGTAATTGTAGGACAGTCCCTGTTTTTTTTTTTGTTTTTTTTTTGTGGAAGATTAAGATTGGCATTTCTGCTACAGTGCCATCCCTGTGTGTGCCATCTCTCACTGAGTGGGCCATAGAAAGCCTATTTATTTTTTTCCTTGATTTGTGTTCTAAAATCTACCTCAACACAAAAACACTACATCAATCAGTGGGAGAAAAATATTGGCCTCAGTCAGGGCTTGTGTGCCACTCCTGTGTGTGCCATCTCTCATTCAGTGGGCCATGCAAAGCCTATTTATTTTTTTGTTTTTTTTAATATTATTGGGTTTCTAAAGTCTCCGTGAAAAAAAAAAAAACATAAAAAACAGTGGGAGAGTAATATTGCCCTTTCAGCTTGTGTGCCAGTCTTGACTCCTGGGTGTGCCACCTCTCTCTCTCTAATTGTGGGCCATAGAAAGCCTATTTATTTTTTTGCTTTTTTTAATATTATTTGGTTTCTAAAGTCTCCCTGAAAAAAAAAAAATACATAAAAAAACAGTGGGAGAGTAATATTGCACTTTCAGCTTGTGTGCCAGTCTTGACTCCTGGGTGTGCCACCTCTCTCTCTCTAATTGTGGGCCATAGAAAGCCTATTTATTTTTTTCCTAGATTTGTGTTCTAAAATCTACCTCAACACAAAAACACTACATCAATCAGTGGGAGAAAAATATTGGCCTCAGTCAGGGCTTGTGTGCCACTCCTGTGTGTGCCATCTCTCATTCAGTGGGCCATACAAAGCCTATTTATTTATTTATTTTTTTTAATATTATTGGGTTTCTAAAGTCTCCGTGAAAAAAAAAAAAACATAAAAAAACAGTGGGAGAGTAATATTGCCCTTTCAGCTTGTGTGCCAGTCTTGACTCCTGGGTGTGCCACCTCTCTCTCTCTAATTGTGGGCCATAGAAAGCCTATTTATTTTTTTGCTTTTTTTAATATTATTTGGTTTCTAAAGTCTCCCTGAAAAAAAAAAAAAAACATAAAAAAACAGTGGGAGAGTAATATTGCCCTTTCAGCTTGTGTGCCAGTCTTGACTCCTGGGTGTGCCACCTCTCTCTCTCTAATTGTGGGCCATAGAAAGCCTATTTATTTTTTTGCTTTTTTTAATATTATTTGGCTTCTAAAGTCTCCCTGAAAAAAAAAAATACTTAAAAAAACAGTGGGAGAGTAATATTGCCCTTTCAGCTTGTGTGCCAGTCTTGACTCCTGGGTGTGCCACCTCTCTCTCTCTAATTTTGGGCCATAGAAAGCCTATTTATTTTTTTGCTTTTTTTAATATTATTTGGTTTCTAAAGTCTCCCTGAAAAAAAAAAATACATAAAAAAACAGTGGGAGAGTAATATTGCCCTTTCAGCTTGTGTGCCAGTCTTGACTCCTGGGTGTGCCACCTCTCTCTCTCTAATTGTGGGCCACAGAAAGCCTATTTATTTTTTTCCTAGATTTGTGTTCTAAAATCTACCTCAACACAAAAACACTACATCAATCAGTGGGAGAAAAATATTGGCCTCAGTCAGGGCTTGTGTGCCACTCCTGTGTGTGCCACTCCTGTGTGTGCCATCTCTCATTCAGTGGGCCATACAAAGCCTATTTATTTTTTTGTTTTTTTTAATATTATTGGGTTTCTAAAGTCTCCGTGAAAAAAAAAAAATACATAAAAAAACAGTGGGAGAGTAATATTGCCCTTTCAGCTTGTGTGCCAATCTTGACTCCTGGGTGTGCCACCTCTCTCTCTCTCTAATTGTGGGCCATAGAAAGGCTATTTTTTTTTTATTAGTATTTGGTTTCTAAATTGTCCCTGAAAAAAACATTTTATCTTATTTGGTTTCTAAAGTCTCCCTGAGAAAAAAAAAAAAAAAATTAGGTGGGAGAATAATATTGACATTAGTGCTTGAGTGACAGTCCTGCGTGTGTGTCATCTCTGTGATTTTGTGCCACAGAAAACAGAGTGTGTAACATTGTGCCTGATTTTCCTTGTGGTCTCACCAACCTGTTAAGGGATATAGAAATCATACTGAAGTTATAGCTCACCGTGTAAGTTGTTTGACAGCAACAAATAAAGTTACTTTGGTTCATTTTTTAAAACAATGAGGAAGTCTGGTGCAAGAGGTCGTGGCCGTGGGCGTTCATTGTCAGCTGGTAATGATGGCAGTGGTAGTGGAGCATCAGGTGGTCGTGGGGATAAAAATATTCCACCTAAGTCTGGAGCTGTGGAGCCAGTTTCGTCGTCTGGCTACACAAGGCCTCGAACGCTCTCTTTTCTGGGAGTAGGAAAAACGCTTTTAAAGCCGGAGCAGCAACAGCAAGTTTTGGCTTACATTGCAGACTCAGCCTCTAGCTCTTTTGCCTCCTCTTCTGAAACTGGTAAATGTAAAAGCAGCGCGTCGCTTGTGGATGTTCACGGTCAGGGACAAGTCGCTTCCTTGTCCTCCTCAGCAAAAACTACAACAAGAGAGAAGGATGCAGCAGGCGACAAAACAGGTCACTCCATGGAGCTCTTTACACATACCGTCCCTGGCTTAGAAAGTGAAACACTTAACAGGCCATGCCCATTACAAGTAGATTCTGACATGGAGTGCACTGATGCACAGCCACAGCCAGAGTACTATGCTGCTCCTTTGACTCAGACCACCACATTGCCCTCTCAGGGTACAGATCCACAATCAGACCCTGATGAGACTATGTTGCCCCGCCACGAACGCTATACCACAGACCGACACAGTGACACAGACGAAGTTGCACACGAGCTCAAAGAGGAGGTAATAGATGACCCGGTTGTTGACCCCGATTGGCAGCCATTGGGGGAACAGGGTGCAGGCAGCAGTAGTTCAGAAGCGGAGGTAGAGGAGGGGCCGCAGCAGGCATCAACATCGCAACAGGTTCCATCTGCCGGGCCCCTATCTGGCCCAAAACGCGTGTCAAAGCCAAAACCTGTTGGAGCACAGCGTTGCCATCCGGTTAAAGCTCAGTCTGCAATCCCTGAAAAGGGATCCGATGCTAGGAAGAGTGCAGTCTGGCATTTTTTTAAACAACATCCAATTGATCAGCGCAAAGTCATCTGTCAAAAATGTTCTACTAGCTTAAGCAGAGGTCAGAATCTGAAAAGTCTCAATACTAGTTGCATGCATAGACACTTAACCACCATGCATTTTCAAGCCTGGACTAACTACCAAACGTCCCTTAAGGTTGTAACACCCTCGTCCAATGAAGCTAGTCATCAACGCAACATCCCTTCCGTCACTGTAAGGCCACCATTTTCCGCACCACCGGCAGTATCTGTGCAGGTTTCTTTGCCAGCCAAAAGCAGTCAGGGTCAGGGAATCACCAGTTTTGTAGGCGGAAATATTGCATCTAGGGCACCGGCTGATACAATACCGTATCCAACCGTCTCTCAGTCTGCCATGTCCACCGGCACACCCGCAAGTTCCACGATCTCCATCTCTCCAGTTCAGCTCACACTACATGAGACTCTGGTTAGAAAAAGGAAGTACTTATCCTCGCATCCGCGTACACAGGGTTTTAACGCCCACATAGCTAGACTAATCTCGTTAGAGATGATGCCCTACCGGTTAGTTGAAAGCGAAGCTTTCAAAGCCCTGATGGAGTACGCTGAACCACGATACGAGCTACCCAGTCGACACTTTTTTTCCAGAAAAGCCATCCCAGCCCTGCACCAGCATGTTAAACAGCGCATCGTCCATGCACTCAGGCAATCTGTGAGTACAAAGGTGCACCTGACTACAGATGCATGGACCAGTAGGCATGGCCAGGGACGTTGTGTGTCCATCACGGCACACTGGGTGAATGTGGTGGATGCAGGGTCCACAGGGGACATCAATTTCGGGACAGTTGTGCCTAGCCCACGGTGTAGGAAACAGTTGGCTGTAGGCGTTCGCACCCCCTCCTCCTCCTCCTCCTCGTCCTCCTGCAGAAGCTACAGCTCTTCCACAGACCGCAGTCGGCCAACCACTCCATCGGCAGATGACACTGTTGCACACCAGTTGCCCCATTATGGGCCAGCTACTGGCAAGCGTCAGCAGGCTGTATTGGCTATGAAGTGTTTGGGCGACAACAGACACACCGCGGAAGTTCTGTCCGAGTTCTTGCAACAAGAAACGCAGTCGTGGCTGGGCACAGTAGATCTTGAGGCAGGCAAGGTAGTGAGTGATAACGGAAGGAATTTCATGGCTGCCATCTCCCTTTCCCAACTGAAACACATTCCTTGCCTGGCTCACACCTTAAACCTGGTGGTGCAGTGCTTATTGAAAACTTATCCTGGGTTCTCCGACCTGCTCCTCAAAGTGCGTGGACTTTGCTCACATATCCGACGTTCGCCTGTACACGCCAGCCGTATGCAGACCTATCAGCGGTCTTTGAACCTTCCCCAGCATCGCCTAATCATAGACGTTGCAACAAGGTGGAACTCAACACTGCACATGCTTCAGAGACTGTGCCAACAGAGGTGGGCTGTTATGTTTTTGTGGGAGGATACACATACACGGGCAGGCAGTAGGATGGCAGACATGGAGTTGTCAGGTGTGCAGTGGTCGAAGATACAAGACATGTGTCAAGTCCTTCAGTGTTTTGAGGAATGCACACGGCTGGTTAGTGCAGACAACGCCGTAATAAGCATGAGCATCCCCCTAATGCGTCTGCTGATGCAAAGTTTGACGCACATAAAGGAGCAGGCGTCTGCACCAGAGGAAGAGGAAAGCCTTGATGACAGTCAGCCATTGTCTGGTCAGGGCAGTGTACAGGACGAGGTAGCGGGCGAAGAGGAGGTGGAGGACGAGGAGGATGATGGGGATGAGTATATTTTTAATGCGGAACCTTTCCCGGGGGCACTGGAAATTGGTTGCGTGTCAAGGCCGGGTTCTGGTTTTTTGAGGGACACAAGTGACGTAGATTTGCCTGCAACTGCCCCTCACCCAATCACAACCGGAGATTTGACAACTGGAACTTTGGCCCACATGGCGGATTATGCCTTACATATCCTAAAAAGGGACACACGCATAACGAAAATGATGAACGATGACGATTACTGGTTGGCCTGCCTCCTTGATCCACGCTATAAAGGCAAATTGCAAAATATTATGCCACATGAGAACTTGGAACTAATATTAGCAACCAAACAATCAACTCTTGTTGACCGTTTGCTTCAGGCATTCCCAGCACACAGCGCACGTGATCGTTCTCACACGAGCTCAAGGGGGCAACAGACTAGGAGTGTTAGGGGTGCACACATCAGAAGTGGCTTTGGACAGAGGGGTTTTCTGACCAGGTTGTGGAGTGATTTTGCTATGACCGCAGACAGGACAGGTACTGCTGCATCAATTGAAAGTGACAGGAGACAACATTTGTCCAGTATGGTTACTAACTATTTTTCATCCCTTATCGATGTTCTCCCTCAACCGTCATTCCCATTTGATTACTGGGCATCAAAATTAGACACCTGGCCAGAATTGGCAGAATATGCATTGCAGGAGCTTGCTTGCCCGGCAGCAAGTGTCCTATCAGAAAGAGTATTCAGTGCTGCAGGTTCAATATTAACCGAAAAAAGGACTCGTCTGGCTACCCAAAATGTTGACGATCTAACATTCATTAAAATGAACCACAACTGGATTTCGAAATCTTTTGCCCCACCTTGCCCGGCCGACACCTAGCTTTCCTATGAAAAGCTCTTGCCTGTGGACTACTGTGAATTACTTTTCTAATGTCTAATTTGCTGCAGCTGATTGTCCAGCATACGACATGTTTACACCTCCCTAAATGGCCAAACTCCCCACACGGGGCCGTGGTATCGCGACTTGGCGCAAGCACCCGTGAGACTGCTGTTTGTCTGAAGAGGTGGGTGTACTCGCTTTTGGTCGACGGCATTGCTACTGGGTTCCTCATAGTACAATAAAGTGTCTCTGGCGGTGGTGGTGCGCACCCAACGTCAGACACACTGTTGTAACATGAGGGGCCTTGGGCCTGTAACGCCGGCCACAAGAGAGTTCACCCACCCCCAGGTCAAACATTGCTCTACCACTTCCACAGTTATCTCTCACACTTCCACCAATGTTAAGTCTATGCGCTGACATCCTTCCATACCTGCCACTGACAATACCATTGTGTTGACATGTATGATGGTACTTAACATAGTCAGGGGCAGTGTCCTCTATTTACCACAGTAAATACTTTGCGCAAAATTAGTAGGTCTGAAACAACGCAGAGGATCCCACCCCTGAACCTAATGATTGCACCCTTTAGTGTTTTTGTTTTGTTTTAATGCGAGACATTCACATTTAGTTGTTGTTTTGGACTACTAACTGGCAGACACTCATTACAATCGGCCTCCGTTGACCAGACCACTGCTGCCCGTGTACCCCTGTAACTAATAATAAAGTGCCTACAGCCAGCCCAATTTAATTATGTTAGGCCTTCGAAGCCTGTCTGCGGTCCCTCCTTCCACTAGGCCTCCACTGACCAGACCACTGCTGCCCGTGTACCCCTGTAACTAATAATAAAGTGCCTACAGCCAGCCCAATTTAATTATGTTAGGCCTTCGAAGCCTGTCTGCGGTCCCTCCTTCCACTAGGCCTCCACTGACCAGACCACTGCTGCCCGTGTACCCCTGGAACCAATTATAAAGTGCCTACAGCCACCCCAATTTAATTATGTTAGGCCTTCGAAGCCTGTCTGCGGTCCCTCCTTCCACTAGGCCTCCACTGACCAGACCACTGCTGCCCGTGTACCCCTGGAACCAATTATACAGTGCCTACAGCCAGCCCAATTTAATTATGTTAGGCCTTCTAAGCCTGTCTGCGGTCCCTCCTTCCACTAGGCCTCCACTGACCAGACCACTGCTGCCCGTGTACCCCTTTAACTAATAATAAAGTGCCTACAGCCAGCCCAATTTAATTATGTTAGGCCTTCGAAGCCTGTCTGCGGTCCCTCCTTCCACTAGGCCTCCACTGACCAGACCACTGCTGCCCGTGAACCCCTGGAACCAATTATAAAGTGCCTACAGCCAGCACAATTTAATTATGTTAGGCCTTCGAAGCCTGTCTGCGGTCCCTCCTTCCACTAGGCCTCCACTGACCAGACCACTGCTGCCCGTGTACCCCTGGAACCAATTATAAAGTGGCTACAGCCAGCCCAATTTAATTATGTTAGGCCTTCGAAGCCTGTCTGCGGTCCCTCCTTCCACTAGGCCTCCACTGACCAGACCACTGCTGCCCGTGTACCCCTTTAACTAATAATAAAGTGCCTACAGCCAGCCCAATTTAATTATGTTAGGCCTTCGAAGCCTGTCTGCGGTCCCTCCTTCCACTAGGCCTCCACTAACCAGACCACTGCTGCCCATGTACCCCTGGAACCAATTATAAAGTGCCTACAGCCAGCCCAATTTAATTATGTTAGGCCTTCGAAGCCTGTCTGCGGTCCCTCCTTCCACTAGGCCTCCACTGACCAGACCACTGCTGCCCGTGTACCCCTGGAACCAATTATAAAGTGCCTACAGCCAGCCCAATTTAATTATGTTAGGCCTTCGAAGCCTGTCTGCGGTCCCTCCTTCCACTAGGCCTCCACTGACCAGACCACTGCTGCCCGTGTACCCCTGGAACCAATTATAAAGTGCCTATAGCCAGCCCAATTTAATTATGTTAGGCCTTCGAAGCCTGTCTGCGGTCCCTCCTTCCACTAGGCCTCCACTGACCAGACCACTGCTGCCCGTGTACCCCTGTAACTAATAATAAAGTGCCTACAGCCAGCCCAATTTAATTATGTTAGGCCTTCGAAGCCTGTCTGCGGTCCCTCCTTCCACTAGGCCTCCACTGACTAGACCACTGCTGCCCGTGTACCCCTGTAACTAATAATAAAGTGCCTACAGCCAGCCCAATTTAATTATGTTAGGCCTTCGAAGCCTGTCTGCGGTCCCTCCTTCCACTAGGCCTCCACTGACCAGACCACTGCTGCCCGTGTACCCCTCTAACTAATAATAAAGTGCCTACAGCCAGCCCAATTTAATTATGTTAGGCCTTCGAAGCCTGTCTGCGGTCCCTCCTTCCACTAGGCCTCCACTGACCAGACCACTGCTGCCCGTGTACCCCTGGAACCAATTATAAAGTGCCTACAGCCAGCCCAATTTAATTATGTTAGGCCTTCGAAGCCTGTCTGCGGTCCCTCCTTCCACTAGGCCTCCACTGACCAGACCACTGCTGCCCGTGTACCCCTGGAACCAATTATAAAGTGGCTACAGCCAGCCCAATTTAATTATGTTAGGCCTTCGAAGCCTGTCTGTGGTCCCTCCTTCCACTAGGCCTCCACTGACCAGACCACTGCTGCCCGTGTACCCCTGTAACTAATAATAAAGTGCCTACAGCCAGCCCAATTTAATTATGTTAGGCCTTCGAAGCCTGTCTGTGGTCCCTCCTTCCACTAGGCCTCCACTGACCAGACCACTGCTGCCCGTGTACCCCTGTAACTAATAATAAAGTGCCTACAGCCAGCCCAATTTAATTATGTTAGGCCTTTGAAGCCTGTCTGCGGTCCCTCCTTCCACTAGGCCTCCACTGACCAGACCACTGCTGCCCGTGTACCCCTGGAACCAATTATAAAGTGCCTACAGCCAGCCCAATTTAATTATGTTAGGCCTTCGAAGCCTGTCTGCGGTCCCTCCTTCCACTAGGCCTCCACTGACCAGACCACTGCTGCCCGTGTACCCCTGGAACCAATTATAAAGTGGCTACAGCCAGCCCAATTTAATTATGTTAGGCCTTCGAAGCCTGTCTGCGGTCCCTCCTTCCACTAGGCCTCCACTGACCAGACCACTGCTGCCCGTGTACCCCTGTAACTAATAATAAAGTGCCTACAGCCAGCCCAATTTAATTATGTTAGGCCTTCGAAGCCTGTCTGCGGTCCCTCCTTCCACTAGGCCTCCACTGACCAGACCACTGCTGCCCGTGTACCCCTGGAACCAATTATAAAGTGCCTACAGCCAGCCCAATTTAATTATGTTAGGCCTTCGAAGCCTGTCTGCGGTCCCTCCTTCCACTAGGCCTCCACTGACCAGACCACTGCTGCCCGTGTACCCCTGTAACTAATAATAAAGTGCCTACAGCCAGCCCAATTTAATTATGTTAGGCCTTCGAAGCCTGTCTGTGGTCCCTCCTTCCACTAGGCCTCCACTGACTAGACCACTGCTGCCCGTGTACCCCTGTAACTAATAATAAAGTGCCTACAGCCAGCCCAATTTAATTATGTTAGGCCTTCGAAGCCTGTCTGCGGTCCCTCCTTCCACTAGGCCTCCACTGACCAGACCACTGCTGCCCGTGTACCCCTGGAACCAATTATAAAGTGCATAGAGCCTATTTTTTAATTTAATTTAATATTAATAAAGCCAGGATGAACTACGATATACCACGCTATGAGCTACCCAGTTGACAATTCTTTTGCGAGAAAAGCCATCCCACCCCTCCACCTGCATGTTAAAGACCGCATTGTCCTTGCATTCTGTCAATTTGTCAGTCCAAAGGTATACCTGACAACAGACACATGGACCTGTAGGCCTGGCCACGGAAGGTTACGTGTCCTTTGTGGCTCAATGGGTTAATGTATTGGATGCATGGTCCACACAGGGGACAGCCTGCAAAGTCTGTCTGCAGTCCCTAATTCAAGTTGGCCTCAACTGAATAAAGCTGAGCTTCTACCTTCTGGCTCAGATTAACTGCTGTTTTTTAAAAAATTGGCTTTTCCGTCCTTCTAAAGGTGTCTGCCCCTGCCTGGTGTTGTCCTCAACTGAATAAAGCTGAGCTTCTACCTTCTGTTCCAAATTACCATTTTTAAAAATGCCATTGGCTGTTCCGGCCTACTAAAGGTGTCTGTCTGCCCCTGCCTGGTGTTGTCCTCAACTGAATAAAGCTGAGCTTCAACCTTCAGTTCCAAACATACAACAAAAAACTGGTACAATACAAAAAGTGGCCTCCAGCTACAAAAACTTTCTCCTACAAGTAGTTAACTGACAGTTTTTTTTCCAGTGAAAACACAGATATGGCATCCAACGAGTGTTGTCCTGTCTCGTCTTCTTTATATTATTGCCAAGAAGCTGCAACTGAATAAAGCTGTGCTTCAACCTTCAGTTCCAAATTACCATTTTTAAAAATGCAATTGGCTGTTCCGGCCTACTAAAGGTGTCTGTCTGCCCCTGCCTGGTGTTGTCCTCAACTGAATAAAGCTGAGCTTCAACCTTCAGTTCCAAACATACAACCAAAAACTGGTACAATACAAAAAGTGGCCTCCAGCTACAAAAACTTTCTCCTACAAGTAGTTAAATGACAGTTTTTTTTCCAGTGAAAACACAGATATGGCATCCAACGAGTGTTGTCCTGTCTCGTCTTCTTTATATTATTGCCAAGAAGCTGCAACTGAATAAAGCTGTGCTTCAACCTTCAGTTCCAAATTACCATTTTTAAAAATGCAATTGGCTGTTCCGGCATACTAAAGGTGAATGTCTGCCCCTGCCTGGTGTTGTCCTCAACTGAATAAAGCTGAGCTTCAACCTTCAGTTCCAAACATACAACCAAAAACTGGTACAATACAAAAAGTGGCCTCCAGCTACAAAAACTTTCTCCTACAAGTAGTTAAATGACAGTTTTTTTTCCAGTGAAAACACAGATATGGCATCCAACGAGTGTTGTCCTGTCTCGTCTTCTTTATATTATTGCCAAGAAGCTGCAACTGAATAAAGCTGTGCTTCAACCTTCAGTTCCAAATTACCATTTTTAAAAATGCAATTGGCTGTTCCGGCCTACTAAAGGTGAATGTCTGCCCCTGCCTGGTGTTGTCCTCAACTGAATAAAGCTGTGCTTCTACCTTCTGTTCCAAATGACCATTTTTAAAAATGCCATTGGCTGTTCCGGCCTACTAAAGGTGTCTGTCTGCCCCTGCCTGGTGTTGTCCTCAACTGAATAAAGCTGAGCTTCAACCTTCAGTTCCAAATTACCATTTTTAAAAATGCAATTGGCTGTTCTGGCCTACTAAAGGTGAATGTCTGCCCCTGCCTGGTGTTGTCCTCAACTGAATAAAGCTGAGCTTCTACCTTCTGTTCCAAATTACCATTTTTAAAAATGCCATTGGCTGTTCCGGCCTACTAAAGGTGTCTGTCTGCCCCTGCCTGGTGTTGTCCTCAACTGAATAAAGCTGAGCTTCAACCTTCAGTTCCAAACATACAACCAAAAACTGGTACAATACAAAAAGTGGCCTCCAGCTACAAAAACTTTCTCCTACAAGTAGTTAAATGACAGTTTTTTTTCCAGTGAAACCACAGATATGGCATCCAACGAGTGTTGTCCTGTCTCGTCTTCTTTATATTATTGCCAAGAAGCTGCAACTGAATAAAGCTGTGCTTCAACCTTCAGTTCCAAATTACCATTTTTAAAAATGCAATTGGCTGTTCCGGCCTACTAAAGGTGTCTGTCTGCCCCTGCCTGGTGTTGTCCTCAACTGAATAAAGCTGAGCTTCTACCTTCTGTTCCAAATTACCATTTTTAAAAATGCAATTGGCTGTTCCGGCCTACTAAAGGTGTCTGTCTGCCCCTGCCTGGTGTTGTCCTCAACTGAATAAAGCTGAGCTTCAACCTTCAGTTCCAAATTACCATTTTTAAAAATGCAATTGGCTGTTCCGGCCTACTAAAGGTGTCTGTCTGCCCCTGCCTGGTGTTGTCCTCAACTGAATAAAGCTGAGCTTCAACCTTCAGTTCCAAATTACCATTTTTAAAAATGCAATTGGCTGTTCCGGCCTACTAAAGGTGAATGTCTGCCCCTGCCTGGTGTTGTCCTCAACTGAATAAAGCTGAGCTTCTACCTTCTGTTCCAAATTACCATTTTTAAAAATGCCATTGGCTGTTCCGGCCTACTAAAGGTGTCTGTCTGCCCCTGCCTGGTGTTGTCCTCAACTGAATAAAGCTGAGCTTCAACCTTCAGTTCCAAATTACCATTTTTAAAAATGC
Organism: Ranitomeya variabilis; assembly: GCF_051348905.1. NCBI lineage: Eukaryota > Metazoa > Chordata > Amphibia > Anura > Dendrobatidae > Ranitomeya > Ranitomeya variabilis. The sequence continues at coordinate 725,302,471 of NC_135233.1, forward strand.
AATTGGCTGTTCCGGCCTACTAAAGGTGAATGTCTGCCCCTGCCTGGTGTTGTCCTCAACTGAATAAAGCTGAGCTTCTACCTTCTGTTCCAAATTACCATTTTTAAAAATGCCATTGGCTGTTCCGGCCTACTAAAGGTGTCTGTCTGCCCCTGCCTGGTGTTGTCCTCAACTGAATAAAGCTGAGCTTCAACCTTCAGTTCCAAATTACCATTTTTAAAAATGCAATTGGCTGTTCCGGCCTACTAAAGGTGTCTGTCTGCCCCTGCCTGGTGTTGTCCTCAACTGAATAAAGCTGAGCTTCAACCTTCAGTTCCAAATTACCATTTTTAAAAATGCAATTGGCTGTTCCGGCCTACTAAAGGTGAATGTCGGCCCCTGCCTGGTGTTGTCCTCAACTGAATAAAGCTGAGCTTCTACCTTCTGTTCCAAATTACCATTTTTAAAAATGCCATTGGCTGTTCCGGCCTACTAAAGGTGTCTGTCTGCCCCTGCCTGGTGTTGTCCTCAACTGAATAAAGCTGAGCTTCAACCTTCAGTTCCAAATTACCATTTTTAAAAGTGCAATTGGCTGTTCCGGCCTACTAAAGGTGTCTGTCTGCCCCTGCCTGGTGTTGTCCTCAACTGAATAAAGCTGAGCTTCAACCTTCAGTTCCAAATTACCATTTTTAAAAATGCAATTGGCTGTTCCGGCCTACTAAAGGTGAATGTCTGCCCCTACCTGGTGTTGTCCTCAACTGAATAAAGCTGAGCTTCTACCTTCTGTTCCAAATTACCATTTTTAAAAATGCCATTGGCTGTTCCGGCCTACTAAAGGTGTCTGTCTGCCCCTGCCTGGTGTTGTCCTCAACTGAATAAAGCTGAGCTTCAACCTTCAGTTCCAAATTACCATTTTTAAAAATGCAATTGGCTGTTCCGGCCTACTAAAGGTGAATGTCTGCCCCTGCCTGGTGTTGTCCTCAACTGAATAAAGCTGAGCTTCTACCTTCTGTTCCAAATTACCATTTTTAAAAATGCCATTGGCTGTTCCGGCCTACTAAAGGTGTCTGTCTGCCCCTGCCTGGTGTTGTCCTCAACTGAATAAAGCTGAGCTTCAACCTTCAGTTCCAAACATACAACCAAAAACTGGTACAATACAAAAAGTGGCCTCCAGCTACAAAAACTTTATCCTACAAGTAGTTAAATGACAGTTTTTTTTCCAGTGAAAACACAGATATGGCATCCAACGAGTGTTGTCCTGTCTCGTCTTCTTTATATTATTGCCAAGAAGCTGCAACTGAATACAGCTGTGCTTCAACCTTCAGTTCCAAATTACCATTTTTAAAAATGCAATTGGCTGTTCCGGCCTACTAAAGGTGAATGTCTGCCCCTGCCTGGTGTTGTCCTCAACTGAATAAAGCTGAGCTTCTACCTTCTGTTCCAAATTACCATTTTTAAAAATGCCATTGGCTGTTCCGGCCTACTAAAGGTGTCTGTCTGCCCCTGCCTGGTGTTGTCCTCAACTGAATAAAGCTGAGCTTCTACCTTCTGTTCCAAATTACCATTTTTAAAAATGCAATTGGCTGTTCCGGCCTACTAAAGGTGTCTGTCTGCCCCTGCCTGGTGTTGTCCTCAACTGAATAAAGCTGAGCTTCAACCTTCAGTTCCAAATTACCATTTTTAAAAATGCAATTGGCTGTTCCGGCCTACTAAAGGGGTCTGCCCCTGCCTGGTGTTGTCCTCAACTGAATAAAGCTGAGCTTCTACCTTCTGCCTCTTACTAACTGCTGTTTTTTAAAAAAATTGGCTGTTCCTGCCTACTAAAGGTGTCTGTCTGCCCCTGCCTGGTGTTGTCCTCAACTGAACAAAGCTGAGCTTCCACATTCTGGCTTTCGCCCTATACTATCAAATATTAAACTGCATTTGGCCTACTAGTGTGGTTAGGCCCTTGAAACAGTGTCTGCTGCTCTTGGGTTTGCTACTCCACTGAACAAAGCAATGCCGCCTGTTTAGTCCTGTTACCAATTTTGAACTGCATTTAGCCTACTTTATTCTTTGGCCCTATATCTGTTTCCTCCTCATCCTGCCCATTGCCCAGCCACTGCTAGATGAGTCTGCTGGTACATTGACCTACACCACTACATTCCCCTTATACTCTACACAGCCAGAATCTGACCCTGCTGAAAGTAAGGTTCCCCTTCCCGCATGTTATACCACCTTACACAGGGACAGAGAGGAAGGTGCAGATGAAAGTGCAGGTTCCTTCATCAGGTGGGGGGGCATACTCATTGGCGACGTCACTGGCACAGGGCCCCTCAGAGTACGCAAAAGTGTCGCTGCTGGTGGGAGGCGCCCCCGCCATGCAAACACACCGCTGTACTTTGAGGGGCCCTGTGCCAGTGCCAATGCGAACGAGTGGGCCCCCCCTGCTTGCTCAGGATCACAGCACTTGCAACGTTGAAATACTTACCTTTCCCTGCAACACCGCCGTGACGTAGTCCGCATTTCCTGGGCCCACGAAAAACTTGAGCCAGCCCTACTCCCCCCACAACTTTTGCCAAATGACCCCCAATTCCCTATGCCCAACTATTATTATAAAGTTAATTAAGATTGACAAGCTTCAGAAACAAGAATGGATGTTTTTGGCATTAAAATGGGCACTGTAGGTGTTTTCCTGGCCTCCACTCACTGCCGACTATGTTTCCCCATTGACTTGCATTGGGTTTCGTGTTTCGGTCGATCCCCGACTTTTAGCGATAATCGGCCGACTGCACTCGACTCGACTCTGGACAAAATCGGGTTTCACAAAACCCGACTCGATCTTAAAAAAATGAAAGTCGCTCAACTCTAGTGCAAAGTGCTAAAGGGCTAATAGACATGCTGCGAATCAAACAATTACCACAAAGAATTGTGAAGAATCCAGATCAATTAATGAATAGATATATGTATCTAGGATACATGTATCAGCAATTCGCGCTGATTCAGGCTCCTATAGAGGAGGACCACTGATGATGGTTGACCCCAGAGAAATAATGTGTAAGTCAGTATGGGGTGACAGTACAGAGTCCAATATGAATCCCCAATAAATACCAAGCGGAACAGATATAAAACCTTGAAAACAGTCTGTGTAGAAAATTTTGTTATGAAGGTATAGTTCTTACCCCAATCCGGAGTCCATAGGGGAAGGTAATCCACAGTGGTAGAGAAGTTCACGATGAAGGGAGATATCCAAATGTCAGTAGATGGCTGCCCTGGCTGGTGGCGGCATGCCTCTCCCCAGCTGGCAACGTGCAGCGGCATCCAAACAGGCGGGCATCCCACCCAGTGCAAGCGGTGAGAACAGCGCGTCCGAAGGACCTGCGTGACGAAGTGAGTAACGTGACCGCGCACGCTTGGTATTTATTGGGGATTCATATTGGACTCTGTACTGTCAGCCCATACTGACTTACACATTATTTCTCTGGGGTCAACCATCAACAGTGGTCCTCCTCTATAGGGACCTGAATCAGCGCAAATTGCTGATACATGTATCCTAGATACATATATCTATTCATTAAGAGATATTATGTTGCCTTGTTCAAAATGTGGTGGTCTTGATGTCGGAGAGCGCTCAACACCAGCAGGTGTTTCTACTTGCAAATGTCCTGATGACCTGCCAATCACACTGGCTGTTGAGGGTAAAGAGGCGGAAGGTCTGCATCCAAAACCATGTGCGACTGCTGTCCCCACAGTCACAGAGGATGAAGAGGCCGTGGATGCACTTGATGGGGCAGACAGTGGTTGGCCCGGCCCACTAGGCCGCATTGTAGCACAGTGAGCTTCCCACTGCAACTTATGCCTCATATCCATGTGATGGTTCATGCATAAAGTACTCAAATTATTCATTTTTTGGCCTCTACTGAGATTTTGGTGACAAATCTTACTGACAACATGAGTTGGGTCATCCTTTGCGATCTCAAAAAATGCCCAGGCTATGCAAGGCTTAGATCCCATGTGACCTGAAGAACCACTGCAACTTGTGCTCAGAGGCACAGTTGTGGTTGTGGATGCAGTTATTGACATGCTTCCAGTACTCCGTCTATGTCCAGGAAGGCGCAACCTAACCTCGTCATCAGACTCATCACTAGCATCCTCCTCCACCTCCTTTTCTGACCTCATGGACTGGTTGACTGCGGGTTGACAGTAAGTGGGGTCTCCAACCTCATCATCATCACCCTGTGTGTTCTTACACCCGTCGTCCTCAGACCCAACCTCTTCCTGCCCTGACCGAAAAGTCAAGTTTTCTTTCCAATCAGGTATCTCAGTCTCATCATCATCTTCCTCATTGTCTCCACCAACAGGAGTTACAGTTTAGGAATGAGGGTCTACATTGTGCTCAGAACCTTCTTCATCTGGGCCTGGATCCGACTCACAAAGATTCTGGGCATCAGTGCAGATCATTTCCTCGTCTGGATTCACAGAAGCTCTGGAGCAGACCTCTGATTACCAGGCTATAGTAAGAGTAAGCAGCTCTGCAGACTCAACCATCTGTATTACCCCATAATCAGATGGGTGGCTGGAGATGTGGGAGCTGTGTGGAAGCAAAAGCAATTGGAGTGACACCTCTGAGGAACGGAGTACTTGTGATGTTGAAGTTGAGGTGGAGGAGAGCCCACTTGAACAAGCACTTGATATCCGTTCAAGCACCTGCTGTTTTTGTGCCTCATCTGGAATTTGTAGCGATGCTTGTAGTGATGGTCGTAAGAAAGGGATCATATCAGATTGTCCACGAAAAGAAGTAGACATCTTACTTTGGCTGGAAGATGGTCTTTCTTCTGCAGATGTTACTGTTGCTTTACCACCTGCCCCATGGACAAAACCTTTTTTTCCCTTTCCAAAAAGCCTATTCCCCTTTCCACTAGCAGCAGGCCTTTTGCCACTCATTTTGGTGCTTTACTAATTGGCAACTCTGTTGTTGTTGGCACACAAAACGATGGATGGAAACCGAGCAGAGCTGAGTGGCCAAACTGTGGTACTAGGCTCAAAACGATTTACTGGGTTAGATGCCGTAAAAATTTAGATACACAGGGGGTGTAGCTTCCCTTTCGGGCTACACCACTGACGTGCAGGCACTGCTACTAAGCCCAAAATGATTTACTGGGTTAGATGCAGTAAACATTTAGATACACAGGCAGTGTAGCTTCACACTTGGGCTACTCCGCTGATGTGGAGACACTGCTCCTAGGTCCAAAATAATTTACTGGGTTAAATGCAGTAAAAATTTAGATACACAGGTGGTGTAGCTAGCTTCACAGGCGGGCTACTCTGCTGACGTGCAGACACTGCTACTAAGCCCAAAACGATTTACTAGGTTAGATGCAGTAAAAATTGAGATACACAGGCGATGTAGCTAGCTTCACAGGCGGGCTACTCAGATGACTACCAGACAATGCTACTAGCCCAAAAGGATTGGCTGAGCTAAATTACACCAAATGCTGTGACAAACACTTGCACAGACCTTCCTGGCAAAAAGTGCTATGAACTGCTGTAACCTACCCTGAAAAGGGCTGATATTACATCAAGTCCCGACTCCCTAAACCTATCTCTCTATCTAACTGAAAATTTGCTCTTAAAAAAGTCTCTTAGACTGTATAGCGCCCACAGCAGCAGCGGTGCCGTCTAACACTAAGCTGCAGCAGTGAGGAAATGGTGGCAACGGGGAAAATGGCTGGTTCTTATAGTTCAAGGACGTGTGACATACACAGCCAATGACACATGCCCTTGCTTGTGTGCATCACATCCACATTGCTGTGTGTGTGTGTGCACTGCTGATAAGCTGAGAGACTCCACCGCCATACTGTAAATGCGGGAAAGAAAAAAAAATGGAGATCGACATTATTTCAGCACAGATCTATCCCCCGCTCCCCCCCACCCACTATACACTGAAACAGTCTATTAACATTGATAAACAGTTTTAATATGAAAATCAAGTTAGGCTTTTGATGAACGAACAGCTATTGAACAGAAACTTGAACAGCCGAATTTTAAGCAAATTGTTCGAGTTCATCGAACGACTCAAACACCGCCCAAAACAGCTCGAATTTGAAATTGGTGAACAATTCGACTCGAACACCGCTAATCTCTAATGCTGATCAAATATTGAACGTGTGAACATGACCTGAAAGTCAAACAATTACCACTAAGGTCTAATTCTAATTGATTGATTTAAAAATAAGTTATTGGAGCCTACTGATAAACTTTTCTGCTTGTGCAATAACAACAAAGATTTCAATAAAGCAAAAAGTTTTCATGCATATATTTTGTATAGTTGAAGCGTGAACCCTATTAATACGAATCTGACTGTAGATTCATTTAATATCAAACACATTTTTTAAAATTATCTAAAATGAAAATAAAAATTATAAAAAATGTCATGTAGCTAAATATTTTAAATTACCATATATACTCGAGTATAAGCCAACCCGAGTATAAGCCGACCCCCCCTAATTTTGCCACAAAAAACTGGGAAAACTTATTGACTCGAGTATAAGCCTAGGGTAGAAAATGCAGCAGCTACCGGTGAATTCCAAAAATAAGATAGATGTTCCATACCATTCATTATGGCCCCATAGATGCTCCATATAAAGCTGTGCCACATATATTATGCTCTGCACCGGTCATTATGGCCCCATAGATGCTCCATATAAAGCTGTGCCATATATAATGCTCTGCACCGTTCATTATGGTCCCATAGATGCTCCACAGAAAGCTGTGCCATATATAATGCTCTGCACCATTCATTATGGCGCCATAGATGCTCTACATAAAGCTGTGCCATATATAATGCTCTGCACCGTTCAGTATGGCCCCATAGATGCTCCACATAAAGCTGTGCCATATATAATGCTCTGCACCGTTCATTATGGTCCCATAGATGCTCCACATAAAGCTGTGCCATATAGAATGCTCTGCACCGCTCATTATGGCCCCATAGATGCTCCACAGAAAGCTGTGCCATATATAATGCTCTGCACCATTCATTATGGCGCCATAGATGCTCCACATAAAGCTGTGCCACATATAATGCTCTGCACCGTTCATTATGGTCCCCTAGATGCTCCACATAAAGCTGTGCCATATAGAATGCTCTGCACCGCTCATTATGGCCCCATAGATGCTCCACAGAAAGCTGTGCAATATATAATGCTGCTGCTGCAATAAAAAAAAATGACATACTCACCTCTCTTGCTGCCCGCAGCTCCTCAGCATCCCGTCTCGGCGTCTCTGCGCACTGAATGTTCAGGCAGAGGGCGGCGCGCACACTAGTACATCATCGCGCCCTCTGACCTGAACAATTAGAGCAAGAGGGCTGGAAGACGGAACGGCGCCCGGCGGGTGGAACGTGGACAGGTAACTATCATACTTACCTGCTCCCGGCGTCCCTGGCTCCTTATCCTGGACAGCTGGTGTCTGGGTGCCGCAGCTTCTTCCTCTGTCAGCGATCACCGTTACCGCTGATTAGAGGAATGAATATGCGGCTCCAACCCTATGGGAGTGGAGTCCATATTCATAACTTTAATGAGCCGTCCCACGTGACCGCTGAACAGGGGGAGAGCTGCGGCACCGAAGACCGTGGGACGGGCAGGAGGAGCGCCAGGAGCGCCGGGACTAGGTGAGTATGCGACAGTCCTCTCTCCCCCTCACCCGTCGACCCCACCGCCGATCATGACTCAAGTATAAGCCGAGAGGGGCAATTTCAGCCCAAAAATTTGGGCTGAGAATCTCGGCTTATACTCGAGTATATACGGTACATTGTTAAATTGCAATGCTTATAACTCCCATTCTTTTCAAATACTCTATTACGCAGAAATTCACCTTCATGTTTTTGTCAGTAATCCTATTGAAGAAGCCCAGATTCTTCATGGATTAAAAGGTCTGTAAAGGATAATAAAAGTTCCGGATGAAGAGGACAGCATTGCTAGATAACACTTTGTAAGGTTTTATGTCTCTCTAACAAGTAAATTCACTACGATCAGGCATGTGTTGTTGGATTTGTAGACTCGCCAGATGAAATTTTTCTTTCATATAGTTGAAAAACCAAAATCACTGTCTCTGTCAAAATTTGAGATCCCTCTTGTCTAATATGGTATCATATTCTTGCATAAAGATGACTGTATAAACTTTTTTATATGATGTTGTGCATTTTTACTTTTACTTTTTTTATTTAATTGAAACTGTAAATACAAAGACCATGTGTTTATTACTAGAGAAAATATTCAGTGCTTCACTTTTCAATGTTCAGTAATTTCAGTAGTCCACTTAATATCCAACTTTTTAATGATGGCTTAAAAAGTTTTCCACTTACTAAAATCGTAAGAAAAATGGATATCCTAATTATGATAAGCAACAGAGCATGGGGAACGTGCAGATGATAACCAGGGTTTAAAAACACTATGTCAACTGCAAAAATCATCCCTCCTGTACACTATGTTGGACATAACATATATTAATATTAAACTACAGATAACTTATAAGAATTATATTTTCATGCAAAATGAAATAGTTAAGACAAATAGACTCCTTGTGAGGTCAGGTTTTGCAAAAAAAGCAGAATTTTCAGATTCAGCCAGACAAAGTATAATAGCTAATCATGAGTGTGGTATCACTTCTGTGGTCTTCTTGGAGTGAAACATAACCAAAACGAAAAATAGATGATCAAAGGTCAGATTTAAAAAAAAATCCATACAAATTTTATTAACAGAGTATTAAAATTACATAACACCAAAATTGGGGAAGAAGGTGAAATAGAGCGACAAATTCACGTAGTGTGATACAGGGTAAGCGACGCCATCGCCCGGAACAACAGCTTATCTAGGTGATATAGACATAGGGTAATCCCATTAATAAACCGCTACCAGCCACAGCTCATATGCCATAATTGGCCATTTGCCACATAGTAAAATATCATCCGGTCACTACTGGCTGGTGCAGGGAAAAAACACCATGCCCCTATATATATCTCTCCATTCATTAAGTGGAACCACCACAGAATCCTTTCAATAGGAAAAAGACCATGCCCAGCAGGGACCATGTAATCAGGTCGCCAATATTTACCTGTCAGTGGCAGAGATACAGGGGCTTAGCTGGAGTCCAGGCAAGCGCGTCCGCCCCAACGCGCGTTTCGGACCTTTCCTTTTTCAAGGGGCCTGACGGGACTGCTCCTAGCCCGTCTTAAATACTACTGCATAAGCGCTCACAGTGACTCGCGTCACCGGAAGTTGCGCTCCCGGCCCAGAAGTGACGCGTCACATCGCCGAGACAACCGCAACAACAACCAGCACCAGCGTCACAGGGAGGAGAAGTCACGGGACTAAACCCCCATGTAAAGACGCCGACCATGGGCAGCCGCAGCGGTGACAAGGCGATGGGCGTGTACAGTGTGGAGATGACAACTTCATCACTATACACTATCAATGCCCAATAGGAATATAAAAACAGTAAGTATACAAAAAGAGACACGATACACAGTATATAAGAAAGAAGCTAAGCGGAGACAGCTTAGTATGGCATACATGGAATATAAAGAAATACCCGAGCAGAATTGCGTATATATATATATACCGATCTGCCAAAATACCATATGTACCGCCAATAAACTAATGCAGTACACATATTTATCTGGCATATAGCAATAGGAGATGCACAACAGTCCAGTACAAGCACTGTATATATTACATTATACAATATGATTTAATATAATTAACAATAGTCGTATATATAACAGTACATATAGAACCAGTGGGCATCCGATGTTATTCCATTCCTCCATTGTTTCAAAGACCCTCATTGGAAGATCTCCAATTATATAGATATTCAACCAGTCTGCCCATCCATATAGTCATCACCGTCTCCACATATACTGATACCTAAAACTGAAAAATAAAATAGTTAAAAATGTACACACAGAGTGAATTATGTCCGTCATCTATAATACAGAGTGATAATTTAGAGGAATAGGGTGAAACTAATATTTTTGTTAAGTCCAGATGGATGGACTGTGCCAAGTGTCCATATCCATCTGGACTCTAACTGTGCCAATCTCCTAAATGTCCCTCCACCCCGAATATTCACGTCCAGCATACCAATTCCTCTAACCCTAAATAGGCTACTTTCACAGCCATGGAATCTGCTAAAGTGTCGGGGAACAGTATTCAATAGCATCACATCCTCAGCCGTAGCTGCTGCCTCAATCCCCAACATGTGCTCACGTACACGTACCTTAAGCTGTCTAGTAGTCATGCCCACGTAAATCATGTTACATGGAGAGACAGCATAATATATTACGTTCCTGCTTGTACACGTAATACTTTTCTTGATGTTAAATTCCTTGGAGCCCTCCTGATTTTTAAAAGTATCCATGCAGTCCATATTGGAACATAGTTTTATCATATGTCCACAAATAGTGTTGTGCACACCTCAAAAGATACATATTCAATCCAATTACCCATATATGAGTATTATGGGGAAAAGGAGGCTAAGGCAACAAATGTAAAATAAAATAAATTTTAATGAAAATATTAAAAAACAACTAAATACTTGTATAACAGGAAATGTTCTAATAAAAACAATGTGCCGGGAACACTCACTAGGCAGGGCACAAACTAGTCCACAATTGTAACACAATGTGTGAGTCCACTTTAGACAAAGGTATGAAGCGCACTAAAACATGCCACATAGAAAATTTGAGGACAATGAGTACAAAAGGAAAACATGGAAACATGAAAATAAATTTCCTATGACCATGTGCGGAACATACCGCATAAGTAATAATAATAATAACTACTCTGTCACAAAGGAAGACAACTGTACAGCTGCAGGAATTAACCATATGGAAACTAATTTCCTGTACAAGTGGGCGGCAAATGCTGTGTGAAATGTGTATGGCTGATAAATGGCTAAAAAAAGCCTGCTAAAGCAAATCTAAAGTCTAACCTAATGCAGGGCACAAGTTAGGCACATAAGGTGCTAATAACTTTGCAGCAGCATATAGTGCCAAAGTGCGCAATGCAATAATAAAGTGGACAATGCATAGTAGTATATAAACTTACATAGACAGGTGTCCAAATGCCCAGAGTGTTCCACAGCGACCCCGACAGTGCCGTTTCGCCTGACTGGCTTCCTCAAATAGGGGGCGTAGGATTCTAACTGTGCCAATCTCCTAAATTTCCCTCCAGACCGAATATTCACGTCCAGCATATCAATTCCTCTAACCCTAAATAGGCTACTTTCACAGCCATGGAATCTGCTAAAGTGTTGGGGAATAGTTTTCAACAGCATCACATCCTCAGCCGTAGCTGCTGCCTCAATCCCCAACATGTGCTCACGTACACGTACCTTAAGCTGTCTAGAAGTCATGCCCACGTAAATCATGTTACATGGGCAGACAGCATAATATATTACGTTCCTGCTTGTACACGTAATACTTTTCTTGATGTTAAATTCCTTGGAGCCCTCCTGATTTTTAAAAGTATCCATGCAGTCCATATTGGAACATGCCACACAATGGCCGCACGGGGCACTTCCACGGCGCCTCTCAATTTGATCCAGGAATGTAGTTATTGGTTCTTCCGTGTAATGACTATGGACTAATCGGTCCCGCAGGTTACTCGACCTCCTAGCTGTAATAGCAGCCCTCTCAGGGATAAATCTAGTAATGACCGGATTGGCCTTCAAAATATGCCAAGATCTATCAAGAATCTTGCTCATCTTAGAAAAGTATGATTGAAAATTAGTGACAAATCTCACGTCATTACAATCCTTCGATTGGCGTGTCCCATGTAGTAATCCGCTTCTGGAGGAGTATTTGGCATGATTATATGCCTTTTTGATCATGTGATTACTGAAACCTCGCTCCCGTAACCGTTCCTTAAGATCCTCCGCCTATTTATAAAAATCTCCATCTGTAGAGCAATTTGTATTACGTGTACAAGCAGGAACGTAATATATTATGCTGTCTCCCCATGTAACATGATTTACGTGGGCATGACTACTAGACAGCTTAAGGTACGTGTGCGTGAGCACATGTTGGGGATTGAGGCAGCAGCTACGGCTGAGGATGTGCTGCTATTGAATACTGTTCCCCGACACTTTAGCAGATTCCATGGCTGTGATAGTAGCCTATTTAGGGTTAGAGGAATTGATATGCTGGACATGAATATTTGGGGTGGAGGGACATTTAGGAGATTGGCACAGTTAGAATCCAAATGGATATGGACACTTGGCACAGTCCATCCATCTGGACTTAACAAAAATATTAGTTTCACCCCATTCCTCTAAATTGTCACTCTGTATTATAGATGACGGACATAATTCACTCTGTGTGTACATTTTTAACTATTTTATTTTTCAGTTTTAGCTATAAGTATATGTGGAGACGGTGATGACTATATGGATGGGCAGACTGGTTGAATATATATATAATTGGAGATCTGCCAATGAGGGTCTTTGAAACAATGGAGGAATGGAATAACATTGGATGCCCACTGGTTCTATATGTACTGTTATATATACCGACTATTGTTAATTATATTAAATCATATTGTATAATGTAATATATACAGTGCTTGTACTGGACTTTTGTGCATCTCCTTTTGCTATATGCCAGATAAATATGTGTACTGCATTAGTTTATTGGCGGTACATATGGTATTTTGGCAGATCGGTGTATATATACGCAATTCTGCTCGGGTATTTCTTTATATTCCATGTATGCCATACTAAGCTGTCTCCGCTTAGCTTCTTTCTTATATACTGTGTGTCGTGTCTCTTTTTGTATGTTTACTGTTTTTATATTCCTATTGGGCATTGATCATGTATAGTGATAAAGTTGTCATCCCCACCCTGTATGCGCCCGTCACCTTGTCGCCTCTGCGGCTGCCCGTGGTCGGCGTCTTTACATGGGGATTCAGTCCCGTGACTTCTCCTCCCTGTGATGCCGGCGCTGGTTATTGTTGTGGTTGCCTCGGCGACGTGACGCGTTACTTCCGGGCCGGGAGCACAACTTCCGGTGACACGAGTCACTGAGAGCGCTTATGAAGTAGTATTTAAGATGGGCTGGGAGCAGTCCCATCAGGCTCCTTGAAAAAGGAAAGGTCCGAAATGCGCGTCGTGGCGGACACGCTCGCCTGGACTCCAGCTAAGCCCCTGTATCTCTGCCACCGACAGGTAAGTATTGGCGACCTGATTACATGGTCCCTGCTGGGCATGGTCTTTTTCCTATTGAAAGGATTCTGTGGTGGTGCCACTTAATGAATGGAGAGATATATATAGGGGCATGGTGTTTTTTTACCTGCACCAGCTAGTAGTGACTGGATGACATTTTGCTATGTGGCAAATGGCCAATTTTGGCGTATGAGCTGTGGCTTGTAGCGGTTTATTAATGGGATTACCCTATGTCTATATCACCTAGATAAGCTGTTGTTCCGGGCGATGGCGTCACTTACCATGTATCACACTACGTGAATTTGTCGCTCTATTTCACCTTCTTCCCCAATTTTGGTGTTTTGTTGTTATGTAATTTTAATACTCCGTTAATAAAATTTGTATGGATTTTTTTTTAAATCTGACCTTTGATCATCTTTTTTTCGTTTTGGTTTTGTATGACATTTGATGATAGGTCTGGTAATCCGGTGACACATGAAATGGGTTAATATGTGGCGAATAATTACGAACATGTGTCTGTGTCATATTTGCTTTATTTAGAGTGAAACATAGAGTGGAATGTAAAAGTTTGGGCACCCCTAGTCAAAATGATGTTATTATGAACAGTTAAGCAAGTTGAAGATGAATTGATCTCTTAACCCCTTTCTGCCATCAGACGGAATAGCACGTCCGATGGCAGAACCCCACGCTTTTATGTGGACTCCGGCAACGAGCCCAAACCAAAGCCAGGACATGTCAGCTGTTTTGAACGGCTGAAATGTGCCCACAGTAGGTGCGGGCAGAATCGCTCTCCGCCCGCTCCTTTTAACATCTGGCCGGAAATGCATGCACCGGTGACCCCCGTCACCCCCGTGCACCCAGATAACGGTTATGCTATGATGTAACTTTTGTGCAGTGTGATTTTCTTGGTGTCCTTTGTATATCACATCTATTTATATTGTCAGTGTTTTGTAGATTATTGTATTGTGACAAATAAAGCTTTTCTACATTTTCATCAAAACTCCTAGTATTCTCCAATGTTTGTGTAAAGAGCAGTACATGTATGGCGGCATGATCGTGCAGCCTCACGCTGAGCATCGCAGCAATCATATGCAGGTGTCAGCTCTGTGTGAGAGCTGACACCCCGCAGCAATGCCCACGATCCGTGCCAGTACTGATCACAGGCATTTAACCCATCTGATGCCTCTGTCAGTAGTGACAGCGGCATTGATGAGCATCATGCAGGTAATGAGTTTCCTGCGCACTTCTATCAGGACAACATGATGCGATCGCATTGTCCGGATATCCTCCATGGAGAGCCCCAGCCCCAATGTGGCCACAGGATCCTAATGGGTCCTGCAGGGATTGTGGCTAGTGAGCGTCTGTAGAGAGCAGGCACTGACATACATCCTTCTCTGCCTGTCAGATGCTGATGTGATACTCTGCAGTGCAGAATATCAGATCAGCCATCTGACACTATACTGGGATGGCCCAGATTTAGACAATGTAAAGAAGTAAAAAATATGTATTAACCCATTTCTGACATGGGGAGCAATAATACGCTGATGTCGGACTCCCTCCCTTTTTCGTCAGTTCCGGCTGTGAGCCCACATCTTTTCCAGCACATGTCAGCTGTTTTGAACAGCTGACATGTGCAAGGAATTGCCACGGGTGGAATCGCGATCCAGCTGCGGCTTTTAGCCCATTAAATGATGCTATCAAACTCTGACAGTGTCATTTAACAAGCGCTTCCAGCATTTGCGATGGAAAAACGCCCACCCGTGACCCGCGTCACATGATCGCGGGTCACTGGTGCATTGGTATGACAACCGAAGGTCTCCTGGAGACTTCTATTGTTGTCAGTGTTGACTTGCTGTGAGTGTCACCCAGTGGTTGGCGCTCATAGCAAGTGAGTCAATCTACTATATAGAGGTGATCTGATGATCGCCTCTATGTAGCAGAGCCGATCAAGTTGTGGCAGCTTTTAGTCTCCCATGAAGACTATTGAAGCATGCCAAAAGTAAAAAGAAAATGTTTTTAAAAGCATAAAAAAATAGAGAAAATTAAAGATCAAACCATTCAAAATAAAACAATAAAAATAAAATCAAACATACACATATTTGGTATTGCTGAGTTCAGAATCGCCTGATCAATCAATAAAAAAATGGATTAGTCTAATCGATAAACAGCAAAGCAAGAAAAAAACGCCAGAATAACTTTTTTTGGTCGCTGTGACATTGCATTAAAATGCAATAATGGGCAAACAAAAGATCTGCACCAAAGTGGTATTGTTAAAAACGTCAGCTTAGCATGCAAAATAAAAGCCCTCACCCAACCTGAGATCACAAAAAATGGAGATGCTATGGGTATTCGAAAATGGAGCATTTTTTTTTAAACAAAGTTTGGCATTCTTTTTCACCACTTAGATAAAAGAGAACCTAGAAATGTTTGGTGTCTATGAACTCATAATATAAACATAAGGATGACTGACCTCGGGGAGATCAAAACATCCAACACCGCAGAGACACCATCACATGTTTCTCAACGCAGTGATCCAGAACACTGCCCCCATCCCTAAAGGGAAATATGCAAATGCATGTAGAAAAGCCGCGGAGACACCATCAAGCGTTTCTCAACGCAAGCAATGAATAGCCAGGTCTTTCACCGGGAAGGAACAACCACGGGAAGGGCAGCATCCAAGAAAGGAAACCCACCTATGCCAAAACATGGTATCCATCCACAGATAGCTTTTTCGGGGTACTTGCCCCTCATCAGTGTGAAGTAGGAAACTGGCTATTAGGAGCAGTGCCTAGTGAAAAGACTATAAACATAAGGATGAACGACCTCGGGGAGATCAAAACATCCAACACCGCGGAGACACCATCACATGTTTCTCAACGCAGTGATCCAGAACACTGCTCCCATCCCTAAAGGGAAATATGCAAATGCATGTAGAAAAGCTGCGGAGACACCATCAAGTGTTTCTCAACGCAAGCAATGAATAGCCAGGTCTTTCACCAGGAAGGAACAACCACGGGAAGGGCAGCATCCATGAAAGGAAAACCACTTATGCCAAAACATGGTATCCATCCACAGACAGCTGTTTCGGGGTATGTGCCCCTCATCAGTGTGGAGTAGGAAACTGGCTATTAGGAGTAGTGCCTAGTGAAAAGACTATAAACATAAGGATGAATGACCTCGGGGAGATCAAAACATCCAACACCGCAGAGACACCGTCACATGTTTCTCAACGCAGTGATCCAGAACACTGCCCCCATCCCTAAAGGGAAATATGCAAATGCATGTAGAAAAGCCGCGGAGACACCATCATGTGTTTCTCAACGCAAGCAATGAATAGCCAGGTCTTTCACCGGGAAGGAACAACCACAGGAAGGGCAGCATCCAAGAAAGGAAAACCACCTATGCCAAAACATGGTGTCCATCCACAGACAGCTGTTTCTTTTTTTTTTTTTTCTTCCCTCAGGTGGGAAAATCCACGGTCCAGAAATCCAAGACCAAAGAAAAATCCCAAACAGCTGCGTCAAATACAAAACACAAAAGCTGTTCCCATCATCATCGGAACATTTCAGTTTAATACAACATCAGAAAAAACAAATCAAGACATATTTACAAGGTATCTCCACTTCTTCACCTTCCAAATCCCTTCGGCATCCACCTCCCCCTTCTCCTTTTATCCCATAGAAAACACACATACATCTTCCCCAAAATCACTTTTAGACTATTCTTTACTACAATTTCCTTCCTCTTAAAAACATACACATTCCTCACATCCCATAATACTTCCTTTATACATGCAACCATTAACCCTAGAACACATACCTGGGGCCTCGCAGGCCTGCCAGGTTACTTGTTTTCTATTTTCTGTAAAAGTACTTTAGTTAGAATTTTGAAAATCTAGGTAATCCTCAGGTATATAGTTGTTAGTAATTTCCAGTTATTCATATATTTTTTTGTTACAGACATTTCGGTATAACAACCTTTTTTTGGGACTACCCCATATTCACACACCTGGTGCTTTTTAGGCCTGTACTAGGTTTACATGTGATACTGTCTTTTTGTCTGTATTGTTGCTGGGGAAGAACTTTTATGACTCTGCTATTGCTGGGAAGAGTGTGGATTCTGCATGACAACATAAAAATAATAAAAATAAGGAAAAAAAAAGAATAAAAATATTACAATGGATAATTACTTTACCAATTTTG
This sequence comes from Ranitomeya variabilis, assembly GCF_051348905.1. Lineage (NCBI taxonomy): Eukaryota > Metazoa > Chordata > Amphibia > Anura > Dendrobatidae > Ranitomeya > Ranitomeya variabilis. The sequence goes on from NC_135233.1 coordinate 725,319,852, forward strand.
AAATGGCCAACTTTTTGCTTCAAAAGCAACTTACACTTGTTGGTACTATGAGGCCAAACCACCGCAAAATTCCTCCAATCATGAAGCACAATGCACAAGCGAACAATCTACGAGAGTGTATTCGGTTTCTGCAATCAAGCAACAATGGTGTCTTATGAACTTTTGATGCCTACTATGATGGAGAGAAGCAGCATGATATGCTTATCAAGGCAAATTATGGAGGCAATGATCCAATGTGGAATATGCTTTCTGGAACATCCAGAGCAAAGAGAAAAAAAAAGAAAGCGCTGCTATATTTGTCCAGCAAAGAAGGAAAGAAAATCAGAGCGTTTCTGTTCTACTTGCGGACAAAATGTACGCAAGGAACATTCAGCCGAAAAAATAATATGCGAGAATTGTCGGGGGAATATGTAAAGTTACAAATAAATATTCCTGCACCAAGTTTGCTACAACCAAAAAATGTTTTCATAAAAAAATTGCATCTATATTTGGCGTGCCTGTTTACTTACTTTTTTGTTGTTTTATGCACATAATTATGTTTTGAAATATACACATCTTAGGCTGTGTTCCCACTAGTGCTGGGGTTTGCCAGAAGGGGATCCATAATGGATCTGACCTCCTGGTAACTCCAGCTAAGGCTGCCGGAATGGCGGGATTCCGCCAGCCTTAGCTGGGGTCACCAGGAGGTCAGATCCATTGCGGATCCCCTCCTGGCGGACCCCAGCGCTAGCTGGAATGCATCCTTACCTTGCAATTGTAAAATAAATTTTGAAAAGTATTTTTATTTGAGTTATTCCGTGTTATTTGCACACAGGCCTAAATGGCCCCAGGTGCGTGAATATGGGGTAGTCCCAAAAAAAGGTTGTTATACCGAAATGCCTATAACATAAAAATATATGAACAACTGGAAATTACTAACAACTATATACCTGAGGAATACCTAGAGTTTCAAAATTCTAACTAAAGTAATTTTACAGAAAATAGAAAACAAGTAACCTGGCAGGCCTGCGAGGGCCCAGGTATGCGTCCGCCAGCCTTAGCTGGGGTCACCAGGAGGTCAGATCCATTACGGAATCCCGTCCTGGCGGACCCCTGCGCTAGTGGGAATGCATCCTTACTTTGCAATAAACTTTGAAAAGTATTTTTATTTGAGTTATTCCATGATAATTGTAAACAGGCCTAAAAGGCCCCAGGTGCGTGAATGTGTAGATTTCTATGGGTATGCATTCTAGGGTTAACCACAACACTCTCTCCTTCACTCCATCACACATTCCCAAACCAAACATGAACAACTCGTATGATAACAAGCTCACACCACACAATTCTTTACACAATGGTCCCATTCTTCCAATCACCTCCCAAGCATAATGACAGTTCCAAAACACATGTATTACACTTTCCCTTCCACCACACCCACCTCTCGGACACATATCACTTCTCACCAACCCACGATTCCTCTGAAATTCTCTAACTGGTAACACTCCATGCAAAAACTGCCACACAATCTCACTCTGCCTATTCGTCATACCGTCCAACCTCACTTTTTTCCATACTTTTTCTATATCATTCACTCTAACCATGTTTATTCCACACTCTGTCTCTCTACATTCAATCATCCTATACACAGCCTTCTTATTACTCAACAACTTAACATCCACATCACACAACTCATACTTCACCAAAAATTTATAAACCCACACATACCATCTAGGCACGTCAAAAGCAACCGGATACCTCAGATCCCTCTCTCGCCACCTCAAACGGAATAAATACGCCCCAAACAAAAACCTACACAGACAAGAAAATTTCCCATCCATCCTAATCACCCTCAACACAAAAAACAAAATATTTACACCAAAAAACACTTCAAGGTTTGGAAAACCCAACCCACCTTTTTCTAAACGTTTCACCAAAACCTCCTTCATAGCCCTCTCCATTATAGAATTCCACAAAAACACAAACAGAATCCTATTTAACCCCCTCATACACATACCCCGGTGGAAAGACCACTGCAATATATCAGAAAATAGGCAAAATCACACTTTTAATAACTAAAATTTTTCCAAAAAACGAAAGACTTCTCATCCGCTCAACCTTTCCTTTCACATCATCTCAACTTTCTTTCCCATCCAAACTCTCTGAAAATTTCACCCCCAAAACCTTAATAGACCCAGTCACCTCATTCACTCCTACATCCTTACTTAAAACCCCTCCCCCAAAAACCTTACACTCTTCTCCCAATTCACCTTAAAAGCTGATGCACCACAAAAAATAGACACTAATAACTTCACCCGCCTCACAGAATACTCTGAATCACACAACACACACACGTCATCCATATAACCACTAACCTTCCATTCCCTCCCCCCACCTCCTGGCACTTGTACACCTCTAATCACTTTATCTTTCCTCAACATACAAAGCAACGGTTCAATCGCACAGATAAAACCACAGGAGGCAAAGGACAACCTTGTCGCACACCTGAAAAAACATTCACTCTTCTACCCACATAACCATTCATCAAAACACAACTATAAATGTCCTTATATAAGCTCCTCACCCTCCAAACAAAATCAGGCGGAACCCCATTCTCAATAATACCCGGAACAAAAAACCATGCGCTTACCGATCATACGCCTTTTCAAAGTCCAAACTCAAAACAAATACACTCTTCTTCCGACTCAAACAGTCCCACAAACAATCTCTCAACATACACACACACTCATGTATACCTCTCCCAGGCACCGGACAACACTGTTCATCCCCAATCACACTCTCTATCACATCATGCATCCTATTCGCCATTACTTTCGCATAGATCTTATAATCGCAATTCAACAATGTTATCGGTCTCCAATTTTTTAAACTCTTCAAATCTCCTTTTTTAGGTATTAACACAACCATCCCTGCAGCTCCATACTACCGCATGCCTCAGAGGAAAATTTGGCCAGCTAAAACAAAATGGAGTGAGCACGAAGGGGTTAGTGATTCAGAGACTAGTTGTTCAGTCCGAATGGCGGAGGACGACAATGGTGATACTGGGTAGAATGAAAGCTCAGTGGATCTGTTGTTTTTTGTTTTTTTTTCTCCTTTTTGTGAGTCTTGACCTTTGACAAGGGCTTTTTGTGTAATGTGTGTAGTTTTGTGGTAATTTTTGCATTGTGCTTTTTGTTTTTATAGTATGGGTTTTTCTATAGTTTCTCAAAATGTGAGCGTTTTTAAGAAAGCGAGCAGGAGAGCAAAAGTAAAAAAAGTATGGAAGAAAGTGCGGTTGGACGGTATGACGAATAGGCAGAGTGAGATTGTGTGGCAGTCTTTGCATGGAGTGTTACCAGTTAGAGAATTTCAGAGGAATCGTGGGTTGGTGAGAAATGATATGTGTCCGAGATGTGGGTGTGGTGGAAGGGAAAGTGTAATACATGTGTTTTGGAATTGTCATTATGCTAGGGAGGTGATTGGAAGAATGGGACCATTGTGTAAAGAATTGTGTGGTGTGAGCTTGTTATCCTTCGAGTTGTTCATGTTTGGTTTGGGAATGTGTGATGGAGTGAAGGAGAGAGTGTTGTGGTTAATGGTTGCATGTATAAAGGAAGTATTATGGGATGTGAGGAATGTGTATGCTTTTAAGAGGAAGGAAATTGTAGTAAAGAATAGTCTAAAAGTAATTTTGGGGAAAATGTATGTGTGTTTTCTATGGGATAAAAGGAGAAGGGGGCGGTGGATGCCGAAGGGATTTGGAAGGTGAAGAAGTGGAGATACCTTGTAAATATGTCTTGATTTGTTTTTTCTGATGTTGTATTAAACTGAAATGTTCCGATGATGATGGGAACAGCTTTTGTATTTTGTATTTGACGCAGCTGTTTGGGATTTTTCTTTGGTCTTGGATTTCTGTAGCATGGATTTTCCCATCTGAGGGAAGAAAAAAAAAAAGAAACAGCTGTCTGTGGAAGGATACCATGTTTTGGCATAGGTGGTTTTCCTTTCTTGGATGCTGCCCTTCCCGTGATTGTTCCTTCCCGGTGAAAGACCTGGCTATTCATTGCTTGCGTTGAGAAACACGTGATGGTGTCTCCGCTGCTTTTCTACATGCATTTGCATATTTCCCTTTAGGGATGGGGGCAGTGTTCTGGATCACTGCGTTGAGAAACATGTGATGGTGTCTCCGCGGTGTTGGATGTTTTGATCTCCCCGAGGTCATTCATCCTTATGTTTATTGTCTTTTCACTAGGCAGTGCTCCTAATAGCCAGTTTCCTACTCCACACTTATGAGGGGCAAATATCCTGAAACAGCTGTCTGTGGATGGATACCATGTTTTGGCATAGGTGGTTTTCCTTTCTTGGATGCTGCCCTTCCCGTGGTTGTTCCTTCCCGGTGAAAGACCTGGCTATTCATTGCTTGTGTTGAGAAACACGTGATGGTTAGGGTTGAGCGACTTTTACTTTTTCAGGATCGAGTCGGGTTTCGCGAAATCCGACTTTGTCAAAAGTCAGTTCAAGTGAAATTGGCCGATCATTGCGAAAAGTCGGGGGCCGACTGAAACACGAAACCCAATGCAAGTCAATGGGGAATAAAAGTCGGCAGTGAGTGGAGGACAGGAAAACACCTACAGAGCCCATTTTAATGTCAAAAACATCAATTATTGTTACTTAAGCTTGTCAATCTTAATTAACCTTATAATAATAGTTAGGTTTTGAAAATTGGGGGTCATTTGGTTAAAGTTGGGGGGGCGGGGAGGGCTGGCTCAATTTTTTCTTGGGCCCAGGAAATGTGGAATACGTCACGGCGGTGGAGCAGGGAGAGGTAAGTATTTCAACTTTGCAAGTGCTGTGATCCAGAGTAAGCAGGGGGGCCCACTCGTTCGCATTGGCACTGGCACAGGGCCCCTCAAAGTACGGCGTTGTGTTTAACGGCGGGGGCGCCTCCCACCAGCAGTGACAATTTTGTGTACTATGACGGGCCCTGTGACAGTGACGTCGCCAACGAGTATGCACCCCCACCTGATGAAGGAACCTGCACTTTCATATGCACCTTCCTCTTTGTCCCCGTGTAAGGTCGTATAGTATGCGGGAAGGGGGACCTGAGTTTCAGCAGGGTCAGATTCTGGCTGTGTAGAGTGCAAGGGGAATGTAGTGGTCTGGGTCAATGTACCAGCAGACCCATCAAGCAGTGGCTGGGTAATAGGCAGGATGAGGAGGAAACACAGATATAGGCCCAAAATAAAAAAGGAGGCTAAAAGCAGAAAAAAATTGGTAACAGGAGTAAACAGGCAGCATTGCTTTGTTCAGTGGAGGACAACAACAAGCAGCAGCAGACACTGTTAGTAGGGCCCAACCAAGCTAGTAGAGCAAATACAGTTTCAAATTCTAAATACAGGCCGAAAGCCTGTAGATTGAAACTCAGCTTTGTTTCTTTGAGGAAACCAAGAGGCAGCAGCAGACGTCACTAGGCCCAAACCAAGAACCAGGCCAAATGCAGTTTCATATTGTTAATAGAGGCCGAAAGCCTGTAGATTGAAACTCAGCTTTGTTTCTTTGAGGAAACCAAGAGGCAGCAGCAGACGTCACTAGGCCCAAACCAAGAACCAGGCCAAATGCAGTTTCATATTGTTGATAGAGGCCGAAAGCCTGTAGATTGAAACTCAGCTTTGTTTCTTTGAGGAAACCAAGAGGCAGCAGCAGACGTCACTAGGCCCAAACCAAGAAACAGGCCAAATGCAGTTTCATATTGTTGATAGAGGCCGAAAGCCTGTAGATTGAAACTCAGCTTTGTTTCTTGGAGGAAACCAAAAGGCAGCAGCAGACGTCACTAGGACCAAACCAAGAACCAGGCCAAATGCAGTTTCATATTGTTGATAGAGGCCGAAAGCCTGTAGATTGAAACTCAGCTTTGTTTCTTTGAGGAAACCAAGAGGCAGCAGCAGACGTCACTAGGCCCAAACCAAGAACCAGGCAAAATGCAGTTTCATATTGTTGATAGAGGCCGAAAGCCTGTAGATTGAAACTCAGCTTTGTTTCTTGGAGGAAACCAAGAGGCAGCAGCAGACGTCACTAGGCCCAAACCAAGAAACAGGCCAAATGCAGTTTCATATTGTTGATAGAGGCCGAAAGCCTGTAGATTGAAACTCAGCTTTGTTTCTTTGAGGAAACCAAGAGGCAGCAGCAGACGTCACTAGGCCCAAACCAAGAACCAGGTCAAATGCAGTTTCATATTGTTGATAGAGGCCGAAAGCCTGTATATTCAAATTCAGCTTTGTTTAGTAGAGGTAGAGTGGGCGCACCCACCTGTCCAGGCAAACGGCACTTGCACGGGTGCTTGCGCCAAGTGGTGACCACGGTCCTGTGGGGGAGTCAGCCCATTTAGGGAGGTATAAAAATGGCCTATGGTGGACATTCAGCAGCTGCAAATGGAGGAATTGGCAAAGTCAGTAAGAGGAGGGCAAAAGCGAGTCATTTATCACCCAAGCTACGTGTCAGCAGGGGAAGGTGGGGCAAAAGAATTGGCAATCCATGATTGGTTCATTTTAATGAAGGTTAGATCATCTACATTTTGGGTAGCCAGACGTGTCCTTTTTTCAGTCAGTATTGAACCAGCAGCACTGAAGACTCTTTCTGAAAGCACACTGGCAGCAGGGCAAGCGAGCTCCTGTAATGCTTCTCTGCCAATTGGGGCCAGGTGTCTAGTTTAGATGCCCAGTAATCAAAGGGGAATGACCTGTGAGGGAGAACATCGATAAGGGATGAAAAATAGTTTGTAACCATACTGGACAAATGCTGTCTCCTGTCACTTTGAATAGATGCAGCAGTCCCTGTTGTGTCAGCGGTCATTGAAAAATCACTCCACAACCTTGTCAGAAAACCCCTCTGTCCAACGCCACTTCGGATTTCGGCACCTCTAGCACCTCTGTCATATTGCCCCCTACGGCAAGTGTGAGGACCATCACCGCCTCTGTGTGCTGGGAATGCCTGAACCAAACGGTCTACAAGAGTTGCTTGTTTGGTAGCCAATATTTGCTCAAGGTTCTCATGTGGCATGATGTTTTGCATTTTCCCTTTATAGCGTGGATCCAGGAGGCAGGCCAACCAGTAATCGTCATCGGTCATCATTTTGACAATGCGGGGGTCCCTTTTTAGAATACGCAAGGCATACTCAGCCATGTGGGCCAATGTTCCTGGTGTCAATTCACTGGTCCTGCTGGGTTGAGGAGCACTTTCTTGGAAATCCACATCACAAGTGTCCCGCAAGAAACCTGTACCTGACCTTGCAACGCCACCAGTTTCAAGTGGCCCCTGAGAAGCATCCTCCTCCCATACATAGTCATCCCCATCATCCTCCTCCTCATCCTCTTCGACCGCCACCTCGTCCTGGACAGTTCCCTGACCAGACAATGGCTGACTGTCATCAAGGATTCCCTCCTCCTCGGCTGCAGACGCCAGCTCCTTGATGTGCGTCAAACTTTGCATCAGCAGACGCATAAGTGGGATGCTCATGCTTATGATGGCGTCGTCTGCACTTGCCAGCCGTGTGCATTCCTCGAAACACTGAAGGACTTGACAGAGGTCTTGTAGCTTGGAACACTGCACACCAGACAACTCCATATCTGCCATCCAACTGCCTGCCCGTGTATGCGTATCCTCCCACAAATACATGACAGCACACCTCTGTTCACACAGCCTCTGAACCATGTGCAGTGTGGAGTTCCACCTTGTTGCAACGTCGATAATTAGGCGGTGCTGTGGAAGATTGAGCGATCACTGATGGTTCAGCATACGGCTGGAGTGTACGGGTGACCGGCAGATGTGCGAGCAAAGTCTTCGCACCTTCAGGAGCAGGGCTGGTAACTCCGGATAATTTTTAACAAAGCACTGCACCACCAGGTTCAAAGTGTGAGCCAGGCAAGGTATGTGTTTGAGTTGTGAAAGGGCTATGGCAGCCATAAAATTCCTTCCATTATCACTTACTACCTTGCCTGCCTCAAGATGTACACTGCCCAGCCATGACTGAGTTTCTTGCTGCAAGAACTCAGCCAGAACTTCCGCGGTGTGTCTGTTGTCACCCAAACACTTCATTTCAAACACGGCCTGCTGACGCTTCCCACTAGCTGTTCCGTAATGGGACACCTCATGTGCAATACTGGCAGCTGCGGATGGAGTGGTTATGCGACAGCGCTCTGTGGATGAGCTTTTGCTTCTGGAGGAGGAGGAGGAGGTGGGGTGGCGAACGTCTACAGCCAACTGTTTCCTAGATCGTGGGCTAGGCAGAACTGTCCCACTATTGCTGTCCCCTGTGGACCCTGCATCCATGACATTAACCCAGTGCGCCGTGATGGACACGTAACATCCCTGGCCATGCCTACTGGTCCATGCATCTGTTGTGAGGTGCACTTTCCCACTGACAGACTGCCTCAGTGCATGGACAATGCGGTCTTTGACATGCTGGTGGAGGGCTGGGATGGCTTTTCTCGCAAAGAAGTGGCGACTGGGTAGGTCATAGCATGGTACTGCATAGGCCATCAGGGCTTTGAAAGCTTCGCTTTCAAGCAACCGGTAGGGCATCATCTCTAAAGGGATAAGTCTGGCAATGTGGGCGTTCAAACCCTGTGTACGCGGATGACAGGATGAGTACTTTCGTTTCCTAACAAGAGTCTCTTCTAGGGTGAGCTGGACTGGAGAGCTGTCTATGGTGGAACTAGCGGTGGTTGTGGTTGTGGACATGGCAGATTGAGAGTGAGTTGGTGATGTTGGCCTACATACAGTGCTTCCTACCAATAACCTTCTGACTCCCTGACTGCTTTGGCCTAGCGACGATCCCTCCACATTTGCTGCTGGTGTCCTAACCGGTGGGCTTACAGTGAGGGAAGCAATGTTGCGGTGCTGACTACCTTCATTCAGACCTGGTGCACCAACGGTACGCGACGTTAGGTAGTTAGTCCAGGCTTGCAAGTGCATGCTGTTTAAATGTCTACACATGCACGTTGTATTTAAATTGTTAAGAATCTTCCCTCTGCTAAAGGTCTTTGAGCATTTTTTACAGATCACTTTTGACTGATCATTGGGATCTTGGTCAAAAAAATGCCACACTGCACTCTTCCTACTATGGAATTCCTTTTCAGGCATTGCACACTGTGCAACTTTCACAGGATGGCCACGCTGTCCTAAAACTGGTTTTGTCAAACGTTTTTTGCCTGATACGGGCCTGCCAGATGACAGCTGTTGCGATGTAGATTGGTGCTGCTGTGGATAACCCTCCTCCGCTTCTGAGCTACTGGCAGCGCCACCCTCTTCCCCCAATGGCTGCCAATCTGGGTCAACAACTGTGTCATCTATCACCTTCTCCTCCTCAATGTCATGTGCACCTTCCTCAGTGTCACCGTGTAAGGTGCTATAGCGTTCAGGACAGGGCACCATAGTCTCATCAGGGTCAGATTCTGGCTCAGCAAACTCAGCAAGGGCAACGTAGTGATCTGACTCAATGGAAGAGCATCATAATCTAGCTGTGGCTGTGCATCAGTGCACTCCATGCCCGATTCTTCTAGTAATGGGCAGGGTACAATTTCCCTTTCTAACCCAGGCACAGTATGTGTAAAGAGCTCCATGGAGTAACCTGTTGTGTCGCCTGACGCATCCTTCACTTTTGGTTTGGGAGAAGGACACAAGGAAACGTCTTGTTCCTGACCGGGAGCATCCACTGACGACTGGCTGCTGTGACATTTTGAACTTTGGGAAGAGGAGGCCAAAGAGCTAGAGGCTGAGTTAGCAAGGAAAGCCAAAACTTTTTCCTGCTGCTCCGGCTTTAAAAGCTGTTTTCCTACTCCCAGGTAAGAGAGCCTTCGAGGCCTTGTGTAGCCAGACGATGACGCAGGCTCAACACCTCCAGCCTTAGGTGCTACTGTGCTTTTGCCACTACCACCAGATGCAGCACCACCATCAGTACCAGGTGACGACCCCCGCCCATGGCCTCTTCCACCAGACTTCCTCATTTTTTGGGGGGAGACACAGAACCACAACTCTGGCCCAGTGGTATAACAGTAAAGTATGAACGTGGCAGAAAGTGGCTGCCTGATATATACGACACACTAGCAGTACAGCAGAATATACACTGTGTGCGAATTTTAATCTCCCTTTTTTTTGGGGGGAGACACAGAACCACAACTCTGGCCCAGTGGTATAACAGTAAACTATGAATGTGGCAGAAAGTGGCTGCCTGACATATACGACACACTAGCAGTACAGCAGAATATACACTGTGTGCAAATTTTAATCTCCCTTTTTTTTGGGGGGAGACACAGAACCACAACTCTGGCCAAGTGGTATAACAGTAAACTATGAACGTGGCAGAAAGTGGCTGCCTGATATATACGACACACTAGCAGTACAGCAGAATATACACTGTGTGCAAATTTTATTCTCCCTTTTTTTGGGGTAGAGACACAGAACCACAACTCTGGCCCAGTGGTATAACACAACACTATGAACGTGCCAGAAAGTGGCCGGAATTATTATTTAAAAAAAAAAAATAACAAGCTCCCTACAATGAGCTCAGGACAAGTATGGCAGCAATAAAAGGGACTGCTGAACACAAAAATGTGGACAAATAAACAAGATAGGTAACTGTGCAGAAAGGAGCAACAGGAATTTTGCTTTTAAAAAAGCAGTTGGTTTGCACAGCACCGTGCACACAGCTATGCAGCTGCTGCACTAAAATACGACCTCCACTGTCCCTGCACAAAAAGGTGGTGTAGGACAGTGAAAATCGCTCCAGCACAAGCGGTTTGGGGGTTTATATTTCCTCCCTAACTCTGTCCCTGCTTCTGACTAACTGCAGCAACACCTCTCCCTATGCTCAGATCGGCAGAAGTAAGATGGCGGTCGGCATGCACGCCCCTTTATAGCCCTTGTGACGCCGCAGACAGCAAGCCAATCACTGCCATGCCCTTCTCTAAGATGGTGGGGACCGAGACCTATGTCATCACGCTGCCCACACTCTGCGTCCTCCTTCATTGGATGAAAAACGGCGGTGACAGCGTCATATGAAACGCGACTTTGGCGCTCTGATCGTGTACCACATGGCCGATCCCACACTAGGATCGGTTCGGATTTCATGAAACCCGACTTTGCCTAAAAGTCGCCGATTTATGAAAATGACCGATCCGTTTCGCTCAACCCTAGTGATGGTGTCTCCGCGGCTTTTCTACATGCATATGAACTCAAAATGACCTGGAGAATCATAGTGGCAGGTCAGTTTTAACATTTAGTGGACCTAATAAAAAAGCCAAACAAAAAACAAGTGTGGGATTGTTGTTCAAAATTACAACTCGTCCTGCAAAAAACAAGCCCTCAAACAGCCATATTGATGGAAAAATAAAAAAGTTATAGCTCTGGGAAGGAGGGGAGCGAAAAGCAAAAATGCAAAACCAAAAAAAGCTCTGGGGGTTACGGGGCAAAAAGATGTTACATTTTTTTTTACAAAATCTACAAATAAAGAAAAAAAAAAAAAAGAATCAAATATTTTTCCATTAAATACATTTATCTATATAAATAAAGAAATAAACAATAAAAGTAAACATATTTGCTATTGCCGCATCCTTAACGACCCGTTCTATAAAACTGCCCCACTAGTTAACCCCTTCAGTAAACACCATAACAAAAACAAATGAAAAAATGAGGCAAAAAACAATGGTTCATTCTCATACCGCCGAACATTAACTGCAATAAAACGCGTTCAAAAAGATGAATGTAAATAAAAATGGTACCGCTAAAAAGTCATCTTTTTCCGCAGGAAACAAGCCATCATAGAACTCCATCAGCATAAAAATCAAAAAAGTTATAGCCCTCAGAATAATTATTTTTTCTATAAAACAGTTTTTATTGTGTAATAGCAACAAAACATAAAAAAATATAAATTGTGTATTGCTGTAATCGTATTGATCCAAAGAGTAAAGCTGCCTTGCGAATATTACCACAAGCAGAACGATATAAAAAACAGAAACAAAAAACAATTCCTGAATTGCTGGCTTTTGTTCATTATGTACTGGTTACTACAAAGGCAGTTTGCAATTTCCATTCAGCAACATCCACTGTGTTAGGGTTGGTGGAACGCACCGAGTATATATATATATATATATATATATATATATATATATATATATATATATGTTATAATAGGTGCATTCGCAACCCGGGGTCCACCGTGCAGGAGAGAACCTGCTACTAGCAATTGGCGGCACTATATGGCGGTATAAGCGAACTCTGTTACTTCACAGAATCGCTAAGAAAGGAAAACGCTGTGCCCTGTTAACCTCACAGAGGATCACAGCTACCTAACAGAGCAGAAAGCAAACAGTGGTCATGCAGTCAGCATAGCACACGAACAACTCCTCTCCGGTGGAGCCAGAATTCTAGTGGCTATACGCCAGCCCGGAATTTACACACACAAAACTCCTCACCGGAGGTGCCGGTATTCTAGGGGTTATTTCAGCCAACCCTGAACACATGCAGACATGACCACAAAGTAGCAAAAGCTCATGACATAGGTTAATACTAGTGCATGGCCGAACCTTTTATAGATGCAGCAGACAAGGACCTTCCTAGTGGTTCAATGGGAGCTGCTACAACACCTGAGTGTGTGACCCCCGACCTCCAATGAGAGGTCCTCCCTTGGGCATGCTCAGAAGGGAGAAAGCAAGACTTAGTCCCAGAAATGTCTGTTTTCCGCAGACCAGTACTGGCTAAAATGGCTGAGCCTGGAAGAGCAGGCGTAACCAAGCAGAGAGCATTAGCCTGAGCCAGACCCTGGGACCGACGTCTCCTCTGCGGCTGGAGGAGAATGAGAGACCACAGCAGAGGTGGTTCAAGATTCCCCCTGTGCAGCAGTGGGAACTTGACACCTAACACACTGCTGCCTGTTTCTGGAAAACACCCATGTAGTCAAAATCATCACTGCACCTGTAGATAAATTCCAAAAGGAGTATATATTTTCAAAATGGGGTCACTAGAGGGGGGATTCTGCTTTTCTAGCACTTAAGGACTCTGTATTTTGGAGTCCGCAAACTATTCCAAGAAAATCTGTGCTCAAGAAGGCAAATAGCATTATGTTCTTCCCGGGTCTCTCTGTTTGGCTAAGTAGTGCTGTACAGCCACATATGGGATATTTCTACATTCAGAAGCAATTGTGGGAAACATTTTGGAGCCATTTTTACTGTTTTCCCAATATGAAAATGTAAAATTTGGGGCTAACACACGTCATGTTAATATAATCACTGCACCCCTATATTAATTCATTGAGAGGTTTAGTTTGTAAAATGGCGTCACTTATTGGGGTTCTGCTGTTATGGCACGTCAGGGGCTATGCCAATGTAACATGGCACCCTCAAACCAGTGCAGCAAAATCTGCACTGTAATATAGCACTACTTCCCTCCAGCTTTGCACTGTACCCCAAAAGTAGTTTTCGACCACATATTGGGTATCGGTGAACACAGGAGAAATTGCAAAACAATTTTTGTGGTCCATTTTCTCCTGTTACCCTGTTACACAATTTGCAGCTAAAAAAGATTTTTGCGTGAAAAATGTGGTTTTCTCTTCCAAGCACTGCCGTGCACCCAAACAGTTGTTTTCTTCTACATATTAGGCATCTGCACACTCAGGATAAATTGCACAACAAATTGTATGGAGCAATTTCTCTTTTTACCCTTATGAAAATGCAAAATTTGGAGCAATATATATTTTTGCGGGAAAAATGTAATTTTTTATTTTCATAGCTCTATGGTATAAATTTCTGTGAAGCACATATGGGTTAACAGTGTTCAATACACATCTAGCTAAGTTCCCAATGGGGCTTAGTTTCCAAAACTGTGTCACTTGTAGGGGGTTTTCACTGTTTAGGCACATCAAGGGCTATCCAAATGCAACATGGCATCCGCTAATTATTCCAGAAAATTTTACATTCAAAAAGTCAAATGGCGCTCCTATCATTCCAAGCCATGCCATGCGCCCAAACAGTTGTTTTCCTCTGCATATTGGGTATCTGTGAACTCAGGAGAAATTGCACAACAAATTGTATTGTGCAAGTTCTCCTTTTACCCCTATGGAAATGCAAACTTTTCAGCTTCAAAAGATTTATCTGGGAAAAATTTGCTTTATTTTTACTTTTACGACTCTAAATTGTAAACTTCTATGAAGCACCTGGGGTTCAAGGTTTTCAATACACATCTAGATAAGTTCCCTAAGCAAATTTTACATTCATAAAGTTAAATGGCGCACCTTCCCTTCTGAGCCCTGCCATGTGCCCAAACAGTAGATTTCCCCCACATATGGGTATCGGCATGCTCAGGATAAATTGCACAACAAACAAACTTGTCCATTTTCTTCTGTTACCCTTGTGAAAGTACAAACTAATTAGATCTAAATGAAAATTTTGTGAAAGAAAAGTAAATGTTTATTTTTTCCTTCCACGTTCCAAAAATTCCTGTGAAACACCTGAAGGGTTAATAAACTTTTTGATTGTGGTTTTGAGTACCTTGTGGAGTGCAGTTTTTACAATGGTTTCAATTTTCAGTATTTTTTGTCATATAGGCCCCTCAAAGTCACTTCAAATGTGAGGTGGTCCCTAAAAAATGATTTTGCCCATTTTGATGTAAAAATGAGAAATTGCTGGTCAACTTTTAATCTTTATACTTTCCTAACAGAAAAGAAAATATGTTTCAAAATTATGCTGAATTAAAGTAGATATGTGGGAAATGTTACACTACCGTGTAAAAGTTTAGGGTCACTTAGAATTTTCCTTATTTTTAAAAGAAAGGCACAGTTTTTTTTCCAATGAAGCTAACATTAAATGATTCAGTAATACACTCTATACTTTGTAAATGTGGTAAATGACTAATCTAGCTGCAAATGTCTGGATTGTAATGCAATATGTTCATAGGTGTATAGAGGCCCATTTCCAACAACCATCACTCCAGTGTTCTTATGGTACTTTGTGTATGCAAACTGTGTAAGAAGGCTAATGGATAATTAGAATACCCTTGAAAACCCTTGTGCAAGTATGTTAACACAGCTGAAAATAGTTTGGCTGATTAGAGAACATACAAACCTGACCTTCCTTTGAGCTAGTTGAGAATCTGGAGCATTACATTTGGTGGTTCCATTAAACTCTCAAAATGGCCAGAAAAAAAGTACTTTCATGTGAAACTCGACAGTCTGTTCTTGTTCCTAGAAATGAAGGCTATTCCATGAGAGAAATTGCCAATAAACTGAAGATTTCCTATAACGGTGTGCACTACTCCCTTCAGAGGAGAGCACAAACAGGCTCTAACCAGAGTAGAAAGAGAAGTGGGAGGCCACGCTGCACAACAGAACAGCAAGACAAGTACATTAGAGTCTGTAGTTTGAGAAATCGATGCCACACAGGTCCTCAACTGGCAGCTTTATTAAATAGTTCACTCAAAATGCCAGTGTCAATGTCTACAGTGAATAGGTGAATCCTGGATGCTGGCCTTCAGGACAGAGTGGCAAGAAAAAAGCCACATGTGAGACTGGCTGATAAAAGGAAAAGATTAATATGGGCAAAAGAACACAGACATTGGACAGAGGATGATTGGAAAAAAGTGTTATGGACAGACAAATCCAAGTTTGAGGCGTTTGGATCACACAGAAGAACATTTGTGACATGCAGAACAACTGAAAAGATACTGTAAGGCTGAGTTCACACGTAGCAGAATTGCCGTGGAAATTTCCGTGGCAATTCTGCGCCTCCTGCCGTGGGTATATCGCATGCAGATTTAGCATGCATATACCCGCAGAAAACTAGTGTTTTGCAAGCATAATTAGCTTGCAGATTGCTAGCGTTTTCCAAGCGATCTGTAGCATCGCTTGGAAAACTGTTTGACAGGTTGGTCACACTTGTCAAACATAGTGTTTGACAAGTGTGACCAACTTTTTACTATAGATGCAGCCTATGCCACATCTATAGTAAAAGATAGAATGTTAAAAATAATAAAAAAAAAAAAAAAAAAAAAAAAGGTTATACTCACCTCAGCGGCGTCCGTTCCTAATGCTGTGTGTTCAGGACCTTCCATTGACGTAGCGGTCACGTGACCGTGGGTCATGCGACTGCGATGTCATCGCAGGTCCTTCACACACACCTCGGAAGCCGCTGAAGAAGGTCGGGCCGCCAGAGGGTGAGTATATCGCTATTTTTTATTTTAATTCTTTTTTTTCTACCACTTATATGGTGCCCAGTCCGTGGAGGAGAGTCTCCTCTCCTCCACCCTGGGTACCAACCGCACTTGATCTGCTTACTTCCCGCATGGTGTGCACAGCCCCGTGCGGGAAGTAAGCAGATCAATGCATTCCTAGGTGTGCAGAATCGCCGCGATTCCGCAATTTTAATGAACATGCTGCGTTTTTTTCTGGATTGCGATTCCGCTCAGGAAAAAAATGCAGCATGTGCACAAAAAATGCGGATTGCATTCTGTTACATAGGATGCTTAATGTTAGCGTTTTTTTTGCGGTTTTATAGCGTTTTTATAGCGAAAAACTGCAAAAAAAACGCAAAAAATCTGCTACGTGTGCACACAGCCTAATAGTGCCTGAGGCCATCTGTCAAGCATGGTAGAGGTAATGTGATGGTCTGGGGTTGCTTTGGTGCTGGTAAAGTGGGAGATTTGTACGAGGTAAAAAGGATTTTGAATAAGGAAGGCTATCACTCCATTTTGCAATGCCATGCAATACCCTGTGGACAGTGCTTGATTGGAGCCAATTTCATCCTAAAACAGGACAATGACCCAAAGCACACCTCCAAATTATGCAAGAACTATTTAGGGAAGAAGCAGGCAGCTGCCATTCTATCTGTAATGGAGTGGCCAGCGCAGTCACCAGATCTCAATCCCATTGAGCTGTTGAGGGAGCAGCTTGACCGTGTGGTATGCAAAAAGTGCTCATCAAGCCAAAGTAACTTGTGGGAGTGGCTTCAGGATGCATGAGGTGAAATATCTCCAGAAATTACCTCAGCAAATTAACTGCGAGAATACCAAAGGTCCGCAATGCTGTAATTGCTGCAAAAAGAGCATTCTTTGATGAAAGCAAAGTTTGAAGGAAAAAATTATTATTTCAAATAAAAATGTTTTTTTTCACACCTTGTCAATGTCTGGACTAGATTTTAAATTCTTTTAGCAACTCATTTGATTAATAAAAGTATGAGTTTTCATGGAAAACAAAATTGTCTGGGTGACCCCAAAATTTTGAACGGTAGTATATTTATTAACTATTTTGTTCAATATGATTCTCTGATTTAATAAAAGTTTTAAAATTGCAAAATTTTTGCCAAATTTCTGTTTTTTTCATAAATCTTTGCAAGTCATATCAAATAAATTTTACCACTGTCATGAAGTACAATATGTCAAGAGAAAACAGTTTCAGAATCAGTGGGATCCAATGAAGCATTCTAGAGTTATGACCTCATAAATTGACAGTGGTCAGAATTGTAAAAATTGGCCGGTCAGAAAGGTAAAAACAAGCTTGGGGTGAAGAGGTCAATGATTGGCAAGATAAATTTCCTGAAATTCTGTGCCCTTTTTCTCCATACATACCTTTGATCACTGTTGCCAAAGAGTTTTATTTTAAACTCGTCTGTCCACAGGACTTGGTTCCAAATTGCATCAGTCTTGTTTAGATTTTAATTTGCATACTTCTGATGCTGAAATTCATGGTTAGGATGCAGGAATGGTTTCCATTTGATGACACAAAGTCCAAATTTGTGCAGGTGTCTCTGAACAGTAGAACAGAACTCCATAGTCTGCTAGATCTTTTTGAAGGCCTTTTGCAGTCAAGCAGGGGTTTCTAATTTGCTTCTCTAGCAATCCTAAGAGCACCGTTCACTGAAATTTAGCTTTGTCCTCCAGACCTTATCTTGACCTCCACAAGATAGCTGCTTAGAACAACCCATGGCTGCTGTTTTTTGGCACAAGGTTAGAGGAGGCTGGATTTCTATATACCTGGGAAACTTGCATCACCTCGCCTTTCCTAATTATGATAGTGAAGAAGCCATAACCCTAACAGGTTAATTAAGATCTGAAACTTTGGTGAAAGTTGATGGAGCACACAAATCTCCAAAGGTAAACCAAACTTTTGCAATCGCCCATTTTCCTTTTTGTAAAATTAAAAATGTAAAAAATTACAGTACATACTGCTCAAAAAAATAAAGGGAACACTAAAAATGTAAATCAAAATGAATACCCCATGGAGGTCAGGATTTGGAATGATACTCAAAATCAAAATGGAAAATCAAATTACAGGCTGATCCAACTTCAGTGGAAATACCTCAAGACAAGGAAATGATGTTCAGTTGTATGTGTGTTGCTTCTATGTGCCTGTATGACCTCCCTACAATGCCTGGGCATGCTCATGATGAGGCGGCGGATGGTGTCCTGAGGGATCTCCTCCAAGATTTGGACTAAAGCATCCGCCAACTCTTGGACAGTCTGTGGTGCAATTTGATGTTGGTGGATGGTGCGAAACATGATGTCCCAGATGTGTTCAATCGAATTCAGGTTTGGGGAAAAGGCGGGCCTGTCCACAGCTTCAATACTTTCATCTTGCAGGAACTGCTGACACACTCAAGCCACGTGAGGTCTGGCATTGTCCTGCATTAGGAGGAACTCAGGGCCAACAGCACCAGTATATGGTCTCACAAGGGGTCTGAGGATCTCATCTCGGTACATAATGGCTGTCAGGCTTCCTCTGGCGAGCACATGGAGGGTTGTGCGGCCCTCCAAAGAAATGCAACCCAACACCATTACTGATCCATTGCCAAACCGGACATGCTGATGTTGCAGGCAGCAGATTGCTCTCCATGGCGTCTTCAAACTCTGTCGTGTCTGTCACATGTGCTCAGTGTGAACCTGCTTTCATTTGTGAAGAGCACAGGGCTCCAGTGGCGAATTTGCCAATCCTGGTGTTTTGTGGCAAATGCCAAGGGTCCTGCACGGTGTTGGACTGTGAGCACAATCCCCATCTGTGGACATCGGTCACTCAAACCATCCTCATGGAGTCGGTTTCTAACCATTTGTGCAGACACACGCATATTTGTGGCCTGCTGGAGGTCATTTTGCAGGGCTATGGCAGTGCTCCTCCTGTTCCTCCTTGCACAAAGGCTGAGGTAGTGGTCCTGCTGCTGGGCTGTTGCCCTCCTACGGCCCCCTCCACGTCTCCTGGTGTACTGGCCTGTCTCCTGGTAGCGCCTCCAGCCTCTGGACACTATGCTGACAGACACAGCAAACCTTCTTGCCACAGCTCGCATTGATGTGCCATCCTGGATGAGCTGAACTACCTGAGGCACTAGTGTGGGCTGTAGAGTCCTTCTCATGCTACCACGAGTGTGAAAGCACAACCAACATTCAAAAGTGACCAAAACATCAGCCAGAAAGCATTGGTACAGAAATGTGGTCTGTGGTCCCTGTTATGATCCCTAGTGGCTGAGGATCACAAATAGATCAGCAAGTGATTAAACTAAGGACGAGCTCTAGGGAGATGGTAACTGGACTGATCGCAAATATGAACCTATCCAAAACAACTAGAGGTAGCCGGTGAACGTGCCTAAAAAATTCCTAGACGTCTCAAGCCAGCCTGAGGAACTAGCTACCCCTAAAGAGAAAGAAAGACCTCGCTTGCCTCCAGAGAAATAATCCCCAAAGATATAGAAGCCCCCAACAAATATTAACGGTGAAGTAAGAAGAAGGCACATACATAGGGATGAAATCAGATTCAGCAAAAGAGGCCCACTAGTACTAGAAAGTAGAAAATAGAGCAGGGGTCTATGCGATCAATAAAAAACCCTTACAAAATATCCATCCTGAGATTTCAAGAACCCACACACCAACTAACGGTGTGTGGGGAGAAACTCAGCCCACTAGAGCAACCAGCAAGCGAGGGAATTACATTTTAGCAAGCTGGAACAGAAAACATGATGAACACTGCTGATCAAAAAATGAGCAAACAAAACTTAGCTTATCCTGGATGGACTGGGAGCAAGGTAGTCAGAAGGAATCTGAGTAGCACTGATTACATTGACAGCCGGCAACAAGTGGAAGTAAAACAGAGCTATATAGGAACCTCCCAGAGGATAACAAACCAGCTGATAGCCAGAGACCAGCAGGATAACAGGCAAAGCCACCAGGGGGAGCCCAAAGCAAAAGTCACCCCATACCACCAGTGACCACAAGAGGGAGCCTGAACACAGAGTTCACAACAGGTCCCCACCTGCAGAACCACTCCTTTATTGAGTGTTTCTTGATAATTGCCAATAATTTCAATCTGTTGCTTATTCCATTTGAACAACAGCATGTGAAATCGATTGTCAAACAGTGTTGCTTCCTAAGTGAACAGTTTGATTTCACAGAAATTTGATTTACTTGCTGTTATATCCTGTTGTTTAAGTGTTCCCTTTATTTTTTGAGCAGTGTATATAATTGCATAAAACACAAAGGAATTGTGCCTTTTTTAACTTTAACCCTTTTAGAGATCATTTCATCTTCAACTAGCTTAATTGTTCACAATAACAGTAATTTTGACCAGGGGTGCTCTAACTTTTACATGCCACTGTAATAAAGGCATTTAAAGTTATTTCTTGTGATGTTATCTTTACTGTAGGTTTAAAAGAAAAAAGTTACTACAATTTAATAACAAGTGTCTCGTCCCATAGACCATGTTATACAATGTATTTGATCCTTTGAATTACACTTAAGGACTAAGATTCATTGAAGTGTTTTTGGCAGAAAGCTAGTGTAAATTATTTTAATAATTCAAAAAATGTTTGTGCAACTTGAAGTTGTGTCAAATTTTAGAGACTATTGACGTTTTCACACTGGTTTTACCAAGCATCATCAAAATGGGCAGAGATTAAGCGAAATGGGGACATGACGCCACATCTTATCTAATTCATGAGGAGTTGTGGTGAACCATGTGCCATCAATTTCAAGGAGAAGGAGAGGAAACGGCGACGTGATGGGAAATTATGTTTTTATTGTGGAGATCCGGGACATTGGAAGAAAGACTGCCCCTCTTGTCCATCAAGTAACAAGCTGCCGAGTCTGGGTGATGGTCTAGGAGGTCATCCAGACTCTAAGGTACCATTTTCGTCATTTCAAAAAGTTTTGCTAGAAGTGGAACTGTATTATTGAGGTGTTTTTGCATCCACTTCAGCATTTGTGGACTGTGGATCTTCCATGAACTTCGTTGACTATAGTCTGGTGTCCAAGTTAAAGTTAGGGACAGTTAGGCTAGAGACTCCCATCCATATCGTTGCCATTGATAAGACACCGTTGGCTCAAAATGTGCTTAAATTTGTCTCTGAGGAGTTCCTCCTCAAGGTGGGTTCCTTGCACCAGGAACGAATTTCTTGTTGTGTTATGAATAATCTTCCTGCGGGACTGGTGTTGGGGTTCCCCTGGTTGCAGAGGCATAATCCTGTTATACAGTAGACTGGGGATCTCGTGATATTGTTAAATGGGGTCCTAATTGTTCCAATGGTTGTCTTTCTGCTGTGTTTGTGTCTGCCATTAGTCCGGAAGGTATTCCGGAGTACCTGAAGGACTTTGGTGATGTGTTCTCCGAAAAAGAGGCTGAGGTCTTACCACCCCATCGTTCTTATGATTGTACCATCAATCTTATTCCAGGTTCTAAATTGCCCAAAGCCCGTTTGTACAATCTTTCTGGCCCGGAACGTACTGCTATGAAAAACTATATCTCTGATAGTCTACGCAAAGGTCACATCCGTCCCTCTGTCTCACCTGTGGCCGCGGGTTTTTTTTTGTCAAGAAAAAAGATGGTGGTTTACGTCCATGCCTCGATTTCCGGGAACTAAATAAAATTACGGTGAGAAATACCTACCCTCTCCCACTCATTCCTGATCTCTATAACCAATTGTCTGGGGCTAAGTGGTTTTCCAAACTTGATCTTAGGGGAGCATATAACCTTATCTGCATTCAGGAAGGGGATGAGTGGAAAACGGCATTTCTCACCTCTGAGGGCCTGTTTGAAAATTTGGAAATGCCCTTTGGTCTCACGAACGCGCCCGCGGTGTTTCAGAACTTCATAAATGATGTTTTTTATGATTTTATCGGGCGCTTTATGGTTGTATACCTGGATGATATCCTTGTTTTCTCACCTGACAAGGAATCTCACATTGGTCATTTACGTGCTGTTCTTCACAGGTAAAGGGGAAATTATTTGTTCGCTAAACCAGAGAAAGGTTTGTTTTGTGTCCAGGAGCTTTCTTTTCTGGGGATCATCCTTTCTGCGAATGGGTTTCGGATGGATCTTGGAAAGGTACAGGCCATTGTTGATTGGGTGCAACCCAGAGACCTTAAGGGTCTGCAGCATTTTTTGGGTTTTGCCAATTATTACCGGAAATTCATCAAGGGGTTTTCTCAGGTAATCAAGCCACTCACCGATCTCACTCGCAAGGGGGCTGATCTCAAAGTTTGGTCATCCTTGGCCGTTGAAGCATTTATTACATTCAAAAAGTGTTTTATGTCTGCTCCTGTGTTAGTTCAGCCTGATCCATCTAAACCATTCATTGTAGAGGTGGACGCATCAGAGGTGGGAGTAGGGGTGGTGTTGTCTCAGGGACCCGTTACTTTGACCAACTTAAGACCATGTGCCTTTTTCTCCTGGAAGTTTTCTTCTGCTGAGAGGAACTATGATGTTGGAAACTGGGAGTTATTGGCTATAAAATTAGCTTTTGAAGAATGGAGGCATTTTTTGGAGGGGGCGGTTCATTGGATCACGGTGATTACTGATCACAAGAACTTTTCTTATATTGAAACTGCCAAATGGTTAACTCCTAGACAGGCTAGGTGGTCGCTTTTTTTCTCTCGTTTTCATTTTTCAATCACTTTTTGACCTGGTTCCAAGAATGTCAAGGCTGATGCCTTATCTCGCAGTTTTGATCCGATATCACCCCCCGAACCTCCTTCCTCCATTCTTCAGCACGGGGTGGTTGTTGCGGGGGTATCTTCTGAATTGGAGCAGGAGATTCGAGAGGCTTGCTCCCCCCTCTTTGCCTGACAATAAGCTTTTTGTCCCAGTTCAGTACAGATTGAGGATTCTCCGGGAGATCCATGATTCGGCTCTTAGTGGTCACCCGGGGATCTCTGCCACCCGGAAAGCTATTGCTAGGCTGTTTTGGTGGCCCTCCATGTACTCTGATATCATTGTGTTTGTGTCTGCTTGTGATACCTGTGCCCGTGCTAAGAGCTCTCATAACCGGCCGGCCGGGGAATTGGTGCCATTGCCAATTCCAGATAGACCTTGAACTCATTTGTCCATGGATTTTATCACTGATCTCCCTCCTTCCAATGGCAAAACTGTAATCTGGGTAGTGGTTGACAGATTCAGTAAGCAAGCACATTTTGTACCTCTGGCAGGATTGCCTAATGCTGAGACACTATCCAGATTGTTTGTTGAGCATGTAGTGTGGCTGCATGGTGTGCCTTTGAATGTGGTTTCTGATAGAGGGGTACAATTTGTGTCCAAATTTTGGAAAGCATTTTGTAAAAGATTGGGTATTTGTTTGACCTTCTCCTCTGCTTACCATCCTGAGACCAATGGGCAGACGGAGAGGACCAATCAGTCACTTGAACAGATTTTGAGGTGTTTTGCTACATCTCAGCAGGATGATTGGTGTTCTTCATTGCCCGTGGCTGAATTTGCATTTAATAATCGGATTAACCAGTCCACGGGCACCTCTCCATTCTTCTGTAACTACGGTTTTCACCCCCATTTTGGTGAATTTTCTAGGCTGGTTTCAGGATGTCCAGGAGCTGATACGGCAGTTCAACGGTTGGGGGAGGTGTGGAGGGAGGGCCAGTAGAACATTGGGAAGGCTCAGGGCAAACATAAACTTTTTGCTGATAAGTGACGGTCTGTATTACCTATATTTCTGGTAGGAGATAAAGTGTGGTTGTCTACCAAGAACATTCGTCTTAAGATTCCTTCTGCTAAGCTTGGTCCTAGGTTTATCGGTCCTTACGAGATCATTGAGGTCACTTCGGATCCCCAATGTGTTCCATAAATCCCTTCTTAAGTCCTTTGTACCATCTTCCGCTGGGCCTCCATCCCCTCCGCCTCCTGTCTCTGTGGATGGTCAGACCGAGTATGAAGTTGAACGGATTGTGGATTCTCGTATGGTCTGTAGTTCACTTCAGTATTTGGTCCATTGGAGGGGTTATGGTCCTGAGGATCGATCTTGGGTCCTGGCGCGATCTGTCCATGCTGATCGATTGATCCGGGCATTTCATGCATGTTATCCTGGGAAACCTGGGGGTCCGGTGGCCCCCCCTTGAGAGGAGGGTACTGTCATGTTCCGTTCCAGGGTTTATTAGTGTCTGCCCTTTTTGGACGGATCAAGTCAAGGGTTAACTTTGCTCTGCCTCGTTCTGGGTTCAGGTTGGCTATTTAGCTCCCAGGAATCTTGCTGGCAGTGTCAGCTATAGTTCTGTCTTCGGCTTGTGAACCTGACTCTGGAAACCCTTGGTTTGTCCTGCTGTGAACCCTGACTTGTCCTGTGTCTGTTGTCTCCCTCTGTCTGCCCTTTCCCTGCACTTGTCTGTTCTGCTTGATTACCTGATCTGATCTCCTGGCTTGGCTATTGACTCTGTTTGGATTTGTCCCTTTTGTACTGTATTTTGCTCGTCCCGGTTTACTGATCTCTTGCTACGTCCTGACTATCCTTTCGGTTTTAATCCTTTTTGCACTGACGTGTTATCTTGTGCACTGACTCAGCATTTTCTGACTACTCTCTTGCCACTTGTTGGCATCTGTTCAGCTGCTCAGTGTGTGCAGTCTCGCTTCCCGATAAAGCTCCCCCTGGTAAAGTTTGCGCTGTACTGCACTGCAGCTGCATGACACTATATCCTTCTTTTGAAAGTTTCTCTTAACGATATTAAAAGGAACTGTATACACATTACAGATGAGCGGACACATGGATTTTCGAGTCTGACGGGTTCGGTAGAACTTTATAAAAAACTTAGGTCCAGGTACCATAATGGTACCAGAATTTGGTCCAAACCCCAGAACCCATACAAGTGAATCTGAACTTTCAGTGGTTTCCAACCTGTCATCTGTGTGACAGCGTGTGAGCGAGCAGCTGTGACCAGCAGTGAAAAGGTTACCGCCGGTCAGGTGTTGGCTAAATACTACTACTCTGATCTTGTTTTAACTAACCAGATGAGAAAAAACAGACAGATGTGGGTTGGTGTTATTATTCCAGTAAGAGGTAAATATCCATGAAGCTTCCCAGGCTATTAATATCAGCCCTCAGTTGTCTGCATAGACTTTACGGGTTATTAAAATGTGGGATCCCCCCAAAAAATGACGTTGGGTCCCTCTATTTTTAATAACGATTAAAAGCTATGAAGACAGCTTCAGGCTGATATTAATAGTCTGGGAAGGGCTATGGATATTTTCCCCCTCCCAGAATAATAACACCGGTGCTGCTGACTTTCAACAAAATTCAATTAAATGGACCAAATGGATTGCTGACTTTAATGTTTATAATCAAATATCATAACTTTATTAATTAAAAAAAATTGTTTATATATGCTTAGTGCATATGCAAATAAGTAACAACTGAGATGTTTACCCATTATAAAGTGCAAGTGATTGAAGTCAGAACTCCATTTTGCCCAGTTAATAGAATTTTTTTATTGAGTAGGAGATTCTTGTGTTTACATTTATAGTTGAATTATTAATATGGGACCATGCTACTTTGGTAATGAGCATGCTCCCAGACAAATTATTTTCCAAATTTCCTGTGAATTTTTTAATGGCCTTTCAAGAATCTTTATTAGACTTCTGGACTCGAACAGGTAACCGAACATACAGTAAGTAGTCTGTGTTCGGTGGTTGGTACGAATACCGAACTTTCCAGTTCGGTTTTGCTCATCCCTAATTGCAAATTCCATTAATTCTAATTTATATTTTGGGATTCTACAGCCATTCTGACATGGATTTTTAAATAAAATACACCATCCTCATCAGTTCTTTGACATCTGTTTTAGAATGGATGGTGTCTATATTGTTAAATCTGGTGACAGATCCATGTCCTCAAAATCTAGATCCACAATTGTTGTCTAAAGTATTAAACAGGGTGATTATTGTAAATATATATCAGGTTTTAAAGGTGAGAAGGCAGAGAAGACATTAAATTTCAAATCAAATTGCCCAAATTTGTTTTATATCCATTGACATTTGTCAGAACATAAAAATAAGTTGCTTTTTTTTTCAAATAATATCACCAATCCATTGAATGCATATTTTTCTTAACTGTGGACTAAACTTCTTTAAAAGTAATTCAAGAATAGAAATCATTCTATGGCTTTAGGAGCGCCTCCTTTAAATATGGGTTGCACCAGAAAATTGTATGTTTTTCCTACTAATACGAATTCCTATCTGCAATAAGTAACATACATTTGTAATGGCCTAGGTGGAAGGTCAGGACCTTTGCAAGGTAATGATTTCATTTAAATGCTATAATGATAAGCTAGCCTTATAGAAATGCTGTTTGACCTGCTGTTATCATTTATTTTCAGAAAGTCAAAGAAAAGTTTGGCTTGTCTGAACAGAACAGAATCCTTTCTTATATCAATGTACTTATTACTCTGTGCTTCCAAAATATACATTTACAACATAGCAGCTTACCTTTCAATACAATATTTTGTGGTAAGCAAACTGTCATACAAAAAAACTTTAAACTTGTAGTAACTGAGAAAAGACCCCTTCAAATACACTGTAGGCTGAATTTTCTAATCTTAATGTTTTTTCTTGGATGAAATAAAACTACAGCAGAATCTGAGACCATTTACATTAGAGGATGAGGGGCACTAAACAGCTACCAATCAGCGCCTGGTTGGCTAATCAGCAGTCATTTAATTACATGTTTATACAGTTTTACCATACTTCTAAATGATCTGTAATAGGGTCATTCAATAGGATCTTTCCAGATGTGGTAAAAAAATGTGCATGGTTGACTGCAAACAGTTTTTGCATTAGCAAACTTTATTTATGGGCTATTTTAGACTTGACCAAAAGTTGATTTGTCTATTTAATCAAAATGGATCATCAGTGGCAATGACTCTAAAGTACATTCAGAAAGAAAAGAGCACTGTCAAAGATTGTTCATGAAAAAATGGCTGCTAGCTTTGTGTGCTTTTTGACCGCAACACAATGGAGTCACAATTGTGGTAACTTGAGAGATAAGCAAATATATTCATGTGAAACTGTGTTCTACCCAAATTTTTACTAAAATCTCCATTTGCCTGAATGAGGATTTGTTTATTCTGTTTTCATTTTTCAAGAGCCATACAAAAGCTTAAAAATAGAAAAAATACTTAATCTCACCTTTACTCTTACCTCCCCAGTTCTTCTGCCACTAGTTATCATTCATGTGGTCCTCATCACATTAGATATAGAGAGCTTACGCCATAATAAAGGGCATTACATTTGTAGGGAAAAACTTATCTGCTAATTGAATTTACTGGGAAAATCCACACGAACGCGCAAATTCTATTTTTGTCTGATATGCTTATCTTTAGTGCCAACTGACCTTACCCAAGAGGTTTGTGTACACTGAGCAATGCTTGCAATATTTTAATATCATGTTTACACAAGCTGACTTGGCTTCAGATGTGCCCTGAATGATCAGTCATAAATGGTTCAATGTGTGATGCATCAGCAAGGACAATGATCTTTTGTGCAGCACAAAAGATCAATTCACCCGATGATCGAGTGTTCTGCTGGTTCACCGGAAGGTCATCAGCCTGTTTAGACTGCAAGCTCATCGTGAAATAAGCATTCCTAAGAATGCTCATTCACAATAATCTTACAGTGTAAATGGAAGATTTGCTCAACATAGTGACAATAGCATTTCTAAACAAGTAAGTACATGTAACATATATATATGTATATACATATAGCCAAAGAGGAAATAGTGCTGCAAACAGATGATGATTAGTGTTGAGCGATACCATCCGATACTTGAAAGTATCGGTATCGGAAAGTATCGGCCGATACCGGCAAAGTATCGGATCTGATCCGATACCGATACCCGATACCAATACAAGTCAATGGGACTCAAGTATCGGAAGGTATCCCTGATGGTTCCCAGGGTCTGAAGGAGAGCAAACTCTCCTTCAGGCCCTGGGATCCATATTGATGTGTAAAATAAAGAATTAAAATAAAAAATATTGATATAATCACCTCTCCGACGCAGCCTGGACCTTACCGCTGTGAACCGGCAGCCTTCTTTGCTTAAAATGAGCGCGTTCAGCACCTTCCATGACGTCACGGCTTCTGATTGGTCGCGTGCCGCTCATGTGACCGCCACGCGACCAATCAGAAGCCGTGACGTCATCCCTCAGGTCCTAAATTCCTAGAAGGGAATTTAGGACCTGAGGGATGACGTCGCGGCTTGTGATTGGTCGCGTGGCGGTCACATGAGCGGCACGCGACCAATCAGAAGCCGTGACATCATGGAAGGTGCTGAACGCGCTCATTTTAAACAAAGAAGGCTGCCGGTTACCAGCAGTGATGTCCAGGGGCCTCCGGACAGGTGAGTATATCAATATTTTTTATTTTAATTCTTTATTTTACACATTCATATGGATCCCAGGGCCTGAAGGAGAGTTTACTCTCCTTCAGACCCTGGGAACCATACACTGGAAACTTCCGATTCCGATTCCCGATACCACAAAAGTATCGGATCTCGGTATCGGAATTCCGATACCGCAAGTATCGGCCGATACCCGATACTTGCGGTATCGGAATGCTCAACACTAATGATGATATGATGAGAGGTTCAAAGGAGAGTGGAGGGAGTTATGTGTCAGCATATGATTTTATGATGAAATCCAATTTGAAGTGAGGAGAAAGCAGGTTCTCAATTTGCAAGTCCTAATTCTCATTTATACAGAGCTCCCCAAAACAGAATTCAAATGAAACTCCCGATCAAGTGTTTCAGCATAAAGGGGCAAACAGAATCCCTTTGGACTCTGGACTCTGTTCCAAAGCTATGTGTCCTTTTTTGGCAAACACAACAAAATGGTACGCTATGTGTCATGCAGAAAGATTAAAATCTATAAGATGTTCACCCTCCTCACATAGAACATAAGTGACAAAGAGCTGACACTTTAGGCAAATGAGGAAAGGTATCCAGTTAACGCTAGGGGAGAAAAAATAATTAAAACTAATTAAGGTAGGAATAGCTAACAATTCAACTTCATTTTGAAGACAGGACTCCTTCCAGTGTCCAGTCCAGGTAATCATACTGAAAACTTTTCTTTAGGAACCAAATAACAAAAGGATATGTGTTTACCAGAGAATGAGAAATAGAAGTAGAAGGAGAAGTATGCTGTCCCAGGCACAAATTGTAGACACTCTTGATCTGGGGTCCAGATAGGAATATTGGGGTTTGTAACAATCCGATATTTATGAGATATAGATAGATTTTTAGCCTCGAAACAAAGGGATGAATGAGACGCATCCAAATAGAATCCCTCCAATTGAATAACTGTCTGATTGATGGAGCGAACCAGTTCATGTTTGGTCTCTGGGTAATGGTAAAATCATAATTAAAAAATATAGTCAATTTCGAACGTCTCGGAACTTTAGAGGTGAAGATATCATGTATGTTACAGATTTCATAAAATCTGACGGGCTGAGAACATTCCACAAATCCGCCTCACATGAGGTAATCAAGGGGAGATGTGCAGGTGTAAGGTAGGAGTTAATAAAAGTCAAATGCCAAATACTAGCCCTTGCCAGTCCTTGGAGGTGCTGCTAACTGTGGGTCCTGACCATTTTCTTTCTGGAATACCTCCCTCCCTAAATCTGTAGCCATTGGAGTGACATCAGGTTTAGTACTATTCTTTTGTTTATCTTTTTATTTTATGTAATTCTACATGCTGTAATTGTAAAATCTTTTGTATTTTTTAATAAACACTGCCTATCTTTATTAATTAAATATAAAATGTAATAGTTTTGTACCTATTGCTCTGAAAACAGCACCCCGAGGCCATATGCCACCAGTGACGGGTGCTCAATTGGCCTGTAAAGTGATTGGTGGTAGCAGATAACAATCTTTCCGCTGTTATTGTAGAGTGAGCAGTGCCTATAGTGACAGTTCCAAGGTATATATATATATATATATATATATATATATATACTGTATATATATATATATATATATACTCCATGGGTTGGAATTAGTTATATATATATAGCGGCATGTAAAGGTTTGGGCACCCAATGAACATTTAGGCAAGTCGAAGATGAAATGATCTCTAAAATGCCTAAACTTAAAGATGACACATTTCCTTTGTATTTTAGGTAGAGAAAAATATATATTGTCATTTTTTTGCATTTTACAAATTCTAAAAAGGAAAAGGGCTGATGCAAAAGTTTGGTCACCCTTGGAGATTTGTGTGCTCAGAAAACTTTAGCCTTTTAGGGTCATGGATTGTTCACTACTATTGTTAGGAAAGGCAAGGTGATGCAAATTTCCCAGCTTTATAAAAACCCAGCCTCCTCTAGCCTTGTGCCAAAAAAACAGCAGCCATGTGTTTTATTTGGCAGCTACTTAGCAGTTTGAAAATAAAAATGGTGGAGGCCCACAAAGCAGGAAAAGGCTATAAGAACATAGCAAATTGTTTTAAGTTGCTCTTTTCTCAGTTTTAAGTGCAATTAAGAAATGGCAGTTAAGAGGAACAGTGGAGGTAAAGATAACGTCTGGAAAACCAAGCGAAAATTTCAGTGAGAGGTGCTTGTAGGTTTGCTAGAGAAGCAAATCAGAACCCCTGCATGACTACTAAAGACCTTCAGAAAGATTTAGCAGACTCTGAAGTTGTGGTATACTATTCTTCTGTTCACAGACAATTGCACAAATATGGCCTTCATGGTAGAGTCATCAGAAGAAAATCTCTGCTGTGTCCACACCATAAAATTCTGCATCAGAAGTATGCAAATAAACATCTAAACAAGTCTGAAGCATTTTGGAAACAAGTTCTGTGAACCAAAGAGGTTAAAACAGAACTCTTTGGCTACAATGATCAAAGGTATGGGTGGAGTGAAAAGGGCACAGAATTTCAGAAAAAGAACATCTCACCAGCTACTAACCCCTTCATGACCCAGCCTATTTTGACCTTAATGTCCTGGCCGATTTTTGCAATTCTGACCAGTGTCCCTTTATGAGGTAATAACTCAGGAACACTTCAACGGATCCTAGCGGTTCTGAGACTGTTTTTTCGTGACATGTTGGGCTTCATGTTAGTGGTAAATTTAGGTCGAGAATTTTTGCGTTTATTTGTGAAAAAAATGGAAATTTGGCGAAAATTTTGAAAATTTCGCAATTTTCAAATTTTGAATTTTTATTCTGTTAAACGAGAAAGCTATGTGACACAAAATAGTTAATAAATAACATTACCCACATGTCTACTTTACATCAGCACAACTTTGGAAACAAAATTTTTTTTGCTAGGAAGTTGTAAGGGTTAAAATTTGACCAGCAATTTCTAATATTTACAACAAAATTTACAAAACCATTTTTTTAGGGACCACCTCACATTTGAAGTCAGTTTGAGGAGTCTATATGGCTGAAAGTACCCAAACGTGACACCATTCTAAAAACTGCACCCCTCAAGGTGCTCAAAACCACATTCAAGATGTTTATTAACCCTTCAAGTGCTTCACAGCAACAGAAGCAACATGGAAGGAAAAAATGAACATTTAACTTTTTAGTCACAAAAATGATCTTTTAGCAACATTTTTTTATTTTCCCAAGGGTAAAAAGAGAAACTGGACCCCAAAAGTTATTGTACAATTTGTCCTGAGTATGGCGATACCCCATATGGGGGGGAACCACTGTTTGGGCACATGACAGGGCTCGGAAAGGAAGGAGCGCCATTTGACTTTTTTAATGAAAAATTGGCTCCAATCTTTAGCGGACACCATGTCGCGTTTGGAGAGCCCCTGTGTGCCTAAACATTGGCGCTCCCCCACAAGTGACCCAATTTTGGAAACTAGACCCCCTATGGAGCTTATCTAGATGCATAGTGAGCACTTTGAACCCCCAGGTGCTTCACAAATTGATCCGTAAAAATGATAAAGTACTTTTTTTTCACCAAAAATTTCTTTTAGCCTCAATTTGTTCATTTCCACATGGGCAACATGATAAAATGGATCCTAAAATTTATTGGGCAGTTTCTCCTGAGTACACTGATTCCTCATATTTGGGGGTAAACCACTGTTTGGGCACATGGCAGGGCTCGGAATGGAAGGAGCGCCATTTGACTTTTTGAATGAGAAATTAGCTCCAATCATTAGCAGACACCATGTCGTGTTTAGAGAGCCCATGTCAGGGCTCAGAAGGGAAGTAGTGACGTTTTGGAATGCAGACTTTGATGGAATGGTCTGCGGGCATCATGTTACGTTTGCAGAGACCCTGATGTGCCTAAACAGTAGAAACCCCCCACAAGTGAACCCATTTTGGAAACTAGACTTCCCAAGAAACTAGGGTTGAGCGACTTTTATTTTTATAGGATCGGGTCGGGTTTCACAAAACCTGACTTTCTCAAAAGTCGGGTCGAGCGAAATCGGCCGATCCTATAAAAAAGTCGGGGTCGGCCGAAACACGAAACCCAATGCAGTGCAATGGGATACTATGGTTCCGAGGGTCTGAAGGAGAGGAAACCCTCCTTCAGGCCCTGGGATCCATATTAATGTGTAAAATAAAGAATTAAAATAAAAAATACTGATATACTCACCCGTCCGGAGGCCCCTGGACATCACCGCTGGTAACCGGCAGCCTTCTTTGCTTAAAATGAGCGCGTTCAGGGCCTTCCATGATGTCACGGCTTCTGATTGGTCGCGTGCCGCTCATGTGACCGCCACGCGACCAATCACAAGCCATGACGTCATCTAAGGCCCTGAACGCGCTCTTTCTTAGGAAGGAAGGCTGCCGGAAAGAAGCCAAGGGTGAGTATATTCCTATTAGGTATATACTCACCCTCGGACGCGCCCTGCTTCTTTCCGGCAGCCTTCCTTCTTAAGAATGAGCGCGTGAAGGGCCTTAGATGACGTCACGGCTTGTGATTGGTAGAGGCCGCCCATGTGACTGCTCACGCGACCAATCACAAGCCGTGACATAATTCTCAGGTCCTAAATTCCTAGAATGAGGAATTTAGGACCTGAGAATTACGTCACGGCTTGTGATTGGTCGCGTGGCGGTCACATGAGCGGCACGCGACCAATCAGAAGCCGTGACGTCATGGAAGGCCGTAAACACGCTCATTTTAAGCAAAGAAGGCTGCCGGTTACCAGTGGCGATGTCCAGGGGCCTCCGGAGAGGTGAGTATATCAATATTTTTTATTTTAATTCTTTATTTTACACTTAAATGTGGATTCCGATACCGATTTCCGATATCGCAAACATATCGGAACTCGGTATCGGAATTCCGATACCAGAATCAGAAGATCCGACCTCATGGCCGACCCCACACAGGGGTCGGGTCGGGTTTCATGAAACCCGACTTTGCAAAAAGTCGGCGACTTCTGAAAATGATCGACCCGTTTCGCTCAACCCTAGTGAGCACTTTGAACCCCCAAGTGCTTTACAGAAGTTTACAATGCAGAGCTGTGAAACTAAAAATCATTTTTCTTTCCTCAAAAATTATGTTTTAGTAAGTAATTTTTTATTTTCACAAGGGTAACAGAAGTGGACCCCAATATTTGTTGCCCGTTTAATCCTGAGTACGCTGATACCACATATGTGGGGGTAAACCACTGCTTGGGCACACGTAGGGGCTAGGAAGGGAAGTAGTGACGTTTAGAAATGCAGACTTTGATGGAATGGTGTGCGGGCGTCATGTTGCGTTTGCGGAGCCCCTGATCTGGCTAAGCAGTAGAAACCCCCCACAAGTGACCCCATTTTGGAAACTAGACCCCCCAAGGTACTTATCCATATGTGTGGTGAGCACTTTGAACCCCCATGTGCTTCACAGAAGTTTATAACTCAGAGCCGTGAAAATAAAAAAATCATTTTTCTTTCCTCAAAAATCATGTTTATCAAGCAATTTTTTATTTTCGCAAGGGTAACAAGAGAAATTGGACCCCAATAGTTTTTACCCAGTTTGTCCTGAGCATGCCGGTACCCCACATGTGGGGGCAAACCACTGTTTGGGCGCACGTCAGGGCTCGGAAGGGAGGGAGCACCATTTGACTTTTTGTACGCAAGATTGGCTGGAATCAACGGTGGCACCATGTTGCGTTTGGAGACCCCTGATGTGCCTAAACAGTGGAAACCCCTCAATTCGAACTCCAACACTAACCACAACACACCCCTAACCCTAATCCCAACTCTAGCCATAACCCTATCCACAACCCAAAACCCAACACACCCCTAACCCTAACCATAACCCTAACCACAAGCCTAATCTTAACCCTATTTCCAACCCTAGCCCTAATTCCAACCCTAACGCTAATTCCAACCCTAACCCTAAGGCTATGTGCCCACGTTGCGGATGCGTGTGACATTTTTCAGCATCATTTTTGAAAAATCCGCAGGGAAAATGCACTGTGTTTTACCTGCTGATTTACCACGGATTTCCAGTGTTTTTTTTGCGCGGATTTCACCTGCGGATTCCTATTGAGGAACAGGTGTAAAACGCTGCGGAATCCGCACAAAGAATTGACATGCTGCGGAAAATACAATGCAGCATTTCCACGTGGTATTTTCCGCACCATGGGCACAGCGGATTTGGTTTTCCAGCCAAATCTGCACCGTGTGCACATAGCCTAATTCTAACCCTAACCCTAGCCCTAACCCTAGCCCTAACCCTAACCCTAGTTCTAACCCTAACCCTAGTGGAAAAATAAAAGTAAATATATTTTCTTTATTTTTATTATTGTCCCTACCTATGGAGGTAATAAAGGGGGGGTTTGTTTACTATTTTTTTATTTTGATCACTGTGATAGGTTTTGTCACAGTGATCAAAATGTACCTGGAAAGAATCGGCCGGCCAGCAGATTCGGTGGGAACACTGCGCACACGCCCGCCATTTTGGAAGATGGCGGCGCCCATGGAGCGATCGTAGCCACGGGGGGTGAAGCCACCCACACTGGGCTGAAGTACCACTCCCCCTGTCCCTGCAGATCTGGTGAAATTGGAGTTAGCCCTTTCACCCGATCTGCAGGGAGGCGATCCCTCCATGATGCCACATAGGTGTCACAGGTCGGATCGGCACCAACTTTCATGATGCCTACTGTTATGATGACCTGGTGGTTAGGAGCACTAGGAATGACCTGATGAGCAAACTAGTAATACAGGACAAGCTCTGGGAAGTGGGAGCTTTGCTGACCGCAACCCCTAAACCTATCACAACAACTAGAAATAGCCGTGGAGCGTACCTGACTCTGCCTAGACGCCTCTTCACAGCCTAAGAGCTAACTACCCCTAAAGATAGAAAATAAGGCCTAACTTGCCTCAGAGAAATTTCCCAAAGAAATAGGCAGCCCCCCACACGTATTGACTGTGAGTTAAGATGGAAGTCACAAACACAGGAATGAAATAGGTTTCAGCAAAGGAGGCCAGACTTAACTAAACAGACTTGAGGATAGAAAAGGTATCTTTGCGGGCAGCATAAAAAACTACCAAAAAACCACGCAGAGTGTGCAAAAGAGACCCCACACCGACTCACGGCGTGGAGGTGCCACTCTGCATTCCAGAGCTTCCAGCTAGCCAGGCAGAATCATGATAGCATGCTGGACAGAAAACAGTGGTAAACAAAATAAGCTAGCAGGGACTTAGCTTTTGCTGGAGTAGACAGGTCATCTGAAAGATCCAAGAGCAAACTGAACCAGTACAAGGACTTTGACAGCTGGCATCAAGTAACGATCTAAGTGGAGTTAAATAGAGCAGCCAGCCTAGGACTAAACGAGGTCAGCTGAGGAAAGAACCTCAGAACCAGAAGCTCCACTCACAGCCACCAGAGGGAGTCCATGGGCAGAACTCGCCGAAGTACCATTCATAACCACCGGAGGGAGTTCGAGAACAGAATTCACAACAGCCTACGTTGCGTCACAGGTCGGGAAGGGGTTAGTTATGGGGTGGATTAATCATGCTTTGGGGTTGTGTTGCAGTCAAGGGCATGAAGAACATTTCATGGGTAGAGGGAAGAATGGATTCAATGAAATTTAAACATATCTTTATGCAAACATAACACCATCTGAAATAAAGCTGAAGTTTAAAAGAGGATGTGTTAGACGTCGGGATTCTCCCACTGTGTGGGATAGATCCCAAGCATTGTCTGGTGCTGTGGTCTCGCATTCTGGTCCGGCCGCTGTGGTTGCTGCTCAGCACAGATGTCTTGCTCAGGCTCGTGGTATATGTTGGGTTACTGCTGGCACTCCAGCCAAGTCCATGATAACCAGTGATATACAGGTGCAGCCTTGCGCTCTGGAGTCAAAGTCCAGAGATCACCTTTCTGTGCATATCTGTGATGTGGCATCTTCTTATTGGTGGTCGGATGTTAACTGCTCTGTTGATGTGGATTGGTCCATGGGCAATGTCTCGACAAACTGGGCACAAGTGTTTGGGGTGGAGCCTAGCATATAAAAGTCTCTCAGCAGTGCACCTGGGCGTGCTAGTGTCATTTATGTTTGGTGTGTGTGGGTGGCTACTGTACCACTCTGTCTGCACGTTTGTGTGTGTGTATGTCTTTGATCAGAGACTGTACAAGTTGGCAGGCAGGTTGCACACTTATGTGCTTTCGTACCCTTGGCTCAGCACCTGAGTTGCTGGTCTGCTACATGCTTAGGGTGCCGGTCAGGCAAAAGTTCAGTATTGTCAGGACTGGGGTAACTAGCCACTTGGCTTAGCATCTGTTTAGTTTGTGTGCACGATTGGCACAACAAGCTTAACCCTTATGCTTTATTTCTCTGTGAAAGTGACAGGGTATTGTAACTAACGTCAAAGGGCTCTCTCTTGGCTCAGCATCTGCTTCATTTCCTAGCACTGTTTAGCTGCAGAGCTAGCCCTATCCACGTGTTATTATCCCTGTGACACTAACAGGGCATAGCACTTCACATACTCGTGCTGTACCTCTCGGTGAAGTAACTGAGCTTGGTACTCTGTGTTCCGTTCACACTAGGTGTCGTTAACTCAGTGTGTTCAAGGTAGCACTTGCTGTTGTGTTCCATCATTATTCATACTAGCAGCAGGGTTCTTCTCTGCATGGTGGACCCCGGGTTGCGATTGCACTTTTTTTATATTTTATTTATTGCAATCCACCAAACCTAACAGGACGGCTTCTACAAATGGATAATGAACCTAAACACATGTCCAAACCCACAAAAGACTAGATCAAAATGCGTAAGCTCAAGGTTTTCTCATGGCTTTCACAGTGCCCTGAGCTGAACATTATTGAAAATTTGTGGCTAATGCTATACCTCAAAATCGCAGTGCATGCAAGACTACCCAGGAGTCTCACAGAACTGAAAAAAATGTACAAGAAAGAATGGATAAAAATCCCTCAAACAAGAATTGAAAGACTTTACAAAAAGCATTTACAAGCTGTGATACTTTGAAAAGTGGGTGCTGCTAAGTGTTAACCATGCAGGGTGCTCAAAGTTTTACATAAGCCCATTTTTCTTTTGTAATTTTTAAAATGTGTCAAAAAAGGAAAAAGGTTAAGGAAATGTGTCATCTTTAACTTTAGGCCTTTAAGAGATCAATTTGTCTTCAACTTGCTTAACTATTCACAATAACAGTAAGTTTGACAACTTTTACATGACACTGTACAGTACGCTCACTGTGAGTTCCCCAATAACTCACCTTGAGTGGAAACAGCTGTGGTCTCCTCCGTTAATTGTCAGTCAACAGCATAAATGTCCTGTTGATGGGGGGCAGCAGAGGGCTGTTTGTGATCAAAAGGTAGCAGTGAGGTCGATATGCGTGACCCCACGGCTTTGATCTTTGTTTTTATGTTTCCCTTAAAAGCATAACACTGACATAACAGAGTCCTATTGGATTCCAAAGTTACACTGTCTGCTCCAACATATTAAGTAGGTCCGTCGGGGCTCCATTATGGTGTTCTATCTGAATCCCGTTTATAAGGGATATATGGCTATGCCTTGACAAAGTGTTCAGTGTTGAGCACTGCATAAGAGTATGCTCACATGTTGAGAATTTTTCTGCACAAAACTACATCTCTTGACAGGAATGATGCAAAGTACAACACACACATTTTGTATGTGCTTTGATACGTGTTTTAGTAACATTTTTTTTCTGTTCATTTGAATTGATGAAAAATGTTGTAAATGCACTGAAAGAATTGACACATTGGAGATTTTCCAAAGCACATTGATGGTTATAATACACAAAGAAATAGTAAATAGCATGTGTATGAGATTTCAGAAATCTCATTCTTTTTGCCAAAACTGTAAAACATTGCATTTTGTATGCACAAAAAACACTGCAAATTATTGTGTGAACAAGTACTAAATGTTAAGTTGATATAGTCCAAACTATCCTTAGCTTCAGTGTTTATTACTATGCAAAATATCAATAATACATTTTTAAACAGCTTGGAAGCTATTACATTTATTTTATTGTAAAAAAATCAAAATCAAAAATTGAAACTTTTTCTTTAGTATTTTATTATTTATGTTTACAACGTTCCTAAGTACAATTCTATACTTGCACTATTTTCTCAGAAATAAAGTAGTAAATATTACTATATAGCACTTGGTACACACTTTCAGTCTTCAGATCATGACCTCATGTTCTACATTACCTGCTTCTCTGAAATCTATTCCCCTTTTGAACTTTATTCAGTGCTTTAATATATTGAACTTTGTATCAGATCTTCCATATCTTTTTCTGAGTAGCACTCCTTACAGTTCTTGAGACACTGTTGTCAAGCTTTGATCTTGGGAGTCTGAATGACTTTAATAGATTTGGAAGCTGTGACAAATCATAGATGAATATATTTTATGCTTATGATAAAAAATAGTCATTTCTGAGACTCATTCTTATGGATGCAGAAGATTTTATTTTAAATAACATGCAATATGCTGCATATAACATGCAACATTTTTTATTTTTAACCTGGAAATACAACTTGCAAGATTAATCTTTAGCATGCAATTAGCAATTGTGTTGAGTTTGGCTATGCTAATTTTTAAGTCTAATTAAGTGTGTTAAATAAATATGAGCAAATCGATTCAAAATAAATAATTCACTTAGATTTTCCCAAAATTTGGAGATTAAGGCAAATCTCAATATTGTTGGAATTGCTTTGTGCGAATCTAGCTATCTGTATTTTGATGGCCAGAAAGTTGATGAAAAGCCAAAAGGCTCTTAAATTCACTTCTCCTCGGCCCTCCCCATACTTGTTCCACCGCCACCAGCTGTCCAGTCATCTAAAATGCTCCTCTTCATTCTTCTCCCTCTTGGTTTGAGTGTCACTACTGACTAAGCACCACACAAAAATATGTCACAGCGTGTGTCACATTGCATGTGGGTATATGAGGTGTGGTGCACATCATTGACATCTGTCACATCCCACATAACCGCATAGGGCATAGTCATCAGCAGCATCATTAGAAGACTCAGAGGGGGAATATAAAGGAAGAGTAGCCAACCAATGACTGGACAAGGGGTGGCTGTTGAACAACAAGGGCAGCACTTGCTGACAGATTCGAATCCCCTCCACTGAATTGAGTGAATCTGCATGTAATATTTATAGGGGATAACTCAGGAGACTCTTTGCATGGAACAAGACAACTACAGGACACAGTTTTATAAGTGGTAAATCTATATTATCACACGGTGATTCAAACAGGTGCAGAGAGAAACTCAAGTCCACAACACTTGGTGCAAAAAATAAACGAAGCTTAGCAGTCTATAGGAAACTTCAGAGCAAAATGCAATCAAGCAGAAAGTCTATGAAGCACAGTTATTCTTGAGGATACTTGACACGAATAAATCCTTGTCTTAGTCCAGACACAGATAGATATGCTTATAGGCAGATCAAATCATATCTTAGCTCAACCAGGGAGGCCTGGTTAATAGTCTCAGGTTAATGCAAAGCAGCAGCAGCTTACATGTCCAGCAAATGCAGGTGGAAGTAAACACGAGCAGCAGATGAAGGAGGATTACTGGAAACTTGTGTATGCAGCAGGAACTCAGAGCAGAGTAGCAGGATCACCAAACAGGTTCACAGGAGCAGGTGTATAGCCAGGGAGTAATCAGAGATCAGGAGCTGGATGCAAGGCAGAATACTCTAGCACAGACTGAAGGCTGGGGTGGAGTTTTATAGCAGGAAGACACAGTGCACATGAGACCAAAGATGCCATCTTGGAAAAGGGTAGTAATGCACAAAAGGTAAAAAATGTTCAGAGTCCTGACACTGCGGGAATCAAATTTGGGGGAGTGAATTAACTCTGTTAAACTATTCATTATGAGTTGACATTTGCAATATGTCTTCTCTGATAGGCCTGGATGGGATGTTTATTTTCTCATCCCCTATCTAGTGAAGCCCAAATTGAAAGCGGTCAAATATAAAGATGAGCAGATCTTGTGAAATTAGAATTATTCAACTTTACTGAATTTTAACTCACAAATAGATTGGCAGTGAAAACATTTGTGTGAATTTCATTAATGGAAAGCTTGGAATTGCTCATAAAATACATGTGTATGAGAGCAGAGAGAGAGAGAATTTATCTGACCGTATGAGCTTACAATTTACAAATGAGAGAGGACCCCACTGATCATAAGAACTTACACACAAGGTCAAGAGAGAAATAGATTACTCTGCTAGCCATAAGAGTTTATATTGTACAGGAGAGAGTAGATCCACTGATCATAAAAACTTACATTTTGCAGAAGAGCAAGACTTATCCAGTGACTGTGGAGATGGAGATTATGGTGGAGATCGAGATTATGCAGTTCTATAAACTGTGCTCCCCTGGGAATCGCTAATTTCTAATGGCCCAGTCGTTGACCACCACTATACAAGGTATGATAATGTGCTAGATGTCATTTCTGTAGGGAATTGTGGGGATGACCAGCTGGTAATGCAAAATTATGTTAGCCTGCTTTCTGATGCCTCAACAGTACGGGAAATAATGCCAGACAAGATTTTATTTGTGAACTACGAATCAAGTCTCAAAATGTTCGAATTTGCATGAAACCATGAATTTCAGCAAATTAGTCGCTAACTCAATCCTTCGCGAATCTCTAATAAAAGATGAGAAAAAAGTTGCTGGATATTTTCATGGTCTAATGGACACAGGAAAGTGTGAATTAGTGTTTTATTAAGCAAAATAAATGTTTCTCGAATTGAAAGTAACAAAAGTGTTGTGATTAGATTCTTGAAAAACTGTAATCTGACAGTGTATCACCAAACCTTTTAATTTTTGCATCTCATCTTTTGGTAAAATGGAATTAATCACTCCATCATATGTCTATTTGAACATTAAAATGTCAGCAATGAAGACTGTGGTGTGCATTCTTTCTGAGATTAATAGTAAATATGTTTTTCTTTGGGACCATTAGGAGTATGCAAGTGATAGGACTCATGTTCTTTGGGTTTACTAGAAAGATAAATGTAAGCCTTTTGACCTACACAAATGGTGAAATGCAGTCACTCATTCTGTCAGTGAGTCTGCTTGCATCAGATGGAATGAAAAGTGATGTTTGACAGCTGTGATAAAATTAGTGGGAAGCTTGCACTTGGAGAGGCATCATTTATAAAAAATAAATGTTTAAAAAGTAAAGTAATAAAAAAATAAACTTAAAAACTAAAATAATAAAAATGGTGACATAAGCACTGCTGAGTATGACAGACAGGCAGGTAACATCTCCATACAAATTTGTTAAATGGATACAAGGTTACACGTTTCAACATGGAACAGATGTCTTCCTCGGGCCAGGCATGTATCCTACATGCCTGGCCCGAGGAAGACATGCCTGGCTGAGAAAGACACCTGTTCAATTTTGAAACGTGTAGCCCTCTATTTGATAAATTCTTATGTAGATATTAACTGCTTGTCTATCATACTAAGCAGAACATTTTAAAATTTAATTTTGAAACTATTTGTCTGATACATGATAGTTACTGCACCACATCATCAACTGGGGCAGCTGCAGATTAAGCATTCAATCTTTGGCTTTGTAACAGGGCGTGTATGCCCAATCAGCCTTCACCATGTCTACTTTATTGATGATTTCTGCCTTATTGTTTTCTTTATAGGTTAATAGATTCTTAAAGAGCTTGAATTATAACAATTTTCCATATGGCAGTGGGGTGGCTTAGGACAGATTTGTTGTCACTTATTTTAATGTCCAAATCAAGAAATAATCCACATTAAATTTCAATATAAGCAAGACTTAACTGTACATGTCATTAAATGGATTTCTTAACTGAAAAGCATTATTTAGGGAAAAGGGAATGGATAGTCTGCTGCACACTCTATACACTTGGCCATGAACTCTTATATTGCAGAGTCTGCAACTTTTAAGGCAATAGAACTATATGTCATGTAGTGGTATATATTTGGTGATCACGTTTGGCACATACTGTATGTTGTGAGATTTTCTCAGCAAAAAGATGTAAAAATAATCTTCATTTTACTTCTCCTTGTGTTTGAGATTGATGCTGGAAAAACTATGTGGTATGTGTAATGTCTATGAATTACCAAGTATGTGGTGTGGGGGTATCAGCTCTGTTACATAGTTACATAGTTCCGTAGGCTGAATAAAGACCTAGGTCCATCGAGTTCAACCTTTAATATTGGATAATTCTAAAGTTAATAATATTATGAAAGTTCATATAAAACAATTTAAAGGGATTGCCACTTTTAGAAAGTCCTCCTCATGGTTGTTATTAAAAAAAAAAAAGAAATCACTGTGTCTGGGTCCAGCACTAAGTCTCTGCCAGTGCTCCTAGTGTGAATTATTGGCTGCAGTGATGATGTCAAGTCAACAACACAGCAATGAATCACTAAGCTCAGTGGCTCTATCTATGTTGATAGAACACTTTGCTTAAGGCCCCGTCTCACATAGCGATTTACCAACGATCACGACCAGCGATATGACCTGGCCGTGATCGTTGGTAAGTCGTTGTGTGGT
The DNA here is from genome assembly GCF_051348905.1 of Ranitomeya variabilis. Classification (NCBI taxonomy): domain Eukaryota; kingdom Metazoa; phylum Chordata; class Amphibia; order Anura; family Dendrobatidae; genus Ranitomeya; species Ranitomeya variabilis. Next base: position 725,363,027 of record NC_135233.1, read on the forward strand.
CGCTGGGGAGCTGTCACACAGACAGCTCTCTCCAGCGACCAACGATCAGGGGAACGACTTCGGCATCGTTGAAACTGTCTTCAACGATGCCGAAGTCCCCCTGCAGCACCCGGGTAACCAGGGTAAACATCGGGTTACTAAGTGCAGGGCCGCGCTTAGTAACCCGATATTTACCCTGGTTACCAGCGTAAATGTAAAAAATAACAAACAGTACATACTCGCCTTCTGATGTCCGTCAGGTCCCTTGCCGTCTGCTTCCTGCTCTAAGTGCCGTACAGTGAGAGCAGAGCGCAGCGGTGACGTCACTGCTGTGCTGTGCTCTCACTGTACGGCACTCAGAGCAGGAAGCAGACGGCAAGGGACCTGACGGACATCAGAAGGCGAGTATGTACTGTTTGTTATTTTTTACATTTACGCTGGTAACCAGGGTAAACATCGGGTTACTAAGCGCGGCCCTGCGCTTAGTAACCCGATGTTTACCCTGGTTACCAGTGAAGACATCGCTGGATCGGTGTCACACACACCGATTCAGCGCTGTCAGCGGGACCTCAACGACCAAAAAAAGGTCCAGGCCATTCCGACACGACCAGCGATCTCACAGCAGGGGCCTGATCGCTGATACGTGTCACACATAGCGAGATCGCTACTGAGGTCGCTGTTGCGTCACAAAACTTGTGACTCAGCAGCGATCTCGCTAGCGATCTCGCTATGTGAGACGGGACCTTTAGAGTCTCTAAGTTCACGTTTTGGCTTCCACACTGTCGACATGACATTGACACTGAAGTCAATAACTGATACCAGTAGTAGAGGCAAAAACTCTGTGGTAGACCCGAATACAGTGAATTCAGGGCATTTTGTATTTTTATAGCACACTACATCCAGGGATCTGGATTTTCAGAAAGAGGAGAATCCCTTTAATTGATGGACTCTCATATATTATAAAACATGCTTATTTTAAACCTAAATAATTGCCAATAATTAAACATTTTTTGCCATCTTTCACTGATTAAGGTTAATTTTGTTTCTTTCAATTAATAAAATGCAATGTTTCTATCCTGTACTTGAGATTCTTAACTATTCTTATAAAGGATATTAACTGCTGTGACATTCATGCCATCCTGCTATCATAATCTCTTATGATAATTTATCGTGCAGCTCATTACCATTAAGCTTTCCAGCATGTAAACTCAACTCTGTGCCAATGGATTCCTAAAATGTGAGTCTCTGAACTTTAAAGCATTATTTAAAATGAAGATAACGTTTCATTCAGATTAAATGCAATCTAGTCTACAATATACTGTCGCAATTATTAACATAGCATGCAGCAATTAGGAGATTTGCTATAAAATTGGAAAAGAACCTATATTATATTAGGTTTCAATAGACATAATGATTGTATACAGTAAATTTCTGCCACTGAGTAATAAGGTACCTACGCAAATCTATAAAATGTCAATTGCTTTGATGCTTTGGTATCTGAACTGATGCTACATATAATAGTATGACTACATATAGTAGTGACTACACTGTGTTCCAAATTATTATGCAAATAATATTTCCTCATATTTTCTCTAAATTAGCTATCTGAATTGCAGTCATTGTTATTTTCCAGTCATCTACTATTCTAGTATAATTGCAATGTTTTGGAACAAACTGCCTATGAAAACAGTATCTTTTTAAAAAAAATAAACACTCAAAATGCATGTTCCAAATTATTATGCACAGCAGAGTTTTCAACCTTTTTTATTTTATTTTGAACAAAAAAATGGTTATAAGCATTATCAGCTTATTACAAAATGAAATCAAACAGTTTTCAAGTGAAAACTTTATTCTAGGTGATGTTACATTTGCACATAGGACCCCTTGTTCGAAAGAAGCTTCTGAACTCTCTCGTCCATTGAATTTGTCAGTTTTTGGATGGTTTCTGCTTCAATTGTTTGGCATGTGGACAGAATACCCTCCCAGAGCTGTTGCTTAGATGTGAACTGCCTCCCGCCATCATAGACACACCTTTTGATGATGCTCCAGAGGTTCTCAATGGGGTTGAGGTCAGGGGAAGATGGTGGCCACACCATAAGTTTGTCCTCTTTTATGCCCATAGCAGCCAGAGATGCAGATGTGTTTTTTGCAGCATGAGACGGTGCATTATCATGCATGAAAATGATCTTGCTGCGGAAAGCGCGGTTCTTCCTCTTGAACCATGGCAGGAAGTGTTTTTAGAAACTCCACATAGATTATGGAGTTCATCGTTACCCCTTCAGGGATCATAAAGGGGCTGCCAATCTCTCTCCCCATGATTCCAGCCCAAAACATTACTCCACCTCCTCCTTGTTGGCGCCTTAGCCGTGTTTTCATGGGGTGTCCATCAACCAGCCATCCTCCACTCCATCCATCTGGACCATCCAGCGTTGCACGGCACTCATCGGTGAACAAAACAGTTTGGAAGTCAGTCTTCATGTATTGTTTGGCCCACTGGAGCCGTTTCTGCTTGTGTGCAGTGGATAGAGGTGGTGGACAGGATGGCTTATGCACAGCTGCAAACCTCTGAAGGACCCAGCATCTTGTTGTTCTGGGGACGTTGGAGGCACCAGCAGCTTCAAAAACTTGTCTGCTGGTATGACAAGGCATTTTTGCAGCTGCTCTTTTAACCTTATGCAATTGCCTGTTGGAAAGAGTCCTCAATTTTTCCTTATCAGCACGCACACGTGTGTGCTGGGAATCAGTTACATACTTCTTGATTGTGCGATGATCACGGTGAAGTGTCTTGGCAATGTTGATTGTAGTCATGCCTTGACCTAAATACTCCACAATTTGTTGCTTCTCAGCAGCCGACACATCTATGTATATATGTCTATCTAATTTGGAACACAGTGTGTTGTGAACTCTGTTTTCGGGCTCCCTCTTGTGGTCACTGGTGGTATGGTGTGACTTTTGCTTTGGGCTCCCTCTGGTGGCTTTGTTTGTTATCCTGCTGGTCTCTGGCTATCAGCTGGTTTGTTATCCTCTGGGAGGTTCCTATATAGCTCTGTTTTACTTCCACTTGTGGCCGGCTTTCGATGTAATCAGTGCTACTCAGATTCCTTCTGACTACCTTGCTCCCAGTCCATCCAGGATAAGCTAAGTTTTGTTTGCTCATTTTTTGATCAGCAGTGTTTATCATGTTTTCTGTTCCAGCTTGCTAAAATGTAATTCCCTCGCTTGCTGGATGCTCTAGTGGGCTGAGTTTCTCCCCACACACCGTTAGTTGGTGTGTGGGTTCTTGAAATCTCAGGATGGATATTTTGTAAGGGTTTTTTATTGATCGCATAGACCCCTGCTCTATTTTCTGCTTTCTAGTACTAGTGGGCCTCTTTTGCTGAATCTGATTTCATCCCTACGTATGTGCCTTCTTCTTACTTCACCGTTAATATTTGTTGGGGGCTTCTATATCTTTGGGGATTATTTCTCTGGAGGCAAGCGAGGTCTTTCTTTCTCTTTAGGGGTAGCTAGTTCCTCAGGCTGGCTCGAGACGTCTAGGAAATTTTTTAGGCACGTTCACCGGCTACCTCTAGTTGTGTTGGTTAGGTTCAGATTTGCGATCAGTCCAGTTACCATCTCCCTAGAGCTTGTCCTTAGTTTATTCACTTGCTGGTCTATTCGTGATCCTCAGCCACTAAGGATCATAACAGTACAGCCGGCCAATAAAGTGTTAATTGCATGGCAGAAGCAGGAGAAAAGAAGCCTTGAGAATTTTTTTTTTTTTGCCGTGTGTCTAGCTGCTGTGGCTAGCTTCTCTCCTCCTCTTAATCTTGGTGTGGCTCTGAGTTCAGCTGCTGACATGGATGTCCAGAGCTTGGCTTCCAGTCTGGATCATCTTGCTGCTAGGGTTCAAAGTATTCAGGATTTTGTTGTTCACAGTCCTATGTCAGAGCCTAGAATACCTATTCCGGAGTTGTTTTCTGGAGATAGATCTAGGTTCCTGAATTTTAGGAACAATTGTAAGTTGTTTCTTTCTTTGAAACCTCGTTCTTCTGGTGATGCCGTTCAGCAAGTTAAGATTATCATTTCCTTTTTGCGTGGTGACCCCCAAGATTGGGCCTTCGCATTGGCACCAGGGGATCCTGCATTGCTTAGTGTAGATGCATTTTTTCTAGCCCTTGGATTGCTCTATGAGGAACCTAATCTTGAGAACCAGGCTGAAAAAACGTTATTGGCCCTCTCGCAGGGGCAAGATCAAGCAGAGGTGTACTGCCAGAAATTTCGGAAATGGTCGGGGCTTACTCAGTGGAATGAGTGTGCCCTGGCTGCAAATTTCAGAGAAGGTCTTTCTGAAGCCATTAAGAATGTCATGGTGGGGTTTCCTATGCCTGCAGGTCTGAATGAGTCAATGACTCTGGCCATTCAGATTGATCGGCGTTTGCGGGAGCGCAAACCTGTGCACCATTTGGCGGTGTCTTCCGAACAGACACCTGAATCTATGCAATGTGACAAAATTCTAACCAGAAGTGAACGGCAAAATTATAGATGGCAAAATGGGTTGTGCTTTTACTGTGGTGACTCAGCTCATGTTATCTCAGCATGCTCTAAGCGCAAAAAAAGGTTGAAAAATCTGTCACCATTGGTACTTTACAGCCTAAGTTCATTTTGTCTGTTACCCTGATTTGTTCCTTGTCATCTTACCCGGTTATGGCTTTTGTAGATTCAGGTGCTGCCCTGAGTCTGATGGATTGGTCATTTGCCAGGCGCTGTGGTTTTGATTTGGAGCCTTTAACATTCCCTATTCCACTAAGGGGAATTGATTCTACACCATTGGCTACGAATAGACCTCAGTACTGGACACAAGTGACCATGTGCATGACTCCTGTTCATCAGGAGGTGATTCGCTTTCATGTACTGCATAATTTGCATGATGTCATCGTGTTGGGTCTACCATGGTTGCAGACTCATAATCCAGTCCTGGATTGGAAAGCTATGTCGGTGTCAAGTTGGGGTTGTCAGGGAATTCATGGTGACGCTCCTGTGGTGTCAATTGCTTCGTCCACTCCTTCTGAAGTCCCTACGTTTTTGTCAGACTACCAGGATGTATTTGAGGAGCCCAAACTCAATTCTCTACCTCCTCATAGGGACTGTGATTGTGCTATAAATTTGATTCCTGGTAGTAAGTTTCCTAAGGGACGACTTTTCAATTTATCTGTGCCGGAGCATGCTGCCATGCGGAGTTATATAAAGGAGTCTTTAGAGAAGGGACATATTCGCCCGTCCTCATCCCCTCTTGGTGCAGGATTCTTTTTTGTGGCTAAAAAGGATGGTTCCCTGAGACCCTGTATTGATTATCGCCTTTTGAATAAAATCACGGTCAAATTTCAGTATCCTTTGCCATTGTTAACTGATTTGTTTGCTCGCATTAGGGGGTCTAGTTGGTTCACCAAGATAGATCTTCGTGGTGCGTATAACCTTGTGCGTATAAAACAGGGTGATGAATGGAAAACTGCATTTAATACGCCTGAAGGCCATTTTGAGTACTTGGTGATGCCTTTTGGACTTTCTAATGCTCCTTCAGTCTTTCAGTCCTTTATGCATGACATCTTCCGTGAATATCTGGATAAGTTTATGATTGTGTATCTTGATGATATTCTGGTTTTTTCGGATGATTGGGAGTCTCATGTTAAGCAGGTCAGGATGATCTTTCAGGTCCTACGTGACAATGCTTTATTTGTGAAGGGCTCAAAATGTCTTTTTAGAGTCCAGAAGATTTCTTTTTTGGGTTTCATTTTTTCTCCTTCTACTATTGAGATGGACCCAGTCAAGGTTCAGGCTATTCATGACTGGACGCAGCCTACATCTGTTAAGAGTCTTCAGAAGTTCTTGGGTTTTGCTAATTTTTACCGTCGCTTCATAGCTAATTTTTCTGGCGTTGTTATGCCTTTGACGGATTTGACCAAGAAGGGTTCTGATGTGACTAATTGGTCTTCTGCGGCTGTGGAGGCCTTTCGGGAGCTGAAGCGTCGGTTTTCTTCGGCTCCGGTCTTATGTCAGCCAGATGTCTCACTTCCCTTCCAGGTGGAGGTTGATGCTTCCGAGATTGGAGCGGGGGCTGTTTTGTCGCAGAGAAGCCCCAATGGCTCTGTGATGAAGCCATGTGCTTTCTTTTCAAGAAAGTTTTCACCTGCCGAGCGGAATTATGATGTCGGTAATCGGGAGCTGTTGGCTATGAAGTGGGCATTTGAGGAGTGGCGACATTGGCTCGAGGGAGCTAAACATCGTGTGGTGGTCTTGACTGACCACAAGAATTTGATTTATCTCGAGTCGGCCAAGCGGCTGAATCCCAGACAGGCTCGTTGGTCGTTGTTTTTCTCTCGTTTTGATTTCATGGTCTCGTACCTGCCGGGTTCGAAGAATGTGAAAGCTGATGCTCTTTCTAGGAGTTTTGTGCCTGACTCTCCTGGAGATTCAGAGCCGGCTGGTATCCTTAGAGAAGGGGTGATTTTGTCTGCCATCTCCCCAGATTTGCGACGTGTGCTGCAAGAGTTTCAGGCGGATAGACCTGACCGCTGTCCACCGGAGAGACTGTTTGTCCCGGATAGATGGACCTACAGAGTCATCTCCAAGGTTCATTCTTCGGTGTTGGCGGGCCATCCTGGAATATTTGGTACCAGAGATTTGGTGGCCAGGTCTTTTTGGTGGCCTTCCTTGTCGCGGGATGTGCGTTCCTTTGTGCAGTCTTGTGGAATTTGTGCTCGGGCGAAGCCTTACTGTTCTCGTGCCAGTGGTTTGCTGTTACCTTTGCCTGTCCCGAAGAGGCCTTGGACGCACATTTCCATGGATTTTATTTCAGATCTCCCTGTCTCTCAGAGAATGTCTGTCATCTGGGTGGTGTGTGATCATTTTTCTAAGATGGTCCATTTGGTGCCCTTGCCTAAGTTGCCTTCCTCCTCCGAGTTGGTTCCACTGTTTTTTCAAAATGTGGTTCGTTTGCACGGGATTCCTGAGAACATTGTTTCTGACAGAGGATCCCAGTTTGTGTCTAGATTTTGGCGGACCTTTTGTGCTAAGTTGGGCATTGAATTGTCTTTTTCGTCGGCATTCCATCCTCAGACGAATGGCCAAACCGAGCGAACTAATCGGACCTTGGAGACTTATTTAAGATGTTTTGTTTCTGCTGACCAGGACGACTGGGTTACTTTTTTACCATTGGCCGAGTTTGCCCTTAATAATCGGGCTAGTTCTGCTACTTTGGTTTCTCCTTTTTTTTGTAATTCGGGGTTTCATCCTCGTTTTTCCTCAGGTCAGGTGGAGCCTTCTGACTGTCCTGGAGTGGATTTTGTGGTGGATAGGTTGCATCAGATTTGGAATCATGTGGTGGACAATTTGAAGTTGTCACAAGAGAAGGCTCAGCTCTTTGCCAACCGCCGTCGCTGTGTGGGACCCCGACTTCGCGTTGGGGACTTGGTGTGGTTGTCTTCTCGCTTCGTTCCTATGAAGGTCTCCTCTCCTAAGTTCAAGCCTCGGTTTATCGGTCCTTATAAGATTCTGGAAGTCCTTGGCCCTGTGTCATTCCATCTGGACCTCCCGGCATCATTTGATATTCATAATGTGTTCCATCGCTCGTTGTTGCGGAGGTATGTGGTACCTGTGGTTCCTCCGGTTGAGCCTCCTGCCCCGGTGCTGGTTGAGGGAGAATTGGAATACGTGGTGGAGAAGATCTTGGATTCTCATGTTTCTAGACGGAGGCTCTAGTATTTGGTCAAGTGGAAGGGCTATGGTCAGGAGGATAATTCTTGGGTTGTCGCCTCTGATGTTCATGCGGCTGATTTGGTTCATGCCTTCCATGTGGCTCATCCTGATCGCCCTGGGGGTTTTCCTGAGGTTTCGGTGACCCCTCCTTAAGGGGGGGGTACTGTTGTGAACTCTGTTTTCGGGCTCCCTTTTGTGGTCACTGGTGGTATGGTGTGACTTTTGCTTTGGGCTCCCCCTGGTGGCTTTGTTTGTTATCCTGCTGGTCTCTGGCTATCAGCTGGTTTGTTATCCTCTGGGAGGTTCCTATATAGCTCTGTTTTACTTCCACTTGTGGCCGGCTTTCGATGTAATCAGTGCTACTCAGATTCCTTCTGACTACCTTGCTCTCAGTCCATCCAGGATAAGCTAAGTTTTGTTTGCTCATTTTTTGATCAGCAGTGTTTATCATGTTTTCTGTTCCAGCTTGCTAAAATGTAATTCCCTCGCTTGCTGGATGCTCTAGTGGGCTGAGTTTCTCCCCGCACACCGTTAGTTGGTGTGTGGGTTCTTGAAATCTCAGGATGGATATTTTGTAAGGGTTTTTTATTGATCGCATAGACCCCTGCTCTATTTTCTGCTTTCTAGTACTAGTGGGCCTCTTTTGCTGAATCTGATTTCATCCCTACGTATGTGCCTTCTTCTTACTTCACCGTTAATATTTGTTGGGGGCTTCTATATCTTTGGGGATTATTTCTCTGGAGGCAAGCGAGGTCTTTCTTTCTCTTTAGGGGTAGCTAGTTCCTCAGGCTGGCTCGAGACGTCTAGGAAATTTTTTAGGCACGTTCACCGGCTACCTCTAGTTGTGTTGGTTAGGTTCAGATTTGCGATCAGTCCAGTTACCATCTCCCTAGAGCTTGTCCTTAGTTTATTCACTTGCTGGTCTATTTGTGATCCTCAGCCACTAAGGATCATAACAACAGTGTATACACTGTGTTCCAAATTATTATGCACAAAGAGTTTAGGAGTGATAAGGTTCGAATTTTTTTGTTTGTCATTTAAACTCATTGATGGTGATGTGTGTCAGGGCTCTTTATATCACTGAAAGCAATTGCAGATACCTGTGCAAATTAGTTTGGCAGGTGTGTCCAAATAAAGGCAAGAGTACTTAAGAAGGCTGTTCCACATTATTAAGCAGCCTACATTTTTTGCCAAAATGGGAAAGAAAAAGGATGTGTCGGCTGCTGATAATCTATGTGGAGTTTCTAAAACAACACTTCCTGCCATGGTTCAAGAGGAAGAACCGCGCTTTCCGCAGCAAGATCATTTTCATGCATGATAATGCACCGTCTCATGCTGCAAAAAACACATCTGCATCTCTGGCTGCTATGGGCATAAAAGAGGACAAACTTATGGTGTGGCCACCATCTTCCCCTGACCTCAACCCCATTGAGAACCTCTGGAGCATCATCAAAAGGTGTGTCTATGATGGCGGGAGGCAGTTCACATCTAAGCAACAGCTCTGGGAGGGTATTCTGTCCACATGCAAAACAATTGAAGCAGACACCATCCAAAAACTGACAAATTCAATGGACGAGAGAGTTCAGAAGCTTCTTTCGAACAAGGGGTCCTATGTGCAAATGTAACATCACCTAGAATAAAGTTTTCACTTAAACACTGTTTGATTTCATTTTGTAATAAGCTGATAATGCTTATAACTTCACAATTGACCATTTTTTTGTTCAAAATTAAAAAAAACGGTTGAAAACTCTGCTGTGCATAATAATTTGGAACATGCATTTTGAGTGTTTATTTTTTTTTAAAAGATACTGTTTTCATAGGCAGTTTGTTCCAAAACATTGCAATTATACTAGGATAGTAGATGACTGGAAAATAACAATGACTGCAATTCAGATAGGTAATTTAGAGAAAATATGAGGAAATATTATTTGCATAATAATTTGGAACACAGTGTAGTTCTGATTATTTTGCTTATGTAGTATGAGAGGGTTAGGGAATTAGCTCAGGAGATCATAATTTCCTGGGCTATAAGTGTGCTTCTGGCACTTCAAGGGAATGTTCACAACAAGCACGTTTGGTACAACTGGCCACATCCAATTAGAATTTTTTACATACAACTACAAAGCAAAATACAAAGGATACAAATAAATTAGGACCCAGGGGTCAGCCGACCGATAACTAATCAAAGTCCTGACTCACTAAGTGGGGACCAGCGCATACCTACTAACCAAACAACTCCTTTACTTATAGCAGCTTACCCAGGAGCAGAGAGAACAATCTTATTGTGGACTCTATGAGCCAATTCATCAAAGCTTTCATGGCAGAATTCTGGCTTAAAAGCATTGAAAAGTTGCACATTAATCAAGAACATCTGACTCCAGAATAGCCTCTTACCAATACCGGCATGAACAACACCAATCTTGATAAATCGGACCCTATGTGGCATTGCAGATGATTATTCAGTTATTACCAACACCTGGACTGGTTCAGTGGCTCAATGGAGAGGGGAGATACAACCTGAAGTAATAGTAGTAATAATAGCAGTAGTTTTAGTAGTTTGATTTATAATGTATATTTATACATTAACACGAATATATATATATATATATCTATATATGACAGGGGTCTCAAACTCAGCCGGGTAAATTGGCCACACATAAAAAAATTTGAATATGAAGGGTTGCGTTCTTTGCTGGTGAAGATTAAGTTTTCAGTGATACCATTATTTTTCAATATAGCTGTTTGATAATCTTGTTTAGGCGTGCTTTTTATTCCTTTTAATAGTGTTTATCTTATGGGTTATGGTACAGGTCTTCACGTTTACTTCAATTTTTACATAAAACAGCATTTTTAGAGGCCACATATTATTCCATTATTTTTTCATTCTTTATTTTACTTTTTTTTATGTTTTCATTTTTTTTTACACCAAAATTGGTCCCATACAGTAAGATAATTTTACAATTAATCCATATAGTAATTCTGGCCCTCATCCTGTAATAATGTCTCTATTCCTGTAGTATTGTCCCCTGTCATGTAATAATGTCCCTCACCCTATAATATGTCTTCAATACTGTATTAATGTCCCTCAAACTGTAATAATGTTTAAAATACTAAAGTAATGTCCTTTGTCCTGTAATAATGTCCATCAGCCTGTAATAATGTCCCCAATCCTGTAGTAATGTCCCCTGTCCTATAATAATGTCCTATCACCTCTCGCCATTACTATGGATCATATTTTAACATCTCTTCAAATCTTAAAGACACAACGGACTTTTTGACTAAACTGCGTGTCATCACTCCCGTTGTTTCTGGGTGTACACTTGTTACTTTAGATTAGATTAGTTTATACACGCGCATTGACCATCGGAGAGGGATAGAAGCAGTCCAATGGTTCTTGACAGAATATACTGATTTCTCCCCAGACCAGCTTCAGTTTTGCCTGGATTTATTATCTCTAATCCTACATAAAAATGTTTTCAGATTTGGGGACCAATATTACATGCAAAGAATCGGGACAGCCATGGGTTCAAATATGGCACCACCGTAAGCCAATATTTTCATGGCGGCATTTGAGGAGACCTACATCTACATACACCCATTATTTCAAACACACTCTGTATATTGGAAACGATACATAGACGATGTTTTTATGATTTGGAAAGGTGAAGAAGAATTTCTTCTTCAGTTTGTACAAGATATTACTGCCTTTGTTCCCAATCTATCATTTTCAATGCATAAGAGTACAACGTCCATTTACTTTTTAGACACATTGATTACATTAGAAGCAAATTGAAATTTTGATGTAGACCTTTATTGTAAACCAACAGACAATAACAGTCTATTGCATTATACCAGTTGTCACCCTCGACAAGTCAAACAGTCACTACCAATATCTCAACTTCATCGTGCATCCCGTATTGTATCAAATGATAGGAAAAGAACAGTTCGACAACGGGAGATGTCAGATAGGTTTTTACAATGGGGGTATCCCAGGAAGATACTTCAACGCGCAACAACTAATCTCATGAGCAGAGAAAATAGCACAAATAGACAAAGAATACCTTTCTTGAGCACATATCACCCATATATACATATGATTAATAGCTGTATTTTACGTCATAGGGATTTATTGAGCAAGGCTTATACATATGTATCTGAGTTTAATGACACTCCAATTATGTGTTATAAGAAACCCCCAAATCTCAGAAATCTTGTCAGGGCAGACATTGGGTCAAATAGGCCTCAATGTACACAAACAACATTTCTCACACAGAAACGGGGCACATTCCCTTGTTTACATTGTTTGCAATGTTCTAATATTATGAAGGGGGATACTTTTTCACACCCTAGATCTGGTAAAAAATTTTTAAAGTAGACTTTTTTTCACATGAAAATCATCTTATGTAGTATATCTGATCAAGTGCCCTTGCGGTCTCAGATATGTTGGTGAAACCACCCAACATACCCGGGACCGCATATCCCAACACAAATAAACAATCAGATGTAAAAGGCTCATGTTACCCATCCCAGCACATTTTGCTGCTGCAGGACATAATGTGTCTCAATTAGTGTTGAGCATTCCGATACCGCAAGTATCGGGTATCGGCCGATACTTGCCGGTATCGGAATTCCGATACCGAGATCCGATACTTTTGTTGTATCGGGAATCGGTATCGGGATTAATATCAATGTGTAAAAGAAAGAATTAAAATAAAAAATAGGGATATACTCACCTCTCCGGCGGCCCGTGGAATTTACCGCCATAACCGGGAGCCGTTGTACCTAAGAATGCGCGCTTGAAGGGCCTTAGATGAGGTCACTGCGCTCTGATTGGTCCGTAGCGGTCGCGTGACCGCTACGCGACCAATCAGAAGCTGCGGACGTCTTCTAAGGTATTTCAAGCGCTTGAAAGACCTTAGGTGACGTCACTGCTTTGTGATTGGTCGCGTAGCGGTCACGCGACCGCTACGGACCAATCAGAGCGCAGTGACCTCATCTAAGGCCCTTCAAGCGCGCATTCTTAGGTACAACGGCTCCCGGTTACGGCGGTAAAGTCCAGGCTGCGTCGGAGGGTGAGTATATCCCTATTTTTTATTCTAATTCTTTCTTTTACACATTGATATGGATCCCAGGGCCTGAAGGAGAGTTTCCTCTCCTTCAGACCCTGGGAACCATACAGGATACCGTCCGATACTTGGTGTCCCATTGACTTGTATTGGTATCGGGTATCGGTATCGGATTAGATCCGATACTTTGCCGGTATCGGCCGATACTTTCCGATACCGATACTTTCAAGTATCGGACGGTATCGCTCAACACTAGTCTCAATTGAAATATCAAGTAATAGAAAGTGTAGCATTACCCAGAAGGGGTGGTGATAGGATTAAGAAGTTAAAATCAAGGGAATCCTATTGGATTTTCACATTACAGATGCTGGAACCGTGGGGTCTAAATAGGGAGTATGAGATTACCTATTGACTATACAGCCTCATCTTATAATATGGATTGAATATATGAAGTAATTATTATAATAATTTCTCTCTTTTACTCTTACAGGTTACATAACGAACCTGGTAATATATCCCACTTGGATCTTTATTATAATTCTTTCCTATCCCTTTTCTTTTTCTTTCCCCCTTTCTATTCGGGCTATTCGTCTATATCTCTAATATAATCCAATATTCATCTTCTGCTTTTTTCACCTCCTTTATTTTAGCTAATATAACATTCTATTTTTGTTAGTATGCACTTTCTATCTTTTCCCCCAGCATCGGTATCCAGTTTTTCTAGTATTACACCTTTTAACGGGTAGCGCATGCGCCTTGTGTCCTCTTCCTCCATCGGCTTTTCTCGGCTCTGTTCGGTCTGTTTGCACAACTTTAGATATAATTAGCGCATGCACACTTCTAACTTCTCTCGGGTTTTTCCAGGATCACTCGGCTTCAACACTCACGTGACCCGCAGGATGTGACATCACCGCTCTATAAAAGGTCCTTTTGTACCGGGATAGATCACTTTCCTGGGACTTGCCGTATATGACGCTGCTCACGGTTACAGGTAAAACCTATTTTTTACACTGCACGCGGTTTCTATGGTCTTGTTTATCTTTTTGGCTCTCCAATACTGATTTTGTTTATTTGGTGGGGCTCCCTATCTTATATGGGATATATTTTTTGCTATTGATCTCATGTGTCGCATCTAATAAGACATTGCAGGTTCATCTAACCCACGTATTAATGTTTACTCCACATCTCATGATACTGATCTCCTATGGGGAGGATATTTATTCACACTTATGATGAAATAGATAGGAGATAGACACAAAGTAAATAAATCCATCCCATAACGGAGGCCAGTGACATGTAACAGATTGTTTAATATATCACTGGCATTGTATTTAAGTAGGATCCTTTTTCTTTTCAATGTTTATTTTTAAGTGAACTCACAATGCATTTAAATTGGATTAATTTCACTTATGTATTATATTACACAGAGGGCTATCAGTTGATATATGTTATTGTGTGTTCGGTATATTATAATTTCTTATATTCATATCATGTTTTGTCTATGTAGAATGAACCCTTGAAAAAGGCCTCTTTGACCGAAACGTTGGGAATAAATTTCTTCTGTTATACTATTTTCATGGCTGTGAATTCCCAGAATAAAGTTTCATCATTGATTCAAGATATATGATAGATGCTTTCGTTTTTTGAAGTGCTTGAGGTTGTTCTACAATATTGACTTTATTTTTTCCTCTTTTTTATCTAAGTGGTTTAAAAAATTCCATGCTTTGCGAAAAAAAAAAAAAAATTGCGCAATTTCTCAACACCTGTAGCGTCTCTACTTTTCATGATCTGGGGTTGGGTGAGGGCATATTTTTTCAATGCCGAGCAGATGTTTTTATTGATACCATTTTGGTGCAGATACGTTCTTTTGATCACCTGTTATTGCATTTTAATGCAATGTTGCAGTAACCAAAAAAATGTAATTCTGGCGTTTCCATTCTTTTTCTCGCTACACAGTTTAGCGATCAGGTTAATGCTTTCTTTCTTGATAGATTGAGCGAAACTTAATGCGGCAATACCAAATATGTGTATATTTGATTATTTTTTATTGTTTTATTTTGAATGGGGCGAACGGGGGCGATTTAAACTTTCGGGGTTTTTTTCATATGTTTTAAAACTTTTTTTTTACTTTTGCCATGCTTTAATAGCCTCCATGGGAGGCTTGAAGCTGGCACAACTCGATTGGTTCTGCTAAATAGGAGCGATGCTCAGATCGCTCCTTTGTTGCTGAATTACTGCATTGCTATGAGCGCCGACCACAGGGTGGCGCTCACAGCAATCCAGGATCAACAACCATAGAGGTCTTCAATAGACCTCTGGTTGTCATGCTGATGCATCGCTGACTCCCGATCACGTGATGGGGGTCAACGATGCGCTCATTTCTGGCCCGATGGCCAGAAGCACTAGTTAAGTGCCGCTGTCAGCGTTTGACAGCGGCATTTAACTAGTTAATAGCGGGGGGTGGGTCGCGATTCCACCCGCCGCTATTCTGGGCACATGTCAGCTGTACAAAACATCTGACATGTCCCGGCTTTGATGCGGGCTCACCGCCGGAGCCTGCATCAAAGCGGGGGTTCTGACCTCGGACGTACTGTCCCGTCTGAGGTCAGAAAGGGGTTAATCCTGTAATAATGTCCCTCAACCTGTAATAATGTCCCTTGTCCTGTAATATTGTCCCTCACCCTGTAATAATGTCCTCTGTCCTGTAATAATGTTCTTTTCCTGGTAATAATGTCACAAAACATGTAATAATGTCCTTTGTTTTGTAATAATGACCTGTAGTATTGTCCATCAGTCTGTAATATTGTACCCTGTCTGGTAATATTATTCCCTGTCCTGTAATAATGTCCTCTGTCCTGTAGTAATGTCCCCATCCTGGTTTCATCTTATAGTTATGTCCCAATCCTGATACCATATTATACAAATGTCCTCATCCTTGTCTCATCTTATAGAAATGTCTCCATCCTTATCCCCTTCATGTAACAATTTCCCCCATTCTGCTCCTCTTTACAGTCACATAAAAAAGTTATTTCCATCTGACCTCGCTTCCTCAGAGAACAGTGTCTTCTTCCATCTCCACATGTAGGTCCGAACCGGGATGCTGATGTAAGCTGCTGGCCTCTGATTGGCCAGCGGCTGGTATTGGGATTGTGGTGCAGAAAACCAGTCTTTACATCGCAATACTTTTCAATTGAATGTGCGTGAGATGACGCATATTCAGTTGAAAAGGGGTGCCGAAGTCGGCTGGATGCAATTATCTCAAGGACCCGAGGGCTGCACAAGGGAACTTCAGGGGTCATGTGTTTGAGACCCCTGATATATGATTTTCTGTTGGATATAGAGCCAAAAATAGCTGAAGTTTTTGGAACATTTTTTTTGTCCATACCTGAGAGTGTGAAACTCTATAATATACTGTATATCCTTCCTCTAGTGTTAGCTTTCTGTTACTCTTTCTTATGTTAATGGGTCGGTTTTGACCCGTGTCTTAAATCACCGCTAGGATACCCTAAAAACAGTTATTTATGATCCAATTTGTTTCTTACCTCTTAGTTACCTTGTTAGGGTTTCTCATCCATGGAAGGATTGATTTTAATATTTCTGTTGTGGCCCCTGGGCCTTTCATTTGAGAGCATACCCTTCATTTTCAATATAAAAATATTGTCAAATGAACCTCAAGAGAATAATATAAACTTTAAAAAGTTTGTTATATTACCTGACTATTACTGAAGGGTTTTAGAACACATTTCTTAAATGTTAAAAAAATATACATATATATATATTTTATATTATTAACTCTAGTAACATCTATGGTGTTACGGGTCAATTTTGACTCATATCTAACTACTTTATGAAAAAGGCAAAAAACAGATTTTTTTTTATAGAACTTTAATACAAATAAAAGATGAAAATTGTATTAACATTAATAGCAATAATAATGAAAAGTAGCTTTTCCAAGTCAAACAAACAAACAACAATCAATCAAGCAAATCAAATAAACAGAAATCAAGTACTAGTTTTTAGATGCATTAGTATTTAGATGCATGTGTGGCAAAAAGTTACACTTTTTGTGTTTTCTTTGCAGAGGTATTTTTTGCAGGCGAAGCACGATGTCTTTGTCTTTCTGTCCTTATTGCTAGGGCAGACCTGACACCTCTTTCTTTTAGAATCAGGTGGTCTCACTGGGGTTGTGGCTGTTGTGGTTGATGTTCAGGCAGGCCTGGTTGAGGAGGATGCTGCTGATGATGCTCTTTATGTTGCTGTGGGTGTGTACGAAGCACTGGTTGAGCTCTGGAGTTGTTGGACCAAGGCTGCAGAGGCTGGGTCTCGGGGCACTTGTTCCCTTTGGTCAATGTGTGCCTTGACAAGGGATCTTCCTAGTTCCTCAAAAAACATCCTCCGCTTGTTTTTTTTCTTTGAATTCCATCCTTGGTGAATGTGGGTCCACAACACAAATGAATTGCATGCTGACACATCAAGGATGTTGTAAAATACAACCATTGGCCATCTCCTAGTCATTCACTGGCAAGTGTAGGTGGCAGTCAGCTTGTCCAGGTTGTCCACTCTTCCTTTGTTTTTGTTATAGTCCAGGATGATTCTGGGCTTTTTGTCACTTCCTGATGACACAGCTGCATCTTTGTGAAGTGTGGACATCAGTAGCACATTCCGTCGTTTTTTGGGGCAGTATGAAACAGCAGTGGTGGTGTCTGTAAAAACAAACTTTGAGGAAAGTGGAGCCCTGTCCTTCATCTGCAACAATTCAGCGGGCAGCTCAGGTTTGTTTTTTTTCCACTGCGCCCACCATGGTGATTTTCCTCCTGAGAAGTTCTTGTCCAAGGTCATAGCTGGTAAAAAAATTGTCACAAGTAATGTTGTGACCCTGCAGTCCAGTAGTCATATCGAGGGCTACACGTTTTCCTTGGTTTTTTTCAGGGATGCCGCTTGCAGACTTGCCTGTGTAAATCTGTAGATTCCATGCATAGCTAGTTTTTGCATCACAGGCTGTCCAGATTTTTATGCCGTATTTGCCTGGCTTACTTGGCATGTATTGCCGGAAGGGGCATTTTCCGTGGAAAGGGAGAAAACGTTCGTTTACTGTCACCTCTGGCCCTGGGTTGATCATCAGTGGAAGGAGCTGCACCCATTTCTCCCAAACATCCCTGATGGGAGCAAGTTTGTCAGATTTTGTTCTGGTGTCTGTGTTACCAAATCTGAGGACTCTTGATATGATTTGAAACTTTTGAAGTGACATTGTTGCCCAGAAAATATTTCTGCCTGTCAATGCGATCAGTGGCCTCATTGCAGGATTTGTACACTCCAGCAAGGAGAAGAACACCAATGTAGGCATCCAGGACATCATCATGAAGGTCATTCCACATGTTGCCGTGGACTTTTTTCCTTCAAGGTTTGTCATAGCAATAATGACATTTTTTATTGACAATGGCATAAACAGATCAAAACATGTCTTGATGTCACTTACTCTTGTCACAGCAAACCTTGTGATCCCAGGGGTCATTTTTATGACATTTGCAGCATCTGCCCTGCCATGTACATCTGGAGGTACTGAGCTCCAACTGATCTTGCCACTTTTGGATTTGAATCTTTCAGCAGGAGCAGCTTCAGCACCAGTGACCTCCTCATCAGACTGATCAGAACTGTCTGTGTCTTCCGGTTGATGCTCCACATCATCTTCCTCCTCAGAAACCTGTTCATCTGTATCAGTTTGCTGCTGTATGTCCTCTGATTCATTATCATCTAAGATATAATCCAGAATTTGGCTTACATCAAATCTTCTCATCATTGTTGCATGTGTAAACTGGAGATGTATACTCTGCAAAGTACCAACTCTAAGCTGATTTGGCCATACATGCCTGGACATGTCCCTAACTCAAGTTGTTGGAGGTAGAGCTGGCTGTGGGCTGTTGGTTTATATTGTGTTTATGAGTTCAGTTTTGGGACTTATTATTGTTTTTATACTCTTATATTAGACCTGGGTCAAAATTGACAACAACACAAATGTTATAATTTTAATAAGAGCATTTTACAATTTAGTAAAATAGTTTTATTTTATTGTATTTTGTTTTAAAATAAGTTCCTCAAAAAGTCAAAAAGTCTTGATGCAATAAACAAATGTATGTAGAATTTGTATGCATTTAAAACCTAAAACAGGTCGGTCACAACCCTAACACTAGAGGAAGGATATACACTGTATATATTATTATTATTAGTGGATACTGATACACAATGTATGCAACAGCATCACATAAAGTAACTCAAAATAAGACTACTCTTTGGAACCTCCCTCTACAATGAACTTAAACAATATTACGAATGTATGTCTGAATAGTGCCCAGCTCTATAGTTTTAACTATTTTTAATAAGAACATACAATATAGTATGCAGAACAAATTGAAAAATGCATACTCTTCATGACAAATTGCTACCTTTTTGTTTTCAAGCAAACAGTTTAGTTTTATATGAACCTGCTAGTGGATCTATTCATTGTTGTTATTCTAGGCTATACCAATCTGTTAATGAGTACATTGTGGTGTGAATGTGCACCTATATACACTGCTCAAAAAAATAAAGGGAACATTTAAACAACAGAATATAACTCCAAGGAAATCAAACTTCTGTGAAATTAAACTGTCCACTTAGGAAGCAACACTGTTTGACAATCAATTTCACATGCTGTTGTGCAAATGGAATAGATGACAGATTGGAAATTATTGGCAATTATCAAGACACACTCAATAAAGGAGTGGTTCTGCAGATGAGGGCCACAGACCACATCTCAGTACAAATGCTTTCTGGCTGATGTTTTAGTCACTTTTGAATGTTGGTTGTGCTTTCACACTCGTGGTAGCATGAGATGGACTCTACAAACCACACAAGTAACTCAGGTAGTGCAGCTCATCCAGGATGGCACATCAATGTGAGCTGTGGCAAGAAGGTTTGCTGTGTCTGTCAGCGTAGTGTCCAGAGGCTGGAGACACTACCAGGAGACAGGCCAGTACACCAGGTGATGTGGAGGGGGTTGTAAGAGGGCAACAACCCAGCAACAGGACTGCTACCTCAGCCTTTGTTCAAGGAGGAACAGGAGGAGCACTGCCAGAGCCCTGCAAAATGACCTCCAGCACGCCACAAATGTGCATGTGTCTGTACAAATGATTAGAAACTGACTCCATGAGGATGGTCTGAGTGTCCGACGTCCACAGATGGGGGTTGTGCTCACAGCCCAACACCGTGCAGGACACTTGACATTTGGCAACAGAGCACCAGGATTGGCTAATTCGCCACTGGCACCCTGTGCTCTTCACAAATGAAAGCAGGTTCACACTGAGCACATGTGACAGACGTGACAGAGTCTGGAGAGGCCATGGAGAGTGATCTGCTGCCTGCAACATCCTTCAGCATGACCGGTTTGGCAGTGTGTCAGTGACAGTGTGGGGTGGCCAGAGGTAGCCTGACTACCATTAGGTACTGAGATGAGATCCTCAGACCCCTTGTGAGACCATATGCTGGTGCGGTTGGCCCTGGGTTCCTCCTAATGCAGAACAATGCCAGAACACATGTGGCTGGAGTGTGTCAGCAGTTCCTGCAAGATGAAGGCATTGAAGCTATGGACCGGCCATTCCCCAGACCTGAATCCAATTGAATATATCCATGACTTCATGAGTTGGCAAATGCTTTAGTCCAGGTCTGGGAGGAGATCCCTCAGGAGACCATCCGCCGCCTCATCAGGAGCATGCCCAGGCATTGTAGGGAGGTCATACAGGTATGTGGGGGCCACACACTACTGAGCATCATTTCCTTGTTTTGAGGCATTTCCACTGAAGTTGGATCAGCCTGTAACTTCATTTTCCACTTTGATTTTGAGCATCATTCCAACTCCAGACCTCCATGGGATATTAGTTGTGATTGACGTTGATAATTTTTAGATTTTATTGCTCTGAACACATTGCACTATGTAATTAATAAAGATTTACAACTGGAATATTTCATTCATTGATATCTAAGATTAGGGATTTTAGTGTTCCCTTTATTTTTTTGAGCAGCGTACTATACTTATACAAACAAGTGTGCTGGCCCATGTTTTTGATTTTGCTTTAGTGCATTGCTTTTTGCTCATTTGGGGGTGATTCCCTTCCATCTTTTGATGTGCGCCTTGTCTATTTAGCTTTCATCAGGCAGGAGTAAAACATAGCCACCCCTAGCTGTTTCTCGGCCCTCAAATATTTTGAGGACTGCTGGAACATAGCGAGGTGAATTACTAGTGATTGGGTTCACCTTGTCTTGGTGGGATGTCTTTTCAACTTTTATTTAAATAACAACTATGTCAACTAAGTACCTTTTGTATTTTATAAGTATTACTACAAATTATTTACCTACTTCAGGGTAACGCTTAATTTCTTTTATTCTGGGTTATATTTGTTAGTGAATTACAAAAAAAACTGAACACATGCTTCCCCAATGATTTTATGATACAATTAAACCAATACATTTGTTCTATTGGTAACATCAGTAAACTACGCTGTCACTTTTGCAGTCAGCTGTAAGCACAGCACTCCTGATCCATATTTTCAAATGTTCGAGTAATTTAGGTTTATTCAGATCTCTAGCTAAATGCTGTAAGAAAAATCATAAATTAACTGACTAGTGATTGCTATAACCTGAAATCATCTGCAGCGATCCAGGGAGATTCAGAAATTTTTTCATATAAAGGACAGTTATTTTGACTAGGTCGTGTTTGTTTTAATGACTCATTTTTGTATTCTTCTTTACTATTTAACACTGAATTTTATTTCAGTTTTTCTGTACCTGTGTTCAGTGCATTCTTGAAATTAGGATGACAATTGCACTCTTTTTAAGACTATGTAATCTATTATTACAATATTCTAGCAGTTTTCTACTCTTGACATTGACACGTTTAATGATATATATGTTATTAAGCTGCATGGACGTATGTACTGTACATAACTTATCTTTCCAAGCAAAAATTCCTTGGATCTTTAAAAAGAAGAAGACTATTTATGTGAATGTCATGGCCCCTCATAAATATTCATCCATAACCATAGGCAAGAGATACCTCAGGCTATATCTAACTTTAGAATATACAGTATATCACAATCTCTCCTAGGGCAATTGTAAATGTATATAACTTGTGCACAGTGAATGTTTATACAATGTGTTTAGGACATTTTGCATCCCTTTAAATACATTTTAATTGTATTTTCTATTTATGTCAGTTCCTTCTAATGTTCTGCTTAACATGGTCAGATAATTAATTTTATGAATACCTCCTAAAGCCCTCCGCTGCTGGCCCAGTTGTACAGTTGGTCTCTCCTGAACCTGTAATGGCTCTCCCTAATAAATTTTCTGGAGAGAAAGACCAGTTTTGGGGTATTCAGGTAGAGCTATCAGTTAATTTTTACCCTGCACCCCCAGTTGTCAGGGGATGAGTTCCAGGGGGTGGGAATATGTAGACCTGAGCAATCTCCTTGTCCCCTCAAGCCCCAGAATGGTCTTCTGTTGGCTCTTTTTTCACAGTATTGGTCTGATTGATGATAAACCTGACAGGAGCCAGGTCACTGAGGCTAAAAGCATGAACCTGGGACGGGGGTGGGGGGTGGGGGTGGCACAGATGATGACTATTGCACTGAGTTCTAGCAGTGGTCCACTGAAGTTCTGCAGAACAATTCAGCTCTCAGGTGCCAGTTCCACAAAAACCTTTCCAAAACTCTTAAGGATACCCTTGTCCTTCAGGATGCCCCTTGTTCTCTGGTGGAGGCCATGACCCAGGTCACACAAGTGGACCACAGTATCTGTGAGAGACTTGGTGAACAGTAGCTTTCCAGTTATACTTCCCCAGAGCAGGTCCATTTGCTCGTGGTGGAGTCATTGGAGGTTAAAGTTGCCAGTCTTCGTGTTGCGGAGAAAATACCTAGACATCTTGGACTCTGTACTGTGGACTCTTCGGACATTTTCTCAAAAATTGCTAAACTCATCCTTAGTCTAGCAAACCATCGGGAGAATATCTGAGTCTGGATGATAGTCAAAGAGATCACCCAGTCTCCCAGGTACCTTTTTCTTCCTCTGCACTGATAAATACGATATTATTCTTCAAGAACCAGGTGTTATCAATATTGGTGTTCATTATCTCTGGGTCTGCTGCTAAATTTATTGATTAGGTATTGGTTATGATGTTAGGGCTAAGCACAGTTAGTTTAGAAAGACCTATTCAAATCTTCACCCTTGACAAGACTCTGGTAACCCAGAATTGTGCAAAGAGGGTAACGGTGGATTTCAAGCTCCAAGTGGGAGCACTCCAGTCTAAATCCATCTTCTGTTTTGTTTTGGATAATTTACCTGCTGAATTGATACTGGGGCTTCCATGGTAGCAGATTCACAATACTGTTATTGATAGGTTGTTTAGTGATGCATTGCCACAAGAAAATTATGATGGGGAATGGCAAATTTTGTCTAAAGAGAAAGATGATGATGAGAAACTGTTATTGATAAGTAAGGTTGTTGTTAAGCCACCAAGTCAGGAGAACCAGGGTACGGTGGTGGAAGACAAGATGTGGATGACGAAGTCACTGACCCAACCTTGGAATCTGGCATGTAGATTTAAGCCAGCAGCACAGAGGGGGAGGGATCGGCAGCATAAAAGCAGGCAGGGAAAGACAGTGGGGTGATTAGAGGGAGAAGGCGGGCAACTGTTTGACATAGCACAGACACTCATGAATTTCTCCATCAAACTTTAGATCTTCCCCAGTCGGGGACTTTTTAAAGATAGTTCCGGGACAAAAAATGGTCATTTGCAACCTGTGTAAGGTGTCTGACAATGAAGAGCCTAACCATCACCACCACTACCACCACAATGATCTGGCACATTTCATTTAAGCAGCTGTCTCTGTGGGACAAACGCCTAGGTTCATCATTGGTTGCAGCATTGCCAGCAGGTGACACCACTGACTCTTCCTGTGTGATAGATGCTTGCCAGTCCTAAAGATGCCTCCCACCCTGCACCTGTCATTGCAAATTATGATGCACCATCATCAGGCACTTCCAAATCCTTGTCCCAGGAAAGCATTCAGCTGTCCTTACCCCAGGCGTTGGAATAAAAGAATAAATAACCACTTATAGTAATACTGAACATGGTACATAACTGATAATAATTAAATATTTATTGTACCCACAGGTAGGACCATGTAACACCCTATCATCAGATATCATAAGCATACCAAAAAAAGATGACATAAAGGGAAAATTAGAGTATAAAACACAATACTTTATTAATTAAAACATGAAACACCACTAGTGATTGGAGGCAATAAGATGAACAAGAACAGCTGAGTGTCACAAAACAATAGCAAGAGACAGGTTGGTGGGAGGTCCTAGTATATAATCCAAAAATGGAAAGAGTAAAATCCCCACATAATAACTGCTACTGCAGGCGAGATGACAACTCCCATAAAATTGGAAATAAATGGTAAAACCAGAGGTTACCAAATCTAACATGCGGGGTAATCACCAACTATAAATATAAAAGCGGTCAGCAAGTATATTACCCAATGGTTATACTGCCGCTGTATGTGCCACTAGCACAGTAGTACTGTGTTCATGACAGAGTCAATAAATAAGTCAATAAATAGATATCCATTAAGCTTACCCACCGCAGTGCAGGGACCTTCCACAAACGAGCCTCTGCCCACGTTTGACTTATTTATTGACCACTTTTTCTGCACCTTGTAAAAACATGTGTCCATTAACATCACCTGTGCCCTTAAAAAGGCGGTAGCTAGGATTGTGGCCAGGGACATAGAATCATAGAATCATAGAATATTAGAGTTGAATTGGACCTCCTGGGTCATCTGGTCCAACCCCCTGCTGAAAGCAGGGGCATTACATTTTTCTGACGGTACACTAGGAAAACATTGTGGAGGCCATGGCATAGCAACATCCTGGCATGGCACATGTGCTCCTGACGCAGACTGCTGGCACTACTTCTAATAGGGCTCCTCCGCATCACACATGAGTTCATGCACATGCTCCTGCTTCTCTTCATCCTCCATGTCTGATCTGATGTGTTATCTCAGAGAACATTGTCCACATCACCTGGAAGCTGGAAGCTCTGCAGCACTGCCTACTGAAACTAATTTGTCTAGGAAACAAACCACACACATCAGCAGAACTTCTTAAAGGAATAACAGACCAGACTGATATGTAGCTTTTGCTACTGAACCTCCATCCACACGTGGTGTGAAATAATGGGCATAATCTGATGGTGGCTATGATGCTTCGGAAGCTCACACACATACCATGCTTAGCCCACATGATTAACTTGGTAGTTAAGTGGTTTCTGAAAACCTGTCCAAATTTTCCAGGGCTTCTGGTCAGCGCCCATATACGCAAGTCAGCTACAGCTGCTGCTGTTATTGTAGTTCTGCAGCAGTGCATGCAAGTGAGAGCTCATTGACTGATGTGCAATGTGACCACGCACTGGAACTCCACACTGCCCATGCTGGCAAGGCTTTGTGAGCAGCAGACACCAGATGTGGAATACCAGCTCCAGCCTACACACATAGAAATTGAAGAGTGAGCATGGATGTCTAACATTTGTGAGGTTACCCAAAACTTTGAGGACTCCACAAAGATGGTGACCTGCAATGACGCCAACATCAGCACAGTGATCCCGCCTTCTGTGCCTACTTAAACAATCACTGCTGGCAGTTAAATATGAAGCTTTGCATAAGGACCAGGTGGAGACATAGGAAGACATGAGACTGGTAGATACTACCCAGCCCAGCTTCATCTCATCTACTCAGTGCATATTGGGTAACATTGAGGAAGTGGAGCATGAGGAAAAGGAGGCACAACAGGGCAGATAGCGCAAAAAAAGGCTAGTACCCACACAAGCTTCAACCTGTCTCTTCTACATGGATGGGCTGAGGAGGAGAATGAGGAGGAAAAAAAAGAGGAGAAGGAGAAGATGGAGAGTAGTCATCATAGTGGAGTCAAGGAGGTGTTGGCTGTAGGGAGCTTGGCACATATGGCAGACTTTATGTACTGCTGCCTTTCCTGTGACTCTGACATTACATTCATCGTGGCCAAGAGAGAGCACTGGTTGTTTACTTTGCTAGACCCACACTACAAGGAGAAACTTCTCATCTCTTCCTGAGGTGGAGAAGCCTTCTAAAATAGTGGTAATACCAGAATGCCATTGTGGAAAATATGTTGAAAAAATCCAATCAGATACTGCTAGCGGCAGAGAACCAGCTTCCTTGTCCAACCAAGGAGGAGAGGTAAGGGAGACAAACATCAGGTACAGCAGACAGAGGTACACTGTAAAATGTCTGGGCCAATTTCATGACACCCTCCTAGCGTTCATGCCCTGATGACCAGGTATTTTTGACAAAAAGTGAACATATTTTAAAAGATGGTCATGGTCAAACAATACCTGGCTGACAAATCTAGCATACTCCCTAATTCCTCTGCGACCTTCAGCCAATGAGACTCAAAGCTGCACCCCTGGCATGAGCTGTCCTTCTATGCCTTGGAGGTGTTGTGCTGCCCTGCTGATAGCATCTTGTATGAGCAGGTTTTTAATGACATCAAGGGGGTCATAACAGACAGGTGCTTTCACCTGTCAACCGAATGTGCTGCACTCAGATATCAATGAACAAATCCTGGATTAGATCTGTCTTTTCCACACCACCAGATGACAGCAGCACATAAAGTGCTTTTAATGTTTGATATTGGAATGACACCTGTCAGTTGTTGCCTTCTGGGGTCTATGTCATGGGTGTGTCAGATGCAACAGACAGTCGCTCTGCATCTGGCTGCAGAAGGTCTCTGCGTTTGGCAATACAGACGCCTTCTTAATTCTTCTGACTTTTGGACTCAGTGGCAACCTCCCTTGGCTCTAATTGACTCAACTGGACCTGGGTGTTTATAGACTCCCAGTCTGCTTCAGAGAGCCTCCGCTGATATTCTCATTTTCCCATTGTGAGGGCTTGGAGCTATAGTAGTTGGCTTACTTAATCTCTAGTGCTGCTGGAAGAAGTTTAGAGTTACCTCTCTGAGTCTGCTCAATATAAGTAGCTTTCCCCTTTTGTCTCCCTTCTTCTCTTTAGAGTACAGTGGGGACTGACCAGTGCACTTCCCCCCAATTCCTTATTCAGGGCCTAGCTCTAGGGATATACAGGGCTAAGGTTCCTGCTCGGCAATTGATGTGGAACCAATATAAGGATGTTAGGGGGGGCAGGTTGCTATTAGATCTGCAACTCCCCCTTTCCCTAGCATTTAAGTTTCCTTCCCCTCTTCCCATCATGTTGCACTTAGTCTTCCCACACTGTGCATGACAGTCTAAGGATGACTGGTTGACACTACTTATAATTTTTTCTGGGCTTTGCACTTTGTGCAAAGTCTTTTTGAGTGTTGAACAACCATAACTTTACTTTCTTATTTTTTTAAGAGGCACTCCAGTCAGTTAATGCCTTTAAGGGTATATGAATGATCCTGCTTGTTACTATTTTCAGGCATTGCAATGTGTGCAGAGCTTTTAAGAGTGTAGGAGTAACACAACTACACTTTATTCACAATATTTAAATGCGACACTACAAATGATGCCGTAAATGGTGTATGGATGACCCTGCTTTTAACTTTTGGCAGGATTTGCACTTACTGCATAGCCTTTATAAGTCTAGTACAACCACTACATGACAATTTGAACACAATGTGTATGAGGTCCTCCTTTATGCCTAATCCAAGGTGTATCTGAGTCCCTCTGAGTCTCTAATTGTTGTCACTCCTTACTTCTTTCATAAATTACAATGAAATTTTACTTTTTTAATTAAAAAATCATTTTTGTTTACTTATGTTATATTTTTCAAAAATCCTTTTTAAATTTTTTCTTTATATACAAGTCATTAAACATGAAAAAAAGTGTGACTTCATTGTTCCCAGGAGCAATCTGAGAGTCAGAGATGCTTCCAGGGGTCTTTCCCAAGCTGTTCTCCATCCATTCAGCACTTTTTTTGTTCCTTTCAACATTTTCACTACCCCCCCCCCGAGATCTTTTAAAGTCTGCAGAAAAAATGCTTGGATTTCTTACTGATATCCATTATACTTGTTACTCGAAACGAGTATCCAAGTATTAGGAATTGCTTGGTTTGAGTAACGAGCATTCGAGCATTTCAATGCTTGCTCATTTCTAACCACAACCTAATAATATGCAATATTGGTCAGCAACTTTTATAACGAACAAGGCATCATCTTGTATAAAAAGAGGCATGGACTCATGATTCAGGGATATAATGTACTATGAGTTTACAAAGCATTGAAGCGACCACTCTGTGCATGTACCTACACCACATTCTCTTTATCCTTTCCCATTTCTTGGTTTAATTTGATGGTCATGTGTCTTTTTTCAACCATATTATAGAACTATGTATCTAAATGTCTGCATATTTTTAATTTTTTTACCCATTTTTCCAGTGACTCACTGAGTAGTGATGTGCCTAACTAAATTTGTGCTCACATAATATGTGACACCATAAAGAAGAAAAACTATATAGAGATATTGAACAGTACCTCAAAATATCAACCAGGAAATTACAGGGTTGATCCAATACTTGTAATGCCATATATAAATATCCATCTTTAAGCATTTTCACAATTTGCTTTATTACAAAATTTGGAGAGAAGGAATATAAACCAGCTCACCCGTGATGCATAAACCAATTCTCGGGAGCACAGGCCCGCTGTGTCCAGGCGTATAGAGTCCAAAAACGAATAGAATGTCCAGCTACACCGAGTCCGTAAAAAAGAGTTTTCTTTATTCACAAACTTTTAAGCATAGAGGATACAAACTTCAGCACAAGCCATATGGGTAAGAATCTCAACGCATTTCTGGAGACTAAGCTCCCTTAATCATGACCATGATTGGGCCGAGGTCCCCGACGCTAGCGCTGTCTCCGCCGCACAACGGGCGCAGCGGATGCATTTTTCCTGCGCATCCGCTGCCCCATTGTGAGGTGCGGGGAAGTGCGGGGAGGTGGAGGCGTTTTTTGGTCCCGACGGTCCGCAACAGCACGGTGCAACCGTCGCACGACGGTTGCGACGTGTGGCAATGCATCGCAAATGCGTCGCTAATGTTAGTCAATGCTGAAAAAACGCATCCTGCAAGCACTTTTGCAGGATGCGTTTTTTCGGCAAAACGACGCATTTGCGACGTATTGCAGTTAACGCTAGTGTGAAAGTAGCCTAAAATGTAATGACCTGTGCATATTTACAATATCATTTTCCCAAAAAGTATACAAATGTTCCCTAATCTTGAAAAAAAAAATGAAAATAAAACATCCAATAAATGTATTCCGTAAAAAAAAGGGCAATGAAACATAACAAAGTGACAGAAGGACAGTGTTAGATATTATATTGCCATTGTTCATGGTCAAGAAGATTTATCACATTCAGGGATGGAAGCAGATGGAATTCATTTTTCCTCAGCTTAGTTTTAAGTGTCCTTGAATTGCACAGTTAATTTCTGCCTAAAGTTGATCCCTAATTTAATTCATTTTATACACTTTCTATTAGCCATAAAATAGAACATTACTCTCTACTCATTGCAGATGTTTTTATTTATTTTTTTTAGTTTTCATAAAACCACAACGTATTATTTTTGTATCAAAAGTTTTTTTGTTTTTTTTTGTGAGTCCGTATCCTTATGGTAAAACTAAAAACATTTTTATGCTTTACTTCTAAAGAAAAAACTTTTTTTTTTGTTTCCATTAAAGCTTTTATAATTTTTTTGTCTATTAAAGGTTGCTTTTGTGTCAGACAAGATGCATTTTTTTTTGGTACGATTTTGAGGTACATGTGACTTTTTGATCATTGTTTACACCTCTTTTTAGGTGGTTAGATGACCTAAATTTGTAATTCTGCCATTTTTCTTTTTGATGATCACTATGTAGGATAAATAACATAGTTTTCATATTTCCCACTCTTACAGTACAAAAATATCCATTAAGTTAATTTTTTAAAATACAAAAATGGAAAATGTTGGGATGATTTTAAATTTGTATATATTATGTTGTTTTTCAAAACTGCTTTTTAATCTCTTAGTGGACTTGTGGCAACATTACTTTCAAATACTGCAATTTTAGCTATTACACTTTGCCTATGATGACTTTATTTTTTAATATTTAAATCAAAATTATTAATTTTTCACTCTATTTTTTAGTTCCCCTAGGGAATTTGAGCCTGGGGTCAATTGTACTATACACTCCAATGCCATAGTCCAAATAGTTGAAAGCCCATTGATGGCTATGCTTCACAGGAGGAAAACTTGGTACAAAAGGGACAAAACCAGGCTTCAGGCTACCATGGTATTCAGTCAGCATTAGTGATAAGCGAGTGTGCTCGTTACTCGAGATTTCCCAAGCTTGCTCGGGTGTTCTCTGAGTATTTGGGTGTTCTCAGAGATTTAGTTTGTGGTGACGCAGCTAAATGATTTGCGGCTGCTAGACAGCCTGAATATATGTGCGGATTCCCTAATAAACAGGCAATCCCTGTGTCATGGTTTGTCTGGGTCGGTTCTTCTAGGGTTAATTCCTGTAGCCTCACATTGATCCTGGGTGGACTTTTTATAGCCTCCATCTGGGAGTTTTCTTTGCCAGTGATACTTCCACCCTTGGCTAAGTGTATTGACCCCTGAGTGAGTTTTGTGCTGTGTGCTGGTTTGCTTGATCCCTTGGCTTTTTAACTCGGTTTGGATACTGTTTGTTGGATTCCTTCTCTGTACTTTCTCTGTCCGTTTGGTATTTGACCTCTGCTTTGCCCCTACTATCCTTTCTGTCTAGTCCCTTGGTACCATTATGCTATCCCGTGCTCTGACCCCGGCCTGATCTGTTTATGTTTCGGTCTGTGCCCATTGGTAGCTCTGTTCTTTAGTTACCTTTCTAGGAGTTTTCCTTCAGCTTCTAGCTCCCTGGAGCTTAGGCCACGCCCTCCAGCAGTCAGGTGATTCAGGTCCTGTCAGGCCTGAAGCAATCTTTCTCCAGTCTCGCTTGCCCCGCATTCCTGGGAGTCTGTGGCTCTCTCCGGGTCCTGTCTTCCCAGGAGATAGAATCAGTAAGTGTCACTTATAACTCCCTTCGTGATACCCTGCATGTATTCAGGCTGTCTAGCAGCCATAAATCATGCAGCTGCATCGACACAAACTAAATCTCCGAGCACGCTCAAATACTCAGATAACACCCGAGTATGCTCAGGAAATCTCAAGTAACAAGCACACTCGCTCATCACTAATCAGCACCCATGTGTTTGGTAAGTGAGTAGTGAATGGGTTCCCAAACAGATGCAGTGGCAGGATCGTGCCTCTTAAACACTGTTGTCAGAAATTGATGTGGAGATATTGCATTTAATCTGAATTATCCAGACATATTATTTCAGTATACCCAGGGACATGAGCTAGAGTTCATGTGAGAATGACTGTTGGCACTTATTGCAATTAATTCACTGGCTGTCATTTGTTGACTGTCTGCTGATCAGCTATTGTATATGTCCTCATATTGTTCTGCAATCTTTGGGAAACAAAGGCACAATGTTTGAATGTTTATTAATATGTTAATGACTCACTGGTGCTCTGCAATATGACGGACAATCTATGCATGTTGTTTGTACACTCCTGCAGTGAGGGATGGCCTCCTACCTCCTTCTCCCAAGCCTGTGGTGGAATGACTGAATGAGAATTTGTGACCTATAAAAAGGAAGAGCTGTTGGTGTTCAGAGAGCCTACATTACAGAAGTCATGGCATCGTCACTCTTCAGGATCCCAGCTGAGGGTACCCTGGACCCGGCTGAAAGAACACAGGACTGCTCTCGGATATCTCCCTATGATTGTCATTACCTCTTCTCTGCTTGTGTATCACAGGTGGAGTAGTGACCCTGGGAGCTCGAACATATCATCTACCATTAAACCCAGCGAGACAGCGGAAGGGTGAGGCCCTGTAATGTGCACCATCTGGGGGTAATTGCGGAGATTGTTCTGTTTGCTATTGGGTATTGTGGTTCAATAAAGTATTATCACACGGATTTACTCTAACCCTGTGTTGTCTGTGTAGTGTACTGCCCACTAGGAGGTAGAGCGGGCATTCAGTGATATGGGCCCTGGTCAATGCAGTCTTGCTAAAGGTAGCCTGGCCAGCGGACGAGAGCACCCACTGACCCCGTTTCTCCACAATTGACAAAGGCATTTAAGCAGTTAAACAAAAGCGATCAGAGCTCACAGTGATTGCAGCTGATAGAGGCAGTTGTTGACAATCTAACACAACCTGTGCTTGCACACTGTGGATTTGGCTCAGCTCTTGAGACCTCTCCATACACCACCACGAATCTTATGATGAAAATGATGATGGAAAATGCTCTGTTTGTATCTTGTATGATTTAAATAAGTTAATATGAGTAAGCATTAGAGATGAGCAGATCGATTTGTGTCAGTCGGCCAGGTCAGTAGTTTCTGGTAGATGGAAGGCTCACAAATCTCTTACTTTCTGGGATAATCAGTACTGTTTTTGATTTGCCATGCTGGTACAACACCATCATTGCAGTGTGATGGACAAATTATGTCATACTAGCCTGGCTAATCAAAAGCTGCACTGAGGATCTCAGAAGGAGAGATATTCACAAGCATCCTGTCCACTGGCTAGAGAATCCTGACCTGGCAAATAAATCAGAATCCAGCAAATCGTTTAGCCTTTCTCTAGTCTACAAATGTAAAAGAAGTAGGAAAATTATATTCTAATGCTAGTTTTACACAAAATTACTGTATTTTCTTTATTTGCAAATATACCATGATTTTAGAGCATTTTTCCCGGCTTTTTTTTTCATTATTTTTGCAGCAGAGAAGACTGCACCCTGACATTGCCTTTAAGTCAACAAGGAAATATTAAGTGAAAAACAGCACCTTTTTTAATTTATTATGCTTTTTTCTAATTTTTAGGTCCTGTTTTATTTTTTTATCAAAATGACCAATGTCCAATAAACACTTTTTTTTACAAGCCATAAAAAACTTTGTATTGAGAAGTCAACACTGGGATTTGTTGAGTTGCTCTTTATGTACTGTACAGCCCAACAATTTCTGATGATTTTAGGCTGACAGCAGACAAAGCTGGTCTCTATACTATAATGAATTTATGGTTGATAGTTAACACAACATTATTCCTACAGTGTTAATTTATGGCTGGGGAGTGTCAATTCCTTCATTTATGTTACACTGACTGTGAATTGCACAATGCATATCATTAACATGGTCTTTGTGCTATATATCATATACTTTCACACTTGGGTAACCATAATATAAATTAGATGTTTACATTACATGGGTTTTAGAGGCTCCAACAATTCTCCAACGGCGGTTAATTTAGATACAATTATACAGTTTTTATCCTATAGTTATTAAATCACACAGGCCAGCTGAAAAAAGAGAAACACTAATATCTGAGAGTGCCGCTCATTATCTTTGTTAATTATGTTTTAATTACCTTACTGTCCCTGGGCTCTGTGACTTTGCCATCATTTCTCAGCGAATAGTCACAGGCTACTTTTTCACAGATATGTTACTATGGTCTTTAAGCCTGAGCGGAATGACAGAGCAGACTATGACAGTCAGTCTCTAGAGTCCCAACGGTGTGTGATTTCCTTAATTTGTTTGGTTAATTATCCTGTACTGGCAAAGAAAAAACTAATTAGTGTAGATTTTATATTGCCTAGTTAATATTGCTGCAAAATGTGTGATATGCCTCATGGCATGTTAATCAGAAGGAATAAATATATACATTTTGTGCTGTTCATTTTAGTAGGCTTTCTTTAGAATACCCTAAAAATGTGAAAATGTAACAATAAAATAAATAGGTGGCTTTTGTGTCTTCTTTTCACATACAGTTATGCAGATTTTAATTAAATGTTGTAAAATCAATTTTTATTAGTAATAGTGAATACAAAGTACAGATTAGTACATTATGTCTGTGGTAGCAGGTATTCTGAAACTTTATGCACGGTTTCATGTATTACGAGCCTTCAAAAAATTATATGTAAGTCAAGTATCAAAAAAATGTTGCAGAGGAAAATTTGTTTTGTACTGGCAACATATATTGATCATTTTGCACAGCACAACATAGTTAGATGTTAGTTTTTCATGTACTGTACGTGTTCTATCTATGTTTTCAAAAATAGAACTTATACCCATTATAGTCTGGTCATATGTCAATGTTTTTTAGACTGAGGAGTCCACTCATGGAGACATGTTTATTTTTATACAAGTCAGGGATAAAACATGCTACTGTAAGTCTTTGGGTATTTTTGGGTATTTTCAGCACAGAATCTGCACCTCTTGGCAGAAAATGCAGGTAAAATTCCACTAGTTTTTGCTGCGTTTTTGTATGCGTTTTTGAAAGCTAAATAAAGATCTATTATTGAACAAAAAAAAAAGATTTGTGATGTCATTTCTTGTCCAACCTCCTCTTTTACATTTGTCCAACTCACACTCCATTACACACAGATAGATAGATAGATAGATAGATAGATAGATAGATAATAGATAGATACGGGATAGATAGATAGATCTATAAATAATATCTATGTATCTCATTCCTTCTATCTATCTATCTATCTATCTTATGTAGCGTGGCTAAAGGGTGTCTAATCGACGGGAGATATGTGTCGCATAGATGGCTTGCCGTTGTGATGTAACCATAGCTACCTATATGTCTGTCAGGACCTGTGGTGATGTCAGACCACATGGCTAATCATGTGATGGGTTACTGGGTGTGGTTAGCTCTATATAAGACAGGCTAATGCTGAACACAGGAGATATGTGTGGAGCTGCTAGCCTCCAGAGTGTGTTAAAGTTCCAGGTCTGAGCCTGAAAGACTGGACACTTTGTTTTTCCTTTTCCTGAACTAAAGGCTATTTGTTTGCTGTTATTTTGCCACGTGGTTTATAATGTAATAAACCTATGAACTTTTAAAGGAACGTGCCTCCTGAAGTGTCAGCCATCGCACCTGAGTGAGTGAAATCCCTACAATTGGTGGAGAATGCGGGCAGCGTTCCCAGCGGAGACGAAAAGTCTGTTATTGAATGTCCTGGGTCAAGTCTGGTGTAAGCCAGCCGGGGAAAATGGAGGAACTGCTGAAACACTTGGTCCAGTTGCAGTCACAGCAGCAAGAGGCTAACAGGCTGTTGGTGCAGCAGATGCAACAGAACCAGCAGGAGCAATGGCAGCAGATGCAGCTTCTGGCAACCGCCATCCAGGGCAAGACGAGCGCCCCAACCCCAGGTTTGGCTGATGACACCAACGTCCGGAAGACGGTAAGACGCGCATTGCAGAAAATGACCCCCGGGGATGATGTTGAGGCCTTCCTGACGGTGTTTGAGAGGGTCGCTGAGAGGGAAAAACTCCCGCCAGAGCAGTGGGCAGAGGTACTGGCGCCATACCTGACAGGAGAACCCCAGAAGGCGTACTATGATTTGACCTTGCAGGATGCCAAAGAGTATCACAAATTGAAAGCCGAGGTTCTAGCACGTTTGGGGGTGACACTGACTGTTAGGGCACAGCAAGTTCACTCCTGGGCTTATCACCGGGACAAACCGCCTCGCTCCCAAATGTTTGACCTGTTGCACCTGGTCCAGAAATGGCTCCAGCCAGAGTCCTCTACGCCTGCACAGATGGTAGAACGAGTGATGATGGATCGGTTTGTGCATTCCCTCCCGAGGTCCATACAGACTTGGGTTGCCCAGGGTGATCCCCAGAATGCCGACGAACTGATCGGACTGGTCGAGAGATACCAAGGGTTGGAAGGCTCCTCTGGGAGACAACCCATGCCGTACTGGGGGTCCCAGAAGGGAGCGGAGTCCCAAAAAGGGGTGGTGCATCCAAGGTCACAAAGGGCAGGGGAGGTGGTGCCCAAGGTCCCTACGGGTGATATTATTTGTTGGAGGTGCCATGGGCCAGGACATATAGCTGCCCGTTGTTCCCAGACCACTGAGCAGATGGACTGCAGCATGGGACGCCGTTGTTCATACTATGCGTATCCAGCCTGCAGTGTGAACTCTCCGCCCAACGAGGGACCTCAAGCATGTCCCATAAAGGTGAACGGTCGAGCAGTAACGGCACTGATAGACTCGGGGAGCCTAGTGACCCTGGTGAGGGCCACTTTTCCTCTCCACCTGCTCCCGGGAAAGAAGGTCAGAGTACGGTGCATCCATGGTGATGCAAAGGACTACCCTGTGGCCAGGGTGGACATTGAAATGGCATGTGGCACTGAGTCCCACATAGTCGGCGTCGTGCAGGACTTGTTGCACCCTATAATTATTGGCCGGGATTTCTGTTTGTTTTGGGATTTGTGGGGAAAAGGTTCTGAGCTCCCTAGCAAGAGTAGGGAACCAGTGAACCCTGGAAGGGTGTCACCACACCCAGAGACAGACAGGTTTCCTTTTTGTGTGCTGGTTGGGGATGAGGAGGAAGTGTCCCCTGCATCTGACACTATGGTGTTAGAGGTAACCGGTGAAAATTTTGGGACTGCCCAACATAGGGACCCCACTCTGAGGGAAGCCTTTAATAATGTCACAGTTATTGACGGGGTGGTACAGGAGCCGGGGGCAGACACAAGGTTTCCCCATTTTCTGATGAGTGGCGAGTTGTTGTACCGGGTCACGAAAATAAGGGAGGAGTTGGTAGAGCAGTTGGTAGTGCCGGGTCCATATAGACGGAAGGTGTTGGACATGGCCCATTCACACATCTTGGGTGGACACCTAGGGGTGGAAAAAATGCAGGAACAGGTTGTGCAGAGATTCTGTTGGCCTGGGTGTCACCGAGAAATAGTGAACTATTGCAGGTCCTGCCCTACATGTCAGCTAACTGCTCCCACTCCTCATTTCCGGAACCCCCTTGTGCCACTGCCCATTATTGAGGTACCGTTCGAAAGAATTGCCATGGACTTGGTTGGTCCCTTACTTAAATCAGCCCGGGGCCATCAGTATATATTAGTCATCCTGGACTATGCCACACGCTATCCTGAGGCAATTCCCTTGAGAAATTCTTCCTCGAAGAGTATAGCCCGCGAGTTGGTCCATGTCTTTTCCCGGACAGGTCTGCCGAAGGAGATCCTGACTGACCAGGGGACACCTTTCATGAGCAAGGTGATGAGGGAGTTATGCAAAGCCCTGAAATTCTCCCAGTTGAGGACCTCGGTGTACCATCCCCAGTCAGATGGTCTTGTTGAGAGATTTAACAAGACACTGAAGAGCATGCTGAGAAAAGCTATAGAGAAAGACCGTAGAGACTGGGATTGTCTCTTACCCTATCTGATGTTTTCCATTCGTGAAGTTCCACAGGCCTCCACAGGGTTCTCACCGTTTGAGCTTCTATATGGCCGACATCCGCGAGGACTCCTGGATGTAGCCAAGGAAACCTGGGAAGCCGAAGCCACGCCCCACAGAAGCGTCATTGAGCATGTGGCCCTGATGCAGCAGAGGATTGCAAAGGTGATGCCTATCGTGAAAGAACACCTCCTCCAGGCACAAGAAACTCAGGCCAGAATCTACAACCGGTCTGCAAGAGTGAGGCAGTTCAATCCGGGAGACCGAGTTCTTGTGTTAGTTCCGACAGTGGAAAGCAAGTTCTTGGCCAAATGGCAAGGGCCATATGAGGTTGTCGAGAAACTTGGTGAAGTAAATTATAAAATTCACCAACCAGGAAGACGGAATCCATTCCAAGTATACCATGTCAACCTCATCAAGCCGTGGCAAGATAGGGAGCCGACAGTAACTCCATCATTCTTAAGCAACCCAGAAGGTGAGGTTGGAGTGGTTACTATAGCGGAGACGCTATCGAAGACCCAGAAACAACAGTGCCGGGAGTTACTCCAGAAAAACAGGGACCTGTTTTCAGAGTTGCCAGGACACACAAAGGTCATAGCGCACGAGGTCCTAACAGAGCCACATGTGCGGGTGAACGTGAAGCCCTATCGTATTCCTGAGGCTCGTCGAGAAGTTATCTCCAAGGAAGTGGAGCGTATGTTGAAGCTTGGAGTCATTGAGGAATCCAAGAGCGGTTGGTCGAGCCCAATTGTCCTGGTCCCAAAACCTGATGGAGAGTGGAGGTTTTGCAACGACTATCGGAAGTTGAATGAGGTCTCCAAGTTTGACGCTTATCCCATGCCCCGCGTTGATGAGCTCATCGAAAGGCTTGGACCTGCCAGGTACATAACCACCTTGGATTTGACGAAGGGGTATTGGCAGATCCCCATGGCACAGGAAGCCAAGGAGAAGACGGCGTTTTCTACATCAGATGGATGTTTCCAGTATGTCTGGATGCCGTTTGGCCTACAGGGAGCTCTGGCGACCTTCCAGAGGGCTATGGATAAAATCCTTGCACCCCATAAGGCATACGCTGCTGCGTACCTGGATGATATCATCATCTTTAGCCCGGACTGGGAGAGTCATCTGGAAAAGGTCCAAGCGGTGTTTGATGCTATAAGAGAGGCCGGATTTACAATAAACCCGAAGAAGTGTGCCTTGGGTAAAGAAGAAGCTAAGTACCTTGGATACATAGTGGGTCGTGGAGAAATAAAACCCCAAATCAGTAAAGTGGAGGCAATTCAAACATGGCCAAAACCAGTTTCCAAGAAGCAAGTTAAAGCCTTCCTGGGAATCGTGGGATATTACAGGAGGTTCATCCCAAACTTCGCCACGATGGCTGCGCCTCAGACTGACCTGCTAAAAGGGACAAAATCAGTAATGGTTAAGTGATCCGAAGAAACAGAGTCAGCCTTCCAAGAAATTAAAGAGGCTTTGTGTAAGCAACCCGTTCTGATGGCCCCAAACTTCAAAAAAGAGTTTATTCTTCAGACAGATGCCTCAGATGTCGGGGTGGGAGCAGTCCTTTCCCAAGAGCTACATGGGGAGGAGCATCCTGTCCTCTATCTGAGTAGGAAGTTGTCCTCGTCTGAAAAGAACTACTCAGTGGTTGAGAAGGAGTGCTTGGCCATAAAATGGGCGGTGGACACATTACGGTACTATCTGCTGGGACGTAAATTTAGATTGATATCCAACCATGCCCCACTTAGGTGGATGAGCGAAACGAAGGGTAGAAATGCTAGGGTCACCCGTTGGTTCTTAGCCCTGCAGGACTTCTGTTTCCATGTGGAACATAGGGTCGGAAAGCTGCACGGTAATGCTGATGCCCTGTCAAGAATCCCTTGTCTACTGGGGGAAAGTGCCAAGCCCCACGGCTTTAGGCAGAGGGGGGAGGTATGTAGCGTGGCTAAAGGGTGTCTAATCGACGGGAGATATGTGTCGCATAGATGGCTTGCCGCTGTGATGTAACCATAGCTACCTATATGTCTGTCAGAACCTGTGGTGATGTCAGACCACATGGCTAATCATGTGATGGGTTACTGGGTGTGGTTAGCTCTATATAAGACAGGCTAATGCTTAACACAGGAGATATGTGTGGAGCTGCTAGCCTCCAGAGTGTGTTAAAGTTCCAGGTCTGAGCCTGAAAGACTGGACACTTTGTTTTTCCTTTTCCTGAACTAAAGGCTATTTGTTTGCTGTTATTTTGCCACGTGGTTTATAATGTAATAAACCTATGAACTTTTAAAGGAATGTGCCTCCTGAAGTGTCAGCCATCGTACTTGAGTGAGTGAAATCCCTACACTATCTATCTCATTCCTTCTATTCATCTCTCTATCTATCTACCTACCTATCTATCTATCTATCTATCTATCTCATTCCTTCTATCGATAGATAGATAGATAGATAGATAGATAGATAGAAGGAATGAGATAGATAGATCTATAGATAGATAGATCTATATATAGATAGATCTATTCATCTATCTATCTATCTATCTATCTATCTATCTATCTATCTATAAATATTTCTATAGATGGATAGATATATCTATAGATAGATATATCCATATCTATCTCTATGTATATATCCATATATGGATATTTCTACAAATATATCTATCCGCCCTCGATCGCCTGAAAAAAAATAATAAACCAGCTGTATACTCCCTGTCCGACACAGTCCAATTAATAACGAGTGTCCCAAGACGATCTCTCCTATAGAACAATGACATCTGGTGATGTCACCACTCTATAGGGCCTCCAGTAACAAACTGACAGGAGACAATGACTCCTGCAGTGCATCACTGAAGAGGTTACCTGAGTTCATTCTCTCACTTTCTGGCAATGCTGTGTGGGAATTTTCACACGCAGCTGTGCCGCAAGTGACAGTATGAACTATACTGTACTCACAGCGGCGGAGGGATACAATAGGGAAGAATACCTTCCGTCATTGTATCCCGGAACCCCTGGAGAGCGGTCGCATCAGCTGATGTTACAGCTCTCCACTAGAGATCGTTGTGGGACAATCGCATTAATTGGATTACGTCGGCCGCAGGGAGTATATTGTTGGTTTATTTTTTATTTTTTTTTGCAGGTGAGCGAGGGCTTCGTGGATTAAATTTAGATGGTGAGTATGAACTATATATGTACTGTATGTAATTTTTTTTTACATTCAACACATTAGCCGGATGATGAGACTACTACTGTCCCATCACTGACTAATGTGTCAATCCCTGTCACTGTAGCAGGCATAGCTGAATGGGACTTGTAGTACCATCGGACGATGCCTGCACACACACACACACAGACTCAGCCCTGGCAGACCCCCCACACAGCCCCACAGACCCCCTGCACATCCTCACAGACCCATGGACAGTCCGCAGACCCCTGCACACAGCCCCACCAACCCCGCATACAGCCCTGCTGACCCCGCACACAGCCCCACTGACCCTCGCCGACCCCGCACACCACCCCGCCGACCCCGCATACAGCCCTGCTGACCCCGTACACAGCCCCGCAGACCCACTCACATAGACATGCAGACCTCACTCGCACACACAGACATGCATACAGTCACCACCCACACTCTGCCCACATGCTTCCCTCCTCCAGTTTCTCGCACCCACATCCGCAGCAAAACCGCAGATCTTTTTTACATCTGCAGGTTTTCTGCGGATTGGACTGACACAATGGAAGTCAATGGGTGCAGGAACGCTGCTGTTCCGCACAAAGAATTTACATGCTGCAGTAAAAAAACGCTGCAAATCCGCATGTTTTTTTCCGCATCATGTGCACAGCATTTTTGAATTTCCCATTGATTAAAGTTGTTTGCACAACGCACTGCAGATTTGAGGCAATTCCACGTGTCCTAAAACGCAGCGGAAATGCATAAAAAACTGCAACGTGTGCACATACCCTCAGGGTCTGTGAGAAATCCTGCAAGCACTCCCTTGATGCAATCCATATGCCATCTTAGAACAGTTTAATTTTCTTGTTTGATTGATAGAAGAAGTTCGAGAAAAAATCTGATGAAATTCTTAGGGTAAAAACTGACACTTTCTAAAACACTGATGAAATGGGTCTTTTTCGCATATGAGAGAAATCTTTGATGTCTACATAAACCTTAAACCCCAAAGAAACAGAACCAATTTGGACACTAATTACCAGAGCAAATTTTTGAAATCTTACCAGCGTGACTTTACTTAGTAATAACTCTGGATCTCAGTGATTCTGAGATTGTTTTCACATTGCTAGGGCAGCGGAACGCACCGAGTAAATATAGAGGTTTTATTATAATAGATGCGTTAGCAGCCCGGGGTCCACCGTGCAGGAGAACCTGCTGCTAGCAAACGGCGGAACTACACTATGTTCCAAATTATTATGCAAATTACATTTTTATCAGATTTTCCTAAATGGTCGGTGCAAATTACAGTCAGTCTAATAAAAGTCATCACCCGTTAGATTATACATCGAATTTTATTGAAGAAACCTCCCAATGATAACAGTATAATCTCCAAAATGAATAAAAACTCAAAATGCACTGTTCCAAATTATTATGCACAGTAGGATTTCTAAACATTTGATATGTTTTAACCCCTTCACCCCCAAGGGTGGTTTGCACGTTAATGACCGGGCCAATTTTTACAATTCTGACCACTGTCCCTTTATGAGGCTATAACTCTGGAACGCTTTGACGGATCTTGGCGATTCTGACATTGTTTTCTCGTGACATATTGTACTTCATGTTAGTGGTAAAATTTATTCGATATAACTTGCATTTATTTGTGAAAAAAACGAATATTTGGCGAAAATTTTGAAAATTTCGCAATTTTCCAACTTTGAATTTTTATGCCCTTAAATCACAGACATATGTCACGCAAAATACTTAATAAGTAACATTTCCCACATGTCTACTTTACATCAGTACAATTTTGGAACCAAAATTTTTTTTTGTGACGGAGTTATAAGGGTTAAAAGTTGACCAGCAATTTCTCATTTTTACAACACCATTTTTTTTTAGGGACCACATCTCATTTGAAGTCATTTTGAGGGGTCTATATGATAGAAAATACTCAAGTGTGACACCATTCTAAAAACTGCACCCCTCAAGGTGCTCAAAACCACATTCAAGAAGTTTATTAACCCTTCAGGTGTTTCACAGGAATTTTTTGAATGTTTAAATAAAAATGAGCATTTAACTTTTTTTCACACACAATTTATTTCAGCTCCAATTTGTTTTATTTTACCAAGGGTAACAGGAGAAAATGGACCCCCAAAGTTGTTGTACAATTTGTCCTGAGTACGCTGATACCCCATATGTGAGGGTAAACCACTGTTTGGGCGTATGGCAGAGCTCGGAAGGAAAGGAGCGCCATTTGACTTTTCAATGCAAAATTGACTGGAATTGAGATGGGACGCCATGTTGCGTTTGGAGAGCCCCTGATGTGCCTAAACACTGAAACCCCCTACAAGTGACACCATTTTGGAAAGTAGACCCCCTAAGGAACTTATCTTGATGTGTGGTGAGCACTTTGACCCACCAAGTGCTTCACAGAAGTTTATAATGCAGAGCCGTAAAAATAAAAAATCATATTTTTTCACAAAAATGATCTTTTTGCCCCCAATTTTTTATTTTCCCAAGGGTAAGAGAAGAAATTGGACCCCAAAAAATGTTGTGCAATTTGTCCTGAGTACGCTGATACCCCATATGTGGGTGTAAACCATTGTTTGGGCGCATGGCAGAGCTTGGAAGGGAAGGAGCGCCATTTGACTTTTCAATGCAAAATTGACTGGAATTGAGATGGGACGCCATGTTGCGTTTGGAGAGCCCCTGATGTGCCTAAACATTGAAACTCCCTACAAGTGACACCATTTTGGAAAGTAGACCCCCTAAGGAACTTATCTTGATGTGTGGTGAGCACTTTGACCCACCAAGTGCTTCACAGAAGTTTATAATGCAGAGCCGTAAAAATAAAAAATCATATTTTTTCACAAAAATGATCTTTTTGCCCCCAATTTTTTATTTTCCCAAGGGTAAGAGAAGAAATTGGACCCCAAAAAATGTTGTGCAATTTGTCCTGAGTACGCTGATACCCCATATGTGGGTGTAAACCATTGTTTGGGCGCATGGCAGAGCTTGGAAGGGAAGGAGCGCCATTTGACTTTTCAATGCAAAATTGACTGGAATTGAGATGGGACGCCATGTTGCGTTTGGAGAGCCCCTGATGTGCCTAAACACTGAAACCCCCTACAAGTGACACCATTTTGGAAAGTAGACCCCCTAAGGAACTTATCTTGATGTGTGGTGAGCACTTTGACCCACCAAGTGCTTCACAGAAGTTTATAATGCAGAGCCGTAAAAATAAAAAATCATATTTTTTCACAAAAATGATCTTTTTGCCCCCAATTTTTTATTTTCCCAAGGGTAAGAGAAGAAATTGGACCCCAAAAAATGTTGTGCAATTTGTCCTGAGTACGCTGATACCCCATATGTGGGTGTAAACCATTGTTTGGGCGCATGGCAGAGCTTGGAAGGGAAGGAGCGCCATTTGACTTTTCAATGCAAAATTGACTGGAATTGAGATGGGACGCCATGTTGCGTTTGGAGAGCCCCTGATGTGCCTAAACATTGAAACTCCCTACAAGTGACACCATTTTGGAAAGTAGACCCCATAAGGAACTTATCTAGATGTGTTTTGAGAGCTTTGAACCCCCAAGTGTTTCACTACAGATTATAACGCAGAGCCGTGAAAATAATTTTTATTTTTTTTCTCAAAAATGATTTTTTAGCACCCAGCTTTGTATTTTTACAAGGGTAACAGAATAAATTGGACCCCAAAATTTGTTTTCCAATTTGTCCTGAGTACGCTGATACCCCATATGTGGGGGGGAACCACTGTTTGGGCGCATGACAGAGCTCGGAAGGGAAGGAGCGCCATTTGGAATGCAGACTTAAATGGATTGGTCAGCAGCCGTCACGTTGCATTTGCAGAGCCCCTGATGTACCCAAACAGTACAAACCCCCCACAAGTGACCCCATATTGGAAACTAGACCTCCCAAAGAACTTATCTAGATGTGTTTTGAGAACTTTGAACCCCCAAGTGTTTCACTAAAGTTTATAGCGCAAAGCCGTGAAAATAAAAATTCTTTTTTTTTTTCACAAAAATGATTTTTTAGCCCCCAGTTTTGTATTTTCACAAGGGTAACAGGATAAATTAGACCCCAAAAGTTGTTGTCCAATTTGTCCTGAGTACGCTGATACCCCATATGTGGGGGGGAACCACTGTTTGGG
This sequence comes from Ranitomeya variabilis, assembly GCF_051348905.1. Taxonomy (NCBI): domain Eukaryota; kingdom Metazoa; phylum Chordata; class Amphibia; order Anura; family Dendrobatidae; genus Ranitomeya; species Ranitomeya variabilis. The sequence continues at coordinate 725,407,514 of NC_135233.1, forward strand.
TGCATGACAGAGCTCGGAAGGGAAGGAGCGCCATTTGGAATGCAGCCTTAAATGGATTGGTCTGCAGGCGTCACGTTGCATTTGCAGAGCCCCTGATGTACCCAAACAGTACAAACCCCCCACAAGTGACCCCATATTGGAAACTAGACCTCCCAAGGAACTTATCTAGATGTGTTGTGAGAACTTTGAACCCCCAAGTGTTTCACTACAGTTTATAACGCAGAGCCGTGAAAATAAAACATCTTTTTTTTCCCACAAAAATGATTTTTAGCCCCCCAAATTTTTATTTTCCTAAGGATAACAAGAGAACTTGGACCCCAGAAGTTGTTGTTCAATTTGTCCCGAGTACGCTGATAACACATATGTTGGGGTAAACCCCTTTTTGGGCGCACGGGAGAGCTCGGAAGGGAAGGAGCACTGTTTTACTTTTTCAACGCAGAATTGGCTGGAATTGAGATTGGACGCCATGTCGCGCTTGTAGAGCCCCTGATGTGCCTGGACAGTGGAAACTCCCCAATTCTACCTGAAACCCTAACCCAAACACACCCCTAACCCTAATCCCAACGGTAACCCTAACCACACCCCTAGCCCTGACACACCCATAATTCTAATCCCAACCCTAATCCAAACGTAAATGTAATCCAAACCCTAACCCTAACTTTAGCCCCAACCCTAACTTTAGCCCCAACCCTAACTTTACCTCCAACCCTAGCCCTAACCCTAACCCTAACCCTACCCCTAACCCTAACCCTAAACGTGACTGAAATACGTGGCACTGAAATACGTGGCACTGAAATACGTGGCACTGAAATACGTGGCACTGAAATACGTGGCACTGAAATACGTGATACGTGGCACTTAAATACGTGGCACTGAAACACGTGGCACTGAAATACGTGATACGTGGCACTGAAATACGTGGCACTGAAATACGTGGCACTGAAATACGTGGCACTGAAATACGTGGCACTGAAATACGTGGCACTGAAATACGTGGCACTGAAATACGTGGCACTGAAATACGTGGCACTGAAATACGTGGTACTAAAATATGTGGCACTGAAATACGTGATACGTGGCACTGAAATACGTGATACGTGGCACTGAAATATGTGATACGTGGCACTGAAATACGTGGCACTGAAACACGTGGCACTGAAATACGTGGCACTGAAATACGTGGCACTGAAATACGTGGCACTATGACTGTCAGAAAATGTTCATTAAACGGTTAGGGGTGAGGTTAGGGGTAGAGTTAGGGTTAGGGTTTGGATCCCTTTATCACCTTGATGGTGGTGGGTGGCTTTTCAGTGTGTTTAAATGCATGCGTTTTTAACGCAAACAAACGCATGTGCTTAAAAACGCAAGAAAATACTGCAGGTTGTATTTCTGAAAATGAACGCATGCAGAAAAAAAACGCATGCGTTTGAAAACGCGACCAAACGCGTACAAAAAAACCGCATGCGTTTTCAATGTTAAATATAGGGAAAAAACGCATGCGTTTTTTTGTGCAAAAAACGCTGCAGACAAAAACGCAAGTGTGAAACCAGCGACGCTTTTTATAGCAAAAAAGTTTTTGCGTCTCCACATTTTGAGACCTATAATTTTTCCACATTTTGCTCCACAGAGTCATGTGAGGTCTTGTTTTTTGCGGGACGAGTTGACGTTTTTATTGGTAACATTTTCGGACACGTGACCGTTTTTGATCGCTTTTTATTCCGATTTTTGTGAGGCAGAATGACCAAAAACCAGCTATTCATGAATTTCTTTTGGGGGAGGCGTTTATACCGTTCCGCGTTTGGTAAAATTGATAAAGCAGTTTTATTCTTCGGGTCAGTACGATTACAGCGATATCTCATTTATATCATTTTTTTATGTTTTGGCGCTTTTATACGATAAAAACTAAAATATAGAAAAAATAATTATTTTCGTATCGCTTTATTCTCAGGACTATAACTTTTTTATTTTTTTGCTGATAATGTTGTATGGCGGCTTGTTTTTTGCGGGACAAGATGACGTTTTCAGCGGTACCATGGATATTTATATCAGTCTTTTTGATCACGTGTTATTCCACTTTTTGTTCGGCGGTATGGTAATAAAGCGTTGTTTTTTGCCTCGTTTTTTTTTTTTTTTTCTTACGGTGTTTACTGAAGGGGTTAACTAGTGGGGCAGTTTTATAGGTTGGGTCGTTACGGACGCGGCGATACTAAATATGTGTACTTTTATTGTTTTGTTTTTTTTATTTAGATAAAGAAATGTATTTATGGGAATAATATATATTTTTTTTTTATTATTTATTTAGGATTTTTTTTTTTTTTTTTTTTTACACATGTGGAAAAAATTTTTTTTAACTTTTTTACTTTGTCCCAGGGGGGGACATCACAGATCATTGATCTGGCAGTGTGCACAGCACTCTGCCAGATCGACGATCTGCTGTGCAGGGCTGCAGGCTTACCAAGTGTCTGCTCTGAGCAGACACTCGGTAAGCCACCTCCTTCCCTGCAGGACCCGGATGCCGCGGCCATCTTGGATCCGGGACCTGCAGCCAGGAAGGAGGTAGGAGACCCTCGCAGCAACGCGATCACATCGCGTTGCTCCGGGGGTCTCAGGGAAGCCCGCAGGGAGCCCCCTCCCTGCGCGATGCTTCCCTATACCGCCGGTACACTGCGATCATGTTTGATCGCGGTGTGCCGGGGGTTAATGTGCCGGGGGCGGTCCGTGACCGCTCCTGGCACATAGTGCCGGATGTCAGCTGCGATATGCAGCTGACACCCGGCCGCGATCGGCCGCGCTCCCCCCGTGAGCGCCGCTGATCGGTGATGACGTACTATCCCGTCGGCGGTCATACGGGCCCACCCCACCTCGACGGGATAGTACGTCAAATGTCGGGAAGGGGTTAAAGAACTGAAAATGCTCATTTGTGGAATTTTCAGCATTAGGAGGTTACATTCACTGAAATGTGAATTTCACTTAAAAGCTATTTAACGCCAAAACATCCCAACAGGCCAAGTTACATGTTAACATAGGACCCTTCTTTGATATCACCTTCACAATTCTTGCATCCATTGAACTTGTGAGTTTTTGGAGAGTTTCTGCTTGTATTTCTTTGCATGAAGCCAGAATAGCCTCCCAGAGCTGCTGTTTGGATGTGAACTGCCTCCCACCCTCATAGATCTTTTGCTTGATGATCCTCTAAAGGTTCTCTATAGGGTTGAGGTCAGGGGAAGATGGTGGCCACACCATGAGTTTATCTCCTTTTATGCCCATAGCAGCCAATGACTCAGAGGTATTCTTTGCAGCATGAGATGGGGCATTGTCAGCATGAAGATGATTTTGCTCCTGAAGGCACGTTTCTGCTTTTTAGACCATAGAAGAAAGTTGTCAGTCAGAAACTCTATATACTTTGCAGAGGTCATTTTCACACCTTCAGGAACCTTAAAGAGCCTTACCACCTGTTTCCCATGATTCTGGCCCAAAACATGACTCCTCCACCTCCTCGCTGACGTTGCAGCCTTGTTGGGACATGGTGGCCATCCACCAACCATCCACTTCTCCATCCATCTGGACCATCCAGGGTTGCTCAACACTTATCAGTAAACAAGACTGTTTGGAAAATTAGTCTTCATGTATGTGTGGGCCCAATACAACCATTTCTGCCTGTGAACACTGTTTAACGGTGGCCGAATAGTAGGTTTATGCACCACAGCAAGCCTTTGAAGGAGCCTACACCTTGAGGTTCGAAGGACTCCAGAGGCACCAGCAGCTTCAAATATCTGTTTGCTGCTTTGTAATGGCTTTTTAGCAGTTGCTCTCTAAATCCGATGAACTTGCCTGGCAGAAATCTTCCTCATTATGCCTTTATCAGCACAAACACATTTGTGCTCAGATACAGCCACAAATCTCTTAACAGTACGATGATCACGCTTATGTTTTTGGAAAATGTCTAATGTTTTCATCCCTTCACCAAGGCATTGCACTGTTTGATGCTTTTCAGCAGCAGAGAGATCCTTTTTCTTTCCCATGTTACTTGAAAACTGTGACCTGCTTAATAATGAGGAACATCATTTTTAAGTAATTTTCCTTTAATTAGAATCACCTGGAAAACCAATTATCACATGTGTTTAAGATTGATTTCAGTGATCCATTGAGCCCTGAGACACAATACCATCCACGAGTTTATTTGAAAAACAAAACAATTAAATCTTTATGACACTTAAATCCAATTTGCATAATAATTTGGAACACAGTGTATAAGGTGGTATGAGCTAACCCTGTTACTTCACAGAGTAGCAGAAACTCAAAGCACTGCACCCTGTTTGACTTCACAGTGGCACAGGCTAACTACCCAACTGAGAGCAGTCAGTGGTCATGCATGCACACAAACTCCTCGCCGGAGGTGCCAGCATTCTAGGGGCTTATTTCAGCCAGGTCCCTGAATACATTCACACAAAATCTCCTCGCCTGAGGTGCCAGCATTCTAGGGGCTTATTTCAGCTGGGTCCCTGAACACAAACTCACATGACCACACTGGCGCAAAGCACATAACATAGAACAATACTAGCGCATTGCCGTGCGGCCATGCGAGCCTTATGCTACGTTCACATTAGCGTTGTGCAGCACAGCTGCGGTGACGCATGCGTCATGCGCCCCTATATTTAACATGGGGGCGCATGGACATGCGTTGACTTGCGTTTTTTGACGCTTGCGTCTTTTTTGACACAAGCATCAGGGCACAGAGGACGAAGCAAGTTGCATTTTTTTGGCGTCCAAAAACACAACGCATGCGTCGCAAAATGCAGCATTATGCATGCGTTTTGCATGCGTTGTGTGTGCGTTGTGCATTGCGCCGCCGACGCTGCGCTGCACAACGCAAATGTGAACATAGCATTAAATAGTTGCAGCACGTACAGGACCTTCCTAGAAGAACCAATGAGAGGCTGCCACAGAGCGTGAGCACCTACAGGACCTTCCTGAAGGACCAATGGCCTTAGCTGCAGTATCTGATCATGTGACCCTCGATCTCCACTGAGAGATCTTACTCTGGGCATGCTCAGAACGAGAAAAGCAGGACTTAGTCCCAGAAGTGTCTGCTCGCCGCTGCCCAGAACTGACTTCAATGGCAGAAGCAGGAAAAGCAGCAGTAACTCTTTGTACAGAGTCAGACTGAGCGAGACACTGGGACCGACATCTCCGCTGAGCAGGCTCCACCGCGGCAGGAAGATAATGGGAGACCGCAGCGGAGATGGCCTGAGATTTCCCCTGTGCAGAGGCGGGAGCTCGACCCCTAGCACACATGACACAACGTACTTTATGTTAGTGGTAAATTAAGCCAGACATTTTTTACATTTATTTGGGAAAATATCGGAATTTTGGGAACATGTTTTGAAAATTTTGCAATTTGAAAACTTTTAATTTTTATATTCTTAAACCAGTTACTCATGCTGTACAAAATAATTAATAAATAACATTTCCCATATGTTCACTTTATAGCTGCATAATTTTTAACCCCTTTAACCCCTTTTCTCTGCAGCCCATTTTCATTTTTCCATTTCTGTTTTTCGCTCCCCTTCTTCCCAGAGCCATAACTTTTTTATTTTTCCATCAGTATGGCCATGTGAGGGCTTGTTTTTTGCAGGACAAGTTGTAATTTTGAATAAATCCATTGGTTTTACCATATAGTGTAGTCAAAAACGGGAAAAAAATTCCAAGTGCAGTGAACTTGCAACAAAAGTGCAATTCCACAGTGGGTTTTTTGATTTTTTTTTACCATGTTCCCCACATGCTATAACTGACCTGCCTTTATTATTCTCCAGGTCATTATGAGATCACAGACACAAAACATGTCTAGGTTCTTTTTTATTTAAGTGGTGAAAAAAAATTCCAAAGTTTGTTAAAAAAAAATGATGCCATTTTCTGAGACCCGTAGTGTCTCAATTTTTCATAATCACTAGTTGTGTGAGGGCTTATTTTTTTGTAGCTAAGCTGACATTTTTATTGATACCATTTTGGTGCAGATATGATCTTTTGATCACCCGTTATTGGATTTTAATGTAATGTCGCGACGACCAAAAAAACCAATTCTGGCATTTTTACTTTTTTTCTCTCTACGTCGTTTGGCGATCAGGTTAATCCTTTTTTTATTGATAGATTGTTCAAAACAGCTGACATGAGCAAGGAAAGATGTAGGCTAAGTGCTGGAGCCCACATCAAAGGGAGAGAAGTGAGATGCGCAGTACTAGTATGGCCCATGTCGTAAAGGGGTTAAATGGACTTTGAGGGGCATATATGTTGGAAATGCCCCCAAAGTGATACAATTTTAAAAGCCACACCCATGAAATACTTCAAACTCATGTCACAAAATATTTTAACCCTCCAGGTGCTGCACAGGAATTATTGCAAAGTGGAATGAAAAAAAATAAATTTTACCTCTAAAATATTGCTTTAAACCTAACTTTTTCACTTTTACATGGGATAGCATTACAAAATGGACCCCAAAATTTGTTACTCAGTTTCTTATAAGCATGCTAATACCCTACATGTGGTCAGAAACCTTTTTTGGACAAACAGCAGAACTCGGAAGGAAAGGAGCATCATTTGAAGGCCGGCGTCACACTTGGCGTAAGACAATACGCCACGTATTATACGTCCGTACTACGGCCGTAATACGGAGAAATGTTCCCAAAATAGTGATCCGTAGTCAGGGTGTGTCAGCGTATTTTGCGCATGGCATCCTCCGTATGTAATCCGTATGGCATCCATACTGCGAGATTTTCGCGCAGGCTTGCAAAACCGACATCTAATGGATTTATGTGCTCAAATGTTCATTAAAACATATATACAGTATATATATATATATATATATATATATATATATATATATATATATATATGTCATTGAGACACATATATATATATATTCTGTATTTAGATTTCATTCAGCGCGATATCTGTGAACAGCCGGTAATTCAATTGCCGGCTTCTCATTTCTCCTGCACAAACCCGACAGGATATGAGTCATGGTTTACACACAGTAAACCATCTCATATCCCCTTTTTTTTTGCATATTCCACACTACTAATGTTAGTAGTGTGTATGTGCAAAATTTCAGCGCTGTAGCTGCTGAAATAAAGGGTTAAATGGCGGAAAAAATTGGCGTGGGCTCCCGCACAATTTTCTCTGCCAGAGTGGTAAAGCCAGTGACTGAGGGCAGATATTAATAGCCAGGAGAGGGTCCATGGTTATTGGCCCCCCCGTGGCTAAAAACATCTGCCCCCAGCCACCCCAGAAAAGGCACATCTGGAAGATGCGCCTATTCTGGCACTTGGTCACTCTCTTCCCACTCCCTGTAGCGGTGGGATATGGGGTAATGAAGGGTTAATGCCACCTTGCTATTGGAAGGTGACATTAAGCCAGATTAATAATGGAGAAGCGTCAATTATGACACCTATCCATTATTAATCCAATTGTAGGAAAGGGTTAAAAAACACACACACATTATTATAAAGGATTTTAATGAAATAAACACAGCGGTTGTTGTAATAATTTATTGTTCTCACAATCCATTTTCAGACCCTCGCTTGGCAAAATAATTAACGCACAAGATACATACCTTCTGATGTCAGATCACGTCCCACAAAGTAATCCATGTGAAGGGGTTAACTAATATTAGTTTGCAAATGGATTGCGAGAACAATAAATTATTACAACAACCGCTGTGTTTATTTCATTAAAATCCTTTATAATAATGTGTGTGTGTGTTTTTTAACCCTTTCCTACAATTGGATTAATAATGGATAGGTGTCATAATTGACGCCTCTCCATTATTAATCTGGCTTAATGTCACCTTCCAATAGCAAGGTGGCATTAACCCTTCATTACCCCATATCCCACCGCTACAGGGAGTGGGAAGAGAGTGGCCAAGTGCCAGAATAGGCGCATCTTCCAGATGTGCCTTTTCTGGGGTGGCTGGGGGCAGATGTTTTTAGCCACGGGGGGGCCAATAACCATGGACTCTCTCCTGGCTATTAATATCTGCCCTCAGTCACTGGCTTTACCATTCTGGCGGAGAAAATTGCGCGGGAGCCCACGCCAATTTTTTCCGCCATTTAACCCTTTATTTTAGCAGCTACAGTGCACAAATTTTGCACATACACACTACTAACATTAGTAGTGTGGAATATGCAAAAAAAATGGGGATATGAGATGGTTTACAGTATGTAAACCATGTCTCATATCATGTCGGGTTTGTGAAGGAGAAGGAAAAAGCCGGCAATTGAATTACCGGCTTTTCACTAACACCGCTGCGTATTTCTCGCAAGTCACACTGCAGGTCCGTGTGGAATCCGTATTTTTCTCGCCCCCATAGACTTTCATTGGCGTATTATTAGCGCAATACGCTGACAAACGCAGCATGCTGCGATTTTGTACGGCCGTAGAAAGCCGTATAATACTGAACCGTAATATACGGCTAATAGGAGCAGCCCCATTGAGAATAATTGTGCCGTATGTAATGCGAGTTTTACGGACGTAGTTTCTGTGCTCTTACGTCCGTAAAACTCGCCAGTGTGACGCCGGCCGAATTGTGAAACACAAATTTGGCTGACATAAATTGAGGGCCCAGTATCTCATTTGCAAGGTCCTTAAGGTACCTAAACAGCAGAAATCCCGCCAAGTGACCCCATTTGGCAAACTTCACCTCTCAAGGATTTTATCCAGGGGTATATTGAGCATTTTAAACCCACTGGTACTACACATAATTTGATAATATTAGGTCATAATATTGAGAAAAAAAAAATTTTGCACAAAATGTTGCTTTGACCCCAAATGTATCACATTTGCAAGACGTAGCACCAAAATGTGGACTCGACAGTTGGTTATCCAATATCTTATGAGCACAGTGATATTCAACATGCAGTCAAAAAGTTGTGTTTGGACAAACAGGAGGGCTCAGAATGGAAGGAGCAATTTTTAATTTGGAACACAATTTTGGCTGAATTAAATTGTGGGCGCCATATCACTTTTGCAGGGCCCCTAAGGTACCTACACAGTAGAATCTCCCCACAAGTGACCCCATTTTGTAAACTACACCCCTAACAGATTTTATCTAGTGGTACAGTGAGCTTTTTGAACACGCAGGTACTACACACAAACTTGATAAAATTATAATATTGAAAATGTTCTTTTTTTCCCAAAAATGTTGCTTTAGAGCAACATTTCTCACTTTTTAAATAGGTAACACCAGAAAGTATACGCCACATTTTTTTTATCACAATGACTAAGGTGGCATGATTTTAAATGCACTTTAAACCTGTGACTGTCACTGGTAGGAATCACCCGTTTTTGTGTCTCTGGATATAAAGATGGATTTTGGACTTATGTGCTTTTAATGAAAATGGTATCACCCATGCTGGACTTCTGCTTCATCCACATTTTTTTTTACCCACTTTCTTATGAGCACATCGATACCCAACATGTTGTCAAAAAGTTCTGTTTGGACAAACAGCAGGGCACAGAACGGAGGCATGCTCATGAAATATGCAGTGCCCCAGAGTCCTGGTCTTTGCAGTAATGTCATTCTTCCACCAGGGGGAGTGATATTACGTCTGATGGCAATAAAGATCTTAAGAGATCTTAAGATCTTAAGAGATCTTAAGATCTTAAGATCTAAGATCTTAAGAGATCTTAAGAGATCTTATTATGTCTGATGGCAATAAAGATCTTAAGAGATCTTACTACCAGGTATCACAAACCATACACTACACTTCACACTCCAGACCACCAGGGGGAGCCTTGCTCCTATCAACTAGGACACTCCTCACAGAAGGGTAAAACTGGTGGGCTGGATAGAAAGTTAGAGAGACGCTGTCTGGGCTTTGCCCAAACAACACCTGTCAGGCAGACAGGGGGAAAGGAGGAACATCGGAGCTGCAGACAGAGGGTCCCTGTCAGGGGTGGGATCCTGACAGAGGCCTAGCAAGATAGAAAGCTACGGAGCTGCACCTGCCCCACGTGCAGCAGCATCCTAAGAAAGGACACAAAGAGAATTGTATTGTAGAGAGTGAGAAACGAAGTCACAGCACAAGGAGAAATCACCGGGAGGATTTCTGCCCTGAAATAGGCTGCCTCCTTCTGAGGTGCGTAGCTGGTGGCCAGAACACCGAGGGAGTAATTGACTCTACACATTACTTCAGAGACCGGCAGGACAGTCAATTCCAAGTTGTCTGCCCGACCTTAATACCTAAGAAGACACAGTGGCAAATTGTGGGGGTCGGGGCATCTCTAGGGTCCCTATAAACAAGCCTCAGGGCATCAGTCACACGGGTTTGTCCTATCCATACCATCTGGGGGACAAAGAGGAAGAAATAACATCTAGAACATCTACAAGAGTAGTGAGGACCTTACCGAGTTGCTCAGCAGGGAGGGATTACAACACACAGGCACTAGTAGGAAGGCTACTGATTTCCACCTGGATAAGGGGACTCTGGATTTGCCTTCGGACCAGCCGGACTCTGCCTACTCTGTGGTCTGTACCCTGGACTGTGGATGCTGAAGCCTCCAGTAAAAGGTAAAGAGACTGCAACCTTGTGTCCTCGTTATTCCCTGCGCCTTACATCGTCCACCATCACCATCTACACTTCCGGGAAGCCCTGGGGATACACTTCACCTGTGGGAAGGTATACCATCTAGCTGCCATCACATCATCCCCAACGGACCCCTAAGCAGCGTCGGTCACCCTGACCGAATACCACAGGTGGTGTCACGAACATTATCCCATACAAACTTTCCCTTTTATTGGACGCCCCTCTAAGGGCCACGGTACCGGGTCAGCCACCATGACATCCCCGCAGAACACTGAAGGACCCAGTGCCAAGTGCCCCATTGCCCTTAAAGTGGGGGCGATCCAAATACAGTTGCTGATTATATACAGTATCTTGTCTTGCTAACAAAACAGTTGTTCAGCCATAGTCAGCCATAGTGCGCACGTTGCCGGCGTCTGATGTCATTGTCAGTCACCAGCGAGTGCGCGCTGCTGGAGGGAGCATTGCCAAAGGAGCGCGGACAGGTGAGGAGAACTTGTTTTTTATTGTGAACGGCAATCTGGGGGGCCCGGGCCAGAATAATGGACACACTGGGGGCAGAGATGCTGGACACACTGGGGGCAATATGCTGGACACACTGGGGCAGAGATGCTGGACATACTGGGTGCAATATGCTGAACACACTGGGAGCAATATGCTGGACACACTGGGGGCAGGATGCTGGACACACTGGGGGCAGAATGCTGGACACACTGGGGGCTGAATGCTTGACACACTGGTGGCTGAATGCTGGACACACAGGGGGCTGAATGCTGTACACACTGGGGGCAATATGTAGGACACACTGGGGGCAGGATACTGGACACACTAGGGGCAGAATGCTGGACACACTGGGGGCTGAATGCTGGGCACACTTGGGCAGAATGCTGGAGCACTGGGGTTGAATGCTGGACACATGGGGGGCTGAATGCTGGACACACTGGGGGCAGGATGCTGGACTCACTGGGGTTGAATGCTGGACACACAGGGGGCAGGATGCTGAAAACACTGGGCCAGGATGCTGGACACACTAGTGGCAGGATGCTGGACACACTGGGGGCAGGATGCTGGACAAACTGGGGGCAGGATGCTGGACAAACTGGGGGCAGGATGCTGGACAAACTGGGTGAAATATGCTGGACACACTGTGGTAGAATGCTGGACACACTGGGGCAATATGATGGAGACACTGGGGCAGATTCCTGGACACACTGGGGGCTGTATGCTGGAGACACTGGGGTAGATTACTAGACACACTGGGGGGGCAATATGCTGGACACACTGGGGGCAATATGCTGGGCACACTGGGGGCAATATGCTGGACATACTGGGGCAGGATGATGGAAACACTTGGGGCAGGATGCTGGACACACTGTGGCAGGATGCTGGAAACACTGGGGCAGAATGCTGGACACACTGGGGGCAGAATGCTGGACACACTGGGGGCAACATGCTGTACACACTGGGGGCAATATGCTGGAGACACTGGGGCAGATTGCTGGACACACGGGGGGCAGTATGCTGGAGACACTGGGGCAGATTACTGGACACACTAGGGCAATATGCTGGACACACTGGGGGCAATATGCTGGACACACTGGGGGCCGGATGCTGGACACACTGGGGGCAGTATTCTGGACACACTGGGGGTAGAGATGCTGGACATTGGGGGTAGGATGCTGGACACATTGGGGGCAGAGATGCTGGACACTGGGGGCAGAGATGCTGGACACACTGGGGGCAGGATGCTGGACACATTGGGGGAAGAGATGCTGGACACTGGGGACAGAGATGCTGGACACTGGGGGCAGAGATGCTGGACACTGGGGGCAGAGATGCTGGACACTGGGGCAGAGATGCTGGACATTGGGGGCAGAGATGCTGGACACACTGCGGGCAGGACTGGAGACAGATGTGGCAGGATTGGAGACATGGGTAGAATGTAGATACGGGGCATGATTGGAGACACGGGGCAGAATGAAAGACATGGGGCAGGATTGGAGACACCGGGAGCAGGATTGGAGACAGATCGTGCAGGATCATGGGGCACAATGGATACAATGGAGACTGATGGGGCAGGATGGGGAGATCATATGGGGCAGAATGGATACTCATGAGGGCAGGATGGTAGAACATATGGCTGAAGCCAGGAATGAGATAAACGGGGCCAGGATGGGGGATATTATTATTACCATAGGGGCTAATTAAGGGATATTATTACTGCAGTGATGTATTTATTCTATTTTTTGAGGACACTGTTTTAAATGGGAGTGCTATCCTGTTACTGTGTAGAGTGACACTATGTCGCCTCTTTTTCTTCATGTGGTGTAATGTAGAAGTTGGGAAAAATTAAGTAATGTGTTCTGCAAGTGGAGCTCGAGATAACTGTGTTATTTCCTGCAGAGACAAGTCCTGGCTGGATGAAGTGATGGCAGTCTGTGCTGGAAGAAAAATGAAGGACTTCACCTAGAGATGTCACTGGTGAGTCAGTGTTACCTATACACTGACACTATACTATATACAGAGGTCCTGTGTATAATGTCACCGGTGATCAGTATTACCTCTAAACAGACACTGCATACTAAGTACAGATCTCCTGTGAATACTGGCACTTATGGTGATAGTATTGTGTTTTATTTTTCTTCCTAACTGAAGGGTAAATGTTATAATCTGGTAACCTTGGAGCCACATGAGAGACTTTCTCAGGAGAGGTGGTACCTGTACTGACCGCAAACCCTAAACTAACACCGCAACTAGAAGTATCCGTGGGATGTACCTAACACGTCCTAGACATCTCGACACAGCCGGAGGACTAAATACCCCTATAGATGGAATTGGGAATTCTATCTTGCCTCAGAGCAGAACCCCAAAGGATAGGCAGCCCCCACAAATATTGACTGTGAGTATAAGAGGAAGGACACATGCAGGCAGAAAAACAGGATTTAGCAAAAGAGGCACTTCTAGCTAAATAGAAAAGGATAGGACAGAATTCTAAGCGGTCAGTATTAAAATCCTAAAAATATCCACAGCAGATAATACAAATATTCCACATCTAACTAAAGACATAGAAAGTATATCTGCATCTCCTGAGAATCCAGCATGACTGAAAAATCCAAACAAAGTCTAAGCTGGACAAAAACACAATAAATTGTACTGAATAGCAAAGCACACTGCATGTGTGCACAGAGACAAAAACCAGACACTTATCTTAGCTGAATTTGGCAGCAAGGCATGAGGAGCCAGAGAGAGATGCAATCCCTCCAAGTACAATGGACAACTGGCACAGACTCATGGATCCTGCACACCTAAATACCTAATAGAGCTGCAATCAGCAGAAACACCTGCCCGGATTACAACCCCAAGACAACTGCACTACCACCAACAACCACCGGAGGGAGCCCAAGAGCAGAATTCACAACAGTACCCCCCCTTGAAGAGGGGTCACCGAACCCTCACCAGAGCCCCCAGGCCGATCAGGACGAGCCAGATGATAGGCACGGACCAAATCAGCAGCATGGACATCAGAGGCAAAAACCCAAGAATTATCCTCCTGGCCATAACCCTTCCATTTGACAAGGTACTGAAGCCTCCGCCTCGAAAAGCGAGAATCCAAAATCTTCTCAACCACATACTCCAACTCCCCATCAACCAACACAGGAGCAGGAGGATCAACAGAGGGAACAACGGGCACCACATATTTCCGCAATAAAGATCTATGGAAAACATTATGGATGGCAAAAGAGGCCGGAAGGGCCAAACGAAAAGACACCGGATTGATAATCTCAGAAATCCTATAAGGACCAATAAACCGAGGCTTAAACTTAGGGGAAGAAACCTTCATAGGAACATGACGGGAAGACAACCAGACCAAATCCTCAACCCGAAGCCGGGAACCAACACACCGACGACGGTTAGCAAAACACTGAGCCTCCTCCTGAGACAACACCAAATTGTCCACCACATGAGCCCAAATCTGCTGCAACCTGTCAACCACAGAATCCACACCAGGACGATCAGAAGGTTCAACTTGCCCCAAAGAAAAACGAGGATGAAAACCAAAATTACAAAAGAAGGGCGAAACCAAGGTAACCAAACTAGCCCGATTATTAAGGGCAAGCTCGGCCAATGGCAAGAAAGCCACCCAATCATCCTGATCAGCAGACACAAAGCATCTCAAATAAGTTTCCAAAGTCTGATTAGTTCGCTCGGTCTGGCCATTTGTCTGAGGATGAAATGCGGAAGAAAAAGACAAATCAATGCCCAGCCTAGCACAAAAGGCCCGCCAAAACCTAGAAACAAACTGGGAACCTCTGTCAGACACAATATTCTCCGGAATACCATGCAAATGAACCACATGCTGAAAAAACAACGGAACCACATCAGAAGAGGAAGGCAATTTAGGCAAAGGCACCAAATGAACCATCTTAGAAAACCGGTCACAAACCACCCAAATAACCGACATCCTCTGGGAAACTGGAAGATCTGAAATAAAATCCATAGAAATATGCATCCAGGGCCTCTCAGGGACTGGCAAAGGCAAAAGCAACCCACTAGCATGGGAACAACAAGGCTTGGCCCGCGCACAAGTCCCACAGGACTGCACAAAAGAATGCACATCACCCGACAAAGAAGGCCACCAAAAGGACCTACCAACCAAATCTCTGGTACCAAAAATACCAGGATGGCCAGCCAACATAGAACAATGAACCTCATAAATCACTCTACTAGTCCATCTATCAGGAACAAAGAGTTTCCCCACTGGACAGCGGTCAGGTTTGTCAGCCTGAAATTCCTGCAGAACCCGTCGCAAATCAGGGGAAATGGCAGAAAGGACCACCCCTTCCTTCAGAATGCCGACCGGCTCGAGTACCTCAGGAGAATCAGGCAAAAAACTCCTAGAGAGGGCATCAGCCTTAATATTCTTAGAACCCGGAAGATACGAAACCACAAAATCAAAACGGGAGAAAAACAGGGACCATCGAGCCTGTCTAGGATTCAGCTGTTTGGCAGATTCGAGGTAAATCAGATTTTTATGATCAGTCAAGACCACAATACGGTGCTTGGCTCCCTCAAGCCAATGTCGCCATTCCTCAAATGCCCACTTCATAGCCAACAACTCCCGATTGCGGACATCATAATTGCGTTCAGCAGGCGAAAACTTACGGGAAAAGAAAGCACACGGTTTCATCAAGGAACCATCAGAATTCCTCTGAGACAAAACGGCCCCTGCCCCAATCTCGGAAGAGTCAACCTCAACCTGAAACGGAAGAGAAACATCTTGCTGACGCAACACTGGGGCAGAAGTAAATCGGCGTTTAAGCTCCTGAAAGGCAGAGACAGCCACAGAGGACCAATTCGTTACATCAGCGCCTTTCTTCATCAAATCGGTCAGGGGTTTAACCACACTGGAGAAGTTAGCAATGAAACGGCGATAAAAATTAGCAAAGCCCAAAAATTTCTGAAGGCTCTTTACGGATGTGAGCTGAATCCAATCATGAATGGCCTGAACCTTAACCGGATCCATCTCTATAGATGAAGGAGAAAAAATGAAGCCCAAAAAAGAAAACTTCTGCACTCCAAAGAGACACTTAGACCCCTTCACAAACAAATCATTATCACAAAGGATCTGAAATACCATCCTGACCTGTTTCACATGAGACTCCCAATCATCGGAAAAAATTAAGATGTCATCCAAATATACAATCATGAATTTATGAAGATAATTCCGGAAGATATCATGCATGAAGGACTGAAAAACAGATGGAGCATTAGAGAGCCCGAATGGCATCACAAGGTATTCAAAATGGCCTTCGGGCGTATTTAACGCAGTTTTCCATTCGTCTCCCTGCTTAATACGGACAAGATTATATGCCCCCCGAAGGTCAATTTTAGTAAACCAACTAGCCCCCTTAATCCTGGCAAACAAATCGGAAAGCAAAGGTAAAGGGTATTGAAACTTGACCGTGATCTTATTCAAGAGGCGATAATCAATACAGGGTCTCAAGGAGCCATCCTTCTTAGCAACAAAAAAAATCCCGCTCCCAACAGTGAAGAAGATGGCCGAATATGGCCTTTCTCCAAAGACTCCTTAACATAACTCCGCATGGCGGTATGTTCTGGCACAGACAGGTTGAAAAGTCGGCCCTTAGGAAACTTACAGCCTGGAATCAAGTCAATAGCAAAATCACAGTCCCTATGCGGTGGAAGGGAACTGGACTTGGGCTCATCGAATACATCCTGAAAATCAGAAAAAAACTCTGGAACTTCAGAAGAGGAGGAAGAGGAGATTGACATCACAGGAACGTCATTATGAACCCCCTGACAACCCCAACTAGTCACAGACATATTTTACCCAAGATTAATAGACCAAAAAGATTTTGCATATGGTGTACTGCCAGAAATCGCATATACCCAAAGGAAAGGGGAAGTACCACCCAAATATAAAATGTAAAATGTTTTATTGATGATAATTAAAAACAAAACAAAATAGTAACATTATATAAGAAAGAACTGGGAACAAGGCAGAGTAGCCCCAAGGCCATCCAAATAAGAGTTAGATGACCAAATATATGCATATAAAGGGAATCATACCCAACAAGTAAAAAGGAAATACAATAGATACACCAGCAGGTGTCAGTATAGCTCCTACAAGACTATAAGAAGAATATCAATGCATCGTCAGCTATAACGACAATAAGGTATTAAATACCAGTAAAGTGCAAATGAATGTGCAAGTGTAAAGTCTATGTAGACAAATATAAGACAAAAAGCATGTGCAATGCATGTACAAATGTAAAGTCTATGTGAACTAATGTAAACAAGAAGGGGCTATAAGTCAATTACAATTTGCCACATAGATACCTGCTGGTGAGAGGATTGCTGTGGGGAGGAGAACCCCGACGCGCATTTCGCAGCGTAGCTTCTTCCTGGGGGTTGCAACCACCATAACATCTTTAACAGATTCAGAAAGACCCTTTCTGAAAATTGCCGCCAAAGCATCCTCATTCCATTTAGTCAGCACAGACCATTTTCTAAATTTCTGACAATACAATTCTGCCTCTTCTTGACCCTGAGACCGGGCCAACAAGGTCTTCTCCGCTTGATCCACAGAATTTGGTTCATCATATAATAATCCTAGAGCCTGAAAAAAATGCATCTACATTAAGCAAGGCCGGATTCCCAGATTCCAGGGAAAATGCCCAATCCTGAGGGTCACCACGCAGCAGGGAGATGACAATTTTAATCTGCTGAATGGGATCACCAGAGGAATGAGGCTTCAGAGCAAAAAACAATTTACAGTTGTTTTTAAAACTCAAAAATTTGGACCTGTCCCCAAAAAACAAATCAGGAGTAGGAATCCTAGGCTCTAAAAGCGGAGTCTGAGCAATATAATCAGAAATACCTTGTACCCTAGCAGCAAGCTGGTCTACACGAGAAACTAATCCCTGAACATCCATGCTAGCACAAGACTCCTCAGTCACCCAGAGGAAAAGAGGGAAGAAAAGACAGAGCAGGCTACAGAAAAAAAAATGGCTCTTTCTTCCCTTCTTCTGAGATGCATTTAACTCATTGTTGGCCAGTTGTACTGTTATAGTCTGGTAACCTTGGAGCCGCATGAGAGACTTTCTCAGGAGAGGTGGTACCTGTACTGACCGCAAACCCTAAACTAACACCGCAACTAGAAGTAGCCGTGGGATGTACCTAACACGTCCTAGACATCTCAACACAGCCGGAGGACTAAATACCCCTATAGATGGAATTGGGAATTCTATCTTGCCTCAGAGCAGAACCCCAAAGGATAGGCAGCCCCCACAAATATTGACTGTGAGTATAAGAGGAAGGACACACGCAGGCAGAAAAACAGGATTTAGCAAAAGAGGCACTTCTAGCTAAATAGAAAAGGATAGGACAGAATTCTAAGCGGTCAGTATTAAAATCCTAAAAATATCCACAGCAGATAATACAAATATTCCACATCTAACTAAAGACATAGAAAGTATATCTGCATCTCCTGAGAATCCAGCATGACTGAAAAATCCAAACAAAGTCTAAGCTGGACAAAAACAAAATAAATTGCACTGAATAGCAAAGCACACTGCATGTGTGCACAGAGACAAAAACCAGACACTTATCTTAGCTGAATTTGGCAGCAAGGCATGAGGAGCCAGAGAGAGATGCAATCCCTCCAAGTACAATGGACAACTGGCACAGACTCATGGATCCTGCACACCTAAATACCTAATAGAGCTGCAATCAGCAGAAACACCTGCCCGGATTACAACCCCAAGACAGCTGCACTACCACCAATAACCACCGGAGGGAGCCCAAGAGCATAATTCACAACAGGTAAATAGATTAGATCAATGGATGTTTGACAGGTTATAGTTTCACACAGCAACTATTTTTCTGGAATAATCTGGTTCAGGTATATGATGATGCAGCGCCCCAGAGTCCTGGTCGTTGCAGTACTGATGCTCCGCCGCTAAGGGGGGCTATGGTGTTGTGAACTCTATTTTCGGGCTCCCTCTTGTGGTCACAGGTGGTATTGTGTGACTTTTGTTTTGGGCTCCCCCTGGTGGCTTTGTTTGTTACCCTGCGGGTCTGTGGCTATCACCTGCCTCGTTATTCACTTGGGAGTTTCCTATTTGGCTCTGTTTCACTTCCACTTGTTGCCGGCTGTCAATGTACTCAGTGCTATTCTGATTACTCCTGATTATCTTCGGTTTCAGTCTCTTCAGGAGAAGCTAAGTTCTGTTTAATTATTTTTTGCTCATCAGTCTGCAATATGATTTCTGTGTATGATGAGTTTAGTCCAGCTTGCTAATATGTGATTTCTTCTGCTGGTTTGCTCTGGGGTACAGAGTTGCTTCCCCCGCACCATTAGTTGGTGCGGGGGCTCGAGCGATCTCTGCGTGGATATTTTGAATAGTGTTTTTAATTGACCGCACAGTTCCCTTTCTATTTTCTGCTTTCTAGTGTTAGCGGGCCTCATTTGCTAAATCTAATTTCATCTCTGCGTTTGTGCTTTCCCCTTAACTCACCGTTAATATTTGTGGGGGGCTATTCTATATCTTTGGGGTCATTTCACTGAGGCAAGTGAGGACTTTCGTTCCCTCTAGGAATAGTCAGTTTCTCAGGCCGTGAAGAGACGTCTAGGATTTTCAGGTAACGTTCCACGGCTGCCTATAGTTGTTTGCGGATAGGATCAGGTTGCGGTCAATTCAGTTACCACTTCCCCAGAGTTTGTAGTTGGTTTAGTTTCTTAGCTAGTCCTACTTGCGATCCTTGCCACTAGGATCATAACAGTACAACCGGCCTGTAAAGTGTTAATTGCATGGCAGAAGCAGGAGAAAAGAAGCCTTGAGAATTTTTTTTTTTTTTTTGCCGTGTGTCTAGCTGCTGTGTGTCTAGCTTCTCTCCTCATCTTAATCTTGGTGTGGCTCTGAACTCAGCTGCTGATATGGATATTCAGAGTTTGGCCTCCAGTGTAGATCATCTTGCTGCAAGGGTACAAAGTATTCAGGATTTTGTTGTTCACAGTCCTATGTCAGAGCCTAGAATACCTATTCCGGAGTTGTTTTCTGGAGATAGATCTAGGTTCCTAAATTTTAAGAACAATTGTAAATTGTTTCTTTCTTTAAAACCTCGTTCCTCTGGTGATTCCGTTCAGCAAGTTAAAATTATAATTTCTTTCTTACGTGGTGACCCTCAAGATTGCGCCTTCGCATTGGCGCCAGGGGATCCAGCATTGCTCAGTGTTGATGCATTTTTTCTGGCCCTTGGATTGCTCTATGAGGAACCTAATCTTGAGAACCAGGCTGAAAAAGCGTTGTTGGCCCTCTCTCAGGGGCAAGATGAAGCAGAGGTGTACTGCCAGAAATTTCGGAAATGGTCGGTGCTTACTCAGTGGAATGAGTGTGCCCTGGCTGCAAATTTCAGAAAAGGTCTTTCTGAGGCCATTAAGAATGTCACGGTGGGGTTCCCTACGCCTGCAGGTCTGAATGAGTCAATGACTCTGGCCATTCAGATTGATCGGCGTTTGCGGGAGCGCAAACCTGCGCACTATTTGGCGGTGTCTTCTGAACAGACACCTGAGTCTATGCAATGTGATAGAATTCTGACCAGAAGTGAACGGCAAAATTATAGACGGCAAAATGGGTTGTGCTTTTACTGTGGTGACTCAGCTCATGTTATCTCAGCATGCTCTAAGCGCAAAAAAAAGGTTGATAAATCTGTCACCATTGGTACTTTACAGCCTAAGTTCATTTTGTCTGTTACCCTGATTTGTTCCTTGTCATCTTACCCGGTTATGGCTTTTGTAGATTCAGGTGCTGCCCTGAGTCTGATGGACTTGTCATTTGCCAGGCGCTGTGGTTTTGTTTTGGAGCCTTTAAAATTCCCTATTCCACTAAGGGGAATTGATGCTACGCCATTGGCTACGAATAAACCTCAGTACTGGACACAAGTGACCATGTGCATGACTCCTGTTCATCAGGAGGTGATTCGCTTTCTTGTGCTGCATAATTTGCATGATGTTGTCGTGTTGGGTCTGTCATGGTTGCAGACTCATAATCCAGTCCTGGATTGGAAAGCAATGTCTGTGTCAAGTTGGCGTTGTCAGTGAATTCATGGCGATGCTCCTGTGGTGTCAATTGCTTCATCCACTCCTTCTGAAGTCCCTGCGTTTTTGTCAGACTACCAGGATGTATTTGATGAGCCCAAACTCAGTTCTCTACCTCCTCTTAGGGATTGTGATTGTGCTATAAATTTGATTCCTGGTAGTAAGTTTCCTAAGGGACGACTTTTCAATTTGTCAGTGCCGGAGCATGCTGCCATGCGGAGTTATATAAAGGAGTCAATGGAGAAAGGACTTATTCGCCCCTCCTCCTCTCCTCTTGGTGCAGGGTTCTTTTTTGTGGCTAAGAAGGATGGTTCTCTGAGACCTTGTATTGATTATCGCCTTCTAAATAAAATCACGGTCAAATTTCAGTATCCTTTGCCATTGTTATCTGATCTGTTTGCTCGCATTAAGGGGTCTAGTTGGTTCACCAAGATAGATCTTCGTGGTGCGTATAACCTTGTGCGTATTAAGTAGGGTGATGAATGGAAAACTGCATTTAATACGCCCGAAGGCCATTTTGAGTACTTGGTGATGCCTTTTGGACTTTCTAACGCTCCTTCTGTCTTTCAGTCTTTTATGCACGACATCTGCGAATATCTGGATAAATTTATGATTGTGTATCTGGATGATATTCTATTTTTTTCTGATGATTGGGAGTCCCATGTTAAGCAGGTCAGGATGGTGTTTCAGGTCCTGCGTGCCAATGCTTTATTTGTGAAGGGCTCAAAATGTCTTTTTGGAGTCCAGAAGGTTTCTTTTTTGGGTTTCATTTTTTCTCCTTCTACTATTGAGATGGACCCAGTCAAGGTTCAGGCTATTCATGACTGGACGCAGCCTACATCTGTTAAGATTCTTCAGAAGTTCTTGGGTTTTGCTAATTTTTACCGTCGCTTCATCGCTAATTTTTCTGGTGTTGTTAAGCCTTTGACGGATTTGACCAAGAAAGGTTCTGATGTTACTAACTGGTCTCCTGCGGCTGTGGAGGCCTTTCGGGAGCTGAAGCGCCGGTTTTCTTCGGCTCCGGTCTTATGTCAGCCAGATGTCTCTCTTCCTTTCCAGGTCGAGGTTGATGCTTCCGAGATTGGAGCGGGGGCTGTTTTGTCGCAGAGAAGCGCCGATGGCTCTGTGATGAAGCCATGTGCTTTCTTTTCAAGAGAGTTTTCGCCTGCCGAGCGGAATTATGATGTCGGTAATCGGGAGTTGTTGGCTATGAAGTGGGCATTTGAGGAGTGGCGACATTGGCTCGAGGGAGCTAAGCATCGTGTGGTGGTCTTGACTGATCACAAGAATCTGATTTATCTCGAGTCGGCCAAGCGGCTGAATCCTAGACAGGCTCGTTGGTCGTTGTTTTTCTCTCGTTTTGATTTTGTGGTCTCGTACCTGCCTGGTTCGAAGAATCTAAAGGCTGATGCTCTTTCTAGGAGTTTTGTGCCTGACTCTCCTGGAGATTCAGAGCCGGCTGGTATTCTCAGAGAAGGGGTGATTTTGTCTGCCATCTCCCCAGATTTGCGACGAGTGCTGCAGGAGTTTCAGGTGGATAGACCTGACCGTTGTCCACCGGAGAGACTGTTTGTCCCGGATAGATGGACCAGCAGAGTTATTTCCGAGGTTCATTCTTCGGTGTTGGCGGGCCATCCTGGAATATTTGGTACCAGAGATTTGGTGGCCAGGTCCTTTTGGTGGCCTTTCTTGTCGCGGGATGTGCGTTCCTTTGTGCAGTCTTGTGGAATTTGTGCTCGGGCTAAGCCTTGCTGTTCTCATGCCAGTGGTTTGCTGTTACCTTTGCCTGTCCCGAAGAGGCCTTGGACGCACATTTCCATGGATTTTATTTCAGATCTCCCTGTCTCTCAGAGAATGTCTGTCATCTGGGTGGTGTGTGATCGTTTTTCTAAGATGGTCCATTTGGTGCCCTTGCCTAAGTTGCCTTCCTCCTCCGAGTTGGTTCCGCTGTTTTTTCAAAATGTGGTTCGTTTGCATGGGATCCCTGAAAATATTGTTTCCGACAGAGGATCCCAGTTTGTGTCTAGATTTTGGCGGACCTTTTGCGCTAAGATGGGCATTGATTTGTCTTTTTCGTCGGCCTTCCATCCTTCCATTTGACGAATGGCCAAACCGAACGAACTAATCAGACCTTGGAAACCTATTTGAGATGTTTTGTTTCTGCTGATCAGGATGACTGGGTGACTTTTTTGCCGTTGGCCGAGTTTGCCCTTAATAATCGGGCTAGTTCTGCTACTTTGGTTTCTCCTTTTTTTTGTAATTCGGGGTTTCATCCTCGTTTTTCCTCGGGTCAGGTGGAGCCTTCTAACTGTCCTGGAGTGGATGTTGTGGTGGATAGGTTGCATCAGATTTGGAATCATGTTGTGGACAATTTGAAGCTGTCACAAGAGAAGGCTCAGCGCTTTTCCAACCGCCGTCGCTGTGTGGGTCCCCGACTTTGCGTTGGGGACTTGGTGTGGTTGTCTTCTCACTTTGTTCCTATGAAGGTCTCCTCTCCTAAGTTCAAGCCTCGGTTTATCGGTCCTTATAAGATTTTGGAAGTCCTTAACCCTGTGTCATTTCGTTTGGACCTCCCAGCATCGTTTGCTATTCATAATGTGTTTCATCGGTCGTTGTTGCGGAGGTATGTGGTGCCTGTGGGTCCTCCGGTTGAGCCTCCTGCCCCTGTGCTGGTTGAGGGAGAATTGGAATACGTGGTGGAGAAGATCTTGGATTCTCGTATTTCTAGACGGAGGCTTCAGTATTTGGTTAAATGGAAGGGCTATGGTCAGGAGGATAATTCCTGGGTTGTCGCCTCTGATGTTCATGCGGCCGATTTGGTTCGTGCCTTCCATGTGGCTCACCCTGATCACCCTGGGGGTTTTGATGAAGGTTCGGTGACCCCTCCTCAAGGGGGGGTACTGTTGTGAACTCTGTTTTCGGGCTCCCTCTTGTGGTCACAGGTGGTATTGTGTGACTTTTGTTTTGGGCTCCCCCTGGTGGCTTTGTTTGTTATCCTGCGGGTCTGTGGCTATCAGCTGCCTCGTTATTCACTTGGGAGTTTCCTATTTGGCTCTGTTTCACTTCCACTTGTTGCCGGCTGTCAATGTACTCAGTGCTATTCTGATTACTCCTGATTATCTTCGGTTTCAGTCTCTTCAGGAGAAGCTAAGTTCTGTTTAATTATTTTTTGCTCATCAGTCTGCAATATGATTTCTGTGTATGATGAGTTTAGTCCAGCTTGCTAATATGTGATTTCTTCTGCTGGTTTGCTCTGGGGTACAGAGTTGCTTCCCCCGCACCGTTAGTTGGTGCGGGGGCTCGAGCGATCTCTGCGTGGATATTTTGAATAGGGTTTTTAATTGACCGCACAGTTCCCTTTCTATTTTCTGCTTTCTAGTGTTAGCGGGCCTCATTTGCTAAATCTAATTTCATCTCTGCGTTTGTGCTTTCCCCTTAACTCACCGTTAATATTTGTGGGGGCTATTCTATATCTTTGGGGTCATTTCACTGAGGCAAGTGAGGACTTTCGTTCCCTCTAGGAATAGTCAGTTTCTCAGGCCGTGAAGAGACGTCTAGGATTTTCAGGTAACGTTCCACGGCTGCCTATAGTTGTTTGCGGATAGGATCAGGTTGCGGTCAATTCAGTTACTACTTCCCCAGAGTTTGTAGTCGGTTTAGTTTCTTAGCTAGTCCTACTTGCGATCCTTGCCACTAGGATCATAACACTATGGTACGTCTGATGGCACTGAAGGAGTTCACCTGACCAGGTATCACAGACACCAATACACTTCACAGTCTGGCCTCCAGGGGGAGCTAAGGGTGCTATGTATTAGGCCACTCCTCACAATCTGGTAAAACTGGGGGTTAGATAGGAAGTTAGTCAGAAGCTGACTGGGTTGGAACCAGGCAACATCCTGTGGCAGAGGGTGTTGCAGGGGAAGATTCAGGGGGGTCCCTGTCAGGGGTGGGATCCTGACAGAGGCCTAGTGAACAGAAAGAACGTTACGGGACCGCACCTGCACTTCATCGCGGCGGTACCCCAAGAAAGGACAAATGCGAGGTTTATTGTGCTGAGTGAGAAACGAGATCAACGCAACAAGGAGAAACGTGGTAGGAGTCGTGCTGTAAGACGAGGCAACATCCTACTGAGGCGCGCAGCCGGTGGCCGGAAACGCAGAGGAAGTATTGAGCTCCAGGCCTTACTTCAAACCTACGGCAGGACAGTCAGTTCTAGGCGGGCTGTCTCACCCAAAATCACCTAAGCAGACACAGGGGGCAACATTTGGAGAGGGGCGAATCTAGGGTCCCGGAAGAGCTCCGAGCCTGTTATGATCTGGTGACCTTGGAGCCGCATGGGACTTTCTCAGCAGTAGGTGGAACCTGTACTGACCGCAAACCCTAAACTGACACCGCAACTAGAAGTAGCCGTGGGGTGTACCTAACACATCCTAGACACCTCGGCACAGCCGGAGGACTAAATACCCCTATAGATGGAAATGGGAATTCTATCTTGCCTCAGAGCAGAACCCCAAAAGATAGGCAGCCCCCCACAAATATTGACTGTGAGTATTAGAGGAAAAGACACACGCAGGCAGAAATCAGGATTTAGCAAAAGAGGCCACGCTAGATAAATAGGAAAGGATAGGACAGAATACTAAGCGGTCAGTATTAAAACCCTAAAAATATCCACAGCAGATAATACAAAAATTCCACCATCTAACTAAAGACATGGAATGTATATCTGCTTCTCCTGAGAATCCAACTTGATTGAAATATCCAAACCCAGTCTAAGCTGGACAAGAAAAAACCATGAATAGCACTGAATTGTAAAGCACACAGCATGTGTGCTGTAGAAACAAAAAACCAGGCACTTATCTTTGCTGATTTAGCAACAGGGCAGGAGGAACCAGACAGAGATGCAAAACCTCCAAGAACAATGGGCAACTGGCAAGGGCTAATGAATCCTTCACACCTAAATATCCCAGTCAGAGCTGCAATCAGCAGGAACACCTGCCCAGGAATGCAACCCAGGGACAACTGCATTACTATCTCAAGAGCAGAATTCACAACACGAGCCTACCCGTCATACGGGTGCGTCCTAGCCATATCATCTGGGGGGACGAAGAAGAACATCATAATCGAGTTGTGAGGGAACTTCAGAAACAGACACAACAGTTGTGGGGACTATCCCGTAAGCACAGCAGGGGAGGACCACAACACACAAGCACTAGAAGGTAGGCACAGATTTCCACCTGCAAAGGGAACTCTGGAGGTGCCATCGGACTGGCCGGACTCAGGTAGCCCGAGGATCCTGAAGCCTTCAGTAAAGAGGTAAAGAGACTGCAACCTGGTGTCCTCGTTATTCACCGCAACCTGCACCGCACCATAACATCACCACATTCTCAGCTTTCATTGGACGCCCCTCAGCAGGGTCACGGACCGGGTCTAGCCACCGTGACAACCCCAGAACTGAGACACAGAGGCCTGGTACCGGGTGCCCCTTGGCCCTGCGGCAGTGGGGGCGCTCCAATGACCCCGTCGCATGACCCCATCACATGACCCCATCACATGACCCCATCACATGACCAGGGGGCCCACAGTGTCTGAACAGCCTGGGACCCTGGCTACCCCTAATCTACCCCTGGGTCTATCACAGTGATCAAACATCAGGAACCAATTAGCTTAGTTCCTGATGTTGCCAGGCAATGGTCATGAGATCTCAGCTGGTACACAGCACATGCACCCATCATTTTTGCATCAGGAAGAAGAGGAGGTGATCTGGGGGATGGCGTCACCTGTACCAAGATACCATGGGGGGCTAGCAGATACTATTTCTCTCTTCTCTGATATATTACATCATGTCAGAGGAGAGAGAAATGATTTTTTTTTACTGTGGATCTTACTTTTTTACTTGATCACCGTTGTTCGTTGAATAACGCTGACCATGTGATCAAGGACCATAAAAACTGTCCCCGATCATGTTCTCCCAGGTTTTAGCTACTCCCTTTAGCTAAACTCCCTAGATTTTCTAACTCTGGGGTGCACTATACACTTATTTCTTTATTTTTTTTTCCCAAAAACTGGACTTGCAGCAAATTGATCCTTTGCAAATCTCAAGTGTAGCTATGTCTATAATTGTCCCAAAAGACAGTAACACTCTGTGGTCTCCAAGGACTGTATTAAACCCCTTCCCAGCTCTTTAAAGCAAGCACAGATTTAAAAATGTCAAAGTGACCTCAACATACCTGGCTATGGGTAAACAGTTGGTAATTGGTGGTAACAGCCTGCTTCATAACACACAGCACAGGCAGATTTTTATTTTTTAATAGTAAAAAACTGTCCCTATTACTTGTTATTTGTGATTAGACCCATAATTCTGTTGATGCCTGTAAGTTCATGAGAACTACTGAAATTTCCTACACAGGAGAAAACTCAGAATTCAATTATTTAGGTCTGTGATCTTCATCAAATTCATGTAGGATCCTAGATTTGATGTTCATCCTTGTAGCAATGACACTGTGTCTGTTTGCCCTATCAACTTTGGATGGCACTTTCCTTAGTTAACATGGTGTCCAGATAACAGGAAACAAAGAGACAGGGAACTATTCTTTGAGCAATCACCCTCTCCATTCCCCATGTAACTTAGTACCAACAATTGATAGTGATAAGCGAGCAGTAAACTGCTTGGGTGCTCGGTAGTTGAAAAAAAACACTTTTGAATGCTCGGATACTCGATTTGAGTACCGAGCATTGTTATGGAAATTTGGTTTGGATAAATCTATCCCTTTGTGTGCTGCGGCCATTCCCAAATTAGACTGAGTATTTGAGCGCTCAAAAATGACACTGTACACCCGCGGTGACAGAATAAGATTCCATCAATACTGATGATTTATTGTACATACATGGTTTTATAATTGCATATAGAAAAGGGTGGTTTGTTAATTACCATGTGGTCAAGCTCGTCTGTTATTGGTTATCTAAATATATCTGGAATATTGTTATTAATGCACATATGAATGCTGATTAAGCAACTAAAGTGTAACTGTCACCTTTTCTGCAACCAGGCAAAGTTGAGACATCTACTTATCACTTAGCACATCAGGTGTTGTTCCTCTTTTTGCAGTGGTGAGCACGCTCGCCTATCACTAACAATTGACAATACAGAATGAAAAATCTGTATTGCAAATTGAATTTAACTAAAAGTGGAGTACATTGAGAATTCCATAAAATGTGAATCAGAGAAACACAGAATTTTGTACCTATTTCAAATGTTTCAGTAAGCAGAAAATGGCCTTTATCACATACCAATGTCAAATTTAAAAGTGACCCAGGTTACTGTGTTTAGGTTGCATATTATCCATCACATTATCACTAAACTTTGTTTATCTGGATCAGTGTTAACCAAGTTCGGTCCTCAAGAGCCACCAGCAGGTCGTGTTTTCAGGATTTCCTTACTATGGCCCAGATGATGGACTTATTGCCTGTCTAGATGATGGAATTCTCACCTGGCAATACTAAGGAAATCCTGAAAACATGACTCGTTGGTGGCTCTTGAGGACCAAACTTGGGGAACACTGATGTACTGTAGATGAAGCAGCATATGCAGTTGCGAATTCTGTCATGTAAGAATAACTCTGTAGCTGCAAATGCTGACATGTATGACGTGTCCACACATTCTTTTGACAGTGAGCACAACTTTGTCCTAGCGGATATATTTTTATAAAAACTTTTGCAAGAATAAATAGAGGGCACATGCTATACAGTGAACATGTGCTACTTTGCTTAATTGCCTGGCAGCTATGACTTTTATGGCATGGTCACCTAATAGGTTGCCCATTATAGTTGACTAGGAATCATCCTCTGTAACATGTAATACCATGTTATTCCCTACTGCTAGTGGGGAAGGTGAGACGGTCATTGAGGAGAATGTGAAGAAAGCATATAAGTGTTGCCTGTTGTGGAGGTATAACCAGTAAACAACTTACTTATTTTCAGTCGTGGATTGCCATGTTGCAAAACATTGAGTCAATGACGTACAAAATATATGTAAAGTTAATGGCCATATCTGCTGTTATCAAAAATGAGGTGCAATTTGCAGTACAACGTCGATTATAAAGAGCAAACAAAGGTCTCTGCCACATGAAAGTATAAAGCTGAGATTGTTTTATTAAATAAATAACGGCGACATTGAATCTTACATTGAGGTTGAGCACATGTGATTCTTTTGCAGAAGGCAATTGTTGTGATTCGGTTCGTGGGCTCCCCCGGTGGTCTCTTGTGGTACTGGTGTCCTGCAAGCTTTGCCTTCTCAGTTCACCTGTTCCTATCAGGATGTGGGAGTATCCTATTTAACCTTGCTCCTCAGTCATTCTAATGCTGGCCATCAATGTATCCAGAGTGATTCTGTTGCATGTTCCTGCTCCCAGTTTTCTGCTCAGCTAAGTTGGACACTTTAGTCCTTAAGTCTATTTTTGTATGTTTTGTCCAGTTTGCACTTATGTGAATCTCTGCAGCTGGAAGCTCTTGTTGGGCTGAAATTACCACTCCAGTGGCATGAGTTGTCACATGAGTTAAGGTAATTTCAGGATGGTGTTTTGAAGGGTTTTGCAGCTGACCGCGAAGTCCTCTGTTGTATCTTTCTGCTATTTAGTTAGCGGGCCTCTCTGTGCTAAATCTGCTTTCATACTACGTGTGTCTTTTCATCTGCTCTCACCGTTATTATATGTGGGGGGCTGCTATCTCCTGTGGGGACATTCTCTGGAGGCAAGCCAGGACTGTGTTTTCTTCTACCAGGGGTAGTTAGTTCTCTGGCTGGCGCGCGGCATCTAGAGACAACGCAGGAATTCCCCCTGGCTACGTCTAGTGTGGTGTGTAGGTTTAGCATCGCGGTCAGCTCTAGTTTCCATCACCCGAGAGCTTGTCCGTTTATTCTATGCTTCTGATGTTTCCTTGCCATTGGAAACCATAACAGGCAATAGAATCCAGGTGGTTTGAAATCTACTGTGATGAACTTAGACAAGATGAAGTTCAATTTCTACATAAGCAGACAACTTACTGCATGTTTCTTGAGAACACAAAATAATAACTGTTAATGCAACAGAGGGAGAGCAGCATATGAGGATGATGATAGTGTTGATGACAATGATCAAGCAGTGGCATTATTTGTGAATGTGGATTGGCTACCAGAAAGACAATCAAGAGGAAAAGGAAGAGAAGCCTAAGTCATCTTGCTGGTCAGTTTTCTTCCCCACATGAGCAGGCAGGTAATGCAATTTTATGTTCTGACTAAATAACATAATTCTAACTCAATGTGTGACAGAATGTACACAGCTTATATCACAATTCCACCTCTTAGTGTGTCTGGGATGCAGTTACCAATGGCTCAGTGGTCCAATTTGAGGACATGCTGAAGCTGTCAGTACTTTGATTGACAGCTCAGTCTTCCAGTCTGGTGCAGTGATGTGCTGAGCTGTCTGTGTTTTGATTGACAGCTTGTCTGTACAATCTGGGCCTGGAAGGTGTTGTCTGTCTCCAGGTCTTCATTGCCCAAGTGGTTGCCAGGGTACTTAACTGAGTGGTTAGTCCCAGACCTCTGCAAGACATACATTCAGCTTTTGTGTTGTTTGTCTTTCTGAGCCTTGTGTTCTGCTTGTTGATCTTTTGTTGCCTGACCTTGGACCTCATTCCTACCATTTGTATGGTTTACATCTTTGCTCTGGTCCGCTATCCTCCTGGTATTTTGACCCTGGATCATTAGCTGTGATTACACCTTTTTCTATACCTTTTGTCTATGAGGTACCTTCCTGGCTTTTGACCTTGAACTCCTTAATTATCCCATCTCATGGGTTGTCCGCGAGAAGTGGCTCAGTGTTCCACCTTATTTTCCAAAAGCACAGCCTCTACGCTGCAATAGATATGGTTGTCCAGCAACGTGGAAAAGAATTCTCACACATTGATGCCTGCAGATAGTAATTGCCACCACCACCATTGTTTTTTGACATTGTTGAGCCTTTATAAATACGTTAGTCTTAATATCATCTGCAACAGAGGTTACCATAGCAGAAGCACATCTTTTCCAAAGATTTTTCCCTCAATAGATGTACAAAACTTTCAAATTGCTTTGTGTTTTTTCAAAAAATTTTTTTACCTAAATTCTCCTATTCATCTTCGCAATATTTACAGAACCCTAAAAAACTATGTTACTAGGTAGGTATATAAATAGAAAGGAAGATACTGCAAAAGCCAGCAATTTTATTGTTTAATATACAGTTGTTAAAATGGACTAGTAGAACAGCTATGCATATCGTTAACCTTTTTTTAAAAAAAAAATCTATACATATTTTTTCTATTTCCCCTTTTTAATAAAAATTACATAACAATATAAAATATATTAACGTTGTTAAATAGGTACAATAGGAACGTTCATCTTTTAAAGTGGTCAGTAACTGCCTCTGATCTCCAGTACTTCATTCTCTTTCCTTCAATGCTGAAACATCATGCAAATGAAGTTATCCAATCAACATTACTCTATGTTAGCTAAATGCCAATTGCATGCAATGCCTCAACCATTCACTGCACAAAGAGTGTACTGTGCAACTTATAGTATTCAAATAATACTAATGCACAGTGACGAGAAGTGGGCGAATTCAGTAGAATGAAATGGAAATTTACTTGGATTTTCAAAAATCTGCATTCTGGACAAACAGTAGAAAGACGTAAAAAGGGTAAAATGAAAAAAATATAGATTCTTGCTCAGTTCTCCAGATGTTCCAGTTGTTCCCTGCCCACTGTCCAGTCTTCCAAACCTTTTTTTACTGGCCTCAGAGTTCACTGTACATGCTCCAGGACCAGAAACCCCATCCTAGAGTGAACACTGGGATATTAGTTTTGACTGCAGTACACTGCATACACAGGTCACTGTGCATGAGCAGAGATCCCTAGGACTTGCCTATGGCCTGAAGCTCAAGCCTACAGGGATGAAAAGCGTGATTCATGAAGATGCATGAAGGACTAAACATTGGGCAGGGAATAGTGGGCAAGGCAGTGAAACTGCTGGCAAAAGGTCAAAAAGAAAAAAAGACATACCTTTCAACTCACCTATCCGGCCATACTCGTTGCTCCATGCCCACTGTTCAGTCCTCAGCATCTGTGTTAGGCCGGTTTCACACGTCAGTGGCTCCGGTACGTGAGGTGACAGTTTCCTCACGTACCGGAGCCACTGACACATGTAGACCCATAAAAATCAATGCATCTGTGCAAATGTCATTGATTTTTTGCGGACCGTGTCTCCGTGTGCCAAACACGGAGACATGTCAGTGTTCGTGGGAGCGCACATATTACACGGACCCATTAAAGTCAATGGGTCCGTGTAAAACACGGACCACACACGGACCTTCTCCGTGTGCAGTCCGTGTGGCGTGCATGAGACAGCGCTACAGTAAGCGCTGTCCCCCCCACATGGTGCTGAAGCTGCCATTCATATCTTCCCTGCAGCAGCATTTGCTGCATAGAATATATGAATAATAGTGTTTAAAAGAAAGATCTATCTGTCCGCCGCCCTCCCACCCCCTGTGCGCCCCCCCGCTGTTCTGAAAATACTCACCCGCTTCCCTCGTTGGCTGTCGATGCTTCCTGGTCTGGCCGCCCCTTCTACTGTATGCGGTCACGTGGGGCCGCAGATTAGAGTCATGAATATGTGGCTCCACCTCCCATAGGGGTGGAGCCACCTATTCATGACTGTAAATGAGCGGCCCCACGTGACCACATACAGGAGAAGATGGGGCCAGACCAGGAAGCAGCAACAGCCAACGAGGGAAGCGGGTGAGTATTTTCAGAACAGCGGGGGGCGCACAGGGGGTGGGGGGGCGCACAGGGGGTGGGGGGGGCGCACAGATAGATCTTTCTTTTAAACACTATTATTCCTATCTTCTATGCAGCAAATGCTGCTGCACAGAAGATATGAATCGCGGCTTCAGCACGATGCAGGGGACAGCGCTAAACTTTAGCGCAGTCTCCTGCATGCTCCATGTGGTACCCACTCGGCACACGGGCGGCACACGTGTGCCGCACGTATGGCCTACGTGAGCTCACGGGCACACGGACACGGATAACTCCGGTACCGATTTTTTCCGGTACCGGAATTATCTGGACGTGTGGGACAGCCCTTATGCCGTTGACTTAGTGTTCACTCTGGGCCAGGGCTCCTGGCCATGAGCAAACACTGGAGTTTACTCTGTTTGATCCAGGGTCTTCTCAAAGCCAATTGCCGTGGTCTAGAGTAAACATCAAATTGAATTTCTCAAAAAAAAAAAAGAATCAGAGCAAACAGGATAATTTGAATTTTGATTGATATGCTCCTCTCTAACAGTGACCAAATATCTGTTCCAGACATAGAGATCCAAAAGTGTCATACAATTAATAATCTTTAAATCAAATTAATGAAGTAGGGTAACCATTAATGCAAAATCATAATAAACCCTATAAAAACAGATTTTATTCATTAATGTTAAAATGCCACCAACCTGTGGCCATACCACACAAAACCACAAACACCGTAAACAAAAACTGGTATAGGGGATAATTGGGTTCAGCTGATCAGATCAAACAACTGTACTGTACACTGTGGCTGTGGTCCTTTCTCTGTTCCTCTGCACTGCCAACCTTACAAAGAAACACATTTCCCTTGCAAGACTGTGTGGCTAATTGTAAAGGCTGCATGGCTAAGTGATTGTTCTTGGAAACAGTTAAAAGAAAGCAGTGGCACATGACTGTTGCTGTTAAAAGCAATAGCATAACTGCTGTGTGTTAATGCAGCCTTATGCAACATGGAAACTTTTTGCAGCACTGTTGATTCACATACTGCTAGGCAAACTAAACAAGGGTGCACAAGTGATGTGACCACAGATTGACTGCGGATAAAAGATGTTTCATTGTTAATGGCAGCACAAACATGAAGCTTAATTCTGAATTCAGCATCTATTTCAGAGTCCAAATATGGATTGCAATGCCCAGACCAATATCGGGTCTACCGACTCAACATATGTACTGATAAGGGTGATAATTTGGGTTCACAGTCGGCCTGGGCGTTATGGTCCATGAACAGACAATTACACAGAAATCTTAATTCAGCTTTAATGGCAACTTATTAAATTGTCATTAGCAAGGAGTCTGCTTTTAGCTGCAGTCAGTTAACCCCTTCATGACCTTGGGATTTTCGGCTATTCCGTGTTCGTTTTTCGCTCCCCTCCTTCCCAGAGCCATAACTTTTTTATTTTTCAGTCAATATGGCCATGTGAGGGCTTATTTTTTTGTGTGATGAGTTGTACTTTTGAATGACATCATTGATTTTACCATGTCGTGTACTAGAAAATGGGAAAAAAAATTCCAAGTGCGGTGAAATTGCAAAAAAAGTGCAATCCCATGCGTGTTTTTTGTTTGGCTTTTTTGCTGCGTTCACTAAATGCGAAAACTGACCTGACAGTATGATTCTCCAGGTCATTTCGAGTTCATAGACACCAAACATGTCTAGGTTCATTTTTATCTAAGTGGTGAAAAAAAATTCCAAACTTTGCAAAAAAAAAAAAAAAAATTCCGATACCCTTAGCGTCTCAATTTTTTGTGATCTGTGGTCGGAGGAGGGCTTATTTTTTGCATGCCGAGCTGACGTTTTTAGTGATACCATTTTGGTGCAGATATGTTTTTTTGATCGCCCGTTATTGCATTTTAATGCAATGTCGTGGCGACCCAAAAAACGTAATTTGGGCGTTTCAAATTTTTTTCTCGCTACGCTGTTTAGCGATCAGGTTAATCATTTTTTTATTGATAGATCAGGCGATTCTGAATGCAGCGATACCAAATATGTGTATATTGATTTTATTTTTATTGCTTTATTTTGAATGAAGCGAAGGGGGGTGATTTAAACTTTTATATTTTATTTATTTATTTTTATTTTTTTAAACTTTTTTTTTACTTTTGCCATGCTTCAATAGCCTCCATGGGATGCTAGAAGCTGGCATACCCTGATCGGCTCTGCTACATAGCAGCGATCATCAGATCGCTCCTATGTAGCTGAATTACAGGCTTGCTATGAACGCCGACCACAGGATGGCAC
This sequence comes from Ranitomeya variabilis, assembly GCF_051348905.1. Lineage (NCBI taxonomy): Eukaryota > Metazoa > Chordata > Amphibia > Anura > Dendrobatidae > Ranitomeya > Ranitomeya variabilis. The sequence goes on from NC_135233.1 coordinate 725,442,804, forward strand.
TCACAGCAAGCTGGCATCAGCAACCATAGAGGTCTCAAGGAGACCTCTGGTTACTATGCCGACACATCGCTGACCCCCAATCATGTGATGGGGTCGACAATGAGCGCATTTCCGGCCGCGCAGCTGGAAGCCATATTTAAATGCCGCTGTCAGCGTTTGACAGCGGCATTTAACTAGTTAATAGCGGATGGTGGATCGTTGTTCAAAACATCTGACATGTCGCGGCTTTGATGTGGGCTCACCGCCGGAGCCCACATCAAAGCAGGGGATCTGACCTCTGACGTACTAACCCTTCCAAGGTCAGAAAGGGGTTAACCCCTTAACCCCCGGAGCTTTTTTCGGTTTTGCGTTTTCGTTTTTCGCTCCCCTCATTCCCAGAGACTTAACTTTTTCATTTTTCTGTCAATATGGCCATGTGAGGGTTTATTTTTTCTGAGACGAGTTTTAATTTTGAATGACACCATTGGTTTTACCATGTCGTGCACTAGAAAATGGGTAAAATTCCAAGTGCAGTGAAATTGCAAAAAAAGTGCAAACCCACACTTGTTTTTTGCTTGTTTTTTTTTGCTTGGTTCAATAAATGATAAAACTGACCTGCAATTATGATTTTCTGGGTCATTACGAGTTCATAGACACCAAATATGGTTCTTTTTTATTAAAGTGGTGAAAAAAAATTCAAAACATTGCCTAAAAAAAGCGCAATTTTTCCGACACATGTAACGTCTCCATTTTTCGTGATCTGGGGTTAGGTGAGGGCTTATTTTTTGCGTGCCGAGCTGACATTTTTAATGATACCCTTATGGTGCTGATATGTTCTTTTGCTTGCCCGTTATTGCATTTTAATTGTAAAGAACACAGCACTGCCTTTGCTTATTGAGCCAGTGCGTGTGTCCTGAGATGAGTGGATGGTGCCCAGAGATTCCAGAGGAACGGGACGGCCGCAGTGGGGAAGCTAGCTTCAGGTAAAGAGGACCTAAAGCACATGGAGACCGGAGTTTGGGCTACTGAAGCCCAGGGGAATGCCAGACTGACACGGGCAAACCAAGAGACGACACCATGCAGAAAGAAACAGAGACGTGGTCAATAACAATCCAGGGTCAGAAAGCCGAATATAGCAGCGTGGTATAAAATGGGAAACACAAAGCAGAAGGTCAGGGACAAGCAGAGGTCAAAACTGAGAAACTAAGAGAGTACAGAATCAGGTAACACACTCAGAAACAGGAACGGCCCAGGTCATACACAAGCAATCACTCACAGGCAGGCTGTATCCCCAGATACATGGGGATGAGGAACTCAGCCGAGGTCAAAAGTATCACTGACAATGGACAGAGCCCAAAAGAGGCTATTTAAAGCCCTTCCACAGCCAGAAGGAGGCCAACAGCATTAACGCCTGAAACACTAGACAAGAACTTCCATACAGACCATGACGCAGAGACCAAAAAAACGTAATTCTGGCATTTTGACTTTTTCTTTATTGCTATGCCGTTTAGTGATCAGGGTAGCCCTTTTTTTCATTGATAGATCAGATGATTCTGAATGCGGCGATACCAAGTATGCGTAGGTTTGATTTTTTTTATTTTTAATTGTTTTATTTTGAATGGGGAAAAAGGGGGGTGTTTTAAACTTTTATATTTTTTTATTTTTTTCATATTTTTAAAAACTTTTTTTTAACTTTTGGCATGCTTCAATAGTCTCCATGGGAGGCTAGAAGCTGCCACAACTTGATCTTCTCTGCTACATAGAGGTGATGCTCAGATCGCCTCTGTAGCTGAATTGCAGACTTGCTATGAGCGCCGACCACAGGGTGGGGCCCACAGCAATCCGGCATCAACAACCATAGAGGTTTAAAGGAGACCTTTGGTTGTCATGCCGATGCAATGATGACCCCCGATCATGTGACGGAGGTCTCCGGTGCCTGCATTTCCGATGGCAGGAAGCGCTTGTTAAATGCTACTGTCAGAGTTTGTCAGTGGCATTTAACTAGTTAATATGCGCAGGTGGATTGCGATTCCACCCGTGCCTATTGAGGGCACATTTCAGCTGTTCAAAACAGCTTACATATCCCGGCACTGAGGTGGGCTCACGGCCAGAGCCCACATCAAAGCGGGGGGTACTGTCATCGGCATAATAGTAAGTCCGATGGCAGTAAGGGGTTAAAGAACTATGCTGTTGTGACAGCGAGAGAACATCTCACCCGTGTTACATCTGCAGTCTTTGTGTACATGGATACACTATAGATCTGCTTTAAAATACCGAACCCATAATCTCCCAACACTAAACAAAAAGTTCCCACTTCCAACATGTTGTATTACTGATCTTTCCTATAACAACTTAAGGGGCCATAACATGTAAGCAAATTATGTGTCTTTTGCTTGAATATTGGACCTTTAATGAAGTCTGTTAATTTCCTTAGGGATCTGTAATATCGCAGGCATATGAGATAAGGCATGAGAAAGATTTAACTTTCAGTTGGGAGAAGTGCTTAAAAGGATGAATCCTGGAATATTCCTACATGTTGGCCGCTGATTACGGGTATCACATGGAGTTTACATCTAATTGTAGGGCTGCACCTGTGCTTGCCAATGGTTTCAGGATGCCAGTACAGGTGCAGGATGGCAATTAGTGGTGATGCAGGTCCCTGTTACTGAGCTGGGAACATGTAGTATAACTCTATGCCACACAGTAGAGTTCATCATTACTTAGTTTTTTTTTTAAAAGAGAGATGAAATCTAAGTATGTTCTGATTGTAATTAGTAACACTTTTGGTTAAAAGATAAATCATTTAAATTGAACAGTGACACATTCTAATGAAGTCGTCGAGTTGGAACAAGGAGCAGGTGCACACAGACTGAACACCTGTGCACCCTTTGCCATCAGGTCTTAACACTGTTAAAACATAATTGTAACTATTAATGCTACTTTGTATGTTTGTTTAATAGCCAGCAATTTCCATAAAGTTATCTGCATAATGTCTAATTAGAAGTGAAGGAGTTAAGGATAATATTAGGCAGATGGAATGTAAGTCATTGATGGAAATCTAAACACACCAGTGGAGTCTAGGGAACATAAAACAAATGGAAATGATAATATGTGCCTGTGGGATTAGCAACATTAGGAGCCGAACACTGAATGCATTAGTGGAGAACGTAAATTAAAGCGACATGTCAGGTACACTCAGGATTACTTTGGGTTTTTACATAAAAAAACAATACTGAGGAAACCTGTGACAGTATGTAATGAAGACCAGAATATAGAAGACATAGTGACGGTGCAGAGGTTAGATCCAGGGAGCAAAACGTATTAATACCATACCATTGCTCTATATAGTGAATGTCAGGCCACAGAATAATAATAGAAGCAGATAATATAAGATATAGGATAATGAAATACATGGTGCGATAAGGAAAATATGAATTTATAGGAAGATTATGTATAAAGGCAACTACAACAATTCCTCAAAAACATTACACTTAAGTCAAATTAACACACTTTAAAAAAAGAATGTTTTTTTGTTCACTGTATTCTGAGAGCATAAGTTTCACAATTTTTTTTTATTAGGGACTCTGTCCATTTTTTTGTGAAACTCCACATTGTGCAAACAATTGCGACTTTTCAAAGCTTTTTTTGTCAGAAATTTGTGGAAAATGCTGAAATAATTGCCCCTTAACCCCTTCACCCCAAGGGTGGTTTGCACGTTAATGACCAGGCCAATTTTTACAATTCTGACCACTGTCCTTTTATGAGGTTATAACTCTGGAACGCTTCAACGGATCTTGGCAATTCTGACACGGTTTTCTCGTGACATATTGTACTTCATGACAGTGGTAAAATTTATTTGATATTACCTGCGTTTAATTGTGAAAAAAATGGAAATTTGGCGAAAATTTTGAACATTTTGCAATTTTCCAACTTTGAATTTTTATGCAATTAAATCACAGAGATATGTCACACAAAATACTTAATAAGTAACATTTCCCACATGTCTACTTTACATCAGCACAATTTTGAAACCACAATTGTTTTTTGTTAGGGAGTTATAAGGGTTAAAAGTTGACCAGCAATTTCTCATTTTTACAACACCATTTTTTTTTAGGGACCACATCTCATTTGAAGTCATTTTGAGGGGTCTATATGATAAAAAATACCCAAGTGTGACACCATTCTAAAAACTGCACCCATCAAGGTGCTGAAAACCACATTGAAGAAGTTTATTAACCCTTCAGGTGTTTCACAGGAATTTTTGGAATGTTAAAATAAAAATGAACATTTAACTTTTTTTCACAAAAAATTTACTTCAGCTCCAATTTGTTTTATTTTACTTAGGGTAACAGGAGAAAATGGACCCCAAAAGATGTTTTACAATTTGTCCTGAGTACACTGATACCCCATATGTGGGGGTAAACCACTGTTTGGGCGCATGACAGAGCTCGGAAGCAAAGGAGCGCCATTTGACTTTTCAATGCAAAATTGACTGGAATTGAGAAGGGATGCCATGTTGCGTTTGGAGAGCCCCTGATGTGCGTAAACATTGAAACCCCGCACAAGTGACACCATTTTGGAAAGTAGACCCCCTAAGGAACTTATCTAGAGGTGTGGTGAGCACTTTTACCCACCAAGTGCTTCAAAGAAGTTTATAATGCAGAACCGTAAAAATAAAAAATCATATTTTTTCACAAAAATTATCTTTTCGCCCCAAATTTTTTATTTTCCCAAGGGTAAGAGAAGAAATTGGACCCCAAAAGTTGTTGTACAAGTTGTCCTGACTACGCTGATACCCAATATGTGGGGGTAAACCACTGTTTGGGTGCATGGGAGAGCTCGGAAGGGAAGGAGCGCCGTTTGACTTTTCAATGCAAAATTGACAGGAATTGAGATGGGACGCCATGTTGCGTTTGGAGAGCCACTGATGTGCCTAAACATTAAACCCCCCCACAAGTGACACCACTTTGGAAAGTAGACCCCCTAAGGAACTTATCTAGAGGTGTAATGAGCACTTTGACCCACCAAGTGCTTCACAGAAGTTTATAATGCAGAGCCGTAAAAATAAAACAAAAATTTTTTCCCACAAAAATTAATTTTTAGCCCCCAGTTTTGTATTTTCCCGAGGGTAACAGGAGAAATTGGACCCCAAATGTTGTTCTGAGTACGATGATACCTCTGTGGGGGGAACCACCGTTTGGGCACATGGGAGGGCGCGGAAGGGATGGAGTGCCATTTGGAATGCAGACTTAGATGGAATGGTCTGCAGGTGTCACATTGCGTTTGCAGAGCCCCTAATGTACCTAAACAGTAGAAACCCCCCACAAATGACCCAATAATGGAAAGTAGACCCCCTAAGGAACTCATCTAGATGTGTTGTGAGAGCTTTGAACCCCCAAGTGTTTCACTACAGTTTATAACGCAAAGCCGTTCAAATAAAACATTTTTTTCCCACAAAAATTATTTTTTAGCCCCCAGTTTTGTATTTTCCCATGGGTAACAGGAGAAATTGGACCCCAAAAGTTGTTCTGCAATGTGTCCTGAGTAGGCTGATACCCCATTTGTTGGGGTAAACCCCTGTTTGGGCGCACGGGAGAGCTCGGAAGGGAAGGAGCACTGTTTTACTTTTTCAACGCAGAATTGGCTGGAATTGAGATCGGACGCCATGTCGCGTTTGGAGAGCCCCTGATATGCCTAAACAGTGGAAACCCCCCAATTATAACTGAAACCCTAATCCAAACACACCCCTAACCCTAATCCCAATGGTAACCCTAACCACACCTCTAACCCAGACACACCCCTAACCCTAATCCCAACCCTATTCCCAACGTAAATGTCATCCAAACCCTAACCCTATGGGAAAATGGAAATAAATTTTTTAAATTTTTTATTTTTTCCCTAACTAAGGGGGTGATGAAGGGGGGTTTGATTTACTTTTATAGTGGGTTTTTAAGCGGATTTTTATGATTGGCAGCCGTCACACACTGAAAGACGCTTTTTATTGCAAAAAAATTTTTTTTTGGCGTTACCACATTTTGAGAGCTATAATTTTTCCATATTTGAGTCCACAGAGTCATGTGAGGTCTTGTTTTTTGCAGGATGAGTTGACGTTTTTATTGGTAACATTTTTGGGCACGTGACTTTTTTGATCGCTTTTTATTCCGATTTTTGTTAGGCAGAATGACCAAAAACCAGCTATTCATGAATTTCTTTTGGGGAGGCGTTTATACCATTTCACGTTTGGTAAAATGGATAAAGCAGTTTTATTCTTCGGGTCAGTACGATTACAGCGATACCTCATGTATATCTTTTTTTATGTTTTTTGCACTTTTATACGATAAAAACTATTTTAAAGAAAAAATAATTATTTTTGCATCGCTTTATTCTGAGGACTATAACTTTTTTATTTTTTTGCTGATGATGCTGTATGGCAGCTCGTTTTTTGCGGGATAAGATGCTGTTTTCAGCGGTACCATGGTTATTTATTTCTGTCTGTTATTCCACTTTTTCTTTGGCGGTATGAGAATAAAGCGTTTTTTGCCTCGTTTTTTTTTTTTTTTACGGTGTTCATTGAAGGGGTTAACTAGTGATATAGTTTTATAGGTGGGGTCGTTACGGACACGGCGATACTAAATATGTGTACTTTTATTGTTTGATTTTTTTTATTTAGATAAAGAAATGTTTTTATGGGAATAATATTTTTTTTCTTTATTTAGGAATTTTTTTGTATTTTTTTTTTACACGTGTGGAATTTTTTTTTTTTTACTTTTTTACTTTGTCCCGGGGGGGACATCACAGATCACTGATCTGACAGTTTGCACAGCACTCTGTCAGATCACCGATCTGAGTTCCAGCGCTGCAGGCTTACCAGCGCCTGCTCTGAGCAGGCACTTGGTAAGCCACCTCCCTCCCTGCAGGACCCGGATGCCACGGCCATCTTGGATCCGGGCCTGCTGCAGGGAGGAGAGGTAAGAGACTCTCGCAGCAACGCGATCACATCTCAGGGAAGCCTGCAGGGAGCCCCCTCCCTGTGCAATGCTTCCCTGTACCGCCGGCACACTGCGATCTTGTTTGATCGTGGTGTGCCGGGGGTTAATGTGCCGGGGTCGGTCCGTGACCGCTCCTGGCACATAGTGCCGGATGTCAGCTGCGATAGGCAGCTGACACCTGGCCGCGATCGGCCGCGCTCCCCCCGTGAGCGCAGCCGATTGCATATGACGTATGACCGTTTGTGGTCATACGGGCCCACCCCACCTCGACGGGAAAGTACGTCCAATGTCAGAAAGGGGTTAAGACTTAATCCATGCATTTAAGCCTAGTCGCTTTTTATTATTAAATTATTTTGATATCCTCAATCTACCACCTATTCCATTGTTCATTCCCTCGTTGACTGTGACAGCTGGATTATCATCAGCACCATCAGTAATTTACCAACCCATTCCACTTCATACCAAATTCTGGCACCAGGGAAACAGCAAACCATTCAGTTTAGGCAGTCTTGTTGTGAAATAATTCTATCCATCTTCCTAGTAATAGAATCCCATCTACAGGGCCGCCATCAGGGAATTACTGCCCTTACTGGTGTATGGGGCCCGGTGAGCAGAGGGGCCTGGAGCGGGCCCCCTCTTTTCTGCTTTCTGGCCCAAAGTGGCAGGATTCTGCTGGCTCAGTAACTGAACGTGCATCCTCAGACCCACGTTCAGTTAAAATCTATTGTCGTGTGAAGGTTCCTCCCTCACGTCAACAGTTAACAGCTGCCAGCTAATCACAGGCCGGCAGCTCATGTCAATGCTCACGTCGCTGGCATATGATGTCACTGTCATACGCCGGAAAGATGATCGGCGTCTCAGATAAATCTAGCAGAGGATACCTCTGGGCCTCAGCCAAGTAAGGAGAAACTTTTTTTTGTAAAGCCGCACTATGGGGATGCATTACACTGCTATGGTAGTGAATTATACTACTATGGGGCTGCATTATACTGCTATGGGGGTGCATTATACTACTATGGAGGGTGTTATTCTGTTATGGGGGTATATTATGCTACCATGGGGCTGCATTGTTATGCTATGGGGTGAATTATACTACAATGGTGAGCATTATACTGCTATGGGGTGCTTTACACTGCTATTGGGTTGTGTTATACTACTATGGGGTGCACTATACTACTATATATGACTATTGGTTGCATTATACTACTATGTGAGTGCATTATACTACTATATATGACTATGGGAAGTATTATTTTACTGCCAGTATTGGGCCCCAAAATTCCTGGTGGAAGCCCTGCCCCTTTAATATACAAGCAAAATTGCCCTGTCTACATTACCATCTCCCAAGCTACTGGCTGGACTGTTCTCTTGTCCTTTAGAGGAGCAGTATCCACTAACGTTGCCATTTCTGAGAAATAAATACTTGCTATATTACTCAGTTTGGCCATTAGGAGACCAGTATTCACTAGTGGTGTCATTTCTGAGAAAGAAATACTTGATTTTTTATTCAGTTTGGTAATTTTGCTTGGAAGTTGGAAAGAAATGCCTTCCTTTCCCTAGAACTGTTTCTACTCCCACTTACATTAACATCGCTATTTGCCTATTCCTCGTGACCCACTTTACCTTTCCTATACACCAATAGCTACAGCTCAGAATAACAAGCCGATGCACAGCTCTTGGGGTAGGTAAATATCAGCTAGAAGAGTATATCCCAAAATGTTAAAACATAACTTTTACTACGGATCTTTAAAATGAACAAACAATACACAACCAAAATATAAAAGTGCTCACGCCGAAAACCGTGCTCAGATAAAAAACTGGCTTGATCTCACCAATTGTGGACGAGGGATCCCCACGTAGATGCTTGGGGTGGTCCCAGGGAGGGTCCACTGTTTGTAGGGTAGTATTTGTAGGGGACGGGGACCTGTTTCTAATCCCCTGCCGTGCCCCAGCAAAAAAGACTCCTGTCCTTACAAGGACAGGCCCAAGTGTGCCCTATTATGGACACCCCCCACCATGTATGATGTAGTTCACGCCTCCCTACGCGTTTCTTCACCGATAGCGGAGATTCATCAGGGGAGTTTTCGATGGCCAACAGGCCTAGACACAGATTCACAAGTCCATGAAACGAGTCCACTTCAATATCGAACACAGAAGGTATACGCAGTGGCTGTATACCCTGTTAGAGACAGGTAATCCCATGTGGCATTCCGCCACAGTAAATGAGTCAGCCAGTAGTGGCATCCGCTGTCTCCTTATAAGTGTAGTGATTATAAGGCCCCTCCCCACTACGGGGATCCCCAGTAATTAGTACCTGCCCCGGATACAGTCCTCGTGCTTACTGGATCACCTCGTGCTCCGTCGTTGGAACGCACGCCATCTCCCCCCTGTGCTCCATGGCCGTCGGGCACTTCCGCAGCGCAAATCGCTAGACCGGAAGTACCGCCGCCATATTGTATACCTCACTTCCGGAGCGTCGCTGATGTTATGCGCTCCAAACATGGAACGCAAGCGGCTATAAATCCCCAGGCGCCGGGTTATGACAAGAATTGTATGCGATAAAGAAGGAGTAAACTGCGCTTTATTAAATATATATGCCATCTATAAATGAGGCGCTATATAGCATACAGTATGTGTATACCTTAATTACATGCACTACCACTTCGAGATGTCAAAAGGCTATAACGCCCTTCACACCCATTAGTCAGATTGGCACATATCCTATCAGACAACACATCTTAAAACGGTTTAAAGATAATAAAGATGCGTGGCTGGAAATGTGCCAGAATACCATATATATACCTTTAAGTGTACCAGATACATCCTCATTGGTAGTCCTGTCCAGCATAAAAAGGGGGGAGAATATCCTGGATGTACAGTGTTATCTAACAGGAAGTTTCAAGACATAAACAAAGACAACGCATACCGGATACTATAAGGGGGTAGAGAATAAATGGAGCGGGCAGTACATGGGGGTAAAGGGTAATGCGGAGAGAAAACTAAGAAATACTACACTTAGCACTGATGCCACAAATATATTAAATCATAAAGTTTGTCCAAAGTGCTAGTGCCCCTCATTCCTGGAAAATACTTTGATGTACCAATGGAATTCCTGACCCATCGACCCCAGGAAACATGTGTAGAGGGGAACAATGGAGCAGAGTAGTGACCCTGCACCAAATAATTGCAAACGTTTTGTTTATTATAACTGATTCCATGGACCGGAAGACCAGACGCCAATCTGTGGATACGAGCCAAAATATACTATATACAGGACAGTAAATATTACTACCAGGATTTGGAAACAAATACGAGAGAGGAAAAAAGGAAGGGGGGGAGGGGAAAGGGAATATGGAGAGACAGAGGGAAGAGGAAACATATTGTCGCAGAAAATAGGGCCGGGTGGGACAAATATAGAACATGTCCATATGGACCTAGAGAAAATAGCTAAAATTGAGCTGTTCGTTAAGTCCGTGGGGATGACAGGTATCCAACAGAAATATCCACCTGGTTTCTCTCTGCAACAGAATTTTGTCAAAGTCGCCTCCTCTGGGTGGTGGAAGAACCTTGTCAATCCCCATAAAGCTCATGACCTTGACATCTCCACTGTGGGTTGTATTCACATGTCTAGCAATGGGGGTATCTCTTCGATTTCGGATGTCCCTCAGATGTTCCCCCACCCGTCTTCTGAGTTCCCTGACAGTTTTACCGATATATGTGATGCCACAGGTACAGACTGCTCTATACACCACCCCTTTAAATTTGCAGTTGATGAATTCCTTAATGGTGTATGTTTTTTGCGTGTGGATGTTGTGGAACTCCTTCCCCACCTGTATTGATTCACACGCAACGCATGCACCACATCTGTAACACCCCCTGGGTCTGTTTGGTAGCCAGGTTGTTTTAGTAGGTATAGTTAGGTGACTATGGACTAGTCGATCCCCCAGTGTTTTGCATTTTCTGTACGTGATCTGAGGCTGTGTGCCCACAACCTCCCTCAAATCATCATCCATACCCAGGATACCCCAATGTTTCTTTAAAATGGTCCTAACCCAAGGGGCCCCGTTATCAAAAGCACAGATCATCCTGATAACATTCTGATCACCCCTCTCCTTCTTTCGTGGTATCAATAGGTTATTTCTGACCTGGGCCCTGGCATGATGATATGCCTCCCTCAGCACCCGGTCGGGATACCCCCTATCCAAAAACCTGGTTCTAAGGTCTCTTGCTTTAATTTTGAAGTCCTTATCATTCGAGCAATTCCTTCTCAAGTGAAGATATTGTCCCTTAGGGATTCCCCTTTTGAGGGAATACGGATGGTGGCTGTCCCACCTCAACACAGAATTCGTGGAGGTAGGTTTTCTGAAAATTGTTGTCTCAAGACCATCATCACTATTGTTTTTTGAGACTATCACGTCCAAGAACGGTAGGCTTTTTTCCTCCATTTCAAAGGTGAATCTGAGACCTATGTTGTTATGATTCAAAGATGTCATAAATCCCTGGAGGATTTTCCCATCAAAGCAGAAGTAATTGTTATTAAGGACAAAGTCCAAGAGGGTCACTAAGAATTGGTTGTGAGGGACAAATTGTTGGCCCCTCATACCTAAGAAATGTTGAACCCCCTGTATCCCATGTACATGTGAAATAGAGGAATACAATGATTCAACATCGATGCTTACCAGGAATGACCCTGGTTCAAGAGAGATCCCCTCGAGCCTCCATAAAAGGTCCATAGTGTCCCTGATGTAAGAGGGAAGCGAGACCACGAAGGGTCTCAGGATTTGGTCTAGATAGGTTCCTGCATTCTGACAGATGCTCCCTATCCCTAAGACTATGGGTCTCCCCTTTAGAGGTGCAATACCTTTGTGGACCTTCGGTAGGGAATAAAAGGTAGCCAAAACCGGGTGCTGAGGGAGGAGAAAAGAAAATTCATCCTGGCTAATAAGATTATCCATTTTAGCTTTGAACAGGATATTCTCCAAATCCCTCATACAACGTGTCGTAGGATTCTGCATTACTCGGGTATAGGTGGTCTGATCATCTAACAAGGCAAGGCACATATCTTTATACTTCTCCACATCCATTAAAACCACATTGCCTCCTTTATCAGAGGGCTTAAAGATGACAGTTTTGTCTGTTTCTAGGTTGTGGAGCGCTGTAATCTGTGCTTTACTAAGATTGTGCCTTGGCCGTGTCCCCGAAAGCTGTTTAATATCTCTAATGGCCAAGTTGAGGAAGACGTCTATTGTTGAGACGTCTCCCCCCACCGGTGCCATCCTCTTGCTGGGGTTCCTCAATTGTGTGAACGGACCCAAACCTCTGTCTGTCAGGGGTATAGTGTCTAAATCAGCCAATAACTGCACGTCCCGTATCATATCTATGGGAATCCCTAGGTCAGCTGCAGTTTTTTTGTCCTTTTGTTTGAAAAGCTTGTGCCACCTAAGTCTTCTAATAAATAAATGCAGATCTTTAACAGCATCAAATAGAGCAAAATCAGTGGTTGGTATAAAGGAAAGTCCTTTAGATAATACCGACATCTCTATGGGATTCAGGTGTCGACTGGACAAATTGATGACCTGTGGAGCTATTCCTTGTTGTAATTGTTGTAACTCCTCAATTGGTACGGGCGGTCTAAAAAAACGGGCCTCGGGGTAGAGGAGTGGTATCTACCTCCCCTTTGGTGACCTCTACTTCTTCCTCGTTGCCGTCCTCTAGATGAGCCGACCCTACCCTCAGTATCAGATAGGTCGGTTTCTGTGGAGGAAAATTCCGTCTCTCTGTCTTTTTTGCTGGGGCACGACAGGGGATTAGAAACAGGTCCCCGTCCCCTACAAATACTACCCTACAAACAGTGGACCCTCCCTGGGACCACGCCAAGCATCTACGTGGGGATCCCTCGTCCACAATTGGTGAGATCAAGCCAGTTTTTTATCTGAGCACGGTTTTCGGCATGAGCACTTTTATATTTTGGTTGTGTATTGTTTGTTCATTTTAAAGATCCGTAGTAAAAGTTATGTTTTAACATTTTGGGATATACTCTTCTAGCTGATCTTTCCTATACACCCAAGTAATTGTTTGGTTATTGTGTGGCATTTTGCTTTTCCATTTGGCACAGCGATATTCACACTGAAACTCCGGTTATAGTTGTGCATTAATATGAAAGACTGTGCACTGGAGGAAACTTCTAACACTGTTATCCATTATGCAATCAAACAAAAACAACAAAGAATGATAAGTAGGAAATAGTTAAGCACTTAAAGGTCTCCCGTTCCCTTTCTCAGCTCTTAGGGTACTGTCACACAGTGGCACTTTGATCGCTACGACGGTACGATCCGTGACGTTCCAGCGATATCCATACGATATCGCAGTGTCTGACATGCTACTGCGATCATGGACCCCGCTGAGAATCGTACGTCGTAGCAGATCGTTTGGAACTTTATTTCGTCGCTGGATCTCCCGCTGTCATCGCTGGATCGTTGTGTGTGACAGCGATCCAGCGATGCGTTCGCTTGTAACCAGGGTAAACATCGGGTTACTAAGCGCAGGGCCGCGCTTAGTAACCCGATGTTTACCGTGGTTACCAGCGTAAAAGTTAAAAAAAAAAAACGTACATACTCACATTCCGGTGTCCTTCAGGTCCCTTGCCGTCTGCTTCCCGCTCTGACTGACTGCCGGCTGAAAAGTAAGAGCAGATCACAGCGGTGACGTCACCGCTGTGATCTGCTTTCACTTTACGGCGGCACTCAGTCAGAGCGGGAAGCAGACGGCAAGGGACCTGAAGGACACCGGAATGTGAGTATGTACGGTTTTTTTTTTTTACTTTTACGCTGGTAACCAGGGTAAACATCAGGTTACTAAGCGCGGCCCTGCGCTTAGTATCCCGATGTTTACCCTGGTTACCCGGGACCTCGGCATCGTTGGTCGCTGGAGAGCGGTCTGTGTGACAGCTCTCCAGCGACCACACAACGACTTTCCAACGATCACGGCCAGGTCGTATCGCTGGTCGTGATCATTGGAAAGTTGCAGAGTGTGACAGTACCCTTATGTTTTAGCTTTCAGTTTGCTCACAAACCTCTTAGATTAGCAATTCTAGAGTTTACAAGTCCAACTACAAGGGTAAACAGTAAATATCACCACATGTATAGTATGTTACATGATGCAATCTGTCTTAAATAAGCATTCCCATCAAGTTTTTTATGCAATCACCATATTATATATCGCTGTGTACTTGCAATTACTCATTTTGCCTTTCTACCCAACTAATTCTTCTCTGTTCTTTGCTCTATGTAGAAACAGAAAGTCTATTTTCCCTACAGTTATCATTCCCATCTTCAACTCCTGACCCCGCTGCTCCCTTCTACCCCCTGCCATGGAATTTTGCAATGACTTAAAACTCATACAGGGAAAATTAATATATAGAGCTTAGAAGGATTTTGCTAGCCAGATTTTAACCACATGATGTCATAAACCTAATTGAAAACAGAAGAATTATCTTGGTAAAAAGGCAAAATGAGCAATTGTAAGTGCATAGCGCTATATACAATGATGATTGCAATATATTAATTGGATACAAATTTTGATGGGAGTGCTTCTTTAAGAAATAGAAATTAGAATTTGGATAAATTGAAAGAATATTATTGCTGTACTTTAACTTAAATGACATTCACATTGAAATGTGAACATTTTTATGGTGGAAACGTAAATATGGTTTTATTCATCTGTATAAGAAATACATTTCAAATGTACAAATATGTTAACTACCATCTGTTTGCAGAATGACAACACATTCACAATTAGAGACACTAATTGATTTCTGAAATGAGTATGTAAAAAAATAAGCATCGGTTTAGGTGTTCTGACTTAAATAGGATCAAATTACTTTGTAATTAAAAAATTGCAAAAAAACCCTTCATTTATGCTTCTGCAATTAAGCAGGATTCCGCCAAAAATGAAAAACTGACCATAAATTAGATAAATAGAAGTTATCAGAGTAGTTTTTTTTTTTTCTATTCAGACATGTAAAAGAAACAAGATGAAAGTAATTGGTCTGTCACTTTTTAATTATCTCTCCAAAAATTTGTGACACTGTTACTTTGCCAGCAATTTTTCCAAAAATGTATTTGCTGTTTTTCAACAGTTATTGGGAAATTTCTTGACCACCAATTTTGCTAAACTTCCTGTCAATATTGCAACACATGGAAAAGGATACCAATATCTCTGTAAATCAGTCACAATTACAGCATTTTGGCTTTTTCTGTAACTTTTGGTTTAGTAATATTGTACCAATTTATGTTTTGAATACAGATTTCCATTAAATAATGACATGTGACATACTACTTTTGTGTACTCAGGCAAACTTTAATGGCTTAATACGTTTTTGCCATTTTCTGGAACTCTATCTTCACACTGGTTAACTAGTTTGCCAATGAAACAAAAAGTCTAATTTTTTTATGAATTGTTTTGGCATAATCATCAATATATTTACATATGCATGTCTTTAAGCGAAATAATTTCTATATAGATATTATTTTCATTTCCTCTGTTTCATCTTTCAAAACAATAATTTTGGATACCCAAAAATGTTTGCAGTATGCAAATACGAGATTAAAAAAATCTGTGAAATATCAGGCAAAAAAACAATGGTGTCATAAAGCATAGCAATCATGACATATTCTAAAAGTGATAAATTTAAATGTCAATTATGTAGGTGAGATGTTAGGACACAGTAACAAATGTAAGCTCTGAAATAAATAACATTTAATTGATTTCTTTTTATGTTATAAAATAAATTAAATTGCAGAATAACAACAATATATACATTGCCATTCAGGATACAGTCAGCAGTAAAACTAATTTTTATAAAAAAAATACATATTTAGATTTATATTTTGCAGATATATTTGATAAGCTATCCATAGGATAGGTTATCAATAGGAGATTGGTTGGACACCCTGTGCTGCCACTGATTAGCCGTTTTTTGCTTTGAAAGAGATGTAAACACTTTGAACAGAGCTGCTGTGTGCAGCTACATACAAAGAATAATGGCTGCTGCTTCCTCTTGCTGCCTGTTGCAGCATAGTGCCTCCTATTTTGAATTGAAGTTGTACTGCAGTAGTCAACCTTTAAAGTGTTTTCATCCAGCCACTGCCAGAGTAAAAAGCAGATGATCTGTGGAGGTTCAGGATGTCGGACCCCTATTGATTCAACATTGATAATCTATCCTGCAAAAAGTTCATCAAATACCTATGTCGGGACATGCCCTTTAACCAATTCGTTCTATATGATGTACAGTTACATCCTTTGTCATATCAGTGACTTTCGTGTGAGCTCACACACTGAGCCCACATTTTTCCCATCAAATGATGGCTGATAGGATGGCTAACAGTGGAATTTAACAGGTTATAAAAAAATTCCAATATCTGATGATCTACAGGAACTCAATCAAATCCATTATCATTAAATGGAAAGAACATGGTACTACAACAAACTTGCAAAGACAAGGCTGCCCACCAAATCTCTCCCCTCAGGCAAAGAGGTAATTAATCAGAGAGGCAGCAGAGAGACAAAAAGTAGCTCTGAAGAAGCTGCAGAGTTCACAAGCAGAAACTGGAGTATTTGTCCATACGACCAAAATAAGCCATACCCTCAATAGAGATGGCCTTATGGAAGAGTGGGCAGAAAAAACCTTTACTTCCAGAAAAAAATTGTAAGGCTCGTTTCAGTTTTCCAAGGGACATGGGAGACTCCTTATAAGTGTGGATGAAGGTGCTGAGGTCAGATGAGACCAAAATTAAACTTTGACCACCAAGGTAATTACTATGTCTGGTGAAAACCCACACAGCTCAACACCTCAAGAACACAATTTTTCTGCAGCCACGACAGGGAAAATTGTCCAATTTGAGAAGAAGATGGATGATGTGAAATACAAGGATATTCTTGAGCAAAATATGTTTCAGTCTGTCAGAGTTTTGAGATTTGGATGGAGGTTCACCTTCCAACAAGACAAGGACCTAAGGCATACTTCTAAAGCAGCACTCGAGTGGTTTAAGGGGACACGTGTAAATGTTTTGGAGTGGCCTATTCAAAGCCCAGACCTTAATCTACTTGAGAATCTGAGGTGAGACATGAAGATTGCTGTTCACCAGAGGAAACTATCTCTCTTGAAGTAGTTGGAGCAGTTTTGCCTTGAGGAAGGGGCAAACATCCTAGTGGCAAGATGTGTGAAACTCATAGAGCCTTATCCAAATTGATTTGGATACTGACTTTAGGGGGGTCAATAGATATGCACACTGAAGTTTTCTGTAATTTTGTCATATTTGTTGTTTGCTTCATAATAAAAAGAAAAACAAATGTTCACAGTTGTAGGCATGTTCTTTACATGAACTGATGCATACCCTAAAAAAAAACTGTGAAATTATTATAATTTTACATGACCATAGGAAATCATGATTTTAGCTATAAAGTCCCATTAAATGTCTATTAAATAAATACAGTAAAATATATTTAAAAAGTTTGCAAAAATTTGAAAAAAGCCCACAAACGATCAAATCACTCGTTTTGCCTCAATAAAAACAAAAAAAAATAAAAACCCAAAATGCACATATTTGTTATTGCTGCTTTCATAAAAATGTATCAAAATATAAAATAATCAGATTGGTAAACAGCATAATCAGAAACAATTGAAATACAAACAAAACATCCTATTTACCACAAAATAGTATCAATAATAATATCCACACAGAATGTAAAAAATAATCCCTCACATAGCCCCATATTCCAAAAAAATAAAAACCTTGCAGGTCCTGTAAACAAGTAACACAGGGAAATTGTTTTTTTTTTCACAAATTTCAACATTTAATTCACCACTTACTTTAAATGTTTGGTATCTATATAATCATACTGACCTGGAGAATCATAATGAAAGGTCAGTTTTACCGTATAGTGAACATGGCAAATAAAAAAAACAAAAACAATTGTGGAATTGCAATTATTTTGCAATTTCAACGCACTTGAAAATATTTGCTGCTTTCCAATGCATCACATGATAAAATTAATGGTTTCATTAAAGAATATAGCTCATCCCGCCAAAAAAAAACACCCTCATACGGTTGTATGGACTGCTAAATTCAGGGCCTCTTTGCCAACATCACACTGGTCTCAGCTGAGGTAGTGAAAACTTGCTGACAGATTCCCTTTAACAATGTGTCAGCTCTCGTGAACTGTGCATGGGTCTCATATCCTATCACTGCAGTAAAATTATGAAATCTTCATTTTTGTATGATATGTAGAGGCAGAGCAAGCTTCTCCTACAGGTTGCCCACCTCACAATGTGGGGCCCATCCAGAGTGATAGTCATTCCTAACTATGTTGGTGTATGTATAATGTGGATATAGTTAAACCCATTAGTAAAGCAGGGAGCTCTCACTCTGTGTATTGTAAGTTGCAGGTCAATTTAGGCATGGGCATGTAAAGAATGTCAACATCCCAGCATCGTTGACCCTTCAACTGTGCAGGGACACTAAGGGTACCGTCAGTGATAATAAACTGTAAGGGTACCGTCACACAGTGCCATTTTCATCGCTACGACGGCACGATTCGTGACGTTCTAGCGATATCGTTACGATATCGTTGTGTCTGACACGCTACTGCGATCCGGATCCCCGCTGAGAATCGTACGTCGTAGCAGATCATTTGAAACTTTCTTTCGTCGTCTAGTGTCCCGCTGTGGCGGCATGATTGCATCGTGTGACACAGGTTGTATACGATGTGCGCACAGTAACCAACAGCTTCTACATCGCAAATACGTCATGAAATTATCGCTCCAGCGCCGTGTATTGCAACGTGTGACCGCGGTCTACGACGCTGGAGCGATAATCATACGACGCTGCAACGTCATGAATCGTGCCGTCGTAGCGATGAAAATGGCACTGTGTGACGGTACCCTTACAGTTTATTATCACTACAATGGAGTTTGCACATGATGCCTTGAAAGTTTTAAAAGGTTGGAAGGGATCAATGGATTAAAATGTAACTGTGTGCATGTAAAGAGGTAACCAGATAAGATTGATGTAATGTTACGAAACTGCAGCAGAGAACTAGGAGAGAAGGGGGAAAGCTGACCCTGCACTGAGACTAGGCTGATACCTTACGATGGAGTGGGCGACCCATTCCTTGTGAATAGACCCACCGACGATCCTGGTCTAAACTCAGAGGAGACCTATAGATAAGGGGAAGGAGGTCCCTAAAAGATCTAAGGTTTGGGCACAAAAAACAGGTCACCTCCTAAATAGGAAAATGCAGAGAAGGCTGCAGGAACAAACAGAAACAAAAGATAGCAGAACCAGAGATCCCAGAACTGCACAATATCAAACACAGAAAGCTGTCTAAGCACCTAGCCAGAACTCTTGTGGATTAACACTGTTGTCCAGCAAGGAATGGGAGGCAGGTGCTGGGTAATAAAGGGTGATACAATCACCTGACCAAGAAACCAGGGGGAAAATACCAGCAGCCAGAAAACCACAACAAGATGGTGGATGGTCAAAACAAAACAGATTCTAACATGTACTTCAGAATGGGCACTGTATATAGAGGACCTAAGATGAGTAATTTAATAAAGGATGGTGCTGTATATATAGAAGAAGATCAATGTACTACAGAGTGGGACAGTATGTACATGAAAAGAGATATTTACTGATTAATAGGGCTGGATAAGTAAGAGAAATGATGTACTGCAGGATAGGGTTGCATAAAGAGGATGTGACTGATATACTGCAGAATGGGGATGTATGTACATGAGTAGTGTTGAGCATTCCGATACCGCAAGTATCGGGTATCGGCCGATACTTGCGGGTATCGGAATTCCGATACCGAGATCCGATACTTTTGTGGTATCGGTATCGAAACAACATTAATGTGTAAAATAAAGAATTAAAATAAAAAATATTGCTATACTCACATCTCCGACGCAGCCTGGACCTCACCGAGGGAACCGGCAGCGTTGTTTGCTTAAAATGCGCGCTTTTACTTCCTTCCATGATGTCACGGCTTGTGATTGGTCGCGTGCCGCCCATGTGGCCGCGACGCGACCAATCACAGCAAGCCGTGACGTAATTTTCAGGTCCTCAATGCCTAATTCTAGGCATTCATGATTTTAAAATTACGTTCCGGCTTGTGATTGGTCGCGTCGCGGTCACATGGGCGACGCGACCAATCACAAGCCGTGACGTCACGGGAGGCAGGAGACGCGCGCATTTTTAAAATTATGTCACGGCTTGTGATTGGTTGCATGCCGCCCATGTGACCGCGACGCGACCAATCACAGCAAGCCGTGACGTAATTTCAGGTCCTGATGCCTATTTCTGCATTCAGGACCTGAAATTACGTCACGGCTTGCTGTGATTGGTCGCGTCGCGGTCACATGGGCGGCACGCAACCAATCACAAGCCGTGACGTAATTTTAAAAATGCGCGCGTCTCCTGCCTTCCGTGACGTCACGGCTTGTGATTGGTCGCGTCGCCCATGTGACCGCGACGCGACCAATCACAAGCCGGAACGTAATTTTAAAATCATGAATGCCTAGAATTAGGCATTGAGGACCTGAAAATTACGTCACGGCTTGCTGTGATTGGTCGCGTCACGGCCACATGGGCGGCACGCGACCAATCACAAGCCGTGACATCATGGAAGGAAGTAAAAGCGTGCATTTTAAGCAAACAACGCTGCCGGTTCCCTCGGTGAGGTCCAGGCTGCGTCGGAGAGGTGAGTATAGCAATATTTTTTATTTTAATTCTTTATTTTACACATTAATATGGATCCCAGGGCCTGAAGGAGAGTTTCCTCTCCTTCAGACCCTGGGAACCATCAGGGATACCGTCCGATACTTGAGTCCCATTGACTTGTATTGGTATCGGGTATCGGTATCGGATTAGATCCGATACTTTGCCGGTATCGGCCGATACTTTCCGATACCGATACTTTCAAGTATCGGACGGTATCGCTCAACACTATACATGAGTTGAGGATAGGGCTGCATATAAAAGAAATGAGTGATATACTGTAGGATAGTGATGTATGTACATGAGTTGAGTGATGTACTCAGAGGTGAATCTAAGGGGACAGCCGGGGCATCTGCCCCAGGCACAGCTGGCAGGGGGGCACAGTCGGGCCACCTAATAAGGTGGTATGCAGTGTCTCCCTCGGTGGCTGCATTCTGCCACCCTGCAGACTGAGAGTCGGCTCCCAGAGACATGGGTGGACATACCACATGTGCAGGGATCTGTCCTGCTTCCTGCCCGTTCTTCTTCTCTCTCACACAAACAGCAGCGCCGCTGGATGACATCATAATTCTGCGGCTGGCTGTGCCAGAGAGAGGAAGCTGCTGACAGTAATGATTCAGCTGTGGGAGAGTGTGCGGACATGTGAGAGGTGCTGTGTGTGTTGTGTGTGTGCATGCATGCATAGTGCTGTGGGGGATTGTGCAGAGCGGTAAATGGTGTTGTGTGTGTAGAGGAAGGAGAGGGCAATGATTGGTTGATGGAGAAGGCAATGATGGAAATGGTGGGGGAGGAAATGAATGATGTGGTGAAAAGGGCAATGATGGGGTGGTGGGGGAGGAGGAAATGATGGAGGTGGTGGAATGGGCAATGATGGTGGTGGGGAAGAATGCAATGATGGTGATGGGGAGGAGGAAATGATAAAGGTGGTGGAAAAGGCAATAATGGGGAGTGGAGGGGAGGAAATGATGGAGGTGGTGGAATGGGCAAGGATGGTGGTGGAAAGGACAATGATGGTGGTGGTTGAAAGGACAATGATGGTGGTGGTGGGGAAGGAGAAAATGATGGAAGTGGGGGAGAAGGCAATGATGGTGGTAATTGAAAAGACAATGATGGGAATGGTGAGGAAGGAGGCAATGATGGGGTGTTGGAGGAGAAGGCTGTGATGGTGGTGGTGGAAAGGGCAATGATGGAGGTGATGGAGAGGGAAATGACGGGGTGGTAGGGGAGAAAGCAATGATTGAGGTGGTGGGCAGTGCAATGATGGGGTGGTGGGGAAAAAGCAATGATGGAGATGGAAAGAACAATGATGGTGGTGGGGAGAATGCAATGATGGTGGTGGAAAGAGCAATAATGGGGGTGGTGAGGGAGGAGGAAATGATGGAGGTGGTGAAGAGGGCAATGATGGGGTGGGGTAGAGGACAATAATGGGATGAGGGGGTAGGAGGACAATGAGGGGTGTTGGGGATTGGGATGGGAGGAAGGGGTACTTATAAAGGTCTTAGGAACAGGGGAGGTGGAGGAAGACATTATTATCGCTTACTATGTCTAACACAGTCCCATAGAGTGTACATACTTATTATGTATAACACAGTCCCATAGTGTATAGTGCACTCACTTATTATATATAGCACAGTCCCTTAGTATATAGTGTACTCACTAATTCTGTAAAGCACCATGCTTAGTTACATAGTTTCATCTTTTATCATGTATAATACCATCCCTTGTTAAGGACCATTCTCTCTAGTTATATATGGTGCCGTCCCTTATTATATAGCTTTCTCTGCTGCTATGTACAGTGCTGTCTCTTACATAGTGTATTCTTGGTATTTTGTTATTCACAGTGCCCTCTTTTATTGCATAGTCCCCTCTCCTTTTAGATATAAAATGACTGCTAATGGAGGAGCCGGTGACCAGATGACCAGTCCATCAGCTCCTCCATTAGAAAAGAAGCTTTCCCATGCTCCATCAGCCATCATTGCATTATACAGCTAACAAGAGAGGACGGTATGTAATAAAATCAGGGCTCTTTATGATCCAATATGTAAGGGATGGTACTGTACATAACAAGAGAGAGCATTGTATAATAAGGGACGGCAATATACATAATAAATATATACACGTGTATGTGTGGGTGGATATATATATATATATATATATATATATATATATATATATAGCCTTTTGCCACAAAAGGAGGGGGGTCCAGACACATTTCTTGCACAGGGGCACAAAGCTGTCAGTGTCTCCCCTGCCCAGGAATCAATTGTACTCGCATCTTACAGAAGTGAGTACAATTGAGGCTCTGACTGTCGGGTCAGAGCTAGGGTTGAGCGAAACGGGCCGACCATTTTCAGAAGTCGCCGACTTTTGGCAAAGTCGGGTTTCATGAAACCCGACCCGACCCCTGTGTGGGGTCGGCCATGAGGTCGGCGATCTTCTGAATCTGGTATCGGGATTCCGATACCGAGTTCCGATATGTTTGCGATATCGGAAATCGGTATCAGAATCCACATTTAAGTGTAAAATAAAGAATTAAAATAAAAAATATTGATATGCTCACCTCTCCGACGCAGCCTGGACATCGCAGCTGGTAACCGGCATCTTCCATTCCTAAAAATGGCGCTTGAAAGACCTTTCGAATGCTTCACGGCTTGTGATTGGTTGCGGCGGCCCACGTGACCGCTGAGCGACCAATCACAAGCCGGTGACGTTATTCTCAGGTCCTGTTCTGGTTCTCAGGTACACGAGAATTAGGTCACGGCTTGTGATTGGTCGCTAAGCGGTCACGTGGGCCGCCGCGACCAATCACAAAGCCGTGACGTCATTGGAAGGTCCTTCACGCGTTCATTCTTAAGAAGGAAGGCTGCCGGAAAGAAGCCGAGGGTGAGTATATTCCTATTAGGTATATACTCACCCTCGTACATGCCCTGCTTCTTTCCGGCAGCCTTCCTAAGCCGTGACCTAATTCTCATGTACCTGAGAAACAGAACAGGACCTGAGAATAACGTCACCGGCTTGTGATTGGTCGCTCAGCGGTCACGTGGGCCGCCGCGACCAATCACAAGCCGCGAAGCATTCGAAAGGTCTTTCAAGCGCCATTTTTAGGAACGGAAGATGCCGGTTACTACCAGGGCGCGCCAGAGGGTGAGTATATAACATTTTTTTATTTTAATTCTTTATTTTACACGTAAATATGGATCCCAGGGCCTGAAGGAGAGTTTCCTCTCCTTCAGACCCTGGGAACCATAGTATCCTATTGCACTGCATTGGGTTTCGCGTTTCGGCCGACCCCGACCCCGACTTTTTTATAGGATCGGCCGATTTCACTCGACCCGACTTTTGAGAAAATCGGGTTTTGTGAAACCCGACCCGATCCTATAAAAATAAAAGTCGCTCAACCCTAGTCAGAGCGATACGAGCAGCACGATCAGTTGATGTGAGCATGCTGCTGATGTCACTCTGTGCTGCAGAGGCGAACACTGGTGGTAAGTGCTCCAGTGGAGCTGAAGACACCGAAGATTAAGTGCACAGGGGGACAATTTGAGTGGGCATGAGGGGATTTATTATGTGTGGGGAGAATTTGAGTGAGGATAGGGGGATTTATTATGTGTGGGGAGAATTTGAGTGAGGATAGGGGGATTTATTATGTGTGGGGAGAATTCGAGTGGTGATGGGGGATTTATTGTGTGTCGGGAGAATTTGAGTGGGGATGGGGGAATTTATTGTGTGTGGGGAGAATTTGAGTGGAGATGGGGAATTTATTATGTGTGGCGAGAATTGGAGTGGGGATGGGGGTGTATAATGTGTGTGGGGAGAATCCGAGTGGGGATGGGGGATATATTGTGTGTGGGTAGAATTTGAGTGGGGATGGCGGATTTATTATGTGTGGGGAGAATTGGAGTGGGGATGGGGGTGTTTAATGTGTGTGGGGAGAATTGGATTGGGGATGGGGGATTTAATGTGTGTGGAGATTTGGAGTGGAGATGGGGTTATTTATTGTGTGTGGAGAGATTTGTAGTGATTATGTTTGATTTAATATGTGGGGGAGATTTGAGGACACAAAATGAAGAGCAAAGGGGGAGTTGGGGGCATATAGGGTATGATGAAACAGTACAGGGGAATGGGGGTCATATATGAGGAAACAGTATGGAGGAATGGGGGCATGTATGATAAAACAGTATGGGGGAATGAGGGTATGTATGAGGAATAAAACAGTATGGGGGGAATGAGGGCATGTATGAGGAAATAGTACTGGGGAATGGGGGGCATGTATGAGGAAATAGTATGGGGGAATGGGGGCATATATGAGGAAACTGTATGGGGATGGGTGCAGACACAGTATGGGGAGTCAGGTGAGCAGGCAGTATAGAAATTGAGGGGGTAAATATATGAGGAGACAGTATGGTGAACAGGGGGATGTGAGATGAGACAGTATGAGGAAGGAGGGGAATAGTGTGAGGAGACAGTATGGGGGAGAAAAGTGAGTGGGTGCTGAATAGGAACTGAGTAGTGGGGGCGTTGCATTTTGAGACAGTGTAAGGGCACAGCCAGGAGGGGACAGTATACCAAGGAGGGGGAGTGTGATGAGAGTACAGTATAAATACTGGGCCCTCTAGGGGTGACACAGTATGAGAGGAGAAGGCCGGTATGGAAAGGAGAAGTCAGTGTAAAGAGCATGTACCATAAGAGGGACAGTGTGGTGGTCATATTTTGTGCAGACAATATAGTGAGGGGCAATTTTTTATTCAGGGGCATTATAATGACACTTCTATCTTTAAAGGCATCATGTGGAGATTTTCTGCAAAAGAGCAGAGAAGATGGAAGTCTGCAGAGACTAGCTGT
This sequence comes from Ranitomeya variabilis, assembly GCF_051348905.1. Taxonomy (NCBI): domain Eukaryota; kingdom Metazoa; phylum Chordata; class Amphibia; order Anura; family Dendrobatidae; genus Ranitomeya; species Ranitomeya variabilis. The sequence continues at coordinate 725,468,389 of NC_135233.1, forward strand.
GGATGAGAAAACTCATCATGGGGTCTGGACAAGATGAAGAAAGGGAGAACGACTCCAGAGACGACGTCAACTATAAGGTACCTGGATATAATTGTTATTTGTGATACTTACTAATTCTCATGCTTTTATTTATGTTAGCAGCATTAAAGGGAATGTCCAGGTTTGTAATGAGACTGCAGTCATTATTTGTGACTGTAGACTTCTGAGTTCTCACAGTGTGCACTGCACGCTGTCAGGATTCTCTCATGCTGGTGATTTACACACATGCAGTCTTGCGCTGACTAGACATGCGTGGCCTCATTTAATGAAAATGAACTGAGCGAGGCTGGGCACGTCTAGTTGGAATGTGGTCAGAGGGATATAAATCACATACTTGTGCTGACATAACTGTCCACCGGCAAGGGAGAGTCATGAAAGTGTGCAGTGCATTAGTTGAGAATTCAGAAGCCTGCAATGTCAGGATTCAGCTCTGCAGATTCCAGCAGTCATCACATGGACACTTCACTAATATGCGACTTTCATACATATGATAATGTGACAATGAGCTTCTCTTCCTGCTTCACTCAGTTTTTCACCGAACACTGAGAGCATTAGGGAGAGCAGCTTGTGGGTACATCCTCTTGGGAGGGGGGCGCCAAAATGAATTCTTGCCCCGGGTGCCAGAAAACCTTGATACACCTCTGGATGTACTGCATGATGTGACAGTATATAGAGGAGTAATGTATTGCAGGATATGGCTATATATAGAAGAAAGGAGTGACAAACTGCAGGATAAGGCTGTACTACAGCAGTGGTGAGAAGTAGAGTTGAGCGACTTTTACTTTTTTCGGATCGAGTCGGGTTTCGCGAAACCCGACTATGTCAAAAGTCAGGTCGGGTGAAATCGGACGATTATTGTGTAAAGTCGGGGGCCGACTGAAACCCGAAACCCAATGCAAGTCAATGGGGAATCAAAGTCGGCAGTGAGTGGAGGACAGGAAAACACCTACAGTGCCCATTTTAATGCTAACAACATAAATTCTTATTACTGAAGCTTGTCAATCTTAATTGACTTTATAATAATAGTTAGGCATTGAAAACTGGGGGTCATTTGGCTAAAGTTGTGGGGGGGTAGGGCTGGCTCAAGTTTTTCGTGGGCCCAGGAAACGAGGAATACGTCATGGCTGTGGAGCAGGGAGAGGTAAGTATTTCAACTTTGCAAGTACTGTGATTCTGAGCAAGCAGTGGGGGCCCACTCATTAGCACTGGCACAGGGCTCCTCATAGTACGGCGGTGTGTTTGACGGCGGGTGGCGCCTACCACCGGCAGAGACACTTTTGTATACTATGAGGGGCCCTGTGCCAGTGACGTCTCCAATGAGTATGCCCCCCTACCTGATGAAGGAACCTGAACTTTCATCTGCACCTTCCTCTTTGTCCCCGTGTAAGGTGGTATAGTATGCGGGAAGGGGAACCTGACTTTCAGCAGGGTCAGATTCTGGCTGTGTAGAGTGCAAGAGGAATGCAGTGGTCTGGGTCAATGAACCAGCAGACTCATCTAGCAGTGGCTGGGCAATGGACAGGATGAGGAGGAGACACAGATATAGGCCCAAATAATAAAGTGGGCTAAATGCAGTTCAAAATTGGTAACATAACTAACCAGGCGGCATTGCTTTGTTCAGCGGAGGACAACTGTAATGAGAGGCTGACACAGTGAGTAGGCCCGATAAGTAAGTAGGCTAAATGCAGTTCAAAATTGGTAACAGGACTACACTAGCGGCATTGCTTTGTTCAGCGGAGGACAACTGTAATGAGAGGCTGACAAAGTGAGTAGGCCCAAATAAGTAAGTAGGCTAAATGCAGTTCAAAATTGGTAACAGGACTAACCAGGCGGCATTGCTTTGTTCAGTGGAGGACAAATGTAAGGAATGGCTGACACAGTGAGTAGGCCCAAATAAGTAAGTAGGCTAAATGCAGTTCAAAATTGGTAACAGGACTAAACTGGCGGCATTGCTTTGTTCAGCGGAGGACAACTGTAAGGAGTGGCTGACACAGTGAGTAGGACAAAATAAGTAAGTAGGCTAAATGTCTGTCAACATTTTTTTCATAAATAAACAGGTGGCATAGCTAGGTACAGGGGTGGGCTCCTCTGCTGAGTAGCAGACAGTGGTAGTAGGCACAAAGTATTAACTGGTCTAAATGGAGGCCAGGGCCCCTGTATATTTTAACTATCATCTATCATTTCAACAAATTTGTATTGGCAGTGCCATTGAAGGATTTATCAGCACAGACTACACTGTGGTGGAGCAGGGAGAGGTAAGTATTGCAAGTGGTAGAGCACTGTTCGACCAGGGGGGAACACTCTCTCGTGGGCGGCGGTACTGGCACGGGGCCCCTCATATTACGACGGTGTGTCTGATGTTGGTTGTGCACCACCACCGTCACAGACAATTCATTGTACTATGAGGGACCCTGTGCCAATGCCGTCGCCCAAGAGTGGGCACACCCACCTGTCCAGGCAAACGGCACTCGCACGGGTGCTTGCGCCAGGTGGTGACCACGGCCCTGTGGGGGGGTAGTCAGCCCATTTAGGGAGGTATAAAAATGGCCTATGGTGGACATTCAGCAGCTGCAAATGGAGCAATTGGAGAAGTCAGTAAGAGGAGGCCAAAAGCAAGACATTTTTCAGGCAAGCTACATGTCAGCATGGGAAGGTGGGGCCAAATAATTTGAAATCCATAATTGGTTCATTTTAATGAAGGTTAGATCATCAACATTTCGGGTAGCCAGACGTGTCCTTTTTTCGGTCAGTATTGAACCAGCAGCACTGAATACTCTTTCTGATAGCACAGTAGCAGCAGGGCATGTGAGCTCGAACAATGCATATTCTGCCAATTCAGGCCAGGTGTCTATTTTAGATGCCCATTAATCAAAGGGTAATGACCTGTGAGGGAGAACATCGATAAGGGTGGAAAAGTAGTTAGTAAAAACTTGAAAAATGCTGTCTCCTGTCACTTTGTATCGAAGCAGCAGTACCTATCGTGTCAGGAGTCGTTGCGAAATCACTCCACAACCTGGTCATAAAACCCCTCTGTCCAACGCCACTTCTGATTTGTGCACCTCTAACACTTCTGCCATGTTGCCCACTATGGCTCGTGTGAGAACCATCACCGCTGCTGTGTGCTGGGAATGCCTGAACCAAACGGTCTACAAGAGTTGCTTGTTGGTAGCCAATATTTGCTCAAGGTTCTCATGTGGCATGATATTTTGTAATTTTTCTTTATATCGTGGATCCAGGAGGCAGGCCGACCAGTAATCGTCATCGGTCATCAATTTGATAATGCGGGGGTCCCTTTTTAGGATACGCAAGGCATACTCAGCCATGTGGGCCAATGTTCCAGGTGTCAATTCACAGCTTGTGCTGGGTTGAGGAGCACTTTCTTGCAAATTAACATCACTTGTGTCCCGCAAAAACCCTGTACCTGACCTTGCAATGCCACCAGTTTCTATTGCCCCCTGAGAAGCATCCTCCTTTCCCATAAATATTCATCCCCATCATCCTCCTCCTCCTCCTCTTTGTCTGCCACCTCGTCCAGGAGAGTTCCCTGAGCTGACAATGGCTGACTGTCATCAAGGCTTCCCTCCTCTTCAGCGGCAGACACCTGCTCCTTAATGTGCGTCAAACTTTGCATCAGCAGATGCATTAGTGGGATGCTCATGCTTATGATGGCGTCATCTGCACTTACCTGCATTCCTCAAAACACTGAAGGACTTGACAGAGGTCTTGTAGCTTCAACCACTGCACACCAGACAACTCCATGTCTGCCATCCAAGTGCCTGCCCGTGTATGTGTATCCTCCCACAAATAAATTACAGCACGCCTCTGTTCGCACAGCCTCTGAAGCATGTGCAGTGTGGAGTTCCACCTTGTTGCAACGTCGATTATTAGGTGGTGCTGGGGAAGATTCAGCAATCGCTGATGGTTCAGCATACGGCTGGAGTGTACCGGCGACCGGCGGATGTGCGAGCAAAGTCTTCGCACCTTCAGGAGCAGGACTAGTAACCCCGGATAATTTTTCAGGAAGCACTGCACCACCAGGTTCAAGGTGTGAGCTAGGCAAGGTATGTTTTTCAGTTCTGAAAGGGCTATGGCAGCCATAAAATTCCTTCCGTTATCACTGACTACCTTGCCTGCTTCAAGATGTACACTGCCCAGCCATGACTGAGTTTCTTGCTGCAAGTACTCGGCCAGCACTTCTGCGGTGTGTCTGTTGTCACCCAAACAGTTCATTTGTAACACAGCCTGCTGACGCTTACCACTAGCTGTTCGATAATGGGACACCTCGTGTGCAACACTGGCAGCTGCGGGTGGAGTGGTCATGCGACTGCGCTCTGTGGACGAGCTTTCGCTTCTGGAGGAGGAGGAGGGGTGGCGAACGCCTAAAGCCAACTGTTTCCTAGACCGTGGGCTAGGCAGAACTGTCCCACTATGGCTGTCCCAGTGGACCCTGCATCCACCACATTAACCCAGTGTGCCGTGATGGACACGTAATGTCCCTGGCCATGCCTACTGGTCCATGCATCTGTTGTGACTTGCACCTTTCCACTAACTGATTGCCTCAGTGCATGGACAATGCAGTCTTTGACATGCTGGTGGAGGGCTGGGATGGCTTTTATTGCAAAGAAGTGCTGACTGGGTAGGTCATAGCGTGGTACTGCATAGGCCATCAGGTCTTTGAAAACATCGCTTTCAACCAACCGGTAGGGCATCATCTCTAACAAGAATAGTCTAGCAATGTGGGTGTTCAAACCCTGTGTACGCGGATGAGAGGGTGAGTACTTTCTTTTCCTAACGAGAGTCTCTTGTAGGGTGAGCTGGACTGGAAAGCTGATTATGGTAGAATTAGCGGTGGTGGCGGTGGTGGACATGGTGGATTGAGAGACGGTTGGTGATGGTATTCTTGATGTTGGCCTATATACAGTGTTTCCTACCAATAACCTTATGATTCCCTGACTGCTTTGGCCTTGCGACGATACCTCCACATTTGCTGCTGGTGGTGTCCTAACCAGTGGGCTTACAGTGAGGGAAGCAATGTAGCGTTGCTGACTAACTTCATTCTGAGCAGGTGCACCAACAGTACGTGACGTTTGGTGGTTAGTTCAGGCTTGCAAGTGCACGCGGGTTAAATGTCTATGCATGCACGTTGTATTTAAATTTTGAAGATTCTTCCCTCTGCTAAAGGTCTTTGAGCATTTCTTACAGATAACTTTGCACTGATCATTTGGATATTGGTTAAAAAATTGCCACACTGCACTCTTCCTACTATCGAATACCTTTTCAGGCATTGCACGCTATGCTACTTTCACCGGATGGCCACGCTGTCCTAAAACTGTTTTTGTTTTTGACACACGTTTTTGGCCTGATACTGGCCTGCCAGATGACAGCTGTTGCGATGTAGATGGCCGCTGCGGATTATCCTCCTCCGATTCTAAACTACTGGCAGCGGCACCCTCTTCCCCCAATGGCTGCACATCTGGGTCTACAACTGGGTCATCTATCACCTCCTCTTCAATGTCATGTGCACCTTCCTCTGTGTCACCGTGTCAGGTGCTATAGCATTCGGGACGGGGCACCATAGTCTCATCAGGGTCAGACTCTGGCTCAGTAAACTGCGAGGGCAATGTTGTGATCTGAGTCAATGGAACAGCATAATAATCTAGCTGTGGCTGTGCATCAGTGCACTCCATGTCCGATTCATCTTGTAATGGGCAGTTAACAATTTCCCTTTCTAACCCAGGCACGGGATGTGTAAAGAGCTCCATGGAGTAACCTGTGGTGTCGCCTGACGCATCCTTCAATTTTGGTTTGGGTGAAGGACACAAGGAAACGTCTTGTTCCTGACCGGGAGCATCCACTGACGACTGACTCGCTGCTTTTATATTTTGAACTTTCTGAAGAGGAGGAGAAAGAGATAGGGGCTGAGTCAGCAAGGAAAGCCAAAACTTTTTCCTGCTGCTCCGGCTTTAAAAGTGGTTTTCCTACTCCAAGATAAGGGAGCCTTCGAGGCCTTGTGTAGCCAGACAATGACGCCGGCTCAACACTTCCAACCTTAGGTGCTATTTTGCTTTTCCCACTACCACCAGATGCTCCACCACCACCACTACCATCAGTACCAGCTGGCAACAAACGCCCTCGGCCTCTTCCACCAGGCTTCCTCATTTTGGGGAAAATGTAACCAAATTAACAACCGTTATATGGCACTGTAAAACAAGGTAGAAGGTGTATATAAACTTGTTGAGAATTTAAATCTCCATTTTATTTTGTGGAGACTGAACCCAAACTCAAGCCCAGTGTATAGCACAACACAATGTAAGTGGCAGAACGTGGCTGGCTGATATACGACAAACTAACAGAACTGACGTATATCCACTTTGTGACAATTTGAAACACCCTTTTTTGGGGGGAGACTGCACCACAACTCAGGCCCAGTGTATAACACAACACAATGTAAGTGGCAGAACGTGGCTGGCTGATATACAACAAACTAACAGAAATGACATATATCCACTTTGTGACAATTTGAAACACCCTTTTTTGGGGGGGAGACTGCACCACAACTCAGGCCCAATGTATAACACAACACAATGTAAGTGGCAGAACGTGGCTGGCTGATATACGACAAACTAACAGAACTGACTAGTGTTGAGCGATACCGTCCGATACTTGAAAGTATCGGTATCGGAAAGTATCGGCCGATACCGGCAAAGTATCGGATCCAATCCGATACCGATACCCGATACCAATACAAGTCAATGGGACTCAAGTATCGGACGGTATTCCTGATGGTTCCCAGGGTCTGAAGGAGAGGAAACTCTCCTTCAGGCCCTGGGATCCATATAAATGTGTAAAAGAAAGAATTAAAATAAAAAATATCGCTATACTCACCTGTCCGACGCAGCCTGGACCTCAGCGAGGGAACCGGCAGCGTTGTTTGTTTAAAATTCGCGCTTTTACTTGGTTACGTGAAGTCCCGGCTTGTGATTGGTCAGGGCGGCCATGTTGCCGGGACGCGGACCAATCACAGCAAGCCGTGACGAAATTACGTCACGGCTTGCTGTGATTGGTCCGCGTCCCGGCAACATGGCCGCCATTAACCAATCACAAGCCGGTACGTCACGGGAGGCTGGACACGCGCCCATTTTAAAAAGCGCGCGTGTCCAGCCTCCAGTGACGTCCCGGCTTATGATTGGTCACGGCGCCATGTTGCCGGGACGCGGACCAATCACAGCAAGCCGTGACGAAATTACGTCACGGCTTGCTGTGATTGGTCCGCGTCCCGGCAACATGGCCGCCATTAACCAATCACAAGCCGTGACGTCACGGGAGGCTGGACACGCGCGCTTTTTAAAATGGGCGCGTGTCCAGCCTCCCGTGACGTCCCGGCTTGTGATTGGTTGCGCCGCGGTCAACCAATCACAAGCCAGGAGGCTGGACACGCGCGCATTTTAAAATTTTAAAATGGGCGCGTGTCCAGCCTCCCGGCTTGTGATTGGTTGATCGCGGCGCAACCAATCACAAGCCGGGACGTCACGGGAGGCTGGACACGCGCCCATTTTAAAATGCGCGCGTGTCCAGCCTCCCGTGACGTCACGGCTTGTGATTGGTTGCATCTCCCATGTGACTGCGACGCAACCAATCACAAAGCCGGGATGTAATTTTAAAATCCTTAAGGACCTGAAATTACGTCACGGCTTGCTGTGATTGGTTGCGTCGCCCATGTGACTGCGACGCAACCAATCACAACGCCGGAACGTAATTTTAAAATCCTGAAGGACCTGAAATTACGTCACGGCTTGCTGTGATTGGTTGCGTCCCGGTCACATGGGCGGCACGCAACCAATCACAAGCCGGGACTCACATAAAGGAAAGAAAAGCGCGAATTTTAAACAAAGAACGCTGCCGCTTCCCTCGGTAAGGTGCAGGCTGCGTCGGAGAGGTGAGTATAGCAATATTTTTTATTTTAATTCTCTCTTTTACACATTTTTACATTAATGTTGTTTCGATACCGATACCCGATATCACAAAAATATCGGATCTCGATATCGGAATTCCGATACAGCAAGTATCGGCCGATACCCGATACTTGCAGTATCGGAATGCTCAACACTAGAACTGACGTATATCCACTTTGTGACAATTTGAATCTCCCTTTTTTTGGGGGGAGACTGCACCACAACTCCGGCCCAGTGTATAACACAACACAATGTAAGTTGCAGAACGTGGCTGGCTGATATACGACAAACTAACAGAACTGACGTATATCCACTTTGTGACAATTTGAATCTCCCTTTTTTTGGGGGGAGAAGTGGCAGAAAGTGGCTGGAAGATATCTGAAAAAATCCAAGGACTGTAGTACAATTTCAATCTCCCTACAATGATCTCAGGACAAGTATGGCAGCAACAAAAAGGACTGCTGCACACAAGAGTGTGGCCAAATAAACAAGCCAGCCCTTGAATTTTTTCTTGCTCTGCAACTGCAGACTACTGAACAATAGAGCACATACAATTAAACATTATGTCCTGGCCAGTCAAAACGTAATTCGCGAGCGGAGTTAGTGCGATGATCACCCGTCTGATGGAAGACCACAGTGGCAGCCTCTGTGTCGCCTCCTCTCATGCATAATCAGCAGTCTTATGACTCCTCCTGTGATGTATAATCCACAGTCCCATTTCTACTCCTGTGATGTGCAATTTGCAGCCCCATGTTTCCTCCTGTGATGTAAATGCCCAAGCCCCATGTCTCCGATGATCTATATACTGCAACCCTATGTATCCGGGATGTATATAATGTAGCCCCAAGGCTCCTGTGAAATATATGACCATGCCTTCTGTGATGTATATACTGCACTGTTTTGTATCTTATGTGATGTTTATACTCCAGCCTCAGTGTATTCTATGTGATTTATATACTCCAAACCTGGTGTTTCCCATGTGATGTACATGCAACAATCTTCGTGTCTCCTATTTATGTATACGGCAGTCTCAGGGTTTCCTATGTGATGTTAAAACAGCAGTCTCAGTGTCTCCTATGTAATGTATATACAGCAGTCTTGATGTCTCCTATGTAATGTATAAAGCTTTCTCGGTATCTCCTAAGTGATGTGTATACAGTAGTCCCAGTGTCTCCAATGTGATGCATAAAAAGCAGTCTCAATGTCTCCTATGTGATATGTATACTACAGTCTTGGTATCTTCTATATAATGTATACAGTTTTCACTGTATATTCTATGTAATGTGCATACAGTAATCTCAGTGCATGCTGAAGATTTCCCACTGCTTGAGTTCTATAAATGTTACATGAGTAGTGTTGAGCATTCCGATACCGCAAGTATCGGGTATCGGCCGATACTAGCGGTATCGGAATTCCGATACCGGGATTCCGATACTTGGCGCGTATCGGATACCGGAATCGGAAGTTCAATGATTCAAAATTCAGAAATTCAGCCAATGAGAAAGATTCCAAGTGTGGGCACATCCTGTTTAGCATGGAGGGCATGAAACTACTGGCAAGGCTGTGATTGGCTGCTGAAATGATGTCATGATGCAGTTTAAAAGTCGCTGGCGCCATTTTGCGATCACTCTGCTGTGAATTCAGTTAGTGACAGGACGCTGTTTGCTGACTGAGGGACAGTTTAGAGATAGCGATTTGCTTCTTTGTGCTTTCCAAAGGCTAATTTAGCAACCGCTGTGTTCACCTACTATTCACCTTCCTTTTGCCTTGTAGCGCTGTTTTCACAGCGATCTGCAAGGTCTCTCTGTGTGTGTGTGTGTGAGTGCAGCCCACTCTCTAGTCTGAGTGCAGCCACATAGGCCATCCATAGCTGGTTGTATTCAGTTCAGGGAGGGTGGTTCATTGCCTCATACTGTCCTTTTTTTTTTTTTTTTTGAAGTAGTGCAGGCTGCTGCACATTTTTTCCAAAAATTCCTATTAGTGTCTTTCCACCCGTCTCCAGCTAATTTGTGGAAAAACACTACATAGGATAAAGTAGAGGAGGGTTTTTGGGCCTTGCAGCGCCGTTTACGGCTGTCTGCACGGTCTCCGTGTGACTGCAGCTCGCCCTGTAATCTGTGAGCAGCCGTAGCCTGGTTGTCTGCAGCTCAGGGTTTTTCACTGCGTCATACCGCCAAATCAATTTTCTTTTTTTTCAAAGTAGTGTAGTCTGCTGCTAATTTATTTTAAAAAATCCTATTAGTGTCTTTCCACCCGTCTCCAGCTAATTTGTGGAAAAACACTACATAGGATAAAGTAGAGGAGGGTTTTTGGGCCTTGCAGCGCCGTTTACGGCTGTCTGCACGGTCTCCGTGTGACTGCAGCTCGCCCTGTAGTCTGTGAGCAGCCGTAGCCTGGTTGTCTGCAGCTCAGGGTTTTTCACTGCGTCATACCGCCAAATCAATTTTCTTTTTTTTCAAAGTAGTGTAGTCTGCTGCTAATTTATTTTAAAAAATCCTATTAGTGTCTTTCCACCCGTCTCCAGCTAATTTGTGGAAAAACACTACATAGGATAAAGTAGAGGAGGGTTTTTGGGCCTTGCAGCGCCGTTTACGGCTGTCTGCACGGTCTCCGTGTGATTGCAGCTCTATCCGTTGTCAGTTCAGCCCCCAAAAAATAAATAAATAATAAAGTTCACCAAACACACCAGTTACACACCACTTTACATTTGTGTAGGCCACATTAGCTCATATTCAAGTCTAGTCCACACTTTAGAAAATTAGTGTGTCTTATACCTGTTAGGAGGAGTTGCTCAGGAATAAGCACACAAAGCCGTTAGTACTTTTCTGCTTATCTTTATCAGTCAACCAAGATGAAGAAGGCAGTGAGTAAGGCACGTGGGCGTGGGCGTGGGCGCGGAGCAGGGAGGGGACGTGGGGATTCTGTGCCTGCTGCGGGCACCGGTGAGTCATCAGCACCCACTTTCACAAGGGAACAGTCGTTCATGCGCAGCTTTGTCGCCGAGCGCCGTACACCGCTGCTGCGTGAAGACCAAATTGAAGCCGTTGTGGGATGGATGGCAGCTAATGCATCAACTTCCATTAGTGCCACATCCTCTCAGACACAGAGCACTGGAGAGCAGCCATCTGTCTCTTCACCACCTGCAAAATTGCCCAGGCAGACAGAGATCCCAGGACAGGAGCAGTCTCTACTTCTGTTCTCTGAATCATCTCTTGGCTTGGAAACAGGGGGCCAGCCAAGCAGCATTGGAGAAATGGAAGAAGAGGCAGGGTGCAGTGATGCCCAACAGCTTTTTCTGTCTTCCTCTGAAGAGGCGGGTGGGCCAGTGGCTCCGGTCACCACCTCGCAGGCCGCATCAGCTGATGATGACACTCAGGTGCCACTTACTGGTGCGTGCTCTGCTGCTGAGACTACCCAGGAGGAGCAGTTGGGGGCAGAGGGTAGTGTAGATGATGAGGTCCTTGACCCATCTTGGCGTCAGGGACAGGAAGGTGGTGGGAGCAGCTCTGAGGAAGAGATTCCCCGTACGGCCCAAAGAGGGAGAGGGAGGGGGAAGACTGCGGATCCTGCAGCCTCCGCTTTGGCACCCGTAAGGAGCATGTCTCTTCCAAAAGTCAAAAGGGGGGCTCCCAAGACTTGCAGTGCCTGGTCCTTTTTTGACACAGTTGCAGATGACATTTGCTATGTCAGATGCAAGGTGTGTCATCAAAAAATCAAAAGAGGTCAAAAAGTCGCCAACCTCAATACCTCCAACATGTGGAAACATGTGCGCAACAGGCACCCGGCGGAGTTAGACAAACACACTGAAGAGCTAGGCCAACCAACAGCGGCAGCTACCACCTCTTCAGCTCGTGTTGCCTCTTCCTCTAGCTCACACGCAGCTGGTTCGGCTTCCTCCCAGGATCGCCGTGGAAGAACCTCTGGCCCTGTTGTCCAGAGACCCGCTGTCATTCCACCCGCAGCACCACTTTCCCAGTCAACCACACACTCCCAGCCCAGTCTACAGCCATCGGTAGTACAGGCATGGGAGAAAAGGCGGCCTTTCTCGTCAAACCACCCATGAGCACAGGCTCTGACTGCAGGCATTGCCAAACTTCTGTCACTGGAAATGCTGTCATTCAGGCTGGTGGAGACTGACAGCTTCCGTGACTTGATGTCATTGGCAGTCCCACAGTACAGTGTGCCCAGCCGCTTTTACTTCAGCAGGCAAGCTGTCCCTGCCCTGCACAAGCATGTGGAGGGACACATAAAACACGCGCTACTGAACGCCGTCAGTAGCAAGGTCCACCTCACCACCGATGCGTGGACCAGTCAACATGGACAGGGGCGATACCTTTCCCTCACTGCCCATTGGGTTAATGTCGTTGAGCCGGGTACAGACCGTGCGAGTGGCGCAGGACGTGTCCTGCCCACTCCAAGGATTGCAGGAATCCATTCTGTACGCATTGACTCCTCCTCTTACACCAGTTCCTCAGAATCATCGCTGCAGGAGCCGTCACAGTCCACCTCCACATGGACCCGTGATGAACGTGTACCTGTTACGACCGACATGAGCACAGCCGTGGCCAAACGTCAACAGGCCGTCTTGAAATTAATTTTCTTGGGGAATCGTAGCCACACAGCGCAGGAGCTCTGGAATGCCATCAAGCAGGAGAGCGATGTGTGGTTTGAGCCAGCGAATCTCCAGCCAGGCATGGTAGTGTGTGATAATGGCCGAAATCTGGTGGCAGCCCTGGGCCTCGGCAACCTCACTCACATCCCATGTCTGGCACATGTGCTCAATTTGGTCGTGCAGAGTTTTTTGAGGGACTATCCGGATCTTGATGCACTGCTGCACAAGGTCCGCCTAGAGTGTGCTCACTTGCGGCGTTCCAGCACGGCAAAAGCGCGCATTGCGGCTCTGCAGCGCCGACACCGCCTGCCGGAACATCGCATCATATGTGACCTACCTACCAGGTGGAATTCCACGTTACATATGTTGGAGCGGTTGTGTGAGCAGCAGCAAGCTGTAATGGAGTACCAGCTGTATCAGGCGCAAAAAAGTCGCAGTCAGCGCCGTACAGACTTCACAACCACAGAGTGGGCCACTATGAAGGATGTCTGCCAGGTTTTGCGTCCCTTTGATTATTCCACGCGGATGGCGAGTGCAGATGATGCACTAGTCAGCATGACTGTCCCCCTTATCTGCCTGCTTGAAAAATCACTGCAAGCGCTAAGGGATGATGTTGTGGAAGAGGTGGAGGATGAGGATTCACCACTTCCATCATCTTCTGGACAGTCAGCGCCACGTGGTTCCTCACAAACGCGTAGGCAGGGGACAGTTTGTGAGGAGGATGAGGAGGAGTCAATGGAGGAGGAAGACATCCGTCCAGAGGAGGGAGTTCCCGAATTGTCCAGTACTCAGTGTGTACAGCGAGGGTGGGGTGATGACGAGCGGGCAGAGATCACGCCTCCAGCTGGGGACAGCGTTTCTTGAGCAGTTGGCAGTCTGCAGCACATGGTGGATTACATGCTGCAGTGCCTGAGAAACGACCGCCGCATCGACCACATTCTCAACATGTCTGATTATTGGGTGTTCACCCTCCTCGATCCTCGCTACCGGGACAACGTAGAAAGCCTCATCACACCGTTGAACCGGGAGCGAAAAATGCGGGAGTACCAAGACACACTGGTCAGTTCCATCATCTTCTCCATTCCAACTGAGAGAAGTGCTGCTAGTGCATTCCAAAGCAGCTCAGTGCGTCCAGGCAGTGGTGGAGGCTCTGCACAAAGAGGGAGCAGAAGCAGTGCCTCTGCCCAAGGCAAGACCAGTATGGCCGAACTGTGGCACAGTTTTCTGTGCCCGCCACAAAAGTCTACACCATCACAGACGGCTCCAGTCAGCAGGAGGCAACGGTTCCGTCAGATGGTGACAGACTACATGTCTTGCCCTCTTGCTGTACTCCCAGACGGCTCTTCCCCTTTCAAGTTTTGGGTCTCAAAGCTGGATACATGGCCAGAGCTAAGCCAGTATGCATTGGAGGTGCTGTCTTGCCCTGCGGCCAGTGTATTATCGGAACGTGTCTTTAGTGCTGCAGGTGGTGTACTAACTGACCGTCGCATGCGACTATCCTCCGATAACGTTGACCGGCTTACTTTCCTGAAAATGAACAAGGCCTGGATCTCGCAGGAATTTGCCACTCCTCCTCCTGATTAAATAATTAGGTCACTGTATACGTTATCCAGGTCTCCTGTTGTGTTCATCTTTCTACCACCTGAACTTAAATTCCTGGGCTCCAACACCGCCAGTTGAGGCTCAGATGTGCCGTCTGCACAGTCAAAACATACGACCCAGTGTTATTGGGTTTCAGTAACGTCAGCTGATCCCCAGCTGTGTAGCCGGCAATGTGTCATGCGACCGCCACGCTGACACAACAACTGAAATGTAAGGGAATCTGTCCCCCCCCCCCCAAGGCGTTTGTTACTGAAAGAGCCACCTTGTGCAGCAGTAATGCTGCACAAGGAAAAAGGTAGCTATTTTGGTTTTGCTCCTTGCACACGCAAAACTTAACACTTATAAAATGTGTCCACTGATACCGTAAAACCGTCCCGGAGGTGGGACTTTCCTTCGTAATATGACGCAGCACAGCCGTCATTCCTACCCCCCCGGCGCCGCGCCCCGGCTCCTCAGCGTTGTTTGATTCCGTCCCGGAGCCTGCGCTGTTATGTTATCCCGTGGCCAGGCACACTTAGCGCTGCCCGTCTTCTGGCATCATTTGGTGTCAGGCTGGCTGCGCCTGTGCGGCCACGCTGGCCGAGAGCCCGCCTCGCAGTGTCTTCTGATTTAATCCCACTGGGGGCCTGGGATCTATGGACATGCGCAGTGCATATCTGAACCTCCACCTCTCACTCATCTCCCTATGGCTTCTTCAGACTGTTCGGTGTCAGCTGGTCCCTAATAGCATGCCACGGCCGTGACACCGCACAGTCTGAAAAAGAAGCCGTAGGGAGGGGAGTGAGAGGCGAGGATATGCACTGCGCATGGCCATGGATCCCAGGCCCCCAGTGGGATTACATCAGAAGACACTGCGAGTCGGGCTCTCGGCCAGCGCGGCCGCACAGGCGCAGCCAGCCTGACACCAAATGATGTCAGAAGATGGGCAGCGCTAAGTGTGCCTGGCCACGGGATAACATAACAGCGCAGGCTCCGGGACGGAATCAAACAACGCTGAGGAGCCGGGGCACGGCGGCGGGGGGGTAGTAATGATGGCTGTGCTGCGTCATATTACGAAGGAAAGTCCCACCTCCGGGACGGTTTCACGGCTTTAGGGGACACATTTTAAAAGTGTTTAGTTCTGTGTTTGCAAGGAGCATGATGAAAAGAGCCACCTTTTCCTTTTGCATCTTTTGTGCTGCACAAGCTGGCTCTTTCAGCTACAAACGCCTTGGGGGGGGGGGTTAAAGGTTCCCTTTCGACTTTCTCAGGCTTCGGCCTACATTGTGTTCCTCTGCTTTTCCACCTGCCCCTGGGCTCCAACACCGCTAGTTGCCGTCCAGAAGTGCTGTACGCACAGTCAACAGTCGCTCCTCTGTTATTGGGGTTCAGTAACGTCAGCTGTTCCCCTGCTGTGTGTGTGGCAATCCCTCCTACCTCCTCCAACCTCCTCCAACCTCCTCCTCCTCCACCTGTCCCTGGGCTCCAACACCGCCAGTTGCCGTCCAGAAGTGCTGTACGCACAGTCAACAGTCCCTCCTCTGTTATTGGGGTTCAGTAACGTCAGCTGTTCCCCTGCTGTGTGTGTGGCAATCCCTCCTACCTCCTCCAACCTCCTCCTCCACCTGTCCCTGGGCTCCAACACCGCCAGTTGCCGTCCAGAAGTGCTGTACGCACAGTCAACAGTCCCTCCTCTGTTATTGTTGTTCAGTAACGTCAGCTGTTCCCCTGCTGTGTGTGTGGCAATCCCTCCTACCTCCTCCAACCTCCTCCAACCTCCTCCTCCTCCACCTGTCCCTGGGCTCCAACACCGCCAGTTGCCGTCCAGAAGTGCTGTACGCACAGTCAACAGTCCCTCCTCTGTTATTGGGGTTCAGTAACGTCAGCTGTTCCCCTGCTGTGTGTGTGGCAATCCCTCCTCCAACCTCCTCCAACCTCCTCCTCCTCCACCTGTCCCTGGGCTCCAACACCGCCAGTTGCCGTCCAGAAGTGCTGTACGCACAGTCAACAGTCCCTCCTCTGTTATTGGGGTTCAGTAACGTCAGCTGTTCCCCAGCTGTGTGTGTGGCAATCCCTCCTACCTCCTCCTACCTCCTCCAACCTCCTCCTCCTCCACCTGTCCCTGGGCTCCAACACCGCCAGTTGCCGTCCAGAAGTGCTGTACGCACAGTCAACAGTCCCTCCTCTGTTATTGGGGTTCAGTAACGTCAGCTGTTCCCCTGCTGTGTGTGTGGCAATCCCTCCTACCTCCTCCAACCTCCTCCAACCTCCTCCTCCTCCACCTGTCCCTGGGCTCCAACACCGCCAGTTGCCGTCCAGAAGTGCTGTACGCACAGTCAACAGTCCCTCCTCTGTTATTGGGGTTCAGTAACGTCAGCTGTTCCCCTGCTGTGTGTGTGGCAATCCCTCCTACCTCCTCCAACCTCCTCCAACCTCCTCCTCCTCCACCTGTCCCTGGGCTCCAACACCGCCAGTTGCCGTCCAGAAGTGCTGTACGCACAGTCAACAGTCCCTCCTCTGTTATTGGGGTTCAGTAACGTCAGCTGTTCCCCTGCTGTGTGTGTGGCAATCCCTCCTACCTCCTCCAACCTCCTCCTCCTCCACCTGTCCCTGGGCTCCAACACCGCCAGTTGCCGTCCAGAAGTGCTGTACGCACAGTCAACAGTCCCTCCTCTGTTATTGGGGTTCAGTAACGTCAGCTGTTCCCCTGCTGTGTGTGTGGCAATCCCTCCTACCTCCTCCTACCTCCTCCAACCTCCTCCTCCTCCACCTGTCCCTGGGCTCCAACACCGCCAGTTGCCGTCCAGAAGTGCTGTACGCACAGTCAACAGTCCCTCCTCTGTTATTGGGGTTCAGTAACGTCAGCTGTTCCCCTGCTGTGTGTGTGGCAATCCCTCCTACCTCCTCCAACCTCCTCCAACCTCCTCCTCCTCCACCTGTCCCTGGGCTCCAACACCGCCAGTTGCCGTCCAGAAGTGCTGTACGCACAGTCAACAGTCCCTCCTCTGTTATTGGGGTTCAGTAACGTCAGCTGTTCCCCTGCTGTGTGTGTGGCAATCCCTCCTACCTCCTCCAACCTCCTCCTCCTCCACCTGTCCCTGGGCTCCAACACCGCCAGTTGCCGTCCAGAAGTGCTGTACGCACAGTCAACAGTCCCTCCTCTGTTATTGGGGTTCAGTAACGTCAGCTGTTCCCCTGCTGTGTGTGTGGCAATCCCTCCTACCTCCTCCTACCTCCTCCAACCTCCTCCTCCTCCACCTGTCCCTGGGCTCCAACACCGCCAGTTGCCGTCCAGAAGTGCTGTACGCACAGTCAACAGTCCCTCCTCTGTTATTGGGGTTCAGTAACGTCAGCTGTTCCCCTGCTGTGTGTGTGGCAATCCCTCCTACCTCCTCCAACCTCCTCCAACCTCCTCCTCCTCCACCTGTCCCTGGGCTCCAACACCGCCAGTTGCCGTCCAGAAGTGCTGTACGCACAGTCAACAGTCCCTCCTCTGTTATTGGGGTTCAGTAACGTCAGCTGTTCCCCTGCTGTGTGTGTGGCAATCCCTCCTACCTCCTCCTACCTCCTCCAACCTCCTCCTCCTCCACCTGTCCCTGGGCTCCAACACCGCCAGTTGCCGTCCAGAAGTGCTGTACGCACAGTCAACAGTCCCTCCTCTGTTATTGGGGTTCAGTAACGTCAGCTGTTCCCCTGCTGTGTGTGTGGCAATCCCTCCTACCTCCTCCTACCTCCTCCAACCTCCTCCTCCTCCACCTGTCCCTGGGCTCCAACACCGCCAGTTGCCGTCCAGAAGTGCTGTACGCACAGTCAACAGTCCCTCCTCTGTTATTGGGGTTCAGTAACGTCAGCTGTTCCCCTGCTGTGTGTGTGGCAATCCCTCCTACCTCCTCCAACCTCCTCCAACCTCCTCCTCCTCCACCTGTCCCTGGGCTCCAACACCGCCAGTTGCCGTCCAGAAGTGCTGTACGCACAGTCAACAGTCCCTCCTCTGTTATTGGGGTTCAGTAACGTCAGCTGTTCCCCTGCTGTGTGTGTGGCAATCCCTCCTACCTCCTCCAATCTCCTCCAACCTCCTCCTCCTCCACCTGTCCCTGGGCTCCAACACCGCTATTTGCCGTCCAGAAGTGCTGTACGCACAGAGCCAAACACCTCGCCAATGTGTTAGTGGGGTTCAGCACCGCCAGCTGTTCCCCTGCTGTGTATACGGCAACGTGTACTGCGACCGCCACGCAGACACAACAAGTTAAATGTAAGGGAACCTGCCCCCCCCCCCCCAGGCGTTTGTTACTGAAGGAGCCACCTTGTGCAGCAGTAATGATGCAAAGGGAAAAAGTGCCTCTTTTCGTGATGCTCCTTGCACATGCTGAACCAAACACTTATGAAATGTGTCCCCACACAGCGTTAAACCGTCCGGTAGGTGGAACTTTCCTTTGTCGTGTGACGCAGCACAGCCATCATTTTTACCCCCTTGGCGCCGTGCGCCCCCTCCTCAGCGTTGTTTGAATCTGTCCCGGAGCCTGCGCTGTTAGGTTAGCCCTTGGCCATGCACACATGTTGCGCTGCCCGTCTTCTGACCTCATTTGGTGTCAGGCTGGCTGCGCCTGTGCGGGTGCGCTGGCCGAGATCCCGCCTCGCAGTGTCGTCTAATGTAATCCCACCGCGGGCCTGTGATCCGTGCCCGTGCGCAGTGCATATCCTCTCCTCTCACTCCCCTCCCTACGGCTTCTTCAGACTGTGCGATGTCAGCTGGTCCCTAATAGCATGCCACGGCCGTGACACCGCACAGTCTGAAAAAGCCGTAGGGAGGGGAGTGAGAGGAGAGGATATGCACTGCGCACGGGCACGGATCACAGGCCCGCGGTGGGATTACATTAGACGACACTGCGAGGCGGGATCTCGGCCAGCGCACCCGCACAGGCGCAGCCAGCCTGACACCAAATGAGGTCAGAAGACGGGCAGCGCAACATGTGTGCATGGCCAAGGGCTAACCTAACAGCGCAGGCTCCGGGACAGATTCAAACAACGCTGAGGAGGCGGCGCACGGCGCCAAGGGGGTAAAAATGATGGCTGTGCTGCGTCACACGACAAAGGAAAGTTCCACCTACCGGACGGTTTAACGCTGTGAGGAGACACATTTCATAAATGTTAGGTTCCGCATGTACAAGGACCATAATTAAAAGAGCTAAGTTTACCTTTTCCAGCATTAGTGCTGTACACAATGGCTCTTTCAGCTACAAACGCCTGGGGGGGGGTTAAAGGTTTCCTTTCAACTTGCTCGAGTGCAGGCTTCGGCCTACACTCCGCTCCCCCTGCTCCTCCTGCTGACCCTGGGCTCTAACACCGCCAGTTTTTGCCCAGATGTGCTAGCTGCACAGAGAAAAACACCAGCCAATGTGTCAGTGGGGTTCAGCACCGCCAGCTGTTCCCCTGCTGTGTAGCCGGCAACGTGTCCTGCAAAAGCCACGCAGACACAACACACCCAAAGCTGCCGCCTGTGCAGGCTTCGGCCTACACTCCCCTCCCCCTGCTCCTCCTCCTCCTGCTCCTCCTCCTGCTGTCCCTGGGCTCTAACACACTGCCAGTTGGGGCCCAGATGTGCTAGCTGCACAGAGAAAAACACCAGCCAATGTGTCAGTGGGGTCCAGCACCGCCAGCTGTTCCCCTGCTGTGCAGCCGGCAACGTGTCCTGCGACCGCCACGCAGACACAAGAACTGAAATTGAAGGGAACCTGTCCCCCCTCCCCCAGGCGTTTTTACGTTATCCAGCCACCTTGTACAGCGGTAATGCTGCATGTGTGCAAGGTGGCTCAGAAACGTATTCTCCTCGCACATGTGGAACTGAAAACACGTCTGAAATGTGTCCTCTGTGTGACCATTTAACCGTCCCGGTGGTGTGACTTTCCTTTGTAATGACACGCTGCAACCCCCTTGGTAGCGCTGCCCGTCTTCTGGCATCATTGTTTGGCTGGCTGCGCCTCTGCGGCCGCCCTGACCCACACAACGCCCCTCGGTGTCTTATTTATTGGGACTGCGAGGGTGCGATTCATGGGCAGGATCAGTGCATCAGTTCGCCTGTCCCTCCTCTCCTTCCGCCTTCTTCGGACTGTGCGGCTTCATGGCCGTGGCATGCGATAAGGGATCAGATGACGCCGCACAGTCTGAAGCGGGTGTAAGGACCCGAGTGTGAGAGGCGAACATATGTGCTGCGCCAGGCCCTGAATCCCAGCCCCGCAGTGTTTTAACAATGTTAAGACACTGCGGGGCTGGGATTCAGGGGCATCGCGAACCGCACCGGCCGACATTACATGATGCCAGAAGATGGGCAGCGCTAACGGCGCTAGGCCAGGGGATAACACGACAGCGCAGACTCCTGTACAGCAAATAACAACGCTCGGGAGGCTGCACCCAGCACCAAGGTGGGATTCTTGACACCTGTGCTGCGTCTCATTACAAAGGGAACTCTCGCCTCCATTACACAGTTTGACTGTATAAAGGGCTAAATGTTATACGTGTTCCATTCAGCGTGTGCAAGGAGAAAAATTACAAGAGCAACCTTTGACTTGCGCAGCACTGCTGCTGCATAAGCTGTGGCTCTTCTACTTTGTAACCCCTGAGGGGGGGTTAAAGGTGACTTTTGAAATCGGTTCAATTAGGCTTCGGCCTACACTCTGCTCCACCTGCAGAGCCCGGGCTCCAACAACGCTAGTTGCTGTCCGGAAGTGCTGGCTGCACAGAGCCAAACACCTCGCCAATGTGTCAGTGGGGTCCAGCACCGCCAGCTGTTCCCCTGCTGTGTAGCCGGCAACGTGTCCTGCAAAAGCCACGCAGACACAACACACCCAAAGCTGCCGCCTGTGCAGGCTTCGGCCTACACTCCCCTCCCCCTGCTCCTCCTCCTCTTGCTCCTCCTCCTGCTGTCCCTGGGCTCTAACACACCGCCAGTTGGGGCCCAGATGTGCTAGCTGCACAGAGAAAAACACCAGCCAATGTGTCAGTGGGGTCCAGCACCGCCAGCTGTTCCCCTGCTGTGCAGCCGGCAACGTGTCCTGCAAAAGCCACGCAGACACAAGAACTGAAATTGAAGGGAACCTGTCCCCCCTCCCCCAGGCGTTTTTACGTTATCCAGCCACCTTGTACAGCGGTAATGCTGCATGTGTGCAAGGTGGCTCAGAAACGTATTCTCCTCGCACATGTGGAACTGAAAACACGTCTGAAATGTGTCCTCTGTGTGACCATTTAACCGTCCCGGTGGTGTGACTTTCCTTTGTAATGACACGCTGCAACCCCCTTGGTAGCGCTGCCCGTCTTCTGGCATCATTGTTTGGCTGGCTGCGCCTCTGCGGCCGCCCTGACCCACACAACGCCCCTCGGTGTCTTATTTATTGGGACTGCGAGGGTGCGATTCATGGGCAGGATCAGTGCATCAGTTCGCCTGTCCCTCCTCTCCTTCCGCCTTCTTCGGACTGTGCGGCTTCATGGCCGTGGCATGCGATAAGGGATCAGATGACGCCGCACAGTCTGAAGCGGGTGTAAGGACCCGAGTGTGAGAGGCGAACATATGTGCTGCGCCAGGCCCTGAATCCCAGCCCCGCAGTGTTTTAACAATGTTAAGACACTGCGGGGCTGGGATTCAGGGGCATCGCGAACCGCACCGGCCGACATTACATGATGCCAGAAGATGGGCAGCGCTAACGGCGCTAGGCCAGGGGATAACACGACAGCGCAGACTCCTGTACAGCAAATAACAACGCTCGGGAGGCTGCACCCAGCACCAAGGTGGGATTCTTGACACCTGTGCTGCGTCTCATTACAAAGGGAACTCTCGCCTCCATTACACAGTTTGACTGTATAAAGGGCTAAATGTTATACGTGTTCCATTCAGCATGTGCAAGGAGAAAAATTACAAGAGCAACCTTTGACTTGCGCAGCACTGCTGCTGCATAAGCTGTGGCTCTTCTACTTTGTAACCCCTGAGGGGGGGTTAAAGGTGACTTTTGAAATCGGTTCAATTAGGCTTCGGCCTACACTCTGCTCCACCTGCAGAGCCCGGGCTCCAACAACGCTAGTTGCTGTCCGGAAGTGCTGGCTGCACAGAGCCAAACACCTCGCCAATGTGTCAGTGGGGTCCAGCACCGCCAGCTGTTCCCCTGCTGTGTAGCCGGCAACGTGTCCTGCAAAAGCCACGCAGACACAACACACCCAAAGCTGCCGCCTGTGCAGGCTTCGGCCTACACTCCCCTCCCCCTGCTCCTCCTCCTGCTGTCCCTGGGCTCTAACACACCGCCAGTTGGGGCCCTAGGAAGACAAGCTTGAATAGGTCCCCATCCGGGTTCCAGTACCGTCAGCTGGTTCTCGGCAGTGTCTTTTGCTCTTGTACCTTCTGCTCCCCATCCTGGTTCCAGTACCGTCAGCTGGTTCCGGGCAGAGCCTTTGGCTTAGGTGCCTCCCTCTGGGTATCCGAGTTCCACCAACGTCAGGTGGTCCTTGGTAGTGCTTTCAGGCACGGGTACCTCCTGCTTAGTAACCGGGTTCCAGTAACGTCAGCTGGTCCTCGGTAGTTCCATTGGCTCTTGGACCTTCGGCTACCCATCCGGGTTCCAGTACCGTCAGCTGGTTCTCGGCAGTGTCTTTTGCTCTTGTACCTTCTGCTCCCCATCCTGGTTCCAGTACCGTCAGCTGGTTCCGGGCAGAGCCTTTGGCTTAGGTGCCTCCCTCTGGGTATCCGAGTTCCACCAACGTCAGGTGGTCCTTGGTAGTGCTTTCAGGCACGGGTACCTCCTGCTTAGTAACCGGGTTCCAGTAACGTCAGCTGGTCCTCGGTAGTTCCATTGGCTCTTGGACCTTCGGGTAGCCATCCGAGTTCCAGTTCCATCAGCTGGTTCTCGGCATTTTCTCAGCCTTCTTGTACCTTCTGCTACATTTCCAAGTTCAAGACCCGAAAGACGATGACCCGGAAGACCACCCCTAAGATGATGACGACACCAGAGACGACAACCACCGAGATGACGACGACCCTGGAGACGATGACCCTGAAGACGACCCCGATGACGACGACCCCGATGACGACGACCCCGATGACGACGACCCTGGAGATGACGACCCTGGAGATGACGACGACAACCTGGAAGAAGAAGAACAAGAGGCTGCAGAACAAAGAGCAGAAGAACATTAAGCATAAGACTAAATATCAGAGCAAAAGATATTATCTAAATTATAAGCAGAAGAAGACTAAGCAGTGTATGGGGGTGAGTCCGTTCCTCCTCGTGGTGCCCCTGGATAAAGCCTGATGCTGCAGGCCAAACTGAACGCGGACAAATGTAACTGTTTTGTGACAGGCAGAACGGAAGGTGTAATCTTCAAACTTTTATAGATAACAACTACGGGAATGCCTGTCACAAATAAGAATATGATGAAGAAGTTGAATATAAAAAAGATAATAGTTAAATAAAAAGAATATGAACAATGTAAAAAAAAAAATATATATATACGTAGAAAAGAAGAAGATGAATAAGGTGAAGAAGTTGATGTCACAGAAGCTGATGATGAGGATAATGAAGAAGAAAGTGTGGGAGAAGTAAAAAATAGGGTGAAGGGCGTGGAAGTAGTGAAACATCAATATCTGACAAAATAAATAAAAAATTAACATAGTCAAATTCTTTCTAACGCCGAACGTCATAAAAAAATTAAAAATACTGCTATTCTATTTGATTGGGATAAACCCCTGTGCCTTTAATGTCTCCGCCACCTCCCCCAATACATCCTACATTATTCTTAGTTGTTTTCCTTCATGTAGAATTAACCTACAAGGAAAGAAAGGGTTTATTTTAATTCCGATATTTTCGTCCCATTGACTTGCATTGGGATCGGGTATCGGTATCGGATTGGATTCCGATACTGTGACGGTATCGGCCGATACTTTCCGATACTGATACTTTCCGATATCGGAAAGTATCGCTCAACACTAGTGTTGAGCATTCCGATACCGCAAGTATCGGGTATCGGCCGATACTTGCGGTATCGGAATTCCGATACCGGGATTCCGATACTTGCCGCGTATCGGATACCGGAATCGGAATCGGAAGTTCTAAGATTCAAAAAGCAGAAATTCAGCCAATGAGATTGATTCCAAGTGTGGGCACATCCTGTTTAGCATGGAGGGCATGAAACTACTGGCAAGGCTGTGATTGGCTGGTGTAATGATGTCATGATGCAGTTTAAAAGTCGCTGGCGCCATTTTGCGATCACTCTGCTGTGAATTCAGTTAGTGACAGGACGCTGTTTGCTGACTGAGGGACAGTTTAGAGATAGCGATTTGCTTCTTTGTGCTTTCCAAAGGCTAATTTAGCAACCGCTGTGTTCACCTACTATTCACCTTGCTTTTGCCTTGTAGCGCTGTTTTCACAGCGATCTGCAGGGTCTGTGTGTGTGTGTGTGTGAGTGCAGCCCAGTCTCCAGTCTGAGTGCAGCCACATAGGCCATCCATAGTTGGTTGTATTCAGTTCAGGGAGGGTGGTTCATTGCCTCATACTGTTCCTTTTTTTTTTTTTTTTCCCAAGTAGTGTAGTCTGCTGCTAATTTATTCAAAAAAATCCTATTAGTGTCTTTCCACCCGTCTCCAGCTAATTTGTGGAAAAACACTACATAGGATAAAGTAGAGGAGGGTTTTTGGGCCTTGCAGCGCCGTTTACGGCTGTCTGCACGGTCTCCGTGTGACTGCAGCTCGCCCTGTAATCTGTGAGCAGCTGTAGCCTGGTTGTCTCCAGCTCAGGGTTTTTCACTGCGTCATACCGCCAAATCAATTTTCTTTTTTTTCAAAGTAGTGTAGTCTGCTGCTAATTAATTTAAAAAAATCCTATTAGTGTCTTTCCACCCGTCTCCAGCTAATTTGTGGAAAAACACTACATAGGATAAAGTAGAGGAGGGTTTTTGGGCCTTGCAGCGCCGTTTACGGCTGTCTGCACGGTCTCCGTGTGACTGCAGCTCGCCCTGTAATCTGTGAGCAGCTGTAGCCTGGTTGTCTCCAGCTCAGGGTTTTTCACTGCGTCATACCGCCAAATCAATTTTCTTTTTTTTCAAAGTAGTGTAGTCTGCTGCTAATTAATTTAAAAAAATCCTATTAGTGTCTTTCCACCCGTCTCCAGCTAATTTGTGGAAAAACACTACATAGGATAAAGTAGTGGAGGGTTTTTGGGCCTTGCAGCGCCGTTTACGGCTGTCTGCACGGTCTCCGTGTGACTGCAGCTCGCCCTGTAATCTGTGAGCAGCTGTAGCCTGGTTGTCTCCAGCTCAGGGTTTTTCACTGCGTCATACCGCCAAATCAATTTTCTTTTTTTTCAAAGTAGTGTAGTCTGCTGCTAATTAATTTAAAAAAATCCTATTAGTGTCTTTCCACCCGTCTCCAGCTAATTTGTGGAAAAACACTACATAGGATAAAGTAGAGGAGGGTTTTTGGGCCTTGCAGCGCCGTTTACGGCTGTCTGCACGGTCTCCGTGTGACTGCAGCTCGCCCTGTAATCTGTGAGCAGCTATAGCCTGGTTGTCTCCAGCTCAGGGTTTTTCACTGCGTCATACTGCCAAATCAATTTTCTTTTTTTTCAAAGTAGTGTAGTCTGCTGCTAATTAATTTAAAAAAATCCTATTAGTGTCTTTCCACCCGTCTCCAGCTAATTTGTGGAAAAACACTACATAGGATAAAGTAGAGGAGGGTTTTTGGGCCTTGCAGCGCCGTTTACGGCTGTCTGCACGGTCTCCGTGTGACTGCAGCTCGCCCTGTAATCTGTGAGCAGCTATAGCCTGGTTGTCTCCAGCTCAGGGTTTTTCACTGCGTCATACCGCCAAATCAATTTTCTTTTTTTTCCAAATAGTGTAGTCTGCTGCTAATTTATTCAAAAAAATCCTATTAGTGTCTTTCCACCCGTCTCCAGCTAATTTGTGGAAAAACACTACATAGGATAAAGTAGAGGAGGGTTTTTGGGCCTTGTAGCGCCGTTTACGTCTGTCTGCACGGTCTCCGTGTGACTGCAGCTCTATCTGTTGTCAGTTCAGCCCCCAAAAAATAAATAAATAATAAAGTTCACCAAACACACCAGTTACACCACTTTACATTTCTGTAGGCCACATTAGCTCATATTAAAGTCTAGTCCACACTTTAGATAATTAGTGCTTCTTATACCTGTTAGGAGGAGTTGCTCAGGAATAAGCACACAAATCCGTTAGTACTTTTCTGCTTATCTTTATCAGTCAACCAAGATGAAGAAGGCAGTGAGTAAGGCACGGGGGCGTGGGAGCCGTCGCGGAGCAGGGAGGGGACGTGGGGATTCTGTGCCTGCTGCGGGCACCGGTGACTCATCAGCACCCACTTTCACCAGGCAACAGTCGTTCATGCGAAGCTTTGTGTCCGAGCGCCGTACACCGCTGCTGCGTGAAGAACAAATTGAAGCTGTTGTCGGATGGATGGCAGCTAATGCATCAACTTCCATTAGTGCCACATCCTCTCAGACACAGAGCACTGGAGAGCAGCCATCTGTCTCTTCACCACCTGCCAAATTGCCCAGGCAGACAGAGAGCCCAGGACAGGAGCCGTCTCTACTTCTGTTCTCTGAATCTCTTGGCTTGGAAACAGGGGGCCAGCCAAGCAGCATTGGAGAAATGGAAGAAGAGGCAGGGTGCAGTGATGCCCAACAGCTTTTTCTGTCTTCCTCTGAAGAGGCGGGTGGGCCAGTGGCTCCGGTCACCACATCGCAGGCCGCATCAGCTGATGATGACACTCAGGTGCCACTTACTGGTGCGTGCTCTGCTGCTGAGACTACCCAGGAGGAGCAGTTGGGGGCAGAGGGTAGTGTAGATGATGAGGTCCTCGACCCATCTTGGCGTGAGGGACAGGAAGGTGGTGGGAGCAGCTCTGAGGAAGAGATTCCCCGTACGGCCCAAAGAGGGAGAGGGAGGGGGAAGACTGCGGATCCTGCAGCCTCCGCTTTGGCACCCGTTAGGAGCATGTCTCTTCCAAAAGCCAAAAAGGGCGCTCCCAAGACTTGCAGTGCCTGGTCCTTTTTTGACACAGTTGCAGATGACATTTGCTATGTCAGATGCAACGTGTGTCATCAAAAAGTCAAAAGAGGGAAAAATGTCAGCAACCTCAATACCTCCAACATGTGGAAACATGTGCGCAACAGGCACCCGGCGGAGTTAGAAAAACACACTGAAGAGGTAGGCCAACCAACAGCGGCAGCTACCACCTCTTCAGCTCGTGTTGCCTCTTCCTCTACCTCACACGCAGCTGGTTCGGCGTCCTCCCAGGATCGCCGTGGAAGAACCTCTGCCCCTGTTGTCCAGAGACCCGCTGTAATTCCACCCGCAGCGCCACTTTCCCAGTCATCCACACACTCCCAGCCCAGTCTACAGCCATCGGTAGTACAGGCATGGGAGAAAAGGCGGCCTTTCTCGTCAAACCACCCACGAGCACAGGCTCTGACTGCAGGCATTGCCAAACTTCTGTCACTGGAAATGCTGTCATTCAGGCTGGTGGAGACTGACAGCTTCCGTGACTTGATGTCATTGGCAGTCCCACAGTACAATGTGCCCAGCCGCTTTTACTTCAGCAGGCAAGCCGTCCCTGCCCTGCAGAAGCATGTGGAGGGACACATAAAACACGCGCTACTGAACGCCGTCAGTAGCAAGGTCCACCTCACCACCGATGCGTGGACCAGTCAACATGGACAGGGGCGATACCTTTCCCTCACTGCCCATTGGGTTAATGTCGTTGAGCCGGGTACAGACCGTGCGAGTGGCGCAGGACGTGTCCTGCCCACTCCAAGGATTGCAGGAATCCATTCTGTACGCATTGACTCCTCCTCTTACACCAGTTCCTCAGAATCATCGCTGCAGGAGCCGTCACAGTCCACCTCCACATGGACCCGTGATGAACGTGTACCTGTTACGACCGACATGAGCACAGCCGTGGCCAAACGTCAACAGGCCG
The DNA here is from genome assembly GCF_051348905.1 of Ranitomeya variabilis. Lineage (NCBI taxonomy): Eukaryota > Metazoa > Chordata > Amphibia > Anura > Dendrobatidae > Ranitomeya > Ranitomeya variabilis. The sequence goes on from NC_135233.1 coordinate 725,496,554, forward strand.
TCTTGAAATTAATTTTCTTGGGGAATCGTAGCCACACAGCGCAGGAGCTCTGGAATGCCATCAAGCAGGAGAGCGATGTGTGGTTTGTGCCAGCGAATCTCCAGCCAGGCATGGTAGTGTGTGATAATGGCCGAAATCTGGTGGCAGCTCTGGGCCTCGGCAACCTCACTCACATCCCATGTCTGGCACATGTGCTCAATTTGGTCGTGCAGAGCTTTTTGAGGGACTATCCGGATCTTGATGCACTGCTGCACAAGGTCCGCCTAGAGTGTGCTCACTTGCGGCGTTCCAGCACGGCAAAAGCGCGCATTGCGGCTCTGCAGCGCCGACACCGCCTGCCGGAACATCGCATCATATGTGACCTACCTACCAGGTGGAATTCCACGTTACATATGTTGGAGCGGTTGTGTGAGCAGCAGCAAGCTGTAATGGAGTACCAGCTGCTTCAGGCGCAAAAAAGTCGCAGTCAGCGCCGTACAGACTTCACAACCACAGAGTGGGCCACTATGAATGACGTCTGCCAGGTTTTGCGTCCCTTTGATTATTCCACGCGGATGGCGAGTGCAGATGATGCACTAGTCAGCATGACTGTCCCCCTTATCTGCCTGCTTGAAAAATCACTGCAAGCGCTAAGGGATGATGTTGTGGAAGAGGTGGAGGATGAGGATTCACCATTTCCATCATCTTCTGGACAGTCAGCGCCACGTGGTTCCTCACAAACGCGTAGGCAGGGGACCGTTTGTGAGGAGGATGAGGAGGAGTCAATGGAGGAGGAAGACATCCGTCCAGAGGAGGGAGTTACACAATTGTCCAGTACTCAGTGTGTACAGCGAGGGTGGGGTGATGACGAGCGGGCAGAGATCACGCCTCCAGCAGGGGACAGCGTTTCTTGGGCAGTTGGCAGTCTGCAGCACATGGTGGATTACATGCTGCAGTGCCTGAGAAACGACCGCCGCATCGCCCACATTCTCAACATGTCTGATTATTGGGTGTTCACCCTCCTCGATCCTCGCTACCGGGACAACGTAGAAAGCCTCATCACACCGTTGAACCGGGAGCGAAAAATGCGGGAGTACCAAGACACACTGGTCAATTCCATCATCTTCTCCATTCCAACTGAGAGAAGTGCTGCTAGTGCATTCCAAAGCAGCTCAGTGCGTCCAGGCCGTGGTGGAGGCTCTGCACAAAGAGGGAGCAGAAGCAGTGCCTCTGCCCAAGGCAAGACCAGTATGGCCGAACTGTGGCACAGTTTTCTGTGCCCGCCACAAAAGTCTACACCATCACAGACGGCTCCAGTCAGCAGGAGGCAACGGTTCCGTCAGATGGTGACAGACTACATGTCTTGCCCTCTTGCTGTACTCCCAGACGGCTCTTCCCCTTTCAAGTTTTGGGTCTCAAAGCTGGATACATGGCCAGAGCTAAGCCAGTATGCATTGGAGGTGCTGTCTTGCCCTGCGGCCAGTGTATTATCGGAACGTGTCTTTAGTGCTGCAGGTGGTGTACTAACTGACCGTCGCATGCGACTATCCTCCGATAACGTTGACCGGCTTACTTTCCTGAAAATGAACAAGGCCTGGATCTCGCCGGAATTTGCCACTCCTCCTCCTGATTGAATAATTAGGTCACTGTATACGTTATCCAGGTCTCCTGTTGTGTTCATCTTTCTACCACCTGAACTTAAATTCCTGGGCTCCAACACCGCCAGTTGAGGCTCAGACGTGCCGTCTGCACAGTCAAAACATACGACCCAGTGTTATTGGGTTTCAGTAACGTCAGCTGATCCCCAGCTGTGTAGCCGGCAATGTGTCATGCGACCGCCACGCTGACACAACAACTGAAATGTAAGGGAATCTGTCCCCCCCCCCCCAAGGCGTTTGTTACTGAAAGAGCCACCTTGTGCAGCAGTAATGCTGCCCAAGGAAAAGGTAGCTATTTTTGTTTAGCTCCTTGCACACGCAGAACTTAACACTTATAAAATGTGTCCACTGATACCGTAAAACCGTCCCGGAGGTGGGACTTTCCTTCGTAATGTGACGCAGCCCAGCCGTCATTCCTACCCCCCCGGCGCCGCGCACCGGCTCCTCAGCGTTGTTTTATTCCGTCCAGGAGCCTGCGCTGTTATGTTATCCCGTGGCCAGGCACACTTAGCGCTGCCCGTCTTCTGGCATCATTTGGTGTCTGGATGGCTGCGCCTGTGCGGCCGCGCTGGCAGAGAGCCCGCCTCGCAGTGTCTTCTGATTTAATCCCACTGGGGGCCTGGGATCCATGGACATGCGCAGTGCATATCTGAACCTCCACCTCTCACTCATTTCCCTATGGCTTCTTCAGACTGTTCGGTGTCAGCTGGTCCCTAACAGCATGCCACGGCCGTGACACCGCACAGTCTGAAGAAGCCATAGGGAGATGAGTGAGAGGTGGAGGTTCAGATATGCACTGCGCATGTCCATGGATCCCAGGCCCCCAGTGGGATTAAATCAGAAGACACTGCGAGGCGGGCTCTCTGCCAGCGCGGCCGCACAGGCGCAGCCATCCAGACACCAAATGATGCCAGAAGACGGGCAGCGCTAAGTGTGCCTGGCCACGGGATAACATAACAGCGCAGGCTCCTGGACGGAATAAAACAACGCTGAGGAGCCGGTGCGCGGCGCCGGGGGGGTAGGAATGACGGCTGGGCTGCGTCACATTACGAAGGAAAGTCCCACCTCCGGGACGGTTTTACGGTTGCAGGGGACACATTTTATAAGTGTTTAGTTCTGTGTTTGCAAGGAGCATGATGAAAAGAGCCACCTTTTCCTTTTGCATCTTTTGTGCTGCACAAGCTGGCTCTTTCAGCTACAAACGCCTTGGGGGGGGGTTAAAGGTTCCCTTTCGACTTTCTCAGGCTTCGGCCTACATTGTGTTCCTCTGCTTTTCCACCTGTCCCTGGGCTCCAACACCGCTAGTTGTTGCCTGGTAGTGCTGTACGCACAGTCCCAACAGTCGCTCCTCTGTTATTGGGGTTCAGTAACGTCAGCTGTTCCCCTGCTGTGTGTGTGGCAATCCCTCCTACCTCCTCCAACCTCCTCCTCCTCCACCTGTCCCTGGGCTCCAACACCGCCAGTTGCCGTCCAGAAGTGCTGTACGCACAGTCAACAGTCGCTCCTCTGTTATTGGGGTTCAGTAACGTCAGCTGTTCCCCTGCTGTGTGTGTGGCAATCCCTCCTACCTCCTCCAACCTCCTCCTCCTCCACCTGTCCCTGGGCTCCAACACCACCAGTTGCCGTCCAGAAGTGCTGTACGCACAGTCAACAGTCCCTCCTCTGTTATTGGGGTTCAGTAACGTCAGCTGTTCCCCTGCTGTGTGTGTGGCAATCCCTCCTACCTCCTCCTACCTCCTCCTCCACCTGTCCCTGGGCTCCAACACCGCCAGTTGCCGTCCAGAAGTGCTGTACGCACAGTCAACAGTCCCTCCTCTGTTATTGGGGTTCAGTAACGTCAGCTGTTCCCCTGCTGTGTGTGTGGCAATCCCTCCTACCTCCTCCTACCTCCTCCAACCTCCTCCTCCTCCACCTGTCCCTGGGCTCCAACACCGCCAGTTGCCGTCCAGAAGTGCTGTACGCACAGTCAACAGTCCCTCCTCTGTTATTGGGGTTCAGTAACGTCAGCTGTTCCCCTGCTGTGTGTGTGGCAATCCCTCCTACCTCCTCCTACCTCCTCCTCCTCCACCTGTCCCTGGGCTCCAACACCGCCAGTTGCCGTCCAGAAGTGCTGTACGCACAGTCAACAGTCCCTCCTCTGTTATTGGGGTTCAGTAACGTCAGCTGTTCCCCTGCTGTGTGTGTGGCAATCCCTCCTACCTCCTCCTACCTGCTCCTCCTCCACCTGTCCCTGGGCTCCAACACCGCCAGTTGCCGTCCAGAAGTGCTGTACGCACAGTCAACAGTCGCTCCTCTGTTATTGGGGTTCAGTAACGTCAGCTGTTCCCCTGCTGTGTGTGTGGCAATCCCTCCTACCTCCTCCAACCTCCTCCTCCTCCACCTGTCCCTGGGCTCCAACACCGCCAGTTGCCGTCCAGAAGTGCTGTACGCACAGTCAACAGTCCCTCCTCTGTTATTGGGGTTCAGTAACGTCAGCTGTTCCCCTGCTGTGTGTGTGGCAATCCCTCCTACCTCCTCCTACCTCCTCCTCCTCCACCTGTCCCTGGGCTCCAACACCGCCAGTTGCCGTCCAGAAGTGCTGTACGCACAGTCAACAGTCCCTCCTCTGTTATTGGGGTTCAGTAACGTCAGCTGTTCCCCTGCTGTGTGTGTGGCAATCCCTCCTACCTCCTCCTACCTCCTCCAACCTCCTCCTCCTCCACCTGTCCCTGGGCTCCAACACCGCCAGTTGCCGTCCAGAAGTGCTGTACGCACAGTCAACAGTCGCTCCTCTGTTATTGGGGTTCAGTAACGTCAGCTGTTCCCCTGCTGTGTGTGTGGCAATCCCTCCTACCTCCTCCAACCTCCTCCTCCTCCACCTGTCCCTGGGCTCCAACACCGCCAGTTGCCGTCCAGAAGTGCTGTACGCACAGTCAACAGTCCCTCCTCTGTTATTGGGGTTCAGTAACGTCAGCTGTTCCCCTGCTGTGTGTGTGGCAATCCCTCCTACCTCCTCCTACCTTCTCCTCCTCCACCTGTCCCTGGGCTCCAACACCGCCAGTTGCCGTCCAGAAGTGCTGTACGCACAGTCAACAGTCCCTCCTCTGTTATTGGGGTTCAGTAACGTCAGCTGTTCCCCTGCTGTGTGTGTGGCAATCCCTCCTACCTCCTCCTACCTCCTCCAACCTCCTCCTCCTCCACCTGTCCCTGGGCTCCAACACCGCCAGTTGCTGTCCAGAAGTGCTGTACGCACAGTCAACAGTCGCTCCTCTGTTATTGGGGTTCAGTAACGTCAGCTGTTCCCCTGCTGTGTGTGTGGCAATCCCTCCTACCTCCTCCAACCTCCTCCTCCTCCACCTGTCCCTGGGCTCCAACACCGCCAGTTGCCGTCCAGAAGTGCTGTACGCACAGTCAACAGTCCCTCCTCTGTTATTGGGGTTCAGTAACGTCAGCTGTTCCCCTGCTGTGTGTGTGGCAATCCCTCCTACCTCCTCCTACCTCCTCCTCCTCCACCTGTCCCTGGGCTCCAACACCGCCAGTTGCCGTCCAGAAGTGCTGTACGCACAGTCAACAGTCCCTCCTCTGTTATTGGGGTTCAGTAACGTCAGCTGTTCCCCTGCTGTGTGTGTGGCAATCCCTCCTACCTCCTCCTACCTCCTCCAACCTCCTCCTCCTCCACCTGTCCCTGGGCTCCAACACCGCCAGTTGCCGTCCAGAAGTGCTGTACGCACAGTCAACAGTCGCTCCTCTGTTATTGGGGTTCAGTAACGTCAGCTGTTCCCCTGCTGTGTGTGTGGCAATCCCTCCTACCTCCTCCAACCTCCTCCTCCTCCACCTGTCCCTGGGCTCCAACACCGCCAGTTGCCGTCCAGAAGTGCTGTACGCACAGTCAACAGTCCCTCCTCTGTTATTGGGGTTCAGTAACGTCAGCTGTTCCCCTGCTGTGTGTGTGGCAATCCCTCCTACCTCCTCCAACCTCCTCCTCCTCCACCTGTCCCTGGGCTCCAACACCGCCAGTTGCCGTCCAGAAGTGCTGTACGCACAGTCAACAGTCCCTCCTCTGTTATTGGGGTTCAGTAACGTCAGCTGTTCCCCTGCTGTGTGTGTGGCAATCCCTCCTACCTCCTCCAACCTCCTCCTCCTCCACCTGTCCCTGGGCTCCAACACCGCCAGTTGCCGTCCAGAAGTGCTGTACGCACAGTCAACAGTCCCTCCTCTGTTATTGGGGTTCAGTAACGTCAGCTGTTCCCCTGCTGTGTGTGTGGCAATCCCTCCTACCTCCTCCTACCTCCTCCTCCTCCACCTGTCCCTGGGCTCCAACACCGCCAGTTGCCGTCCAGAAGTGCTGTACGCACAGTCAACAGTCCCTCCTCTGTTATTGGGGTTCAGTAACGTCAGCTGTTCCCCTGCTGTGTGTGTGGCAATCCCTCCTACCTCCTCCAACCTCCTCCTCCTCCACCTGTCCCTGGGCTCCAACACCGCCAGTTGCCGTCCAGAAGTGCTGTACGCACAGTCAACAGTCCCTCCTCTGTTATTGGGGTTCAGTAACGTCAGCTGTTCCCCTGCTGTGTGTGTGGCAATCCCTCCTACCTCCTCCTACCTCCTCCAACCTCCTCCTCCTCCACCTGTCCCTGGGCTCCAACACCGCCAGTTGCCGTCCAGAAGTGCTGTACGCACAGTCAACAGTCCCTCCTCTGTTATTGGGGTTCAGTAACGTCAGCTGTTCCCCTGCTGTGTATACGGCAACGTGTACTGCGACCGCCACGCAGGCACAACAAGTTAAATGTAAGGGAACCTGACCCCCCCCCCCCCCAGGCGTTTGTTACTGAAGGAGCCACCTTGTGCAGCAGTAATGATGCAAAGGGAAAAAGTGCCTCTTTTCGTGATGCTCCTTGCACATGCTGAACCAAACACTTATGAAATGTGTCCCCACACAGCGTTACACCGTCCGGTAGGTGGAACTTTCCTTTGTCGTGTGACGCAGCACAGCCATCATTTTTACCCCCTTGGCGCCGTGCGCCCCCTCCTCAGCGTTGTTTGAATCTGTCCCGGAGCCTGCGCTGTTAGGTTAGCCCTTGGCCATGCACACATGTTGCGCTGCCCGTCTTCTGACCTCATTTGGTGTCAGGCTGGCTGCGCCTGTGCGGGTGCGCTGGCCGAGATCCCGCCTCGCAGTGTCGTCTAATGTAATCCCACCGCGGGCCTGTGATCCGTGCCCGTGCGCAGTGCATATCCTCTCCTCTCACTCCCCTCCCTACGGCTTCTTCAGACTGTGCGATGTCAGCTGGTCCCTAATAGCATGCCACGGCCGTGACACCGCACAGTCTGAAAAAGCCGTAGGGAGGGGAGTGAGAGGAGAGGATATGCACTGCGCACGGGCACGGATCACAGGCCCGCGGTGGGATTACATGAGACGACACTGCGAGGCGGGATCTCGGCCAGCGCACCCGCACAGGCGCAGCCAGCCTGACACCAAATGAGGTCAGAAGACGGGCAGCGCAACATGTGTGCATGGCCATGGGCTAACCTAACAGCGCAGGCTGCGGGACAGATTCAAACAACGCTGAGGAGGGGGCGAACGGCGACAAGGGGGTAAAAATGATGGCTGTGCTGCGTCACACGACAAAGGAAAGTTCCACCTACCGGACGGTTTAACGCTGTGTGGGGACACATTTCATAAATGTTAGGTTCCGCATGTACAAGGACCATAATTAAAAGAGCTAAGTTTACCTTTTCCAGCATTAGTGCTGTACACAATGGCTCTTTCAGCTACAAACGCCTGGGGGGGGGGGTTAAAGGTTTCCTTTCAACTTGCTCGAGTGCAGGCTTCGGCCTACACTCCGCTCCCCCTGCTCCTCCTGCTGACCCTGGGCTCTAAAACCGCCAGTTTTTGCCCAGATGTGCTAGCTGCACAGAGAAAAACACCAGCCAATGTGTCAGTGGGGTCCAGCACCGCCAGCTGTTCCCCTGCTGTGTAGCCGGCAACGTGTCCTGCGACCGCCACGCAGACACAAGAACTGAAATTGAAGGGAACCTGTCCCCCCTCCCCCAGGTGTTTCTATGTTTTACAGCTACCTTGAACAGCAGTAATGCTGCATGTGTTCAAGGTGGCTCAGAAACTTATTCTCCTTGCCCATGTTGAAGTGAACACGTCTAAAATGTGTCCTCTGTGACCATTAAAACGTCCCTCAGGTGTGATTTGACTTTGTATTGACACACGCAACAAGCTCCTTGGTAACGCTGCCCGTCTTCTGGCATCATTGTTTGGCTGGCTGCGCTTCTGCGGCCGCCCTGACCCACACAACAGCCCTCGTTGTCTTATTTAATGGGACTGCGAGGGTGTGATTGATGGGCAGGATCAGTGCATCAGTTCGCCTGTCCCTCCTCTCCTTCCGCCTTCTTCGGACTGTGCGGCTTCATGGCCGTGGCATGCGATAAGGGATCAGATGACGCCGCACAGTCTGAAGCGGGTGTAAGGACCCGAGTGTGAGAGGCGAACATATGTGCTGCGCCAGGCCCTGAATCCCAGCCCCGCAGTGTTTTAACAATGTTAAGACACTGCGGGGCTGGGATTCATGGTCATCGCGAACCGCACCGGCCGACATTACATGATGCCAGAAGATGGGCAGCGCTAACGGCGCTAGGCCAGGGGATAACACGACAGCGCAGACTCCTGTACAGCAAATAACAACGCTCGGGAGGCTGCACCCAGCACCAAGGTGGGATTCTTGACACCTGTGCTGCGTCTCATTACAAAGGGAACTCTCGCCTCCATTACACAGTTTGACTGTATAAAGGGCTAAATGTTATACGTGTTCCATTCAGCGTGTGCAAGGAGAAAAATTACAAGAGCAACCTTTGACTTGCGCAGCACTGCTGCTGCATAAGCTGTGGCTCTTCTACTTTGTAACCCCTGAGGGGGGGTTAAAGGTGACTTTTGAAATCGGTTCAATTAGGCTTCGGCCTACACTCTGCTCCACCTGCAGAGCCCGGGCTCCAACAACGCTAGTTGCTGTCCGGAAGTGCTGGCTGCACAGAGCCAAACACCTCGCCAATGTGTCAGTGGGGTCCAGCACCGCCAGCTGTTCCCCTGCTGTGTAGCCGGCAACGTGTCCTGCAAAAGCCACGCAGACACAACACACCCAAAGCTGCCGCCTGTGCAGGCTTCGGCCTACACTCCCCTCCCCCTGCTCCTCCTCCTCCTGCTCCTCCTCCTGCTGTCCCTGGGCTCTAACACACCGCCAGTTTTTGCCCAGATGTGCTAGCTGCACAGAGAAAAACACCAGCCAATGTGTCAGTGGGGTCCAGCACCGCCAGCTGTTCCCCTGCTGTGCAGCCGGCAACGTGTCCTGCAAAAGCCACGCAGACACAAGAACTGAAATTGAAGGGAACCTGTCCCCCCTCCCCCAGGCGTTTTTACGTTATCCAGCCACCTTGTACAGCGGTAATGCTGCATGTGTGCAAGGTGGCTCAGAAACGTATTCTCCTCGCACATGTGGAACTGAAAACACGTCTGCAATGTGTCCTCTGTGTGACCATTTAACCGTCCCGGTGGTGTGACTTTCCTTTGTAATGACACGCTGCAACCCCCTTGGTAGCGCTGCCCGTCTTCTGGCATCATTGTTTGGCTGCCTGCGCCTCTGCGGCCGCCCTGACCCACACAACGCCCCTCGGTGTCTTATTTATTGGGACTGCGAGGGTGTGATTGATGGGCAGGATCAGTGCATCAGTTCGCCTGTCCCTCCTCTCCTTCCGCCTTCTTCGGACTGTGCGGCTTCATGGCCGTGGCATGCGATAAGGGATCAGATGACGCCGCACAGTCTGAAGCGGGTGTAAGGACCCGAGTGTGAGAGGCGAACATATGTGCTGCGCCAGGCCCTGAATCCCAGCCCCGCAGTGTTTTAACAATGTTAAGACACTGCGGGGCTGGGATTCATGGTCATCGCGAACCGCACCGGCCGACATTACATGATGCCAGAAGATGGGCAGCGCTAACGGCGCTAGGCCAGGGGATAACACGACAGCGCAGACTCCTGTACAGCAAATAACAACGCTCGGGAGGCTGCACCCAGCACCAAGGTGGGATTCTTGACACCTGTGCTGCGTCTCATTACAAAGGGAACTCTCGCCTCCATTACACAGTTTGACTGTATAAAGGGCTAAATGTTATACGTGTTCCATTCAGCGTGTGCAAGGAGAAAAATTACAAGAGCAACCTTTGACTTGCGCAGCACTGCTGCTGCATAAGCTGTGGCTCTTCTACTTTGTAACCCCTGAGGGGGGGTTAAAGGTGACTTTTGAAATCGGTTCAATTAGGCTTCGGCCTACACTCTGCTCCACCTGCAGAGCCCGGGCTCCAACAACGCTAGTTGCTGTCCGGAAGTGCTGGCTGCACAGAGCCAAACACCTCGCCAATGTGTCAGTGGGGTCCAGCACCGCCAGCTGTTCCCCTGCTGTGTAGCCGGCAACGTGTCCTGCAAAAGCCACGCAGACACAACACACCCAAAGCTGCCGCCTGTGCAGGCTTCGGCCTACACTCCCCTCCCCCTGCTCCTCCTCCTCCTGCTCCTCCTCCTGCTGTCCCTGGGCTCTAACACACCGCCAGTTTTTGCCCAGATGTGCTAGCTGCACAGAGAAAAACACCAGCCAATGTGTCAGTGGGGTCCAGCACCGCCAGCTGTTCCCCTGCTGTGCAGCCGGCAACGTGTCCTGCAAAAGCCACGCAGACACAAGAACTGAAATTGAAGGGAACCTGTCCCCCCTCCCCCAGGCGTTTTTACGTTATCCAGCCACCTTGTACAGCGGTAATGCTGCATGTGTGCAAGGTGGCTCAGAAACGTATTCTCCTCGCACATGTGGAACTGAAAACACGTCTGCAATGTGTCCTCTGTGTGACCATTTAACCGTCCCGGTGGTGTGACTTTCCTTTGTAATGACACGCTGCAACCCCCTTGGTAGCGCTGCCCGTCTTCTGGCATCATTGTTTGGCTGCCTGCGCCTCTGCGGCCGCCCTGACCCACACAACGCCCCTCGGTGTCTTATTTATTGGGACTGCGAGGGTGTGATTGATGGGCAGGATCAGTGCATCAGTTCGCCTGTCCCTCCTCTCCTTCCGCCTTCTTCGGACTGTGCGGCTTCATGGCCGTGGCATGCGATAAGGGATCAGATGACGCCGCACAGTCTGAAGCGGGTGTAAGGACCCGAGTGTGAGAGGCGAACATATGTGCTGCGCCAGGCCCTGAATCCCAGCCCCGCAGTGTTTTAACAATGTTAAGACACTGCGGGGCTGGGATTCATGGTCATCGCGAACCGCACCGGCCGACATTACATGATGCCAGAAGATGGGCAGCGCTAACGGCGCTAGGCCAGGGGATAACACGACAGCGCAGACTCCTGTACAGCAAATAACAACGCTCGGGAGGCTGCACCCAGCACCAAGGTGGGATTCTTGACACCTGTGCTGCGTCTCATTACAAAGGGAACTCTCGCCTCCATTACACAGTTTGACTGTATAAAGGGCTAAATGTTATACGTGTTCCATTCAGCGTGTGCAAGGAGAAAAATTACAAGAGCAACCTTTGACTTGCGCAGCACTGCTGCTGCATAAGCTGTGGCTCTTCTACTTTGTAACCCCTGAGGGGGGGTTAAAGGTGACTTTTGAAATCGGTTCAATTAGGCTTCGGCCTACACTCTGCTCCACCTGCAGAGCCCGGGCTCCAACAACGCTAGTTGCTGTCCGGAAGTGCTGGCTGCACAGAGCCAAACACCTCGCCAATGTGTCAGTGGGGTCCAGCACCGCCAGCTGTTCCCCTGCTGTGTAGCCGGCAACGTGTCCTGCAAAAGCCACGCAGACACAACACACCCAAAGCTGCCGCCTGTGCAGGCTTCGGCCTACACTCCCCTCCCCCTGCTCCTCCTCCTCCTGCTCCTCCTCCTGCTGTCCCTGGGCTCTAACACACCGCCAGTTTTTGCCCAGATGTGCTAGCTGCACAGAGAAAAACACCAGCCAATGTGTCAGTGGGGTCCAGCACCGCCAGCTGTTCCCCTGCTGTGCAGCCGGCAACGTGTCCTGCAAAAGCCACGCAGACACAAGAACTGAAATTGAAGGGAACCTGTCCCCCCTCCCCCAGGCGTTTTTACGTTATCCAGCCACCTTGTACAGCGGTAATGCTGCATGTGTGCAAGGTGGCTCAGAAACGTATTCTCCTCGCACATGTGGAACTGAAAACACGTCTGCAATGTGTCCTCTGTGTGACCATTTAACCGTCCCGGTGGTGTGACTTTCCTTTGTAATGACACGCTGCAACCCCCTTGGTAGCGCTGCCCGTCTTCTGGCATCATTGTTTGGCTGCCTGCGCCTCTGCGGCCGCCCTGACCCACACAACGCCCCTCGGTGTCTTATTTATTGGGACTGCGAGGGTGTGATTGATGGGCAGGATCAGTGCATCAGTTCGCCTGTCCCTCCTCTCCTTCCGCCTTCTTCGGACTGTGCGGCTTCATGGCCGTGGCATGCGATAAGGGATCAGATGACGCCGCACAGTCTGAAGCGGGTGTAAGGACCCGAGTGTGAGAGGCGAACATATGTGCTGCGCCAGGCCCTGAATCCCAGCCCCGCAGTGTTTTAACAATGTTAAGACACTGCGGGGCTGGGATTCATGGTCATCGCGAACCGCACCGGCCGACATTACATGATGCCAGAAGATGGGCAGCGCTAACGGCGCTAGGCCAGGGGATAACACGACAGCGCAGACTCCTGTACAGCAAATAACAACGCTCGGGAGGCTGCACCCAGCACCAAGGTGGGATTCTTGACACCTGTGCTGCGTCTCATTACAAAGGGAACTCTCGCCTCCATTACACAGTTTGACTGTATAAAGGGCTAAATGTTATACGTGTTCCATTCAGTGTGTGCAAGGAGAAAAATTACAAGAGCAACCTTTGACTTGCGCAGCACTGCTGCTGCATAAGCTGTGGCTCTTCTACTTTGTAACCCCTGAGGGGGGGTTAAAGGTGACTTTTGAAATCGGTTCAATTAGGCTTCGGCCTACACTCTGCTCCACCTGCAGAGCCCGGGCTCCAACAACGCTAGTTGCTGTCCGGAAGTGCTGGCTGCACAGAGCCAAACACCTCGCCAATGTGTCAGTGGGGTCCAGCACCGCCAGCTGTTCCCCTGCTGTGTAGCCGGCAACGTGTCCTGCAAAAGCCACGCAGACACAACACACCCAAAGCTGCCGCCTGTGCAGGCTTCGGCCTACACTCCCCTCCCCCTGCTCCTCCTCCTCCTGCTCCTCCTCCTGCTGTCCCTGGGCTCTAACACACCGCCAGTTTTTGCCCAGATGTGCTAGCTGCACAGAGAAAAACACCAGCCAATGTGTCAGTGGGGTCCAGCACCGCCAGCTGTTCCCCTGCTGTGCAGCCGGCAACGTGTCCTGCAAAAGCCACGCAGACACAAGAACTGAAATTGAAGGGAACCTGTCCCCCCTCCCCCAGGCGTTTTTACGTTATCCAGCCACCTTGTACAGCGGTAATGCTGCATGTGTGCAAGGTGGCTCAGAAACGTATTCTCCTCGCACATGTGGAACTGAAAACACGTCTGCAATGTGTCCTCTGTGTGACCATTTAACCGTCCCGGTGGTGTGACTTTCCTTTGTAATGACACGCTGCAACCCCCTTGGTAGCGCTGCCCGTCTTCTGGCATCATTGTTTGGCTGCCTGCGCCTCTGCGGCCGCCCTGACCCACACAACGCCCCTCGGTGTCTTATTTATTGGGACTGCGAGGGTGTGATTGATGGGCAGGATCAGTGCATCAGTTCGCCTGTCCCTCCTCTCCTTCCGCCTTCTTCGGACTGTGCGGCTTCATGGCCGTGGCATGCGATAAGGGATCAGCTGACGCCACATAGTCTGAAGCAGGTGTAAGAACCCAAGCGAGAGGCGAACATATGTACTGCGCCAGGCCATGAATCCCAGCCCCGCAGTGTTTAAACTATGTCAATACACTGCGGGGCTGTGATTCATGGGCATCGCGAACCGCACCGGCCAACATTAAATGAGGTCAGAAGATGGGCAGCGCTAACAGCGCTAGGCCAGGGGATAACACGACAGCGCAGACTCCTGTACAGCAAATAACAACGCTCAGGAGGCTGCACCCAGCACCAAGGTGGGATTCTTGACATCTGTGCTGCGTCTCATTACAAAGGGAACTCGCGCCTCCAACACAGTTTGACTGTATAAAGGGCTAAATGTTATACGTGTTTCATTCAGCGTGTGCAAGGAGCGAAATTAAAAGAGCAACCTTTGACTTGTGCAGCACTACTGCTGCATAAGCTGTGGCTCTTCTACTTTCTAACCCCTGAGGGGGGGTTAAAGGTTACCTTTGAAATTGGTTCAAGTAGGCTTCGGCCTACACTCTGCTCCCCCTGCAGAGCCCGGGCTACAACACCGCTCGTTGCTGTCCGGAAGTGCTGGCTGCACAGAGCCAAACACCTCGCCAATGTGTCAGTGGGGTCCAGCACCGCCAGCTGTTCCCCTGCTGTGCAGCCGGCAACGTGTCCTGCAAAAGCCACGCAGACACTTGCTCTTGTACCTTCTGCTCCACATCCTGGTTCCAGTACCGTCAGCTGGTTCCGGGCAGAGCCTTTGGCTTAGGTGCCTCCCTCTGGGTATCCGAGTTCCACCAACGTCAGGTGGTCCTTGGTAGTGCTTTCAGGCACGGGTACCTCCTGCTTAGTAACCGGGTTCCAGTAACGTCAGCTGGTCCTCGGTAGTTCCATTGGCTCTTGGACCTTCGGCTACCCATCCGGGTTCCAGCACCGTCAGCTGGTTCTCGGCAGTGTCTTTTGCTCTTGTACCTTCTGCTCCCCATCCTGGTTCCAGTACCGTCAGCTGGTTCCGGGCAGAGCCTTTGGCTTAGGTGCCTCCCTCTGGGTATCCGAGTTCCACCAACGTCAGGTGGTCCTTGGTAGTGCTTTCAGGCACGGGTACCTCCTGCTTAGTAACCGGGTTCCAGTAACGTCAGCTGGTCCTCGGTAGTTCCATTGGCTCTTGGACCTTCGGCTACCCATCCGGGTTCCAGCACCGTCAGCTGGTTCTCGGCAGTGTCTTTTGCTCTTGTACCTTCTGCTCCCCATCCTGGTTCCAGTACCGTCAGCTGGTTCCGGGCAGAGCCTTTGGCTTAGGTGCCTCCCTCTGGGTATCCGAGTTCCACCAACGTCAGGTGGTCCTTGGTAGTGCTTTCAGGCACGCGTACCTCCTGCTTAGTAACCGGGTTCCAGTAACGTCAGCTGGTCCTCGGTAGTTCCATTGGCTCTTGGACCTTCAGGTAGCCATCCGAGTTCCAGTTCCATCAGCTGGTTCTCGGCATTTTCTCAGCCTTCTTGTACCTTCTGCTACATTTCCAAGTTCAAGAGACTAAACACGATGACCCGGAAGAACACCCCTAAGATGAAGACGACACCAGAGACGACAACCACCGTGATGACGACGACCCTGGAGACGATGACCCTGAAGACCACCCCGATGACGACGACCCCGGAGACCACCCCGATGACGACGACCCCGGAGACGACGACCCTGGAGACGACGACGACCTGGAAGACCGAGAAGCAGAAGAACAAGAGGCTGCAGAACAAAGAGCAGAAGGACATTAAGCATAACACAAAATATCAGAGCAAAAAAATATTATGTAAATTATAAGCAGAAGAAGACTAAGCAGTGTATGGGGGTGAGTCCGTTCCTCCTCGTGGTGCCCCTGGATAAAGCCTGATGCTGCAGGCCAAACTGAACGCGGACAAATGTAACTGGTTTGTGACAGGCAGAACGGAAGGTGTAATCTTCAAACTTTTATAGATAACAACTACGGGAATGCCTGTCACAAATAAGAATATGATGAAGAAGTTGAATATGATGAAGATAATAGTAAAATAAAAAGAATATGAACAATGTAACCCAAAAAATAATAGGTAGAAGATGAAGAAGAAGATGAATAAGGTGAAGAAGTTGATGTCAAAGAAGCTGATGATGAGGATAATTAAGAAGAAAGCGTGGGAGAAGTAAAAAAGAAGGTGAAGGGCGTGGAAGTAGTGAAACATCAATATCTGACATAAAAAAAAAAAAAAATAACATAGTCAAATTCTTTCTAACGCCGAACTTCATAAAAAAAAATTAAAAATCCTGCTATTCTATTACATTGGGCTAAACCTCTGTCCCTTTAATATCTCCGCCACGTCCCCCAATACATCCTACATTATTCTTAGTTGTTTTCCTTCATGTAGAATGAACCTACAAGTTTATAAAGGGTTTATTTTAATTCCGATATTTTCGTCCCATTGACTTGCATTGGGATCGGGTATCGGTATCGGATTGGATCCGATATTTTGACGGTATCGGCCGATACTTTCCGATACCGATACTTTCCGATATCGGAAAGTATCGCTCAACACTACTCAACACTATACATGAGCAGTGATGAATTTACCACTGTGAGGAAACCTGCAGTGTAATATGCATCTGTGTTTTGTACAATTTACTGCTGTGAGTTCTTTACAAAACATATTATTGCTAAATGTTACCAGTAGAGATGGGCGACCCTGAACAGTAAAGTTCAGCATCCATACCCAACACCTACTGTTCGGGCACAGACACTGAACACGAACTTCACCAGTAAGTCTATGTTACTGTTTGGGTTTGACTGCCCGAACACCAGATGTTTGTTACGCTGTCATGTGCATGGCAGTGTGGCAAACACTGCTTCTGATCGGCGGTAAAATCGTCCCCGCTAGTCAGAGAGCCGCTGTTCCCATGCTGTCAAAGGACAGCTCAGCTGTGATTGCGGGTATAAAGCTTACCTCCGGTCACTGGTGTCAGTTGATGGGACAACTGCTCCCATCTTCTGACACCTGCTGCCGCTATTAACAGAGAGAGCAGGTGCGGTGGATGGGAGTATTCAACTGCCGCTCCTGCGCTGTAAATAAATAATAGGTCCCCCCATTTTTGACAACAAAAGGGGGACCCCATGCCATTATTTTAATTATTTATTTAATATTCTTGAAAACTAGCTTTGTTGAAGCTGACAGCTGAGGGATGCAGCCCCCATCTGTGAGTTTTACCTGACTGTTTAACAAGAATACAGGGGAACCTGTTATGGTTCTGGTGGTTAGGAACACATGAACTGACCAAATAAGTAAACCAAAAATAAGGACAAGCTCTGGGAATGTGGGAACTTTACTGACCGCAATCCTAATCCTATCAACACACACTATAGGCAGCCGTGGAGCGTACCTAACTCGGCCTAGACGCCTCTTCACAGCCTGAGAAACTAGCTACCCCTAGAGAGAAACAAAGCCTCACTTGCCTCAGAGAAATTTTCCCCAAAGTGAGAGCAGCCCCCCACAAATAATAACGGTGAGATAAGGGGAAAACACAAACATAGAAATGAAAACAGGTTTTAGCAAATGAGGCCCGATAATAACTAAATAGTCAGAGGATAGCAAGGAATCTGTGCGGTCAGTATAAAATACTACCAAAATTATCCACGCAGAGAATACAAAAAGACCCCCACACCGACTCACGATGTGAGGGGCGCAACTCCGCACCCCAGAGCTTCCAGCTAGCAATCAAATAGCATATAAGCAAGCTGGACTGAACTCATCATATACTGAGAAACATTTTCAGAAAGCAATGAGCAAAAATGGACTAGCATGAACTTAGCTTCTCCACGAGGAGACAGGTCACAAGGGAAGTCCCAGAGAGATCTGAACCAGTACTGAATACAACGACAGCAGGCAACAAGTAAAGGTCCAGATGGAGTTAAATAGGCAGCAAGCCTAGCAGGAAACGAGGCAGCTGGGGTCCAGCTACAGACCAGCTGTAACACTCAAAGCCACCAGAGGGAGCCATGAACAGAACTCACAAAGTACCACTCATGACCACAGGAGGGAGCCCGAGAACGGAATTCACAACAGGAACCCAAACCAAGTTTTGTTTTAATTATTTATTTACAGTGTAGGAGTGGCAGATGGATACTCCCATCCACCGCTCCTGCTCTTGCTGTTTTTCGGATGATAAGAACAGTTGTCCCATCAGCTGACACCAGTGACCGGAGGTAAACGTTATACCTCCTTTCACAGCTGAGTGCTCATGCTGTCTTTTGACAGCTTTGGAACTGTGGCTTTATGACCAGTGTTTGCTGTGCTGTCTTGCACATTACAGCGCAACAAACACTGGATGTTCGGGCCCCCATTAAAATGAATTTACTGTTCTGGTACCTAAACCAAAACATTTTGTAACAGTTTGGCCAAACCTACCGGACCTGAACATCTAGGTGTTTGCTCATCCCGAATATCATCAAGATACCATAAGCCATCAAGAAATAGCTTTCATTTGGCACAAAAATGAAAAATGAATCCAGATGGTTACCAAGAGCCCTACAGCAACAATAAAGAAACTGCAAGAAATGTTTGACAAGTACTGGCTGTGTAATGCATGTGACAACAATTTCCCATATACTTCATAAAACAGGTCTGTGGGATAGAATTTGCAAGATGTAAGCCTTTTCTTACAAAAAAAATCTTAGTCTGGCTATGCTTTGCTAAAATCTATATCAAGTCTATCAAAAGCATGTGGGAAAATGTCTTATGGTCTGATGTGAGCAAGGTTGAACTTTTTGGCCATTATTCTAAAAGGTATGT
Organism: Ranitomeya variabilis; assembly: GCF_051348905.1. NCBI lineage: Eukaryota > Metazoa > Chordata > Amphibia > Anura > Dendrobatidae > Ranitomeya > Ranitomeya variabilis. The sequence goes on from NC_135233.1 coordinate 725,514,855, forward strand.
TTGGTGCAAAGCTAACACAACATCACTAAAAGAACTCCATGCCCACAGTGAAGCATGTTTGGAGGCAGCATTATGACTTGGAGCTGTTTTAAGCAACTAGAACTGGGGCTTTAGTCAATATAAAGGGAATTATCAAAATATTCATACATTTTTGCATCAAAACCTTCAGTCCTCTGCTAAAAAACTGAGGATGAAGAGGAATTTCACATTTCAGCATAACAATGACGCTAAGCATATCTACAAATCGACAAAGGAATTATTTTTACAGAAGAAGATCAATATTTTGGAATGGCTCAGCCAGAGCCCAGACCTGAATCCAACTGAACAATTGTGAGTTCACTTGAAAAGGACATGCCATTCACAATCTTACAGATTTGAAGCTCTACTACTGCAAGGAAGAGTGGACAAACTTTGCAAATTCTAGTTGTGTCCTGCCCACTACACAAAAAGACTGAATTGGGGCACCTTTTTGGACACCATATATAGGACATCGCACATATGGGTAAGCTCAGCCTGGGGCTTATGGCTTAGATACAGCACTTTTTTCGGGCAAGTTGCAATAGGGGCGGGTGCTGGGTATTGTGGGAATCTCCTGCATTTAGGACATTGGTCACTGACATACAATAGTGTCCTTTCCCTACCCTATGCCACTTCCCTTATTGTGCATAATACTGTCAGTTTTACTTGCATTATTTCACATGGCTCCATGACTGTACCCTTGTGACCTTTGTATATGTGCGTATTTCCTTGTTGGTGTTCTTAGTAGTCATACACCATATCCTCATATATCTGTGTTGTTTTTAGTCTTTTGTACCCTATCAATAAAATTTCTAGTTTGCATACTTTATTGTTTATGTTGTGTCATTACTATTGTTCTTGGGGCACCATGCTCTTTCTAGTTTATTAAACATACAAAAAGACTGAATGATGTAATAAATTCAAAATATACTTAAATAAGTATTAGTTTAGGGGTGTGCATATTTATGGTGCTATGTTATTTTAGTTCTTTATTTTAGTTCTTTAGTTTGTTTTTCAATGGATTTAAACAAATTGTAGGTGACATTAAATGTAGGAAAAGTTCTGAAATAACAAAAATCTGGAATTGTAATAGGGGTGTGTATACATTTTATATCCACTGTATATAAAACAAAATTGCAAAATTATTTAATTGAATCCAGAATTTTGACGTACATACATGTTATTTTTCATAGACCTTTTCAATTTAGTAAAGTTCAATAAATATGAATCTACAATATATAATGTGGAAAAAATCCTAACAAAAAAATTTAACTTAATAAATAGCATAAAATGAATGCTCAAAACAAGTTTTAATAATACACTTGACCCTGGTTTCACATTGAATCAATTTTCTTCTAACAGGAACATTTGCAAAACAAATATTAACCTACACAAGCATCTAAACATAACTTTTGTCAAGTCAACATTAATTCATACAGTATTTTATGCTAACCTAATTATTTTAGCATTTCACAATCAAGACATTTCTTTTTAGTTAACTAAATAGTTTTTAAAATTAAATTCTGAATGAATAAACAGTGGTGAAAATAAGTATTTGATACACTGATGATTTTGCAAGTTTTCCCACCTACAAAGAATGAAGAGGTCTGTAATTGTTATCATAGGTACACTTCAATGGTGAAAGACAGAATCTAAAAATAAAAACCCAGAAAATCACATTGTATGATTTTTAAATAATTGAATTGCATTTTATTGCATGAAATAAGCACTTGATCACCTACAAACCAGCAAGAATTCTGCCTCTCACAGACCTGTTAGTTTTTTTATTTAAGAAGTCCACCTACTCTTCACTCATTACCTGTATTAATTGCACCAGTTTGAACTCGTTAACTCTGTAAAAGTCACCTGTCTGCACACTCAATCAATCACACTCCAAACTTTATGGATGAAACCAAAGAGTTGTCTAAGGACACCAGGGACAAAATTGTAGACCTGCACAAGGTAGGGATTGGCTATCAGACTATAGCAACTTGATGAGAAGCCAACAACTGTTTGCACAATTATTGGAAAATGTAAGAAACACAAGATGACTGTTGATTTTCCTTGGTCTGGGGCTCCATGCAAGATCTCACCTCGTGGGGTAAGGATGATTCTGAGAAAGGTCAGGAATCAGGAAGGTCATGTAGTCAGATGAGACCAAAATAGAACTTTTTGGTATCAACTCCACTAGCCTTGCTTGAAGGAAGAAAATGGATGAGTATAACCCCCAAGAACACTATCCCAACCATGAAGCATGATGGGAGAAACATCATATTTTAGGGGTGCTGTTATGCAAAGGAGACAGGACAACTCTACCGTATTGAAGGGAGGATTGATGGAATCATGTATCTCTAGATTTTGGCCAACATCCTCCTTTCCTCAGTGAGAGCATTGAAAATGGGTTGTGGCTGGTTTTCCAACATGACAGTGACCAAAAACACACAGTCACAGCAACTAAGGAGTGGTTCCGTAAAAATAATTTCAAGGTTCTGGAGTGGACTAGCCCGTCTCCAGACCTGAACCCGATAGAAAATCTTTGATGGGAGCTGAAACTCAATGTTGCCCAGTGACAGCCCCGAAACCTGAAAGATCTGGAGAAGATCTGTATGGAGGTGTGGATCAAAATCCCTGCTGCAGTGTGTGCAAAATTGGTCAAGAGCTACTGAAAACGTCTGACCTCTGTGATTGCAAGCAAAGGTTTCTGTACCAAATATTAAGTTCTGTTTTTATATTGCATCAAATAATTATTTCATACAATAAAATGCAAATTAATTATATAAAAATCATATAATGGGATTTTCTAGATATTTTTTATGATTCTGTTTCTCACAGTTGAAGTGTACCAATGATAAATATTACAGACATTTCCATTCTTTGCAGATGGGAAAACTTGCAAAATTGGCAGTGTATTAAATACTTAAAAATAATTTTAGATGTGAGCATAATACTGTTTTGAGTAAATGCTAGCCATGGTTTTTTTTATTCCTTAGATGAATACAATATAAGATGAATATAAAAGGTCAACCACACACAAAATGACCCTCCTCCTCATAATAAAAGAAAATCACATTGAGTACTCCCCTGTAGACTGTGAGCCCTTGTGGGCAGGGTCCTCTCTCCCTCTGTACTTGTGTGCCTTGTTTTGCTTATGTTTATTGTACTTGCCTATAATTTCCCCTTCCATGTGTAAAGCGCCATGGAATAAATGGCACTATAAAAATGAATACTAGTAATAATTTGGCATAGATAAAATACTTGATGTCCTTCTTTTTAAGCTATTTGGCATGGCTTCCATTTCCTAATCATCGCTTCATGTGTCTAATATGATTGCCAGCTTCCGCGATTGTTTTGTAAGCCTAATCCACTCCTCACTGATATGAGCTAGTCTACCTAAAAGCAGGGACGAATGCTTCATGCTATCAAAAAAGTACCAGCCTGGATAACTACCCCAGCTCTTTTGCTATCTACACTGCTGAAAAAAGTAAAAGGAACACTCATATACCACATCCTAGATATCACTGAATTAAATATCCCAGTAGCCAATCTTTATTCATTTAAACAATAAAACATAAAAATGATCAATGTAAATGAAAATTAATATCCCATGGAAGTCTAGATTTAGAATGATACCCAAAATCTAAATAGAAAATCAAATTACAGGCTAACAACTTCAGTGGAAATGCTTCAATGTTTTTTTTAGGTATCTACTCCCAGACCTGGATTAAAGAATCACTCAACTCCTTTACAGTCTGTGATCCAATGTGACATTGGTGAATGGAGCGAGACATGATGTCCCAGATGCGCTCGATTAAATTCAGGTCTTGGGAATAAGCAGGCCAGTTCATAGCATCAATGCCTTCATTATGCAGGAACTGCTAACACACTACAGCCACATGAGGCCTAGCATTGTCATGCATCAATAGGAACCCAAGGCACAGTGAACCTGCATATGGTCTCACAATGGGTCTGAGGATTCTGGTACCTAATTGCAGTCAGGGTACCTCTGGCTAGCACATGGTGGGAGCCAATGTCATGTTTGCCAATCTTGGTATTCTCTGGCAAATGCTAATCACCCAGCATGATGTTCAGCTGTAAGTACAACACCCATGTAGATGTTGGGCCTTCATACCACCCTCATGGAGTCTGTTTATGATAGTTTCCTGTTCATCATGACACAAAGGAAGAGGTAGCGATGCTGCTGCTGGGTTGCTGCCCTCCTACGCCCCCTTCATGTCTTCTGGTATACTGGCCTGTCTCCGGGTATGTAATCCATGCTATAGATACTGTGCTGACTGACACAGCTACCTTCTTGCCACAGCTCACATTGATGTGCCATCTTTGATGAGCTGCACTACCTGAACAACTACTGTGGGTTGTAGACACCTGCTAATGTACCTCTAGGGGTGAGAGCAATGACAAAATACAAAAATGACCAAAACAACAGCCAAAAAGGCTAAGAATAGAGAAATAGACTGTACTTGCCACATGCACAACTACTCCTTTATGGAGTTGTCTTGCTAATTGCCTATAATTTCTACCTGTTGTCTGTTTGCACAACAGCAGGAGAAATAAATCCACAATCGGTGTTGCTTCATAACTGGACAGGTTGTGATTGCCTTTGAGTTACATTGTGTTGTTTGAGCATTGTTTTACACACAATTTCTAAATTTTATTTTAATAATAATAATCTTTAAAGAGTAGATCACTCCGGCACACCAAATATTTCCAACAGTTGATATATTTTTTATTATTTGTGTTTCTCAGCAAACAGTGGGATGCCATACAAAAAGAAACGGTCACAGTTGTAGACATATAACGGTTGTCCCCAACATTTCGGCACTTAATTGCCTTTCTCAAGGGGTATCTGTCTATCTGAAATATACATAAATAGAAATGAATAATATATACATACTGGATGCAATACATAGCGTCCGACAGGACATATGGAAAAACAAGAAAAAAGGAACAAAGGAGAAAAAGAAAAAAAGAAAAAAAGGGGCATCCTATGTGAACTATATACGGTATGTATCGCACCATCTGTGTGAAACAACATGTTTCATAACACCCATGAATACAAGTACATATAACACATATATTACATATATACATTTTTATATTTTGCATAAAGTACCAATCCAGATCGAAGACATCTGTCTAGAAGGTAAGAAAAAGAGAGCAACAATGACAGAACCAATCTCATTCATAATATAAGAGGACGTCAAGGTGCTATAGAGCCAATGCAATAAAATGCTATAGAGCTAATGCAGAAATTCTGAAATAGTATATTAGATATGGGTGCCGCCATACCAGGATATAGTCCTCTTTTTAGATCAGTGATGAAATAAATTAATTATATGTGTAAGAAGTCACCTTAAGTGTCTGACAAAAAGGAAAAGAAATACATTACTTGTAATGTGACCAGCAAGGAATGTGGCTCCCTGTGTAAGGGGAAACATATGCTTAATGAGCATGGTTAAAGAAAGAAGCTAATTAAAATAAAATCCTAATTAAAATTAAGAACCTAGAGAGAAACCGGTGTGGTACGCCATATAAATGATATGTGGATGAAAATACCTTATAATAGCAGTCTTGACGGCGTCCGGAACAGGGCTCCAGGTGAGGACAGGTTGCCGCGTGCAAGTGAATAGCATGTGCCCAGAAGACGCTTCTTATTCAATACCGGAACGTACCGGCATTGGTACTTCCGGGTGAAGGGTGGAACATGTGATCGGGGAATTCCGAGAGCGGAGCGAAAAGAGCCGACAAGTGCCGAACCAGAGACGGCGCATGCGTAGTGATAAGGTGACTCAGAATCTAGGTTCCTCCCGTGTGCTGTCAGAAGAAGAAAGAGACAAAGCCTGTAAATAATAGGTGACATTAGCTAATCAGGAAATAGTGTACATATATGACTATATAACATTACGAAGTCAACAACTGTTAGAACAGTGTAAGCAATAAAAAAATAAAAATAGAAGAAACTAATTGGAACCTGGTAAGGCTTGCACTAGATTGTTAGAGGTAAAAAATCACAGTGGACCTAATAAGACAAACAAGTCAATAAATGGGAGACACATCATGGTACGGTAAGAAATATGATGAAAAGATATCTATATGGAGAAAAATACTAATAAGTAGGCGCACAGTAGTTGAAAACCCTCAGAGGTAGAAACACCTCAGAAACCTACTTCATACTCCCTATTTAGCCCCAGGGGGGATAGGGTCTGTAACGTGTGAATCCAAAAGGATTCACATTCTTTTAATTTCCTAATCCTATCACCTCCCCTTCTGGCCAACGGAACATGGTCTATAATTTGGTACTTTAGCTGGGCAAACTATGGTTATTATGTATAAAATGTGACGGGATAGGCAAAAGTATCCTACCACACCTAATGGTGGATTTATGTTGGGAGATGCGGTCCCGGATATGCTGGGTAGTCTCCCCAACGTATCCGAGACCGCATGGACACTTGATGAGGTATATGACATAAGATGAGTTGCATGTGAAATGGCCATTAATGGGGAACCTTTTGCCCGATCGTGGGTGTGTGAAGGAATCTCCTTTTGCGATATTAGAACAATGGTAACAATTCAAGCATGGAAATGTCCCATTTCGGGGTGTGGAAAAGACCCTCTGTGTTAATCCCAGATTACTGGGACCGACATCTGCTCTGACGAGAAGGTCTCTGATGTTGGTACATCTCTTATTGCTAATAAGCGGTTTAGAGCTAAATTCCTTAACTTGAGGATACGCTTGTTTCAGAATGTCCCAGTGTCGAAGAATGCTTTTATTAAAAAGGTAATTGAAAGGATGAAATGTACTGACAAAAGCCATGCGAGGAGTTGCCTGACCTCTATTGGGTGCAGCTGACCTAAATGTACCGAGAATGTGCTTAGGATATCCCCTATCGCAAAATTTATTATTCATATCTTGATGTCTGATACGACTGGTCTCGGGATTAGAAACAATCCTATCCACCTTGTCGTGTTGGGATTTTGGGAGACTTTTCTTTATGTGTCGTGGATGGCAGCTATCGTACATTAATAGGCTGTTCCTATCTGTAGGTTTCACATACAAGTCCGTTTCAATATTCCCATCAGTATTGATAATGACCATGGTGTCCAGAATGTTAATGGAGATGGGGTCCTGGGACAAGGAAAATGTTAGGCCAGGTAAACAGGAATTAAGATCCGAGTGAAAGTTATGTAGGGTATCAACATCTCCTGTCCAGATTGCAAAAATATCGTCTATGTACCGTCGCCAGTATATCACGTGTGACGTGAAGCTGGGATGTACATAGACGTAAGATGTTTCAAAGTAGTCCATGAAAATGTTGGCATATGGGGGTGCCATATTAGACCCCATAGCAGTACCCTTCTTTTGTATGAAGTACTGATCTTCAAAGATGAAGAAATTGCGAGTTAATACCAATGTGAGTAAATCTCTACACAAGTCTCTTTGGTGACTAGAAAACTGTCTGGTTAGAAAGGAAAGACATGACTGATTTAATGCCATCTTGATGTCTAATACTAGTGTACAGACTGTTCACGTCCATAGTGACCAACCTGCACCCATGCGGCAGTTTACCTAGATTACGGAGAGATGCCAAGAAATCTGTGGTATCCTTGAGAAACGATTTAATGCCAGGTATGAGCGGGGATAGGATTTTATCTAGTATAATGGCCAGGGGAGACAATAGGGAGTCTGTGGAAGCCACAATTGGGCATCCTGGAGGTCTAGTAGGGTGCTTATGGATCTTAGGGAGAGTATAAAATACCGGGGTGATCGGATGTTGGTTTATTAAAAATTCTCCCAATTTGGCATCTATTACCCCCAATGATGTATAGTTGGCAACGAGATCCTTAATTTCCTTGGCAATTTCAAATGTTGGATTATTGGTAATGGGTTGGTATGTGGTGTGATCGCCAAGTTGGGCCCGTATCTCATCCATGTAGTAGCTGCGATCCAACACTACAATGGAACCCCCTTTTTCCGCTGGCTTTATAATTAAATCCTTATTGTCCCTTAATGTCATTAGTGCTCTATGTTCCTCCCTAGATAGATTATGTTTAATATGGAGTTGCCCTCTTTCTATGGATTCGAGATTCTTTTTAATATCCTTTTTAACAAAGTCAATATAGGTCTCTACTGGATGGTAAGTACGGGGCGGTTGGTAGTGGCTAGGCATACGTAAGTTAAGACTACGCAAGAAAAATGTGGACCCAATAGAATCGGGTGACTGAGAAGTATTATCTGGTACATTTGCAAAATGAGCCTTAAGTCTTACATTCCTGAAAAAACTATGTAACTCTTGATCTAAACGAAAAGTGTTTAGTCTGGGGACTGGACAATATGTAAGTCCTTTCTGTAATACATTCATTTCTGGGGGGGAGAGGCACCTGGAGGAAATGTTGTAAACAATGTTGGTCTCAGCGTTGGTACCAACGCTGAGACCAACATTGTTTACAACATTTCCTCCAGGTGCCTCTCCCCCCCAGAAATGAATGTATTACAGAAAGGACTTACATATTGTCCAGTCCCCAGACTAAACACTTTTCGTTTAGATCAAGAGTTACATCGTTTTTTCAGGAATGTAAGACTTAAGGCTCATTTCGCAAATGTACCAGATAATACTTCTCAGTCACTTGATTCTATTGGGTCCACATTTTTCTTGCGTAGTCTTAACTTACGTATGCCTAGCCACTACCAACCGCCCCGTACTTACCATCCGGTAGAGACCTATATTGACTTTGTTAAAAAGGATATTAAAAAGAATCTCGAATCCATAGAAAGAGGGCAACTCCATATTAAACATAATCTATCTAGGGAGGAACATAGAGCACTAATGACATTAAGGGACAATAAGGATTTAATTATAAAGCCAGCAGACAAAGGGGGTTCCATTGTAGTGTTGGATCGCAGCTACTACATGGATGAGATACGGGCCCAACTTGGCGATCACACCACATACCAACCCATTACCAATAATCCAACATTTGAAATTGCCAAGGAAATTAAGGATCTCGTTGCCAATTATACATCATTGGGAGTAATAGATGCCAAATTGGGAGAATTTTTAATAAACCAACATCCGATCACCCCGGTATTTTATACTCTCCCTAAGATCCATAAGCACCCTACTAGACCTCCAGGACGCCCAATTGTGGCTTCCACAGACTCCCTATTGTCTCCCCTGGCCATTACACTAGATAAAATCCTATCCCCGCTCATACCTGGCATTAAATCGTTTCTCAAGGATACCACAGATTTCTTGGCATCTCTCCGTAATCTAGGTAAACTGCCGCATGGGTGCAGGTTGGTCACTATGGACGTGAACAGTCTGTACACTAGTATTAGACATCAAGATGGCATTAAATCAGTCATGTCTTTCCTTTCTAACCAGACACAGTTTTCTAGTCACCAAAGAGACTTGTGTAGAGATTTACTCACATTGGTATTAACTCGCAATTTCTTCATCTTTGAAGATCAGTACTTCATACAAAAGAAGGGTACTGCTATGGGGTCTAATATGGCACCCCCATATGCCAACATTTTCATGGACTTCTTTGAAACATCTTACGTCTATGTACATCCCAGCTTCACGTCACACGTGATATACTGGCGATGGTACATAGACGATATTTTTGCAATCTGGACAGGAGATGTTGATACCCTACATAGCTTTCACTCGGATCTTAATTCCTGTTTACCTGGCCTAACATTTTCCTTGTCCCAGGACCCCATCTCCATTAACTTTCTGGACACCATGGTCATTATCAATACTGATGGGAATATTGAAACGGACTTGTATGTGAAACTTACAGATAGGAACAGCCTATTAATGTACAATAGCTGCCATCCACGACACATAAAGAAAAGTCTCCCAAAATCCCAACACGACAGGGTGGATAGGATTGTTTCTAATCCCAAGACCAGTCGTATCAGACATCAAGATATGAATAATAAATTTTGCGATAGGGGATATCCTAAGCACATTCTCGGTACATCTAAGTCAGCTGCACCCAATAGAGGTCAGGCAACTCCTCGCATGGCTTTTGTCAGTACATTTCATCCTTTCAATTACCTTTTTAATAAAAGCATTCTTCGACACTGGGACATTCTGAAACAAGCGTATCCTCAAGTTAAGGAATTTAGCTCTAAACCGCTTATAGGCAATAAGAGATGTACCAACATCAGAGACCTTCTCGTCAGAGCAGATGTCGGTCCCAGTAATCTGGGATTAACACAAAGGGTCTTTTCCACACCCCGAAATGGGACATTTCCATGCTTGAGTTGTTACCAATGTTCTAATATCGCAAAAGGAGATTCCTTCACACACCCACGATCGGGCAAAAGGTTCCCCATTAATGGCCATTTCACATGCAACTCATCTTATGTCATATACCTCATCAAGTGTCCATGCGGTCTCGGATATGTTGGGGAGCCTACCCAGCATATCCGGGACCGCATCTCCCAACATAAATCCACCATTAGGTGTGGTAGGATACTTTTGCCTATCCCGTCACATTTTATACATAATAACCATAGTGTTGCCCAGCTAAAGTACCAAATTATAGACCATGTTCTGTTGGCCAGAAGGGGAGGTGATAGGATTAGGAAATTAAAAGAACGTGAATCCTTTTGGATTCACACGTTACAGACCCTATCCCCCCTGGGGCTAAATAGGGAGTATGAAGTAGGTTTCTGAGGTGTTTCTACCTCTGAGGGTTTTCAACTACTGTGCGCCTACTTATTAGTATTTTTCTCCATATAGATATCTTTTCATCATATTTCTTACCGTACCATGATGTGTCTCCCATTTATTGACTTGTTTGTCTTATTAGGTCCACTGTGATTTTTTACCTCTAACAATCTAGTGCAAGCCTTACCAGGTTCCAATTCGTTTCTTCTATTTTTATTTTTTTATTGCTTACACTGTTCTAACAGTTGTTGACTTCGTAATGTTATATAGTCATATATGTACACTATTTCCCGATTAGCTAATGTCACCTATTATTTACAGGCTTTGTCTCTTTCTTCTTCTGACAGCACACGGGAGGAACCTAGATTCTGAGTCACCTTATCACTACGCATGCGCCGTCTCTGGTTCGGCACTTGTCGGCTCTTTTCGCTCCGCTCTCGGAATTCCCCGATCACATGTTCCACCCTTCACCTGGAAGTACCAATGCCGGTACGTTCCGGTATTAAATAAGAAGCGTCTTCTGGGCACATGCTATTCACTTGCACGCGGCAACCTGTCCTCACCTGGAGCCCTGTTCCGGACGCCGTCAAGACTGCTATTATAAGGTATTTTCATCCACATATCATTTATATGGCGTACCACACCGGTTTCTCTCTAGGTTCTTATTTTAATTAGGATTTTATTTTAATTAGCTTCTTTCTTTAACCATGCTCATTAAGCATATGTTTCCCCTTACAGAGGGAGCCACATTCCTTGCTGGTCACATTACAAGTAATGTATTTCTTTTCCTTTTTGTCAGACACTTAAGGTGACTTCTTACACATATAATTAATTTATTTCATCACTGATCTAAAAAGAGGACTATATCCTGGTATGGCAGCACCCATATCTAATATACTATTTCAGAATTTCTGCATTAGCTCTATAGCATTTTATTGCATTGGCTCTATAGCACCTTGACGTCCTCTTATATTATGAATGAGATTGGTTCTGTCGTTGTTGCTCTCTTTTTCTTACCTTCTAGACAGATGTCTTCGATCTGGATTGGTACTTTATGCAAAATATAAAAATGTATATATGTAATATATGTGTTATATGTACTTGTATTCATGGGTGTTATGAAACATGTTGTTTCGCACAGATGGTGCGATACATACCGTATATAGTTCACATAGGATGCCCCTTTTTTTCTTTTTTTCTTTTTCTCCTTTGTTCCTTTTTTCTTGTTTTTCCATATGTCCTGTCGGACGCTATGTATTGCATCCAGTATGTATATATTATTCATTTCTATTTATGTATATTTCAGATAGACAGATACCCCTTGAGAAAGGCAATTAAGTGCCGAAACGTTGGGGACAACCGTTATATGTCTACAACTGTGACCGTTTCTTTTTGTATGGCATCCCACTATTTGCTGAGAAACACAAATAATAAAAAATATATCAACTGTTGGAAATATTTGGTGTGCCGGAGTGATCTATAATATATTGGACTCTTTTTTCTCCTGAGCACCCCTACTAAAGAATAGTGAGCACCCTTGTTTCTTTCTTACAGAATCTTTAAAGAGTAACCTGTCTATCAACTTATGCGCTGCCCCTGGCTGGCATTTCCCATTGTCACTCTAGCTAATTGGTAGGTCTCTCGCAAAGTACTCACATGGGACCAACTTGTCAACCACCTGGCACATTGTGGGTTCCAATAAGCCAAAGGTGGCACTGGACTAGATTTTCAAACAACATCAGGCTCTGATTTACAGTGTCTGTGGTTTCGGCAGCATGAATCGACTAGCAGTTTCCTTTAATGACTAAGATACTGCTAACAAACTATGGTTTCATTATTCATAGGAATTAAGAGACACACTAAGAACAATACATTACATAGATCAAAGTGCTTTTACTCCTTTGTTTATAAAAACAGATTGATGAAAAGTGTAAAGGGAATGAGTACAAATAAGGATACAAAATACAAAGACTTTTGTCTAATTGAGCTCAGAAATTGATATCAAAATTTTATAAATTTGTCCAATTATCTAGGGACCGAGACCTCTGTAGATGCTTTAGTTTATATAAAGGATCATCAAAGAGAATAATGTACGTTAATAATGTAGCTAAACATTATCAGCTACTGCAGATTTTAAAAGTGAAAAGTATGTAATGTGTCATGAGTAGTGTTGAGCGATACCATCCGATACTTGAAAGTATCGGTATCGGAAAGTATCGGCCGATACCGGCAAAGTATCGGATCTAATCCGATACCGATACCCGATACCAATACAAGTCAATGGGACTCATGTATCGGACGGTATTCCTGATGTTTCCCAGATTCTGAAGGAGAGGAAACTCTCCTTCAGGCCCTGGGAACCATATTAATGTGTAAAATAAAGAATTAAAATAAAAAATATTGCTATACTCACCTCTCCGACGCAGCCTGGACTTCAGCGAGGGAACCAGCAGCGTTGTTTGCTTAAATTTCGCGCTTTAACTTCCTTACTTGAAGTCCCGGCTTGTGATTGGTCGCGCGCCGCCCATGTGACCGCGATGCGACCAATCACAGCAAGCCGTGACGTAATTTTAGGTCCTTCAGGATTTTAAAATTACGTTCCGGCGTTGTGATTGGTTGCGCCGCGGTCACATGGGCGACGTGACCAATCACAAGCCGTGACGTCACGGGAGGCAGGAGACGCGCGCATTTTAAAATGCGCGCGTGTCCAGCCTCCCGTGACGTCACGGCTTGTGATTGGTCACGTCGCCCATGTGACCGCGACGCAACCAATCACAACGCCGGAACGTAATTTTAAAATCCTGAAGGACCTAAAATTACGTCACGGCTTGCTGTGATTGGTCGCGTCGCGGTCACATGGGCGACGTGACCAATCACAAGCCGTGACGTCACGGGAGGCTGGACACGCGCGCATTTTAAAATGCGCGCGTCTCCTGCCTCCCGTGACGTCACGGCTTGTGATTGGTCGCGTCGCCCATGTGACCGCGTCGCAACCAATCACAACGCCGGAACGTAATTTTAAAATCCTGAAGGACCTAAAATTACGTCACGGCTTGCTGTGATTGGTCGCGTCGCGGTCACATGGGCGGCGCGCGACCAATCACAAGCCGGGACTTCAAGTAAGGAAGTTAAAGCGCGAATTTTAAGCAAACAACGCTGCCGGTTCCCTCGCTGAAGTCCAGGCTGCGTCGGAGAGGTGAGTATAGCAATATTTTTTATTTTAATTCTTTATTTTACACATTAATGTTGTTTCGATACCGATACCCGATACCACAAAAGTATCGGATCTCGGTATCGGAATTCCGATACAGCAAATATCGGCCGATACCCGATACTTGCGGTATCGGAATGCTCAACACTAGTCATGAGGTATGCAATTAACTCCATTTTGTTGTTATATTTTCTTTCATAGTGCTTTGCTTAAGGAAAAGAGTAGTGCCATCAAGTTTATGATTTTGTCATGTTTTGATATATAATAGCATGAAACATAAAAAAGCTGTGATGTTTGAAAGTTAAAATACTTATTATACTAAAATACTAATTATTATGTACCTGCCCAATTAATGTACAGCTGTACAACTAATTTGTGTTAGTGTAAGAAAAATTTAAATAGCATATCTTTGTAACTAGTCATAATTAGAGTTAAACAAATCAACTTGATGCCTATTGAGTTTGGGTTGAATCTTATGAATTTTGCAGGTTTTGGCAAATTTGAACAATCTGTAATTGATTCCTGTGGATAGCTAAAAAAGTCCAATGCTTTTTAACACATTGCAGAAGATTTTAACAGGCACAGAAGACTCACATGGTTTAAAGAGGTTGTCCAACCCCGAAATCCATATTTTTTTATTTTAATGTGTGCTGTGCTGTGATATATGACCCCTATACATTTTGTTTTTTGTTTCAGCCTTTTGTTCACCCTGAATTTCACTTCATTCCCTGCACTCACTTTGATTACCTGTGGCTCTACTAAACTTGGCAGCTCCCTGTACTTTATTATCTAACCTCACTGTCAGAGATGGCACCGCACTGCTTCAGTATCCAGCATCGCCCTCTGCACACTCATTTGCTGTCAGTAATCTACCTTTGCGCTGAACTCTGTCATCACTCCAGTATTGCAAATGACAGAGCTGTGCAGGGCCGGTCCGAGAGATTACGGCGCCCTAGGCAAAATTATTTTGTTGCGCCACTACTACTTTTAACATACCTCCCAACTTTTGAAGATGGGAAAGAGGGATGAAGTTTGCGGTGCACGAAGCTCCATACTGTATAATGGCCACACATGATGCTCCATACTGTATAATGACCACACATGATGCTCCATACAGTATATTGGCCGCACATGATACTTCGTACCATATAATGGCCACACATAGCTACTCCTACACATGCGGCTGCGCTCCGTACACACGCGCTCCGCTCCATACACATCGTACACACGCGGCTCCACTCCGTTCACCTCGTACACATTTAGCACGGCTCCATACACCTCATACACACACGACTCCGCTCCGTACACCTCATACACACGGCTCCGCTCCGTACACCTCATACACACACGGCTCCGCTCCATACACCTCATACACATTCAGCTCCGCTCCATACACCTTTTGCCTTTTGAAAAGATTTTTTATAATTTTTTCTATTTTTTCTCTGGCACCCCCTTAGGGTCTGCGCCCTAGGCGGCCGCCTAGTTCGCCTATACATTCGGGCCAGCCCTGGAGCTGTGTCCTATGTCTGTGGAAAACAACACAATCACTCCACTCCACATCACATCCACAGTGGTGACAGCTTCACATGTCCCTACATTACATCCACAGTGGTGAAGGAGCTTCACAAGTCCTCACATTACATCCACAGTGGTGACAGAGCGTCACATGTCCTCACATTACATCCACAGTGGTGATGGAGCTTCACATGTCCCTACATTACATTCAAAGTGATGATAAAGCTTTACATGTCCCTACATTACATCCACAGTGGTGATGGAGCTTCAAATGGTCCCACATCACATCCACAGTGGTGCTAGAGTGTCACATGTCCCCACATTACATCCACAGTGGTGATGAAGCTTCACATGTCCCCACATAACATCCACAGTGGTGCTAGAGCATCACATGTCCCCACATCACATCCACAGTGGTGATAGAGCTTAACATGTCCCCACATTACCCCTGATATATGAGTACTATGATGTGAGGCGTCTATAGTGATGTGTGTGGGTGTGTCTGTTTGTAGATCTACATATACACCATATAATACACCTCAGCTGCTCAAGAGTCTCAGTCTATAGTGATGGATAGATGATGGAGCAGGGATGGATGGATAGATGGATAAATAGATAAATGCAGGGATGGATGGATGATGCAGGGAGGGAGGGATGGATGGATGGATGCAAGAAAGGATGGATGATGCAGGGAGGGATGGATGCATCATCCTTCTCCTGGGCCTGTCTTCTGCCTTTGACACTATGCACCATTCCCTCTTGTTACAGATTCTCTCATCTCTTTGCATCACAGACTTGGCCTCATCCTGGATCTTGTCATATCTAACAGACCGGACATTCAGTGTCTCCCTCTCCCACACCAACTCCTCACCTCGCCCCCTGTCTGTCGGTGTTACCCAAGGCTCAGTTCTAGGACCCCTACTCTTCTCCATTTACACGTTCGGCCTTGAACAGCTCATAGAATCCCACGGTTTGCAGTATCATCTCTACATCGATGACATATAGATCTACCTATCTGGACCTGACATCACCTCCTTACTGACCAAAATCCCACAATGTCTGTCCGCTATTTCATCTTTCTTTTCTGCTCACTTTCTAAAACTGAACATGGAAAAAACAGAATTCATCATCTTTCCCCATCTCACTCTACCCCTCCACCAGACCTATCCATCAATATCAATGGCTGCTCACTTTCCCAAGTCCCGCATGCTCGGTGCCTCGGGTTGATCCTTGACTCTGCCCTCTCTTTCAAGCCACATATCCAAGCCCTTGCCTCCTCAAACTCAAAAACATTTCCCGGATTTTGTACATTGCTTGACCAAAAAGCTGCAAAAATGCTCGTGAACGCCCTTGTCATCTCCCGCCTTGACTATTGCAATCTCCTACTGTCTGGCCTCTAGCACTCTTGCACAACTCCAATCTATCCTAAACTCTGCTGCCTGACTAATCCACCTGACTCCTCGTTATTCCCCAGCCTCTCCTCTCTGCCAAGCCCTTAACTGGCTTCCTGGCTTCCTATTGTCCAGAGGCTTCAGTTCAAAACCCTAACTATGACATACAAAGCCATCCACAACCTGTCTCCTCCATACATCTGTGATATGGTCTCCCGGAACTTACCTACACGCAACCTTTGATCCTCTCAAGATCTCCTTTTCTACTCCGCTCTTATCTTTTCTTCCCAAAATCACATACAAGACTTCTCCTTGGGGTGTGCGCGTCGTCTGTGACTCCACCAGACCGGACCTTAAAGGTATATTGCCCTAGAATTACTTTTATACATTTGTGGGATTTTTTGTTTGCGGTTTTGCACTCTCACGTTCCGATATGGATTATTATTAATGGTGTTTTTTCCACCCTCTTGTTATTCACTTTGTGTTAAGTCTCATGTATCTAGTCTTTTTATGGGAATTAAGCACTTTTTTGCACTTTACATCTCACTGTGATTTGTATGACATTCACATATTATATATTTTTTTATTTTATTATTTTTTATTTTTTTTTATATTATTTCATGCATCCATAAAATTCCCCAAGCATTATTATTTGTATATTTCTCTTTTTGGGCTCTTATATGACTATTTATTTAATTGTCAGCAATATATATAAATTATATTACCCTTTGGTCCGGTTTTCTATTTTTAAGATTTTTAAACCTTTATATAATTGATGTACATTTCTGCTGGAGTAATTGTCCGTGCACATTTTTTCTTTTTTAGTATTACTGTTTGCCAATATATATTTAATAAAGGCAATTTTACATTTAATAATTCTTTGTCTGATATCTGTATATAAGTTTATTTTTCTGGGGTTGTTGTTGTTACAAGACTTCTCCTGTGCTTCCTTCAAAATCAGGAACTCTCTACCCCAACAAATCAGACTTTCGCCTACCATGGAAACCTTCAAAAGGAACCTGAAGACCCACCTCTTCTGACAAGCCTACAATCTGCAGTGATCCTCAGTCTACTGAATCACCGCACAACCAGCTCTACCCTCTCCTAGTGTATCCTCATCCATCCCCGGTAGACTGTGAGCCCTAGTGGGCAGGGTCCTCTCTCCTTCTGTACTTGTGTGTGCCTTGTCTTGCTCATGTTTATTGTACTTGTCTATGTATGCCCCTTTTTTCACATGTAAAGCGGCATGGAATAAATAATAATAATAATAATAATAATAGTAATAATGCAAGGAGGGATGGATGAATGCAGAGAGGGATGGATGAATGCAGGGACGGATGGAGGCATAGATGAATGGATACAGGAAGGGTTGGTTGGATGGATGCAAGGATGGATGTATGCAGGAAGGGGTTGTTGAATGGATAAATTGATGGATGCAAGGAGGGATGGGTGGATGCAGGGAGGGATGGATGGATAAGTGCAGTGAGGGATGGATGGATGGATGCAGGGAGAGATGGATAAATAGAGGGAGGGATAGATGCAGGAATGGATGGATGGATGCAGGGAGAGATGGATGGATGGATGGATGGATGGAATGAGGGATAGATGGATGCAGGGAAGGATGGAGGCATAGATGAATGGATACAGGAAGGGTTGGATGGATGCAAGGATGGATGTATGCAGGAAGGGGTTGTTGAATGGATAAATTGATGGATGCAAGGAGGGATGGGTGGATGCAGGGAGGGATGGATGGATAAGTGCAGTGAGGGATGGATGGATGGATGCAGGGAGAGATGGATAAATAGAGGGAGGGATAGATGCAGGAATGGATGGATGGATGCAGGGAGAGATGGATGGATGGATGGATGGATGGAATGAGGGATAGATGGATGCAGGGAAGGATGGATAGATGCAGGGAGGCATGGATGCAGGAAGAGAGGGAGGGTTGCACACAAACAGCCCATTACACTCACCTATGTAGAAGCCTTTTCCTTCCTGGTTCATCCAATCAGCTGTGTCATTCCCCTGCTGCTTCTGCCTCACACTGTGTGTTTCATTTATATGGTAATAACTCAGCATCCTTAAACATATCACAGTCATTCTAGTATGTTTTTTTCACTCATTGTGCTTCATGTGTTTGGTAAAATTAGGTCAATATGATTTGCACTTATTTATGAAAAAATTAAAATTGGACAAAAAATGTAAAATTTAACATTCTCCAAACTTTTAATTTTTATACCATTAAACCAGATTGTTATACCACTGCAAATCATTAATAAATAACATTTTCAACATGTCTGTTTTATATGAGTCTCATACACATTCTGTTCAAATTGTCATTTAATGTTACTCCTAGACTGATAAAAACTATTAACTAAGTGCAAATCCTGCCCAAAATTACAAGAAGGATCATCCATACACCCTTGAAAACAACTGTTAACAATCCAGAAAAGAAGGAAGAACTGGAAGCATTTAAAGAGACCACAGTGGATGAACACAAAACTTAATCACTTGTTAAAAAGGAAAAAGTAATGCATATCAAATGGAAAGAGGGGGGCATTTCTAAAGAAGAATATAATGCTGTTTGCAGAGAATGCAAGGCAACAGTTAGAAGAGCTAGTGATGAAGTAAGGCTTGCATGGGAGACCAAAAGCAGTAAGAAAGGATTTCAGGGGTATGTCAAATGCAAAAGAAAAGTTAAAGATGCTATAGGATTTTTACAGGATGAAAACAGTGAAGTGGTCAAAAATTATGTAGAGAAGGCCAAACATTTAAATTCATATTTTGCATCCGTGTTCTCTAAGGCTAAGTTCACACTGCGTTAGCAGCAGCCCGTTCAGCACATACGCTAACGGGCTGCTGCTAGCGCAAGTGCCGGCATTTGCATCCCGCTAGCGCAGATAGAGCTCTGCTAGCTCTATCTGCGCTAGCAGTGACGGACCCAGAAATGCTGCAGCCCGCGTCTCAGGGTGCATCACTCAATGACAGCACATCGCTAGCGCATGCCCATTGTGGGCATGCGCTAGCGATGCGTCCGCCATTGCATTCAATGGCGGCTTTAACGGACTACGTTACACCGCGTTATGCCGCGGTGTAACATAGTCCGTTAAACGGGTCACACTAACGCAGTGTGAACCCAGCCTTAGAAAGCAATTGTATCATAAACGATCTTCACGGTGCCATTGAAGGAATAAAGGAATAAAAGAATCCACACTATCCATAAACAGAGAGATGGTCCTATAGCACATATGTCAATAGTTAATTTTTTCATGAAAGATATTTTGTTTATTAGAGTTATATTGCAGTTTAATATATCAGTGAAATGTAACAAGAACCACGTTAAAGTATATGGACGAATCATTGAATCCATAACAATTTTTGGAAGGGTATTGGTGAATTTACTATACCAGCGAAATGTAGCAAGAACCATGTGACAGTGTATTGATGAATTCTTCACTCAATAAGATGCTTTTGGAACTTTTTAAAGTGTTTAAAATGCCAACGAAATGTAACAAGAAACACTTTACAGTGCGTGAATGAATCACTGCATCCATAAACATTTTGCAAGGCTTTTTGGATTTTTTTTAATAACACTGAAATGTAACAGAAGGTATGTAATACTCTATGGATCAGGAATTGAATTATTTTTTGGGGGGAGTTTTGTATAACACTGAAATATAACAGAAACCATGTAAAACTGAATGGATGAATAATTGAATCAAGACAATTTTCTCTCTGCTTTTTTGTAGTGTTATATACCACCGAAATGTACCCAAGAACACAAAATACTGTATTTAACTGTATGCAGGACAAATTGAATAAAGGCTTTGTAGAAAGTGCAAAGGAAGGAAAAAATTATAAGGAAGGTCATCCATAGACCCCTGAAAGGCAATAACTGGGGGCCTAATTCAAATATGTTTAAAATAAAGTTGCTTTACTCCTACACTCATAAAGGCTTTGCACAAAGTGCAAAGCCGCTAAAGAAATTAAGGAGGGTAATACAGTGATCCTCTTCAGGTGTCCTCTTCTTCCTCTGCTTCCTCAGGAGACTGGGTGGACTGCCTCCACCTGTTTCCTGGAGCATAATTCCCAGGTCCCTTGGCTGTAAGTGACCCAGCAACAGCCCACTGTGTCACCTGCATCATCAGCTGCTCCCCCAAAGGAGATTGGGAACTTCAAGGACAGTAAGCTCTTTCGAGGGTGCAAGCAGCCCTGTCTCAAGCAACCTCAAGGAGTCTCTCCCAGGCCCATTCATTCCTCAAGAAGGGTTCATCCTGCTCACTTCCTTCTGGTATCACACCCAATGCATATCAATGATGTTGTGCCTTCATTTTGAGGAATGTGACCTTAGTTCCAGCCATTAGCTCTTGCAGCATTCAAGGCAAGTGTTCCTTCTCTACTGCCCAATGATTGAACGAGATGTGATGACAGGTCCTAAACTCTTCAATGAACCCCCTTCTCGACTGATGGTCATAAGTAATGACATAGGAGGGAAGGAGGGAGGGGAAGTGTACAAAGCTCATCACGTTGCCAATTTCAAGTCCATATGTCAGCCAGGATCCAACCTCAGAATCCTGATGCGTTTCTGGTGTATACAACACTTGAGTTGTCCTATGAATAAGGGTGTTGTATAAACCAGAAATGCGTCAGGTTTCTGAGGTTTCATTTTTTATCATGTTTTAAAGTTTTTTCTAATAAATATTAAATTTTATTCTCCCATTGGACGTGCTGGTGGATTTCCCTTTTGTTTTTTCTTTTGCTTGTGGTCATAAGTAAAGACAACCCCTCAATATGCCAACTCTCAGTACCTAGTGCCTAGCAAGCCCATTATCATTTCTGCATACCTTGTTCTGGCTCGCCTCCTCATCTCTTCTCACCAACCTAGGCCCCCTGGTTCGCTCACCAGTTCCTGTATCCTGGCTCTCCTATCTTCAGTCTGCAAAAACCCAGAGGTAAAAGATGCGGCCTTGGTTTGAGTCTTAGTGGTTTCAGGTAATCGGCTGGATCCGGACCACAGGTTCATGCCATCCGTGCTGTAGCGCCAGCTTCCTTTGGATCCAATATTCCTTTGGTTTCTCCCTAGGGAGTCTTGTGTGTTCTGCTATCCTTGTCGCTCACTAAGCACGTTACACTGTATGGATGACTATGATAACAGTAATATACCAAAGACCACAAAATACTATATAACTGAACAGCAATATATCAAAAAATGTACCCCAGACAACGGATTACTGCATAAGTGAGAAATTTAATCCAACAAAAATTTTAAACGCTTTTTTAAGAGTGGTATTTTAGGATTGCATAAACGTGCCGTAGACCACTGTTTTGTGCACTTCCGAAAAGAAGGACAACAATGTCTAGATTCCATATGCAGTTCAGAATAACTCAGCTGTGTCTTTATAGTGAACGGACCCCTTGGGGGTTTCATCTGAATATTGTCACTCAGATTTAGATGGAAACCCCAATGTAAGTTCTCTGCATAGAGTGGCGGAAAAATGTGATCCCAAGTATTATGTAAAATGTTCCCAATAAAAAAAATAGCAAGTTCCCACTCAGGTCTGTCATCTGTTAATGGAAATACAGGGGTCTTCCATGTTAATGTTAGTAGAAAGGCTCTGGAAAAGTTAAGAGGGTCCTTGCCACCCAAAAGAAATTCAGCAAATTTTGAGCTCCCAAATCTAAATGTCCCCCTTCCTTCTGAGACCCACATAGTGCCTAAACCACATATAGTATCCCCATGTTTGGCATTTCTGAAGGAATGAGAGTCCACCTAACTTATGGGCTCATGTCTCCAGAAGCATGAGCTGGGCATAATGTACTGGTCACTACAACGTACTGGTTAATACAGCATGCTGGTCACTACCGCATACTGGTCACAACAACCGTATTTTGCAATTTTCACTCAGCATCATTCTTTGCTGCTTGTTTTTGGAAAACACGCATGGAGTCAAAATCATCACTACACCTGTAGATAAATTCCCAAAGGGGTATAATTTCCAAAATGGAGTCCCATGGGGGGGGGGGGGATTCTGCTCTTCTAGCAAATAGGAGCTTTGTATATGGGGTTCACAAACTATTCTAGGAAAATCTGTGCTCCAGGATGCAAATTGCACTCCATCCCTCCCGAGTCTTTCCATATGGCTAAGTTGTACTGTACAGCCACATGTGGGATATTGCCAAGTTCAGTAGAAATTTTGGGACAAATTATGGTGCCATTTGTACCTACTTCTTGTGTGAAAATGTTAAATCTGGGGCTAAAACTGAATTTTGTTGGTAAAAATGTAGCTATTTTTTTCTTCACTGCCTAATGGTATAATTCTGTGACACATCGGTTGTGTCAATATGATCACTGCACCCCTAGATTAATTCGTCGAGAGGTGTAGTTTGTAAAATGTGGTCACTTTTGGGGTATTCTGCTGCTCTTCAAACTCCCAGTGGGTCATAGCACCTGAAAACCATAATAGTAAAATCTGCACTATAGTATGGCGCTCCTTCTCTTCTGAGCTTTGCAATGTGCCTCAAAAATATTTTCCAATTACATGTAGGGTATGGGCACACTCAGTAAAAAATGGACCTCAGTTTGTTGTAAAAAATGTTCCTGCTAGCACTTAGAAAAATTAAAAACTTGGGGCTAAAACTAAATTTTAGTGGTAAAAATGAAATTTATTCTTTCTTCACCTGTCAGTTGTATAAAATTCTTCCTATTTTTTAAATGATTAATGATTACTATGATGACAGAACTGCTTTAAATCATTTCCATATTCACATTTCTTTGAAGGGCAATTGTCCTACTCTTACCCCCATTTAGCTTCCTTAGGCAGCTCACTAGCCCTCACTGTGACCATTTTACATCCATTTTAAAGCATCGAAGTTCATGTACTCATTGACTTCTATTGGGTTCAGGTCCGAGGTCAAGTTTGAGGTCAAATTCGGACCCGAACTTAACGTTTTACTGTATGTTTGTAGAACTCAAACATCCAAAGGTCTGCTCATCTCTAATTTAAAGCAGTAGACAAATAATCAAGACAGTAATGTGTTGACAACTGCAGCAGTAACAAAGATGAGGGTAATAGTCTGAGAATTTTATAAATTAAATTAATAGTCATTCTGAGTGGAATACGTTCCACACAAATGCATTGCCTATCACTCTACTGCATGCACTCCAACGTGGACCACTGATGTCACCTCTGCTGGCTCACTTATGGCTGGATTCGTGCCCGAGTGAACACCTAATTTTCTAGTGACATGCTCTCCACAGTAGAATGCATGGTCTATTATCATGACCTGCATTGTCATCACTTCTGACGCATGGAGTCACTTCTGGCAGTCACAACATGGAGTCACTTCTGGCTCACAAATCATGGAGTGCTCACTAATGTAGCAGCCAATTTTAAAATCTTCCACCCATTAGTCATTCATTCCATCTTTCATCTGGTAGTAATATATTATCTTGAATTTCATTGGTCAGATCTAAATTAAAAAGTAACTTTATCCTCACAAAAATCACTCCTTGAGAAAACCAGGGTGAAATGTGAATTAAAGTTTTAGGGGCATCTTTAGTCCCGTCGGTCAAACTGTTCACACGGCATGTGATGCTGCTGCTATTTCTGTGGAAACTTATAAGCGAGGTATTCTAACTATCTAAAATGAGATGTGGATTTCTTCCTCTCACTGTATTTTGGTTTTGCTCTTACTACCTTATGCTATATAGACCTTTTGTAGAAGTTTCATATGATAAATGTTTTTTACACTGCAAACTGAATATTACATATAGATTTTGTACTAGCCATGCATGTTACACCCTTATTTGATGCTTTTTCATGAACTTCAGCTTCATGTTGCCCCTCGTGTATTTTATGAATTGTAATATTATACATCCACTCAAATTATATTTTCATATTTATTTTTGAGTTGTAAACTGATCCTTTGTAGATTTCATGAAGAAGTCAGAACTTTTTATGAGAAAAGTAAAAATAATTCTCATACATTTAATTTTAATAATTTTCTCTGGTTCCCTGCACCCAGCACATTTTATTTTTTTACAGTGAATTACATGCCATAGACTGTGCCTTCCAGAATATCAGCTGTACCCTCTAGCACCTGCCTGCCCATATATCAGCCATGCACGCCTGCCAGTGTGTCAGCCATGCCTGCCTGCCAGTATCTCAGTCATGCCCGCCTGCCTGCCAGTATCACTGCTATGCCCGCCTGCCTGTATTCAGCCGTGCCCACCTGCCTGCCTATAAGATTGCCATGCCTGCCTACACTGGCCTGTATATTAGTAGGGTCTGCCTGCACGACCTGTCTCCATACCAGCTGTAGCTGCGAGTACCTCCATGTACGTGAATAAGTTGTGCCAGACAGTATACCTACAGTACCTGCCTGCATCTTCCTTTACATTGTCTCATCTCTTTTGGGGTCAGCTGTTTATCCCTGAAGTGGTGCTTGGCAGCTACCTGTGACGCAAGCCTGACCTCACCGCTATAGGCTCCAGCGAACACCATGGTAGCTGCTTAGTTACTCCCCTCCTGGGTAAGTCTGGTTCATGGCATAGTGGGTCCATGATCTACCATCACGCTAAATAGTCTGGGCATAAGCATAACAGTTTGCTCAGGCCATTGTCCTTGCTGAGCCTCATGGTCCTTTGCTTTCAGAGTTATATGAACAATTGTTTTGACAGCGTGAATGACAGGAGGACAATTTTTTATCCACAGATGCTGATAACCAATTGGAGGCCCTGATGTTCTCTGCATCAGCCCAAGTTACAGTCCCTACTGCCTTGCTTATTCAACCTGCAACTTGCGCTTCTGGAGTGGAACTCATACTGTCAGATCAATCATCAGCAGTGCTGTGAGTTCAGGCAGCAGTGCATTCAACACTACTGGGCTTCATGCTAGGGGTTAGGTGTGGACCACAAACTTTACTGCTCGTGTTCGCCCATCCCTAGTTAATACCTATAAGAAAACCAGAAAACCTTTTCTTTGGTAGGTTTTCACATTATGCCTAGTAGAAATGTAGAGCATTATATTCTCCTGAACATATATATCTAATATGAAATAAATGTTTAAGTACACACAATGTACATCATTGATTATTAGTGTTGAGCATTCCGATACCGCAAGTATCGGGTATCGGCGGATACTTAGCGGTATCGGAATTCCGATACCGAGATCCGATACTTGCCGCGTATCGGATACCGGAATCGGAAGTTCCCAGGATTCAAACTGCACAAATTTGCATGAATTCAGCCAATGAGAATAATTCCAAGTGTGGGCACATCCTGTTCAGCATGGAGGGCATGAAACTACTGGCAAGGCTGTGATTGGCTGCTGAAATGATGTCATGCTGCAGTTTAAAAGTCGCTGGCGCCATTTTGCGCTCACTCTGCTGTGAATTCAGTTAGTGACAGGACGCTGTTTGCTGACTGAGGGCCAGTTTAGAGATAGCGATTTGCTTCATTGTTCTTTTCCAAGGCTAATTTAGCAACCGCTGTGTTCACCTACTAATCACCTTGCTTTTGCCTTGCAGCGCTGTTTTCACAGCGATCTGCAAGGTCTGTGTGTGTGTGTGTGTGAGTGCAGCCCACTCTCTAGTCTGTGTGCAGCCATAGGCCATAGCTGGCTGTATTCAGTTCAGGGAGGGTGGTTCATTGCCTCATACTGTTCTATTTTTTTTTTCAAGTAGTGTAGTCTGCTGCTCATTTTTTCTAATAATTTCTATTAGTGACTTTCCACCCGTATCCAGCTAACTTGTGGAAAAACACTACATAGGATAAAGTAGAGGAGGTTTTTTGGGCCTTGCAGCGCCGTTTACGGCTGTCTGCACGGTCTCCGTGTGACTGCAGCTCGCCCTGTAGTCTGTGAGCAGCCATAGCCTGGTTGTATCCAGCTCAGGGTTCTTCACTGCGTCATACCGTCAAATCAATTTTCCTTTTGTTTTAAGTAGTGCAGGCTGCTGCACATTTTTTCAAAAAATTCATATTAGTGTCTTTCCACCCGTATCCAGCTAACTTGTGGAAAAACACTACATAGGATAACGTAGAGGAGGGTTTTTGGGCCTTGCAGCGCCGTTTACGGCTGTCTGCACGGTCTCCGTGTGACTGCAGCTCTCTCTGTTGTCAGTTCAGCCCCCAAAAAATAAATAAATAATAAAGTTCACCAAACACACCACTTTACATTTGTGTAGGCCACATTAGCTCATATTAAAGTCTAGTCCACACTTTAGAAAATTAGTGTTTCTTATACCTGTTAGGAGCTGTTCAGGAATAAGCACACAAAGCCGTTACCCGTTACTTTTCTGCTTATCTTAATCAGTCAACCAAGATGAAGAAGGCAGGGAGTAAGGCACGTGGGCGTGGGCGCGGAGAAGGGAGAGGACGTGGGGATTCTGTGCCTGCTGCGGGCACCGGTGACTCCTCAGCACCCAGTTTCACCAGGGAACAGTCCTTCATGCGCAGCTTTGTCGCAGAGCGCCGTACACCGCTGCTACGTGAAGAACAAATTGAAGCCGTTGTCGGATGTATGGCAGCTAACTCATCGACTTCAATTAGTGCCATATCCTCTCAGACACAGAGCACTGGAGAGCAGCCATCTGTCTCTTCACGACCTGCCAAATTGCCCAGGCAGACAGAGAGCCCAGGACAGGAGCCGTCTCTACTTCTGTTCTCTGAATCTCTTGGCTTGGAAACAGGGGGCCAGCCAAGCAGCATTAGAGAAATGGAAGAAGAGGCAGGGTGCAGTGATGCCCAACCGCTTTTTCTCTCTTCCTCTGAAGAGGCGGGTGGGCCAGTGCCTCCGGTCACCACATCGCAGGATGCATCCGCTGATGACACTCAGGTGCCACTTTCTGGTGCGTGCTCTGCTGCTGAGACTACCCAGGAGGAGCAGTTGGTGGCAGAGGGTAGTGTAGATGATGAGGTCCTTGACCCATCTTGGCGTGAGGGACAGGAAGGTGGTGGGAGCAGCTCTGAGGAAGAGATTCCCCGAACGTGCCAAAGAGGCAGAGGGAGGGGGAAGACTGTGGATCCTGCAGCCTCCACTTTGGCACCCGTTCGGAGCATGTCTCTTCCAAAAGCCAAAAAGGGCACTCCCAAGACTTGCAGTGCCTGGTCCTTTTTTGACACAGTTGCAGATGACATTTGCTATGTCAAATGCAAGGTGTGTCATCACAAAGTTAAAAGAGGTCGAAATGTCAGCAACCTCAATACCTCCAACATGTGGAAACATGTGCGCACCAGGCACGCGGCGGAGTTAGAAAAACACACTGAAGAGCTAGGCCAACCGACAGCGGCAGCTACCACCACTTCAGCTCGTGTTGCCTCTTCCTCCAGCTCACACGCAGCTGGTTCGGCTTCCTCCCAGGATCGCCGTGGAAGAACCTCTGGCTCTGTTGTCCAGAGACCCACTGTAATTCCACCCGCAGCACCACGTTCCCAGTCATCCACACACTCCCAGCCCAGTCTACAGCCATCGGTAGTACAGGCATGGGAGAAAAGGCGGCCTTTCTCGTCAAACCACCCACGAGCACAGGCTCTGACTGCAGGCATTGCCAAACTTCTGTCACTGGAAATGCTGTCATTCAGGCTGGTGGAGACTGACAGCTTCCGTGACTTGATGTCATTGGCAGTCCCACAGTACAATGTGCCCAGCCGCTTTTACTTCAGCAGGCAAGCTGTCCCTGTCCTGCACAAGCATGTGGAGGGACACATAAAACACGCGCTACTGAACGCCGTCAGTAGCAAGGTCCACCTCACCACCGATGCATGGACCAGTCAACATGGACAGGGGCGATACCTTTCCCTCACTGCCCATTGGGTTAATGTTGTTGAGCCGGGTACAGATCATGCGAGTGGCGCAGGACGTGTCCTGCCCACTCCAAGGATTGCAGGAATCCATTCTGTACGCATTGACTCCTCCTCTTACACCAGTTCCTCAGAATCATCGCTGCAGGAGCCGTCACAGTCCACCTCCACATGGACCCGTGATGAACATTTACTTGTTATGACCGACATGAGCACAGCCATGGCCTAACGTCAACAGGCTGTCTTGAAATTAATTTCTTTGGGGAATCGAAGCCACACAGCGCAGGAGCTCTGGAATGCCATCAAGCAGGAGAGCGATGTGTGGTTTGTGGCAGCGAATCTCCAGCCAGGCATGGTAGTGTGTGATAATGGCCGAAATCTGGTGGCAGCTCTGGGCCTCGGCAACCTCACTCACATCCCATGTCTGGCACATGTGCTCAATTTGGTTGTGCAGAGTTTTTTGAGGGACTATCCGGATCTTGATGCACTGCTGCACAAGGTCCGCCTAGAGTGTGCTCACTTGCGGCGTTCCAGCACGGCAAAATCGCGCATTGCGGCTCTGCAGCGCCGACACCGCCTGCCGGAACATCGCATCATATGTGACCTACCTACCAGGTGGAATTCCACGTTACATATGTTGGAGCGGTTGTGTGAGCAGCAGCAAGCTGTAATGGAGTACCAGCTGCATCAGGCGCAAAGAAGTCGCACTCCGCGCCGTTCAGACTTCACAACCACAGAGTGGGCCACTATGAAGGACGTCTGCCAGGTTTTGCGTCCCTTCGATTATTCCACGCGGATGGCGAGTGCAGATGATGCACTAGTCAGCATGACTGTCCCCCTTATCTGCCTGCTTGAAAAATCACTGCAAGCGCTAAGGGATGATGTTGTGGAAGAGGTGGAGGATGAGGATTCACCATTTGCATCATCTTCTGGACAGTCAGCACCACGTGGTTCCTCACAAACGCGTAGGCAGGGGACACTTTGTGAGGAGGATGAGGAGGAGTCAATGGAGGAGGAAGACATCCGTCCAGAGGATGGAGTTACACAATTGTCCAGTAGTCAGTGTGTACAGCGAGGGTGGGGTGATGACGAGCGGGCAGAGATCACGCCTCCAGTAGGGGACAGCGTTTCTTGGCCAGTTGGCAGTCTGCAGCACATGGTGGATTACATGCTGCAGTGCCTGAGAAACGACCGCCGCATCGCCCACATTCTCAACATGTCTGATTATTGGGTGTTCACCCTCCTCGATCCTCGCTACCGGGACAACGTAGAAAGCCTCATCACACCGTTGAACCGGGAGCGAAAAATGCGGGAGTACCAAGACACACTGGTGAATTCCATCATCTTCTCCAGTCCAACTGAGAGAAGTGCTGCTAGTGCATTACAAAGCAGCTCAGTGCGACCAGGCAGTGGAGGAGGCTCTGCACAAAGAGGGAGCAGAAGCAGTGCCTCTGCCCAAGGCAAGACCAGTATGGCCCAACTTGAACAGTTTTGTGTGCCCGCCACAAAAGTCTACACCATCACAGACGGCTCCAGTCAGCAGGAGGCAACGGTTCCGTCAGATGGTGACAGACTACATGTCTTGCCCTCTTGCTGTACTCCCAGACGGCTCTTCCCCTTTCAAGTTTTGGGTCTCAAAGCTGGATACATGGACAGAGCTAAGCCAGTATGCATTGGAGGTGCTGGCTTGCCCTGCGGCTAGTGTATTATCGGAACGCGTCTTTAGTGCTGCAGGTGGTGTACTAACTGACCGTCGCATGCGACTATCCTCCGATAACGTTGACCGGCTTACTTTCCTGAAAATGAACAAGGCCTGGATCTCGCAGGAATTTGCCACTCCTCTTCCTGATTAAATAATTAGGTGACTGTCTACAGTATCCAGGTCTCCTGTTGTGTTCATCTTTCTACCACCTGAACTTAAAATCCTGGGCTCCAACACCGCCAGTTGAGGCTCAGAAGTGCCGTCTGCACAGTCAAAACATACGACCCAGTGTTATTGGGTTTCAGTAACGTCAGCTGATCCCCAGCTGTGTAGCCGGCAATGTATCCTGCGACCGCCACGCTGACACAACAACTTAAATGTAAGGGAACCTGTCCCCCTCCCCCCCAAGGCGTTTGTTACTGAAAGAGCCACCTTGTGCAGCAGTAATGCTGCACAAGGAAAAGGTAGCTATTTTTGTTTAGCTCCTTGCACACGCAGAACTTAACACTTATAAAGTGTGTCCACTGATACCGTAAAACCGTCCCGGAGGTGGGACTTTCCTTCGTAATGTGACGCAGCACAGCCGTCATTCTTACCCCCCCGGCGACATGCGCCGGCTCCTCAGCGTTGTTTGATTCTGTCTCGAAGCCTGCGCTGTTATGTTATCCCTTGGCCAGGCACACTTAGCGCTGCCCCTCTTCTGACATCATTTGGTGTCAGGCTGACTGCGCCTGTGCGGCCGCGCTGGCCGAGATCCCGCCTCGCAGTGTCTTCTGATTTAATCACACTGCGGGCCTGGGATCCATGGGCATGCGCAGTGCATATCTTCACCTCCGCCTCTCACTCATCTCCCTTCGCCTTCTTCAGACTGTGTGCCGTCAGCTGATCCCTAATAGCATGCCACGGTCGTGACACCGCACAGTCTGAAGCAGCCGGAGGGAGGGGAGTGAGAGGCGAGGATATGCACTGCGCATGGCCACGGATCCCAGGCCCGCGGTGGGATTACATGAGATGACACTGCGAGGCGGGCTCTCGGCCAGCGTGTCCGCACAGGCGCAGCCAGACTGACACCAAATGATGTCAGAAGGTGGGCAGCGCTAAGTGTGCCTGGCCAAGGGATAAGATAACAGCGCAGGCTCCGGGACGGAATCAAACAATGCTGAGGAGCCGACGCACGGCGCCAAGGGGGTAGGAATGACGGCTGTGCTGCGTCACATTACGAAGGAAATTCCCACCTCCGGGACGGTCTCACAGTATCAGGGGACACATTTTTTAAGTGTTTAGTTCTGTGTTTGCAAGGAGCATAATGAAAAGAGCAACCTTTTCCTTTTGCATCCTTTTTGCTGCACAAGCTGGCTGTTTCAGCTACAAACGCCTGGGGGGGGGTTAAAGGTTCCCTTTCGACTTTCTCCAATCAGGCTTCGGCCTACACTGTGTTCCTCTGCTCCTCCTGCTGTCCCTGGGCTCCAACAACGCTAGTTGCTGTCCAGAAGTGCTGTCCGCACAGTCAACAGTCGCTCCTCTGTTATTGGGGTTCAGTAACGTCAGCTGTTCCCCAGCTGTGTGTGTGGCAATCCCTCCTCTCTCCTCCACCTCCTCCTCCTTCTGTCCCTGGGCTCCAACACCGCTAGTTGTTGCCTGGTAGTGCTGTCCGCACAGTCAACAGTCGCTCCTCTGTTATTGGGGTTCAGTAACGTCAGCTGTTCCCCAGCTGTGTGTGTGGCAATCCCTCCTCTCTCCTCCACCTCCTCCTCCTTCTGTCCCTGGGCTCCAACACCACTAGTTGTTGCCTGGTAGTGCTGTCCGCACAGTCAACAGTCGCTCCTCTGTTATTGGGGTTCAGTAACGTCAGCCGTTCCCCAGCTGTGTGTGTGGCAATCCCTCCTCTCTCCTCCACCTCCTCCTCCTTCTGTCCCTGGGCTCCAACACCGCTAGTTGTTGCCTGGTAGTGCTGTCCGCACAGTCAACAGTCGCTCCTCTGTTATTGGGGTTCATTAACGTCAGCTGTTCCCCAGCTGTGTGTGTGGCAATCCCTCCTCTCTCCTCCACCTCTTCCTCCTTCTGTCCCTGGGCTCCAACACCGCTAGTTGCTGTCTGGAAGTGCTGTCCGCACAGTCAACAGTCGCTCCTCTTTTATTTTCGGTTCAGTAACGTCAGCTGTTCCCCAGCTGTGTGTGTGGCAATCCCTCCTCTCTCCTCCACCTCCTCCTCCTTCAGTCCCTGGGCTCCAACACCGCTAGTTGTTGTCTGGAAGTGCTGTCCGCACAGTCAGCAGTCGCTCCTCTGTTATTGGGGTTCAGTAACGTCAGCTGTTCCCCAGCTGTGTGTGGCAATCCCTCCTCTCTCCTCCACCTCCTCCTCCTTCTGTCCCTGGGCTCCAACACCGCTAGTTGTTGTCTGGAAGTGCTGTCCACACAGTCAACAGTCGCTCCTCTGTTATTGGGGTTCAGTAACGTCAGCTGTTTATCAAGCTGTGTGTGTGGCAATCCCTCCTCTCTCCCCCACCTCCTCCTCCTTCTGTCCCTGGGCTCCAACACCGCTATTTGTTGCCTGGTAGTGCTGTCCGCACAGTCAACTGTCGCTCCTCTGTTATTGGGGTTCATTAACGTCAGCTGTTCCCCAGCTGTGTGTGTGGCAATCCCTCCTCTCTCCTCCACCTCCTCCTCCTTCTGTCCCTGGGCTCCAACACCGCTAGTTGTTGCCTGGTAGTGCTGTCCGCACAGTCAACAGTCGCTCCTCTGTTATTGTGGTTCAGTAACATCAGCTGTTCCCCAGCTGTGTGTGTGGCAATCCCTCCTCTCTCCTCCACCTCCTCCTCCTTCTGTCCCTGGGCTCCAACACCGCTAGATGTTGCCTGGTAGTGCTGTCCGCACAGTCAACAGTCGCTACTCTGTTATTGGGGTTCAGTAACGTCAGCTGTTCCCCAGCTGTGTGTGTGGCAATCCCTCCTCTCTCCTCCACCTCCTCCTCCTGCTGTCCCTGGGCTCCAACACCGCTATTTGTTGCCTGGTAGTGCTGTCCGCACAATCAACTGTCGCTCCTCTGTTATTGGGGTTCATTAACGTCAGCTGTTCCCCAGCTGTGTGTGTGGCAATCCCTCCTCTCTCCTCCACCTCCTCCTCCTTCTGTCCCTGGGCTCCAACACCGCTAGTTGTTGCCTGGTAGTGCTGTCCGCACAGTCAACAGTCGCTCCTCTGTTATTGTGGTTCAGTAACATCAGCTGTTCCCCAGCTGTGTGTGTGGCAATCCCTCCTCTCTCCTCCACCTCCTCCTCCTTCTGTCCCTGGGCTCCAACACCGCTAGATGTTGCCTGGTAGTGCTGTCCGCACAGTCAACAGTCGCTACTCTGTTATTGGGGTTCAGTAACGTCAGCTGTTCCCCAGCTGTGTGTGTGGCAATCCGGAAGTGCTGTCCGCACCGAGCCAAACACCTTGCCAATGTGTTAGTGTGGTTCAGTAATGCCTGCTGCTCCCCTGCTGTGTATACGGCAATGTGTCATGCGACCGCCACGCAGGCACAACAACTTAAATGTAAGGGAACCTGCCCCCCCAGGCGTTTCTTACTGAAAGAGCCAACTTGTGCAGCAGTAATGATGCAAAAGGAAAAAGTGCCTCTTTTCGTGGTGCTCCTTGCACATGCTGAACCTAACACTTATGAAATGTGTCCCCTCCCACCGTTAAACCGTCCGGTAGGTGGAACTTTCCTTCGTAATGTGACGCAGCACAGCCGTCATTCTTACCCCCTTGGCGCCGTGCGCCGCCTCCTCAGCGTTGTTTGAATCTGTCCCGGAGCCTGCACTGTTATGTTAGCCCTTGGACATGCACACTTAGCGCTGCCCGTCTTCTGACATTATTTGGTGTCAGGCTGGCTGCGCCTGTGCCAAAAATAATTCTCATACATTTAATTTTAATAATTTTCTCTCGTTCTCTGCACCCAGCACATTTTATTTTTTTACAGTGAATTTACAGTGAATTTACAGTGAATTACATGCCATAGAATGTGCCTGCCAGAATATCAGCTGTGCCCTCTAGCACCTGCCTGCCCATATATCAGCCATGCACGCCTGCCAGTGTGTCAGCCATGCCTGCCTGCCAGTATCTCAGTCATGCCCGCCTGCCTGCCAGTATCGCTGCTATGCCCGCCTGCCTGTATTCAGCCGTGCCCACCTGCCTGCCTATAAGATTGCCATGCCTGCCTACACTGGCCTGTATATTAGTAGGGCCTGCCTGCACGACCTGTCTCCATACCAGCTGTAGCTGCGAGTACCTCCATGTACGTGAATAAGTTGTGCCAGACAGTATACCTACAGTACCTGCCTGCATCTTCCTTTACATTGTCTCATCTCTTTTGGGGTCAGCTGTTTATCCCTGAAGTGGTGCTTGGCAGCTACCTGTGACGCAAGCCTGACCTCACCGCTAGAGGCTCCAGCGAACACCATGGTAGCTGCTTAGTTACTCCCCTCCTGGGTAAGTCTGGTTCATGGCATAGTGGGTCCACGATCTACCATCACGCTAAATAGTCTGGGCATAAGCATAACAGTTTGCTCAGGCCATTGTCCTTGCTGAGCCTCATGGTCCTTTGCTTTCAGAGTTATATGAACAATTGTTTTGACAGCGTGAGTGACAGGAGGACAATTTTTTATCCACAGATGCTGATACCCAATTGGAGGCCCTGATGTTCTCTGCATCAACCCAAGTTACAGTCCCTACTGCCTTGCTTATTCAACCTGCAACTTGCGCTTCTAGAGTGGAACTCATACTGTCAGATCAATCATCAGCAGTGCTGTGAGTTCCTGCAGCAGTGCATTCAACACTACTGGGATTCATGCTAGGGGTTAGGTGTGGACCACAAACTTTACTGCTCGTGTTCGCCCATCCCTAGTTAATACCTATAAGAAAACCAGAAAACCTTTTCTTTGGTAGGTTTTCACATTATGCCTAGTAGAAATGTAGAGCATTATATTGTCCTGAACATATATATCTAATATGAAATAAATGTTTAAGTACACACAATGTACATCATTGATTATTAGTGTTGAGCATTCCGATACCGCAAGTATCGGGTATCGGCCGATACTTAGCGGTATCGGAATTCCGATACCGAGATCCGATACTTGCCGCGTATCGGATGCCGGAATCGGAAGTTCCCAGGATTCAAACTGCACAAATTTGCATGAATTCAGCCAATGAGAATGATTCCAAGTGTGGGCACATCCTGTTCAGCATGGAGGGCATGAAACTACTGGCAAGGCTGTGATTGGCTGCTGAAATGATGTCATGCTGCAGTTTAAAAGTCGCTGGCGCCATTTTGCGCTCACTCTGCTGTGAATTCAGTTAGTGACAGGACGCGGTTTGCTGACTGAGGGCCAGTTTAGAGATAGCGATTTGCTTCATTGTTCTTTTCCAAGGCTAATTTAGCAACCGCTGTGTTCACCTACTAATCACCTTGCTTTTGCCTTGCAGCGCTGTTTTCACAGCGATCTGCAAGGTCCGTGTGTGTGTGTGTGAGTGCAGCCCACTCTCTAGTCTATGTGCATCCATAGGCCATAGCTGGTTGTATTCAGTTCAGGGAGGGTGGTTCATTGCCTCATACTGTTCTATTTTTTTTTTTTCAAGTAGTGTAGTCTGCTGCTCATTTTTTCTAATAATTCCTATTAGTGACTTTCCACCCGTAACCAGCTAACTTGTGGAAAAACACTACATAGGATAACGTAGAGGAGGGTTTTTGGGCCTTGCAGCGCCGTTTACGGCTGTCTGCACGGTCTCCGTGTGACTGCAGCTCGCCCTGTAGTCTGTGAGCAGCTATAGCCTGGTTGTATCCAGCTCAGGGTTCTTCACTGCGTCATACCGTCAAATCAATTTTCCTTTTGTTTTAAGTAGTGTAGTCTGCTGCTCATTTTTTCTAATAATTCCTATTAATGACTTTCCACCCGTATCCAGCTAACTTGTGGAAAAACACTACCTAGGATAAAGTAGGGGAGGTTTTTTGGGCCTTGCAGCGACGTTTACGGCTGTCTGCACGGTCTCCGTGTGACTGCAGCTCGCCCTGTAGTCTGTGAGCAGCCATAGACTGGTTGTATCCAGCTCAGGGTTCTTCACTGCGTCATACCATCAAATCAATTTTCCTTTTGTTTTAAGTAGTGCAGGCTGCTGCACATTTTTTCAAAAAATTCCTATTAGTGTCTTTCCACCCGTATCCAGCTAACTTGTGGAAAAACACTACATAGGATAACGTAGAGGAGGGTTTTTGGGCCTTGCAGCGCCGTTTATGGCTGTCTTCACGGTCTCCGTGTGACTGCAGCTCTCTCTGTTTTCAGTTCAGCCCCCAAAAAATAAATAAATAATAAAGTTCACCAAACACACCACTTTACATTTGTGTAGGCCACATTAGCTCATATTAAAGTCTAGTCCACACTTTAGAAAATTAGTGTTTCTTATACCTGTTAGGAGCTGTTCAGGAATAAGCACACAAAGCCGTTACCCGTTACTTTTCTGCTTATCTTTATCAGTCAACCAAGATGAAGAAGGCAGGGAGTAAGGCACGTGGGCGTGGGCGCGGAGCAGGGAGAGGACGTGGGGATTCTGTGCCTGCTGCGGGCACCGGTGACTCCTCAGCACCCAGTTTCACCAGGGAACAGTCCTTCATGCGCAGCTTTGTCGCAGAGCACCGTACACCGCTGCTGCGTGAAGAACAAATTGAAGCCGTTGTCGGATGGATGGCAGCTAACCCATCGACTTCAATTAGTGCCACATCCTCTCAGACACAGAGCACTGGAGAGCAGCCATCTGTCTCTTCACCACCTGCCAAATTGCCCAGGCAGACAGAGAGCCCAGGACAGGAGCCGTCTCTACTTCTGTTCTCTGAATCTCTTGGCTTGGAAACAGGGGGCCAGCCAAGCAGCATTGGAGAAATGGAAGAAGAGGCAGGGTGCAGTGATGCCCAACAGCTTTTTCTCTCTTCCTCTGAAGAGGCGGGTGGGCCAGTGCCTCCGGTCACCACATCGCAGGACGCATCCGCTGATGACACTCAGGTGCCACTTTCTGGTGCGTGCTCTGCTGCTGAGACTACCCAGGAGGAGCAGTTGGTGGCAGAGGGTAGTGTAGATGATGAGGTCCTTGACCCATCTTGGCGTGAGGGACAGGAAGTTGGTGGGAGCAGCTCTGAGGAAGAGATTCCCCGAACGGGCCAAAGAGGCAGAGGGAGGGGGAAGACTGCGGATCCTGCAGCCTCCGCTTTGGCACCTGTTCGGAGCATGTCTCTTCCAAAAGCCAAAAAGGGCGCTCCCAAGACTTGCAGTGCCTGGTCCTTTTTTGACACAGTTGCAGATGACATTTGCTATGTCAAATGCAAGGTGTGTCATCACAAAGTTAAAAGAGGTCGAAATGTCAGCAACCTCAATACCTCCAACATGTGGAAACATGTGCGCACCAGGCACGCGGCAGAGTTAGAAAAACACACTGAAGAGCTAGGCCAACCGACAGCGGCAGCTACCACCACTTCAGCTCGTGTTGCCTCTTCCTCCAGCTCACACGCAGCTGGTTCGGCTTCCTCCCAGGATCGCCGTGGAAGAACCTCTGGCCCTGTTGTCCAGAGACCCACTGTAATTCCACCCGCAGCACCACGTTTCCAGTCATCCACACACTCCCAGCCCAGTCTACAGCCATCGGTAGTACAGGCATGGGAGAAAAGGCTTCCTTTCTCGTCAAACCACCCACGAGCACAGGCTCTGACTGCAGGCATTGCCAAACTTCTGTCACTGGAAATGCTGTCATTCAGGCTGGTGGAGACTGACAGCTTCCGTGACTTGATGTCATTGGCAGTCCCACAGTACAATGTGCCCAGCCGCTTTTACTTCAGCAGGCAAGCTGTCCCTGCCCTGCACAAGCATGTGGAGGGACACATAAAACACGTGCTACTGAACGCCGTCAGTAGCAAGGTCCACCTCACCACCGATGCGTGGACCAGTCAACATGGACAGGGGCGATACCTTTCCCTCACTGCCCATTGGGTTAATGTTGTTGAGCCGGGTACAGATTGTGCGAGTGGCGCAGGACGTGTCCTGCCCACTCCAAGGATTGCAGGAATCCATTTTGTACGCATTGACTCCTCCTCTTACACCAGTTCCTCAGAATCATTGCTGCAGGAGCCGTCACAGTCAACCTCCACATGGACCCGTGATGAACGTTTACCTGTTATGACCGACATGAGCACAGCCGTGGCCAAACGTCAACAGGCCGTCTTGAAATTAATTTCTTTGGGGAATCGAAGCCACACAGCGCAGGAGCTCTGGAATGCCATCAAGCAGGAGAGCGATGTGTGGTTTGTGGCAGCGAATCTCCAGCCAGGCATGGTAGTGTGTGATAATGGCCGAAATCTGGTGGCAGCTCTGGGCCTCGGCAACCTCACTCACATCCCATGTCTGGCACATGTGCTCAATTTGGTTCTGCAGAGTTTTTTGAGGGACTATCCGGATCTTGATGCACTGCTGCACAAGGTCCGCCTAGAGTGTGCTCACTTGCGGCGTTCCAGCACGGCAAAATCGCGCATTGCGGCTCTGCAGCGCCGGCACCACCTGCCGGAACATCGCATCATATGTGACCTACCTACCAGGTGGAATTCCACGTTACATATGTTGGAGCGGTTGTGTGAGCAGCAGCAAGCTGTAATGAAGTACCAGCTGCATCAGGCACAAAGAAGTCGCACTCCGCGCCGTTCAGACTTCACAACCACAGAGTGGGCCACTATGAAGGACGTCTGCCAGGTTTTGCGTCCCTTCGATTATTCCACGCGGATGGCGAGTGCAGATGATGCACTAGTCAGCATGACTGTCCCCCTGATCTGCCTGCTTGAAAAATCACTGCAAGCGCTAAAGGATGATGTTGTGGAAGAGGTGGAGGATGAGGATTCACCATTTGCATCATCTTCTGGACAGTCAGCGCCACGTGGTTCCTCACAAACGTGTAGGCAGGGGACACTTTGTGAGGAGGATGAGGAGGAGTCAATGGAGGAGGAAGACATCCATCCAGAGGAGGGAGTTACACATTTGTCCAGTAGTCAGTGTGTACAGCGAGGGTGGGGTGATGACGAGCGGGCAGAGATCACGCCTCCAGTAGGGGACAGCGTTTGTTGGCCAGTTGGCAGTCTGTAGCACATGGTGGATTACATGCTGCAGTGCCTGAGAAACGGCCGCCGCATCGCCCACATTCTCAACATGTCTGATTATTGGGTGTTCACCCTCCTCGATCCTCGCTACCGGGACAACGTAGAAAGCCTCATCACACCGTTGAACCGGGAGCGAAAAATGCGGGAGTACCAAGACACACTGGTGAATTCCATCATCTTCTCCAGTCCAACTGAGAGAAGTGCTGCTAGTGCATTACAAAGCAGCTCAGTGCGTCCAGGCAGTGGAGGAAGCTCTGCACAAAGAGGGAGCAGAAGCAGTGCCTCTGCCCAAGGCAAGACCAGTATGGCCCAACTGTGGAACAGTTTTGTGTGCCCGCCACAAAAGTCTACACCATCACAGACGGCTCCAGTCAGCAGGAGGCAACGGTTCCGTCAGATGGTGACAGACTACATGTCTTGCCCTCTTGCTGTACTCCCAGACGGCTCTTCCCCTTTCAAGTTTTGGGTCTCAAAGCTGGATACATGGCCAGAGCTAAGCCAGTATGCATTGGAGGTGCTGGCTTGCCCTGCGGCTAGTGTATTATCGGAATGCATCTTTAGTGCTGCAGGTGGTGTACTAACTGACCATCGCATGCGACTATCCTCCGATAACGTTGACCGGCTTACTTTCCTGAAAATGAACAAGGCCTGGACCTCGCAGGAATTTGCCACTCCTCTTCCTGATTAAATAATTAGGTGACTGTCTACAGTATCCAGGTCTCCTGTTGTGTTCATCTTTCTACCACCTGAACTTAAAATCCTGGGCTCCAACACCGCCAGTTGAGGCTCAGAAGTGCCGTCTGCACAGTCAAAACATACGACCCAGTGTTATTGGGTTTCAGTAATGTCAGCTGATCCCCAGCTGTGTAGCTGGCAATGTGTCCTGCGACCGCCACGCTGACACAACAACTTAAATGTAAGGGAACCTGTCCCCCTCCCCCCCAAGGCGTTTGTTACTGAAAGAGCCACCTTGTGCAGCAGTAATGCTGCACAAGGAAAAGGTAGCTATTTTTGTTTAGCTCCTTGCACACGCAGAACTTAACACTTATAAAGTGTGTCCACTGATACCGTAAAACCGTCCCGGAGGTGGGACTTTCCTTCGTAATGTGACGCAGCACAGCCGTCATTCTTACCCCCCCGGCAACATGCGCCGGCTCCTCAGCGTTGTTTGATTCTGTCTCGAAGCCTGCGCTGTTATGTTATCCCTTGGCCAGGCACACTTAGCGCTGCCCCTCTTCTGACATCATTTGGTGTCAGGCTGACTGCGCCTGTGCGGCCGCGCTCGCCGAGATCCCGCCTCGCAGTGTCTTCTGATTTAATCACACTGCGGGCCTGGGATCCATGGGCATGCGCAGTGCATATCTTCACCTCCGCCTCTCACTCATCTCCCTTCGCCTTCTTCAGACTGTGCGCCGTCAGCTGATCCCTAATAGCATACCATGGCTGTGACACCGCACAGTCTGAAGAAGCCGGAGGGAGGAGAGTGAGAGGCGAGGATATGCACTGCGCATGGCCACGGATCCCAGACCCACGGTGGGATTACATGAGATGACACTGCGAGGCGGGCTCTCGGCCAGCGCGTCCACACAGGCGCAGCCAGACTGACACCAAATGATGTCAGAAGATGGGCAGCGCTAAGTGTGCCTGGCCAAGGGATAAGATAACAGCGCAGGCTCCGGGATGGAATCAAACAACGCTGAGGAGCCGACGCATGGCGCCAAGGGGGTAGGAATGATGGCTGTGCTGCGTCACATTACGAAGGAAAGTCCCACCTCCGGGACGGTCTCATGGTATCAGGGGACACATTTTTTAATTGTTTAGTTCTGTGTTTGCAAGGAGCATAATGAAAAGAGCAACCTTTTCCTTTTGCATCCTTTTTGCTGCACAAGCTGGCTGTTTCAGCTACAAACGCCTTGGGGGTGGTTAAAGGTTCCCTTTCGACTTTCTCCAATCAGGCTTCGGCCTACACTGTGTTCCTCTGCTCCTCCTGCTGTCCCTGGGCTCCAACAACGCTAGTTGCTGTCCAGAAGTGCTGTCCGCACAGTCAACAGTCGCTCCTCTGTTATTGGGGTTCAGTAACGTCAGCTGTACCCCAGCCGTGTGTGTGGCAATCCCTCCTCTCTCCTCCACCTCCTCCTCCTTCTGTCCCTGGGCTCCAACACCGCTAGTTGTTGCCTGGTAGTGCTGTCCGCACAGTCAACAGTCGCTCCTCTGTTATTGGGGTTCAGTAACGTCAGCTGTTCCCCAGCTGTGTGTGTGGAAATCCCTCCTCTCTCCTCCACCTCCTCCTCCTTCTGTCCCTGGGCTCCAACACCGCTAGTTGTTGTCTGGAAGTGCTGTCCGCACAGTCAACAGTCGCTCCTCTGTTACTGGGGTTCATTAAAGTCAGCTGTTCCCCAGCTGTGTGTGTGGCAATCCCTCCTCTCTCCTCCACCTCCTCCTCCTTCTGTCCCTGGGCTCCAACACCGCTAGTTGTTGCCTGGTAGTGCTGTCCGCACAGTCAACAGTCGCTCCTCTGTTATTGGGGTTCAGTAACGTCAGCTGTTCCCCAGCTGTGTGTGTGGCAATCCCTCCTCTCTCCTCCACCTCCTCCTCCTTCTGTCCCTGGGC
Organism: Ranitomeya variabilis; assembly: GCF_051348905.1. NCBI lineage: Eukaryota > Metazoa > Chordata > Amphibia > Anura > Dendrobatidae > Ranitomeya > Ranitomeya variabilis. The sequence goes on from NC_135233.1 coordinate 725,556,964, forward strand.
TCCAACACCGATAGTTGTTGCCTGGTAGTGCTGTCCGCAAAGTCAACAGTCGCTCCTCTGTTATTGGGGTTCAGTAATGTCAGCTGTTCCCCAGCTGTGTGTGTGGCAATCCCTCCTCTCTCCTCCACCTCCTGCTGTCCCTGGGCTCCAACACAGCTAGTTGTTGTTCGGAAGTGCTGTCCGCACAGAGCCAAACACCTTGCCAATGTGTTAGTGGGGTTCAGTAATGCCTGCTGCTCCCCTGCTGTGTATACGACAACGTGTCATGCGACCGCCACGCAGGCACAACAACTTAAATGTAATTGAACCTGCCGCCCCCCAGGCGTTTCTTACTGAAAGAGCCACCTTGTGCAGCAGTAATGATGCAAAAGGAAAAAGTGCCTCTTTTCGTGGTGCTCCTTGCACATGCTGAACCTAACACTTATGAAATGTGTCCCCTCCCACCGTTAAACCATCCGGTAGGTGGAACTTTCCTTCGTAATGTGACGCAGCACAGCCGTCATTCTTACCCCCTTGGCGCCGTGCGCCGCCTCCTCAGCGTTGTTTGAATCTGTCCCGAAGCCTGCGCTGTTATGTTAGCCCTTGGACATGCACATTTAGCGCTGCCCGTCTTCTGACATTATTTGGTGTCAGGCTGGCTGCGCCTGTGCGGCCGCGCTAGCCGAGATCCCGCCTCGTAGTGTATTCTGATTTAATCCCACTGCGGGCCTGTGATCCATGGACATGCGCAGTGCATATCTTAATATCCGCCTCTCACTCATCTCCCTACGCCTTCTTCAGACTGTGCAACGTCAGCTGATCCCTAATAGCATGCCACGGCCGTGACGCCGCACAGTCTGAAGAAGCCGTAGGGAGGGGAGTGAGAGGCGAGGATATACACTGCTCATGCCCATGGGTCACAGGTCCGCACATTTAGCGCTGCCCGTCTTCTGACATTATTTGGTGTCAGGCTGGCTGCGCCTGTGCGGCCTCGCTAGCCGAGATCCTGCCTCGTAGTGTATTCTGATTTAATCCCACTGCGGGCCTGTGATCCATGGACATGCGCAGTGCATATCTTAATATCCGCCTCTCACTCATCTCCCTACGCCTTCTTCAGACTGTGCAACGTCAGCTGATCCCTAATAGCATGCCACGGCCGTGACGCCGCACAGTCTGAAGAAGCCGTAGGGAGGGGAGTGAGAGGCGAGGATATGCACTGCTCATGCCCATGGGTCACAGGTCCGCAGAGTGATTACATTAGATGACACAGCGAGGCGGGATCTTGGCCAGCGCGGCCGCACAGGCGCAGCCAGCCTGACACCAAATGATGTCAGAAGACGGGCAGCGCAAAATGTGTGCATGGCCAAGGGCTAACATACCAGCGCAGGCTCCGGGACAGATTCAAACAACGCTGAGGAGGCGGCGCACGGCGCCAAGGGGGTAATAATGACGGCTTTGCTGCATCACATAACGAAGGAAATTTCCACCTACCGGACGGTTGAACGGTGGGAGGGGACACATTTCTAAGTGTCAAGTACAGCGTTTGCAAGGACCGTAATTAAAAGAGCTAAGTTTACCTTTCCAGCATTAGTGCTGTACAAGATGGCTCTTTCAGCTACAAACACCTTGGGGGGGGGTTAAAGGTTCCCTTTCAACTTGCTCCACTGCAGGCTTCGGCCTACACTCTGCTCCTCCTGCTGACCCTGGGCTCTAACACCGCCTGTTGGTGCCCGGTACTGCTAGCTGCACAGAGCCAAACACCTCGCCAATGTGTCAGTGGGGTTCAGCACCGCCAGCTGTTCCCCTGCTGTGTAGCCGGCAACGTGTCCTGCAACAGCCACGCAGACACAAAGCTGCCGCCAGTGCAGGCTCCGGCCTACACTCTGCTCCCTCACCTCCTGCTGACCCTGGGCTCTAACACCGCCAGTGTGCGCCCGGTAGTGCTAGCTGCACAGAGAAAAACACCAGCCAATGTGTCAGTGGGGTTCAGCACCGCCAGCTGTTCCCCTGCTGTGTAGCCGGCATCGTGTCCTACAAGAGCCACGCAGACACAAGAACTGAAATTGAAGGGGACCTGTCGCCCCTCCCCCGGGTGTTTGTATTTTTTACAGCCACCTTGTACAGCAGTAATGCTGCATGTGTGCAAGTTGGCTCATAAACTTATTCTCCTTGCACACGTGGAACGGACCACGTCTACAATGTGTCCCCTGAGACCATTAAAACGTCCCTGAGGTGTGACTTTACTTTGTAATGACACGCAACGACCCCCTTAGTAGCACAGCCCTTCTTCTGACATCATTGTTTGGCTGGCTGCGCCTCTGCGGCCGCCCTGACCCACACAACGCCCCTCGGTGTCTTATTTATTTTGACTGCGAGGGTGTGATTGACGGGCATGAGCAGTGCATATCTTCGCCAGGCTGTCACTCAGCTCCTTCCGCCTTCTTCAGACTGTGCGGCTTCATGCCCGTGGCATGCGATAAGGGATCAGCTGACGCCGCACAGTCTGTAGCAGGTGTAAGGACCCGAGTGAGAGGCGAACATATGTACTGTGCCAGGCCATGAATCCCAGCCCCGCAGTGTGAAACACTGTACAGACACTGCGGGGCTGGGATTCATGGGCATCGCGAACCGCACCAGCCGACATGAAATGATGTCAGAAGACGGGCAGCGCATGGCCAAGGGATAACGCAACAACGCAGACTCCTGTACATCAAAATGCGATGCTCAGGAGGTCGCGCCAAGCACCAAGGTGGTATTTTTGCCAGCTGTGCTGCGTCTCATTACGAAGGGAACTCCCGCCTCCAAGACAGATTGACTGTATAAGGGCCAAAATGTTGTACGTGTTTCATTCAGCTTGTGCAAGGAACAAAATGAAAAGAGCAACCTTTGACTTGTGCAGCACTACTGCTGCATAAGGCGTGGCTCTTCTAGTTTGTAACACCTGAGGGGGGGTTAAAGGTTACCTTTAAAATTGGTTCAATTAGGCTTCGGCCTACACTCTGCTCCCCCTGCAGAGCCTGGGCTCTAACACCGCCAGTTGGTGCCCCGAAGTGCTGGCTGCACAGAAAAAAACACCCGCCAATGTGTCAGTGGGGTTCAGCACCGCCAGCTGTTCCCCTGCTGTGTCGCCGGCAACGTGTCCTACAACAGCCACGCAGACACAAAGCTGCCGCCAGTGCAGGCTTCGGCCTACACTCTGCTCCCTCTCCTCCTGCTGACCCTGGGCTCTAACACCACCAGTTGGCGCCCGGTAGTGCTAGCTGCACAGAGAAAAACACCAGCCAATGTGTCAGTGGGGTTCAGCACCGCCAGCTGTTCCCCTGCTGTGTAGCCGGCATCGTGTCCTGCAAAAGCCACGCAGACACAAGAACTGAAATTGAAGGGGACCTGTCGCCCCTCCCCCAGGTGTTTGTATGTTTTACAGCCACCTTGTACAGCAGTAATGCTGCATGTGTGCAAGGTGGCTCTTAAACTTATTCTCCTTGCACACGTGGAACGGAACACGTCTACAATGTGTCCCCTGAGACCATTAAAACGTCCCTGAGGTGTGACTTTCCTTTGTAATGACACGCAACGACCCCCTTGGTAGCACAGCCCTTCTTCTGACATCATTGTTTGGCTGGCTGCGCCTCTGCGGCCGCCCTGACCCACACAACGCCCCTCGGTGTCTTATTTATTTTGACTGCGAGGGTGTGATTGACGGGCATGAGCAGTGCATATCTTTGCCAGGCTGTCACTCAGCTCCTTCCGCCTTCTTCAGACTGTGCGGCTTCATGGCCGTGGCATGCGATAAGGGATCAGCTGACGCCGCTCAGTCTGTAGCAGGTGTAAGGACCCGAGCGAGAGGCGAACATATGTACTGCGCCAGGCCATGAATCCCAGCCCCGCAGTGTGAAACACTGTAAAGACACTGCGGGGCTGGGATTCATGGGCATCGCGAACCGCACCAGCCGACATGAAATGATGTCAGAAGACGGGCAGCGCATGGCCAAGGGATAACGCAACAAAGCAGACTCCTGTACATCAAAATGCGATGCTCAGGAGGCGGCGCCAAGCACCAAGGTGGTATTTTTGCCAGCTGTGCTGCGTCTCATTACGAAGGGAACTCCCGCCTCCAAGACAGATTGACTGTATAAGGGCCAAAATGTTGTACGTGTTTCATTCAGCTTGTGCAAGGAACAAAATGAAAAGAGCAACCTTTGACTTGTGCAGCACTACTGCTGCATAAGGCGTGGCTCCTCTAGTTTGTAACACCTGAGGGGGGGGTTAAAGGTTACCTTTAAAATTGGTTCAATTAGGCTTCGGCCTACACTCTGCTCCCCCTGCAGAGCCTGGGCTCTAACACTGCCAGTTGGTGCCCCGAAGTGCTGGCTGCACAGAGAAAAAACACCCGCCAATGTGTCAGTGGGGTTCAGCACCGCCAGCTGTTCCCCTGCTGTGTCGCCGGCAACGTGTCCTGCAACAGCCACGCAGACACAAAGCTGCCGCCAGTGCAGGCTTCGGCCTACACTCTGCTCCCTCTCCTCCTGCTGACCCTGGGCTCTAACACCACCAGTTGGCGCCCGGTAGTGCTAGCTGCACAGAGAAAAACACCAGCCAATGTGTCAGTGGGGTTCAGCACCGCCAGCTGTTCCCCTGCTGTGTAGCCGGCATCGTGTCCTGCAAAAGCCACGCAGACACAAGAACTGAAATTGAAGGGGACCTGTCGCCCCTCCCCCAGGTGTTTGTATGTTTTACAGCCACCTTGTACAGCAGTAATGCTGCATGTGTGCAAGGTGGCTCATAAACTTATTCTCCTTGCACACGTGGAACGGAACACGTCTACAATGTGTCCCCTGAGACCATTAAAACGTCCCTGAGGTGTGACTTTCCTTTGTAATGACACGCAACGACCCCCTTGGTAGCACAGCCCTTCTTCTGACATCATTGTTTGGCTGGCTGCGCCTCTGCGGCTGCCCTGACCCACACAACGCCCCTCGGTGTCTTATTTATTTTGACTGCGAGGGTGTGATTGACGGGCATGAGCAGTGCATATCTTTGCCAGGCTGTCACTCAGCTCCTTCCGCCTTCTTCAGACTGTGCGGCTTCATGGCCATGGCATGCGATAAGGGATCAGCTTTTCTGCTCCTTCCAATTTGTAGGGGTCTTGCTGGAAGCTATATACTACGGTGGGGCGGTATATGTCATCAGACTGCCATTGGGTTTCTATTTATCAAACTGTGTGCATATATGCTACTATGATGTTCTATATAGCGTGTTTAATATTGTTCTGACCATGTACAGTTAAACTGTTGCATGCTCCATTATTTTATGTGAGCTGCTTGCTTGGCACACAGTGCCCACAGACACATTTGCACGGAGGTTGTGACATATGGTTCTAAGTGTTTTTAATAATGTTTTCAATAAAGCTTATGTTATTTTTATCATAATTTTGGTGGTGTGCTGATATTTTGGTGGCTCTTGTTTCTTGTGTTTTAAGGGATCAGCTGACGCCGCACAGTCTGTAGCAGGTGTAAGGACCCGAGCGAGAGGCGAACATATGTACTGCGCCAGTTCCCCTGCTGTGTCGCCGGCAACGTGTCCTGCAACAGCCACGCAGACACAAAGCTGCCGCCAGTGCAGGCTTCGGCCTACACTCTGCTCCCTCTCCTCCTGCTGACCCTGGGCTCTAACACCACCAGTTGGCGGCCGGTAGTGCTAGCTGTGGTAGGGGACACAACAGACCTACAAATGCCTCCAGTGCAGGCTTCGGCCTACACTCTGCTCCCCCTGCTGACCCTTTGCTCCAACACCGCTAGTTGGGGCTCTAGGAAGACAAGCTTGAATAGGTCCCCATCCTGGTTCCAGCACCGTCAGCTGGTTCCGGGCAGAGCCTTTGGCTTAGGTGCCTCCTTCTGGGTATCCGAGTTCCACCAACGTCAGGTGGTCCTTGGTAGTGCTTTCAGGCACGGGTACCTCCTGCTTAGTAACCGGGTTCCAGTAACGTCAGCTGGTCCTCGGTAGTTCCATTGGCTCTTGGACCTTCGGCTACCCATCCGGGTTCCAGTACCGTCAGCTGGTTCTCAGCAGTGTCTTTTGCTCTTGTACCTTCTGCTCCCCATCCTTTTTCCAGTACCGTCAGCTGGTTCCGGGCAGAGCCTTTGGCTTAGGTGCCTCCCTCTGGGTATCCGAGTTCCACCAACGTCAGGTGGTCCTTGGTAATGCTTTCAGGCACGGGTACCTCCTGCTTAGTAACCGGGTTCCAGTAACGTCAGCTGGTCCTCGGTAGTTCCATTGGCTCTTGGACCTTCGGGTAGCCATCCGAGTTCCAGTTCCATCAGCTGTTTCTCGGCATTTTCTCAGCCTTCTTGTACCTCCTGCTACATTTCCAAGTTCAAGACCCTAAAGACGACGACCCGGAAGACCACCCCTAAGATGACGACGACACCAGAGACGACAACCACTGAGATGACGACGACCCTGGAGACGATGACCCTGAAGACCACCCCGATGACGACGACCCCAGAGACGACGACCCTGGAGATGACGACGACCTGGAAGACCGAGAAGCAGAAGAACAAGAGGCTGCAGAACAAAGAGCAGAAGAACTTTAAGCATAAGACTAAATATCAGAGCAAAAGATATTATCTAAATTTTAAGCAGAAGAAGACTAAGCAGTGTATGGGGGTGAGTCCGTTCCTCCTCGTGGTGCCCCTGGATAAACCCTGATGCTGCAGGCCAAACTGAACGCGGACAAATGTAACTTTTTTGTGACAGGCAGAACGGAAGGTGTAATCTTCAAACTTTTATAGATAACAACTACGGGAATGCCTGTCACAAATAAGAATATGATGAAGAAGTTGAATATGAATAAGATAATAGTTAAATAAAAAGAATATGAACAATGTAACAAAAAAAATAATAGGTAGAAGATGAAGAAGAAGATGAATAAGGTGAAGAAGTTGATGTCAAAGAAGCTGATGATGAGGATAATGAAGAAGAAAGTGTGGGAGAAGTAAAAAAAGGTGAAGGGCGTGGAAGTAGTGAAACATCAATATCTGACAAAATAAAAAAAAAAATAACAGTCAAAATCTTTCTAACGCCGAGCGTCATAAAAAAACAAAACAAAATCCTGCTATTCTATTTGATTGGGCTAAACCTCTGTGCCTTTAATGTCTCCTCCACCTCCCCCAATACAGGTCCTTCTCAAAAAAATTAGCATATAGTGTTAAATTTCATTATTTACCATAATGTAATGATTACAATTAAACTTTCATATATTATAGATTCATTATCCACCAACTGAAATTTGTCAGGTCTTTTATTGTTTTAATACTGATGATTTTGGCATACAACTCCTGATAACCCAAAAAACCTGTCTCAATAAATTAGCATATCAAGAAAAGGTTCTCTAAATGACCTATTACCCTAATCTTCTGAATCAACTAATTAACTCTAAACACATGCAAAAGATACCTGAGGCTTTTAAAAACTCCCTGCCTGGTTCATTACTCAAAACCCCCATCATGGGTAAGACTAGCGACCTGACAGATGTCAAGAAGGCCATCATTGACACCCTCAAGCAAGAGGGTAAGACCCAGAAAGAAATTTCTCAACAAATAGGCTGTTCCCAGAGTGCTGTATCAAGGCACCTCAATGGTAAGTCTGTTGGAAGGAAACAATGTGGCAGAAAACGCTGTACAACGAGAAGAGGTGACCGGACCCTGAGGAAGATTGTGGACTGAGTCTGGTGTGGAAACATCCAGAGCCACTGTGCACAGGCGTGTGCAGGAAATGGGTTACAGGTGCCGCATTCCCCAGGTAAAGCCACTTTTGAACCATAAACAGCGGCAGAAGCGCCTGACCTGGGCTACAGAGAAGCAGCACTGGACTGTTGCTAAGTGGTCCCAAGTACTTTTTTCTGATGAAAGCAAATTTGGCATGTCATTCGGAAATCAAGGTGCCAGAGTCTGGAGGAAGACTGTGGAGAAGGAAATGCCAAAATGCCTGAAGTCCAGTGTCAAGTACCCACAGTCAGTGATGGTGTGGGGTGCCATGGCAGCTGCTGGTGTTGGTCCACTGTGTTTCATCAAGGGCAGGGTCAATGCAGCTAGCTATCAGGAGATTTTGGAGCACTTCATGCTTCCATCGGCTGAAATGCTTTATGGAGATGAAGATTTCATTGTTCAGCACGACCTGGCACCTGCTCACAGTGCCAAAACCACTGGTAAATGGTTTACTGACCATGGTATTACTGTGCTCAATTGGCCTGCCAACTCTCCTGACCTGAACCCCATAGAGAATCTGTGGGATATTGTGAAGAGAAAGTTGAGAGACGCAAGACCCAACACTCTGGATGAGCTTAAGGCCGCTATTGATGCATCCTGGGCCTCCATAACATCTCAGCAGTGTCACAGGCTGATTGCCTCCATGCCACGCCGCATTGAAGCAGTCATTTCTGCCAAAGGATTCCCGACCAAGTATTGAGTGCATAACTGAACATTATTATTTGATGGTTTTTTTGTTTGTTATTAAAAAACACTTTTATTTGATTGGACGGGTGAAATATGCTAATTTATTGAGACAGGTTTTTTGGGTTATCAGGAGTTGTATGCCAAAATCATCAGTATTAAAACAATAAAAGACCTGACAAATTTCAGTTGGTGGATAATGAATCTATAATATATGAAACTGTAATTGTAATCATTACATTATGATAAATAATGAAATTTAACACTATATGCTAATTTTTTGAGAAGGACCTGTATTTATATGCCCCATTTGAGAATATTAATAAGTTAAATCTAAAATCAGTATGACACAAACACTTGTACCCGGCTGTATATCTTTGTAGCACTATTGCATAATTTGATAATGTTGTTAATATTTAAGTGATTTACTTTAGTTTTCCCCAAACCATTAGCTTGCATTATGCACTAGAATGCTTATCCTTTCTATATCTGTTCAAACATTAAAATAAACATTGTATTTAAAATAAACTTTACATTTTAATGAAAACGAACAAATTTAAAGTCATGAGTGGAGAAGAGTGAACTCGAATGGTAAAGTTGGGGGTTTGATCTGGATAACTAGTGTCCGATGTAGAACACGGACTTCTCTGGAAGTCGGTGTTACTGATTGGGCTTGAAAGTGAATATAGCTGCCAAAAGGCAGTGTATTTTTCTCTGTGTGTGATTTTATTTTTAATTACCAGGTTAGTAATGGGTGAGTCTGATAGAGACCTCTCCATTACTAACCCCATAGGTTGATGGCAGCTCTGATTTTTGACAAATCACAGCTATGATCAACCCTAGCTACTTTTACCCTGCTTGCCACCTCCCCAGTACAATCGAGAAGAGCTGGGCAAAGCACCAGAATTGGCAAATCAATTGATGAGCCAATTCTGGGATGGCTGTGGGCTTGTATTTTTAAGGTAGGATGGTCCCAATAACCAGGAACCTTTCCAGCTCGATAATATAAGCCAACAGCTGTATGATTAACCCGGGCTGGTTATCAAACCTATGTGTTTTTTTCATTTATATTTAAGCTTGTTAATTTTAAAGCCATTTCACAACACCAAAGTTTGAGTCCTTATGGTTTTTAATGGAGTTCGATTCTGGTTCAAGTTTGGGTACAGTTCTGGTATCAGAATGAAACTTTGGAATGAAGTTCTGGTTAGGTACCAGAACCTCAAACTTCCATGGGGCCCCTTACCCCTAGCCATGAGTCATTCATTATGATTTCTTTTAGTATTTAAAATAGGTATGTTTTTCACCTTAGCGATATATCTTATAAATTTCCCTTATAGCAGAATTTAATGAAAGAAATGTAATAAAACTTTCATCTCTAACACATTTTATATTATATGTAACAATTGTTTTTAATATTTCAGTTTTGAAAGGGCTAAAGCTCTAATACATTTTGTCCTTTCGCATACTACAAGGACAGTACAGTACATGCATATTTTGTTAATTATCCACTTCATTGCCAGAGCAAATCAGCTCCCTCTAGCAATGAATGACTTAAAATTGTAATAGTATTTAGCAGAATTTTGCTGTTAGTGTTGAAATTTTTCCTTGTAATGTCTGTCTATTGGCACTGGTCTTATGTCAAACATTTTCAGAGCCTTGTAAACTATCTAAATATGATAATGGAGTATAATTGAAATGAATGAACCACCTGAGGCAGACCATTGAAATGTTCTGTCACTCATTTAAACTGAGGCAATAACTTTACCCAAATAAATGTTAGAATTCGATAATCCCAAAGTGCTGATCTGTTGCATATTGCGCAATTATTAATTCATAGAAAAAAAAGATGATGCCATTCAAGGTGATATTCATTTTATAGGTAAGTAAAAGTCATTGTAAATAATGGTAATCTGTTGAATTATCCAAAATTCATTGTATTAGAACTATAACAAAATATTTCTCAATATGTCTTTATTATTAGTGATGAGTGAGCACTAAAATGCTCGGGTGCTCATTGCTCGGATCGCGCAAATTGGAATACTTGGATAGTCGACCCGAGCAACGAGCCCAATGTAAGTCTATGGGAAACTCGATTATTTTTACCACGATCTCCCGCGGGGGTCCTTTTAAGGTCTAAAAACATCTGAAAATGATGGAAACACTGCTCAAATGACACGGGAACTGTTATGATCCTTAGTGGCTGAGGATCACGAATAGACCAGCAAGTGAATAAACTAAGGACAAGCTCTAGGGAGATGGTAACTGGACTGATCGCAAATCTGAACCTATGCAACACAACTAGAGGTAGCTGGTGAACGTGCCTAAAAAATTCTTAGACGTCTCGAGCCAGCCTGAGGAACTAGCTACCCCTAAAGAGAAAGAAAGACCTCGCTTGCCTCCAGAGAAATAATCCCCAAAGATATAGAAGCCCCCAACAAATATTAACTGTGAAGTAAGAAGAAGGCACATACATAGGGATGAAATCAGATTCAGCAAAAGAGGCCCACTAGTACTAGAAAGCAGAAAATAGAGCAGGGGTCTATGCGATCAATAAAAAACCCTTACAAAATATCCATCCTGAGATTTCAAGAACCCACACACCAACTAACGGTGTGTGGGGAGAAACTCAGCCCACTAGAGCAACCAGCAAGCGAGGGAATTACATTTTAGCAAGCTGGAACAGAAAACATGATAAACACTGCTAATCAAAAAATGAGCAAACAAAACTTAGCTTATCCTGGATGGACTGGGAGCAAGGTAGTCAGAAGGAATCTGAGTAACACTGATTACATCGACAGCCGGCAACAAGTGAAAGTAAAACAGAGCTATATAGGAACCTCCCAGAGGATAACGAACCAGCCGATAGCCAGAGACCAGCAGGATAACAAACAAAGCCACCAGGGGGAGCCCAAAGCAAAAGTCACACCATAACACCAGTGACCACAAGAGGGAGCCCGAAAACAGAGTTCACAACAGTACCCCCCCCTTAAGGAGGGGTCACCGAACCCTCATGAAAACCCCCAGGGCGATCAGGATGAGCCACATGGAAGGCACGAACCAAATCGGCCGCATGAACATTAGAGGCGACAACCCAAGAATTATCCTCCTGACCATAGCCTTTCCACTTGACCAAATACTGGAGCCTCCGTCTAGAAACACGAGAATCCAAGATCTTCTCCACCACGTATTCCAATTCTCCCTCAACCAGCACCGGGGCAGGAGGCTCAACCGGAAGAACCACAGGTACCACATACCTCCGCAACAACGAGCGATGGACCACATTATGAATAGCAAATGATGCCGGGAGGTCCAGACGGAATGACACAGGGCCAAGGACTTCCAGAATCTTATAAGGACCGATAAACCGAGGCTTGAACTTAGGAGAGGAGACCTTCATAGGAACGAAGCGAGAAGACAACCACACCAAGTCCCCAACGCGAAGTCGGGGACCCACACAGCGACAGCGGTTGGCAAAGAGCTGAGCCTTCTCTTGTGACAACTTCAAATTGTCCACCACATGATTCCAAATCTGATGCAACCTATCCACCACAACATCCACTCCAGGACAGTCAGAAGGCTCCACCTGACCCGAGGAAAAACGAGGATGAAACCCCGAATTACAAAAAAAAGGAGAAATCAAAGTAGCAGAACTAGCCCGATTATTAAGGGCAAACTCGGCCAACGGTAAAAAAGTAACCCAGTCGTCCTGGTCAGCAGAAACAAAACATCTTAAATAAGTCTCCAAGGTCTGATTAGTTTGCTTGGTTTGGCCATTCGTCTGAGGATGGAAGGCCGACGAAAAAGACAATTCAATGCCCAACTTAGCACAAAAGGTCCGCCAAAATCTAGACACAAACTGGGATCCTCTGTCAGAAACAATGTTCTCAGGAATCCGTTGCAAACGAACCACATTTTGAAAAAACAGTGGAACCAACTCGGAGGAGGAAGGCAACTTAGGCAAGGGCACCAAATGGACCATCTTAGAAAAATGATCACACACCACCCAGATGACAGACATTCTCTGAGAGACAGGGAGATCTGAAATAAAATCCATGGAAATGTGCATCCAAGGCCTCTTCGGGACAGGCAAAGGTAACAGCAAACCACTGGCATGAGAACAGCAAGGCTTCGCCCGAGCACAAATTCCACAAGACTGCACAAAGGAACGCACATCCCGCGACAAGGAAGGCCACCAAAAAGACCTGGCCACCAAGTCTCTGGTACCAAATATTCCAGGATGGCCCACCAACACCGAAGAATGAACCTCGGAGATGACTCTGTTGGTCCATCTATCCGGGACAAACAGTCTCTCCGGTGGACAGCGGTCAGGTCTATCCGCCTGAAACTCCTGCAGCACACATCGCAAATCTGGGGAGATGGCAGACAAAATCACCCCTTCTCTAAGGATACCAGCCGGCTCTGAATCTCCAGGAGAGTCAGGCACAAAACTCCTAGAAAGAGCATCAGCTTTCACATTCTTCGAACCCGGCAGGTACGAGACCATGAAATCAAAACGAGAGAAAAACAACGACCAACGAGCCTGTCTGGGATTCAGCCGCTTGGCCGACTCGAGATAAATCAAATTCTTGTGGTCAGTCAAGACCACCACACGATGTTTAGCTCCCTTGAGCCAATGTCGCCACTCCTCAAATGCCCACTTCATAGCCAACAGCTACCGATTACCGACATCATAATTCCGCTCGGCAGGCGAAAACTTTGTTGAAAAGAAAGCACATGGCTTCATCACAGAGCCATCGGGGCTTCTCTGTGACAAAACAGCCCCCGCTCCAATCTCGGAAGCATCAACCTCCACCTGGAAGGGAAGTGAGACATCTGGCTGACATAAGACCGGAGCCGAAGAAAACCGACGCTTCAGCTCCCGAAAGGCCTCCACAGCCGCAGAAGACCAATTAGTCACATCAGAACCCTTCTTGGTCAAATCCGTCAAAGGCTTAACAACGCCAGAAAAATTAGCTATGAAGCGACGGTAAAAATTAGCAAAACCCAAGAATTTCTGAAGACTCTTAACAGATGTAGGCTGCGTCCAGTCATGAATAGCCTGAACCTTGACTGGGTCCATCTCAATAGTAGAAGGAGAAAAAATGAAACCCAAAAAAGAAATCTTCTGGACTCCAAAAAGACATTTTGAGCCCTTCACAAATAAAGCATTGTCACGTAGGACCTGAAAGACCATCCTGACCTGCTTAACATGAGACTCCCAATCATCCGAAAAAAACAGAATATCATCCAGATACACAATCATAAACTTATCCAGATATTCACGAAAGATGTCATGCATAAAGGACTGAAAGACTGAAGGAGCATTAGAAAGTCCAAAAGGCATCACCAAGTACTCAAAATGGCCTTCAGGCGTATTAAATGCAGTTTTCCATTCATCACCCTGTTTTATACGCACAAGGTTATACGCACCACGAAGATCTATCTTGGTGAACCAACTAGACCCCCTAATGCGAGCAAACAAATCAGTTAACAATGGCAAAGGATACTGAAATTTGACCGTGATTTTATTCAAAAGGCGATAATCAATACAGGGTCTCAGGGATCCATCCTTTTTAGCCACAAAAAAGAATCCTGCACCAAGAGGGGATGAGGACGGGCGAATATGTCCCTTCTCTAAAGACTCCTTTATATAACTCCGCATGGCAGCATGCTCCGGCACAGATACATTGAAAAGTCGTCCCTTAGGAAACTTACTACCAGGAATCAAATTTATAGCACAATCACAGTCCCTATGAGGAGGTAGAGAATTGAGTTTGGGCTCCTCAAATACATCCTGGTAGTCTGACAAAAACGTAGGGACTTCAGAAGGAGTGGATGAAGCAATTGACACTACAGGAGCGTCACCATGAATTCCCTGACAACCCCAAATTGACACCGACATAGCTTTCCAATCAAGGACTGGATTATGAGTCTGCAACCATGGTAGACCCAACACGACGACATCATGCAAATTATGTAGTACAAGAAAGCGAATCACCTCCCGATGAACAGGAGTCATGCACATGGTCACTTGTGTCCAGTACTGAGGTCTATTCGTAGCCAATGGTGTAGAATCAATTCCCCTTAGTGGAATAGGGAATTTTAAAGGCTCCAAATCAAAACCACAGCGCCTGGCAAATGACCAATCCATAAGACTCAGGGCCAGCTGTACTGTTATGATCCTTAGTGGCTGAGGATCACGAATAGACCAGCAAGTGAATAAACTAAGGACAAGCTCTAGGGAGATGGTAACTGGACTGATCGCAAATCTGAACCTATGCAACACAACTAGAGGTAGCCGGTGAACGTGCCTAAAAAATTCTTAGACGTCTCGAGCCAGCCTGAGGAACTAGCTACCCCTAAAGAGAAAGAAAGACCTCGCTTGCCTCCAGAGAAATAATCCCCAAAGATATAGAAGCCCCCAACAAATATTAACTGTGAAGTAAGAAGAAGGCACATACATAGGGATGAAATCAGATTCAGCAAAAGAGGCCCACTAGTACTAGAAAGCAGAAAATAGAGCAGGGGTCTATGCGATCAATAAAAAACCCTTACAAAATATCCATCCTGAGATTTCAAGAACCCACACACCAACTAACGGTGTGTGGGGAGAAACTCAGCCCACTAGAGCAACCAGCAAGCGAGGGAATTACATTTTAGCAAGCTGGAACAGAAAACATGATAAACACTGCTAATCAAAAAATGAGCAAACAAAACTTAGCTTATCCTGGATGGACTGGGAGCAAGGTAGTCAGAAGGAATCTGAGTAACACTGATTACATCGACAGCCGGCAACAAGTGAAAGTAAAACAGAGCTATATAGGAACCTCCCAGAGGATAACGAACCAGCCGATAGCCAGAGACCAGCAGGATAACAAACAAAGCCACCAGGGGGAGCCCAAAGCAAAAGTCACACCATACCACCAGTGACCACAAGAGGGAGCCCGAAAACAGAGTTCACAACAGTACCCCCCCCTTAAGGAGGGGTCACCGAACCCTCATGAAAACCCCCAGGGCGATCAGGATGAGCCACATGGAAGGCACAAACCAAATCGGCCGCATGAACATTAGAGGCGACAACCCAAGAATTATCCTCCTGACCATAGCCTTTCCACTTGACCAAATACTGGAGCCTCCGTCTAGAAACACGAGAATCCAAGATCTTCTCCACCACGTATTCCAATTCTCCCTCAACAAGCACCGGGGCAGGAGGCTCAACCGGAAGAACCACAGGTACCACATACCTCCGCAACAAGGAGCGATGGACCACATTATGAATAGCAAATGATGCCGGGAGGTCCAGACGGAATGACACAGGGCCAAGGACTTCCAGAATCTTATAAGGACCGATAAACCGAGGCTTGAACTTAGGAGAGGAGACCTTCATAGGAACGAAGCGAGAAGACAACCACACCAAGTCCCCAACGCGAAGTCGGGGACCCACACAGCGACGGTGGTTGGCAAAGAGCTGAGCCTTCTCTTGTGACAACTTCAAATTGTCCACCACATGATTCCAAGTCTGATGCAACCTATCCACCACAACATCCACTCCAGGACAGTCAGAAGGCTCCACCTGACCCGAGGAAAAACGAGGATGAAACCCCGAATTACAAAAAAAAGGAGAAATCAAAGTAGCAGAACTAGCCCGATTATTAAGGGCAAACTCGGCCAACGGTAAAAAAGTAACCCAGTCGTCCTGGTCAGCAGAAACAAAACATCTTAAATAAGTCTCCAAGGTCTGATTAGTGCGCTTGGTTTGGCCATTTGTCTGAGGATGGAAGGCCGATGAAAAAGACAATTCAATGCCCAACTTAGCACAAAAGGTCCGCCAAAATCTAGACACAAACTGGGATCCTCTGTCAGAAACAATGTTCTCAGGAATCCCGTGCAAACGAACCACATTTTGAAAAAACAGTGGAACCAACTCGGAGGAGGAAGGCAACTTAGGCAAGGGCACCAAATGGACCATCTTAGAAAAATGATCACACACCACCCAGATGACAGACATTCTCTGAGAGACAGGGAGATCTGAAATAAAATCCATGGAAATGTGCATCCAAGGCCTCTTCGGGACAGGCAAAGGTAACAGCAAACCACTGGCATGAGAACAGCAAGGCTTCGCCCGAGCACAAATTCCACAAGACTGCACAAAGGAACGCACATCCCGCGACAAGGAAGGCCACCAAAAAGACCTGGCCACCAAGTCTCTGGTACCAAATATTCCAGGATGGCCCACCAACACCGAAGAATGAACCTCGGAGATGACTCTGTTGGTCCATCTATCCGGGACAAACAGTCTCTCCGGTGGACAGCGGTCAGGTCTATCCGCCTGAAACTCCTGCAGCACACATCGCAAATCTGGGGAGATGGCAGACAAAATCACCCCTTCTCTAAGGATACCAGCCGGCTCTGAATCTCCAGGAGAGTCAGGCACAAAACTCCTAGAAAGAGCATCAGCTTTCACATTCTTCGAACCCGGCAGGTACGAGACCATGAAATCAAAACGAGAGAAAAACAACGACCAACGAGCCTGTCTGGGATTCAGCCGCTTGGCCGACTCGAGATAAATCAAATTCTTGTGGTCAGTCAAGACCACCACACGATGTTTAGCTCCCTCGAGCCAATGTCGCCACTCCTCAAATGCCCACTTCATAGCCAACAGCTCCCGATTACCGACATCATAATTCCGCTCGGCAGGCGAAAACTTTCTTGAAAAGAAAGCACATGGCTTCATCACAGAGCCATCGGGGCTTCTCTGTGACAAAACAGCCCCCGCTCCAATCTCGGAAGCATCAACCTCCACCTGGAAGGGAAGTGAGACATCTGGCTGACATAAGACCGGAGCCGAAGAAAACCGACGCTTCAGCTCCCGAAAGGCCTCCACAGCCGCAGAAGACCAATTAGTCACATCAGAACCCTTCTTGGTCAAATCCGTCAAAGGCTTAACAACGCCAGAAAAATTAGCTATGAAGCGACGGTAAAAATTAGCAAAACCCAAGAATTTCTGAAGACTCTTAACAGATGTAGGCTGCGTCCAGTCATGAATAGCCTGAACCTTGACTGGGTCCATCTCAATAGTAGAAGGAGAAAAAATGAAACCCAAAAAAGAAATCTTCTGGACTCCAAAAAGACATTTTGAGCCCTTCACAAATAAAGCATTGTCACGTAGGACCTGAAAGACCATCCTGACCTGCTTAACATGAGACTCCCAATCATCCGAAAAAAACAGAATATCATCCAGATACACAATCATAAACTTATCCAGATATTCACGAAAGATGTCATGCATAAAGGACTGAAAGACTGAAGGAGCATTAGAAAGTCCAAAAGGCATCACCAAGTACTCAAAATGGCCTTCAGGCGTATTAAATGCAGTTTTCCATTCATCACCCTGTTTTATACGCACAAGGTTATACGCACCACGAAGATCTATCTTGGTGAACCAACTAGACCCCCTAATGCGAGCAAACAAATCAGTTAACAATGGCAAAGGATACTGAAATTTGACCGTGATTTTATTCAAAAGGCGATAATCAATACAGGGTCTCAGGGATCCATCCTTTTTAGCCACAAAAAAGAATCCTGCACCAAGAGGGGATGAGGACGGGCGAATATGTCCCTTCTCTAAAGACTCCTTTATATAACTCCGCATGGCAGCATGCTCCGGCACAGATACATTGAAAAGTCGTCCCTTAGGAAACTTACTACCAGGAATCAAATTTATAGCACAATCACAGTCCCTATGAGGAGGTAGAGAATTGAGTTTGGGCTCCTCAAATACATCCTGGTAGTCTGACAAAAACGTAGGGACTTCAGAAGGAGTGGATGAAGCAATTGACACTACAGGAGCGTCACCATGAATTCCCTGACAACCCCAAATTGACACCGACATAGCTTTCCAATCAAGGACTGGATTATGAGTCTGCAACCATGGTAGACCCAACACGACGACATCATGCAAATTATGTAGTACAAGAAAGCGAATCACCTCCCGATGAACAGGAGTCATGCACATGGTCACTTGTGTCCAGTACTGAGGTCTATTCGTAGCCAATGGTGTAGAATCAATTCCCCTTAGTGGAATAGGGAATTTTAAAGGCTCCAAATCAAAACCACAGCGCCTGGCAAATGACCAATCCATAAGACTCAGGGCCAGCTGTACTGTTATGATCCTTAGTGGCTGAGGATCACGAATAGACCAGCAAGTGAATAAACTAAGGACAAGCTCTAGGGAGATGGTAACTGGACTGATCGCAAATCTGAACCTATGCAACACAACTAGAGGTAGCCGGTGAACGTGCCTAAAAAATTCTTAGACGTCTCGAGCCAGCCTGAGGAACTAGCTACCCCTAAAGAGAAAGAAAGACCTCGCTTGCCTCCAGAGAAATAATCCCCAAAGATATAGAAGCCCCCAACAAATATTAACTGTGAAGTAAGAAGAAGGCACATACATAGGGATGAAATCAGATTCAGCAAAAGAGGCCCACTAGTACTAGAAAGCAGAAAATAGAGCAGGGGTCTATGCGATCAATAAAAAACCCTTACAAAATATCCATCCTGAGATTTCAAGAACCCACACACCAACTAACGGTGTGTGGGGAGAAACTCAGCCCACTAGAGCAACCAGCAAGCGAGGGAATTACATTTTAGCAAGCTGGAACAGAAAACATGATAAACACTGCTAATCAAAAAATGAGCAAACAAAACTTAGCTTATCCTGGATGGACTGGGAGCAAGGTAGTCAGAAGGAATCTGAGTAACACTGATTACATCGACAGCCGGCAACAAGTGAAAGTAAAACAGAGCTATATAGGAACCTCCCAGAGGATAACGAACCAGCCGATAGCCAGAGACCAGCAGGATAACAAACAAAGCCACCAGGGGGAGCCCAAAGCAAAAGTCACACCATACCACCAGTGACCACAAGAGGGAGCCCGAAAACAGAGTTCACAACAGTACCCCCCCCTTAAGGAGGGGTCACCGAACCCTCATGAAAACCCCCAGGGCGATCAGGATGAGCCACATGGAAGGCACGAACCAAATCGGCCGCATGAACATTAGAGGCGACAACCCAAGAATTATCCTCCTGACCATAGCCTTTCCACTTGACCAAATACTGGAGCCTCCGTCTAGAAACACGAGAATCCAAGATCTTCTCCACCACGTATTCCAATTCTCCATTCAACCAGCACCGGGGCAGGAGGCTCAACCGGAAGAACCACAGGTACCACATACCTCCGCAACAACGAGCGATGGACCACATTATGAATAGCAAATGATGCCGGGAGGTCCAGACGGAATGACACAGGGCCAAGGACTTCCAGAATCTTATAAGGACCGATAAACCGAGGCTTGAACTTTGGAGAGGAGACCTTCATAGGAACGAAGCGAGAAGACAACCACACCAAGTCCCCAACGCGAAGTCGGGGACCCACACAGCGACGGCGGTTGGCAAAGAGCTGAGCCTTCTCTTGTGACAACTTCAAATTGTCCACCACATGATTCCAAATCTGATGCAACCTATCCACCACAACATCCACTCCAGGACAGTCAGAAGGCTCCACCTGACCCGAGGAAAAACGAGGATGAAACCCCGAATTACAAAAAAAAGGAGAAATCAAAGTAGCAGAACTAGCCCGATTATTAAGGGCAAACTCGGCCAACGGTAAAAAAGTAACCCAGTCGTCCTGGTCAGCAGAAACAAAACATCTTAAATAAGTCTCCAAGGTCTGATTAGTTCGCTTGGTTTGGCCATTCGTCTGAGGATGGAAGGCCGACGAAAAAGACAATTCAATGCCCAACTTAGCACAAAAGGTCCGCCAAAATCTAGACACAAACTGGGATCCTCTGTCAGAAACAATGTTCTCAGGAATCCCGTGCAAACGAACCACATTTTGAAAAAACAGTGGAACCAACTCGGAGGAGGAAGGCAACTTAGGCAAGGGCACCAAATGGACCATCTTAGAAAAATGATCACACACCACCCAGATGACAGACATTCTCTGAGAGACAGGGAGATCTGAAATAAAATCCATGGAAATGTGCATCCAAGGCCTCTTCGGGACAGGCAAAGGTAACAGCAAACCACTGGCATGAGAACAGCAAGGCTTCGCCCGAGCACAAATTCCACAAGACTGCACAAAGGAACGCACATCCCGCGACAAGGAAGGCCACCAAAAAGACCTGGCCACCAAGTCTCTGGTACCAAATATTCCAGGATGGCCCACCAACACCGAAGAATGAACCTCGGAGATGACTCTGTTGGTCCATCTATCCGGGACAAACAGTCTCTCCGGTGGACAGCGGTCAGGTCTATCCGCCTGAAACTCCTGCAGCACACATCGCAAATCTGGGGAGATGGCAGACAAAATCACCCCTTCTCTAAGGATACCAGCCGGCTCTGAATCTCCAGGAGAGTCAGGCACAAAACTCCTAGAAAGAGCATCAGCTTTCACATTATTCGAACCCGGCAGGTACGAGACCATGAAATCAAAACGAGAGAAAAACAACGACCAACGAGCCTATCTGGGATTCAGCCGCTTGGCCGACTCGAGATAAATCAAATTCTTGTGGTCAGTCAAGACCACCACACGATGTTTAGCTCCCTCGAGCCAATGTCGCCACTCCTCAAATGCCCACTTCATAGCCAACAGCTCCCGATTACCGACATCATAATTCCGCTCGGCAGGCGAAAACTTTCTTGAAAAGAAAGCACATGGCTTCATCACAGAGCCATCGGGGCTTCTCTGTGACAAAACAGCCCCCGCTCCAATCTCGGAAGCATCAACCTCCACCTGGAAGGGAAGTGAGACATCTGGCTGACATAAGACCGGAGCCGAAGAAAACCGACGCTTCAGCTCCCGAAAGGCCTCCACAGCCGCAGAAGACCAATTAGTCACATCAGAACCCTTCTTGGTCAAATCCGTCAAAGGCTTAACAACGCCAGAAAAATTAGCTATGAAGCGACGGTAAAAATTAGCAAAACCCAAGAATTTCTGAAGACTCTTAACAGATGTAGGCTGCGTCCAGTCATGAATAGCCTGAACCTTGACTGGGTCCATCTCAATAGTAGAAGGAGAAAAAATGAAACCCAAAAAAGAAATCTTCTGGACTCCAAAAAGACATTTTGAGCCCTTCACAAATAAAGCATTGTCACGTAGGACCTGAAAGACCATCCTGACCTGCTTAACATGAGACTCCCAATCATCCGAAAAAAACAGAATATCATCCAGATACACAATCATAAACTTATCCAGATATTCACGAAAGATGTCATGCATAAAGGACTGAAAGACTGAAGGAGCATTAGAAAGTCCAAAAGGCATCACCAAGTACTCAAAATGGCCTTCAGGCGTATTAAATGCAGTTTTCCATTCATCACCCTGTTTTATACGCACAAGGTTATACGCACCACGAAGATCTATCTTGGTGAACCAACTAGACCCTCTAATGCGAGCAAACAAATCAGTTAACAATGGCAAAGGATACTAAAATTTGACCGTGATTTTATTCAAAAGGCGATAATCAACACAGGGTCTCAGGGATCCATCCTTTTTAGCCACAAAAAAGAATCCTGCACCAAGAGGGGATGAGGACGGGCGAATATGTCCCTTCTCTAAAGACTCCTTTATATAACTCCGCATGGCAGCATGCTCCGGCACAGATACATTGAAAAGTCGTCCCTTAGGAAACTTACTACCAGGAATCAAATTTATAGCACAATCACAGTCCCTATGAGGAGGTAGAGAATTGAGTTTGGGCTCCTCAAATACATCCTGGTAGTCTGACAAAAACGTAGGGACTTCAGAAGGAGTGGACGAAGCAATTGACACCACAGGAGCGTCACCATGAATTCCCTGACAACCCCAACTTGACACCGACATAGCTTTCCAATCAAGGACTGGATTATGAGTCTGCAACCATGGTAGACCCAACACGACGACATCATGCAAATTATGTAGTACAAGAAAGCGAATCACCTCCCGATGAACAGGAGTCATGCACATGGTCACTTGTGTCCAGTACTGAGGTCTATTCGTAGCCAATGGTGTAGAATCAATTCCCCTTAGTGGAATAGGGAATTTTAAAGGCTCCAAATCAAAACCACAGCGCCTGGCAAATGACCAATCCATAAGACTCAGGGCCGGCTGTACTGTTATGATCCTTAGTGGCTGAGGATCACGAATAGACCAGCAAGTGAATAAACTAAGGACAAGCTCTAGGGAGATGGTAACTGGACTGATCGCAAATCTGAACCTATGCAACACAACTAGAGGTAGCCGGTGAACGTGCCTAAAAAATTCTTAGACGTCTCGAGCCAGCCTGAGGAACTAGCTACCCCTAAAGAGAAAGAAAGACCTCGCTTGCCTCCAGAGAAATAATCCCCAAAGATATAGAAGCCCCCAACAAATATTAACTGTGAAGTAAGAAGAAGGCACATACATAGGGATGAAATCAGATTCAGCAAAAGAGGCCCACTAGTACTAGAAAGCAGAAAATAGAGCAGGGGTCTATGCGATCAATAAAAAACCCTTACAAAATATCCATCCTGAGATTTCAAGAACCCACACACCAACTAACGGTGTGTGGGGAGAAACTCAGCCCACTAGAGCAACCAGCAAGCGAAGGAATTACATTTTAGCAAGCTGGAACAGAAAACATGATAAACACTGCTGATAAAAAAATGAGCAAACAAAACTTAGCTTATCTTGGATGGACTGGGAGCAAGGTAGTCAGAAGGAATCTGAGTAGCACTGATTACATCAACAGCCGGCAACAAGTGAAAGTAAAACAGAGCTATATAGGAACCTCCCAGAGGATAACGAACCAGCTGATAGCCAGAGACCAGCAGGATAACAGGCAAAGCCACCAGGGGGAGCCCAAAGCAAAAGTCACACCATACCACCAGTGACCACAAGAGGGAGCCCGAAAACAGAGTTCACAACAGGGAACATCATGGGGATTGCCCCTGGAAGCATTTCTGACTTCTAGGTCACAGCTGTAAGCAATGTTGTCAGAGTTTCACGCCACTTTTACAGGTGCACCAAAAAACATACAAAAACGAAATTAAAATGGATTTTGCTGGGAAATATGTTAAGGCACATCCTTTCCATGGTAATGACTTGTATATAAGGCAAAATAATTAACCCCAGACCAAAATGTTTCTCCACCACTTGGGCTATGTTCACACGTAGCGTTTTTGATGCATTTTTCAACTTTAACATTGCTTTCAACCAATACATATGCATTCACTGGGAAATGTCATTGTAACATTTAACAACCCTAGCTGGCCATGTGGTGTGTGACACATAAGGACACACATCTTGCTTAATTTATGAAGGAGGGACTCTTAAAGTCACAGAGCCTATTTTAGAGGGGCATCAGGCGGCATTAACATTCTTAAAGGGCCATTATTAAGCAGTGTGTCTCCTATGCTGTTATTGCCTATGCAGTGAGTGGCTGGGCTGCCAACAATTACAGTGTACCCCAATACTCCTTTCATGAGAGGTACAGGAGGGCTTCCTGAAAAAATGTTGCATTGAATGCAAGGCATGCCCTGCTATCAAGTCATATGCACCCCAATAATCCTTTGAACCCAGGTACTGGATGGCCACATGAAAACTCACTTCACATTCTTCAGTTTGTCCTGCCATACTGTTTTCTTATGTATTAACTGCAAGGCCTGCCCTGCTACCAAGTCATATACACCCCAATAAGCCTTTGAACTTAGGTACTGGATGGCCACAGGAAAACCCACTTCACATTTTTCAGTTGGTCCTGCTATACTGCTTTCTTATGTATTAACTGCAAGACCTTTGCTGCTACCAAGTCGTATGCACCCCAATAAGCCTTTGAACTCAGGTGCTGGATGGCCACATTAAAACCCACTTCGCATTCTTCAGTTGGTCCAGCCATACTGTTTTCTTATGTATTAACTGCAAAGCCTGCCCTGCTACCAAGTCATATGCACCCCAATAAGCCTTTGAACCCAGGTACTGGATGGCCACAGGAAAACTCACTACATCTTTTTCAGTTGGTCCTGCCATACTGTTTCCTTATGCATTGAATGCAAGGGCCGCCTTGACCCAAATTTGAACGCACCCCAATCCCCTTTGGAAGAAACATGGAGGAGGGCCTCATAAAAAAACTGTCCCATTACAAAGGAGCAGGTCTCCTAGACTCATAATGCCCATACACTAAGTGTATGGGCTGACAAACATTTCCCCATGGGGGAAAATTTTTTAAAAATATTTAATGGGGATCACAGACACACCTTGCCAAAAGAATGACTGTTGCAGCACGGAACACATGGACCCTGGTGATCTAGACGTGAAAAATGATGATAGGTGGAGAAAGGCCTCATTAAAAACTAGCCCCATTTTAAAAGAGCGGGTCTCCTAGACTTGTAATGCCCATACACTAACATTTCCCCATGGGGGTTACAGTTTTAAAAAATTATTTATGGGTACCATAGACACCCTTGCCCAAAAATTGAATGGCTGTAGCAGCATACAACATGTTCACCATGGTGATCTAATGGTGGAGAATGAGGAAAGATTGATGAAGGCCTCATTAAAAACTAGGCCCAATGTAAAGGAGTGTGTCTCCTAGACTTGTGATGTCTATACACGCAGTGCATGGGCTGAAAAACATTTCCCCAAGGGGGATACATTTTTTTTAAATATACTATGGCCATCATAGACACCCTTGCCAAAAATTGGACTGCCTATAGCAGCACAGAACACATTAAGCATGGTGAATGGTGATCTAGTGGTGGAGAATGAGGTGACATTGCTGAAGGCCTCAATAAAAACTAGGCCCAATGTAAAGAAGTGTGTCTCCTAAACTTGTAATGCCCATACACGCAGTGCATGGGCTGACAAACATTTCCCCAAGGGGAAAAAAAATATACTATGGGCATAGCACGATGGGAGGGTCTGAGAAAGCTGTCCAAGAACTTTGCCATTTTTCCCCTGCCCAAGCTGGATTGTACTTCCGTCTCTCTCGCTTGGACTCCTTGGTTGTACAACGAACTCTGATGTCTGCTGCCAGCATTATCACATGGGAATTTTCTAAGTAATTCCACTACAAGGGCCCTCTGGTACTGCAACATTTTTGTACACCTCTCTGCCTCTGGCAGAAGAGATTGAAAGTTCTCCTTGTAGCGTGGGTCTAGAAGTGTCACCAACCAGTAATGAGTAGTGTTGAGCATTCCGATACCGCAAGTATCGGGGATCGGCCGATACTTGTGGTATCGGAATTCCGATACCGAGTTCCGACATTTTTGTGGTATCGGAAATTGGAATCGGAAGTTCCCAGTGTATGGTTCCCAGGGTCTGGAGGAGAGGAGACTCTCCTTCAGGCCCTGGGATCCATATTCATGTAAAAAATAAAGAATTAAAATAAAAAATATGGATATACTCACCCCTCCGGTGGCCCCTGGACCTTACCGATTGTAACCGGCAGCCTCCCTTCCTAAGAATGAGGAGTTTAGGACCCTCGATGACGTTGCGGCCTGTGATTGGTCGCGTGAGCGGTCACATGAGCGGCACGCGACCAATCACAAGCCGCGACGTCATCGAGGGTCCTAAACTCCTCATTCTTAGGAACGGAGGCTGCGAATACAATCGGTAAGGTCCAGGGGCCACCGAAGGGGTGAGTATATCCATATTTTTTATTTTAATTCTTTATTTTTTACATGAATATGGATCCCAGGGCCTGAAGGAGAGTTTCCTCTCCTTCAGACCCTGGGAACCATCCAGGATAGCTTCTGATACTTGTGTCCCATTGACTTGTATTGGTATCGGGTATTGGTATCGGCGATATCCGATATTTTTCGGGTATCGGCCGATACTATCCGATACCGATACTTTCAAGTATCGGAAGGTATCGCTCATACTAGTAATGAGTGTCACCCAAAATTTTTATAATGCGAGGGTCACATGAAACGCAGCGCAACATAAAGTCAGTCATGCATGCCAGACTGCTATCAGGCAAAGCTTCAGTGTCCTCACCAACAGGACGGCTGACCATGCTGTCCTCCTCCTCCTTATCCTCATCCTTCTCCCTGTCATCAAGCCATCCATGCTGAAAAGAGGGAATGACAGATTTGCTTGTAGTACCATCTATAGCGCATGAAAGTAGCTCCTGTTCTTCCTCCTCCTCATTGCCTATCAATGCACATTGAGAAGACATGAGGCTGGGCTAAGTGTAATTCCCCTGTATGATTCCTTGCTCCATGTCTTCGTGCTCTGCCTGCAATGCATACTCTCTAATTGTGTGCAGAGAGGTTTTCAGAATGCTGAGAAGCGGGATGGTGATGCTGATTATGGCGCCATCGCCGCTCAACATCTTGGTGCAGTCCTCAAAGTTTTGGTGGATGGTACAAATGTCTGACATCCGTGTCCACTCCTGAGGTCTTATATGTGGAGTCTGAACTGAATATCGATGGCCTTGTTGATGTTGGTGGTCAACAACTGCCCTTTTCTGCTCACAAATCCTTTCCAACATATGCAGCGTAGAATTCCAGCACGTGGGGACATCACACACCAGTCGGTGAGCTGGAAGCTGCAAACGCTGCTGAAGCATGGCATGGGCAGTTGAAGCTGTAGCTGACTTTCTAAAATGGGCAGGCAGATGGAGTACTTTAACTAGCAGATCTGGCAGCTCTGGGTAGCTTTTCAGAAAATGTTGAACCATGAGTTTAAGCACATGGGCCAAGCAAGGTACATGTGCGAGCTCACCTTGCCTCAGAGCCACCACCAGGTTATTGCCATTGTCACACACAACCATTCCTGGCTGTAGGCTCAGAAGTGTCATCCAAATATCTGACTGCTCTTTCAGAGCTGTCTACAACTCTTCTGCATTGTGCGATTTGTAACCTATGCAGATTAGCTTCAGCACAGCCTGTTGCCGCTTGGCTGTGGCAGTGCTGTAGTGCTTCCAGCTTCAGATTGATGTGTTGATTTCAGAGATGAAGGATGAAGAGGAGGAGGAGATGCAGGAGCTGTAGACTGTGGGGGAAACCCTGATTGACATAGGGCCAGCAATCCTCGGTGTGGGGAGGATGTGTTCCATTCCAAGATCCGACTGGTCCCGGCATCCACTATGTTAAACCAGTGTGCAGTCAGTGAGATGTACCGTCCCTGCCCACAAGCACTTGTACATGTGTCGGTGGTTAGGTGAACTTTCCCTGTAACAGCATTGCTGAGGGCACGGGTAATGTTGTGGGACACATGCTGGTATAATACTGGTACGGCACACTGGGAGAAATAGTGGTGACTGGGGACCGAGTACCTTGGGAGGGCTGCTGCCATCAGGTTGCGGAAAGCTTCCATCTCAACTAGCCTAAAAGGCAACATTTTGAGCGCAAGCAGAAGAGAAATGTTAGAATTTAGGACTGTGGCCTGTGGGGCGTTGGCTGGGTATTTCCGCTTGCATTGCAAAGACTGGGGTATAGACAACTGAAGGCTGTGCTGGGACAAGCACGTGGATGGGCTTGATGATGGTACTGCTTGACTATGGGCAACAACAGATGCAGGGCTTGAGGCATCTTCACATGCACTGGGTACTGGGGATTGGCTTCTATGCAAAACAGTGGAAGAAGCAGTGGTGTGACCTTCAGACAGTGGTCCTGGAGCCTGGGGTTCGGCCCACAAAGTTGGGTGCTTTGCTGCCATGTGCCTGACCATGGTGGTGGTGATCAGGTTGGTTGTTTTGCTACCCCTGCAGATGCAAGCATGGCAGGTGCTGCAAATGGCCTGTTTGGGTTTATCAGCAGAGTCTTTAAAAAATAACCAGACTCAGGAAGATCTAACAGTTGGAATGTCAACTTCGCTCATGTTGGTGTTATGGGGAATGGATGCAGTCCTTCTGTCTGTGGCCACCACACTACTTCTTATTGTTTGTTGTGGTGCCCTCACTCTGCATATCCTCCTGCCAGGTTGGGTCAGTCACATAGTTATCCCCCACCTCGTCTTCCACATAGTGTCCACCTCTTCTGACACTTTCCCACCATTGCCTTCATGTAACCGGGGCTGGTCAAAGCTTTGGGCATCTCTACATGTGATCTCAGCTGTCACCACTTCAAATTGACCAGCCGAGAGTCCGGAATCTTGAAATGGAAAACTGAACAACTCTTCAGAGTGTCCAAGTGTGGAATCAGTTGTCTCAGGGCACTTGGCATGGTGGGAGGAAGGGGGATCAGGGTGAGGAATGTCTGGGCCACACTCAAAGCTACTCAGACTTGACCATGTGGAAGACATGGTGGTGGTGGCTAAGTGACTGGAAGCATTATCCGCTATCCAACCAACAACCATTTCACACTGCTCTGGCTTCAAAAGCGTTGTGCTGTGGTCCCCTAAAAACTGGGACAGGAAGATCGAGCGAGAAGATGTGGGTCTTTGTTGTTACCCACTTTCACCTTGGCCACGGCCTTGTCCTCTGCATGTACCATCAGCATCACGTCCACTTCCCCATCCCTTGCCCCTGCACTATTTCAAAAGCTCAACACAAATGTATTTATTAGGACCAAAATAATATCTGATCAGTATGCCTGCAAATCTACGATTCTTCAATCACAAACACCAGGCAGGTCTTAGCCTGACATAACAGACTGTATTCTATTTTCTGGGGATCTTTTGTGAATCTAATTTACGCAAAATAGTGCTGTATATAAATAGAGTAACAGACAGTAAAAAAAGTGAGAAACCGGCCTCCAATGCCCAAACTTGGAGCACTCAGATATATGAGGCCTGTCATGGAAATATCACACTGTCAAATATGTGGTATGTATTTTTATCTTAATTCAAAATCGTGCTGTACAAAATTAGAGTAACAGACAGCAAAAACAGTGACAATATGGACTAAAATGCCCAAACTTGGAGCACGCAGATATATGAGGCCTGTCATGGAAATACCACACTGCCAAATGTGTGGCCTGTTTTTTTGTAAAATGTAAAATAGTGCTGTATATAAGTAGAGTAACAGACAGCCAAAAAAGTGGTAAACCGGCCTACATTGCCCAAACTTGGAGCGCACAGATATATAAGGCCTGTCACGGAAATATCACACTGCCAAATATAAGGCCTGTATTTTCTGAATGCAAATAGAGCTGTATATAATTAGAGTAACAGACAGGAAAAAAGTGGGAAACCGGCCTACAATTCCCAAACTTGGAGCACACAGATATATGAGGCCTGTCACGGAAATACTGCCAAATGTGTGGCCTTTTTTTTGTAAAATATAAAATAGTGCTGTACATAAGTAGAGTATCAGACAGCCAAAAAAGTGGTAAACCAGCCTACAATGCCCAAACTTCGAGCAAGCAGATATAGGAGTCCTGTCACGGAAATACCACACTGCCAAATATGTGGCCTGTATTTTATGAATGAAAAAATAGTGCTGTATATAAGTAAAGTAACAGACAGGAAGAAAAGTGGGAAACCGGCCTACAATGCCCAAACTTGGAGAACACAGATATATGAGGCCTGTCACAGAAATATTACAGTGCCAAATATGTGGCCTGTTTTTTTTTAAATGCAAAATAGTGCTGGGTATAATTAAGAAAAACAGACAGCAATAACAGTGGCCAATCGGCCTAAAATGCCCAAACTTGGAGCATGTAGATATATGAGGCCTGTCACAGAAATACCACACTGCCAAATGTGTGGCCTTTTTTTTTGTAAAATATAAAATAGTGCTGTACATAAGTAGAGTATCAGACAGCCAAAAAAGTGGTAAACTGGCCTACAATGCCCAAACTTTGAGCAAGCAGATAAAGGAGTCCTGTCACGGAAATACCACACTGCCAAATATGTGGCCTGTATTTTCTGAATGAAAAAATAGTGCTGTATATAAGTAGAGTAACAGACAGCAAAAAAAGTGGGAAACTGGCCTACAATGCCCAATTTTGGAGCACGCAGATATATGAGGCCATTCACGGAAATATCACACTGCCAAATATGTGGTCTGTTTTTTTAAAGTGAAAAATAGTGCTGCATATAACTACAGTAACAGACAGGAAAAAAGTGAGAAAGCAACCTACAATGCCCAAACTTGGAGCACGCAGATATATGAGGCCTGTTACAGAAATATCACATTGCCAAATATGTGGCCTGTTTTTTATAAAATGCAAAATAGTGCTGTATATAAGTAGAGTAACAGACAGCAAAAACAGTGGCAAAACGGCCTAAAATGCCCAAACTTGGAGCACGCAGATATATGAGGCCTGTCACGGAAATATCACACTGCCAAATATGTGGCCAGTATTTTCTGAATGCAAAATAGTGCTGTATATAATTAGAGTACCAGAGAGGAAAAAAGTGGGAAACCGGCCTACAATGCCCAAACTTGGAGCACACAGATATATGAGGTCTGTCAGAGAAATACCACACTTCCAAATATGCGGCCTGTTTTTTTTTTAAATGCAAAATAGTGCTGGATATAATTAAGAAAAACAGACAGCAATAACAGTGGCAAAATGGCCTAAAATACCCAAACTTGGAGCACTCAGATATATGAGGCCTGTCACGGAAATACCACACTGCCAAATGTGTGGCCTGTTTTTTGTAAAATGCAAAATAGTGCGGTATATAAGTAGAGTAACAGACAGCAAAGACAGTGTCAAAACGTCCTAAAATGCTCAAACTTGGGGCACGCAGATATATGAGGCCTTTTTTGGTGAATTTAAAACACAAAAAAAAAACAGTGGCACAAGGCTACCACACACACACAACTATGCTACATACGCCTGACAAACTATGATTTTTAAACAGGCCTCGGTCTGACAGAACAGACTGTATATTTTTTTTGGGGGGTGAACTGTTGGGAAAAAAAATGCAACTAGGTGTATAGTAAAGAAGCTGCAGCAGCAGACAGGTTTTGAGCTTTGGGAGGGATGCAGTCGGAGCAATGTATGCACATACAGTGCCTGCAGGTCTTGCACTGATGTGGATATGCTGTGCCCTGCCTACCTAGCACTGCAATATCGGGACCCACGAATTAGCCCTTAAAAGGACTGTTGGTTTCTCAGGAGTTGTGGATTTAACATTTGCAGACCTACACTAACTATAAAAACCATGATTCTGACTCAATCTCGGCAGCAGCTCTCCCTACTCTCGCTGAATCCGGAGCTGAATGCGGTGAGCAGGACGGCGCCAGGTCTCTTATACTCGGGATGATGCTGTGCGGCCAAGCCAATCACTGCATGACCACAACAAAGATGGCTGTGGTGTTTCATTGCCTGGCAGACAATCCTTGCATCGTGATTGGGTCTCTAAAGTCCACCAAAATTGCTGGGTGGAGACTCCATTTACCGCTGAAAAATCACAGAAATTCTCGGTGCTCGGTGAGTACACCGAGTACACTGATACTCGGGCGAGTAATGAGTAGTGGCGAGCACGTTCACTCATCATTACACAGGACCAATACAAGGATAGGTACACACAGGACAGCCAGAGCCAGACTCACACAATGTACCGCAATTAAGTAGCAAGAGTATACACAAATCATTAATGTTGTACAGAGGCAACAGATTAGAGAAAGGTACTGTCAGGCTGGGTGAGGGAGAAGTAAGGTGTTCATCAATGGGGAAAGGTAGTGGGAAGCCCAGACAATAGTAAGGTGGGAGTGAAGAACCCTAGGCAGACTTAATAACACCCTGTCTGCCCTAAACGTCCCTAAATAGGTTCTGCACCCTTTACTGAATAGGAACCTAATCCCTTCCTGACCCTAGTGATAGGCCCTGGATAGGGACGGGACAGAGAATGCGCTAGTCAACTGACCCTGCAACTAAAGAAGATAGGGTGGATACACTTAGCTTGAGAATACCACCAAGATATCATGCCAGCAATCCTCCAAAAGGCTCCAAGAAGACAGTAGCCGACTGCTAGTACTTCCAACAAGACAGAGGGATATTGAGGTAACACCACCACCCTGCTGAAGAAACTGAATGTATTTAAACCTTCAGCAAAGGTGTGTTAATTAGTAGCAGGTGGTGGAGGTAACTGCTGGGTTCTAAAGGGAGAAGGATATAACTCCATAATAGAGATGAAAAAATTTACATACAGTAGTCACAAACGTTTCGGTCTGCACTTGACCTTCATCAGTGTGCTGAAGACAAAATATATAATATATAAATGTGTGAAAACAAATAAATAAATAAAAAAAGAAAGAATAGCAAAAATAAAATAAATAAATAACAAACAAAAGTATATACATCACGAAAAAAGAGCATGGTCATAAATAATAATGGTAGCACAACCATGGAGTACAACCGACATGCATATATGCTCATAAAGGACGTATGCAGGCCGTAGAAATGGTTGAATAAAATGGAAGAAAAATACAAAAAGGTTGCATAAAAAGGGAAAAGAAAGAAGAGGGTCTGGGAGACCACATTAGTTGCAAAGAATGGGTAGCAGGGGGAAACCTGTATAGGAAAGGTGTATGGATAAGGGATAACGCACCTAAATGTAGTGGTACACTTGGTAGAACCCCGGTGGTGATTACTTAATTTGCATCTAAAGTAAGAGAGGTATAATGTGTCATATACAGTAGTGATGCCGATATGTCATGCATGTGAACTAGATATGACGGTACATACCCAGTTGAAACGAACTGGGAATATATATATATATTCCAGAATGGGCAGCAAGTCAGTCTGTGGAGGGAAGTATACGAATTAACAGTTACTTGGAACTGACCTGGGGAATAATAGTGCCGACCGCCAGTGGAGGAGCATGCCACATGATGAACTTACCAACTTGTGAGAAGGAGGAGAGTGTGAACGTTTACGCGGTGTCCACTGCAAGTAAAGTGAGGGAGTGGTGCACCCGTGTACTATATGTATGAGAACGGGGCATAATGGGCGTGCTACGATGCCGGCGTGTGGAGCAGGAAGGGGCGGGGCGGCGGTGACGCGTATGTCACATGACCGCTAGGGGCGGCGTGCTGTGGTTCCACAGATGCTGCAGAAGAAAATGGTGGTGCGTCCCAAGTCAGAAACAAAGTGAATTGCTGTGAACGGAACTTGTGACCGGAGGGTGTCACGGGCTGCAGAGAGGTGAAGTCAAAGTGGACGATTCTGTAGGAGGAGACAAAAGATTAATACAGCGATCCACTAACAATACAGTCTCTGCATAATGCCAGGATAATGAATGCTATGCGGTACAAAAAAGGCAGCAGTATTAAAATGACAGTATAGTGACATAATATGGTATACAACCATAGGAGGACTGCTGACAATACAGTCTCTGCATAATGGCAGGAAAACATGCTATGTAGTATAAAATGAAAAAATCAGCCGTAGTGTTGAAAGGACAGTATGGTAACATACTATTGTACATAGCCATAAGAGGGCTTTAGATAAGTACAAATACAATGGTAATGTACATATTGCAAATGATAACCTGACAACCGGACATCACAATAACCACAGCAGTGATATATGATCCTCGTACAAATCCCAATAGGTCTCCTGGTTGGAGGGAACTGGAGGTAGAAAAGTACAGCAATGACACATACATGAATAACATAATAGATGATAAAAACCACAGTATTTGTAATATTGTCAGTGTCACCTATGGCACATCGGTGACTCTATAACTGAGCTAGTATAATTAATGAGGCCTGTGCATGATGGAGAGAGGCAAGAAAAAATGAAAAATAATAATACCTGAGTCAGACAGAGAATGATGTCACCACTATACTGATATGCTATAGCAAAGTCTATTTCAAATGAAGGACATCAGCTCATAGTCCCTATTGAATCCTTTTGGGCTGAGAGTATTGAGTTCATGAATCCAGTATGCCTCTCCACGTTTGAGCATAGAAATTCGGTCACCGCCACGCCTAGGTGGTGTAACTTGTTCAATTATTTGAAATTTTAATTGACACAGATTATGGCCTTTTTCGATAAAATGTGACGGTAAGGGGAGCAGAAGGTTCTTACACCGAATGGTTGATTTGTGTTTGGATATTCTAGATTTAACCGGTTGGGTAGTCTCACCCACATACAATAAGCCACAAGGGCACTTGATCAAATATACTGTGAAATTGGTGTCACAGGTGTAGAAGCTATCAATATGGTATCTTTTGCCCGTCTGTGGATGGTGAATGGTATTGCCTTTAAGTACGTTGTTGCACAGATTGCAACTTAGACAGGGAAAAGTGCCTGTCTTAGGATTGCTCAAAAAACGTTGAGTGGAAGGAGAATGAGTGGAACCAATATCTGCCCGAACCAAACCATCCTTAATGTTACGTGGATGTTTAAAACACGGTAGGAAAGGCTGCTGGAATTCTTTGACTGTGTGATATGCGGTTTGGAGTATGTGCCAGTGTTGGCGAATGGTTCTATGTAACCTGTATGCCGCAGGATGGTACTGATGTACAAATGGTATGTGTGTGGTGGCAGAATTATTCCTAGTAGCAGTGCTGCTTTTATTCTCAATATCAAGGATATGAGGGGAATATACTCTGTCCCGAAACTTGGACTTCATTTCCAAAGTTCTTTGTTCTTTTAACAACGGATCAGAAACAATTCTAGCTACTCTGTTCAGTTGGGATTTTGGTATGGACTTTTTCATATTCCTTGGGTGAAAACTCTTATAATGCAACAAACTGTTGCGGTCAGTAGGCTTGGAATATAAATCGGTGGACAGATTGCCATTGGCGTCTTTTATGACTAGTGTATCGAGAAAATTGATCTGATGGAAATCATGTGTCATCGTGAAGTCTAACCCAGGCCAAGAGGTTCCAAGGAATTGGAAGAAATTTTGTAAGGACTCAAGGTCTCCTCTCCAGATGCAGAAAACATCGTCTATATATCTTTTCCAAGATACAACATGGTTATGGAAGGATTCGTGGGTATAGATTAAGGTGTCTTCATAATGGGCCATATATGCATTGGCATATGGAGGTGCCACGTTTGAACCCATGGTCGAGCCCTTAGTTTGGAGATAATAAGTATCTTCAAAAAGAAAAAAGTTGTTATTCAGTACAATAGACAAGAGTTCACATCAAAAGTTGACCAGGTCAGGGTTCACGTTATTGATAGAGAGAAGCCAGTGGGTGGAGCAAATGCCATTGGTATGTGGTATTGACGTGAACAAGTCTCTCACGTCGAAAGAGACTAAAATGGTGTCCGGAGGTATAGGGTTGATGTTCCTAATTATTTCAAGAAAAGCTCCTGCATCTAGAAGAAAGGAGCTGGTGTTTCTAATCAGAGGTGTAAGGATTTTCTCTAGATATATAGAAATGGGTGCCAATAGTGAATCTATGGAAGCCACAATTGGTCTACCCAGTGGATTCTGTAAATTTTTGTGGATCTTGGGCAAGATATATATGACGGGCGTAATGGGATGTTTTTATGTTAAGAAATCACGTGTTTTGCTATCAAGAATGCCACGGGCTTGAAAATTCTCTAACGTAGTTTGGATGGTATTTTGGATAGTGTTCGTAGGGTTGCAGGAAAGTTTTTTATATGTGGTGGTGTCACCTAATTGACGATGTACTTCATTCCTATAAAGCAGTTAGTCCATTACCACAATAGCCCCACCCTTATCGGCTGGTTTGATTATTATCCCCCATATGTGGGGGGGAACCACTGTTTGGGCGCATGGCAGAGCTCGGGAGGGAAGGAGCGCCATTTGGAATGCAGACTTAGATGGATTGGTCTGCAGGCATCACGTTGAATTTACAGAGCCCCTGATGTACCTAAACAGTAGAAACCCCCCACAAGTGACCCAATATTGGAAACTAGACCTCCCAAGGAACTTATCTAGATGTGTTGTGAGAACTTTTAACCCCCAAGTGTTTCACTATAGTATACAATGCAGAGCCGTGAAAATAAAAAATCCTTTTTTTTCCACAAAAATGATTTTTAGCCCCCCAAATTTATATTTTCCCAAGGGTAACAAAAGAACTTGGACCCCAAAAGTTGTTGTCCAATTTGTCCCGAGTACGCTGATGCCCCATATGTTGGGGTAAACCCCTGTTTGGGCGCACGGGAAAGCTCGGAAGGGAAGGAGCACTGTTTTACTTTTTCAATGCAGAATTGGCTGGAATTGAGATCGGACACCATGTCGCATTTGGAGAGCCCCTGATGTGCTAAACAGTGGAAATTCCCCAATTCTAACTGAAACCCTAATCCAAACACACCCCTAACCCTAATCCCAACGGTAACCCTTACCACACCCCTAACCCTGACACACCCCTAACTCTAATCCCAACCCTAATCCCAACCGTAAATGAAATCCAAACCCTAACCCTAACTTTAGCCCCAACCCTAACCCTAACTTTAGCCCCAACCCTATCCCTAACTTTAGCTCCAACCCTAGCCCCAACCCTAGCCCTAACCCTAGCCCTAACCCTAGCCCTAACCCTAGCCCTAGCCCTAACCCTAGCCCTAACCCTAGCCCTAACCCTAATGGGAAAATGGAAATAAATACATTTTTTTAATTTTATTATTTCTCCCTAACTATGGGCGTGATGAAGGGGGGTTTGATTTACTTTTATAGCATTTTTTATAGCGGATTTTTATGATTGGCAGCCGTCACACACTAAAAGACGCTTTTTATAGCAAAAAAGTTTTTGCGTCTCCACATTTTGAGACCTATAATTTTTCCATATTTTGGTCCACAGAGTCATGTGAGGTCTTGTTTTTTGCAGGACGAGTTGTCGTTTTTATTGGTAACATTTTCGGACACATGACGGTTTTTGATCGCTTTTTATTCCGATTTTTGTGAGGCAGAATGACAAAAAAACAGCTATTCATGAATTTCTTTTGGGGGAGGCGTTTATACCGTTCCACGTTTGGTAAAATTGATAAAGCAGTTTTATTTTTCGGGTCAGTACGATTACAGCGATACCTCATATATATAATATTTTTATGTTTTGGCACTTTTATACGATAAAAACTATTTTATAGAATAAATAATTATTTTGGCATTGCTTTATTCTGAGGACTATAACTTTTTTCTTTTTTCTTTAATGACACTGTATGGCAGCTCCTTTTTTGCGGGACAAGATGACGTTTTCAGCGGTACCATGTTTATTTATATCCGTCTTTTTGATCGCGTGCTATTCCACTTTTTGTTCGGCGGTATGATAATAAAGCGTTGTTTTTTGCCTCGTTTTTTTTTTCTTGCGGTGTTCACTGAAGGGGTTAACTAGTGGGACAGTTTTATAGGTTGGGTCGTTACAGACACGGCGATACTAAATATGTGTACTTTTAGGTTTTTTTATTATTTAGATAAAGAAATGTATTTATGGGAATAATATTTTTTTTTCTTTATTTAGGATTTTTTTTTTTTTTACACATGTGGAAATTTTTTTTTAACATTTTTACTTTGTCCCAGGGGGAGACATCACAGATCGCTGATCTGACAGTTTGCACAGCACTCTGTCAGATCGGCGATCTGACTTGCAGTGCTGCAGGCTTACCAAGCGCCTGCTCTGAGCAGGCGCTCGGTAAGCCACCTCCCTCCCTGCAGGACCCGGATGCCGCGGCCGTTTTGGATCTGGGGACTGCAGGGAGAGGAGGTAAGAGACCCTTGGAGCAACGCGATCACATCGCGTTGCTCCGGGGGTCTCAGGGAAGCACGCAGGGAGCCCCCTCCCTGCGTGATGCTTCCCTGTCCCGCCGGCACACCGCGATCATGTTTGATCGCGGTGTGCCGGGGGTTAATGTGCCGGGGGTGCTCCGTGACTGCTCCTGGCACATAGTGCCGGATGTCAGCTGCGATAGTCAGCTGACACCCGGCCGCTATCGGCCGCGCTCCCCCCGATCGCGCTGCACATACTATCCCGTCGGTGGTCATACGGGCCCACCCCACCTCAATGGGATAGTACATCCAATGTCAGAAAGGGGTTAAGATACTCGGTTAGGGTAGCCCCGTGCAGCTCAAGATTAGTGCAACATTGGAGTTCGCGTTCCAGATCCCTACCCCGATTTTCACAGGGGGGAACTTTAAGGAAATCGCTTGGGATTTTGGACAGAGCAATGATGTTGGTTGTCTCCTCAGGGTTGTAGGAGAAGGTTAATGCTGACATGACCAAAAAAGGGCGTGCTAAGCATAAGGGCAAATATTGTGGTATAAAAAATGTTCAGCACAGCCCGTGAGGGGGGGTGCACAGTAATAGGTTCCCAAACCTTGATAATTAGAATATAAGTAACTAGCACACTCCAATAGATTGTGATGCAAAGTGGGGGGGTGTTTATTTACATACAGTAGTCACAAACGTTTTGGTCTGCACTTGACCTTCATCAGTGTGCTGAAGACAAAATATATAATATACAGTATAAATGTGTGAAAACAAATAAATAAAAAAAGAAAGAATAGCAAAAATAAAATAAATAACAAACAAAAGTATATACATCACGGAAAAAGAGCATGGTCATAAATAATAATGGTAGCACAACCATGGAGTACAACCGACATGCATATATGCTCATAAAGGACGTATGGCAGGCCATAGAAATGGTTGCATAAAATGGAAGAAAAATACAAAAGGTCGCATAAAAAAGTAAAAGAAAGAAGAGGGTCTGGGAGACCACATTAGTTGTAAAGAACGGGTAGCAGGGGGAAACCTGTATAGGAAAGGTGTATGGGTAAGGGATAACGTAACTAAATGTAATGGTACACTTGGTAGAACCCCGGTGGTATACTTTTGTTTGTTATTTATTTTATTTTTGCTATTCTTTCTTTTTTATTTATTTGTTTTCACACATTTATATATTATATATTTTGTCTTCAGCACACTGATGAAGGTCAAGTGCAGACCGAAACGTTTGTGACTACTGTATGTAAATAAACCCCCCCCACTTTGCACCACAATCTATTGGAGTGTGCTAGTTACTTATATTCTGTCTGTCACACCTGACACACCCATGAAAGGAACTCGTTCAGACATCACAGGTGTTAGAAATAGGTGCAGGTTTAGACACTGCAGGTTTTAGAGATAGGTACAGGTCCAGACACTGCAGGTTTTAGAGATAAGTAATGGCTCAGACACTACAGGTTTTAGAGATAGGTACAGATTCAGACACAGGGAATTTAGGAAAAGATCCAGATGTACAGTCATGGCCAAAAGTATTGACACCCCTGCAATTCTGTCAGATAATACTCAGTTTCTTCCTGAAAATGATTGCAAACACAAACTCTTTGGTATTATTATCTTCATTTAATTTGTCTTAAATGAAAAAACACAAAAGAGAATGAAGCAAAAAGCAAAACATTGATCATTTCACACAAAACTCCAAAAATGGGCCAGACAAAAGTATTGGCACCCTCAGCCTAATACTTGGTTGCATAACCTTTAGCCAAAATAACTGCGACCAACCGCTTCCGATAACCATTAGTGAGTTTCTTACAATGCTCTGCTGGAATTTTAGACCATTATTCTTTGCCAAACTGCTCCAGGTCCCTGATATTTGAAGGGTGCCTTCTCCAAACTGCCATTTTTAGATCTCTCCACAGGTGTTCTATGGGATTCAGGTCTGGACTCATTGCTGGCCACCTTAGAAGTCTCCCGTGCTTTCTCTCAAACCATTTTCTAGTGTTTTTTGAAGTGTGTTTTGGGTCATTGTCCTGCTGGAAGACCCATGACCTCTGAGGGAGACCCAGCTTTCTCACACTGGGCCCTACATTATACATTATGCTGCAAAATTTGTTGGTAGTATTCAGACTTCATAATGCCATGCACACGGTCAAGCAGTCCAGTGCCAGAGGCAGCAAATCAACCCCAAAACATTAGGGAACTTCCACCATGTTTGACTGTAGGGACCGTGTTCTTTTCTTTGAATGCCTCTTTTTTTCTCCTGTAAACTCTATGTTGATGCATTTGCCCAAAAAGCTCTACTTTTGTCTCATCTGACCAGAGAACATTCTTCCAAAGCGTTTTTTCAGGTAAGTTTTGGCAAACTCCAGCCTGGCATTTTTTATGTCTCAGGGTAAGAAGTGGGGTCTTCCTGGGTCTCCTACCATACAGTCCCTTTTCATTCAGACGCCGACGGATAGTACAGGTTGACACTGTTGAACCCTCAGACTGCAGGGCAGCTTGAACTTGTTTGGATGTTAGTAAAAGTTCTTTATCCAACATCCGAACAATCTTGCGTTGAAATCTCTTGTCAATTTTTCTTTTCCATCCACATCTAGGGAGGTTAGCCACAGTGCCATGGGCTTCAAACTTCTTGATGACACTGCGCACGGTAGGCACAGGAACATTCAGGTCTTTGGAGATGGACTTGTAGCCTTGAGATTGCTCATGCTTCCTCACAATTTGGTTTCTCAAGTCCTCAGACAGTTCTTTGGTCTTCTTTCTTTTCTCCATGCTCAATGTGGTACACACAAGGACACAGGACAGAGGTTGAGTCAACTTTAATCCATGTCAACTGGCTGCAAGTGTGATTTAGTTATTGCCAACACCTGTTAGGTGCCACAGGTAAGTTACAGGTGCTGTTAATTACACAAATTAGAGTAGCATCACATGATTTTTCGAACGGTGCCAATACTTTTGTCCACCCCCTTTTTTTATGTTTGGTGTGGAATTATATCCAATTTGGCTTTAGGACAATTCTTTTTGTGTTTTTTCATTTAAGACAAATTAAATGAAGATAATAATACCAAAGAATTTGTGTTTGCAATCATTTTCAGGGAGAAACTGAGTATTATCTGACAGAATTGCAGGGGTGTCAATACTTTTGGCCATGACTGTAGATGCCAATAGGTTCAGGGATTGCCGCTAATTCAGAAAAAGAAAGACATAGGTACAGGTTCATGGTACAGGCCTGGGTATTCAGTCCCCAGGGTGGTGGAATCAGGAAAAATCAGATACAGGTACAGATTTAGGGTTCAGACCTTGGTATTCAGTCCCCAGAATGGCAAAAACAGGAAAGAACCTGACAACTCATTTGTTGCACACACTGAAAGACAATGTTGTTCAGCCACCTCTCATCAGATGGAGGTACCTTAAGTACCAAGTGCCTTTCATCAATAAGCTGGGAACTCATTAGGAATGCGCA
The DNA here is from genome assembly GCF_051348905.1 of Ranitomeya variabilis. Taxonomy (NCBI): domain Eukaryota; kingdom Metazoa; phylum Chordata; class Amphibia; order Anura; family Dendrobatidae; genus Ranitomeya; species Ranitomeya variabilis. The sequence goes on from NC_135233.1 coordinate 725,598,415, forward strand.
TAGTGTCTTAAAGAATCAGGAAGTGCACCATGTGCACCTTAAAGGGAAGGTGCCATCAAAAATTTTTTTTTACAGCAATTGAAAAAATGTAAAGAATTAATGTTTACATTTTCTTAAAATTTTTTATCATTTGTTTATAATTTAGCAAAATATGAAAAATAATTTGAAAAGGTTTGGCATTTCCACTTTTAAACACTAGGGGGAGCAGCTGCTGAAATTTGACAAAAGCCTAGTGTATAATTAGCTCACATTACAGCACTGCAGTAATTATGGGCGGAGTCTGCTGACGTGTGTGATGTCTCCTCTCCTCCCCTTCTTGGTGTTTGCTAAGGGATAAGAGAGGATGATATTCAGGAACCCAGTGAGCAGCCATTTTGTTGGTGAATGCAAAGTTATACTGACAAGTATACAGTCACAGAGGATGGCAGGCAGCAAGGATTCTGGGAGATATATGGTGGAGGGAGCAGGGTGACAGCGGCACAGAGTTTTTCAGGAGAGCAGTGTGCTGGTCTATGGGGGGGGCACATATTCAGTGCGCGGAGCAGCCAGGGATTGTACATAGAGCGCTGTCTTTTATACACATGGATAGACCATCTGCTTGTCTGCTCCACAGAAATCCAGGAAACATTTCTGTGGATTGATGGCTAGTGTTGAGCATTCCGATACCGCAAGTATCGGCCTATATTTGCTGTATTGGAATTCCGATACCGAGTTCCGATATTTTTGTGATATCGGAAATCGGAATCGGAAGTTCCCAGTGTATGGTTCCCAGGGTCTGGAGGAGAGGAGACTCCCCTTCAGGCCCTGGGATCCATATTCATGTAAAAAACAAAGAATTAAAATAAAAAATATGGATATACTCACCCCTCCGGCGGCCCCTGGACCTTAGCGATGTAACCGGCAGCCTCCGTTCCTAAGAATGCAGTGAGTTTAGGACCTGCGATGACGTCGCGGCTTGTGATTGGTCGCGTGAGCGGTCACATGAGCAGTCACGTGACCAATCACAAGCCGCGACGTCATCGAAGGTCCTTCACTCCTCATTCTTAGGAACGGAGGCTGCCGGTTACATCGCTAAGGTCCAGGGGCCGCCGGAGGGGTGAGTATATCCATATTTTTTTATTTTAATTCTTTATTTTTTACATGAATATGGATCCCAGGGCCTGAAGGAGAGTTTCCTCTCCTTCAGACCCTGGGAACCATCCAGGATAGCTTCCGATACTTGTGTCCCATTGACTTGCATTGGTATCGGGTATCGGTATAGGCGATATCCGATATTTTTTGGATATCGTCTGATCCCATCCAATACCGATGCCTTTGAGTATCGGAAGGTATCGCTCAACACTATTGATGGCCTGTTCTGATCCAGACTTTGCATGCAAAGACCCCATTCCCCTCCTCAGCTCCTGTCTTCTCCATCCTGTCCTGTCGATGTGTGAAAGTGAGACGACCGGCGCAGTCCGGGGTGACGCTGGGAAGGAAATGTAGCCATATAGTAATGATAAAAATGAGACCCCTCTCTTCAGCTGCCTCACCAGCCTTCCCCTGACTGCACCTAGCAGGAGGTCATGCTGCCCCCTCTATTACAGCAGACCCGTGTGCAGGTCCTCAGCCAGGACCACCCTAGAATGGGTCCCCTTTTTGAAGATAATTCTGCTATAGTGTTCTCACATAATACCGCCATAGTGTTCACATAATGCCGCCATATAGTTCACACATAGTGCCACCATATAGATCACACATAGTTCCACCATATAGATCACACAGTGCCACCATATAGATCACACATAGTGCCACCTTATAGATCACACATAATGCCGCCTCATACATCTCACATAATACCACCATATAGATCACACGTAATACCACCACATAAGTCTCACATAATACCGCCACATACGTCTCACACAATACCATATAATTTTCACATAATACTGCCACATATATCACACATAATCCCACAATATAGTTCTCATATAATACCATCGTATAGCTTTTACATCATTCCACAATACTGATCAAGCATAATACCGCCATATAGATCACATAGAATACAGTCATATAGATCACTCATAATGGCATGATACAGCATGACCCCCGCAGCTCCTGTTATTGCACGCACTGAGCTGTGTGTGCAATGGGGAAAGACATGCAGGGGGAGAGGAGTGCATAGGAGAGGATTAGATACACGGCTCAATAGACAGTATCACACAGGATAGGATTAGATACACGGGTCAGCAGTCGGTTTCACACAGTATAGAATTAGATACATGGGTCAGCAGACAGTATCACACAGTGTAGGATTAGATACACAACTGAGCAGTCAGTATCACACAGGATAGGATTAGATACACAGCTCAGCAGTCAGTATCACACGGAATAGGATTAGATAAACAGCTCAGCACAGTATCACACAGTATAGTATTAGATACACAGCTAAGCAGACAGTATCACACAGGAGAGAATTAGATACACGGGCCAGCAGTCAGTATCACACAGGAGAGGATTAGATACACAGCTCAGCAGTCAGTATCACACAGGAGAGGATTAGATACACGGCTCAGCAGTCAGTATCACATGGGATAGGATTAGATACATGGCTCAGCAGTCAGTATCACACAAGATAAGATTAGATACACGGGCCGGCAGTCAGTATTACACGGGATAGGATTAAATACACGGCTCAGCAGTCAGTATTAGAGTTGAGCGACTTTCATTTTTTTAAGATCGAGTCGGGTTTTGTGAAACCCGACTTTGTCCAGAGTCGAGTCGAGTGCAGTCGGCCGATTATCGCTAAAAGTCGGGGATCGACCGAAACACGAAACCCAATGCAAGTCAATGGGGAAGCATAGTCGGCAGTGAGTGGAGGCCAGGAAAACACCTACAGTGCCCATTTTAATGCCAAAAACATCCATTCTTGTTTCTGAAGCTTGTCAATCTTAATTAACTTTATAATAATAGTTGGGCATAGGAAATTGGGGGTCATTTGGCAAATGTTGTGGGGGGAGTAGGGCTGGTTCAAGATTTTCGTGGGCCCAGGAAATGCGGACTACGTCACGGCGGTGTTGCAGGGAGAGGTAAGTATTTCAACGTTGCAAGTGCTGTGATCCTGAGCAAGCAGGGGGGGCCCACTCGTTCGCATTGGCACTGGCACAGGGCCCCTCAAAGTACGGCGGTGTGTTTGCATGGCGGGGGCGCCTCCCACCAGCAGCGACACTTTTGCATACTCTGAGGGGCCCTGTGCCAGTGACGTCGCCAACGAGTATGCCCCCCCACCTGATGAAGGAACCTGCACTTTCATCTGCACCTTCCTCTTTGTCCCTGTGTAAGGTAGTATAACATGCGGGAAGGGGAACCTTACTTTCAGCAGGGTCAGATTCTGGCTGTGTAGAGTAAAAGGGGAATGTAGTGGTCTAGGTCAATGTACCAGCAGACTCATCTAGCAGTGGCTGGGCAATGGGCAGGATGAGGAGGAAACAGATACAGGGCCAAAGAATAAAGTAGGCTAAATGCAGTTCAAAATTGGTAACAGGACTAAACAGGCGGCATTGCTTTGTTCAGTGGAGTAGCAAACATAAGAGCAGCAGACACTGTTTCAAGGGCCTAACCACACTAGTAGGCCAAATGCAGTTTAATATCTGATAGTATAGGCCGAAAGCCAGAATGTGGAAGCTCAGCTTTGTTCAGTTGAGGACAACACCAGGGAGGGGCAGACACCGTTAGTAGGCCGGAACAGCCAATTTTATAAAAAACAGCGGTTAATAAGAGCCAGAAGGTAGAGGCTCAGCTTTATTCAGTTGAGGACAACACCAGGCAGGGGCAGACACCTTTAGTAGGCCGGAACAGCCAATTTCATTTTTAAAAATCGTAATTTGGAACAGAAGGTTGAAGCACAGCTTTATTCAGTTGAGGACAACACCAGGAAGGGGCAGACACCTTTAGTAGGCCGGAACAGCCAATTTCATTTTTAAAAATCGTAATTTGGAACAGAAGGTTGAAGCACAGCTTTATTCAGTTGAGGACAACACCAGGGAGGGGCAGACACCTTTAGTAGGCCGGAATAGCCAATTTCATTTTTAAAAATCGTAATTTGGAACAGAAGGTTGAAGCACAGCTTTATTCAGTTGAGGACAACACCAGGCAGGGGCAGACACCTTTAGTAGGCCAGAACAGCCAATTTCATTTTTAAAAATCGTAATTTGGAACAGAAGGTTGAAGCACAGCTTTATTCAGTTGAGGACAACACTAGGGAGGGGCAGACACCTATAGTAGGCCGGAACAGCCAATTTCATTTTTAAAAATCGTAATTTGGAACAGAAGGTTGAAGCACAGCTTTATTCAGTTGAGGACAACACCAGGCAGGGGCAGACACCTTTAGTAGGCCGGAACAGCCAATTTCTTAAAAAAACAGCAGTTAATAAGAGGCTGAAGGTAGAAGCTCAGCTTTATTCAGTTGAGGACAACACCAGGCAGGGGCAGACACCTTTAGTAGGCCGGAAAAGCCAATTTTAAAAAAAAAACAGCAGTTAATAAGAGGGCGAAGGTAGAAGCTCAGCTTTATTCAGTTGAGGACAACACCAGGCAGGGGCAGACACCTTTAGTAGGCTGGAACAGCCAATTTCATTTTTAAAAATCGTAATTTGGAACAGAAGGTTGAAGCACAGCTTTATTCAGTTGAGGACAACACCAGGCAGGGGCAGACACCTTTAGTAGGCCAGAACAGCCAATTTTTTAAAAAAACAGCAGTTAATAAGAGGCCGAAGGTAGAAGCTCAGCTTTATTCAGTTGAGGACAACACCAGGCAGGGGCAGACACCTTTAGTAGGCCGGAACAGCCAATTTCATTTTTAAAAATCGTAATTTGGAACAGAAGGTTGAAGCACAGCTTTATTCAGTTGAGGACAACACCAGGCAGGGGCAGACACCTTTAGTAGGCCGGAACAGCCAATTTCATTTTTAAAAATCGTAATTTGGAACAGAAGGTTGAAGCACAGCTTTATTCAGTTGAGGACAACACCAGGGAGGGGCAGACACCTTTAGTAGGCCGGAACAGCCAATTTCATTTTTAAAAATCGTAATTTGGAACAGAAGGTTGAAGCACAGCTTTATTCAGTTGAGGACAACACCAGGCAGGGGCAGACACCTTTAGTAGGCCGGAACAGCCAATTTCATTTTTAAAAATCGTAATTTGGAACAGAAGGTTGAAGCACAGCTTTATTCAGTTGCAGCTTCTTGGCAATAATGTAAAGAAGACGCGACAGGACAACACTCGGTGGATGCCATATCTGTGTTTTCAATGGAAAAAAACCTTTCAGTTAACTACTTGCAGGAGAAAGTTTTTGTAGCTGGTGGCCAATTTTTTGTACTGTACCAGTTTTTTGTAGTATGTGTTTTTGTTTTTAATGTTAAAATGTCTGCTCATGGCAGTTTTACATCGGTTACATGGATACACAGGCAGCATTGGTGGTCAGTGGAGGAGTATTTAAAGTAGGGACCGCAGACAGGCTATCAAAGGCCTAAAATAACAAACAATAGGCTCATGGCAGTTTTACATCGGTTACATGGATACACAGGCAGCATTGTTGTCAGTGGAGGAGTATTTAAAGTAGGGACCGCAGACAGGCTATCAAAGGCCTAAAATAACAAACAATAGGCTCATGGAAGTTTTACATCGGTTACATGGATACACAGGCAGCATTGGTGGTCAGTGGAGGAGTATTTAAAGTAGGGACCGCAGACAGGCTATCAAAGGCCTAAAATAACAAACAATAGGCTCATGGCAGTTTTACATCGGTTACATGGATACACAGGCAGCATTGGTGGTCAGTGGAGGAGTATTTAAAGTAGGGACCGCAGACAGGCTATCAAAGGCCTAAAATAACAAACAATAGGCTCATGGCAGTTTTACATCGGTTACATGGATACACAGGCAGCATTGTTGTCAGTGGCAGAGTATTTAAAGTATGGACCGCAGACAGGCTATCAAAGGCCTAAAATAACAAACAATAGGCTCATGGAAGTTTTACATCGGTTACATGGATACACAGGCAGCATTGGTGGTCAGTGGAGGAGTATTTAAAGTAGGGACCGCAGACAGGCTATCAAAGGCCTAAAATAACAAACAATAGGCTCATGAAAGTTTTACATCGGTTACATGGATACACAGGCAGCATTGGTGGTCAGTGGAGGAGTATTTAAAGTAGGGACCACAGACAGGCTATCAAAGGCCTAAAATAACAAACAATAGGCTCATGGCAGTTTTACATCGGTTACATGGATACACAGGCAGCATTGGTGGTCAGTGGAGGAGTATTTAAAGTAGGGACCGCAGACAGGCTATCAAAGGCCTAAAATAACAAACAATAGGCTCATGGCAGTTTTACATCGGTTACATGGATACACAGGCAGCATTGTTGTCAGTGGCGGAGTATTTAAAGTAGGGACCGCAGACAGGCTATCAAAGGCCTAAAATAACAAACAATAGGCTCATGGAAGTTTTACATCGGTAACATGGATACACAGGCAGCATTGGTGGTCAGTGGAGGAGTATTTAAAGTAGGGACCGCAGACAGGCTATCAAAGGCCTAAAATAACAAACAATAGGCTCATGGCAGTTTTACATCAGTTACATGGATACACAGGCAGCATTGTGGTCAGTGGAGGAGTATTGCAAGGAGTGTCTGTCCCAGTACTCCCAAAATATAAATAGATGTTAATGTCTCGCAAAACAACCAAAAAAAAAAAAAGGTGGCATACTTAGGTACAGGGGTGGGCTCATCTGCTGAGTTTCTGACATAGTAATTTGGCAGTAACTATTTAATGGTGCCAATATAGGACACAGACACAGACTACTTTAAGTTGCATCATAGATGTCTACAAATTTGTATTGTCAGTGCCAGACATTGAATGATGTCAGCGAATAGACTAAACATTGGTGGAGCTGTGCGACATAATTTTGCACGTGGTAGAGCACAGTTTGAGCTGGGGGAGGGGGGAACTCTCTTGTGGCCGGCGGGACCGCCCTAGGGCCCCTCATGTTACAACGGTGTGTCTGACGTTGGGTGCGCACCACCACCGCCAGAGACACTACATTGTACTATGAGGGACCCAGTGGCAGTGCCGTCGACCAAAAGCGGGCACACCCACCTCTTCAGACAAACAGCAGTCTCACGGGTGCTTGCGCCAAGTCGCGATACCACGGCCCCGTGTGGGGAGTTTGGCCATTTAGGGAGGTGTAAACATGTCGTATACTGGACAATCAGCTGCAGCAAATTATACATTAGACAAGTAATTCACAGTAGTCCACAGGCAAGAGCTTTTCATAGGAAAGCTAGGTGTCGGCCGGGCAAGGTGGGGCAAAAGATTTCGAAATCCAGTTGTGGTTCATTTTAATGAATGTTAGATCGTCAACATTTTGGGTAGCCAGACGAGTCCTTTTTTCGGTTAATATTGAACCTGCAGCACTGAATACTCTTTCTGATAGGACACTTGCTGCCGGGCAAGCAAGCTCCTGCAATGCATATTCTGCCAATTCTGGCCAGGTGTCTAATTTTGATGCCCAGTAATCAAATGGGAATGACGGTTGAGGGAGAACATCGATAAGGGATGAAAAATAGTTAGTAACCATACTGGACAAATGTTGTCTCCTGTCACTTTCAATTGATGCAGCAGTACCTGTCCTGTCTGCGGTCATAGCAAAATCACTCCACAACCTGGTCAGAAAACCCCTCTGTCCAACGCCACTTCTGATGTGTGCACCCCTAACACTCCTAGTCTGCTGCCCCCTGGAGCTCGTGTGAGAACGATCACGTGCGCTGTCTGCTGGGAATGCCTGAAGCAAACGGTCAACAAGAGTTGAAACAAGAGTTGATTGTTTGGTTGCTAATATTAGTTCCAAGTTCTCATGTGACATAATATTTTGCAATTTGCCTTTATAGCGTGGATCAAGGAGGCAGGCCAACCAGTAATCGTCATCGTTCATCATTTTCGTAATGCGTGTGTCCCTTTTTAGGATATGTAAGGCATAATCCGCCATGTGGGCCAAAGTCCCAGGTGTCAAATCTCCGGTTGTGATTGGTTGAGGGGCAGTTTCAGGCAAATCTACGTCACTTGTGTCCCTCAAAAAACCAGAACCCGGCCTTGCCACGCAACCAATTTCCAGTGCCCCCAGGAAAGCTTCCGCATTAAAAATATACTCATCCCCATCATCCTCCTCGTCCTCCACCTCCTCTTTGCCCGCTACCTCGTCCTGTACACTGCCCTGACCAGACAATGGCTGACTGTCATCAAGGCTTTCCTCTTCCTCTGGTGCAGACGCCTGCTCCTTTATGTGCGTCAAACTTTGCATCAGCAGACGCATTAGGGGGATGCTCATGCTTATTACAGCGTTGTCTGCACTAACCAGCCGTGTGCATTCCTCAAAACACTGAAGGACTTGACACATGTCTTGTATCTTGGACCACTGCACACCTGACAACTCCATGTCTGCCATCCTACTGCCTGCCCGTGTATGTGTATCCTCCCACAAAAACATAACAGCCTGCCTCTGTTGGCACAGTCTCTGAAGCATGTGCAGTGTTGAGTTCCACCTTGTTGCAACGTCTATGATTAGGCGATGCTGGGGAAGGTTCAAAGACCGCTGATAGGTCTGCATACGGCTGGCGTGTACAGGCGAACGTCGGATATGTGAGCAAAGTCCACGCACTTTGAGGAGCAGGTCGGAGAACCCAGGATAAGTTTTCAATAAGCACTGCACCACCAGGTTTAAGGTGTGAGCCAGGCAAGGAATGTGTTTCAGTTGGGAAAGGGAGATGGCAGCCATGAAATTCCTTCCGTTATCACTCACTACCTTGCCTGCCTCAAGATCTACTGTGCCCAGCCACGACTGCGTTTCTTGTTGCAAGAACTCGGACAGAACTTCCGCGCTGTGTCTGTTGTCGCCCAAACACTTCATAGCCAATACAGCCTGCTGACGCTTGCCAGTAGCTGGCCCATAATGGGACAACTGGTGTGCAACAGTGTCATCTGCCGATGGAGTGGTTGGCCGACTGCGGTCTGTGGAAGAGCTGTAGCTTCTGCAGGAGGACGAGGAGGAGGAGGAGGAGGGGGTGCGAACGCCTACAGCCAACTGTTTCCTAGACCGTGGGCTAGGCACAACTGTCCCGAAATTGATGTCCCCTGTGGACCCTGCATCCACCACATTCACCCAGTGTTCCGTGATGGACACATAACGTCCCTGGCCATGCCTACTGGTCCATGCATCTGTAGTCAGGTGCACCTTTGTACTCACAGATTGCCTGAGTGCATGGACGATGCGCTGTTTAACATGCTGGTGCAGGGCTGGGATGGCTTTTCTGGAAAAAAAGTGTCGACTGGGTAGCTCGTATCGTGGTTCAGCGTACTCCATCAGGGCTTTGAAAGCTTCGCTTTCAACTAACCGGTAGGGCATCATCTCTAACGAGATTAGTCTAGCTATGTGGGCGTTAAAACCCTGTGTACGCGGATGCGAGGATAAGTACTTCCCTTTTCTAACCAGAGTCTCATGTAGTGTGAGCTGAACTGGAGAGATGGAGATCGTGGAACTTGCGGGTGTGCCGGTGGACATGGCAGACTGAGAGACGGTTGGAGATGGAATTGTTTCCGCCGGTGCCCTAGATGCAATATTTCCTCCTACAAAACTGGTGATTCCCTGACCCTGACTGCTTTTGGCTGTCAAAGAAACCTGCACAGATACTGCCGGTGGTGCAGAAAATGGTGGCCTTACAGTGACGGAAGGGATGTTGTGTTGCTGACTAGCTTCATTGGCCGAGGGTGCTACAACCTTAAGGGACGTTTGGTAGTTAGTCCAGGCTTGAAAATGCATGGTGGTTAAGTGTCTATGCATGCAACTAGTATTGAGACTTTTCAGATTCTGACCTCTGCTTAAGCTAGTTGAACATTTTTGACAGATGACTTTGCGCTGATCAATTGGATGTTGTTTAAAAAAATGCCAGACTGCACTCTTCCTAGCATCGGATCCCTTTTCAGGGATTGCAGACTGAGCTTTAACCGGATGGCCACGTTGTCCTCCAACAGGTTTTGGCTTTGACACGCGTTTTGGGCCAGATACGGGCCCGGCAGATGGAACCTGTTGCGATGTTGATGCCTGCTGCGGCCCCTCCTCCACCTCTGCTTCTGAACTACTGCCGCCTGCACCCTGTTCCCCCAATGGCTGCCAATCGGGGTCAACAACCGGGTCATCTATTACCTCCTCTTCGAGCTCGTGTGCAACTTCGTCTGTGTCACTGTGTCGGTCGGTGGTATAGCGTTCGTGGCGGGGCAACACAGTCTCATCAGGGTCTGATTGTGGATCAGTACCCTGAGAGGGCAATGTGGTGGTCTGAGTCAAAGGAGCAGCATAGTACTCTGGCTGTGGCTGTGCATCAGTGCACTCCATGTCAGAATCTACTTGTAATGGGCATGGCCTGTTAAGTGTTTCACTTTCTAAGCCAGGGACGGTATGTGTAAAGAGCTCCATGGAGTAACCCGTTGTGTCGCCTGCTGCATCCTTCTCTCTTGTTGTAGTTTTTGCTGAGGAGGACAAGGAAGCGACTTGTCCCTGACCGTGAACATCCACAAGCGACGCGCTGCTTTTACATTTACCAGTTTCACAAGAGGAGGCAAAAGAGCTAGAGGCTGAGTCTGCAATGTAAGCCAAAACTTGCTGTTGCTGCTCCGGCTTTAAAATCGGTTTTCCTACTCCCAGAAAAGAAAGCTTTCGAGGCCTTGTGTAGCCAGACGACGAAACTGGCTCCACAGCTCCAGACTTAGGTGGAATATTTTTATCCCCACGACCACCTGATGCTCCACTACCACTACCATCATTACCAGCTGACAATGAACGCCCACGGCCACGACCTCTTGCACCAGACTTCCTCATTGTTTTAAAAACTTAAAGTTACTTTGGTTATTTGTTGCTGTCAAACAACTTACACGGTGAGCTATAACTTCAGTATGATTTCTATATCCCTTAACAGGTTGGTGAGACCACAAGGAAAATCAGGCACAATGTTACACACTCTGTTTTCTGTGGCACCAAATCACAGAGATGACACACACGCAGGACTGTCACTCAAGCACAAATGTCAATATTAATCTCCCACCTATTTTTTCTTTTTTTTATCAGGGAGACTTTAGAAACCAAATAAGATAAAATGTTTTTTTCAGGGAGACTTTAGAAACCAAATAATAAAAAAAATAAAAAATAAATAGGCTTTCTATGGCCCACTGAGTGAGAGATGGCACACACAGGAGTCAGGAGTGGCACACAAGCCCTGACTGAGGCCAATCTTTTTCTCCCACTGATTGATGTAGTGTTTTTTTGTTGAGGTAGATTTTAGAACCCAAATCACGGAAAAAAATAAATAGGCTTTCTATGGCCCACAATTTGAGAGAGAGAGGTGGCACACCCAGGAGTCAAGACTGGCACACAAGCTGAAAGGGCAATATTAATCTCCCACTGTTTTTTTATTTATTTATTTATTTTTTTCAGGGAGACTTTAGAAACCAAATAATAATAATAAAAAAAATAAATAAATAGGCTTTCTATGGCCCACTGAGTGAGAGATGGCACACACAGGAGTCAGGAGTGGCACACAAGCCCTGACTGAGGCCAATCTTTTTCTCCCAATGATTGATGTAGTGTTTTTTTGTTGAGGTAGATTTTAGAACCCAAATCACGGAAAAAAATAAATAGGCTTTCTATGGCCCACAATTTGAGAGAGAGAGGTGGCACACCCAGGAGTCAAGACTGGCACACAAGCTGAGAGGGCAATATTACTCTCCCACTGTTTTTTTATTTATTTTTTTTTTTTCAGGGAGACTTTAGAAACCAAATAATAAAAAAAAAAAAAGGCTTTCTATGGCCCACTGAATGAGAGATGGCACACACAGGAGTCAGGAGTGGCACACAAGCCCTGACTGAGGCCAATCTTTTTCTCCCACTGATTGATGTGGTGTTTTTTTGTTGAGGTAGATTTTAGAACCCAAATCACGGAAAAAAATAAATAGGCTTTCTATGGCCCACAATTTGAGAGAGAGAGGTGGCACACCCAGGAGTCAAGACTGGCACACAAGCTGAAAGGGCAATATTACTCTCCCACTGTTTTTTTATTTATTTTTATTTTTTTCAGGGAGACTTTAGAAACCAAATAATAATAAAAAAAAAAATAAATAGGCTTTCTATGGCCCACTGAGTGAGAGATGGCACACACAGGAGTCAGGAGTGGCACACAAGCCCTGACTGAGGCCAATATTTTTCTCCCACTGATTGATGTAGTGTTTTTTTGTTGAGGTAGATTTTAGAACCCAAATCAAGGAAAAAAATAAATAGGCTTTCTATGGCCCACTCAGTGAGAGATGGCACACACAGGGATGGCACTCTAGCAGAAATGCAAATCTTAATCTCCCACAAAAAAAAAAAAAAAAAAAAACAGGGACTGTCCTACAATTACTATCTCCCTGCAGTAATCTCAGCCAGGTATGGCAGGCAGCAATAGGAGTGGACTGATGCACAAATTAAATAAAAAGTGTGAACAAACAAAAAAGATAGCTGTGCAGAAAGGAAGGAGCAAGAGGATATGTGCTTTGAAAAAAGCAGTTGGTTTCCACAGTGGCGTACACACAGCAATACAGCTATCACGGAGCCTTCTAGGGCAGCCCAATGAGCTACAGCGCTGAGAGACAAAAAAAAAAATGTAGCTTCCACTGTCCCTGCACACCGAAGGTGGTGTTGGACAGTGGAAATCGCTACAGCACAAGCGGTTTGGTGGTTAGTGGACCCTGCCTAACGCTATCCCTGCTTCTGACGAAGCGGCAGCAACCTCTCCCTAAGCTCAGATCATCAGCAGTGAGATGGCGGTCGGCGGGAACGCCCCTTTATAGCCCCTGTGACGCCGCAGACAGCAAGCCAATCACTGCAATGCCCTTCTCTAAGATGGTGGGGACCAGGACCTATGTCATCACGCTGCCCACACTCTGCGTTCACCTTCATTGGCTGAGAAATGGCGCTTTTTGCGTCATTGAAACGCGACTTTGGCGCGAAAGTCGCGTACCGCATGGCCGACAAGCACAGGGGTCGGATCGGGTTTCATGAGACGCCGACTTAGCCAAAAGTCGGCGACTTTTGAAAATGAACGACCCGTTTCGCTCAACCCTAGTCAGTATCACACAGGAGAGGATTAAATTCACGGGTCGGCAGTCAGTACCACATGGGATAGGATTAGATACACTGCTCAGCAGTCAGTATCACACAGGAGAGAATTAGATACACGGGCCGGCAGTCAGTATCACGCAGGATAGGATTAGATGCATGGGTCAGCAGAAAGTATCACACAGGATAGGATTAGATGCACAGCTCAGCAGTCAGTATCACACAGGAGAGGATTAGATATACGGGCTGGCAGTCAGTATCACACAGGATAGGATTAGATACATGGATCAGCAGTCAGTATCACACAGGAGAGAATTAGATACAAGGGCCGGCAGTCAGTATCGCACAGGATAGGATTAGATGCATGGGTCAGCAGAAAGTATCACACAGGATAGAATTAGATGCACGGCTCAGCAGTCAGTATCACACAGGATAGGATTAGATACATTTCTCAGCAGTCAGTATCACACAGGAAAGAATTAGATACACGGGCCGGCAGTCAGTATCGCACAGGATAGGATTAGATGCATGGGTCAGCAGACAGTATCACACAGCAGAGGATTACATACACAGCTCAGCAGTCAGTATCACACAGGATAGGATTAGATACATTTCTCAGCAGTCAGTATCACACAGGAAAGAATTAGATACACGGGCCGGCAGTCAGTATCGCACAGGATAGGATTAGATGCATGGGTCAGCAGACAGTATCACACAGCAGAGGATTACATACACAGCTCAGCAGTCAGTATCACACAGGATAGGATTAGATACATTGCTCAGCAGTCAGTATCCCACAGGAGAGAATTAGATACACGGGCCGGCAGTCAGTATCACACAGGATAGGATTAGATGCATGGGTCACCAGATAGTATCACACAGGATAGAATTAGATGCACGGCTCAGCAGTCAATATCACACAGGAGAGGATTAGATATACGGGGTGGCAGTCAGTATCACACAGGATAGGATTAGATGCATGGGTCAGCAGACAGTATTACACAGCAGAGGATTACATACACAGCTCAGCAGTCAGTATCACACAAGATAGGATTAGATACATTGCTCAGCAGTCAGTATCACACAGGAAAGAATTAGATACACGGGCCAGCAGTCAGTATCACACAGGATATAATTAGATGCATGGGTCAGCAGACAGTATCACACAGTAGAGGATTACATACACAGCTCAGCAGTCAGTATCACACAGGATAGGATTAGATACATTGCTCATCAGTCAGTATCACACAGGAGAGAATTAGATACACGGGCCGGCAGTCAGTATCACACAGGATAGGATTAGATGCATGGGTCACCAGATAGTATCATACAGCAGAGTATTACATACACAGCTCAGCAGTCAGTATCACACAGTATAGTAATAGATACACCAGGGTCTGATGTCCTTGATCAGTGGCTGCAGTGAAAGGCAGGATGGGAGCAGCACAGAGAGACTCTTCCCCTCCCCCGTGTTACCTCTCTGCATGATAAGGACAACAGACCGCAGCACTTCATCCTCTCCAGGGATTCTAGAGATCACAGCCACACACCTGGCAGCATAGAAGAGGACAGGGAACAGCCACTGACAGTGTGAAGGGGAGACAGACGGAGCTGCCCCTCCTATAACAGCACAGCTCTCAAGTCACAGTGGAGCTCACAGGTACATTGTGGGCTGAAGAAAGATGGCACCGACCTCCTGCCACAGCTGTGATGTGGAGACAGCCCAGGGGGTGTGGCCAGATCACAGCAGGGAGCAGCTCAATGATAGGTATGGGGTCGGCGCCCGACAGCTGAGTCCTATGCCAGGGCTGCCATATTTGCAGAGTGTAAGTGTCGCGCTGGGACTCTTACACTCCTGCAAAGCAAAATGGCGGCACCCAGTGGCTGCAAAAATAATTAATAATAAAAAAGATATTGAAGTTAAAAAAATTAATTTTGTATTAAAAATAATTGTTTATATAAACAATAATTTTTAATACAAAAACAAAATTGCGGCACCTTCCCTTTAAGCATGAACAGTAAACAGAGGACCAGGAGCTTACTTCACACAGCAAGAAGAGAAGAATGAGCTCACTGCACCGCCTGGAGTGGCGAGTACATAAGTATCCTTCCATGGTGGAGGATGTCAAGCCATGCAGGGATGCAGGCAGTGGTGTTGCACTGTACAGTATATGTTTAATTATTGATGGGAAAGAGTCTGCAATAATTTTAGATTTGCAAAAGCTTATCACTATCTGGTAATAGTGGCAGGTATGTCCATATGAACCTTTATGGGTACAACATTTTGTTCATTTTAAATATTTGATAACAATTCAACTCAAAAATATTGCACGAATCCGTTCATTCCTCAACCAAGAATCTGCAAAAACCCTAGTCCATGCCCTCATCATCTCTCGCCTTGACTACTGCAACCTCCTGCTCTGTGGCTTCCCCTCAAACACTCTCGCACCCCTCCAATCTATTCTAAACTCTGCTGCCCGACTAATCCACCTGTCCCCCCGCTATTCTCCGGCCTCTCCCCTCTGTTAATCCCTTCACTGGCTCCCCATTGCCCAGAGACTCCAGTACAAAACCCTAACCATGACGTACAAAGCCATCCACAACCTGTCTCCTCCTTACATCTGTGACCTCATCTCCCGGTACTTTCCTACACGCAACCTCCGATCCTCACAAGATCTCCTTCTCTACTCCCCTCTTATCTCCTCTTCCCACAATCGTAGACAAGATTTCTCTCGCGTATCACCCCTACTCTGGAACCCTCTACCACAACACATCAGACTCTCGCCCACCATCGAAACCTTCAAAAAGAATCTGAAGACCCACCTCTTCCGACAAGCCTACAACCTGCAGTAACCACCGATCGACCCAACCGCTACCAGCTCTACCCTCACCTACTGTATTCTCACCCATCCCTTGTAGATTGTGAGCCTTCGCGGGCAGGGTCCTCTCTCCTACTGTACCAGTTATGACTTGTATTGTTCAAGATTATTGTACATGTTTTTATTATGTATACCCCTCCTCACTTGTAAAGCTCCATGGAATAAATGGCGCTATAACAATAAATAATAATAATAAATAATAATAATAATAATAATAATAATTGTAATCGAAGACAAAACAAGACCTCTCTGCAAGAACAATATATGGGCCCTTTGCTGTCCAATAACTTATCATAATTCACAATTTCACTTGCTTCGTAGGTGGAAATGAGCTTCATACATTTTGAACCCATGTGTGACTGCACATGTTGCACCGAGGATATATCTGACCCTGTCTTTAGAAGTTAGAGCTTTATTTTTGGAGACAGAACTTGAAGTAACTTACAGAAACAACAGCATTTATTGGGAATAATCTTAGAATCTCCTTGCTTTGGTTCATACATTGAGATCTACATTAAAGCAAAATATAAATTATGATCTCACATTCTTCTAAGTGATAGTTTTTAGTAGTCTTCACCTTTGCATTTAGTTGTTTAGTCTACTAAAAAGAAAGAGCCTAGACTGTCATAAAGATACAGTATACTTTAAAGATTAAATAGTAATCAGTTAACCCCTTAACCCCCGAGGGTGGCTTGCACGTTAATGACTGGGACAATTTTTACAATTCTGACCACTGTCCTTTTATGAGGAAATAACTCTAGAACACTTTAACGGATCTTGGCTATTCTGAGAAAGTTTTTTCGTGACATATTGTACTTCATGATAGTGGAAAGATTTCTTCGATATAATTTGCATTTATTTGTGTAAAAAAAGGAAATTGGCAAACATTTGGAAAATATAGCAATTTTCAAATTTTGAATTGTTATGCTATTAAAACAGAGAAATATATCACACAAAATAGTTAATAAATATCATTGTCCACATGTCTACTTTACATAAACACAATTTTGGAAACAAACTTTTTTTGTTAGGAAGTTATAAGGGTTAAAATTTGACCAGCAATTTCTAATTTTTAAAACAAAATTTACAAAACCATTTTTTTAGGGACCACCTCACATTTAAAGTAACTTTGAGGGGTCTATATGGAAGAAAATACCCAAAAGTGGCACAATTCTAAAAACTACACCCCTCAAGCTGATCAAAACCATATTCAAGAAGTTTATTAACCCTTCAGGTTCTTCACAGGAATTAATGGAATGTGAAAGGAAAAAGTTATAAAGATTAAAAGTTGACCAGCAATTTCTAATTTTTACAACACAATTTACGAAACTATTTTTTTAGGGACCACCTCACATTTGAAGTCACTTTGAGGGGTCTATATGGCAGAAAATACCCAAAAGTGACACCATTCTAAGAACTATACCCCTCAAGCTGATCAAAACCACAGTCAAGAAGTTTACTAACCCTTCAGGTGCTTCACAGGAATTAATGGAATGTGAAAGGAAATAATGAACATTTAACTTCTTTTCACTTCAAAGTATTATTATTATACATTTTTATAGCGCCATTTATTCCATGGCACTTTACATGTGAAATACGGGGTAAATATATACAAATACATTAAACATGAGCAAAAATCAAGGCACACTGGTACATAAGGAGGGAGGACCCTGCCCGCGAGGGCTCACAGTCTGCAGGGGATGGGTGATGATACACTAGGAGAGGGTAGAGCTGGTTGTGCGGCGGTAAACTAAATTTTTTTTTTATTTCACAAGGGTAACAGGAAAAAATGAACCCCAAAATTTATTATGCAATTTCTTCTGAACATGCCAATACCAAACATATGGGGAAAAATAACTGTTTAGGCTCATGGCAGAGCTCATAAAAGAAAGCACCGTTTGACTTTTTCAACTCAAAATTGGCTGGAATTGAGATCGAAGGCCATGTCACGTTTGGAAAACCCCTAATGTGCCTAAAGAGTGGAAACCTCCCAGAAGGGACCACATTATGCAGAAACCCCATATGTGGGGGGAACCACTGTTTGGGCACATGGCAGAGCTCAGAAGGGAAGGAGCGCTGTTTGACTTTTTCAAACCAAAATTGGCTGGAATTGAGATTGTAAGCCATGTTGCATTTGGAGAGCCCCTGATGTGCCTAAACAGTGGAAACTCCCACAATTGACCCCATTTTGGAAACTAGACCCCCAAGGAACTTATCTAGATGTGTGGTGAGCACTTTGAATCCCCCAGTGCTTCACAGAAGTTTATAACGCAGAGCCGTGACAATAAAAAATCATATTTTTTCCATAAACATGATATTTCTGCCGTAATTTTTTATTTTCACAAGGGTAACAGAAGAAATTGGACCACAAAAGTTATTCTACAGTTTGTCCTGAGTACAATGATACCTTAAATAGTGAGGAGACCACTGTTTGGGCACATGGCAGGGCTCAGAAGGGAAGGAGCGCCGTTTGACTTTTTCAAATCAAAATAGGCTGGAATTGATGTGCCCTGCGATTTTTGCAATCGATGTAATGATCGATCACACCAATCAGTCTGTTCTGGCGATTCTTGGCATTGCCAGGCACCAGCATAGGATGGAGCTCCTGGAGCACTGATCCTAGGCTTGTACTTCACTGTTTCAGGCAATCACAGCAATCGTGGGTGCAGGAGGGCGGCGACACCACCCAGGATGATGGCACCATCTAGCCAAAGGTAGGATGGCGCCAGAATTTTAATCTGATCACTGCAACTTCGGTCGCATTACAAAAAATGACGTAATGTTCCGTCCATGGTCAAATAGACCCAGGTCACATGGATGGAATATTACGTCAAATGTCAGAAAAGGGTTAAAGGGGTTCTTGAAGAATGTAACAAATGACCCAGGTAATGTAATTCAAACTGCAGCCCGTTCTAGTTGCATGTCAGGACGGGCTATAGTCTGAAGAAACACAGCTCTCGAGACCTGTGTTTCAGTTGCAGAAGGGCTAAATCATAAGGACATGTACCGAGTAGATGGGCTGTGACATGACAAGAAAGAAATTTTCTCTGCTTACTGACTATAAACTTTAAAAAAAAATCGTTTGTGCTGAGTCTTGACCTGACAATTTATTTCTCCTGATGCCATAGGCTTTTTCCTTGTGCCAAATTCTTAGATTTCAATACAACTCTCCTGTAAGTTGAGACACAGGTTTCAGGAGCTGTGTTCTTCAAACTGCAGTCAATTCTGACATGTGACCAGGGCGGGCTGCCATTTGTATTATATGGCAGAGTCCATTTTATTACATTCCCATACTGAAAGCATAGAAAATATATTGTACATTAACGGGCAAGTTTTACAGACTTGAAAATCCACTTTATTGATGAGTAAAAGGAAATGTAATAAGAATGTTTAACAAAGTCTATATGACTTACGGTAAGTGTTCTAAAAAATAAACCTCAAAATATATATAGCTGAAGACTATACACACAATGGCTTGAACTGTAAGGCTCACAAAGTTCACATTTCCATACTTTAGCCTAAATCTTAGCCCGCTGTTAATATTGAAGTGTTTATTTTTCCCAAGCATCAGCTCAATTATATGATGTGTCTGTATGTGGAACCAGTCACCGTCTTTTCAATATCACCATCTCAACTCGGCTTAACCAAGAGCACCATTTATATTCATCATTCTTACTAATATAAATATTATTTATACAGCCCAAGACATAAAAGTAGGTGTGTCAGCAGACTGCAATTAATGAATACATGAACTGCAAGGTAAGGTGCTTAGTTGGCATTTTTTGATCAAAGAGCACAAAAGCCATTCAACCATGTAAAAGTGTATCTAAATACTGATTGTCCCTAACCACTAAATGTCTTATCTCTAGTGTTGAGCATTCCAATACTGCAAATATCGGGTATCGGCCGATATTTGCTGTATCGGAATTCCGATACCGAGTTCCGATATTTTTGCGATATCGGAATCGGAAGTGTGCGGTGCGTATGGTTCCCAGGGTCTGGAGGAGAGGAGACTCTCCTTCAGGCCCTGGGATCCATATTCAAAAAATAAATAATAAAAATAAAAAATATTGATATACTCACCCCTCCGGCGGACCCTGGTGTTATGACCTGGTGGTTAAGAGGCCACACGGATATGACCTGGTGGCTAAAACGCAACATGGGACGAGCTCTGAGAAGGTGGTATCTCTACTGACCGCAGTCCCTAATCCTAACAACAACACTAATAATAGCCGTGGGATGTTCCTGACTCTCCCTAGACACCTCTTCACAGCCTAAGAACTAACTACCCCTAAAGAAGGAAATAGAAAGCTATCTTGCCTCAGAGAAAACCCCAAAAGGAAAGACAGCCCCCCACAAATATTGACCGTGAGTGAAGAGGGAAATGACGTACACAGAAATGAAATCAGATTTCAGCAAAGGAGGCCAATACTAAACTTGATAGACAGAGAGAAAAGGATACTGTGCGGTCAGTATTAAAAACTACAAAATCCACGCAGAGTTTACAAAAATGAACTCCACACCGACTCACGGTGTGGAGGGGCAAATCTGCTTTCCCAGAGCTTCCAGCTATCCTGAATATGACATAGTGACAAGCTGGACAAAAAGAGACATATTTGCAGAGCAATAGAGTCCAAGCAAATGGACAAACAAAAAAAACTAGCAAAAACTTATCTTTTGCTGACAAGGACAGGCCATGTGAGAAATCCAAGGAGAGAACCAAATCCAACCAAGAACATTGACAGCTGGCATGAACTAAAGCCCAGAGCAGGTTTAAATAACAAACCCAGGCAAGGCGATTAGTGAAGGCAGCTGCCACAGCTACCTAAAGGAGCAGCAGTTCCACTCGAAACCACCAGAGGGAGCCCAAGGGCAGAACTCTGTCATGATCTCAATGGCAAGAGAACATAGCATAAGCATATATAGGAACTAGCTCTTGGAAGATGGGAACTGAGCTGACCATGAACTAAACCTAACGCACAACTAGCAGTGGCCGGGTAGCATGCCTACGTTGATTCTAGATGCCCAGCCCAGCCGGAGGACTAAATAAAGCTAGCAGAGGAAAATATTAGTCCTAGCTCACCTCTAGAGAAATACCCCGAAAGGAGACAGAGGCCCCCCACATGTATTGGCGGTGAGTTGAGATGAAATAACAAACGTAGTATGAAAATAGGTTTAGCAAATTTGAGGTCCACTTACTACATAGCAGAAGACAGAAAGGACACTTTCATGGTCAGCTGAAAACCCTATCAAAAACACCATCCAGAAATTACTTTAAAACTCTGGCATTAACTCATAACACCAGAGTGGCAATTCCCGTTCACAAGAGCTTTCCAGACACAGTAACGAAACTACAGCTGTGAACTGGAACAAAATGCAAAAACAAACATGGACAAAAGTCCAACTTATCTAGTAGTTGTCTAGGAGCAGGAACAAGCACAGAGAGGCTTCTGATAACATTGTTGACCGGCAAGCAACTAACAGAGCAGCAAGGTTATATAGCGACTCCCACATCTTGATGGGAACAGGTGAACAGAGAAGATGAAGACACCAGTTCAATTCCACCAGTAGCCACCGGGGGAGCCCAGAATCCAAATTCACAACAGTACCCCCCCCTCAAGGAGGGGGCACCGAACCCTCACCAGAACCACCAGGGCGATCAGGATGGGCCCTATGAAAGGCACGAACCAGATCGGAGGCATGAACATCAGATGCATTCACCCAAGAATTATCCTCCTGGCCGTATCCCTTCCACTTGACCAGATACTGGAGTCTCCGTCTGGAAACACGAGAGTCCAAGATTTTCTCCACAACGTACTTCAACTCACCCTCAACCAACACCGGAGCAGGAGGCTCAACGGAAGGCACAACCGGTACCTCATACCTGCGCAATAATGACCGATGAAAAACGTTATGAATAGAAAAGGATGCAGGGAGGTCCAAACGGAAGGAAACAGGGTTAAGAATCTCCAATATCTTATACGGGCCGATAAACCGAGGCTTAAACTTAGGAGAAGAGACCCTCATAGGGACAAAACGAGAAGACAACCACACCAAATCCCCAACAGAAAGCCGAGGACCAACACGACGGTGGCGGTTGGCAAAAAGCTGAGTCTTCTCCTGGGACAACCTCAAATTGTCCACCACCTGCCCCCAGATCTGATGCAATCTCTCCACCACAGCATCCACTCCAGGACAATCCGAAGATTCCACCTGACCAGAGGAAAATCGAGGATGAAACCCCGAATTACAGAAAAACGGGGACACCAAAGTGGCAGAGCTGGCCCGATTATTGAGAGCGAACTCCGCCAATGGCAAAAAAGCAACCCAATCATCCTGGTCAGCAGACACAAAACACCTCAGATATGTCTCCAGGGTCTGATTAATCCGCTCGGTCTGGCCATTCGTCTGAGGATGGAAAGCGGACGAAAAAGATAAATCTATGCCCATCCTAGCACAGAATGCCCGCCAAAATCTAGACACGAATTGGGTCCCTCTGTCAGAAACGATATTCTCAGGAATACCATGCAAACGAACAACATTTTGAAAAAACAGAGGAACCAACTCGGAAGAAGAAGGTAACTTGGGCAGAGGAACCAAATGGACCATCTTAGAAAAACGGTCACACACCACCCAGATGACAGACATCTTCTGAGAAACAGGCAGATCTGAAATAAAATCCATCGAGATGTGCGTCCAAGGCCTCTTAGGAATAGGCAAGGGCAACAATAATCCACTAGCCCGAGAACAACAAGGCTTGGCCCGAGCACAAACGTCACAAGACTGCACAAAGCCTCGCACATCTCGTGACAGGGAAGGCCACCAGAAGGACCTTGCCACCAAATCCCTGGTACCAAAAATGCCAGGATGACCTGCCAACGCAGAAGAATGAACCTCAGAGATGACTCTACTGGTCCAATCATCAGGAACAAACAGTTTATCAGGTGGGCAACGATCAGGTCTCTCCGCCTGAAACTCCTGCAAGGCCCGCCGCAGGTCTGGAGAAACGGCTGACAATACCACTCCATCCTTAAGGATACCTGTGGGCTCAGAGTTACCAGGCGAGTCAGGCTCAAAACTCCTAGAAAGGGCATCCGCCTTAACATTCTTAGAACCCGGTAGGTATGACACCACAAAATTAAACCGAGAGAAAAATAATGACCAGCGCGCCTGTCTAGGATTCAGGCGCCTGGCGGTCTCAAGATAAATCAAATTTTTGTGGTCAGTCAATACCACCACCTGATGTCTGGCCCCCTCAAGCCAATGGCGCCACTCCTCAAAAGCCCACTTCATGGCCAAAAGCTCCCGATTCCCAACATCATAATTCCGCTCAGCGGGCGAAAATTTACGGGAAAAGAAGGCACAAGGCCTCATCACGGAGCAGTCAGAACTTTTCTGCGACAACACTGCCCCAGCTCCGATCTCAGAAGCGTCGACCTCAACCTGAAAAGGTAGAGCAACATCAGGCTGACGCAACACAGGGGCAGAGGAAAAACGGCGCTTAAGCTCCCGAAAGGCCTCCACAGCATCAGGGGACCAATCAGCAACATCAGCACCCTTCTTAGTCAAATCGGTCAATGGCTTAGCAATATCCGAAAAACCAGCAATAAATCGACGATAAAAGTTAGCAAAGCCCAAAAATTTCTGAAGACTCTTAAGAGAAGAGGGCTGCGTCCAATCACAAATAGCTTGAACCTTGACAGGATCCATTTCAATGGAAGAGGGGGAAAAAATATATCCCAAAAAGGAAATCCTCTGTACCCCAAAAACACCCTTAGAACCCTTCACACACAAAGAATTAGACCGCAAAACCTGAAAAACCCTCCTGACTTGCTGGACATGAGAGTCCCAGTCATCCGAAAAAAATCTGAATATCATCCAGATACACAATCATAAATTTATCCAAATAATCGCGAAAAATATCATGCATAAAGGACTGGAAAACTGACGGAGCATTAGAAAGACCAAAAGGCATCACCAAATACTCAAAGTGGCCCTCGGGCGCATTAAATGCGGTCTTCCACTCATCCCCCTGCCTGATTCGCACCAAATTATACGCCCCACGAAGGTCAATCTTAGAGAACCACTTGGCCCCCTTTATGCGAGCAAACAAATCAGTCAGCAACGGCAATGGGTATTGATATTTAACAGTGATTTTATTCAAAAGCCGATAATCAATACATGGTCTCAAAGAGCCGTCTTTTTTTTGACACAAAGAAAAAACCGGCTCCTAAGGGAGATGACGATGGACGAATATGTCCCTTTTCCAAGGACTCCTTTATATATTCTCGCATAGCAGCATGTTCAGGCACAGACAGATTAAATAAACGACCCTTTGGGTATTTACTACCCGGGATTAAATCTATGGCACAATCGCACTCTCGGTGCGGAGGTAACGAACCAAGCTTGGATTCTTCAAAGACGTCACGATAGTCAGACAGGAACTCAGGAATTTCAGAGGGAATGGATGATGAAATGGAAACCACAGGTACATCCCCATGAGCCCCCTTACATCCCCAGCTCAACACAGACATAGCTCTCCAGTCGAGGACTGGGTTGTGAGATTGCAGCCAAGGCAATCCTAGCACCAAATCATCATGTAGATTATACAGCACCAGAAAGCGAATAATCTCCTGGTGATCCGGATTAATACGCATAGTTACTTGTGTCCAGTATTGTGGTTTATTATTATTAGCCAATGGGGTGGAGTCAATCCCCTTCAGAGGAATAGGAGTCTCCAAAGGCTCTAAATCATACCCACAGCGTTTGGCAAAGGACCAATCCATAAGACTCAAAGCGGCGCCAGAGTCGACATAGGCGTCCGTGGTAATAGATGACAAAGAGCAAATCAGGGTCACAGATAGAATAAATTTAGACGGTAAGGTGCAAATGGAAACAGATTTACCAAGCTTTTTAGTGCGCTTAGAGCATGCTGATATAACATGAGTAGAATCACCACAATAGAAACACAACCCATTTTTCCGTCTAAAATTCTGCCGCTCGCTTCGGGACAGAATTCTATCACACTGCATACTCTCTGGCGACTTCTCAGTGGACACCGCCAGATGGTGCACTGGTTTGCGCTCCCGCAAACGCCTATCGATCTGAATAGCCATTGTCATGGACTCATTCAGACCCGCAGGCACAGGGAACCCCACCATAACATCCTTAATGGCATCAGAGAGACCCTCTCTGAAAGTCGCCGCCAGGGCGCACTCATTCCACTGAGTAAGCACAGACCATTTACGGAATCTTTGGCAGTAAATTTCCGCTTCATCTTGCCCCTGAGATAGGGACATCAAAGTTTTTTCTGCCTGAAGCTCCAAATGAGGTTCGTCATAAAGCAACCCCAAGGCCAGAAAAAACGCATCCACATTGAGCAACGCAGGATCCCCTGGTGTCAATGAAAAAGCCCAGTCTTGAGGGTCGCCCCGGAGCAAGGAAATCACAATCCTGACCTGCTGTGCAGGGTCTCCGGCAGAGCGAGATTTCAGAGACAAAAATAATTTGCAATTATTTCGAAAATTCTGAAACCCGGATCTATTCCCCGAGAAAAATTCCGGCAAAGGAATTCTCGGCTCAGATACAGGTGCATGACAAACAAAATCTTGCAAATTTTGTACCTTCGTGGCGAGATTATTCAAACCTGCAGTTACACTCTGAAGATCCATTACAAACAGGCGGACACAGAGCCATTCAAGGGTTAAGAGGAGGTAAGAAGCAGCTAGACAGCAATTAAGGGCTAGGCAGCAAAACTCTGAGGGGAAAAAAAAAAAATTTCCCTTCAACACTTCTTTTTCTCCTGCTTCAGCCCAAACAATTAACACTTTGCGGGCCGGTCAAACTGTCATGATCTCAATGGCAAGAGAACATAGCATAAGCATATATAGGAACTAGCTCTTGGAAGATGGGAACTGAGCTGACCATGAACTAAACCTAACGCACAACTAGCAGTGGCCGGGTAGCATGCCTACGTTGATTCTAGATGCCCAGCCCAGCCGGAGGACTAAATAAAGCTAGCAGAGGAAAATATTAGTCCTAGCTCACCTCTAGAGAAATACCCCGAAAGGAGACAGAGGCCCCCCACATGTATTGGCGGTGAGTTGAGATGAAATAACAAACGTAGTATGAAAATAGGTTTAGCAAATTTGAGGTCCACTTACTACATAGCAGAAGACAGAAAGGACACTTTCATGGTCAGCTGAAAACCCTATCAAAAACACCATCCAGAAATTACTTTAAAACTCTGGCATTAACTCATAACACCAGAGTGGCAATTCCCGTTCACAAGAGCTTTCCAGACACAGTAACGAAACTACAGCTGTGAACTGGAACAAAATGCAAAAACAAACATGGACAAAAGTCCAACTTATCTAGTAGTTGTCTAGGAGCAGGAACAAGCACAGAGAGGCTTCTGATAACATTGTTGACCGGCAAGCAACTAACAGAGCAGCAAGGTTATATAGCGACTCCCACATCTTGATGGGAACAGGTGAACAGAGAAGATGAAGACACCAGTTCAATTCCACCAGTAGCCACCGGGGGAGCCCAGAATCCAAATTCACAACAGAACTCACAAAAATACCATTAGCAACCACAGGAGGGAGCTCCAGTACGGAATTCACAAGAGTACCCCCCCCTTGAGGAGGGGTCACCGAACCCTCACCAGAGCTCCCAGGCCGATCAGGACGAGCCAAATGGAAAGCACGAACCAAATCGGCAGCATGAACATCGGAGGCAACAACCCAAGAATTATCCTCCTGGCCATAACCCTTCCACTTGACCAGATACTGAAGCTTCCGCCTCGAAAAACAAGAATCCAAAATCTTCTCCACCACATATTCCAATTCCCCCTCAACCAACACCGGAGCAGGAGGATCAATGGAGGGAACCATAGGTACCACATATCTCCGCAACAAGGATCTATGGAACACATTATGAATGGAAAAGGAAGCTGGAAGGGCCAAACGAAAAGACACCGGATTGATAATTTCAGAAATCTTATGAGGCCCAATAAAGCGAGGCTTGAACTTAGGGGAAGAAACCTTCATAGGAACATGACGAGAAGACAACCAGACACCAAATCCCCAACACAAAGCCGGGGACCAACACACCGACGACGGTTAGCAAAACATTGAGCCTTTTCCAGAGACAACGTCAAATTGTCCACCACATGAGTCCAAATTTGCTGCAACCTGTCCACCACAGAATCCACACCAGGACAGTCAGAAGGCTCAAGCTGCCCCGAAGAAAAACGAGGATGAAAACCAAAATTACAAAAGAAAGGCGAAACCAAGGTAGCCGAACTAGCCCGATTATTAAGGGCAAACTCGGCCAATGGCAAAAAGGTCACCCAATCATCCTGATCAGCAGACACAAAGCATCTCAAATAGGTTTCCAAAGTCTGATTGGTTCGCTCCGTTTGGCAATTTGTCTGAGGATGGAATGCTGAAGAATAAGACAAATCAATGCCCATTCTAGCACAAAAGGACCGCCAAAACCTAGAAACGAACTGGGAACCTCTGTCAGACACAATATTCTCTGGAATACCATGCAAACGAACCACATGCTGAAAAAATAATGGAACCAAATCAGAGGAGGAAGGCAACTTAGGCAACGGTACCAAATGGACCATCTTAGAAAACCGGTCATAAACC
The DNA here is from genome assembly GCF_051348905.1 of Ranitomeya variabilis. Taxonomy (NCBI): domain Eukaryota; kingdom Metazoa; phylum Chordata; class Amphibia; order Anura; family Dendrobatidae; genus Ranitomeya; species Ranitomeya variabilis. Next base: position 725,626,136 of record NC_135233.1, read on the forward strand.
ACCCAGATGACAGACATCTTCTGAGAAACAGGAAGATCAGAAATAAAATCCATGGAAATATGCGTCCAGGGCATCTCAGGAATAGGCAAAGGCAAAAGCAACCCACTGGCACGGGAACAGCAAGGCTTAGCCCGAGCACAGGTCCCACAGGACTGCACAAACGAACGCACATCCCGCGACAAGGAAGGCCACCAAAAGGACCTAGCCACCAAATCTCTGGTACCGAAAATCCCAGGGTGACCAGCCAACACCGAACAATGAACCTCAGAAATTACCCTGCTAGTCCATCTATCAGGAACAAACAGTTTCCCCACAGGACAGCGGTCAGGTTTATCAGCCTGAAACTCCTGAAGTACCCGCCGCAAATCAGGGGAGATGGCAGAAAGAATCACCCCCTCCTTGAGGATCCCAGCCAGCTCAAGAACTCCCGGAGAATCAGGCAAAAAACTCCTAGAAAGGGCATCAGCCTTCACATTCTTAGATCCCGGAATATACGAGACCACAAAATCAAAACGTGAGAAAAACAGAGAACACCGAGCTTGTCTAGGATTCAACTGCATAGCAGACTCGATGTAAATCAGATTCTTATGATCAGTCAAGACCACCACGCGATGCTTGGCTCCCTCAAGCCAATGTCGCCACTCCTCAAATGCCCACTTCATAGCCAACAACTCCCGATTGCCGACATCATAATTACGCTCAGCAGGCGAAAACTTTCTGGAGAAGAAAGCACATGGTTTCATCAAAGAGCCATCAGAATTTCTCTGAGACAAAACGGCCCCTGCCCCAATCTCAGAAGCATCAACCTCAACCTGAAAAGGGAGAGAAACATCTGGCTGACGCAACACAGGGGCAGAAAAATTAGCAATAAAGCGGCGATAAAAATTGGCAAAGCCCAAAAATTTCTGAAGGCTCTTTACAGATGTAGGTTGAGTCCAATCATGAATGGCCTGGACTTTAACAGGGTCCATTTCAATAGCCGAGGGAGAAAAAATGAAACCCAAAAAAGAAACCTTCTGAACTCCAAAGAGGCACCTAGACCCCTTCACAAACAACGCATTAGCATGAAGGACCTGAAATACCGTCCTAACCTGCTTCACATGAGACTCCCAATCATCGGAGAAAACCAAAATATCATCCAAATGCACAATCATGAATTTATCCAGATAATTCCGGAAGATATCATGCATAAAGGACTGAAATACCGATGGAGCATTAGAGAGCCCGAATGGCATCACAAGATATTCAAAATGGCCTTCGGGCGTATTAAATGCTGTTTTCCATTCATCACCTTGTTTAATATGCACGAGATTATACGCCCCTCGAAGGTCGATTTTCGTAAACCAACTGGCACCCTTAATCCGAGCAAACAAATCAGAAAGTAAAGGTAAAGGGTACTGGAATTTGACAGTGATCTTATTGAGAAGGCGATAATCTATACAGGGTCTCAAGGAGCCATCCTTCTTGGCAACAAAAAAAAATCCCGCTCCTAACGGTGACGAAGACGGGCGAATATGCCCCTTCTCCAAGGACTCTTTTACATAACTCCGCATAGCGGCATGCTCTGGCACAGACAGATTGAAAAGTCGGCCCTTAGGGAACTTACAGCCAGGAATCAAATTAATGGCACAATCGCAGTCCTTATGAGGAGGCAGGGAACTGGACTTGGGCTCATCAAATATATCCTGGAAATCCGACAAAAACTCAGGAACTTCAGAAGAAGGGGACGAGGAAATGGACATCAAAGGAATATCACTATGTATCCCCTGACAACCCTAACCAGTTACAGACATAGATCTCCAATCCAGCACTGGATTATGTACCTGTAACCATGGAAAACCCAGCACAACAACATCATGCAAATTATGCAACACCAAAAAGCGAATATTTTCCTGATGTGCTGGAGCCATGTACATGGTTAACTGTGTCCAGTACTGAGGTTTATTCTTGGCCAATGGCGTAGCATCAATTCCCCTTAAGGGAATAGGGCTTTGCAAAGGCTCCAAGGAAAAACCACAGCGCTTGGCAAATTCTAAGTCCATTATGTTCAGGGCAGCGCCAGAATCCACAAATGCCATAACAGAAAAGGATGACAATGAGCAAATCAGGGTAACAGACAAGAAAAATTTGAGCTGTACAGTACTAATGGTAACAGACCTAGGGACCCTCTTAGTACGCTTAGGGCAATCAGAAATAGCATGAGCAGAATCGCCACAGTAAAAACACAGGCCATTCTGACGTCTGAATTTCTGCCTTTCTGCTCTAGTCAAAATCCTATCACATTGCATAGGCTCAGGACTCTGCTCAGAGGACACTGCCATATGGTGCACCACCTTGCGCTCGCGCAAGCGCCGATCAATCTGAATGGCCAAAGACATTGACTCATTCAGACCAGCAGGCGTAGGAAACCCCACCATAACATCTTTAAGGGCTTCAGAAAGACCCTTTCTGAAAATCGCTGCTAGGGCATACTCATTCCATTTTGTGAGCACAGACCACTTTCTAAATTTCTGGCAGTATACTTCTGCTGCTTCCTGACCCTGACACAGAGCCAGCAAAGTTTTTTCTGCCTGATCCACAGAATTAGGCTCGTCATACAGCAATCCGAGCGCTTGAAAAAATGCGTCAATATTGAGTAATGCAGGATTTCCTAGCTCAAGGGAGAATGCCCAGTCCTGCGGGTCGCCACGCAGCAAAGAAATAACAATCTTCTCCTGCTGAATGGGGTCACCAGAGGAACGGGGTCTCAGAGCAAAAAACAATCTGCAGTTATTTTTAAAGTTCAAAAATTTAGATCTATCCCCAGAAAATAAATCAGGAATAGGAATTCTAGGCTCTAATACCGGAGTCTGGACAACATAATCTTGGATACTCTGTACCCTTGCAGCGAGTTGATCCGCGTGCAAGGACAGACCCTGAACCTCCATATCAGCACCAAAATCCTGAACCACCCAGAGATTAAGGGGAAAAAAAAGACAAAACAAGCTACAAAGGAAAAAAAAAAATGACTCAGAACTTTCTTTTCCCTCTTTTGAGATGCATTTAACACATTGTGGGCCAGCTGTACTGTTATGACCTGGTGGTTAAGAGGCCACACGGATATGACCTGGTGGCTAAAATGCAACATGGGACGAGCTCTGAGAAGGTGGTATCTCTACTGACCGCAGTCCCTAATCCTAACAACAACACTAGTAATAGCCGTGGGATGTTCCTGACTCTCCCTAGACACCTCTTCACAGCCTAAGAACTAACTACCCCTAAAGAAGGAAATAGAAAGCTATCTTGCCTCAGAGAAAACCCCAAAAGGAAAGACAGCCCCCCACAAATATTGACTGTGAGTGAAGAGGGAAATGACGTACACAGAAATGAAATCAGATTTCAGCAAAGGAGGCCAATACTAAACTTGATAGACAGAGAGAAAAAGATACTGTGCGGTCAGTATTAAAAACTACAAAATCCACGCAGAGTTTACAAAAATGAACTCCACACCGACTCACGGTGTGGAGGGGCAAATCTGCTTTCCCAGAGCTTCCAGCTAGCCTGAGTATGACATAGTGACAAGCTGGACAAAAAGAGACATATTTGCAGAGCAATAGAGTCCAAGCAAATGGACAAACAAAAAAAACTAGCAAAAACTTATGTTTTGCTGACAAGGACAGGCCATGTGAGAAATCGAAGGAGAGAACCAAATCCAACCAAGAACATGGTTGCATGTTCATGACAGCTGGCATGAACTAAAGCCCAGAGCAGGTTTAAATAACAAACCCCGGCATGGCGATTAGTGAAGACAGCTGCCACAGCTACCTAAAGGAGCAGCAGTTACACTCGAAACCACCAAAGGGAGCCCAAGAGCAGAACTCACAAAAATACCATTAGCAACCACAGGAGGGAGCTCCAGAACGGAATTCACAACACCCTGGCTCTTAGCGGTGCCTCCGTTCCTAAGAACGCAGGGAGTGAAGGACCTTCGATGACGTCGCGGCTTGTGATTGGTCGCGTGAGCGGTCACATGAGCGGTCACGCGACCAATCACAAGCCGCGACGTCATCGAAGGTCCTTCACTCTGCATTCTTAGGAACGGAGGCAGACGCTTGGACTGGTGAGAACCGGGGCCGTCGGAGGGGTGAGTATATCAATATTTTTTATTTTTATCCTTTATTATATACATGAATGTGGATCCCAGGGCCTGAAGGAGAGTTTCCTCTCCTTCAGACCCTGGGAACCATTCCGATATTTTGTGTCCCATTGATATGCATTGGTATCGGGTATCGGTATCGGCGATATCCGATATTTTTTGGATATCGTCCGATCCAATCTGATACCGATACCTTTGCATATCGGAAGGTATCGCTCAATACTACTTATTTCTCTATGAGCCAAACCAAGCCTCATCTGAATGGGGGTGAAAAGGAAACCAGAGATAGCCTATGTGGGAAAGATGGGTGGATAAGGATGCTGAGCCCTGAAGGGTGCCCTAATCTCCAAAATGTACAGTACTACAAAAAGAAAGAAAAATAAGACCTACACACCTTTTGTATTAAATTACTGCACACTTTTAGTCTTTAGAGATTATCCATACTTAAAGTACACCTTGACATTTTTGGATGGCTTTTGCTCTCTTTGATCAAAAAGTTAGTACCCTATTTTTTTAAAGTTTACAGAAATATTGGAGTTCTTATATTCATTAATCACAGTGTAAATATATGTTTGTATATAGGCCATATAGCATATTTGTGCACCTGTACATTAATTTAACACTACTTTTTGTAATATTTTTACAGCTTTATACTTTAATAACAATGCTAAATTATATTTCTATTGTTGATTTTATCTTTTGTTAAACCTGACCAACAATTATTGCGATTGCTTAGGTATGTGTAATTTATTATGTTAATTGGCAGTTGTAAATGGGCCCTTAATTTGGGAATGTTCAGTCTTGGTGCCTAGGGCAGCATAAGCCGTAAATACTGTCCTGGCTGACAAGACAAGGAAATTTATGTGACTGTCTGCCACTGTGAACTGAAGGGTGTGCAAACAGCAACATGTACTCATAAGTAAATGGGTCTCTCCACAAAATGCCACGCAGACCACATAATCTACAGCATGTGAGCAGTTTTCGGAAGCGAAGTGTGTATAAATAGCTCTTTTAGTATATCGTTATGCAACTGCTTATAGGCATGTATTAGAAAAACAGAGAAATATAATGTGAAAGTGCTAATAAAAATATATAAATGAATTAATAATGTAAATCCTCAAGACTATAAGGATCTGTTCAAACTATATCACCAATGCCTCTATTAAAGATGCATTCCCATGAAGTTTTATTTAATAAATCTGTGTATATATGTATGTAATGAAGTGCATGTTTGTTAATAAGCTCACCAATTCTCTGGCATCAATGACCCCCCGGCTCACTCTATGCATGATCCAGACATCTCCTTTTAAAAGTGAGTCTATGGATCCTTTTTCTCATGCTCCGAGACACTTCCTGGTCATTCACGTCACCCTGTGGCATGGAGTGTCTGCTGAACGGTGATGTAGCAGAGAAGAGGAGCGAGAGTACGAGAAACACAAACTACACTACATATATATGACATAAAGGGAGGGCTTTTTAAGCATGCGCTGAAAATATATTGGGTAATTAGAATAGTCATAGAAGCTATTCTCTGAATATAGGTAAAAAAAAAAAACACCTATATGTATCCTATGCAGGCACCATGAAGGGAATAAATAGCTATACAACACCAAAAGGTCATCCTTCACACAATATCAAGTAAAACCAAAAATACTTTATTGACAATACATATAAAATCAGTGATGAATAAAATCCACAATACAGGAACAGGAAGGTGGGCTATCCAGGAGAACCACTCACAAATATAATAACAGCTAATTGCTAATACATGAACATATGTGCCAAGTGACCATATACATATATGCAAAGAAAAACTTAAGATAAATATAAAGTTAATACAAAGTATATATGATATTACCTAGAGCGCTCCTGGAGACCCACCACACCCGACGCGCGTTTCGCAGTGAAATGCTTCGTCCAGGGGTGGTTGGGTACTAGCCAGAGAAAGTATATAAGTCCATGAGGACCAATCAAGATGGTGCAAAAGATAATTGCGGAATCACATACTCCTGTGTGCGCACTTGTGCCAGACAACCAAGACAGAACATACACAGGGAACGGAACGTCATGGCCGTGGTATGCACACCTGATCCGATGATTAAATAGGGACTTGTAAAATCTCCTTACCATGCCGTATCCAGAAGTCGCGTACCAACACAGTCGGCATCATATCCGGTGCGACTCCTGTAACCATGGTCGCCAAGCTAACACACATCCGGCATACTGGAAACCCCACGCTACACGTGCTCACAGTGCGGTGACCATTTCCGGTGCATCAAAGACGCACCCACATCACATACATGGTTCCTGCTGATGTCACATCCGGTACGACGCCCGTGACCATGGTGACCAAAAACATGTTGTCAGCGCGTACTTTAAAACGCCACAAACACAAGCACAGCCCGACATCAGTGCCGATACATAAAGCCATCATGCTGTTCCCGAAAAAAGGGGGAATATGTGCCGCCGACATGCCTTCTGGTATACATGATTGCAGCCAGAGCATATGAAAACATTGGCACGTAATCATATTGCCCGAAAAAGTGACAAGTGCAAAGTGCAAAAGTGCTCAAGTGAAAAAAACTCGCGAGAAAAAAACCTAAAATGAAGAACATTAAGACAATAATCTAATAAATATACAACAAAGTGCCAATATTAAGGTAATAAGTGATATAATACCAATAAAGTGCAGTAAGCTGAAGACTTCATATATAAATAAATATATTGATAAAAAGAAGGAAGGACAATAATAATAAAATAAAGACAAAATGTACAAAAGTGAATAACCACATGAAAAAAACAATACTATAATAATTAATAACTCTTGCATAACAAGCATATGGACACAGGCACATATAATACAAAATTACGACATCATATAAAGAAAAACAATATATAAAGAAAAACAATCCAGTATGGAGCAGGGATATATCCAATGCCGAAAACATTCCATTCCAGTTAACCAATTGATACATATACAACCACCAAGATCCTACAAAAAACACAAAAATATATAGTTAAAATCAAAAAATAAATATAAATAAAACCAGCTAAAACCAAAGTCCAAAAGATCACTACCATTAATAACCTGTATAAATCAAAAGATTAAATGGGCACCTCAAACGTATTTACCCAGATCAAATTGGTAGAAAGGGGGTATAACTGTTATGATCATTATGACCCAGGGGCACGATAGTATCCAATTTGTAGATCCATCTTGCCTCCCTCTGGGCCAACATCCTCTTCCAATTTCCACCTCTCTGTCCTATAAAGACCCGATCAATACCCTTGACTCGCAATCCACTTGGATCACACCCATGTAAGGCCCTGAAATGTCTTGGAATGGGTTTTAGTTTTAGGGGGTCCTCCGTAGTCCGTGCCCCCTCAATATCAAGAACATGCTCTCGTATCCTCCTACGGAGTTCCCGTGTTGTCATACCGACATAAATAAGGCCACAAGGGCAAGTAGCATGATAAATCACAGCTCTGGTCGTACATGTGATGGTATGAGTAATTTGAAACTGTCTATTACCTTTTGAATTAGGAAATTCAGAAGCTGTATCCACATTCGGGCAGGCAAGGCATTTACCACAACTGGTGCAGCCCCACCTGGGGCCCCGGGCGCCGAAGATAAATTTCTGGTCCGGACCCTTGTGGTAACTATGTACCAACTGGTCCCTAAGATTGGGAGAACGCCTAAAAGCGATAGAAGGACGTGGTCCCAAACATTTGGCCAAAACTCCATCAGTCATTAGGACTGACCAGTACTTGTTAATGGCTCTCCTCACATCTTCACTTCTGGAATGAAAGTCCAACACACAACGTACCTGGTCAAGATTTATCTCCTTCCTTTGTTTCTGCAGTAGAGTAGTTCTTTCGCTACATAGTGCCCTTTGATAGGAGCGACAAATGGTCCTCCTTCCATAACCACGATCCTTAAACCTTACACATAAATCCTGAGCTTGCTTTTCGAACAAATCATTACTCGAACATATTCTTCTGGCACGCAAGAACTGTCCAGTGGGGATGTTTTTAATAAGGTGATGGGGATGCTGTGAAGATGAATGCAAGAGGGAATTAACAGACATTTCCTTCCTAAATAGATCTGTGTGAACAGTACCATCATTTCCTACCATGATAGAGATATCCAGGAAATCTATTTTATGTTTCTCCCACTTGTATGTCAGCTTGATATTCCTGACATTGGTGTTCAGTACATCGATGAATTCGCCTAATTCTTCATGTGTACCCTGCCATATCATCAGCACATCATCGATGTATCTCCACCAAGAGACCACCTTATGGCTTAATGGATGTACATTAGTCTGAAAAATTTCCCTCTCCCATAAACCCAAAAATAAATTTGCGTAAGAGGGCGCACAAGACGCCCCCATCGCGGTGCCTTGTAACTGAAGGAAAAAGAAATCCCGGAACATAAAAAAATTGTGTGTCAAAACAAAATCTAACGCCTTAATCAAAAAACAGCATAAGTCATGGTCCAACCCACTACTATCAAGAAAGAAAGTAGTTGCGTCCAGGCCATCCTGGTGTCGAATCGAGGTGTATAAAGATTCGACATCACAGGTGACCAATAACATATTCTCATCCAAGTGCAGGCCATCCAATTTCTTTAGGACATCGGTAGTGTCCTTCAGAAATGACGGCAGTATCTCAACCAATGGTTTCAAATAAAAATCAATCAATTTAGAGATTGGATCACATAGACTATTGACACCAGATACGATGGGCCTACCTGGGGGTGTAACTGGATCTTTATGGATTTTAGGTAGAAGATATATACTAGCTACCGTAGGATCTTCATTCCACAATCCATCTCTCTGTTTCTTGGTCAAAATACCATCAGATACCGCACTCTGGAGTAGACTAGATAATTCACTCCTAAATTTCGATAGAGGGTTGAACGTTAGTTTTTTGTAACACACAGAGTTTCGTAACTGTCTCCACATTTCTTTCTCATAGGCCAATTTTGACCATACCACCACATTCCCACCTTTATCTGACGGCTTGATGATGACTTCTTTCAGGCCTTTTAATTCTCTTAAGGCTTGTCTCTCATCATAATTGAGATTATCCCCTTTAATTGATTCAGGGATTTCCTCAATGTCTTTCATGACCAACTGAACAAATAAGTCTATGGCGGGCACACTACTGATCTGAGGAAAATTTTTAGATTTCGGAAGCAAATACTTAGGATACTGTGTGGGAGAAGAGGCATCCTCAGCAAGTTCTTCTAGAATCTGGAGTACTTCCGCTTCTGTTTCTGTGGGAGATGAAACCACAGGAGGTTGTTGGTGGTATAATCGCCTAAAAAACATCTTACGTGCAAACAGATTCAGATCTTTCAGAATAGAAAAATGGTCGGGGGCAGACGATGGTGAAAAAGAGAGACCCCTGCTTAAAACCGCCACCTGGGCCTCAGACAAAACTACATCTGAAAGATTAATTACCTTCATAAGATTTCTTTGAGGTTCATCATCCCCTTCATCCAGGTTAAGATTCTGTCTTTTTCTGGTATTATATCTCCTGAATCGATCCTCCTTCCGCCTCTGATTATACCTTGTATGATTCTGCTCAACAGCCATATTGCTTGAAGATACAGACGTACCTGCGCTAGAAGTACTTGCTGCTTCAGATACCGCACCTCCTCTATCCTGCGGGTTAAGATGCACCCATCTATAGACTTTGTTGTCATTTCTGTCCTGAAGATCTCGTTGAAATTTTTTGTTCTTTTTGGAAGAGATATCCTTCTCCCACTCATCACATGAAGTATCAATTTCTTTTTTAAATTTTTCAAATTCATCCTGTGTACACTCTGTCTGGAGTTTATTATGGATTTCGTCAATTTCCAATCCAAGATCATTAATAGATTTACTATTCATGTCCACAAGAATAGTCATAAACGTCAAGGAACATGTATGACAAGCTGCCTCCCAGCGGGTTCTCAAAGCCATATCATTAACAGGAAAGGAGGGAAATATCTGGATCCGTAATCCTCTTGGGATAAGATTCCTAGAAATGTAACTTTCAAGGAATATTCTATTCCACCAAATACGGGTGCGACGGTTTAAAAGATTTTTAAAGGTTCGTTTTAAAGCGGTCTTTTGGACTGGTTCCTGTGTTTGTGGACTATCCTCACTGAACACATTCTGAGCAAACACTGTTCTAGAGGCATCTCTGCTCCTAAAATCCATTGACAATCTGGATACCACACTGACCTATAGTCAAAAGACAGAAAAACACCTATATGTATCCTATGCAGGCACCATGAAGGGAATAAATAGCTATACAACACCAAAAGGTCATCCTTCACACAATATCAAGTAAAACCAAAAATACTTTATTGACAATACATATAAAATCAGTGATGAATAAAATCCACAATACAGGAACAGGAAGGTGGGCTATCCAGGAGAACCACTCACAAATATAATAACAGCTAATTGCTAATACATGAACATATGTGCCAAGTGACCATATACATATATGCAAAGAAAATCTTAAGATAAATATAAAGTTAATACAAAGTATATATGATATTACCTAGAGCGCTCCTGGAGACCCACCACACCCGACGCGCGTTTCGCAGTGAAATGCTTCGTCCAGGGGTGGTTGGGTACTAGCCAGAGAAAGTATATAAGTCCATGAGGACCAATCAAGATGGTGCAAAAGATAATTGCGGAATCACATACTCCTGTGTGCGCACTTGTGCCAGACAACCAAGACAGAACATACACAGGGAACGGAACGTCATGGCCGTGGTATGCACACCTGATCCGATGATTAAATAGGGACTTGTAAAATCTCCTTACCATGCCGTATCCAGAAGTCGCGTACCAACACAGTCGGCATCATATCCGGTGCGACTCCTGTAACCATGGTCGCCAAGCTAACACACATCCGGCATACTGGAAACCCCACGCTACACGTGCTCACAGTGCGGTGACCATTTCCGGTGCATCAAAGACGCACCCACATCACATACATGGTTCCTGCTGATGTCACATCCGGTACGACGCCCGTGACCATGGTGACCAAAAACATGTTGTCAGCGCGTACTTTAAAACGCCACAAACACAAGCACAGCCCGACATCAGTGCCGATACATAAAGCCATCATGCTGTTCCCGAAAAAAGGGGGAATATGTGCCGCCGACATGCCTTCTGGTATACATGATTGCAGCCAGAGCATATGAAAACATTGGCACGTAATCATATTGCCCGAAAAAGTGACAAGTGCAAAGTGCAAAAGTGCTCAAGTGAAAAAAACTCGCGAGAAAAAAACCTAAAATGAAGAACATTAAGACAATAATCTAATAAATATACAACAAAGTGCCAATATTAAGGTAATAAGTGATATAATACCAATAAAGTGCAGTAAGCTGAAGACTTCATATATAAATAAATATATTGATAAAAAGAAGGAAGGACAATAATAATAAAATAAAGACAAAATGTACAAAAGTGAATAACCACATGAAAAAAACAATACTATAATAATTAATAACTCTTGCATAACAAGCATATGGACACAGGCACATATAATACAAAATTACGACATCATATAAAGAAAAACAATATATAAAGAAAAATAATCCAGTATGGAGCAGGGATATATCCAATGCCGAAAACATTCCATTCCAGTTAACCAATTGATACATATACAACCACCAAGATCCTACAAAAAACACAAAAATATATAGTTAAAATCAAAAAATAAATATAAATAAAACCAGCTAAAACCAAAGTCCAAAAGATCACTACCATTAATAACCTGTATAAATCAAAAGATTAAATGGGCACCTCAAACGTATTTACCCAGATCAAATTGGTAGAAAGGGGGTATAACTGTTATGATCATTAAGACCCAGGGGCACGATAGTATCCAATTTGTAGATCCATCTTGCCTCCCTCTGGGCCAACATCCTCTTCCAATTTCCACCTCTCTGTCCTATAAAGACCCGATCAATACCCTTGACTCGCAATCCACTTGGATCACACCCATGTAAGGCCCTGAAATGTCTTGGAATGGGTTTTAGTTTTAGGGGGTCCTCCGTAGTCCGTGCCCCCTCAATATCAAGAACATGCTCTCGTATCCTCCTACGGAGTTCCCGTGTTGTCATACCGACATAAATAAGGCCACAAGGGCAAGTAGCATGATAAATCACAGCTCTGGTCGTACATGTGATGGTATGAGTAATTTGAAACTGTCTATTACCTTTTGAATTAGGAAATTCAGAAGCTGTATCCACATTCGGGCAGGCAAGGCATTTACCACAACTGGTGCAGCCCCACCTGGGGCCCCGGGCGCCGAAGATAAATTTCTGGTCCGGACCCTTGTGGTAACTATGTACCAACTGGTCCCTAAGATTGGGAGAACGCCTAAAAGCGATAGAAGGACGTGGTCCCAAACATTTGGCCAAAACTCCATCAGTCATTAGGACTGACCAGTACTTGTTAATGGCTCTCCTCACATCTTCACTTCTGGAATGAAAGTCCAACACACAACGTACCTGGTCAAGATTTATCTCCTTCCTTTGTTTCTGCAGTAGAGTAGTTCTTTCGCTACATAGTGCCCTTTGATAGGAGCGACAAATGGTCCTCCTTCCATAACCACGATCCTTAAACCTTACACATAAATCCTGAGCTTGCTTTTCGAACAAATCATTACTCGAACATATTCTTCTGGCACGCAAGAACTGTCCAGTGGGGATGTTTTTAATAAGGTGATGGGGATGCTGTGAAGATGAATGCAAGAGGGAATTAACAGACATTTCCTTCCTAAATAGATCTGTGTGAACAGTACCATCATTTCCTACCATGATAGAGATATCCAGGAAATCTATTTTATGTTTCTCCCACTTGTATGTCAGCTTGATATTCCTGACATTGGTGTTCAGTACATCGATGAATTCGCCTAATTCTTCATGTGTACCCTGCCATATCATCAGCACATCATCGATGTATCTCCACCAAGAGACCACCTTATGGCTTAATGGATGTACATTAGTCTGAAAAATTTCCCTCTCCCATAAACCCAAAAATAAATTTGCGTAAGAGGGCGCACAAGACGCCCCCATCGCGGTGCCTTGTAACTGAAGGAAAAAGAAATCCCGGAACATAAAAAAATTGTGTGTCAAAACAAAATCTAACGCCTTAATCAAAAAACAGCATAAGTCATGGTCCAACCCACTACTATCAAGAAAGAAAGTAGTTGCGTCCAGGCCATCCTGGTGTCGAATCGAGGTGTATAAAGATTCGACATCACAGGTGACCAATAACATATTCTCATCCAAGTGCAGGCCATCCAATTTCTTTAGGACATCGGTAGTGTCCTTCAGAAATGACGGCAGTATCTCAACCAATGGTTTCAAATAAAAATCAATCAATTTAGAGATTGGATCACATAGACTATTGACACCAGATACGATGGGCCTACCTGGGGGTGTAACTGGATCTTTATGGATTTTAGGTAGAAGATATATACTAGCTACCGTAGGATCTTCATTCCACAATCCATCTCTCTGTTTCTTGGTCAAAATACCATCAGATACCGCACTCTGGAGTAGACTAGATAATTCACTCCTAAATTTCGATAGAGGGTTGAACGTTAGTTTTTTGTAACACACAGAGTTTCGTAACTGTCTCCACATTTCTTTCTCATAGGCCAATTTTGACCATACCACCACATTCCCACCTTTATCTGACGGCTTGATGATGACTTCTTTCAGGCCTTTTAATTCTCTTAAGGCTTGTCTCTCATCATAATTGAGATTATCCCCTTTAATTGATTCAGGGATTTCCTCAATGTCTTTCATGACCAACTGAACAAATAAGTCTATGGCGGGCACACTACTGATCTGAGGAAAATTTTTAGATTTCGGAAGCAAATACTTAGGATACTGTGTGGGAGAAGAGGCATCCTCAGCAAGTTCTTCTAGAATCTGGAGTACTTCCGCTTCTGTTTCTGTGGGAGATGAAACCACAGGAGGTTGTTGGTGGTATAATCGCCTAAAAAACATCTTACGTGCAAACAGATTCAGATCTTTCAGAATAGAAAAATGGTCGGGGGCAGACGATGGTGAAAAAGAGAGACCCCTGCTTAAAACCGCCACCTGGGCCTCAGACAAAACTACATCTGAAAGATTAATTACCTTCATAAGATTTCTTTGAGGTTCATCATCCCCTTCATCCAGGTTAAGATTCTGTCTTTTTCTGGTATTATATCTCCTGAATCGATCCTCCTTCCGCCTCTGATTATACCTTGTATGATTCTGCTCAACAGCCATATTGCTTGAAGATACAGACGTACCTGCGCTAGAAGTACTTGCTGCTTCAGATACCGCACCTCCTCTATCCTGCGGGTTAAGATGCACCCATCTATAGACTTTGTTGTCATTTCTGTCCTGAAGATCTCGTTGAAATTTTTTGTTCTTTTTGGAAGAGATATCCTTCTCCCACTCATCACATGAAGTATCAATTTCTTTTTTAAATTTTTCAAATTCATCCTGTGTACACTCTGTCTGGAGTTTATTATGGATTTCGTCAATTTCCAATCCAAGATCATTAATAGATTTACTATTCATGTCCACAAGAATAGTCATAAACGTCAAGGAACATGTATGACAAGCTGCCTCCCAGCGGGTTCCCAAAGCCATATCATTAACAGGAAAGGAGGGAAATATCTGGATCCGTAATCCTCTTGGGATAAGATTCCTAGAAATGTAACTTTCAAGGAATATTCTATTCCACCAAATACGGGTGCGACGGTTTAAAAGATTTTTAAAGGTTCGTTTTAAAGCGGTCTTTTGGACTGGTTCCTGTGTTTGTGGACTATCCTCACTGAACACATTCTGAGCAAACACTGTTCTAGAGGCATCTCTGCTCCTAAAATCCATTGACAATCTGGATACCACACTGACCTATAGTCAAAAGACAGAAAAACACCTATATGTATCCTATGCAGGCACCATGAAGGGAATAAATAGCTATACAACACCAAAAGGTCATCCTTCACACAATATCAAGTAAAACCAAAAATACTTTATTGACAATACATATAAAATCAGTGATGAATAAAATCCACAATACAGGAACAGGAAGGTGGGCTATCCAGGAGAACCACTCACAAATATAATAACAGCTAATTGCTAATACATGAACATATGTGCCAAGTGACCATATACATATATGCAAAGAAAATCTTAAGATAAATATAAAGTTAATACAAAGTATATATGATATTACCTAGAGCGCTCCTGGAGACCCACCACACCCGACGCGCGTTTCGCAGTGAAATGCTTCGTCCAGGGGTGGTTGGGTACTAGCCAGAGAAAGTATATAAGTCCATGAGGACCAATCAAGATGGTGCAAAAGATAATTGCGGAATCACATACTCCTGTGTGCGCACTTGTGCCAGACAACCAAGACAGAACATACACAGGGAACGGAACGTCATGGCCGTGGTATGCACACCTGATCCGATGATTAAATAGGGACTTGTAAAATCTCCTTACCATGCCGTATCCAGAAGTCGCGTACCAACACAGTCGGCATCATATCCGGTGCGACTCCTGTAACCATGGTCGCCAAGCTAACACACATCCGGCATACTGGAAACCCCACGCTACACGTGCTCACAGTGCGGTGACCATTTCCGGTGCATCAAAGACGCACCCACATCACATACATGGTTCCTGCTGATGTCACATCCGGTACGACGCCCGTGACCATGGTGACCAAAAACATGTTGTCAGCGCGTACTTTAAAACGCCACAAGCACATATGTATATGGTCACTTGGCACATATGTTCATGTATTAGCAATTAGCTGTTATTATATTTGTGAGTGGTTCTCCTGGATAGCCCACCTTCCTGTTCCTGTATTGTGGATTTTATTCATCACTGATTTTATATGTATTGTCAATAAAGTATTTTTGAATATAGGTAGCAGCGTTCAAAGTTATATATAACAGGGTGGGTCATGTATATGGATTATGGATACACCTAAATAAAATGGGAATGGTTGGTCATATCAACTTCCTGTTTGTGGCACATTAGTATATGGGAGGGGAAAAACTTTTCAAGATGGGTGGTGACCATGGCGGCCATTTTGAAGTCAGACATCTTGGATCTGACTTTATTTTTTCCAATGGGAAGAGGGTCATGTGACACATCAAACTTATTGAGAATGTCACAAGAAAAATAATGGTGTGCTTGGTTTTAATGTAACTTTATTCTTTCATTAGTTATTTACAAGTTTCTCTTTGTTTACAGCCATTGACATGTCGCAGAGGTTAACACGTGAGGAGCGGAGAGAAATTGTGTTGATGTCTGGTCAATGCAGTACCCACATTCAGCAGAAATTGTGTGACACATTTTGTTTGCCTATTTCCTCTTGTAAAAATTTAAAATCTGAGGCTAAAACTGAGCTTTGTTCTGTGCCTCAAAAGAAGTTTTTGACTACTTATGAGACATTATTATACTCAGGAGAAATTTTGTAACAAATTGTGCTGTTTGTTTTGTTCTATTATCTCTTTTAAAGATTACAAGTTTGGGGTCAAATTAACATTTCAGCTGGAAAAAAAATAGTTATATTTAATTCACATAGCCTAATTTTATAGATTTTGGTGCATAAACTGAGGGCTAAAAATACGCACTACTCCCCTAAATAAATTCCCTGAAAGGTGTAGTTTCCAAAATAGGTGAAACTCTGTTTCTGTTGTTTTGATATGTCATGGACTCTTCAAATGTGACATGGTGTTCACAACCTATTCCAGTAAAAATAGTGCTTCCTCCATTCCCAGAGCTGCCAAGCACCCATACAGTAGTTTTAACCACATATAGGGAATCAGCATACTCAGGAAAAATTGTGAAAATAAAAAAATTAAGGGCTAAAACAACATTTTCTGTGGGGAAAAAAATAATTTTTTTTATTTTCATGCCTCATCACTATAACACTATGTGAAACCCCTGAGGATTCAAGGTGCTCACCACACACATAAATTCATTGAGGGGTCTAGTTCCCAAAGTGAGGTCACTTGTGGGAAGTTTCAAGTGTTTAGGCACAATTTTTCATCCTGAAAGCCAAATAGTGCTCCTTCCCTTCTGATTCCTGTTGAGCTCCCAGACATTAGTTTTCCACCACCTAAGGGGTATTGGAGTACTTGAAAGAAATTGCATCCAAAATCTTGGGGTCCTTTTTATCTTATTACTCTTGTGAAAATAAAAAGTTTGAGGCTAAAACAACATTTTTGTGCAAATAATGTGTTTTTCATTTTCACAGCTTAACATTATAAAATTCTGTGAAGCTCAAGGTGCTCATCACAAACCTAGATGCATTCTTTGAGATGCATTCTTTGGGTATAGTTTAAAAAGGGGGTCATTTGTGGGAGATTTCCACTGTTTGGTAACATCAGGGGTTCTCCAAACACTACATGACAACTGCTATTGATTTCAGCCAATTTCACATTCCAAAACTAAAACTTTGCTCTTTCCCTTCCGAGCACTGCTGTGTGCATAAATATTATATTTCCACCACATATCGAGTATCAGCATACTCAGGAGAGGTTGCACAACAAATTTTATGGTGTATTATCACATGTTACCCTTGTGAAAATGAAAAATGTGAAGCTAAAATAACATTTTTGTGGGGAAAAGTAAAACTTTCATTTTTTTCTTCTACGTTGCTTTAGTTCCTGGGAAGAACCTGGAGGGTTAATAAACTTATTCAATGTGGTTTTGAGCAGTTTGAGGGGTGCAGTTTTTTTTTAAAAAAAGGTGTCACTTTTGGGTATTTTCTGTCATAGAGGCATCTCAAAGTCACTTTAAATGTGACGTGGTCTGTTATGACCCCAATGGCGAGGGTCTCAGAGGAATGAGGAAGTCTGAGGAATACAAAAAACCAGCTCATAGGGCAGTGGTAACTGGATTGACCATATATCTACTCCTAACGCCAACCCTAGAAGTAGCCGGGGATCATTCCTACGATGATTCTAGATGACACGCTCCAGCCGGAGAATCTAGCTACCCCTAGTAGAGGAAAACAAAGACCTTTCTTGCCTCCAGAGAAATGGACCCCAAAGCTGGATAGAAGCCCCCCACAAATAATAACGGTGAGGTAAGAGGAAATGACAAACACAGAAATGAATCAGATTTAGCACAGAGAGGCCCGCTAACTAATAGCAGAAAAAGGAAAGGGAACTTATATGGTCAACGAAAACCCTATTAAAATCCACACTGGAAATTCAAGAACCCCCGAACCGTCTAACGGTCCGGGGGGAGAACACCAGCCCCCCTAGAGCTTCCAGCAAAGGTCAGGATGCAGACCAGGAACAAGCTGGACAAAAATGCAAAAACCAAAACAAATAGCAAAAGCAAAAAGTAGACTTAGCTGATATTTTCTGGAACCAGGATCAGTAGACAAGAGCACAGCAGACTAGCTCTGATAACTACGTTGCCAGGCACAGAACTGAAGGTCCAGGGAGCTTATATAGCTACACCCTAAACTAACGACCTCAGGTGCGGATCAAAGGAATGACAGAAAAACCAGAGTCAAAAAACTAGTAACCACTAGAGGGAGCAAAAAGCAAAATCACAACAGTACCCCCCCCTTAGTGAGGGGTCACCGAACCCTCACCACGACCACCAGGGCGATCAGGATGAGCGGCATGAAAGGCACGAACTAAATCGGCCGCATGAACATCAGAGGCGACCACCCAGGAATTATCCTCCTGACCATAGCCCTTCCACTTGACCAAGTACTGAAGCCTCCGCCTGGAGAGGCGAGAATCCAAGATCTTCTCCACCACGTACTCCAACTCGCCCTCAACCAACACCGGAGCAGGAGGCTCAGCAGAAGGAACTACAGGCACAATGTACCGCCGCAACAAGGACCTATGAAATACATTGTGAATAGCAAATGACACAGGAAGATCCAGACGAAAAGATACAGGATTAAGGATTTCCAATATCTTGTAAGGCCCAATAAAACGAGGTTTAAATTTGGGAGAGGAGACCTTCATAGGAACAAAGCGGGAAGAAAGCCATACCAAATCCCCAACGCGTAGTCGGGGACCTACACCGCGGCGGCGGTTGGCAAAGCGCTGAGCCTTCTCCTGTGACAATTTCAAGTTGTCCACCACATGATTCCAGATCCGCTGCAACCTATCCACCACAGAATCCACCCCAGGACAGTCAGAAGGTTCCACATGACCCGAAGAAAAGCGAGGGTGGAAACCAGAGTTGCAGAAAAAAGGCGAAACCAATGTGGCGGAACTAGCCCGATTATTAAGTGCAAACTCAGCCAACGGTAAGAATGTCACCCAATCGTCCTGATCAGCAGAGACAAAACACCTCAAATAAGCCTCCAAAGTCTGATTGGTTCGCTCCGTCTGTCCATTAGTCTGAGGATGGAAAGCAGACGAAAACGACAAATCAATGCCCATCCTACCACAAAAGGATCGCCAGAACCTGGAAACGAACTGGGATCCTCTGTCAGACACAATATTCTCAGGGATGCCGTGCAAACGAACCACGTTCTGGAAAAACACAGGAACCAGATCGGAAGAGGAAGGCAGCTTAGGCAAAGGAACCAAATGGACCATCTTGGAGAAGCGATCACATATCACCCAGATAACGGACATGCCCTGAGATAGCGGAAGATCAGAAATGAAATCCATGGAGATATGTGTCCAAGGTCTCTTCGGGACAGGCAAGGGCAAGAGCAACCCGCTGGCACGAGAACAGCAAGGCTTAGCTCGAGCACAAATCCCACAGGACTGCACAAATGACCGCACATCCCTTGACAAGGAAGGCCACCAAAAGGACCTGGCCACCAGATCTCTGGTGCCAAAAATTCCCGGGTGACCTGCCAACACCGAGGAATGAACCTCGGAAATGACTCTGCTGGTCCACTTATCCGGGACAAACAGTCTGTCAGATGGACAAGACTCAGGCCTATCAGCCTGAAATCTCTGCAACACACGTCGCAGATCCGGAGAAATAGCTGACAAGATAACTCCATCTTTAAGAATACCAACAGGGTCAGCGACTCCAGGAGCATCAGGCACAAAGCTCCTAGAAAGAGCATCGGCCTTCACATTCTTTGATCCTGGTAAATACGAGACAACAAAATCAAAGCGGGAGAAAAACAATGACCAGCGGGCCTGTCTCGGATTAAGGCGTTTAGCAGACTCGAGATACATCAGATTTTTGTGATCAGTCAGGACCACAACACGATGCTTAGCACCCTCGAGCCAATGACGCCACTCCTCAAATGCCCATTTCATGGCCAACAACTCCCGATTGCCCACATCATAATTTCGCTCAGCAGGCGAAAACTTCCTAGAGAAAAAGGCACAAGGTTTCATAACAGAGCAACCAGGGCCTCTCTGCGACAAAACGGCCCCTGCTCCAATCTCTGAAGCATCCACCTCAACCTGAAAGGGAAGCGAGACATCAGGCTGGCACAAAACAGGCGCCGAAGTAAACCGGCGTTTCAACTCCTGGAAAGCCTCCACGGCAGCAGGAGCCCAGTTAGCTACATCGGAGCCCTTCTTGGTCATATCCGTCAAAGGTTTCACAATGCTAGAAAAATTAGCGATAAAACGACGGTAGAAGTTAGCGAAGCCCAAGAACTTCTGAAGACTCTTAACCGACGAGGGCTGAGTCCAATCAAGAATAGCTCGGACCTTGACTGGGTCCATCTCCACAGCAGAAGGGGAAAAAATGAACCCCAAAAAGGGAACCTTCTGTACACCAAAGAGACATTTAGAGCCCTTGACAAACAAAGAATTTTCACGCAAAATTTTAAAGACCAACCTGACCTGCTCCACATGCGAATCCCAATTATCAGAAAAAACCAAAATATCATCCAGATAAACAATCAAAAATTTATCCAGATACTTCCGGAATATGTCATGCATAAAGGACTGAAAAACTGAAGGCGCATTGGAGAGCCCAAAAGGCATCACCAAGTACTCAAAATGACCTTCGGGCGTATTGAATGCGGTTTTCCATTCATCACCTTGTTTAATGCGCACAAGGTTGTACGCACCACGAAGGTCTATCTTGGTGAACCACTTGGCACCTTTAATCCGGGCAAACAAGTCAGACAACAGCGGTAAAGGATACTGAAATTTGACAGTGATCTTATTTAAAAGCCGATAATCAATACAGGGTCTCAAAGATCCGTCTTTTTTTGCCACAAAAAAGAATCCCGCACCAAGAGGGGAAGAAGACGGACGAATATGTCCTTTCTCCAGAGACTCCTTGATATATGAACGCATAGCGGTATGCTCAGGTACCGACAGATTAAACAGTCTTCCCTTAGGAAATTTACTGCCTGGTATCAAATCTATAGCACAGTCACAGTCCCTATGAGGAGGCAATGCACTGGATTCAGACTCACTGAAGACATCCTGATAATCAGATAAATACTCCGGAACTTCCGAAGGCGTAGAAGAAGCAATAGACACAGGCAGGGAATCCCCATGAATACCACGACAGCCCCAACTTGAGACTGACATAGCCTTCCAGTCCAGGACTGGATTATGGGTTTGTAACCATGGCAGCCCCAAAACAACCAAATCATGCATTTTATGCAAAACCAGGAAACGTATCACCTCGCGGTGTTCAGGAGTCATGCACATGGTAACCTGAGTCCAATACTGCGGTTTATTTGCTGCCAATGGCGTAGCATCAATACCCCTAAGAGGAATAGGATTTTCCAATGGTTCAAGAGTAAAACCACAGCGCTTAGCAAATGAGAGATCCATAAGACTCAGGGCAGCACCTGAATCTACAAACGCCATGACAGGATAAGATGACAGTGAGCAAATCAGAGTTAGACAGAATAAATTTAGGTTGCAAATTACCAATGGTGACAGGACTAACAACCTTAGCTATACGTTTAGAGCATGCTGAGATAACATGTGTAGAGTCACCACAGTAGTAGCACAAGCCATTCCGGCGTCTATGAATTTTCCGCTCATTTCTAGTCAGGATTCTATCACATTGCATTAAATCAGGTGTCTGTTCAGACAACACCATGAGGGAATTTGCGGTTTTTCTATCACATTGCACCGAGTTAGGTGTCTGTTCAGACAACACCATGA
This sequence comes from Ranitomeya variabilis, assembly GCF_051348905.1. Lineage (NCBI taxonomy): Eukaryota > Metazoa > Chordata > Amphibia > Anura > Dendrobatidae > Ranitomeya > Ranitomeya variabilis. Next base: position 725,648,403 of record NC_135233.1, read on the forward strand.
GGGAATTTGCGGTTTTGCGCTCCCGCAACCGCCGGTCAATTTGAATAGCCAGTGCCATAGTATCATTCAGACCTGTGGGAATGGGAAATCCCACCATAACATTTTTAATGGCTTCAGAAAGGCCATTTCTGAAATTAGCGGCCAGTGCACACTCGTTCCAATGTGTCAGCACGGACCACTTCCGAAATTTTTGGCAATACACTTCAGCCTCGTCCTGCCCCTGCGACATAGCCAGCAAGGCCTTTTCTGCCTGAATCTCAAGATTGGGTTCCTCATAAAGCAAACCGAGCGCCAGAAAAAACGCATCAATATCAGCCAATGCCGGATCTCCTGGCGCCAGCGAAAAAGCCCAATCCTGAGGGTCGCCCCGTAAGAACGAAATAACAATTTTTACTTGCTGAGCAGAGTCTCCAGATGAACAGGGTCTCAGGGACAAAAATAATTTACAATTATTCACGAAATTCCTAAACTTAAATCTGTCTCCGGAAAACAGTTCAGGAATCGGTATTTTAGGTTCAGACCTAGGATTTCTGATAACATAGTCTTGTATGCCCTGCACACGAGTAGCCAGCTGGTCCACACTTGTAATCAAGGTCTGGACATTCATGTCTGCAGCAAGCATAGCCACTCTGAGGTAAAGGGGAAGAAGAAAGAAGAGAAGAAAAAAAAAAAAAAAAACTCAGAATCTTCTTTCTTATAATCCCTCTTTTGCAATGCACTAAACATTTAATACTGGCCTGGCAAACTGTTATGACCCCAATGGCGAGGGTCTCAGAGGAATGAGGAAGTCTGAGGAATACAAAAAACCAGCTCATAGGGCAGTGGTAACTGGATTGACCATATATCTACTCCTAACGCCAACCCTAGAAGTAGCCGGGGATCATTCCTACGATGATTCTAGATGACACGCTCCAGCCGGAGAATCTAGCTACCCCTAGTAGAGGAAAACAAAGACCTTTCTTGCCTCCAGAGAAATGGACCCCAAAGCTGGATAGAAGCCCCCCACAAATAATAACGGTGAGGTAAGAGGAAATGACAAACACAGAAATGAATCAGATTTAGCACAGAGAGGCCCGCTAACTAATAGCAGAAAAAGGAAAGGGAACTTATATGGTCAACGAAAACCCTATTAAAATCCACACTGGAAATTCAAGAACCCCCGAACCGTCTAACGGTCCGGGGGGAGAACACCAGCCCCCCTAGAGCTTCCAGCAAAGGTCAGGATGCAGACCAGGAACAAGCTGGACAAAAATGCAAAAACCAAAACAAATAGCAAAAGCAAAAAGTAGACTTAGCTGATATTTTCTGGAACCAGGATCAGTAGACAAGAGCACAGCAGACTAGCTCTGATAACTACGTTGCCAGGCACAGAACTGAAGGTCCAGGGAGCTTATATAGCTACACCCTAAACTAACGACCTCAGGTGCGGATCAAAGGAATGACAGAAAAACCAGAGTCAAAAAACTAGTAACCACTAGAGGGAGCAAAAAGCAAAATCACAACAGTGGTCCCTAAAAAAATGGTTATCAACTTTAAACCCTTTTAAAATAAAATGTTTCAAAAATTGTCTTGATGTAAGTTAGGCATGTGGAAAATGTTATTTATTAACTATTTGTGTGCCATAACTCTTGTTTAAGAGCATATTTAAAAGTTTGAAAACTGCAAAATTGAAAACATTTTCACCGAATTTCCTATATTTTCAGAAATAAACGCAAGTTTTATAGAACAAATTTTACCACTATCATTAAGTACCATATGTCACGAAAAAACAGAATCAGAGTCACCGTGATCCATTGAAGCATTCCAGAGATATTACCTCATAAATCTGACACTGGTCGTCATTGAAAAAAAAAAAATCCCTGGTCATGAAGCACAAAAACAGACTCTTGGGAAAGAGTTTAACATAGTAACATACTAACATAGTTATTAAGGTTGAAGGAAGACTTTAAGTTCATCTAGTTCAACCCATAGTCTAACCTAACATGCCCTAACATGTTGATCCAGAGGAACAGAGGAAGGCAAAAAAAACCCATGTGGCAAAGAGTAAGCTCCACATTGGGGAAAAAAATTCCTTCCCGACTCCACATGCGGCAATCAGACTAGTTCCCTGGATCAACACCCTATCAAGGAATCTAGTATATATAACCTGTAACATTATACTTTTCAAGAAAGGCATCCAGTCCCCTCTTAAATTTAAGTAATGAATCACTCATTACAACATCATACGGCAGAGAGTTCCATAGTGTCACTGCTCTTACAGTAAAGAATCTGCAACTGTTATTATGCTTAAACCTTCTTTCCTCCAGATGTAGAGGATGCCCCCTTGTCCCTGTCTCAGGTCTATGATTAAAAAGATCATCAGAAAGGTCTTTGTACTGTCCCCTCATATATTTATACATTAACATAAGATCACCCCTTAGCCTTCGTTTTTCCAAACTAAATAGCCCTAAGTGTAGTAACCTATCCTGGTATTGCAGACCCCCCAGTCCTCTAATAACCTTGGTCGCTCTTCTCTGCACCCGCTCCAGTTCAGCTATGTATTTATTATACACCAGAGACCAGAACTGTACACAGTATTCTAAGTGTGGTCGAACTAGTGACTTGTATAGAGGTAAAATTATGTTCTCCTCATGTGCATCTATGCCTCTTTTAATGCATCCCATTATTTTATTTGCCTTTGTAGCAGCTGCCTGACACTGGCCACTAAATGTGCGTTTGTCATCCACCCATACTCCCAGGTCTTTTTCATTGACTGTTTTGCCCAGAGTTTTAGAATTAAGCACATAGTTATACATCTTATTACTTCTACCCAAGTGCATGACCTTACATTTATCCCCATTAAAGCTCATTTGCCATTTATCAGCCCAAGCTTCAGGTTTACATAAATCATCCTGTAATATAAAATTGTCCTCCTCTGTATTGATTACCCTGCAGAGTTTAGTGTCATCTGCAAATATTGAAATTCCACTCTGAATGCCCCCTACAAGATCATTAATAAATATGTTAAAAAGAAGAGGGCCCAATACTGACCCCTGTGGTACCCCACTGCTAACTGTGACCCAGTCCAAGTGTGCTCCATTCATAACAACCCTTTGTTTCCTATCCCTGAGCCAGCTCTTAACCCACTTACACATATTTTCCCCTATCCCCATTATTCTCATTTTACGTATCAACCTTTTGTGTGGCACCGTATCAAAAGCTTTTGAAAAGTCCATATACGCTACGTCAACTGGGTTCCCTTGGTCCAGTCAGGAACGTACCTCTTCATAGAAATTGATCAGATTAGTCTGACAGAGACAGTCCCTAGAAAACCCATGCTGATATTGGGTCATGAGGTTATTCCTCTTCACATACTCCAACATAGCATCTCTTAGAATACCCTTCAGGATTTTACCCAAAGTAGAGGTTACGCTTACTGGCCAATAATTTCTGAGTTCAGTTTTTCACTCACAGAAATCAGGTGTCTCAAAGTCTTTTGAGACAATAATCCTTGAAAACTTATAATTGTTTATACTTTGCTTTACATTTTATAATTATTGCTGGTGCATAATATTCTTTGCCAAGTGAAAAAAAAATGGCTGTGAGCCAGAGTTTTTATCTAAATACTGCACTGATCCCTCATATTCGCAGTGGTCCCATAAGCTTTTTATATCTTATCTTTATCTATCTTTTTTAATTGTAATATTATTCTAAATACATTTTCTTTTAGGTCTAAATCACCTTTGAAGACAGATGTTTTGATTGGAATACAGATTTCCATATTGAAGATGGCTGTAGAATCTCTCATCTGAGAGAATAGGGTCGATTATGCAAATTACACTCTGATCAAAGTTTTATCAGAGTGTCAGCAAAGTGTGATCCGACTCTTTCAGATGAGAGAATCAGAGCACACTGTGAGGAGAGGATGAAGAAGAAAACATGTCATTTTCTCCATTGCCTCAGTGCTTGGAAATTGGACTGCACTTACATGTCACCTGGGTGCAGTCTGATGATTTCCACATTCTTAATGACTTGCATAGCCATCTGCGATCCAAACATCAGATCAAACTTGGGTATGTTGCAATTTTTTACTCAGACACACTTTGTCAGGGGAAATAAATCAGACGTGTGCAGCCCGATAAAATAACAATGGTCAGAGTGCAATCTGATCTTTTGTCATATCGCACTTGGACGGATAATCTTCACAAGCCCTTAGGATCTCATTCTCTACAAATGTAACAGACAATATCTGAGGCCAATAATAGTTGTATTTTCTATGTAAACACCTATATGATTTGTGACAGTATTGCTCATGCTCCTAAACCATGGCATAGGTCCTGTTCAATGTAAATGTAGATGTATTAAATGTATTGATTGTTTTCTAAAATCTGATTTATTAACTAATTCTATTCATTTTGTATTGACCTTTAACTATTAACAAAGAAGATACGTTGTTAAGTAAAAAAAGGAAATATAAAGCATTATTTATAAAGCAAATACTTTGGAATCGGTATATTCTCACAAACGTCTACTGTAATGCGCTCCTGGGCTCTATAGACAAGAAATAATGTAAGATTATGGATAAAAAAGATTTGTTCAAATCAAAACCTTAAACATAATGTCATCGCTCTCTCTTTTAATAAACTATTTCATTTCCCATGATATCAAAATATTAGAGCATCTTAGATCTAGGTTTTGCACTTTTCCTTAGTTATTGTACTAAAAATGTATGAAAAAATTGAGGAAGGGAGAATATATAGAGTGTTACTAGTTGAGGGAGTGTCCCCTACACACTATGACAATCACTAATTAGTGCTGACAGTCTCAATCTAGGTAGTGACATGCCTCTTTGTCAAAAGGAAAGTTAACATCCAATTTTCTATTTATTCATAAATTCTTATGGGGAATAACTGAAGAATTGCCTAATGCAGAATACAAATTAAATATGATTTAGAATTAATATTTCATGGTGATTATAAATGTTTCATAAATCAGAGATATCACGAGACAAGACAAGTCCTCATCAATAAATTGATGGAAGCAGAAAGGACATTTAGCCAAAGTATGTCTTTTGAGTCTAAGAAATTATTTTTTCTGTTCATTAATACAAAAGTTTGTTTATTTTTAAATACTGTAAATTACATTTCATACAACTTAAAAAATGAATAAATAAGAAAATCATAGTTAATCTTGTAAAACATTGTCAATAAATTATTAACCATTTTCATTTTTCATGTTGAGCAACTTGTGAATTTTTTTTAGAGCTGAATGAATAAAATTCTTGTTCAGTTTTTAGGACTTTGCTGAACCTCATAAATTCAAACAATTTTTGATTCAATTTGCTTGAAGCGCCTAGGTTGGCTGCCACCATTTTACAGATTGCAGAAGATTACATCAGCCAGAAAGGCTCATGTGGCCTTTGGAGTGGTTAAGCAGGCTTTCCCATAAAGTGATGCTGCTATCACAACACATGGCATAACGCAGCCAATCAGGAGACAAGAAGCAGGGACTAGAGCAGCCATTTTTTGGTGATTTTGTATTGTGAGAGGACTTCACAGCTCATCATAAATCAGATTTAAAAAAAAAAATTGCAAAACTGTGGAATTCAACTTTTAAAAGATTCGACAATATCTAATTTTTTGTGAGCATTTTTTAATTCTCTAAGGGTATGTTTCCACATTCAGGATTGCATCAGTCTTTGGTCAGGATTTTATGCAAGTAAAATCCTGACCAAAACTGCACCTGAGGTCACTGGCAGGTCACCTGTGGTGTACCTGCGTGTTTTGCTCATAGTAGCAACATGCAGCGTTTTGGAAAAACGCACAACGCATGCGTTTTCGCGGCAAAAACGCATGCGTTTTTAAACGCATAGTGGAGTCTGGATTTCATAAAATCCCATCCACTATGCTGTAACATCTGGACGCTGCGTTTTTGACGCAGCAGAAAAACGCAGCGTCAAAAACGCAGCGTTTCCTGAACGTGGAAACATACCCTAACAGGCAAATATTGTTCTGTGGAGATTACTTTCCAGCTTGTTCCAGGGTGATTCACCTTAGGATCTGTTTTGATCAGGTAAAATTGGTTTGACACAAAAAATATATACCATTTATGCCTCTATGCATTTGGCAGTAAAGGATACCTAGATGACTTTTATCCCTTATTAGATTTATTTTCAAGGAAAAAAAATAATTGAAGCTCAAAATGGGAGTAGAAAGGTTTCAAGTAAAATAGTTTATGTAATGCAAAGCAAAGTTTTTCTATTTATGCAGCTATATTGAAAAGTTTAGATCTCTACTCTAAGCAATGAATATCAATTTTAAGGCCTATAACTGAAGTGGTTATTTTACAGATTGCGCTGTCCAAATCTCCAGAGATATTCCACAAAAATAAATGTATGGAAATTACGGGAAATTACTGCATTCAAAAGAAAAAGATATAAAGTGGGTAAGGTACTTATTTTTATTAATAGTTGAGTAGGGCACCATGGTAAATAGTTGATGTACTCTAAAGCTACAGGCAAGATGTGATTAGTCTGCAACCTGCTGGTATACTACTGCTTATCTGGCATAAAACACACTAAAAAGAAATGTTCCCAGCAGATGCTGTAACACAAAGAAGCTGAAATTGTTTGTGCTACATATAATTTGTGACTTATGGTCCCGCAAGTCCATAAAAATATATTATTTTTCTAACACTAATTCTAGTTAGCCAGACTCATGCAGTTTTCTTATTATTGTATTTTAAAAGTCAAAACTTTATTTTTCATTTTCTTATCAACTTTCTAGGATCTGCTTTCTATGGGACAAGTTTTATTTTTGATGGACATTTTGAAGTTCACTTAAGTTAATGATAAATTATTTTGTTTTTCAATTTTATTTTTATAGTTCGCCATGTGTTATATTTGCTAGATAAGTAAAATTATAATGAAACACAAATTTATTTTTTGTGCTACTTTTTGTAATTAAAACACTTTAAGAGACTTATTAACCCCTTAATGACAAAGGGTATTTCTGTCTTTGAATTTCTGTTTTTCGCTCCCCTTTTTCCATGAGCCATAACTTTTTCATTTTTTTTTGTCAATATGGCCATATGAGGGCTTGTTTTTTGCAAGACAAGTCTTAGTTTAGAACGACCTCATTGGTTTTAACATACTGGAAAAATGGAAAAAAAATCCAACTGCGGTGAAATTGCAAAAAAAAAGTGCAATACCAAATGGCACAGTTTTTTTTTACCGTGTTCACTAAATGCTAAAACTGACCTGCCAATATGATTCTCCAGGTCTTTATGAGTTCCTAGACACCAAACATGTCAAGGTTGTTTTTTATGTAAGTTGTGAAAAGAAATTCCAAAATGTCTTAAAAAAAATGGAGCCATTTACGGAGACCTGTAGCATCTCCATTTTTCATGATCTGGGGCTGAATGAGGGCTTATATTTTGTGCTCCAAGCTGATGTTTTTATTGATACCATTCTGGTGTAGACACAATCTTTTTATACCCATTATTGCATTTTATTGCAATGTAGCAGCAACCAAAAAAAGTAATTCTGGCCTTTTCATTTTTTTTCTCGTTACGCCGTTTAGCGTTTTGGTTAATTCTTTTTCTATATTTATAGATCAAGCAATTCTGAATGCAGTGATACCAAATATGTGTATGTTTAGTGCTTTTATTGTTTTATTTTGAAAGGGTCGAAAAGGGGGTGATTTGAGCTTTTAGACTTTTTAAATTTTTCCAATATTTTTAAAACCATTTTTTTTTCACTTTTTGAATGCTTTAATAGTCTTCATGGGAGACTAGAAGCAGCAATACTTTGATCGCCTATAAGAGCTGACCATGGGGTCGCGGTCATAGCAATCCGGCAATGACAACAATAGAGATCTGCTTCAGACCTCTGTTGTCATGCCGACTAATCGTGACCCCGTGATCCTGTGACAGAGTCACTGACAGGCAGGATTTAGGCGGCGCTTCCAGTAAGCGCGAGTTTAATGCCCCTGTCAAAGATTGACAGTGGCATTTAACTAGCAGCCACTGCTGGTATTGATCAGCTGACATGTGCCTGGAAAGGTGCAGGCTAAGGCTTCTAGAAGGTGGGAGTCTGATGTGGGCGTACTATTAAACCTAATATCGGAAAGGGGTTAAGCAAAACTCTGTGAAGTCAAATGTATGACGATATGTGAGGGGGTTGCTATCCTGAAATGGGAATCTAAGGATTAGTGGTGTATAGCTGGTGTTTTTACACTTTGCTCTTTATTACTAGCTATATTCATTGTATGCTCAAATGTTTCCTCTAAATGCACTTTCTATTGATACTGCATTACTTTTTATGCAAAATTGTACTTATTTTCAATAACATAGCACAAAAAATATGTGTATGTTTCCTCAAAAACATTTGATTTTTTTATACATTGTACTATCCTTATCACCTTTTTAAAAATAGGACAAAGTGTCAAGTTCCCTCCTCTGCACAGGGGGAATCTCGGTCCATCTCCACTGCGGTCTCCCATTCATCTCCTGCCGCAGTGGAGCCTGCTCAGCGAAGACGTCGGTCCCAGCGTCTCGCTCAGTCTGACTCTGTGCTAAGAGTTACTGCTGCCTTTCCTGCTTCTGCCATTGAAGTCGGTGCTGGGCAGTGGCGAGCAGATGCTTCTGGGTCTAAGTCCTGCTTTGCTCATTCTGAGCATGCCCAGAGTAAGATCTCTCAGTGATCTGATACTGCAGCTAAGGTCATTGGCTCCTTCAGGAAGGTCCTGGAGGTGCTCACGCTCTGGTGTAGCTTCTCATTGGTCCTTCTAGGAAGGTCCTGTACTTGCTGCAGCTATTTAAGGTTCGCATGACCACACGGCCATGCGCTAGTATTGTTCTTTGTTAAGTGCTTTGCGCCAGTGTGGTCACGAGAGTATGTGTTCAGGGACCCGGCTGAAATAAGCCCCTAGAATGCTGGCACCTCCGGCGTGGAGTTTTGTATGCATGCGTGACCACTGACTGCTCTCTGTGTGGGCAGTTAGCCTGTGCCTCTGTGAAGCCTAACAGGGCGCAGTGCTTTTCTTTCCCGACTACTCGGTGAAGTAACTGAGTTAGTCCATACCGCCATATCGTGCCGCCATTGCTAGCAGCAGGTACTCCTGCATGGTGGACCCCCGGCTGCGAACGCACCAATATCAATAAAAACATCTCTATTTATGCGTTCCACTAGCCGTAACATCTAGTCTCCAGAGCTGACACATTTTCTATAATTTATACCAGATATACACCAAGTGACATATACAGCTCTGGCAAAAATTAAGAGACCACCACATCAAAACCCTGTCATGGGCAGCCCAATCTCCAGACCCAAACCCCATTGAAAACCCCTGGAATGTAATCAAGAGGATGATGGATAGTCACAAGTAGGGTTGAGCGAAACGGGTCGATCATTTTCAAAAGTCGCCGACTTTTGGCTAAGTCGGCGTCTCATGAAACCCGATCCGACCCCTGTGCTTGTCGGCCATGCGGTACGCGACTTTCGCGCCAAAGTCGCGTTTCAATGACGCGAAAAGCGCCATTTCTCAGCCAATGAAGGTGAACGCAGAGTGTGGGCAGCGTGATGACATAGATCCTGGTCCCCACCATCTTAGAGAAGGGCATTGCAGTGATTGGCTTGCTGTCTGCGGCGTCACAGGGGCTATAAAGGGGCGTTCCCGCCGACCGCCATCTTACTGCTGCTGATCTGAGCTTAGGGAGAGGTTGCTGCCGCTTCATCAGAAGCAGGGAGAGCGTTAGGCAGGGTCCACTAACCACCAAACCGCTTGTGCTGTAGCGATTTCCACTGTCCAACACCACCTTCGGTGTGCAGGAACAGTGGAAGCTTTTTTTTTTTTTTTTCCTCAGCGTTGTAGCTCATTGGGCTGCCCTAGAAGGCTCCGTGATAGCTGTATTGCTGTGTGTACGCCACTGTGCAAACCAACTGCTTTTTTCAAAGCACATATCCTCTTGTTCCTTTCTGCACAGCTATCTTTTTTGTTTGTCCACACTTTTTATTTAATTTGTGCATCAGTCCACTCCTATTGCTGCCTGCCATACCTGGCTTAGATTACTGCAGGGAGATAGTAATTGTAGGACAGTCCCTGTTTTTTTTTTTTTTTGTGGGAGATTAAGATTGGCATTTCTGTTACAGTGCCATCCCTGTGTGTGCCATCTCTCACTGAGTGGGCCATAGAAAGCCTATTTATTTTTTCCGTTATTTGTGTTCTAAATTCTACCTCAACACAAAAACACTACATCAATCAGTGGTAGAAAAATATTGGCCTCAGTCAGGGCTTGTGTGCCATTGCTGTGTGTGCTATCTCTCATTCAGTGGGCTATAGAAAGCCTATTTATTTATTTATTTTTTTTCTTATTATTTGGTTTCTAAAGTCTCCCTGAAAAAAAAAAAAAAAAAACAGTGGGAGAGTAATATTGCCCTTTCAGCTTGTGTGCCAGTCTTGACTCCTGGGTGTGCCACCTCTCTCTCATTCAGTGGGCCATAGAAAGCCTATTTATTTTTTTGGTTTTTTTAATATTATTTGGTTTCTAAAGTCTCCCTGAAAATAAAAAAAAAAAAACTTAAAAAAACAGTGGGAGAGTAATATTGCCCTTTCAGCTTGTGTGCCAGTCTTGACTCCTGGGTGTGCCACCTCTCTCATTCAGTGGGCCATAGAAAGCCTATTTATTTTTTTGGTTTTTTTAATATTATTTGGTTTCTAAAGTCTCCCTGAAAATAAAATAAAAAAAACTTAAAAAAACAGTGGGAGAGTAATATTGCCCTTTCAGCTTGTGTGCCAGTCTTGACTCCTGGGTGTGCCACCTCTCTCATTCAGTGGGCCATAGAAAGCCTATTTATTTTTTTTTTAAATATTATTGGGTTTCTAAAGTCTCCCTTAAAAAACAAAAAATACATAAAAAAACAGTGGGAGAGTAATATTGCCCTTTCAGCTTGTGTGCCAGTCTTGACTCCTGGGTGTGCCACCTCTCTCATTCAGTGGGCCATAGAAAGTCTATTTATTTTTTTTTTAAATATTATTTGGTTTCTAAAGTCTCCCTGAAAAAAAACAAAAAAAAAAAAAAAACAGTGGGAGAGTAATATTGCCCTTTCAGCTTGTGTGCCAGTCTTGACTCCTGGGTGTGCCACCTCTCTCATTCAGTGGGCCATAGAAAGCCTATTTTTTTTTTTTTTTAAATATTATTGGGTTTCTAAAGTCTCCCTTAAAAAACAAAAAATACATAAAAAAACAGTGGGAGAGTAATATTGCCCTTTCAGCTTGTGTGCCAGTCTTGACTCCTGGGTGTGCCACCTCTCTCATTCAGTGGGCCATAGAAAGCATTTTTTTTTTCCTTGATTTGTGTTCTAAAATCTACCTCAACACAAAAACACTACATCAATCAGTGGTAGAAAAATATTGGCCTCAGTCAGGGCTTGTGTGCCACTGCTGTGTGTGCTATCTCTCATTCAGTGGGCTATAGAAAGCCTATTTATTTATTTATTTTTTTTCTTATTATTTGGTTTCTAAAGTCTCCCTGAAAAAAAAAAAAAAAAAAAAACAGTGGGAGAGTAATATTGCCCTTTCAGCTTGTGTGCCAGTCTTGACTCCTGGGTGTGCCACCTCTCTCTCATTCAGTGGGCCATAGAAAGCCTATTTATTTTTTTGGTTTTTTTAATATTATTTGGTTTCTAAAGTCTCCCTGAAAAAAAAAAAAAAAAAACTTAAAAAAACAGTGGGAGAGTAATATTGCCCTTTCAGCTTGTGTGCCAGTCTTGACTCCTGGGTGTGCCACCTCTCTCATTCAGTGGGCCATAGAAAGGCTATTTATTTTTTTGTTTTTTTTAATATTATTTGGTTTCTAAAGTCTCCCTGAAAAAAAAAAAAAAAAAAAACTTAAAAAAACAGTGGGAGAGTAATATTGCCCTTTCAGCTTGTGTGCCAGTCTTGACTCCTGGGTGTGCCACCTCTCTCATTCAGTGGGCCATAGAAAGCCTATTTATTTTTTTAAAAAATATTATTGGGTTTCTAAAGTCTCCCTTAAAAAACAAAAAATACATAAAAAAACAGTGGGAGAGTAATATTGCCCTTTCAGCTTGTGTGCCAGTCTTGACTCCTGGGTGTGCCACCTCTCTCATTCAGTGGGCCATAGAAAGTCTATTTATTTTTTTTTTTTTAATATTATTGGGATTCTAAAGTCTCCCTTAAAAAACAAAAAATACATAAAAAAACAGTGGGAGAGTAATATTGCCCTTTCAGCTTGTGTGCCAGTCTTGACTCCTGGGTGTGCCACCTCTCTCATTCAGTGGGCCATAGGAAGCATTTTTTTTTTTTTCCTTGATTTGTGTTCTAAAATCTACCTCAACACAAAAACACTACATCAATCAGTGGGAGAAAAATATTGGCCTCAGTCAGGGCTTGTGTGCCACTGCTGTGTGTGCTATCTCTCATTCAGTGGGCTATAGAAAGCCTATTTATTTATTTATTTTTTTTCTTATTATTTGGTTTCTAAAGTCTCCCTGAAAAAAAAAAAAAAAACAATACAGTGGGAGAGTAATATTGCCCTTTCAGCTTGTGTGCCAGTCTTGACTCCTGGGTGTGCCACCTCTCTCTCATTCAGTGGGCCATAGAAAGCCTATTTATTTTTTTGGTTTTTTTAATATTATTTGGTTTCTAAAGTCTCCCTGAAAATAAAAAAAAAAAAACTTAAAAAAACAGTGGGAGAGTAATATTGCCCTTTCAGCTTGTGTGCCAGTCTTGACTCCTGGGTGTGCCACCTCTCTCATTCAGTGGGCCATAGAAAGGCTATTTATTTTTTTGGTTTTTTTAATATTATTTGGTTTCTAAAGTCTCCCTGAAAAAAAAAAATAAATAAATTAGGTGGGAGATTAATATTGACATTAGTGCTTGAGTGACAGTCCTGCGTGTGTGTCATCTCTGTGATTTTGTGCCACAGAAAACAGAGTGTGTAACATTGTGCCTGATTTTCCTTGTGGTCTCACCAACCTGTTAAGGGATATTGAAATCATACTGAAGTTATAGCTCACCGTGTAAGTTGTTTGACAGCAACAAATAAAGTTACTTTGGTTAAGATTTTAAAACAATGAGGAAGTCTGGTGCAAGAGGTCGTCGTGGGCGTTCATTGTCAGCTGGTAATGATGGTAGTGGTAGTGGAGCATCAGGTGGTCGTGGGGATAAAAATATTCCACCTAAGTCTGGAGCTGTGGAGCCAGTTTCGTCGTCAGGCTACACAAGGCCTCGAACGCTCTCTTTTCTGGGAGTAGGAAAACCGCTTTTAAAGGCGGAGCAGCAACAGCAAGTTTTGGCTTACATTGCAGACTCAGCCTCTAGCTCTTTTGCCTCCTCTTCCGAAACTGGTAAATGTAAAAGCAGCGCGTCGCTTGTGGATGTTCACGGTCAGGGACAAGTCGCTTCCTTGTCCTCCTCAGCAAAAACTACAACAAGAGAGAAGGATGCAGCAGGCGACACAACGGGTCACTCCATGGAGCTCTTTACACATACCGTCCCTGGCTTAGAAAGTGAAACATTTAACAGGCCATGCCCATTACAAGTATATTCTGACATGGAGTGCACTGATGCACAGCCACAGCCAGAGTACTATGCTGCTCCTTTGACTCAGACCACCACATTGCCCTCTCAGGGTACAGATCCACAATCAGACCCTGATGAGACTATGTTGCACCGCCACGAACGCTATACCACCGACCGACACAGTGACACAGACGAAGTTGCACACGAGCTCGAAGAGGAGGTAATAGATGACCCAGTTATTGACCCCGATTGGCAGCCATTGGGGGAACAGGGTGCAGGCGGCAGTAGTTCAGAAGCGGAGGTGGAGGAGGGGCCGCAGCAGGCATCAACATCGCAACAGGTTCCATCTGCCGGGCCCGTATCTGGCCCAAAACGCGTGTCAAAGCCAAAACCTGTTGGAGGACAGCGTGGCCATCCGGTTAAAGCTCAGTCTGCAATCCCTGAAAAGGGATCCGAGTCTAGGAAGAGTGCAGTCTGGCATTTTTTTAAACAACATCCAACTGATCAGCGCAAAGTCATCTGTCAAAAATGTTCAACTAGCTTAAGCAGAGGTCAGAATCTGAAAAGTCTAAATACTAGTTGCATGCATAGACACTTAACCACCATGCATTTTCAAGCCTGGACTAACTACCAAACGTCCCTTAAGGTTGTAGCACCCTCGGCCAATGAAGCTAGTCAGCAACGCAACATCCCTTCCGTCACTGTAAGGCCACCATTTTCCGCACCACCGGCAGTATCTGTGCAGGTTTCTTTGCCAGCCAAAAGCAGTCAGGGTCAGGGAACCACCAGTTTTGTAGGAGGAAATATTGCATCTAGGGCACCGGCGGAAACAATACCGTCTCCAACCGTCTCTCAGTCTGCCATGTACACCGGCACACCCGAAAGTTCCACGATCTCCAGCTCTCCAGTCCAGCTCACCCTACATGAGACTCTGGTTAGAAAAAGGAAGTACTTATCCTCGCATCCGCGTACACAGGGTTTTAACGCCCACATAGCTAGACTAATCTCGTTAGAGATGATGCCCTACCGGTTAGTTGAAAGCGAAGCTTTCAAAGCCCTGATGGAGTACGCTGAACCACGATACGAGCTACCCAGTCGACACTTTTTTTCCAGAAAAGCCATCCCAGCCCTGCACCAGCATGTTAAACAGCGCATCGTCCATGCACTCAGGCAATCTGTGAGTACAAAGGTGCACCTGACTACAGATGCATGGACCAGTAGGCATGGCCAGGGACGTTATGTGTCCATCACGGCACACTGGGTGAATGTGTTGGATGCAGGGTCCACAGGCGACATCAATTTATGGACAGTTGTGCCTAGCCCACGGTCTAGGAAACAGTTGGCTGTAGGCGTTCGCACCCCCTCCTCCTCCTCCTCCTCGTCCTCCTGCAGAAGCTACAGCTCTTCCACAGAACGCAGTCTGCCAACCACTCCATCGGCAGATGACACTGTTGCACACCAGTTGTCCCATTATGGGCCAGCTACTGCCAAGCGTCAGCAGGCTGTATTGGCTATGAAGTGTTTGGGCGACAACAGACACACCGCGGAAGTTCTATCCGAGTTCTTGCAACAAGAAACGCAGTCGTGGCTGGGCACAGTAGATCTTGAGGCAGGCAAGGTAGTGAGTGATAACGGAAGGAATTTCATGGCTGCCATCTCCCTTTCCCAACTGAAACACATTCCTTGCCTGGCTCACACCTTAAACCTGGTGGTGCAGTACTTATTGAAAACTTATCCTGGGTTCTCCGACCTGCTCCTCAAAGTGCGTGCACTTTGCTCACATATCCGACGTTCGCCTGTACACGCCAGCCGTATGCAGACCTATCAGCGGTCTTTGAACCTTCCCCAGCATCGCCTAATCATAGACGTTGCAACAAGGTGGAACTCAACACTGCACATGCTTCAGAGACTGTGCGAACAGAGGCGTGCTGTTATTTATTTGTGGGAGGATACACGGGCAGGCAGTAGGATGGCAGACATGGAGTTGTCAGGTGTGCAGTGGTCTAAGATACAAGACATGTGTCAAGTCCTTCAGTGTTTTGAGGAATGCACACGGCTGGTTAGTGCAGACAACGCCGTAATAAGCATGAGCATCCCCCTAATGCGTCTGCTGATGCAAAGTTTGACGCACATAAAGGAGCAGGCGTCTGCACCAGAGGAAGAGGAAAGCCTTGATGACAGTCAGCCATTGTCTGGTCAGGGCAGTGTACAGGACGACGTAGCGGGCGAAGAGGAGGTGGAGGACGAGGAGGATGGTGGGGATGAGTATATTTTTAATGCCGAACCTTTCCCGGGGGCACAGGAAATTGGTTGCGTGTCACGGCCGGGTTCTGGTTTTTTGAGGGACACAAGTGACGTAGATTTGCCTGCAACTGCCCCTCAACCAATCACAACCGGAGATTTGACAACTGGAACTTTGGCCCACATGGCGGATTATGCCTTACGTATCCTAAAAAGGGACACACGCATTACGAAAATGATGAACGATGACGATTACTGGTTGGCCTGCCTCCTTGATCCACGCTATAAAGGCAAATTGCAAAATATTATGCCACATGAGAACTTGGAACTAATATTAGCAACCAAACAATCAACTCTTGTTGACCGTTTGCTTCAGGCATTCCCAGCACACAGCGCACGTGATCGTTCTCACACGAGCTCCAGGGGGCAGCAGACTAGGAGTGTTAGGGGTGCACACATCAGAAGTGGCGTTGGACAGAGGGGTTTTCTGACCAGGTTGTGGAGTGATTTTGCTATGACCGCAGACAGGACAGGTACTGCTGCATCAATTGAAAGTGACAGGAGACAACATTTGTCCAGTATGGTTACTAACTATTTTTCATCCCTTATCGATGTTCTCCCTCAACCGTCATTCCCATTTGATTACTGGGCCTCCAAATTAGACACCTGGCCAGAATTGGCAGAATATGCATTGCAGGAGCTTGCTTGCCCGGCAGCAAGTGTCCTATCAGAAAGAGTATTCAGTGCTGCAGGTTCAATATTAACCGAAAAAAGGACTCGTCTGGCTACCCAAAATGTTGACGATCTAACATTCATTAAAATGAACCACAACTGGATTTCGAAATCTTTTGCCCCACCTTGCCCGGCCGACACCTAGCTTTCCTATGAAAAGCTCTTGCCTGTGAATTACTTTTCTAATGTCTAATTTGCTGCAGCTGATTGTACAGCATACGACATGTTTACACCTCCCTAAATGGCAAAACTCCCCACACGGGGCCGTGGTATCGCGACTTGGCGCAAGCACCCGTGAGACTGCTGTTTGTCTGAAGAGGTGGGTGTGCTCGCTTTTGGTTGACGGCATTGCTACTGGGTCCCTCATAGTACAATGTAGTGTCTCTGGCGGTGGTGGTGCGCACCCAACGTCAGACACACCGTTGTAACATGAGGGGCCCTGGGGCGGTCCCGCCGGCCTCAAGAGAGTTCCCCCCTACCCCAGCTCAAAATGTGCTCTACCATGTGCAAAATTATGTCGCACAGCTCCACCAATCTTTAGTCTATTCGCTGACATCATTCAATGTCTGGCACTGACAATACAAATTTGTAGACATCTATGATGCAACTTAAAGTAGTCTGTGTCTGTGTCCTATATTGGCACCATTAAATAGTTACTGCCAAATTACTATGTCAGAAACTCAGTAGATGAGCCCACCCCTGTACCTAAGTATGCCACCTTTTTTTTTGTTTTGGTTGTTTTGCGAGACATTAACATCTATTTATATTTTGGGAGTACTGGGACAGACACTCCTTGCACTACTCCTCCACTCACCACCAAGCTGCCTGTGTATCCATGTAACCGCTGTAAAGCTGCCATGAGCCTATTGTTTGTTATTTTAGGCCTTTGATAGCCTGTCTGCGGTCCCTACTTTAAATACTCCTCCACTCACCACCAAGCTGCCTGCCCGTGTATCCATGTAACCGCTGTAAAACTGCCATAAGCCTATTGTTTGTTATTTTAGGCCTTTGATAGCCTGTCTGCGGTCCCTACTTTAAATACTCCTCCACTGACCACCAAGCTGCCTGCCCGTGTATCCATGTAACCGCTGTAAAACTGCCATGAGCCTATTGTTTGTTATTTTAGGCCTTTGATAGCCTGTCTGTGGTCCCTACTTTAAATACTCCTCCACTCACCACCAAGCTGCCTGTGTATCCATGTAACCGCTGTAAAGCTGCCATGAGCCTATTGTTTGTTATTTTAGGCCTTTGATAGCCTGTCTGCGGTCCCTACTTTAAATACTCCTCCACTGACCACCAAGCTGCCTGCCCGTGTATCCATGTAACCGCTGTAAAACTGCCATAAGCCTATTGTTTGTTATTTTAGGCCTTTGATAGCCTGTCTGCGGTCCCTACTTTAAATACTCCTCCACTGACCACCAAGCTGCCTGCCCGTGTATCCATGTAACCGCTGTAAAACTGCCATGAGCCTATTGTTTGTTATTTTAGGCCTTTGATAGCCTGTCTGCGGTCCCTACTTTAAATACTCCTCCACTCACCACCAAGCTGCCTGTGTATCCATGTAACCGCTGTAAAGCTGCCATGAGCCTATTGTTTGTTATTTTAGGCCTTTGATAGCCTGTCTGCGGTCCCTACTTTAAATACTCCTCCACTGACCACCAAGCTGCCTGTGTATCCATGTAACCGCTGTAAAGCTGCCATGAGCCTATTGTTTGTTATTTTAGGCCTTTGATAGCCTGTCTGCGGTCCCTACTTTAAATACTCCTCCACTCACCACCAAGCTGCCTGCCCGTGTATCCATGTAACCGCTGTAAAACTGCCATAAGCCTATTGTTTGTTATTTTAGGCCTTTGATAGCCTGTCTGCGGTCCCTACTTTAAATACTCCTCCACTCACCACCAAGCTGCCTGTGTATCCATGTAACCGCTGTAAAGCTGCCATGAGCCTATTGTTTGTTATTTTAGGCCTTTGATAGCCTGTCTGCGGTCCCTACTTTAAATACTCCTCCACTGACCACCAAGCTGCCTGTGTATCCATGTAACCGCTGTAAAGCTGCCATGAGCCTATTGTTTGTTATTTTAGGCCTTTGATAGCCTGTCTGCGGTCCCTACTTTAAATACTCCTCCACTCACCACCAAGCTGCCTGCCCGTGTATCCATGTAACCGCTGTAAAACTGCCATAAGCCTATTGTTTGTTATTTTAGGCCTTTGATAGCCTGTCTGCGGTCCCTACTTTAAATACTCCTCCACTCACCACCAAGCTGCCTGTGTATCCATGTAACCGCTGTAAAGCTGCCATGAGCCTATTGTTTGTTATTTTAGGCCTTTGATAGCCTGTCTGCGGTCCCTACTTTAAATACTCCTCCACTGACCACCAAGCTGCCTGTGTATCCATGTAACCGCTGTAAAGCTGCCATGAGCCTATTGTTTGTTATTTTAGGCCTTTGATAGCCTGTCTGCGGTCCCTACTTTAAATACTCCTCCACTCACCACCAAGCTGCCTGCCCGTGTATCCATGTAACCGCTGTAAAACTGCCATAAGCCTATTGTTTGTTATTTTAGGCCTTTGATAGCCTGTCTGCGGTCCCTACTTTAAATACTCCTCCACTGACCACCAAGCTGCCTGCCCTTGTATCCATGTAACCGCTGTAAAACTGCCATGAGCCTATTGTTTGTTATTTTAGGCCTTTGATAGCCTGTCTGCGGTCCCTACTTTAAATACTCCTCTACTGACCACCAAGCTGCCTGCCCGTGTATCCATGTAACCGCTGTAAAACTGCCATAAGCCTATTGTTTGTTATTTTAGGCCTTTGATAGCCTGTCTGCGGTCCCTACTTTAAATACTCCTCCACTGACCACCAAGCTGCCTGCCCGTGTATCCATGTAACCGCTGTAAAACTGCCATAAGCCTATTGTTTGTTATTTTAGGCCTTTGATAGCCTGTCTGCGGTCCCTACTTTAAATACTCCTCCACTGACCACCAAGCTGCCTGCCCGTGTATCCATGTAACCACTGTAAAACTGCCATGAGCCTATTGTTTGTTATTTTAGGCCTTTGATAGCCTGTCTGCGGTCCCTACTTTAAATACTCCTCCACTCACCACCAAGCTGCCCGTGTATCCATGTAACCGCTGTAAAACTGCCATGAGCCTATTGTTTGTTATTTTAGGCCTTCGAAGCCTGTCTGCGGTCCCTCCTTCCACTAGGCCTCCACTGACCAGACCACTGCTGCCCGTGTACCCCTGGAACCAATTTTAAAGTGCCTACAGCCAGCCCATTTTATTGTGTTAGGCCTTCGAAGCCTGTCTGCGGTCCCTCCTTCCACTAGGCCTCCACTGACCAGACCACTGCTGCCCGTGTACCCCTGGAACCAATTTTAAAGTGCCTACAGCCAGCCCATTTTATTGTGTTAGGCCTTCGAAGCCTGTCTGCGGTCCCTCCTTCCACTAGGCCTCCACTCACCTGACCACTGCTGCCCGTGTACCCCTGGAACCAATAATAAAGTGCCTACAGCCAGCCCATTTTATTATGTTAGGCCTTTGAAGCCTGTCTGCGGTCCCTCCTTCCACTAGGCCTCCACTGACCAGACCACTGCTGCCCGTGTACCCCTGGAACCAATAATAAAGTGCCTACCGCCAGCCCATTTTATTATGTTAGGCCTTCGAAGCCTGTCTAAGGTCCCTCCTTCCACTAGGCCTCCACTCACCTGACCACTGCTGCCCGTGTACCCCTGGAACCAATAATAAAGTGCCTAGAGCCTATTTTTTTATTTAATTTAATATTAATAAAGCCAGGATGAACTACGATATACCACGCTATGAGCTACCCAGTTGACAATTCTTTTGCGAGAAAAGCCATCCCACCCCTCCACCTGCATGTTAAAGACCGCATTCTCCTTGCATTCTGTCAATTTGTCAGTCCAAAGGTATACCTGACAACAGACACATGGACCTGTAGGCCTGGCCACGGAAGGTTACGTGTCCTTTGTGGCTAAATGGGTTAATGTATTGGATGCATGGTCCACACAGGGGACAGCCTGCAAAGTCTGTCTGCAGTCCCTAGTTCAAGTTGTCCTCAACTGAATAAAGCTGAGCTTCTACCTTCTGGCTCTGATTAACTGCTGTTTTTAAAAAAATTGGCTGTTCCGTCCTTCTAAAGGTGTCTGCCCCTGCCTGGTGTTGTCCTCAACTGAATAAAGCTGAGCTTCAACCTTCAGTTCCAAACATACAACAGAAAACTGGTACAATACAAAAAGTGGCCTCCAGCTACAAAAACTTTCTCCTACAAGTAGTTAACTGACAGTTTTTTTTCCAGTGAAAACACAGATATGGCATCCAACGAGTGTTGTCCTGTCTCGTCTTCTTTATATTATTGCCAAGAAGCTGCAACTGAATAAAGCTGAGCTTCAACCTTCAGTTCCAAATTACCATTTTTAAAAAAGCAATTGGCTGTTCCGGCCTACTAAAGGTGTCTGTCTGCCCCTGCCTGGTGTTGTCCTCAACTGAATAAAGCTGAGCTTCAACCTTCTGTTCCAAATTACCATTTTTAAAAATGCAATTGGCTGTTCCGGCCTACTAAAGGTGTCTGTCTGCCCCTGCCTGGTGTTGTCCTCAACTGAATAAAGCTGAGCTTCTACCTTCTGCCTCTTACTAACTGCTGTTTTTTTAAAAAATTGGCTGTTCCGGCCTACTAAAGGTGTCTGTCTGCCCCTGCCTGGTGTTGTCCTCAACTGAATAAAGCTGAGCTTCAACCTTCTGTTCCAAATTACCATTTTTAAAAATGCAATTGGCTGTTCCGGCCTACTAAAGGTGAATGTCTGCCCCTGCCTGGTGTTGTCCTCAACTGAATAAAGCTGAGCTTCAACCTTCAGTTCCAAATTACCATTTTTAAAAATGCCATTGGCTGTTCCGGCCTACTAAAGGTGTCTGTCTGCCCCTGCCTGGTGTTGTCCTCAACTGAATAAAGCTGAGCTTCTACCTTCTGCCTCTTACTAACTGCTGTTTTTTTAAAAAATTGGCTGTTCCGGCCTACTAAAGGTGTCTGTCTGCCCCTGCCTGGTGTTGTCCTCAACTGAATAAAGCTGAGCTTCAACCTTCTGTTCCAAATTACCATTTTTAAAAATGCAATTGGCTGTTCCGGCCTACTAAAGGTGAATGTCTGCCCCTGCCTGGTGTTGTCCTCAACTGAATAAAGCTGAGCCTCAACCTTCTGTTCCAAATTACCATTTTTAAAAATGCAATTGGCTGTTCCGGCCTACTAAAGGTGAATGTCTGCCCCTGCCTGGTGTTGTCCTCAACTGAATAAAGCTGAGCTTCAACCTTCAGTTCCAAATTACCATTTTTAAAAATGCCATTGGCTGTTCCGGCCTACTAAAGGTGTCTGTCTGCCCCTGCCTGGTGTTGTCCTCAACTGAATAAAGCTGAGCTTCTACCTTCTGCCTCTTACTAACTGCTGTTTTTTTTAAAAATTGGCTGTTCCGGCCTACTAAAGGTGTCTGTCTGCCCCTGCCTGGTGTTGTCCTCAACTGAATAAAGCTGAGCTTCAACCTTCTGTTCCAAATTACCATTTTTAAAAATGCAATTGGCTGTTCCGGCCTACTAAAGGTGAATGTCTGCCCCTGCCTGGTGTTGTCCTCAACTGAATAAAGCTGAGCCTCAACCTTCTGTTCCAAATTACCATTTTTAAAAATGCAATTGGCTGTTCCGGCCTACTAAAGGTGAATGTCTGCCCCTGCCTGGTGTTGTCCTCAACTGAATAAAGCTGAGCTTCAACCTTCAGTTCCAAATTACCATTTTTAAAAATGCCATTGGCTGTTCCGGCCTACTAAAGGTGTCTGTCTGCCCCTGCCTGGTGTTGTCCTCAACTGAATAAAGCTGAGCTTCTACCTTCTGCCTCTTACTAACTGCTGTTTTTTTTAAAAATTGGCTGTTCCGGCCTACTAAAGGTGTCTGTCTGCCCCTGCCTGGTGTTGTCCTCAACTGAATAAAGCTGAGCTTCAACCTTCTGTTCCAAATTACCATTTTTAAAAATGCAATTGGCTGTTCCGGCCTACTAAAGGTGAATGTCTGCCCCTGCCTGGTGTTGTCCTCAACTGAATAAAGCTGAGCCTCAACCTTCTGTTCCAAATTACCATTTTTAAAAATGCAATTGGCTGTTCCGGCCTACTAAAGGTGAATGTCTGCCCCTGCCTGGTGTTGTCCTCAACTGAATAAAGCTGAGCTTCAACCTTCAGTTCCAAATTACCATTTTTAAAAATGCCATTGGCTGTTCCGGCCTACTAAAGGTGTCTGTCTGCCCCTGCCTGGTGTTGTCCTCAACTGAATAAAGCTGAGCTTCTACCTTCTGCCTCTTACTAACTGCTGTTTTTTTTAAAAATTGGCTGTTCCGGCCTACTAAAGGTGTCTGTCTGCCCCTGCCTGGTGTTGTCCTCAACTGAATAAAGCTGAGCTTCAACCTTCTGTTCCAAATTACCATTTTTAAAAATGCAATTGGCTGTTCCGGCCTACTAAAGGTGAATGTCTGCCCCTGCCTGGTGTTGTCCTCAACTGAATAAAGCTGAGCTTCAACCTTCTGTTCCAAATTACCATTTTTAAAAATGCAATTGGCTGTTCCGGCCTACTAAAGGTGTCTGTCTGCCCCTGCCTGGTGTTGTCCTCAACTGAATAAAGCTGAGCTTCTACCTTCTGCCTCTTACTAACTGCTGTTTTTTTAAAAAATTGGCTGTTCCGGCCTACTAAAGGTGTCTGTCTGCCCCTGCCTGGTGTTGTCCTCAACTGAATAAAGCTGAGCTTCAACCTTCTGTTCCAAATTACCATTTTTAAAAATGCAATTGGCTGTTCCGGCCTACTAAAGGTGAATGTCTGCCCCTGCCTGGTGTTGTCCTCAACTGAATAAAGCTGAGCCTCAACCTTCTGTTCCAAATTACCATTTTTAAAAATGCAATTGGCTGTTCCGGCCTACTAAAGGTGAATGTCTGCCCCTGCCTGGTGTTGTCCTCAACTGAATAAAGCTGAGCTTCAACCTTCAGTTCCAAATTACCATTTTTAAAAATGCCATTGGCTGTTCCGGCCTACTAAAGGTGTCTGTCTGCCCCTGCCTGGTGTTGTCCTCAACTGAATAAAGCTGAGCTTCTACCTTCTGCCTCTTACTAACTGCTGTTTTTTTAAAAAATTGGCTGTTCCGGCCTACTAAAGGTGTCTGTCTGCCCCTGCCTGGTGTTGTCCTCAACTGAATAAAGCTGAGCTTCAACCTTCTGTTCCAAATTACCATTTTTAAAAATGCAATTGGCTGTTCCGGCCTACTAAAGGTGAATGTCTGCCCCTGCCTGGTGTTGTCCTCAACTGAATAAAGCTGAGCCTCAACCTTCTGTTCCAAATTACCATTTTTAAAAATGCAATTGGCTGTTCCGGCCTACTAAAGGTGAATGTCTGCCCCTGCCTGGTGTTGTCCTCAACTGAATAAAGCTGAGCTTCAACCTTCAGTTCCAAATTACCATTTTTAAAAATGCCATTGGCTGTTCCGGCCTACTAAAGGTGTCTGTCTGCCCCTGCCTGGTGTTGTCCTCAACTGAATAAAGCTGAGCTTCTACCTTCTGCCTCTTACTAACTGCTGTTTTTTTAAAAAATTGGCTGTTCCGGCCTACTAAAGGTGTCTGTCTGCCCCTGCCTGGTGTTGTCCTCAACTGAATAAAGCTGAGCTTCAACCTTCTGTTCCAAATTACCATTTTTAAAAATGCAATTGGCTGTTCCAGCCTACTAAAGGTGAATGTCTGCCCCTGCCTGGTGTTGTCCTCAACTGAATAAAGCTGAGCCTCAACCTTCTGTTCCAAATTACCATTTTTAAAAATGCAATTGGCTGTTCCGGCCTACTAAAGGTGAATGTCTGCCCCTGCCTGGTGTTGTCCTCAACTGAATAAAGCTGAGCTTCAACCTTCAGTTCCAAATTACCATTTTTAAAAATGCCATTGGCTGTTCCGGCCTACTAAAGGTGTCTGTCTGCCCCTGCCTGGTGTTGTCCTCAACTGAATAAAGCTGAGCTTCTACCTTCTGCCTCTTACTAACTGCTGTTTTTTTAAAAAATTGGCTGTTCCGGCCTACTAAAGGTGTCTGTCTGCCCCTGCCTGGTGTTGTCCTCAACTGAATAAAGCTGAGCTTCAACCTTCTGTTCCAAATTACCATTTTTAAAAATGCAATTGGCTGTTCCGGCCTACTAAAGGTGAATGTCTGCCCCTGCCTGGTGTTGTCCTCAACTGAATAAAGCTGAGCCTCAACCTTCTGTTCCAAATTACCATTTTTAAAAATGCAATTGGCTGTTCCGGCCTACTAAAGGTGAATGTCTGCCCCTGCCTGGTGTTGTCCTCAACTGAATAAAGCTGAGCTTCAACCTTCAGTTCCAAATTACCATTTTTAAAAATGCCATTGGCTGTTCCGGCCTACTAAAGGTGTCTGTCTGCCCCTGCCTGGTGTTGTCCTCAACTGAATAAAGCTGAGCTTCAACCTTCAGTTCCAAATTACCATTTTTAAAAATGCAATTGGCTGTTCCGGCCTACTAAAGGTGTCTGTCTGCCCCTGCCTGGTGTTGTCCTCAACGGAACAAAGCTGAGCTTCCACATTCTGGCTTTCGCCCTATACTATCAGATATTAAACTGCATTTGGCCTACTAGTGTGGTTATGCCCTTGAAACAGTGTCTGCTGCTCTTGGGTTTGCTACTCCACTGAACAAAGCAATGCCGCCTGTTTAGTCCTGTTACCAATTTTGAACTGCATTTAGCCTACTTTATTCTTTGGCCCTATATCTGTTTCCCCCTCATCCTGCCCATTGCCCAGCCACTGCTAGATGAGTCTGCTGGTACATTGACCTAGACCACTACATTCCCCTTATACTCTACACAGCCAGAATCTGACCCTGCTGAAAGTAAGGTTCCCCTTCCCGCATGTTATACCACCTTACACAGGGACAGAGAGGAAGGTGCAGATGAAAGTGCAGGTTCCTTCATCAGGTGGGGGGGCATACTCGTTGGCGACGTCACTGGCACAGGGCCCCTCAGAGTACGCAAAAGTGTCGCTGCTGGTGGGAGGCGCCCCCGCCATGCAAACACACATCGCTGTACTTTGAGGGGCCCGGTGCCAGTGCCAATGCGAACGAGTGGGCCCCCCCTGCTTGCTCAGGATCACAGCACTTGCAACGTTGAAATACTTACCTTTCCCTGCAACACCGCCGTGACGTAGTCCGCATTTCCTGGGCCCACGAAAAACTTGAGCCGGCCCTACTCCCCCCACAACTTTTGCCAAATGACCCCCAATTCCCTATGCCCAACTATTATTATAAAGTTAATTAAGATTGACAAGCTTCAGAAACAAGAATGGATGTTTTTGGCATTAAAATGGGCACTGTAGGTGTTTTCCTGGCCTCCACTCACTGCCGACTATGCTTCCCCATTGACTTGCATTGGGTTTCGTGTTTCGGTCGATCCCCGACTTTTAGCGATAATCGGCCGACTGCACTCGACTCGACTCTGGACAAAATCGGGTTTCACAAAACCCGACTCGATCTTAAAAAAATGAAAGTCGCTCAACTCTAGTCACAAGCCACCAAACAAAGAAGAACTGCTTACATTTTTGCACCAGAAGCAGTGTGAAAGACTGGTGGAAAGCATGCCAAGACGCATGAAATCTGTGATTAAAAATCATGGTTACTCCACAAAATATTAATTTCTGAACTCTTCCTGAGTTACAACATTAGTATTGTTGATTCTAAATGATCATGAACTTGTTTTCTTTGCATTATTTGACATCTGAAAGCCCTGAGCTTTTTTTTATTTTTGACCTTTTTTCTTTGTCAGAAAAAAAACAGAAATTATTGCTTGGAAATTTGGAGACATTTTGTCCGAAGTTTATAGAATAAAAGAACAATTTACATTTTACTCAAAAATATACCTATAAAGAGAAAAATCAAACTGAACATTTTGCAGTGGTCTCTTAATTTTTGCCAGAGCTGTATGTACATTACATGTTAAGAAAGGATTACAAAATAATTTTCAATATTTTTTGTCCCACCATGCGTTGTTTAAATCCAGTTTTTTTAATTGTGTTAATAATTGTGTGCCTTACTTATATAACACAGTACTGTATATCATGCCTACTCGCATGCATTCTAGACAACTATTTTACTTTTCAATAAATGGAAAAAGTCTTTAATTGCCCAGAATTATGTTTAGGCATTTAGGGGGTGATAGTGTTACACCTCCCCTTTATCAAATCATGCTTTGGGTGGCCATCTACGGAGATAAATGGCCAAGGTCAATGAGAACGAAAAGATACATTTGGTTCTCACTGATGTAAATAAACAGTGGTTTCTACCAATTCAGAGTGGGAAGGATTTAAATCTTCATACAGACCTGCATATTCATGGCAAGACAAGAGACTACAGAAAATATCCAATTTTAAAATGCACCATTCTGGCCAGTATTTTGTAAAAAATACAAACATACAGTTTGTTTAAATACAGAAGTGAAGTTTTTAATCAAAGTTACTTAACCTCTTAGTGACCACCAATACATCTGGAGCACCCCCAGACGCAGGGCCGCGGGGTACTCGGTACCGGGCCTCTCTGTCTCGGTCCTGGAGTTGTCACGGTGGCTAGACCCGGTCCGTGACCGTGCTAAGGGGCGTCCAATGAAAGATGTGATGATGGTGCGTGGTGCAGGTCACGATGAATAACGAGGACACAGGGTTGCAGTCTCTTTACCTCTTTACTGAAGGCTTCAGGATCCTCAATCCAGAGTACTGCTAACAGGGCTGGCTGAGACCGGCCGGTCCAAAGGCACATCCAGAGTTTTCTTTGCAGGTGGAAATCAGTGCCTACCTTCTAGCACCTGTGTGTTGTAGTACCTCCCTGCTGAGCACCACGGGATAGTCCTCACAACTGTTGTGTCTGTTTCCGATGTTCTTCTCTCTCACAACTCGTATCTATTCTGATGTTCTTACTCCGTCCCACAGATGATATGGATAGGACTCACCCGTATGACGGGTAGGCCTGGAGTTCTTCCGGGACCCTAGCGTCGTCCCTCTCCCACAATTGCCCCCTATGTCTGCTTAGGTGATTTAGGTGAGACAGCCAACCTAAAATTAACTGTCCTGCTGCTGTTTGAAGTATTGCTTGGAGCCAAATACTTCCTCGGCGTTCTGGCCACCGGCCTCAGTAGGATGTTGCCACGATCTTAAGGCACGACTCCTACTGGATTTATCTCCTTTTTGCTGCGATCTCGTTTTTCACTTCTCCACAATAAACTTCTCTTTGTTTCCTTTCTTAGGATGCCGCCGCAACGGGTGCAGCTCCGTAACATTCTGTTCTGTTCGCTAGGTCACTGCCAGGATCCCACCCCTGACAGAGACCCCCCTGAATCTTCCCCTGCAACACCCTCTGCCACAGGATGTTGCCTGGATCCAACCCAGTCAGCTTCTGACTAACTTCCTATCCAGCCCCCAGTTTTACCAGATTGTGAGGAGTGGCCTAATACATAGAACCCTTTGCTCCCCCTGGTGGCCAGAGTGTGAAATGTAGTGTGTGACTGTGATACCTGGTCAGGTGAATTCCTTAAGTGCCATCAGACATACCATCACTCCCCTTAGTGGCAGAGCATCAGTACTGCAACGACCAGGACTCTGGGGCGCTGCACATCTTTTTACTAACCTATGATATAAGGGAATAGCATCCCCCATGGGTGACAATCCTGTAGCTATCAGCTGTACAATATAGCTGACAACTTGCTGCATGAGCCACGATCAGTGATGACACCAACTATAGTTGTTTAACCCTTCAAATGCCGCTCTCAATAATGACTACAGCATGACTAGATTGTTAAAAGAGTATGAGGGCTCCCTATTTAACCCCATCGGCACCCTGAGATCTTGATCGTGTGGTCCTAATATTTGCCATAGCAATCATGGGGAAATAATGGTCTTAGAGTCTGCCGACTACTTCAGAAGTTATCAACATTTAAATGGTAAAATTTAATATCTTCATTACTGTTATGTCACATTGCATTAATTCCTGAAAAAACACCTGAAGAGTTAATAAACGACCTATAATCAATTTTTCATATATATATATATTTTTTTTTTTTTATCAATTAGTGTTTATTGAAGATTTCCAAAACAATACAGTGCAGTCAAACAGTAATAACAGTAACAGAGTTCAACTAAAAATGACCAGAAATAAGTGAGGAGAAAAACAAAACCAATCAGAAAGGAAGAAGTAGGAAGTAGGGGAGAGAAGCGGAGGGGGAGGGGTAGGTACGGTAGGGGGAATTGGGGGGGAGGAAAGGAGTGTAGGCATTCACAAGACATTATCTAGCAGTTCAGTTATAGACAAGGGGTCCTGGCAAACTATGGCAGAATAAGAATATTACAAACACAAAAACAGACATGTCAATTATGCTTACTTATTCCCACTCAAGTAAACAGTCAAACAAGGTGGTGCGGGTCAATAGAGGAATGACCGCTATGTAACCAAGGGTGCCAAATATTTTGTCTTTTGGTTTTGGCAGTCATGGAGTGAGCCAAGGCGAGTTCATATTGGCAGTGGACATTAAGTTTATTAATTAATTCACTAATATTGGGAGAATTAGTGTCTTTCCATCTTGAGGCGACTAATAACCTGGCAGCTATTAGAATATGTGATAGTGTACCTCGAAGTATGTGTGGAATGTCCTCCAGGCCGATGTGAAGAATGGCCTGCCTAGGTGACAGAGTCAGCTGGATCCCCAAGACCTGTGCAATTAAAAGGTCCATATCTCTCCACCAGGGTTGAAGAATTGGGCACGACCACCAGGTGTGTTCCAGAGTTCCCCTGTGACCGCACCCCCTCCAGCATTTATCCGACCCGGCAGGGTCATAGTGAGCAACCTGAACCGGATATTGATACCATCTAAGGTGTACTTTTTTCAATTGTTCGAGATGATTGACGCAGGCAGATACCCGTAATACCTCACCCAGTCCCTCCTCCCAATCCATCGGGTCAGATAGGAAGTCCAGATCCTGTTCCCACTTGATCATATATGGCAGTTTAACATCTTCTGCTGGGTCGTTTAAGGCTTTATATAATATTGAAATTCCCTTCGGGCCAGAGTCAGGCAACAAGAAATAACCATTAACCCTGTTATTTAAATGGGAGTTGAAGAAAGGTGAGTCTGGGGAATTATGAAGTAGATGACGTATCTGCAAATATTGATAGAAATATCTCCGGACATTCGGGAAGTTGGAGGCCAAGCGGTCAAAGGAGATAAGGCCAGTGGTATCAAATATCTGCCGTAATGTTACGATTCCAGCATCAACCCAAGGCTGGAGATTAATAAATGGGATGTGTGTCTCTAGGGCTTTTAGGGATAGGGAGTCATGAGATAATTTAATCAAAGAAGGGACCAGTGTCCTCCAATAGTGGAGCGCGATTTTCATGGTTGGTAAGGCAGGGGAATAATCAGTGATTGCAATAGATTCAGCCTCAAGAATCGTGCGGGTAGATCTTGTTTTGGCATAGTAGTTTTCTATTTGGAGCCATCTATGGTCTTTGTCCGCCTGCCACCAGTCTCTAAGTCCAGTTAGTATGGCCGCTCTATGGTACAGCATGAGGTTCGGCATTCCCAGCCCTCCCCGTTTGTACGGATAGTACATCAAGGTCCTAGAGATTCTAGATTTTTTGTGTGACCAAATATAATTGTATGTCATAGTTTGTAATTTCAAAATCAAACGTTTGGGGATTTTTAATGGGATACACCTAAGGAGATACAGTATTTTAGGCAGGATCATCATTTTGAAAACATTAATCCTGGCAATCCAGGTTGTCATAACTATGTGAAAATGGTCAAGTTGTGCCCTAACCTGTGTAATCAATTTAGAGAAATTCTTCTCGACAATCTGTTCAGAGCCCGTCAATATAACTCCCAAGTACGGGATACCCTCTGTCATCCATTTAAATGGAAACTCAGCCTCCATTTTCGACTTGGCCGCGCATGGAACTGCCACCGGAAACAACAAGGACTTCGTGGGATTCAACCTGTAGTATGACACATTACTGAATTCCCCGAGTTCCAAGGTAATAGCTGTCAAGGATGTCTCCAAGTTGACACAGGATAGAATAACATCATCAGCATACAAGCCAATTCTGTGCTCCATCTGTCCAACCCTGATGCCGGTAATATTAGTAGAGGTTCTTATGTGTTAAGCAAGCGGCTCCATACACAGTGCGAAAATAATAGGAGAGAGTGGGCAACCCTGACGGGTGCCATTCGTGATCTGAAACGGACCAGATAAAAAGCCGGACGTCAAGACCCTGGCACAAGGAGTCGAGTACATAGCACAGATTGCTGAGAATATTGGGCCCGACAGTCCAAACCTTTCCAATACTGCCCGAAGATACCCCCAGTGCACCCTGTCAAAAGCCTTCTCAGCATCAAGCGACAGGAATGCACTGGGTAGGCCAGACAGCTCGGCTATTTTAATCAGATTCAGCATGCGCCGCACCCCATCTTTCGTCTCACGTCCGGCCACAAAACCCACTTGGTCCGGTGAAATTATAGTTGGGATAATAAGCTTTAGTCTGGACGCTATAATTTTAGTGAATATTTTGACATCCGAATTGAGCAGAGCAATGGGTCTAAAGTCACCAGGGTGTGTGAGGGGTTTCCCAGGCTTGGGTATGGTAGATATGGTAGCTTCCAAACCAGGAGCTGCCACAGTACCCGAGTCTCTCCATACCGAGAATAATCTCTGCAAATATGGAGTCAGCAACAGATAAAAGGATTTATAATAGTCATTCGTCAGCCCGTCTGGGCCTGGGGCCTTATGAGATTTAGTTTGTTTAATCGTCGAGTTAATTTCTACATCTGTGAAGGGAGAATTAAGGTAGTTTAGCTGCTCAGATGTAATACGGGGTAATTTTATAGAGTCTAGATATTTATAAATAGATTGGTGATCCGGTTGGGGAGTAGAAGGGTCATCTTTTAAGTTATACAATCCGGTATAATATTCTGCAAAAGCTTGGACTATGTCCTGAGGGTTCCTGAGGGCCTTCCCATTTTTATCTAAGATATGGTCCACTCTTGATTTAGCTTCCCTCTTACGTACTCTGCGCGCCAGGAGTGCACCTGCCCTATCACCCACGGCATATAGATTAGTCTTGAATTTCTTCATGTTATGTGCATATCTGGCCAGGAGATTTTCTCTCAATTTAAACCTAATCTGATAGATCTCCTCGGAGATAGAAGGCGTGGGAGCAGACTTGTTGATATTGTCTAAATATTGCAGGTGGGAAAGTAATACCTCTCTGCCACTCTCCCTCTTCCTTTTCAGGTAGGAAGCTTGTTGGAGAAGCACACCTCTAATCACTACTTTATGTGCCAACCATAAGGACTCATCAGAAACCTCTCCATTATCATTTATCTGAAAGTAATGTTCCAACTCCGAAGAGACTCTATCTAACACCTCCCCATTCAGCAGCAATGCGTCATTTAATCGCCACCTAAAGGCTGGGTTAGCTTGGTGTGCTAAAGTAAGAGAGTGATGGGAGCGTGATCAGACCACGTTATTAAGCCTATAGTTGCGGATCTACATCTGGACAAGGTTGCACTATCTGTTAGAAAATAATCAATACGGGAGTATGTGGAATGCCTGGAAGAGTAAAAGGTATAATCCCTCTCAGATGCATGTGAATATCTCCAATAATCATGCAGGTGGAATTCGCCTGTGAGGAGAGTCAAGTCCCCTCTAGGTCGTCTGCTACCAGAAGAGCAATCAAGGTCCACATGCATGGGGAGATTAAAGTCACCACATATTATATTGCTGCCCTTCACATTCACAGAGACTTCATGAAGGGTTGTTCTCAGGAATTTATGTTGTCCCTCATTGGGAGCATAAAGATTTGTCAACGTGTGTAACTCACCATTCAATAGGCACGTGATGGTTAAGCACCTACCCGTGGGGTCATTATTTTGCGCTATCAATTTAAAAGCGATTGTATTTTTCACTATGATGCACACACCAGCCTTTTTGGTTGGGCCACTAGCAAATAGAATGTGTGGGAAGAGGGGATGACGGAGCCTAAAATTATCCTCGGCCAACAAATGGGTCTCCTGCAAGCAGATAATATCTGCCCTCGACCGCTTCACCTCCCTCCACATCATAGATCTCTTCTCAGGGGAGTTTAAACCCCTGACATTCAGAGAAAGAATTTGTAAACTCATGGTACCATTATACTAAAATCTATACTGCTGGTATTACCCAGTGACCCCACTGGTGGTGTACCGAAACTTATATACAAATAACTGACAGTTCCATAATAACAATCAAAAATCAATATAGACAGAGAATGCCCGGGGATTTGGAGAGAAAAAACCTGGAGGAAAGAAAGGGGAAGGGCAAGTATGTAGTCGCATTGGAAGGAGACTCTAAATCTATGCCAGACAGAGTAAAAAGAACCAAAAAATAAAAAATAAAAAGTAAAAACAAAGGAAAAAAAAAGAGCTAAAAAACCCCCCAAAACATAGGTCAATATACGAGGAATCCTCGTAGGAACATCCGGAACAGTCCAGACAGTCCGCAGAACAGAATCTGCGTGGAGGGGTGGAAGTGAGAGGTTCACAATCCAAAGGCCCACTGAGGGGTGCAGTAGGAGGGCTCAGCAATCCAGACACCGTCCGTGTGGCACTGTCAATCCGTAGACCAGTCTGAGGCTATTTTCCTTCCTGTATCCGCAGGTCTGGGAGCAAAGTGTATTTTCCAGGCCGTAAGCCTCTCCTCTGCCTGTTTAGGCGAGGAGCAGGCGACCCTGCGTCCTTCATAAGTGAAAATCAAATGCACAGGATTAAACCCCCATCGGTAACGTATGTTGATGTCCCTCAATGCTTTACAGACATGGGCGTATTCTCTCCTTTTGGCCAGGGTAGCAGCTGACAAATCCGGGAAGACCTGGAGATCCCGGAATTCAGGGGGTAGGTCAGGGGGGCTCCTTATCCGCCGCAGGAATGTCTCTTTAGTAGTGTACAAATGAATCCATGCAAGGATGTCTCTAGGAAGAGATGGATCTAGATGCTTGGGCTTGGGTGTTCTATGTACCCTGTCCGCCAGTAGATCTCTCGAGGAAAGTGAGGGCAGGACAGCCTGCATAAAATTCTGGAGGAAAGCAGCTAAATCTTTATCTGCAACATTCTCAGGGATTCCTCTCACTCGAATATTGTTCCTCCTGGATCTGTCTTCTAAGTCGTGCAATTTATAAAACGCCCCTGCTAACTTGCCTTTTATAGCTTGGTTTTCATCCACCAGAGCGTTAATTACAGAGACATATTCGGACATTTTGTTTTCCAAATGATCCGTGCGGGCCCCTAAGGAGTTAATGTCTCCTCTTATCTCCTTCAACATGTCCTGCATATCCTCTTTTAGTGAGGCGCATATAGATGTGAGGAATTCTTTCATATCCCCCTTGGTCATAGGTGCAGAGCTGCTATATTGTGCTCCCGCTGAGGTCTCACCTCTTTCAGAATCCCGGGAGCCGCGGGAGGAGTGTGATGATCTGGAGTGAGAAGCTGCCGCCATTTTCCCTGCGGCATGTGCGGTTTGAGACCGCAGAAAGAAGTCTGGCAGGCGAGGAGGAGAGGCCTTCTTATGAGATCTGCCTCGGGTCATCATGTGCCCAGTCGTGCTGCGGTGCTAACGGTAAGCGCCTCAGCGGTCAGGAGAGTCAGTGAAAGCCGGTATGAGCCGCGTTATGTCTGGTGGTGCCAAAGCTCGTCACCTCATTTTAGGTCCAGCATGACAAGGTTAGGTGTGGGACCAGCCCAGGACAGTGTACTTGAGGGTACAACTCAGTGATGATGTTGTAGAAGCAGAGGAAAAACATACAGGAAGCACACTGTCTCTGATATATGTCTTATTGTTCTCCTGGGTGCTGCTGCTGGAAAAGGGGTGGGATTCCAAAGAAGTAGTTTATCTTCTCTTATGGAGGAGAGTGACAGTGGTAGACGATCAGCTTCTGTTGACTAGAAGGGATATATTGTCAGCCTCCCTTATCTCTCACACCAGAGTCGTGTTTGCTCAGCAAAGGAGGATCTGTCCTGCCCCCCCCCCACTGTGAGAACTGGGCTATTGCAAGTGTGTGCAGGCTGCAATCACCTCTCTGCTCAGTTGGAATCTCCTAATAGATCTGGCTGTGAGCAGAGAAGGATTAAGGAAACCTCTGGAAGATGATAAAAGTGCTGGTGTTTCTGCTGTTAGATGTTTGGGCAGTGAGAGGTGCAGAGAGCAAATTACAGGCCCTCCTCCACAGGGGAAGCACAGGCCTGTTACACTCACCAGGCCTCAAGGCTCAGGCTGCAGAGATCCCTTCACAGTCTGTAAAAGCTATTTTCTTGTGGTCCACCAAGTGCAGCACACTCTCATGGAGGCTTAGATGGTAAGACAAGATGATTTACAGCAGCAGTGTGGCCGAGGGATGTTGATTTCCAGGCTGGAGATCAGGAGCTCCTGGAAGAAGCTTCCTCTCTTGATGGTGCCTCAATTTTTCATATATTGAGGGGTGTTGTTTTTAAAATGGTATCTCTCCCTCAGTCACTTTAAAACTTAATAGGTCCTTAAAAATATATGTTTTGTAACTTTCCTTGAAAAAATGAAAAATTACTGCTACATATTTAAACCTTGTAAAATTTGTAATAAAATAAAATAACATTTCACAAATGGTGCTGATGTAAAGCAGATATGAGGGAACATGTCACAACACAGCTGTCGGGTGACCTAGGACCAAGGGCTCCTTCCCTCTCCCTAACACTAGGGGGTGCCCTAGCCTGCCCTTCTCTTCAGGATACTTCTGAAGGTGAAGATGCCGGGGCCTCCACCCTTGCCTTATATCCTGAGCTAGCCCTCCATCTGTTCTCTTCCCCCACCCAGGGAAGAGCTGTGCTACTGTGCACTGTACTACAACAACCCAACGAACAAGGCAACACAAACAAGGGTTAACAGAAAACTCCAGGCATACAAAATATTCACTCACATATAACAGATGAATGCACTGGAAAGTGGAGGTAGGGGAATAAATCAAAATAGAAAGGATAATTAATTACCACTTTCACAAACCAAGCAACAGTCACAGAAAACTTTCTCCAAAACTCCTTCTCAAATGAACACCTCTCCCTCTTCAAGCCTAGCTCTTACAAGTATTTGTATCAGAGCTCAGATTATAAAGGGGAAAAGAGTGGCTAACTGAGCTCAGCTGCGAGCACAGGGATTTCCAACATGGACGATTAACCCCTGTTCTGTCAGAAGGAATAAACACCATTTAAATGAAGAAGTGCTTCTTCTCAGTGCCTGAGTAGGAGCAATCAGACGCTGCTATCTTCTAGCTCCACAGTGGGGTAACCCAGTGACATAAAGTTTATTTATTAATGCTTTTA
The DNA here is from genome assembly GCF_051348905.1 of Ranitomeya variabilis. Classification (NCBI taxonomy): domain Eukaryota; kingdom Metazoa; phylum Chordata; class Amphibia; order Anura; family Dendrobatidae; genus Ranitomeya; species Ranitomeya variabilis. The sequence continues at coordinate 725,684,333 of NC_135233.1, forward strand.
TGTGGTATGATTAAAGTGATAATCATCCAAAGTTCAAAAATTGCTATTTTTTTTAAATGTTTGTAAAATTTCCATAATTTTTAAAAAACAAAGGCAGAAAATATCAACATAACTGTAACATTATCCTAAAGTGCAATATGTCCAATATGTCAGAAAAACAATCTCAAAATCAATGGGCTATGTTGAAGTGTTACCGAAATATTACCACATAATATGACACTGGTCAGATTTAAAAAATCTGGCCTGGTCACTAAGGGGTACATTTTTATTTTTATTCATTGTCACAACAGAAAAATGGTTGGATAGACTTAAGACTAGAAGAGATCATTTAAAGGGAACCTCTCATGTCAATAAATGCTATTACTCTGCAGATAGATGGTTAGTATGCAGATTAATAACATTCTAAAGCCATGAGGCCTACTCACAGAAAGTCCAGCTGAAGAAATGAACTTTATTCCTCTTGGCAGTTTTCACTTATAGGGGCACAGTTTGTGTGGCTCCTGTCACTGCTCACAGTAACTCACACTCCGGCATAGTCTGACAGCCAGCTCAACAGTGCATCAGTGCAAAACCGGATGTCACTGTTGCGGCGTCGTAACTTTAGCAACAGTACTCAGCAATGACCGGCAAACAATGTGTAGAGCTGTGGCTTTCTGGTCCAAATTTTGGTCACATCTGGCAACTGCCAGTACATAGCTGATTGGTTGAGGTACTGAATATCAGATCCCCACTGATCAAATATCGGATAGGTCATTAATATACTAGTGCCTGGTGACACTTAAGGCTGGGTTCACATTGCGTTAATGGTGTCCATTAGATGGACTACGTTACACCGCGGCATAAACGCGGTGTAACGTAGTCCGTTACGGCCGCCATTGACTGCAATGTCGGACGCATCGCTAGCGCACGCCCACAATGGGCGTGCGTTAGGGATGTGCCGTCATTGAGTGATGGACCCCGAGATGCGGGCTGCAGCGTTTCCGGGTTTGTCACTGCTAGCTCAGCTAGAGCTAGCAGATGCTCTATCTGCGCTAGCGCAATGTAACGTCGGCACTTGCGTTAACAGCAGCCCGTTAGCGTATGTGCTGAACGGGCTGCTGCTAACGCAGTGTGAACCCAGCCTAAGGGTCAAGATGTTGTTTTTTTTGCATCAAATGCATTAGATGCCATGTCTGTACAATCCAGGCACAATGCCACAATGTGTCATATCGTTAAATACAGATGTAATTCTGTATTTATTGTGTAAATGATAAATCCACATGATTAGAGACATGTTAATATTGACTGACAATGCAGATAATATTTGCAAACCTGGATGAACTAATGCTCCTGATTTTAATGTCTTTTTATTTAGACTTATTAGGTCTGGATAAATAAGCATTTGGAAGACTTCTGTCTGTACACTTCCTAGAAATAGGAAGGTTATTTTTTCAAAACTAGAAATAATAAATAAGGAAGGCAAAATAATGTGCTATTCATGGTGCAAAAATTGAATTGAAACTCAAGGCATTATACTTGGTAATAAGTAAAGGCGTGAGAAATAACAATCTGACAGATGTGTGCATACAAGTAAGTGAAATAAAAAACTTCTACATTTTCTGATGTCATTTTTCTCAGAACAAAAGCACAAAAGGCAATGAACTCTATGTCAAGGTATTATATCTAACAATAAAGCAGAAAAGTCAGCATATGGGTCATTACTACATAAAAGAAGATTTTTCTGATTTAAGCATCTACAATAATAATGTTTTGCAGTTACTACATCTTTAAAATTATAGACCTATATCCAAAAACAAATATGACTGGAAGGGAATAAAATGTTGAATGTTTAATTTTTTTTTTCAATTTACGATCCTGTAAGTTAAGAGCAGTAATCTCTAAAGGTACCTTCACACGAAACGACATTATAACGATATCGCTAGCAATCCGTGACGTTGCAGCGTCCTCGCTAGCGATATCGTTTCGTTTGACACGCAGCAGCGATCAGGATCCTGCTGTGATGTCGCTGGTCGCTGAATAAAGTCCAGAACTTTATTTGGTCGTCCGATCGCTGTGTATCGTTGTGTTTGAAAGCAAAAGCAACGATACCAGCGATATTTTACACTGGTAACCAGGGTAAACATCGGGTTACTAAGCGCAGGGCCGCGCTTAGTTACCCGATGTTTACCCTGGTTACTAGCGTAAAATGTAAAAAAAACAAACAGCACATACTCACATTACGTCCCCTGCAGTCTGCTTCCTCCTCTGACTCAGCGCCGCAAAGTGAAAGTGAAAGCAGCACAGCGGTGACGTCACCGCTCTGCTCTCACTGTACGGCGCTCAGTCAGTCAGGAAGTGGACGCAGGGGGACGTGAATGTAAGTATGTGCTGTTTGTTTTTTTTAGATTTTACGCTGGTAACCAGGGTAAACATCGGGTTACTAAGCGCGGCCCTGCGCTTAGTTACCCGATGTTTACCCTGGTTACCAGGGGACCTCGGCATAGTTGATCGCTGGAGAGCGGTCTGTGTGACAGCTCTCCAGCGACCAAACAGCGACGCTGCAGCGATCGACATCGTTGTCGCTATCGCTGCAGCGTCGCTTCGTGTGAAGGTACCTTAAGGAACTAATAAACCCAATTAGTAGGCTAAATAAAAGTACGTATTTAAAGGGATTGTCTGGAATAACAAAAGGTATTTTTTTCTTTAGCTCTATTCTTATTTATGGATTAAGAATTAGGGGTCCAGCAGTTTTAAGACACAGAGAAGAGCTTCTATGGTAAAAGGTCATGCTCTTATTAGTGATGAGAGAACATGCTCGTGTGCTAACCAAGGGTCTTCGGTGTGCTCAAAAAACATGTTTGAGTCTCACCTGCTGCATGTCTTGCGGGTGTTAGACAGCCGCAACACATGCAGAGATTGCCTAACAAACAGGCAATCCATGAATGTATTACGGCTGTTGAAAAGCTATGAGACATGCAGCTGCGAGGACTTGAACACGTTTTTCGAGTACACCAAAGGCAATTGGTTAGCATATGAGCATGTGCGGATAACACCTTATCCGAGCACATTCGCTCATCACTAGTGCTCATGTCTAAAGGTAGATAATTGACATTAACAGCATACCATTGCAACTGTACAGACACAATTTTATGCAATAATATTTTACTAGAGTCAAACAAAACAACATGTTGTGTTACCCTGAGACTGCACAAAATAAACTCTTGAAGAGTAGTAGCAGTGTGGTTCAGTTGGAGATTGTAGAGTACTATGAATGATGGCTCAGACATGACTGCAGGCTCGAGGGTATTCACTCCTTGGCCTCCTTTTTGAGCCAAATGCTGGAATTATTATTGCATTTTTGGCAGATATTAATTGTAAACTTTTGTAAAAATGTTTATATTTACACCACTTTAGATATTTTCACCACTTCTAGGGGTCGCTCACACTAGCATATAACACATGTTTTATCGGATAGCCTAATGTTATACTTTGCAATGCCGTAGCCATCTTGGTAGTTGCATTACTGTGATTGGCTGGCCGTTTGACATCACCAGGGGTTTTAAAAGAGCAGGCACCACGCATCTCAACACATTGACACCATTGCACAGCTCTGTGACACTTTTTATTGGAGGGAGAGAGTGCTTGTCTAGGCCTGTGTATGTGCACAGTATAACGAATCAGAGGCTTGTAGTGCTGATACTGGTACTGATGCTGAACCATCATACTAACAGCCTTTCTAAGGGATAATCATTTGTTTTGCTGTTTGTTTCACATACATTTAACTTAGAAAGGGAGAGATAGTCACAGGAACAGGGAGGATGACGCAATCCAATCTATAGACAGGGATTAGGGCTGTGCAGCCTGTTTGCAAATACAGTATATAGCTGCAGTTTTTATGGGGGGATTGAAGCAATTGAATATATTTTGATCTATAAAGTATTACATGATTTGCATTACTTTTTTGTGTTATATAACACTACAAAAAATTGTTAAAAAATCTCCCTGGGCTGAAATTTCTTACCCATACACTATTCTGTGCTCTGGTCACTGCTAATAGACGCTGTAGCTTGTGCCTAGTGCTGGATGGCACAATCTGGTGCTGCGAAGCTCAATCACCCAAGTAATTTCAACAACACTAGGGATGGGAATGATTAAGGAGCTTTCAGCAGATTCAGTCATACATCCACACACACACACAATTTCAGTTTTATACTAGCGCATGGCCAAGCCGCCATGCAAAACTTTAAAGCTGTAGCCTTCTGGAACCTTCCTAGTGATCCAATCGGAGATGCTACAGGACCTGAGCTTGTGACCCCCCGACCTCCAATGAGAGGTCATCCCGTTGGCATGCTCAGTAGAAGAAAAGCAGAACTTAGTCCCTGGAATGTCTGCTCGCCGCTGATCAATGCTGGTTACAAAGGCTGAGCCTGGAAAGCCAGCTGTAACCATATGCACAGTATCTGCTTGAGTCAGATGCTGTAATCGACAGCTCTGCTGAGCAGGCTCCACTGCGGCTGGAGAAGAATGGGACACCGCAGCGGAGATGGTTCGAGATTCCCCCTGTGCAGAGGTGGAAACTCGATGCCTGACACAAAATGGCTTCCTCTTCTCAAGATGTCCAACGATCAACTGCCACTTCAAATTAAATTTTCTCACAGGACTTGGCTCCTCCCCCTTCTATGTGACTGTAGAGCTGCAGTCATTGTCTGACTGCCTGGAAGTGTTTTTCCAGAACCTTCTGCATAATAAAACAGAGCTGGGTCACCTGATCAAGCCTGTGAGGAGAAGATTAACCCTTTTTGTGCTGCCTGTCAGCCGGTCTCACAATGTATTTAAAATGCACAGTCCACATAAAAATTCACAGCATTTATATGAAACCACACTATATATCTGGTATCCCATAGAAATGGCAAATTTGTGGGATGCCACACTGGTATTAAACTCCTTAAAACCTCTTTGATTGCAGCAGGGGACCAATTTTTTTAAATTATAAATAAACTTAGTTTCAAGAGACCTAGCAATTACAAAATGCATAAGGCATTTGGTGAGGGATGGGGAAGTGGAAGTGCTAATGATGGTGCATGCAGATGCTGTGGATGTGGGGCAGGTGCGACTATACCTGTTTCATATTCAGGACACATAGGTTCCTGTGTCACTTTGCAGGGAGGCACGGTAAACCACTTTTGAAGCCAGAATAGTGCAAACAGGTGATCGGTTGGATAGCAGATAATGCTTCCCAGCACTACTCAGTCTTCCACACCGTCCAGTCTCACCAGCCTACAGTCTGGATCACTGAATCCTCACACTGAATGCACAATCAAAGAACTTGCAAGTGCGTGCTCCTTGCCCAGGAACTGTTCACTTACAACAGATTGCAGAGGTGGCCAGTTGTTAGGACAGGAGTTCTGCAGGGGCATAACAGGGAAGATAGTGGAAGCAAACCTACCCCTACCCCCACCTCTTGCTCATATTTCTGGACCACCACTCCCCAGCTTTAGAGATCGAGAAGCAAACTGCTATATTGAAACGTCCGTCCATATTGGTGAGACCGATACAATTTTTATCTTTGAGCACTGGTTCACTTGAGCACTTTGGTTTATGTTTGTGTTTTGTTGGTATCCAAGATTTTTAATTTAATAATATTAAAGGTTATGTTTTAATATTGGGATATCCTCCATAGTTATATTGTGTTGTCATCCCTGAGGGTACAGGAATGGTGTTGCTTATTTGCACACCATAGCTATTTATAATTTAGGTGTAACCTCTTACAGTGTTATTACTTTGATAATGAAACAGTTTAGTTAGTTTATGATATGATAACACATACATAAGATGCCACTATTCTCTAATTTCTTGCTAACATCTCTACTGGGTCCATAGAGACCACAAAGTGACCTCCTAGTAGCACAAGGCTTAAAAGCTTTTTTTCACATTCCCTGTATTCATGACTTCATTACAAGTTAAGATTTTTTCAAACTGTGAGGCTTCCCCCATGGGCAATATACAGCTAGGCAGACATTTTTCATAATAGCGATGATTCTTTTAAGCCTATTTCAATTTGTTGTTTGGTTGGGTGGGCAAATGATAAATTAGGCATTATATTTAATGTTGACAGGGATGTGGATCGTGGGCAACCATATTGTGGTTTCTAAGGCCCCAATAAAGCTTGATAAGCTGTGGTCTAAGATTTAGCTAGACATTTCTGAATTTTGAGTATCTTGAAACACTACACATTTGTTATGCATAGGTCCAACATAAAGCTAATGACCACAACCTAAAAAAATGGGATCTGGCAGTGGAATCGGCCAGTGGTACAGTGAAATTGTAAAAGAGTGATATTTTTGTATGTCCCTCTTTGTAAAATGTAAAAAATAGAGTCAACAACCTATCTGGCTTCTGAAACCTTATCTCTAATAACAGTCAGATAAAGGATTACTTTGCTTCACTAAAGTTAATTTACTTAGCTGACTACAATAGCAAAACAGGACATATGATTCATTGACAAAACAGTGACAGTATCAATATAGTTTCAAGCAATTTGTATGTATACTATTTTTATGCCGCTAGCTATAATTACAAAGTTGTCGCAAGATTATAATACTTTTATGGGGTCTATGATTAGAATATTTAAATGGCAGCTAGCATTTACTGTGGGCCCCAAAATGCAGTAAACCTGTCACTTAGACCAAAGATGTCAAATAACTAAAAATGATTAAATTCATCTGTTGTGAAATGACTTCACATTGAACTTCATGAAATTCGCAGGTCCAGGTGGATTCAAATAATATGTCATTTGATGCATTCAGATCACTAACATAAAAATGCCCTTTACCATTTCATACACGGTCACATATTGCATCAGCCAGAAAGCGTGCTCTCATGATATCAGATGTGGCTGAGTGGGCTTCCACATAAGTCCTTGCAGTTTACAGCCTTGGGATAGGAAGCCAAAGCACACATCTTATCTTAAGAGGTAGAAATACCTAAAACAAAGTGTAGTGTACTGCTGCAGTTCTGGACAACATACAAAATGGAAGTGGTAGTCTCAGTCTAATAATAGTATTATTATTATTATTATTATTATTATTCAAATGATAGAGAGGTGTAGGACCTGCAGAATCTGTCACTATTTAAGTGATTAATCCATCATTTACTGATATATTGCAGTATAGCATGACAGCACCACAATTGTTTTTATTCTTAACCTATTCAATGACCTTGGGATTTTCCATTTTTCCGTGTTTGTTTTTCGCTCCCCTCCTTCCCAGAGCCATAACTTTTTTATTTTTTCGTCAATTTGGCCATGTGAGGGCTTATTTTTTGCAGGATGAGTTGTAATTTTGAACGACATCATTGGTTTTACCATGTCGTGTACTAGAAAACGGGAAAAAAATTCCAAGTGCGGTGAAATTGCAAAAAAAGTGCAATCCCACATTTGTTTTTTGTTTGGCTTTTTTGCTAGGTTCATTAAATGCTAAAACTGATCTGCCATTATGATTCTCCAGGTCAGTGCAAGTTCATAGACACCTAACATGACTAGGTTATTTTTTATCTAAGCTGTGAAAAAAAATTCCAAACTTTGCTAAAAAAAAAAAAAATTGCGCCATTTTCCAATACTCGTAGCGTCTCCATTTTTCATGATCTGGAGTCAGTTGGGGGCTTATTTTTTGTGTGCCGAGCTGGTATTTTTTATGATAGCATTTCGGTGCAGATACGTTCTTTTGATCGCCCGTTATTGCATTTTAATGCAATGTCGCAGCGACCAAAAAAACATAATTCTGGCGTTTCAAATTTTTTTCTCGCTACGCTGCTTAGCGATCAGGTTAATTTTTTTTTCTTGATAGATCGGGCGATTCTGAACGCGGCGATACCAAATATGTGTAGATTTGGTTTTTTTTATTGATTTATTTAGAATGGGGTGAAAGGGAGGTGATTTAATCTTTTATATTTTTTTTATTTTTTTCACATTTTTTTCTACTTTTTTTTTTACTTTTGCCATGCTTCTATAGCCTCTATAGGAGGCTAGAAGCAGGCACAACCCGATCGCCTCTGCTACATAGCAGGGATATGATGTTCGCTGCTATGCAGCAGAATTGCAGGTGTGCTGTGAGCGCCGACCACAGGATGGCGATCACAGCTACCTGCGATCAGTAACCATAGAGGTCTCAAGGACCTCTATGGTTACAATGCAGAAGCATCGCCAACCTCCGATCATGTGACGGGGTCGGCAATGCGCTCATTTCCGGCCGCCCGGCCGGAAGTGGTAGTTAAATGCCGCTGTCTGCATTTGACAGCGGTATTTAACTAGTTAATAGGCGTGAGCAGATCGCGATTCTGCCCGCGCCTATTACGGGCACATGTCAGCTGTTCAAAACAGGTGACATGTCCTGGCTTTGATGCGGGCTCACCGCTGGAGCTCGCATCAAAGCGGGGCTTCTGACCTCAGACGTACTATCCTGTCTGAGGTCAGAAAGGGGTTAATGCACTAGAAACAAAAAGGGTAATTTAATCCCTTAATGACCAGACCAATTTTATTTTTAAATCTGACCAATGTCACTTTATGTGGTCATAATTCTGGCATGCTTCAACAGATCCCAGTGACTCTGAGATTGTTTTTTTGTTACACATTGTACTTTATCATTGGTAAATTTAGGTCAATATATCTTTTGCATTTATTTGTGAAAATTTAAAAATTTTGAGAAAATTTTGCAATTTTCAAACTTTAAATTTGTTAGGCCCCGTAATTCTCCTGCTGTGCGGGATAGATCCCAAGCACTGTCTGGTGCTGTGGTCTCCCAATCTGGTCCAGCCACTGGGATTGCTGCTCAGCACAGACAACGGTCCCAGCGTCCTGCTCAGGCTCGTGGTATACATTTGGTTACTGCTGGCTCTCCAGTCAAGTCTACGGTAACCAGGGATATGCAGGTGCAGTCTTGCACTCTGGAGTCTAAGTTCAGAGATCACCTTACTCAGCTTTTCTGCAATGTGGCATCTTCTCATAGGTGGTCAGACGTTAATTGCGCTGATGATGCGGCGGCTCCGGATTGGCTCGTGGGCGATGTCACGACCAGCTAGACGTGACCGTTTGGGGCAGAGCCTAGGGTTTAAAAGGCTCTCACAGGTGCATATGTGCGCTCTAGTATCATTTATGTTTATGTGTGTGAGTCGATACTCAAGCACTCTGCACGTTTGTGTGTGTCTTTGCTCAGAGATTGTACACATTGGCAGGCAGGTTGCACACTTATGCAGTTTCGTGCCCTTGGCTTAATGTCTCAGTCTCTGGTCTGCTACATGCTTAGGGTGCTGATCAGGCACAGGTTCAGTAGTGTCAGGACTGGGATAAATAGCCGCTTGGCTTAGCATCTGTTTTGTACATGTGCACAATTGGCACATTTCAGTTACAGAGCAAGCTCAACACGTTCGTTATACTTAAAAGGATAAAAACACACCGGCGCTCCCAGGGGGATACACTAGAGAGCTGAAGGTGCCTAGACAACTACTGTGCTAAATCTGTCATGTGGTAAAAATAAAAAATGGATTAGGACGCCGCGCTAACTAGATATAGACACAATCAGAGGAGTGGGTAAACATATGACTAGAACTGTAGATGGAAGATAACCAGCAGTGGAGGCAGCCTGTATAGGAATGGCAGCAACCACCAGCAGAAATAACAACAGTAAAAAGGCGTAGCACAATGAGGGTGTCAAAATGCTAATAAATAGATGTTTACAGAACCATCCAAAATGCCTCCTATTGCCGCAGTATTAAATGTAAGAGAGAAATGTCAAAAAGGGAATATAAATGTGTGGCAGATATATAAAAATAATAATTAGAAGACCGCACACTTGCTGGTTGTGGTATGACTGCAGTGGAAGTGCTAGCGCTGTGCTGAGGTAGATAGGAGCGGGATCACCAGCGGTACGGGTATCCGAAAATAGGAAGTCCGAAAAGGCAGCGTGGGGTGGCAGAGACACCTGCTGGTGTGGGGAGCGTCCTCCCTGGTAAGTGCTCAGCCGCCGCGCGCCTGGAGCGCCGCTGGCCGGCACACGTGGGCCGGAAAAAAGCCACTGCAAAGAGCGGTGAAAGAGAGGGGGAGCGGCGTATTCTGGGTGACATCACCTAGATAGAAAGGTAAGGAGCAAAGGATGGATGCCGCACAGGACTGAAATGCCTACGCGTTTCAAATGTCTCCGGACCTTCTGCGTCAGGCTTCGTTATACTTCTCTGTGAAGGCAACAGAGTATTGTACTTGGCGTCTTATGAGTTTTTTCTCTTGGCTTAGCATCTGCCTTATTAATGTGTGCAGTTAGCACAGTTAAGTTGCAGAGCAAGCTCTCTCCAAGCGCTATTCTTCCCTGTGACGTTTAACAGGGCACAATACTTAGCAAACTTGGAGCTCCACCTCTCTATGAAGTTAACAAAGCTAGGTATTCTGCAGCCTATTCATACTGTGTTGAGTTAACACAGTGTGTTTAAGGTAAAGCCAGCTGTTTTTTCCGTCATTGTTCACTAGTAGCAGTTATATATCTCTGCATGGGCGACCCCGGGTTGCCATTGCACTTTAATTTATATTTTATTTAGCGCAATCCGCCAAACCTAACAAAATCTTTATGTCCTTAAACCATTTAGTCATGCTGTACAAAATAGTTTATATATATATATATATATATATATATATATATATATATATATATATATATTTCCCATATGTCTACTTTACATCTGCATCATTTGACAAACGTCATTTTATTTTGCTGCAATGTTAGCAAGGTTAAACTTTTAGCAGCAATTTCATATTTTTTCAAGAAATTTCCAAAACCTCTTTCTTTAGTGACCTATTCAGATTTAAGTGGACTTGGAAGGACCTATATATTGGAAACTCCAAAAAGTTATACCATTTTAAAAACTACATCCCTCAAATACTTCAAAACTGCTGTCAATAAATTTTTAACCCTTCAGGTACTACACGGGAATTAATGCAAAGTGGAATGCAAAAAATATAAATTTAAATTTCACCTCTAAAATGTTGCATAAGCTCCAATTTTTTCACTTTTACAAGGAATAACGCAATAAAATGAATCCTAAAATGTGTTACCCAGTTTCTTCTAAGGGTGCTGATACCCTATATGTGGTCAGAAACCTTTGTTTGGACAAGTGACAGAGTTTGAAAGGGGAGGAGCACCATTTGAATTTTGGAACATAAGGTTGGCTGAAAAAAATGTGGGCACCATGTTGCATTTACAGGGTTCCTAAGGTGCCTAAACAGCAAAAAATCCCCCAAAAGTTGTCCCATTTTTGAAACTACACTCTTCAAGTATTTATAGTGAGCAATTTGAACCCACAAGGTACTACACAGAATTTAGTAACATTATATTGTCATTTTGAAGCTTTTGATTTTTTTCACAAAAAATTGCTTTAGCCCCAAATTTTTCACTTTTGCAAGAGGTAACACCAAAAAGTGCATCACTTTCTTATGAGCACAGAGATACTCCACATGCAGTTAAAAAATTATGTTTGGACAAACAGCAGGGCTATGAATGGAAGGAGTCTTATTTGAATTTTGGAACTCAAATTTGACTGAAATAAAATGTGTGCACCATGTCACATTTCATTTGCATGGCCCCTAAAGTGCCTAAACAGCAGAAGCTCCCCACATGTGGCCCCATTTTGGAAACTAAACCCCTCACTGATTTAATATAGGGGTATAGTGAACATTTTCAATCCACAGATACTACACAGAATTTGAGAACATTAGGTCGTCATACTGAAAATTTTAATTTTTTTCACATATTGTCTCTTCAGAGAAGAAGATGACTAGAACTCTAGTGCCACCTGTTGGAAGTAGCAATCCTAATAGTCAATGCTGACCCTTTAACGAGCCTTGTCACATGACTTAGAATAATAGCCAAACCAGAATCTCAATTTGCAGACACTGTGTTTTTCAGGGTACTACCCCTCATCAGTGCAAAGTGGAGATCTGGTTTGGCAGATTGAGAGACAATCCTCCTTGTGACAAGGCTCGTTAAAGGGTCAACATTGACTGTTAGGATTGCTACTTCCAATAGGTGGCACTAGAGTTCTAGTCCTCTTCCTCTCTGAAGAGACAATTTGCATATTTCTCAGAGGAGCATTGCGGCTTTAAGTCTCCTCACCTTGACATGTTTAACATGTCACTCTGCGCAAGGAGAAGCGATACTTCTTGGATACCGGTCAGACGCCTCTCAATCAGCCAAACCAGATCTCTACTTTGCACTGATGAGGGGCAGTACCCCGAAACACAGTGTCTGCAAATTGAGATTCTGGTTTGGCTATTATCCTAAGTCATGTGACAAGTCTCGTTAAAGGGTCAGCATTGACTGTTAGGATTGCTACTTCCAACAGGTAGCTTTAGAGTTCCAGTCCTCTTCCTCTCTGAAGAGACAATTTGCATATTTCCCAGAGGAGCATTGCAGCTTTAAGTCTCCTCACCTTGACATGCTTAACATGTCACTCTCCACAAGGAGAAACGATACTTATTGGATCCCATTTTTTTCACGAAATTGTTGATTTAGCCCCAAATTTGCAATTTTCACATTGGATAATAGGAGAAAATGGACTATATAATTTGTTACGTAATTTCTCATGAATTCAATAGAACCTCATCTGTGGTCAAAAACTTTTGTTTGGGTGCATAGTAGGGTTTGGAAAGGAAAGAGTGCTATTTGTCTTGAGTAAATTGTTTTGACGCTAGTCATTACTCACGAACAGACCGTGAGTAAGAGAAGTCAGATGTTCCTGGGTCAGTACATATATAACCAAGGGGAAAGACAAAGGCTTAAGTCAGGTCACAGTCCAGGGTCAAAATACCAGATGATAGCAGATAAAAGCAATAAGGACAAGTCAAAGGGATAGTTAGCACGTGGTCCAAAGGGTGGAGCAGCAAAAGATCAAAACTCAGCACAACAGAATCAGGCAAACACTCACCAGGAAGGTCAAACTACATCTGGCAAGGATCATAGGCAAACAGCTCAGTTAAGCAGTTAGGCATTTTCCAGAACAGAGAACACCTGGAGAAAGTCCGACACCTCTCACTCACAGATTGGATAGCCGACAACTCAACATGACCCAGATTCCATAGGGTAGCAAAACAGTCACTCACTGAGAGGAAGAATCATGAACATTGTTAATGCCATATCGCATTTAGAGAGCCCCTGACATGTGAAGACAGCAGAAATGCCCCATTTTGGAAATTCGACCTCTCAAGGAATTCACATAAGGATCTAATGAGCTTTGTAAACCTACAGGTGATTCATAAAACTTTATAATATTTAAAGTTTTCACCCTGATTATACAAAGCGGGCATTGCCCCGCAGTCAATTTATGAGAATCAATAGGGTTAATAACACTGAGGAGGGATTTTTACGTCAGTCCGAGGAAATGTCACAACGTTTTAAAGAGAGAGGTTACCCGAACAAATTGATAACATCAGAGAAAGAAAGAGTAATAAGAGAGAGAAGGTTAGGTGTAGATCAAGAATTGGTACCACGAAAGCCGAAAAAAGAAAAGAGATTTACTTTTTGTTTTCCATATAATAACATGGATCAGCAGATTAGGTTGGCTATCAAGAGAAATTGGCACATTTTGGGCCAGGATAAGGAATTGGCAGCGGTTGCAGCCCGAGTTCCATTGATAGCCAACAGAAGGAGTGTCAGACTGCGGGATAAATTAGTGAGAAATCGAATTATCAAGCCCAATCAGAATTGGTTGAGCACTGCGGCGCCTAAAGGCAACTATAGGTGTGGACATTGCCCCATGTGTAAACAACACATAACGGAACGATCTCTGCACATTGGAGCATTAAAACATGTTGTAAATGACTTCATAACATGTAGGACAGACCATGTTGTGTATATAGTTTTCTGTCCGTGCAGATACTATTACATATGTAAAACTATCAGACCTATGTTTGTACGTTTTCGTGAACATTGCCGGTCGATAACCACGGGCAAGGGGGTACCACGATTAATTACTCACGTAAAAGACAAACATGGTGGTTGTGCTGATTGCTTAAGTTTTGCGGGAATTGAGAAAATTAGCTTACCTATTAAAGGGGGTGATCTAGATAATCTGCTGCTTAGAGCTGAGGCCAAATGGATTATGCGCAGTAATGCGACAGGACCTTTGGGCTTCAATGACAGAGTGTATCTGTCAATATTTCTCTGAGCAGGTTGGGGGCACTATCCTGGACTATAATTGTAGTTTAAATGATCATAATGAAAAGTACCACTATAGACATGGATTAGTATAGCAGAGGGCTATTCAATAAGTCCGTACTAATAGTTTCAAATATGTGTAGGTTCAACGCTTAGTAAATTTGAAAATTTAAGTATTTGCCGTATATTAGGAGCCAATGTTCTAGCTTGGTATTGATGTAACCAGTATTTGATTGTTTTTAATTGTGCTTTTATATGTAGAGTGTTTTAGGTTCGGTGGGAGGGCCTGCAGGTGGAGGGAGGTGTCGTGGTCGGCACTATATTTCCGCTGTTCGGCTCTCACATTGAGTGACCCGTAGAAGCGCGAGCATAGCGCGAAACGGCCGCCGTCCCCGTTCTCCCCTGCTCACATGAGCTTCAGCTCCGGCAATCCCGACCATGAATTTTATTGTAACAAGCTGCTAATAAAGACTGAACTCTGAAGACTGGTGAGTGCCCTCTATTCTTTTTGCTATTGGATTTATAATATTTAATGTGAGAAGAAAAAAATACATTTTTTCAACTAAAATAATGTATCAGCACCAAATTTATAATTTACACGAGGGGTAATAGAACAAAATGGACCTTATAAATTGTTATGCAATTTCTCCCAAATGTGGCAGTACCCCATATATAATTGTATACTACTGTTTGAGCACACGGCAGGGATAGGATGGGAAGGAGTGCTACTTGGCTTTTAGAACACAGATTTTGTTTGAATAGACTGTGGGTGCCACTAACCAAACCCCTGAAATACCAGATCAGAAGAAATCAACCTGAAGTGACCATATATTGGATGGATTTCATCTGGGGAAGAAGTAAGTATTGTGAACCCATAGGTACCTCACACAATTTTATAACATTGAGACAAGGAAATATATAACATTTTAGTGGTGAAAACATATTTTTTTATAAACTGCAAATGTGTCAGTTACACAAGAGTTAATAGATGAAACTGGACCTCACAATTTACTGAGCAATTTTCCCTGAATGCGGTTATGCCACATATGGCATCAGATCATACTCTTTGGCCACACATCAGGGTTTCGAAGTGGTGACGGTTTGTAGGCATACCAGAGACACTGACATACATAGATCCATTGTAATCTATGGGGCTGCGCACATGTACGTGTGTTCACATGTCCGTTTTTTTCTGGCAGCATGGTCCCCAAAACAAATGGCGCACATGCAAACGGATTACTTTATTTGTGCCATTCCTGTGCTGTCCATGTGCATTTTTTTAAACTTTGCTTTTTATTTTAGGCAGATGTCATGAATTTGATACGAAAATTCAATATTTAAAGTCTATTTCGCCTTTTCATTGCTGATGTGAAGTAGTAGTTTGTGGAAGCACATGTGTAGGTATTTTCCTGTTTTGGTGTTATATCATGGCACCCCGTGTTGATGCAGAGAGCCTAATATCTCTTGTGGAACAACACCCAAAACTTTGGGACACCTGTGCGGAGGGATACTTTGACTATCTGACAATAACGCGCAAGTGGCTTGCAGTAGCAGAAGCATTGTTTTCACAAAGTGGTTGGTCTACTTACTCCTCATCCAAGCAAACAAAGTTTGGTGCAACCATGGATGTTCTTACTTCACTCATTTTTTACCCCTTTACTACTAAAGGTGGTTTGCACATAAATGACCAGGCCAATTTTTACCATTCTGACCACTGTCACTTTATGAGTTAATAACATTGGAACGATTTAATGCATCCCACTGACTCTGAGATTGTTTTTTTATGACATATTGTACTTCATGATAGTGGAAAAATTTACTTGATATGACTTGTCTTTATTTGTGTAAAAAATGGAAATTTGGCGGAACTTTTTTAAATTTTCAGTTTTAAATCTTATGCCCTTAAATGAGAGAAATTTGTTACACAAAATAAGTTAATAGATAATATTTCCTACATGTTTACTTTACATCAGCACAATTTTTGAATCAATTTTTTTGTTAGAAAGTTATAAGGGTTTAAAGTTGATCAGCAATTTCTCATTTTTCCAACCAAATTTACAAAATCATTTTCTTAGGGACCACATGTCATTTGAAGTGACTGTGAGAAGTCTATGACAGAAGATACCCCAAATTGACACCATTCTGGAAACTAAGGTTCTCAAAACCACATTCAAGAAGATTATTAGCCCTTCAGGTGCTTTACAGGAATTAATGGAATGTGAAAGGAAAAAAATTAACATTTACCCCTGATGTACCTAAACAGTAGAAACCCCCCAAAAGTGACCCCATTTTGGAAACTAGACCCCTCAAGGAACTTATCTAGATGTGTGGTGAGCACTTTGAACCCCCAAGTGCTTCATAGAAGTTTATAATGCAGAGCCATGAAAACAAATAAAAATCACATTTTTCCACAAAAATGAACATTTAGCCCCAATTTTTCTTTATTTTCACAAGGGTAAAAGGAAAAATTGGACCCCAAAAGCTGTTGTGCAATTTCTTCTGAGTACCTGATATCCCATATGTGGGAGAAAACTGAGTGATGTTTTGTGTCAGAAAACTACTGTTTGGCTGCACGTCGGGGCTTGGAAGAGAAGGAGTGATGTTTTTGAGTGCAGACTTTGATAAAATTGTATGTGGTCATCATGTCACGTTTGCAGAGCCCATGATGTGCCAAAGCAAAAAAATAATACTTAAACCTTGACGAAGGAAATTGCCATGTGTGATTGCTCTGGGGAACAGTTGCCCACCTTCTCCCTCTAGCCATCTCACTGTCTCTGATGGCCCTATAAAAATTATTAGCCATAGGAAGGATGACACCACAGCTAAAGAGGCCCAGCTAGTTTATCCATCTCTACTGATCACCCTTTCAGTTTTTTGAGAATTAAGAGGAGGACATCATATCTGAAAATAGAGTCCCATAGCTGCACCCCAACAGTTTTAGCAGCATTCTTAGAAGAGTCAATACCCTGAGACCACAGAGGTGGGTGTACCCCTTCACTTTCTCACTGAAGATGCTTTAGTTCTACAGGCATTACTTCGGAGTGGTTCTTGTGGTGGAATGCAGGGCTAAACAGCTGTCGTCATCTTATTAGATATATAAGAATGAATTACAAATGGAGTGAATGCTTAGCCTAAGGCCGGAGTCACACTAGGTAGTTTTACGGATGTATGAGAGGCGCAAAAACAATGCATTGTACACGGACCAATGATTCTCTATGGGGCAGCTCCTATTTGCCGTATATTTCGCAGCCGTATTTTACGGCCTGATAAAATCGCAGCAAGCTGCGTTTGTCAGCGTATTGTGCCAAAAATCTGCCAATAAAAGTCAATGGGGGTGAGAAAAATACGAATTACACACCCTGACCATCAGTGCCTTCAGTGTGAATGTACAATTTTCATAGTCATGAAAATACAGAAAAATCTTTAAATGAGAAGGTGTGTCCAAACTTTTGGTCTGTACTGTATATCATTGAGACACACACACACACACATATATATATATATATATATATATATATATATATATATATATATATACATATATAGATAGATATATTTAATATAGATCTAGATAGCTTAAAAGTCGGTAATTCAATTGCCAAATTTTGCTATCTCCTTATCAAACCCGACAGGATATGAGACATGGTTTACATACAGTAAACCATTTAATATCTCTTATATTTTTACATATTCCTGACTAATAATGTTAGAAGTGTCTATGTGCAAAATTTGGGGGCTCTAGGTGTTAAAATAAAGGGTTAAATCACGGAAAAAACTGGCATGGGCTCCCGCGCAATTTTCTCTGCCAGAGTGGGAAAGCCAGTGACTGAGGGCAGATATTAATAGCCTAGAGAGGGACCGTGATTATTGCCCCCCTTAGCCTCTCTTTTCCCACTCCCGAGTAGTGGTGGGATATGGGGTAATAAAGGGTTAATGTCACCTTGGTAATGTAAGGTGACATTAAGCCTGGTTAATAATGGAGAGATGTCAATAAGACACCTATCCATTATTAATCCAATAGTAGTAAATGGTTAATTATACACACACATTAAGAATAAAGTATTTTAATGAAATAAAAACACACATAGGGTTTTAAAATCTTTATTGTATGCTTAATCCACCTGAAGACCCTCGTTCTGTAAAAAAAACATAAAAAGCAACAATATCCCATACCTTTCCAGCGACCAGTCATGTCCCACGCTGTAAATCCATTTGAAGGTGTTAAATAAATTTACAACCAGGAGCCTGCTAATGCAGCTGTTGCTCCTGGTTGTAAAAACTGGGCAATGAATGGAATGCAGGGGAACGTAGCATTGTAGACTTGTGGTGCTGTGCCCCCTGCTGACACAACCTCATATGAACTCTAGAGTGGGAATTTTTCTGAATATTTTAAGGTATCTAGCACTGTATGAAATATAAATATATATCCACTATATAATTGTCTAAGGGTCACTTCCGTCTTTCTGTCTGTCTGTCACGGAAATCCCAAGTCGCTGATTGGTCGCGGCAAAGCAGCCACGACAGGCACAGCGACGGGCACAGTCCGGCGGCAAAATGGCTGCTCCTTACTTCTTGCAGTCAGTGCCCACTCCATACTCCCCTCCAGTCAGCGCTCACACAGGGTTATTGGCAGTGTTAGCAGATCGCATTATGCCACGGTGTAACGCAGTCCATTAACGCTGCTATTAACCCTGTGTGACCAACTTTTTACTATTGATGCTGTCTATAGTAAAAAGATCTAATGTTAAAAATAATAAAAAAATAGTTATATACTCACCGTTCGTCGGCCCCCCGGATCAGGAACAGGCCTTCCCCGCTCCGGTGACCGTTCCAAGCATTGCGATCTCGCAAGATGATGATGTAGCGGTCTTGCAAGACCACTACATCATCATCTCGTGAGACCGCAATGCACTCTTGGGTCCGGAGCGCGCGAGGAGCATTGGTAAAAGCTTCGCCTGGGTCGGGGGCCAATGGAGGGTGAGTATAAAACTATTTTTTTATTTTAATTATTTTTTTAACAGGTATATGATGCCCATATTGCTATATACTACGTGGGCTGTGCTATATACTATTTGGGCTGTGCAATATACTATGTGGGCTTTGCAATATACTACATGGGCTGTACAATATACTACGTGGTTGTGCAATATACTACGTGGGCTGTGCAATATACTACATGGCTGTGCAATATACTATGTGGCTGTGCAATATACTACGTGGCTGCACAATATACTGCGTTGCTGCGCTATATACTATGTGGCTGTGCTATATCCTACGTGGCTGTGCAACAAACAACATGGGCTTTGCAATATACTACATGGGCTGTGCAATATACTACGTGGGCTGTGCAATATACTACGTAGGCTGTGCAATATACTACGTGGGCTGTGCAATATACTATGTGGGCTGGGCAATATACTACGTGGGCTGAGCAATATACTATGTGGGCTGTGCAATATACTACATGGGCTGGGCAATATACTACTTAGCTGTGCAATATACTACGTGGGTGTGCAATATACTATGTGGGCTGTGCAATATACTACGTGGGCTGTGCAATATCCTATGTGACTGTGCAATATACTACGTGGTTGGGCAACATACTACGTGGGTTGGACAATATACTACGTTGGCTAGGTAATATACTAAGTGGCTGTGCAATATACTGCGTGGCTGTGCAATATACTACGTCACTGTGCATTATACTACGTGGCTGTGCAATATACTACACGGGCTGGGCAATATACTACGTGGCTGTGCAATATACTATGTGGCTGTGCAATATACTACGTGGCTGTGCTATGTACTACATGGCTGTGCTATATAGTACGTGGGCTGTTATATACTACGTTGCTGTGCTATTTACTATGTGGGCTGTTATATACTATGTGGCTGTGTTATATACTATGTGGCTGAGCTATATACTACGTGGCTGTGCTATATACTACATGGCCGGCCGCAAACAATCAGCGACAAGCGCAGTCCGGCCACGAATTGGCGCGGGATTTGAACCACGCTTTGCTAATTGGTCATGCCCGGCCAGCCGAATCCTGTGTATTCAATGTATTATTCTAAAATTTTCATAAATAAACTACATATATATTCTAGAATACCCGATGCATTAGAATCGGGCTACCATCTAGTGTATATTTGTCTCACTGACATATAAATATATATATATATATATATATATATATATATATATATATATATATATATATATATATATAGACTGTACATATGTTTTCACGAACATTTGAGCCCATGGATCCATTCTATGTCCATTTTTCACGCCGTACGTATGCCATACGGATGACACACAGATAATTTTTAGAGCATAAATCGCATCCTCGCATTGAATACGGATCACTGTTCAGGAACTTTTCTGCGTATTACGCCTGTAAAAAACGGACCGTATTTCCCTACACTAAGTGTGACGCCGGCCTAAGGGGTAGAGGAGGAGGGTTATTTTTTAATTTTTTTATTTTGCCTAATATATACCAGTCATTATATGGGAAAGAATGTTTCTTACATTTTTTTCCTGTAAAATTCATTTTATGTTCGTTTTTTTATGTTTTATTGTTAGTTCGTAAAAGTGGTGCAATACTCTGACAACATTGTTCTCGGAAGTCATCTGTGAGTCAGAAATATATCCAGGCATCTTCCCCATGCTGTTCTTCTTCCCTTTCAGAATTTGCCACCTATTTCAGCAATTTGACTGCCCCCCAGACCACCTGGGAGGGTCTGCCCAAAAAATGCTCGAGACACGTACTCAAACAGTACGATGTGCTCAATACGAGTAACAAGAACCTGAGCATTTTAGCAGCTTTAGTAGCTACAGCTCTTTTTAATATATAGCTGCCTCTTATTAAAGGGACCAAACATACTTGCGGAAAACCACACAACAAATGAACTGACAAGAGGTCCAAAGACCATTTCAAAACCAAAGGGACAATGGATGAGTCTTGAGAAAACCGCTAAGTTTATAGTTCCTGAGTCTCACATTATATAGCACATCTGAATGAGAGTAACT
The DNA here is from genome assembly GCF_051348905.1 of Ranitomeya variabilis. NCBI lineage: Eukaryota > Metazoa > Chordata > Amphibia > Anura > Dendrobatidae > Ranitomeya > Ranitomeya variabilis. Next base: position 725,705,537 of record NC_135233.1, read on the forward strand.
GGATTTACCCTTATACTATGGGTCTTTATTGTCCTTATTGCCAGTAGGTATAACTGGCAGCTACCCTAGGTAGAATTCATAATACTGGGCTCAACCTACCTGGATATATTTGCACATTAGCTCCTTAGTAGTAGGAGGACCGAATAGGTTACATGCAAGCATCATTTGTTACTCTAGAGTATTATATGGGCGTGATAAGTGCTGATGCTGGATTAATCTATTAAGCTAAACTATACATATGAGCATTGTCAAGTGTGAGCATTGAGATCCTGTGTGTATTCCTTTGCCTAACTTGCTTGTACTCAAAAACTATAGATCTCCAACCCCTTATTTTAGGAATGGATCTATATTAAACGTGATGTCATGCCTCCAAATTGCTGGAGCAACACATCCATCTTGAACTGTCCTCTCACCTCTCCTCCTGCTCCCTCTTTGATCGATTACAATCTGGCTTCCGTTCCCATCGCTCAACTGAAACTGCCCTAACTAAAGTCACCAATGACCTACTAACTGCCAGGAACAAATGACACTATTCTCTCCTCCTTCTCCTGGACCTGTCTTCTGCCTTTGACACTGTGGACCACTCCCTTGTGCTACAAATCCTCTCATCTCTTGGCATCACAGACTTGGCCCTTTCCTGGATCTCATCATATCTGACAGATCGGACATTCAGTTTCTCCCTCCGCCACACCACCTCCTCACCTCGCCCCTTGTCAGTCGGTGTTCCTCAAGGCTCTGTTCTAGGACCCCTACTCTTCTCCATCTACACCTTCGGTCTGGGACAGCTCATAGAATCCCACGGTATGCAGTACCATCTCTATGCTGATGACACGCAGATCTACCTATCCGGACCTGACCTCACCTCCTTACTTACCAAAATCCCGCACTGTCTGTCTGCTATTTCAGCCTTCTTTTCTGCTCGCTTTCTACAACTGAACATGGACAAAACAGAATTCATCATCTTTCCCCCATCTCACTCTACCCCTCCACCAGACCTATCCATCAATGTCAATGGCTGCTCACTTTCCCCAGTCCCACACGCCCGGTGCCTCGGGGTGATCCTCGACTCTGCCCTCTCTTTCAAGCCACATATCCAAGCCCTTGCCTCCTCCTGCCGCCTCAAACTCAAAAACATTTCCCGGATCCGCGCATTCCTTGACCGTGACACCACAAAAACACTAGTGCATGCCCTTATCATCTCCCGCCTCGACTACTGCAACCTCCTACTCTCTGGACTCCCCACTAGCACTCTGGCACCACTCCAATCCATCCTACACTCTGCTGCTCGACTAATCTACCTGTCTCCCCGCTATTCCCCAGCCTCTCCCCTATGCCAAGCCCTTCACTGCCTTCCTATCGCCCAGAGACTCCAATTCAAAACCCTCACAATGACCTACAAAGCCATCCACAACCTATCTCCTCCATACATCTGTGACATGATCTCCCGGTACCTACCAACACGCAACCTCCGATCCTCTCAAGATCTCCTTCTCTACTCCCCTCTCATCTCTTCTTCCCACAACCGCATCCAAGACTTCTCCCATGCTTCCCCCATACTCTGGAACTCTCTACCCCAGCTCATCAGACTCTCGCCTTCCATAGAAACTTTCAAAAAGAACCTGAAGACTCACCCCTTCCGACAAGCCTACAGCCTGCAGTGATCCTGAACCTACTGAACCGCCGCACAACCAGCTCTGCCCTCTCCTAGTGTATCATCACCCATTCCCTGCAGACTGTGAGCCCTTGCGGGCAGGGTCCTCCCTCCTTATGTACCCGTGTGCCTTGTTTGTGCTCATGTTTAATGTATTTGTCTATATTTGCCCCGTATTTCACATGTAAAGCGCCATGGAATAAATGGCGCTATAAAAATGAATAATAATAATAATAAATAATAATGTCATGGCATTCATATTTTTGTGTACTATATTAACTAATGAGAATGTATATCTTTTGATGCACAGCTAGCACTTTATTATTAATGACAACTGTACAGCTGCTATCCCTTGTGATTGAGGAAAATATCCAGTGATAATGGGAGAAAGATGCATGACATATACCTACTATCTAATATTGAAAGATTTAGTCTGATTACTGCTACATGAAATATGTCAACTATCTATCACTAGTAAGGTGTGACTATCATTAGGGCTCACAGAAGTACTTGATCCAAATTCCATGGGTCTCAGTGAATCTGCATTTTTATTACTTTTATACATATTGGTTAGGGATTTTAGCAGAAACTGAAGGGACAGCCATCATTGAGCGGGGGTGCCACATTGCAAATTTAGGGTGCCAACCTTTGGTGACAGATTTTAGGGCCTACCAGGGGCAGATAGTATTAACCCAGTGTAATACATATTGATATACTGCTTCCCTGATTCCCTCTTACTACCCAATTATTGTGTTTGAACTCTTGTTCTTTTAAGGAATTGTTAATAAAACATATTTTTTAGGTGTTTCTCTGATTTTTGGTTTTGAATTAATCAAAAATACTTGCACAGTTATTGCAAAAGGTCTTTAAAGGGCTGCATGGTTAGTCCCTAATTTATCCATCATAAATTAAGCAAGCAAAATGTCTGGAACTGATTCCAGGTGTGTCAACTGTATTTAGAACCTGTTGCTGTGAACCTACAACATGCGGTCAAATGAACTTTTAATGTAAGAGAAGCGGACCATAATTAAGCTGAAAAAAACCAGGAATCCAACAGATAAACAGCATAAATGTTATTAGTTGCCAAATCAATATTAAAGTACTTTCTGCAAAAAAAAGAGCACACAGGTGAGCTTGGGAACTCAAAGAGGCCTGGATGTCCATGGAAGACAACAGTGCTGAATGATCCCAAAATCCTTTCCATAGTGAAGATAACCCCTTCACAACATCCACCCAATTGAAGAACACTCTCCAGGAAGTAGACTGTTCATTATCATTATCTGATTGTCTCTACCCTCAGTTCCTGATAGGCTCCACGCTTTAATCTTCTTATTGAAAACCCTACTTACCCCCTTTCTGACCTCGGACGGGATAGTACGTCTGAGGTCAGAACCCCCGCTTTGATGCAGGGCTCCGCGGTGAGCCAGCATCAAAGCCAGGACATGTCAGCTGTTTTGAACAGCTGACATGTGCCCGCAATAGCGGTGTGTGAAATTGCGATTCATCCGCCGCTATTTTCTAGTTAAATACCGCTGTCAAATGCTGACAGCGGCATTTAACCAGCGCTTCCGGCCGGGCGGCCGGAAATGAGCGCATCGCCGACCCCCATCACATGATTGGAGGTCGGCGATGCTTCAGAATAGTAACCATAGAGGTCCTTGAGACCTCTATGGTTACTGATCCCCGGCAGCTGTGAGCGCCACCCTGTGGCCGGCGCTCACAGCACACCTGCAATTCTGCTACATAGCAGCGAACATCAGATCACTGCTATGTAGCAGAGGCGATCGTGTTGTGCCTGCTTCTAGCTTCCCATGGAGGCTATTGAGGCATGGCAAAAGTTAAAAAAAAGTAAAAAAAAATGTGAAAAAAATAAAAAAAATAGCAGTTTAAATCACCCCCCTTTCACCCCATTCAAAATAAATCAATAAAAAATAATCAAACCTACACGTATTTGGTATCACCGCGTTCAGAATCGCCCAATCTATCAATAAAAAAAGCATTAACCTGATCGCTAAACGGCGTAATGAGAAAAAAATTCGAAACGCCAGAATTACATTTTTTTGGTCACCGTGACATTGCATTAAAATGCAATAACGGGCGATCAAAAGAACATATCTGCACCAAAATGGTCCCGTTAAAAACGCTGGCTTGGCACGCAAAAAATAAGCCCTCAACCGACCCCAGATCATGAAAAAATGGAGACGCTACATGTATCGGAAAATGGCGCTTTTTTTTTTTTTAACCCCTTCACCCCAAAGCCTGTTTTCACCTAAGTGACACGGCCAATTTTTACAATTCTGACCACTGTCACTTTATGAGGTCATAACTCTGAAACGCTTCAACGGATCCTGGTGATTCTGAGATTGTTTTCTCGTGACATATTGTACTTTATGATAGTGGTAAAACTTCTTCGATATGACTTGCATTTATTTGTGAAAAAAACAGAAATTTGTCGAAAATTATGAAAATTTAGCAATTTTCAAATTTTTCGTTTTTATGCCCTTAAATTAGAGAGTTATATCACATAATATAGTTAATAAACAACATTTCCCACATGTCTGCTTTACATCAGCACAATTTTGGAAACATAATTTTTTTTTGTTAGGGAGTTATAAGGGTTAAAAGTTGACCAGCGATTTCTCATTTTTGCAACAAAATTTGCAAAACCATTTTTTTTACGGACCACCTCACACTTGAAGTGACTTTGAGGGGTCTATATGACAGAAAATGTCCAAAAGTGACACCATTCTAAAAACTGCACCCCTCAAGGTACTCTAAACCACATTCAAAAAGTTTATTAACCCTTCAGGTGCTTCACAGGAATTTTTGGAATGTTTAAAAAAAATTGAACATTTAAATTTTTTTTCACAAAATTTTTACTTCAGATCCAATTTGTTTTATTTTACCAAGGGTAACAGGAGAAATTGGACCAAAAAAGTTGTTGTACAATTTGTCCTGAGTACGCCGATACCCCACATGTTGGGGTAAACCATTGATTGGGCACATGGCAGAGCTCGGAAGGGAAGGAGCGCCATTTGACTTTTCAATGCAAAATTGGCTGGAATTGAGATCGGAACCCATGTCGTGTTTGGAGAGCCCCTGACGTGCCTAAACAGTGGAAACCCCCAGAAGTGACACCATTTTGGAAAGTAGACCCTCTAAGGAACTAATCTAGATGTGTGGTGAGCACTTTGAACCTCCAAGTGCTTCACAGAAGTTTATAATGTGGAGCCGTAAAAAAAATTAATATTAATTTTCACAAAAAATGATCTTTTTGCCCCAAATTTTTTATTTTCCCAAGGGTAGCAGGATAAATTGGACCCCAAAAGTTGTTGTGCAATTTGTCCTGAGTACGCTGATACTTCATATATGGGGATAAACCACTGTTTGGGCGCATGGCAGAGCTCGGAAGGGAAGGAGCGCCATTTGACTTTTCAATGCAAAATTGGCTGGAATTGAGATCGGAACCCATGTCGTGTTTGGAGAGCCCCTGACGTGCCTAAACAGTGGAAACCCCCAGAAGTGACACCATTTTGGAAAGTAGACCCTCTAAGGAACTAATCTAGATGTGTGGTGAGCACTTTGAACCTCCAAGTGCTTCACAGAAGTTTATAATGTAGAGCCGTAAAAAAAAATTAATATTAATTTTCACAAAAAATGATATTTTTGCCCCAAATTTTTTATTTTCCCAAGGGTAGCAGGATAAATTGGACCCCAAAAGTTGTTGTGCAATTTGTCCTGAGTACGCTGATACTTCATATATGGGGATAAACCACTGTTTGGGCGCATGGCAGAGCTCGGAAGGGAAGGAGCGCCATTTGACTTTTCAATGCAAAATTGGCTGGAATTGAGATCGGAACCCATGTCGTGTTTGGAGAGCCCCTGACGTGCCTAAACAGTGGAAACCCCCAGAAGTGACACCATTTTGGAAAGTAGACCCTCTAAGGAACTAATCTAGATGTGTGGTGAGCACTTTGAACCTCCAAGTGCTTCACAGAAGTTTACAATGTAGAGCCGTAAAAAAAAATTAATATTAATTTTCACAAAAAATGATATTTTTGCCCCAAATTTTTTATTTTCCCAAGGGTAGCAGGATAAATTGGACCCCAAAAGTTGTTGTGCAATTTGTCCTGAGTACGCTGATACTTCATATATGGGGATAAACCACTGTTTGGGCGCATGGCAGAGCTCGGAAGGGAAGGAGCGCCATTTGACTTTTCAATGCAAAATTGGCTGGAATTGAGATCGGAACCCATGTCGTGTTTGGAGAGCCCCTGACGTGCCTAAACAGTGGAAACCCCCAGAAGTGACACCATTTTGGAAAGTAGACCCTCTAAGGAACTAATCTAGATGTGTGGTGAGCACTTTGAACCTCCAAGTGCTTCACAGAAGTTTATAATGTAGAGCCGTAAAAAAAAATTAATATTAATTTTCACAAAAAATGATATTTTTGCCCCAAATTTTTTATTTTCCCAAGGGTAGCAGGATAAATTGGACCACAAAAGTTATTGTCCAATTTGTCCTGAGTACGCTGATACCCCATACATTGGGGGGAACCACTGTTTGGGCGCACGGCAGAGCTCGGAAGGGAAGGAGCGCCATTTGAAATGCAGACTTAGATGGATTGGTCTGCAGGTGTCATGTTGCATTTGCAGAGCCCCTGATGTACATAAACAGTAGAAACCCCCCACAAGTGACCCCATATTGGAAACTAGACCCCCCACGGAACTTATCTAGATGTGTTGTGAGAACTTTGAACCAACAAGTGTTTCACTACAGTTTAACACGCAGAGCCGTGAAAATAAAAAATATTTTTTTTTCCACAAAAATTATATTTTAGCCCCCACATTTTTATTTTCCCAAGGGTAACAGGAGAAATTGGACAACAAAAGTTGTTGTGCAATTTGTCCTGAGTACGCTGATACCCCATATATGGGGGGGAACCACTGTTTGGGCGCATGGCAGAGCTCGGAAGGGAAGGAGCGCCGTTTGAAATGCAGACTTAGATGGATTGGTCTGCAGGTGTCATGTTGCATTTGCAGAGCCCCTGATGTACATAAACAGTAGAAACCCTCCACAAGTGACCCCATATTGGAAACTAGACCCCCCACGGAACTTATCTAGATGTGTTGTGAGAACTTTGAACCAACAAGTGTTTCACTACAGTTTATCACGCAGAGCCATGAAAATAAATTTTTTTTTTTTTTCCACGAAAATTATATTTTAGCCCCCACATTTTTATTTTCCCAAGGGTAACAGGAGAAATTGGACAACAAAAGTTGTTGTCCAATTTGTCCTGAGTACGCTGATACTTCATATATGGGGATAAACCACTGTTTGGGCGCACGGCAGAGCTCGGAAGGGAAGGAGCGCCGTTTGAAATGCAGACTTAGATGGATTGGTCTGCAGGTGTCATGTTGCATTTGCAGAGCCCCTGATGTACCTAAACAGTAGAAACCCCCCACAAGTGACCCCATATTGGAAACTAGACCCCCCACGGAACTTATCTAGATGTGTTGTGAGAACTTTGAACCCCCAAGTGCTTCACTACAGTTTATAACGCAGAGCCGCGAAAATAAAAAATATATTTTTTTCCACGAAAATTATATTTTAGCCCCCATGTTTTTATTTTCCCAAGGATAAGGCTGGTTTCACACTTGAGTTTTTTTTAAAAAACGCATGTGTGAAAAAACGCATGTAATCGCGGTAAAACGCATGCGTTTTTTTAGACGCATGCGTTTTTATAGAAAAACACAAGAAAACAAGAAAAAACCAAAAAACCCTAACCCTACCCCTAACCCTACCCCTACCCCTAACCTGAAATACGTGGCACTGAAATACGTGGCACTGAAATACGTTTATATACGTATATACCTATATAAGTGCCACGATATTTCAGTGGCCACGTATATAAGTGCCACGTATATAAGTGCCACGTATATAAGTGCCACGTATTTCATGTACATGCCACGATATTTAAGTGCCACGTATTTAAGTGCCACGTATTTAAGTGCCACGTATTTAAGTGCCACGTATTTAAGTGCCACGTATTTAAGTGCCACGTATTTAAGTGCCACGTATTTAAGTGCCACGTATTTCACGTAAATGCCACGATATTTCAGTGCCACGTATTTCACTGAAATACCGTGGCACTTAAATACGTGGCACTGAAATATCGTGGCACTGAAATATCGTGGCACTGAAATATCGTGGCACTGAAATACGTGGCACTGAAATACGTGGCACTGAAATACGTGGCACTGAAATACGTGGCACTATGACTGTCAGAAAATGTTCATTAAACGGTTAGGGATGAGTTTAGGGGTAGGGTTAGGGTTAGGGTTTGGATCCCTTTATCACCTTGATGGTGGTGGGTGACTTTTCAGTGTGTTGTGTTTTTTTTCTATAAAAACGCATGCGTTTTTAACGCAAACAAACGCGTTGAGATCGGACGCCATGTCGCGTTTGGAGAGCCCCTGATGTGCCTAAACAGTGAAAACTCCCCAATTCTAACTGACACCCTAACCCCAACCCTAACCCTAGTCCTAACCCTAGCGCTACTTTCACACTAGCGTTTTTTTGCATACGTCGCAATGCGTCGTTTTGGCGAAAAAAACGCATCCTGCAAAGTCATCTGCAGGATGCGTTTTTTCCCCATAGACTAACATTAGCGACGTATTGACACACGTCGCAAGCGTCGTGCGACGGTTGCGTCGTGTTGTGGCGGACCGCCGGCAGCAACAAACGTTACATGTAACTTTTTTTGTGCCGACGGTCCACCATTTCCGACCGCGCATGCGCGGCTGGAACTCCGCCCCCACCTCCCCGCACCTCACAATGGGGCAGCGGATGCGTGGAAAAACAGCATCCGCTGCCCCCGTTGTGCGGCGCTTGCACAGTATGCGTCGGTATGTCGGGCCGACGCAGCGCGACGGCCCCGTACCGACGCTAGTGTGAAAGTAGCCTAACGGGAAAATGGAAATAAATATATTTTTTAAAATTTTATTATTTTTCCTAACTAAGGGGGTGATGAAGGGGGATTTGATTTACTTATATAGCGTTTTTTGGGCGGATTTTTATGGTTGGCAGCCGTCACACACTAAAAGACGCTTTTTATTGCAAACAATAGTTTTTGCATCACCACATTTTGAGAGCTATAATTTTTCCATATTTTGGTCCACAGAGTCATGTGAGATCTTGTTTTTTGCGGGACGAGTTGACGTTTTTGCTGGTACCATTTTCGGGTACATGACATTTTTTGATCGCTTTTTATTCCGATTTTTGGGAGGCGGAATGAACAAAAACCAGCAATTCCTGAAATTCTTTTAGGGGGTGCGTTTATACCGTTCCGCGTTTGGTAAAAAGGATAAAGCAGTTTTATTCTTCGGGTCAGTACGATTACAGCGATAACTCATTTATATAATTTTTTTATGTTTTGGCGCTTTTACACAATAAAAACTATTTTATATAAAAAATAATTGTTTTTGCATCGCTTTATTCTGAGAGCTATAACTTTTTTATTTTTCTGCTGATGATGCTGTATGGTGGCTTTTTTTTTGCGGGACAAGATGACGTTTTCAGCGGTACCATGGTTATTTATATCCGTCTTTTTGATCGCGTGTTATTCCACTTTTTGTTTGGCGGTATGAGAATAAAGCGTTGTTTTTTGCCTCGTTTTTTTTTTTTTTTTTTTACGGTGTTCACTGAAGGGGTTAACTAGTGATATAGTTTTATAGGTGGGGTTGTTACGGACGCGGCGATACTAAATATGTGTACTTTTATTGTGTGGTGTTTTTTTTATTTAGATAAAGAAATGTATTTATGGGAATATATTTATTTTTTTTTTCTTTATTTAGGAATTTTTTTTTTTTTTTTTTTTTACACATTTGGAAAAATTTTTTTTTTACTTTTTTACTTTGTCCCAGGAGGGGACATCACAGATCGGTGATCAGACCGTGTGCATAGCACTCGGTCTGATCACCGATGTGACAGGCACGTAACAGAGGCTTGCCGGCGCCTGCTATGAGGATTCTCAGCAGACGCCGGCAAGCAGGGTCATCTTATGACCCGGAAGGAGTCCCGCGGCCATCTTGGATCCGGGGACTCCTTCCAGGTCACCGGAGTAGCGCGATCTCATCGCGCTGCTCCGGTGGGAGAGCGCAGGGAGCCCCCGTCCCTGCGCGATCCCCCTCTATGCCGCTGTCACTATTGACAGCGGCATCAGAGGGGTTAAATGCCCGCGATCGGCGACAGCGCCGATCGTGGGCATTGCTGCGGGGTGTCAGCTGTCATATACAGCTGACACCCGCACCCGATCACCGCGGCGCTCAGCGCGAGACCGCGGTGATCGATGCGCCGTACTAGTACTGCGGCTGGCACTAATGCAGTGCCGGCAGCGCCGTACTAGTACGGCGCATGTCACGAAGGGGTTAAGCAAAGTTTGGAATTTTTTTTCACCACTTAGATAAAAAATAACCTAGTCATGTTAGGTGTCTATGAACTCGTACTGACCTGGAGAATCATAATAGCAGGGCAGTTTTAGCATTTAGTGAACCTAGCAAAAAAGCCAAACAAAAAACAAGTGTGGGACTGCACTTTTTTGCAATTTCACCGCACTTGCAATTTTTTTCCTGTTTTCTAGTAAATGGTAAAACCACTGATGTCGTTCAAAAGTACAACTCGTCCTGCAAAAAATAAGCCCTCACATGGCCAAATTGACGTAAAAATAAAAAAGTTATGGCTCTGGGAAGGAGGAGAGCGAAAAACGAACATGGAAAGACGGAAAATCCCAAGGTCATGAAGGGGTTAAACATGGCATTGCACTTCTTTTCTTTCAAGATTATTGAGCTACAAGTCTTTAGTCAAGCTCACCTTTCACCTGCTTCTTCATCTAAGATTATACTGTTGCTCCTGTGTACCGACCCCTGGCTATTCCTTACTATGCAACCTGCTGATGCTTTAACCATACTGCTGCTCCTTTGTATTGAACCCTGGCTATTCCTGACTGCACTACCTGCCGATGCTGTCCCTAGTGGTTGCAATACCACTACTTCATCCTAAGTCTGTCCCAGTCCAAAACACGTGACTTCCAGTCCATAACACCTGACTTCCAATGACACTGCATAATTAGTGTTTATTGATGATGTGATTGAAGACAGAAGCTACATGAGGAATTCTTAAGTTTCTTGGGCTATACCTTTTGCTAAGATTCAAACAAATGCAGAATAGTGATGAGCGAGTATACGCATTGCTCGGGTTTTTCCTAGCACGCTCGGGTGATCTCCGAGTATTTGTTAGTGTTCAGAGATTAAGTTTTCATCATCACCTCAGCTGAATGATTTACAGCTACTAGACAGCTTGATTACATGTGAGGATTCCCTAGCAACCAGTCAAACCCCACATGTACTCAGCCTGGCTAATAGCTGTAAATCATTCTGCTGAGTCGATGAAAACTTCTCCGAAACACTAACAAATACTTGGAGATCACCCGAGCGTGCTCGGGAAAACCCAGGCAACAAGTATATTCGCTCATCACTAGTGTTGAGCATTCAGATACCGCAAGTATCGGGTATCAGCCGATATTTGCTGTATCGGAATTCCGATCCCGAGATCCGATACTTTTGTGGTATCGGGAATCGGAATCGGAAGTTCCCAGTGTATGGTTCCCAGGGTCTGAAGGAGAGGAAACTATCCTTCAGGCCCTGGGATCCATATCCATGTAAAAAAAAAAGAATTAAAATAAAAAATAGGGATGTACTCACCCTCGGACGCGCCCTGGTAGTAACCGGCAGCCTTCTTTGCTTAAAATGAGGAATTTAGGACCTGAGGGATGACGTCACGGCTTCTGATTGGTCGCGTGGCGGTCACATGAGCGGCACGCGACCAATCAGAAGCCGTGATGTCATGGAAGGTAATGAACGCGCTCATTTTAAGCAAAGAAGGCTGGCGGTTCACAGCGGTAAGGTCCAGGCTGCGTCGGAGAGGTGAGTATATCAATATTTTTTATTTTAATTCTTTATTTTACACATTAATATGGATCCCAGGGCCTGAAGGAGAGTTTCCTCTCCTTCAGACCCTGGGAACTATCAGGATACCTTCCGATACTTGGTGTCCCATTGACTTGTATTGGTATCGGGTATCGGTATCGGCGATATCCGATACTTTTCGGGTATTGGCCGATACTATCCGATACCGATACTTTCAAGTATCGGACGGTATCGCTCAACACTACTCATCACTAATGCAGAAAGGTTGATTGTTTGACACTTCACAGTACAGACAAAGACCCAAAACAAAATGAGAAAGAAACCCAGAAGTTTTTTAAGGTAAAGAAATGAAATATTCTGCAATGGCCGAGTCAATCACAAGATCTCAACCCTATCGAGCATGCTTAAGATGAAACATAAGGCAGAAGGATCTTCAAGCAAGCAAAGGTTGGAGTCAGCTGCAGTAAATGTCTGGCAAAGAATCACAAAGGAGGAAACACAGCGTTTGGTGACATCCATGACTTACAAACGTCAGGCAGTCATTGCCTACAAAGGATTGACTAAAGAAAAATAAAAATGAACATTTTACTTATGTTATGTTAAGTTAAAGTTAACTAGTCCATTTATTTTTGAGCCCCAGAAATGAGGAGGCAGCTTTGTAGAAGAATGGTTGCAATTCCTCAATATTTCACATGATATTTTTGTTCAACTGCTTTAACTAAACATGAAAATCTACACTTTAATTGCATCTCATTTATTTCATTTAAAAAAAGTAACACGCAGAGCACAAATCACAAAGATTCAGTCACTGTCCAAACACTTCTGGACCTAACTGTATATGTATATTAAAAACATTTTGGTTTCCTGTCCCTTTGTCGAATGAGCTGTACGATCTGACCTCCTATCCCTATACTGTAAAATAATTAAATTGCATTGCATGGCCAGATTTCACATTTTATTCTTACTGTGATAGTCCTCCTTGATTAGCTGGACAAGAGAAACTGCAACAGCCAGTTTCACATGCTACTGTCAGTGTGATCCGGTGGCCATGTTGAGATGTTACATTACTGATGCCACTGCTCAGCATTGCATCTAGAGTTGTGGATTATCATGGGACATGGGGTGGATTAATGGGGATCTCTTTTGATTATTTAATTGCTTAAAGGTAATAAATAGGTAAAAGAGGGTCGGGGAGTACTACTAACTGTTAAAGGACCTTTCTCTGTGAGTGTGTGTTTATTGCTTTTGACTGTGGGGTTAGTAATAGGGGTGTCTTATAAATGTCTCTACATTACTAATCCCTGGACTTGATGTCAGGAGACATTGCACAGCTGAAATCAACCCCAAACCCATTACCCCAAATGCCAACACACCAGGGCAAGCACCAGAATTGGCACATCTAATAGATGCACCATTTCTGGGGCAGCTGAAAGCTGTTGCTATTAATCTAGGAGGAAACAAATATCCATAGCCCACCCTATAAATATTAGCCTGCAGCTGTCTGCTTAGCCTCTGCTGGTTATTTTTTTAGGGTCCCCCTTTTAATAACCAGTAACGGCTATGCAGACAACTGTGAGCTGATATTAATAGCCTGGGAAGCGTCTTGGATATTGGCCTCTTCCCAGATTAACAACACCAGTCCCCAGCTGTCTTTTTACCCTCAACTGGGTATTAAAAAAGGGAGCCATTTTTCTTGTATTTCTTTATTTATTAGCTAAATACATGTACAGTAAACTATACACACACTGCATTAATTATATATATCACTGATATTGTTCTATCTATTCTATCTATATATCTATTCAATTCTGACAGTTCATGCTGTGAATGTACTGTACTCAGCTGATGAAATGTTGGGTTTCCTCTGAGATATGTTCGTAAAAATCAGATGGCACACACATGGTCCATGTGCTGTGCGACTTTTTTCTTGCGCTCATTGATTTGCATTGGTGTTTCTCTGCAGTTTTACATGGCCATTTGTAACCTGCTGCAAACCTGGCTATGTCCTAGAGTACATCAAGAACCTGTGGAAGTTGATCTCTCTAATCAAGTCCTGTAGCCATACAGTGCCATGAGAAAATCCAAGGTGTGGTACAAGAAGCTGGCAGTACACAATTTACTGAAGGAAATGTACAAAGCTTGAGTTCTAACATGATGTGTAGACCAGACAGATACGTACCTTCGGTTTCAGGAGGTAGTAATCAAGGCCCTAATTTTTGGCGATCAGAAAGGAGCGGGCAAAAAATACTTCCAGAACTAAAGATTCCTGTGTTGGGTTACATTTCCCCAATAGGAAAGGAAGGTTGCAAAAGAGGTGTTGAGTTGTTTACAGAAGGGGATAAGAAATAACACCATTTAGTAATGCGACACCTGCCCTAAGAAACCTGCCCTGTTTATAAACAAATGCTTTAATCTGTATCACACATTCATGGACTACTAAATTGATTTTTCTGACTTACACAACTTACGTTTGCCAATGTGACATATTCTACACAACTCTACAGAACTCACGTAAGCCTACTGATGCACTCTAGACTACTCACTCAGATAAGCCAACCCAATGCACTCTACACTACTCATGTAAGCCAACCTCAGGCACTCTATGCTACTCACATATACCAACCTTACTCACTCTATGTTACTCATGTAAGCCAACCTGATGCTCGCTATACTACTCACATAAACCAACCTGATGCACTCTGCAATATCCAGGCATGGCAACGTGATGCACTCTACCCTACTCATGTATGCCAAACTGATGCATTCTGCATTACTCACATATGCCAACCTGATGCACTCTACACTACTCACGTATGCCAACATGATGCACTTTACACAAGTCACTTATGCCAACCTGATACACGCTACACAATTTGCGCATGCCAACACATTATAAAATGCATATACCAGGAAAACACTAGATCACGTCTAATATAGGGTGACTTTTGAGGGATTTCTATTATTTAGGCACATCAGGGTCTCTCCAAAAGCGACATGACCCACACAGAAAATTCCATCAAAGTCTGCATTCCAAAATGTCACTCTTTCTCTTTTGAGCCCTGTTGTGCACACAAACAATAGATTTCCCCACAGATAGGATATCAATGTACTCATGAGAAATTGCACAACAATTTTTATATCCAACTAGTTGTACTACCCAGCTTCGCCCAGGTTAATAACTGCTGTTAGCAAAATAGAATGTGTTAACACAAATTTATTCTGCACACAAAAAACACAAAACAAATAGAAATGTAACTATTAAAAGGCAAAAACTAAATTAATAGAAGCATTTCACAACATATATTTCAACACCAAATATATTCCACACAGCTTTAACTAAATTGGCCAAGTAATGTGAAGTAATCTTCTACTACTTATTCGAGAGCCTTTTGATAAACGACATTCTTAGTTTTTCCTTCGGGTGCAAAGACGAACAGATTTTTGGCTGTTCCAACTCTTGAACAGGCCACATAAAGTTGACCATGAGAAAAGCATGGAGATTGTAAATCGATTCCAACTACTTTCAAGGACTGTACCTGAGCCTTGTTGATGGACATAGCAAATGCCAGTCGAACAGTAAACTGGAGGTATTTAAAATCAGAAGGCAAATCAGATGGAATGAGAGGAATTGTTGGAATGAAAACATCTTCTCCTGTGGCACATCCTGTCAAAATGGTTGCCTCAATTGCATGTGGAAACAGGTTCTTTATCAAGAGTCTTGTTCCATTACACAGCTTTGGTGGACCCAAATTTCTCAATAGCAGAATAGGTGCTCCATGTTTTAGAAAGAGATTGTGAATGAGAAGGCCTTGTGGCTCCAAGGAATTGAGGAACTCAGTTGGATAAAATAATGCTTGAGCAGGGTCTATTACTGTATCCACTGACTTGTAGGTTATGCGCACACCTGGAAGGAGATTTAGAATTTGAAGATTGATCTTGTTGATGCTGTCATTTTTGGGAGCTAGAATAGCTCTTTCACACAGCCAGCCAGAATTTTTGAAGTGGAGTTGAATGTTTGGAAAAACCTTTGCTTTCAACTCCTTAATGGTAGTCACATTGCAACAAAAGTTGCTTGGGAAGGTGATCTGTCAAGTGGTTGAGTTTACTGCTGCCTTGCCATCTCCAATAGTCAACAGCTGGCTCGAAAACAGTCCAGCAGAATCATCGCCTGTCATGTAGACCCTCATGTTTGTGACAAGTGACATTTTCTTTACTTTTCTCCAAAGGTATGATGCTTTGACACAGGCATTGAGTTCGTCTGCAGGGGTTGATCTTGGAATAACAGGTAGTGTTTGGCGGAAGTCACCTGCCAAAACAACAACTACTCCTCCCATGATATATTTGTTGCTATGCAGGTCTTGCAGCAGTCTGTCCACTGCTTCCAGAGCCCTTTTGTGTGACATAGTGTATTCATCCCAAATGATGGCACTGCATTTTTGAAGCAATTTGGCCAGTCCTGATCCCTTGGCAATATTACACACAAGGCTGTCACTATGAGACAGGTTACGTGGTAGTTTGAATGTCGAATTTGCTGTCCTGCCACCTTTTAATAGCGTAGCTGCAATTCCAGAAGATGCCACTGCAAGTGCAATCTTTTTTTGTTGTCAAAATTTTGCCAGGAGCAAGTTGATTACAAATGTCTTTCCTGTTCCACCTGGAGCATCAAAGAAGATAATCCCACCATTGTTGGTTTCACTGAAACTTAAAATGTAGTTATAGGCATCCCTTTGATCTGGTACCAATATTGGCTCGTTCTGAGTCACAAATGCTGTCAGTTCATCAATATTGTAGTTTGTTTCTATGAAAATCTCCCTACACATTTGGATGCCTTCAGGATTTCTTATTGGAGCAGGCAAACCAAGCAACTGTAAGGCTTTTCCTGACATTGCTATGCACTGATCTTCAAGGAGCATTAAAGTTGAATTGATCATTTCCTCAGTGAAGTTGATGAGTTGCTGAGGATTTTCCCTTCTAATCTGCATGAGGAGGTCCTCACTGAGATCAGTTTTGTACTTTGTCCAAATCTCAAGAGGATTTGAAATGCTACAGGTTGTTAGAATAATAGCAAAGAGGTGTTTTAGTCGCTTTGGAGTTTGTGTGGCTGCTGCTTCACTGAGGGTCATGTCCCAGTGTCCATCATTTTCCAGAAGTCCTTTTCTTTGGCAAGCTTCCCTGAATGTTTCACACACATGGCCTCCGACGGTCCTCAGGTCAGAAAATAATGTAGGGCCCTTGACAACATGAAGTAACATGCACAGGTAGAAGCACTCTGCATTTGACGGATGAACAGTGTAGACGCGACCAAGAGTATCAGTTGCTTTCACCCCTGGATAGCCTTCAATATCAAGCCCCCGTTTCCTCTGTTCCAGTGTTTTTCTGGAGGCATTCCAAGTGTAGTACTTTGGTAAATCACAGTAGAGAATTGTTTTTGCAAAAGGGTCTTGTTGACACAGCTCAAAAAATGCCAAGAGGGTGGTCTTAGGTGGTGTTAGGAGCTGCTGCTGCAAGTTTGCTGGGTTAAAATAAATTCTCTGTCCATTTTCCAAGTGCACACTCAGATGCACAACTGGTGGGTAGCGCTCATGAATGGAGAATCCTAGTATTCTCCAAACAGCTTCATTGCTGCTTATGTACCTGCCCATCTGGATTGCCTCCACTTCATCAATAATAGGTCAATTTTTCTGGAGTTCAAAAACTGCTTGATCATTTCCTTTGTGGACATATTTGCAGATATACTTGATTAATTTCACAGAGTGGCAAGATTCGACATTTATGTGGGCCTGGAAGATTTTAGAGAGCAAAGGGTTGTAAGGCCCTACCCACCTGTTGTCAATTTCTATCTCTTGGAGTGATGATCCAACACGCTGAGCTTTGCTGTGAAACCACCATCCCCTGGCTTTCTTCTTCGGTAGACTGGATATCCATCTTGTCCTGTTTGGGTTTCTTGGACCAGGGATCATGTGTAATGCTTTGAACACCTGCCATCAATCATACAGGGAGAATTTTTGTTGAGACTCCCACACGGACCATGGATCATGTTTTTTGTGATGGTGTCAAACAGTAATGGGTCAATCTGAAGGTCTGGTAATTCAGCACTGATGATATTGTCAATTTCGGTAGGCTGTATTTTTTGCTTCAGCCAGACCAAGATGTGGGCGTGAGGAAGGCCTCTTTTTTGCCATTCAACTGAATATATCCAGCACTGCATCTCACCATAAATATGTGATTTTTGCAATGAGATTAGTCATTTTTGAAAGTTTCTGTTTGAAAACCAGAGCAATAAGGTCATGGCGATTCACTGTTTTTTGGCCCGGCAACGAGTGACCTCCAATTTCCTCCCAGGCAGGATTGCAAGAAAAGATCTGGATGGCCATACTTTCTCACATAAGTCATTGCATCCTGTGTGTAATCATGCGTGTTGTGGGCTTCCAGTGACAGTTGATGGAAGAATAACCATTTTCCCCAACTCTTTTGGATCAGCATCATTTGCAACAGCATCTCTAAGGTGAATATATTCCTCTGTCCTGAGCTTCTTTTGATTTAGTCGGATATATAAAAGATGTTCACTCTCAATCTTTGCATACATGTCAACAATAAATTGGTGGTGGAGGTAATTGCATTTCAAGATGTGATTTTCCTCTGCAAATCTTGTCATGATCCTATATACATAGAAGTCCATGGCAGACACTTTTTTCCTGAAGGGTTGCTTGTTGTAGGATCTGTCTGAGGTAGTGTTGAGCATTCCGATACCGCAAGTATCGGGTATCGGCCGATATTTGCTGTATCGGAATTCCGATACCGAGATCCGATACTTTTGTGGTATCGGGTATCGGTATCGAAACAACATTAATGTGTAAAATAAAGAATTAAAATTAAAAAATATTGCTATACTCACCTCTCCGACGCAGCCTGGACCTCACCGAGGGAACCGGCAGCGTTCTTTGCTTAAAATGCGCGCGTGTCCTGCCTCCCGTGACGTCCCGGCTTGTGATTGGTCGCGTCGCCCATGTGACCGCGACGCGACCAATCACAAGCCAGAACGTAATTTTAAAATCCTGAAGGACCTGAAATTACGTCACGGCTTGCTGTGATTGGTTGCGTCGCGGCCACATGGGCGACGCGACCAATCACAAGCCGTGACGTAATTTTAAAAATGCGCGCGTTTCCTGCCTCCTGTGACGTCACGGCTTGTGATTGGTCGCCTCGCCCATGTGACCGCAACGCGACCAATCACAAAGCCGGAACGTAATTTTTAAATCCTGAAGGACCTAAAATTACGTCACGGCTTGCTGTGATTGGTCGCGTCGCGGCCACATGGGCGGCACGCGACCAATCACAAGCCGGGACTTCACGTAAGGAAGTAAACGCGCGAATTTTAAGCAAACAACGCTGCCGGTTCCCTCGGTGAGGTGAGTATAGCAATATTTTTTATTTTAATTCTTTCTTTTACACATTAATATGGATCCCAGGGCCTGAAGGATAGTTTCCTCTCCTTCAGACCCTGGGAACCATCAGGGATACCGTCCGATACTTGAGTCCCATTGACTTGTATTGGTATCGGGTATCGGTATCGGATTGGATCCGATACTTTGCCGGTATCGGCCGATACTTTCCGATACCGATACTTTCAAGTATCGGACGGTATCGCTCAACACTAGTCTGAGGTATTCCAAAGTGATAGCCATCCTGTCCCTGCCAAAAGATGATTGGATATTGCAGACCATCATAGGACCTGTGAGTTTCTGCTACTCGTTGCAAACTATTATTCCTTTTCTGAAGCACAATGTCACGGCTTTGAAAATCATTACCTACAATCAAGATGGCTACCTCATCAAATGTGGGAGCATTGAAACATTGCAGATGTTCTCCTTGTGGTGTTTTGTCAGCTCGAATGACAACCTTGTAATCGTCATTTGGCATGCATTCAAGTGCAGTCTTGAAAACTTGAACATATGGATTGTTGGAGTGAAGGAACTGCTGCAAAATAGTGACAATATCAAGGCGAGTGTTAGGAATTAAAGAGAATCTCTGCTGAGCCTCTGCTTCTGCATTTCCCATGAAGAAGAGTTGAAGAAATTGAGGATCTTCTCCTTGTAATGGAAGCAGCAAGCTAATTGAGTGGTAAACCTGTCCTTGAACTTTAAATGTCGGCATAAATCCTGTTGTAAACATTTCTTTTGTTGCACCAAATGATGTCATTTGGAAGCAGGAGTTGTACTTCCTGATATTGTCCAAGAAATGCTTTTATATTGTACTGGTAGCTCTCATCAGAGACTTTAGGGGATCTGGTGGTGACAGGAGAGGTGGAAGTTTTATCTTGTCATTTGCACAGCATAAACCTGGAGGTTCATCTTTCCATTTTAGGGCACTGCAGTACATGCAGACCATATCCATTTTTTCTATCTGATCTTTAGGATTATCCTGATAGTTTATGTCTGACTGGTAACAAAAGGCAGCATGTTTCAAATCTCCAACCATTTCCTGTGCCCTGGTGGAAGAAATAGCAATTCTCTTAGTGGCAAGTTGGCCTTCTCTCTGCTGAGATAACTCATTGACCCTTGAGGAAGCAGCTCTTCTTCTCTTATCTGCAAGCATCGCTTCCCTCTCCTCAGAAAGTTCATTGGCTCTTGAGGAAGCAGCTCTTCTCTTGTCTGCAAGCCTCGCTTCCCTCTCCTCAGAAAGTTCATTGGCCCTTGAGGAAGCAGCTCTTGTTTTCATATCTGCAAGCCTCGCTTCCCTCTCCTCAGAAAGCTAATTGGCCCTAGAGGAAGCAGCTATTGTTCTCTTGCCTTCAAGCCTCACTTCCCTCTGCTCAGAAAGTTAATTGGCTCTTGAGGAAGCAGCTGCTGTTCTCATGTTTTTCAGCTTTGTTTCTCATGCTTCACATTTTTCACTGGCCCGTAATGCAGCTTTTCTTTTCGCATCATCTGACATTCGTGCCATGGAATTCCTTTTCTTATTAGGCATTATTGTGGTTAAAAACAGTCTGTAGCTGGCAGTTTCTATATCCTCTCACATAGAGGTAATGTGACTGACATCAGCCTTTCCATCAACACACCCTAACTGACATGCTATTACCTCACACAAGCTTTGTTATACTGAGAATGTCCTTTGTTGCCTATGTTAACCAATCAGAGCTCAGATTAATTAACTGTAGCAAAATAGAAGCTGAGCTGTGATTGGTTGCTATTGGCAGCCTGATAAATCCTAGCCAACAGGAAGCCCTCCCCCCTGACAGTATATATTTGCTCACACTTACACATAATAGACAGGTCATGTGACTGACAGCTGTCGTATTTTCTATATCGTACATTTATTGCTCTTGTAGTTTGTCTGCTTATTAATCAGATTTTTATTTTTGAAGGATAATACCAGACTTGTGTGTGTTTTAGGGCAAGTTTCATGTGTCAAGTTGTGTGTGTTGAGTTGCATGTGGCGACATGCATGTATCGACTTTTGTGAGATTTTTGAGTGGTGACATGCATGTAGCAAAGTTTTATGTGTCGAGTTGCATGTGATAGGTTAGTGTAGCAAGTTATGTGCAGCTAGTTTTGCGCATGGCGAGTTTTGCGATTGGCGAGTTTTGAGTATGTGCAAGTTTTCTGTGAGGCAACTTGTGCATGTGAGGCAACTTGTGCATGTGTTGCAACTTTTGTGCATGTGGCAATTTTTCCATGTGTGCAAGTTTTGCGTGTGGTGAGGTTTCCATGAGGTGAGTTTTGCATGTGTGGTGTTGTGAATTCTGCTCTTGGGCTCCCTCCGGTGGTTATACGTGGTAGCGCTGCTGTCTCTGGATCACAGCATTTATCAGGTGTGTCCACTTTTTGCAATTCTGACTGGGCTATTTAGTCTTGCTTGACCCTTTAGTCAGTGCCAGTTGTCCATTGTTCCTGGAGGATTCACATCCCTGCCTGGTCTCCCCTGCTTTGCTGTTCATTCCAACAAGATAAGTTCTGACCTTGATTTTTGCTGTCCACATGCTGTGGGCCTTATTGTTCAGTTCTTTTCCATGTTTTTGTCTTGTCCAGCTTGGTCTGTATAAGGATTTGTTTAGCCAAGCTGGTATCTCTGGAGATGCAGATATACCCTCCATATCTTTAGTTAGATGTGGAGATTTTGTATTTTCTGTGGTGGATATTTTCTAGTGTTTTAATACTGACCGCATAGTACTCTGTCCTATCCTTTCTATTTAGCTAGAAGTGGCCTCCTTTGCTAAATTGTGATTTCAGTCTGTGTATGTTTTTTCCCTCTCCTCTCACAGTCAATATTTGTGGGGGGCTGTCTATCCTTTGGGGATTTTTCTCTGAGGCAAGATAGTTTTCCCTTTTCTGTCTCTAGGGGAAATGTTATGATCCTGGTGGTAGGATCTCAAACTGACCTGACACATATACCCTGAATATATAGGACAAGTTCTGGGGATGTGGAAGCTATACTGACCGCAATCCTGATCCTATCCAAACACACTAAAGGCAGCTGTGGAGCGTTACCTGAAAACCTAGACGCCTCGTCACAGCCTGAGAAACTGACTACCCCTAGAGAGAAAGCAAAGACCTCACTTGCATCAGAGAAATATCCCCAAAGTTTTAGATAGCCCCCCACAAATAATAAAGGTGAGTTAAGGGGAAAACACAAACGTAGAGATGAAACAGGTTTAGCAAATGAGGCCCGCTAATACTAGATAGGCAGATAATAGATAGGTGTCTGTGCGGTCAGTACAAAAGCTATCAAAAGTAAACCACGCAGAGAATACAAGAACCCCCACACCGACTCACGATGTGAGGGGCGCACTCTGCACCCCAGAACTAACCAGCAAGCAAAAAATCACATAAAAGCAAGCTGGGCTGAACTCATAATATAATGAGAAACGTTTTCAAGGAAATAATGAGAAACTGAACAAGCAAACTTAGCTTCTCATAGCAGGAGACTGGTCACAAGGAATATTCAGGAGAACACAGGATCAGGACTGAACACACCGACAGCAGGCGACAAGTAAAGGTCCATGTGAGTTAAATAGGCCCAGCCTAGCAGGAGATGAAACAGCTGAGCCCAGCCAAGACCAGCCATATCGCTAAAGGCCACCAGAGGGAGCCCAAGAACAAACTCACACAGTACCACTCATGACCACAGGAAGGAGCCCGAGAACGGAATTCACAACAGAAAAATTAGTCCTCCGGCTGTGTCGAGATGTCTAGGGAGTGAAAGGTACATTACACGGCTACTTCTAGTTGTGGTGTTAAGTTCAGGGTCTGCGGTCAGTACAGGTACCACCTTCTCCAGAGTACGTCTCATGCTGCTCTTAGGCCACCAGATCATAACAGTACAACTGGCCAACAATGAGTTAACCGCATCTCAGAAGAAGGGAAGGAAAGTGCTGAGCCTTCAGAAATTTTTGGAGTTTGCTAATTTTTATCGCCGTTTCATTGCCAACTTCTCCAGTGTGGTTAAACCCCTGACCGATTTGACGAAGAAAGGCGCTGATGTGACGAATTGGTCCTCTGCGGCTGTTTCTGCCTTTCAGGAACTTAAACGCCGATTTACTTCTGCCCCTGCATCAGCCGGATGTTTCTTTTCCTTTTCAGGTTGAGGTTGATGCTTCTGAGATTGGAACAGGGGCCGTTTTGTCTCAGAGGAATTCTGATGGTTCCTTGATGAAACCGTGTGCCTTCTTTTCTCGAAAATTTTCGCCTGCGGAACGCAATTATGATGTCGGCAATCGTGAGTTGTTGGCTATGAAGTGGGCATTTGAGGAGTGGCGACATTGGCTTGAGGGGGCCAAGCACCGTATTGTGGTCTTGACCGATCATAAGAATCTGATTTACCTCGAGTCTGCCAAACGGCTGAATCCTAGACAGGCCCGATGGTCCCTGTTTTTCTCCCGTTTTGATTTTGTGGTCTCGTATCTTCCGGGTTCTAAAAATGTTAAGGCTGATGCCCTCTCTAGGAGCTTTTTGCCTGATTCTCCTGGGGTCCTTGAGCCGGTCGGCATTCTGAAGGAAGGGGTGATTCTTTCTGCCATCTCCCCTGATTTACGACGAGTTCTTCAGGAATTTCAGGCTGATAAACCCGACCGCTGTCCAGTGGGGAAACTGTTTGTTCCTGACAGATGGACTAGTAAAGTGATTTCTGAGGTTCATTGTTCTGTGTTGGCTGGTCATCCTGGGATCTTTGGTACCAGAGATTTGGTTGGTAGGTCCTTTTGGTGGCCTTCTTTGTCACGGGATGTGCATTCTTTTGTGCAGTCCTGTGGGACTTGTGCGCGGGCCAAGCCTTGCTGTTCCCACGCTAGTGGGTTGCTTTTGCCTTTGCCAGTCCCTGAGAGGCCTTGGACGCATATTTCTATGAATTTTATTTCGGATCTTCCGGTTTCCCAGAGGATGTCTGTTATCTGGGTGGTTTGTGACCGGTTTTCTAAGATGGTTCATTTGATACCTTTGCCTAAATTGCCTTCCTCTTCTGATTTGGTTCCATTGTTTTTTCAGCATGTGGTTCGTTTGCATGGCATTCCGGAGAATATTGTGTCCGATAGAGGTTCCCAGTTTGTTTCTAGGTTTTGGCGGTCCTTTTGTGCTAGGCTGGGCATTGATTTGTCTTTTTCTTCCGCATTTCATACTCAGACAAATGGCCAAACCAAGCGAACTAATCAGACTTTGGAAACTTATTTGAGATGCTTTGTGTCTGCTGATCAGGATGATTGGGTGGCTTTTTTGCCATTGGCCGAGTTTGCCCTTAATAATCGGGCTAGTTCTGCTACCTTGGTTTCACCCTTCTTTTGTAACTCTGGTTTTCATCCTCGTTTTTCTTCAGGGCAGGTTGAGCCTTCTGATTGTCCTGGGGTGGACTCTGTGGTTGACAGGTTGCAGGAAATTTGGGCTCATGTTGTTGACAATTTGGTGTTGTCTCAGGAAGGGGCTCAGCGTTTTGCTAACCGTCGTCGGTGTGTTGGTTCCCGGCTTCGGGTTGGGGATTTGGTCTGGTTGTCTTCCCGTCATGTTCCTATGAAGGTTTCTTCCCCTAAGTTTAAGCCTCGGTTTATTGGCCCTTATAGGATTTCTGAGATTATCAATCCAGTGTCTTTTCGTTTGGCCCTTCCAGCCTCTTTTTCCATCCATAATGTTTTTCATAGATCTTTGTTGCGGAAATATGTGGTGCCCGTTGTTCCCTCTGTTGATCCTCCTGCCCCGGTGTTGATTGATGGGGAGTTGGAGTATGTGGTTGAGAAAATTTTGGATTCTCGTTTTTCGAGGCGGAAGCTTCAGTATCTTGTCAAATGGAAGGGTTATGGCCAGGAGGATAATTCTTGGGTTGTTGCCTCCGATGTTCATGCTGAGTATTTGGTTTGTGCCTTTCATTTGGCTCGTCCGGATCGGCCTGGGGGCTCTGGTGAGGGTTCGGTGACCCCTCCTCAAGGAGGGGGGGGGGTACTGTTGTGAATTCTGCTCTTGGGCTCCCTCCGGTGGTTATAAGTGGTAGCGCTGCTGTCTCTGGATCACAGCATTTATCAGGTGTGTCCACTTTTTGCAATTCTGACTGGGCTATTTAGTCTTGCTTGACCCTTTAGTCAGTGCCAGTTGTCCATTGTTCCTGGAGGATTCACATCCCTGCCTGGTCTCCCCTGCTTTGCTGTTCATTCCAACAAGATAAGTTCTGACCTTGATTTTTGCTGTCCACATGCTGTGGGCCTTATTGTTCAGTTCTTTTCCATGTTTTTGTCTTGTCCAGCTTGGTCTGTATAAGGATTTGTTTAGCCAAGCTGGTATCTCTGGAGATGCAGATATACCCCCCATATCTTTAGTTAGATGTGGAGATTTTGTATTTTCTGTGGTGGATATTTTCTAGTATTTTAATACTGACCGCATAGTACTCTGTCCTATCCTTTCTATTTAGCTAGAAGTGGCCTCCTTTGCTAAATTGTGATTTCAGTCTGTGTATGTTTTTTCCCTCTCCTCTCACAGTCAATATTTGTGGGGGGCTGTCTATCCTTTGGGGATTTTTCTCTGAGGCAAGATAGTTTTCCCTTTTCTATCTCTAGGGGTAATTAGTCCTCCGGCTGTGTCGAGATGTCTAGGGAGTGAAAGGTACAATCCACGGCTACTTCTAGTTGTGGTGTTAAGTTCAGGGTCTGCGGTCAGTACAGGTACCACCTTCTCCACAGTACGTCTCATGCTGCTCTTAGGCCACCAGATCATAACAGTGTGGTGAGTTTTGCATAAGCCTAGTTTTGCATGTGGCAAGTTTTGCATGTGATGAATTTTGCGCATGGTGAGTTTTGAGTGGCGACTTTTGTGTTTCAACTTATGTGGCGACTTTGGTGTGTGTGGTGAAATGTGTGCTGAGGATGGTATATGTGTTCAACACGTGGTAGTGTGTGGCACATTTTGTGTGTTTGTTCATATCCCCGTGTGTGGTGGGTATCCCATGTTGGGGCCCCACCTTAGCAACTGTACGGTATATACTCTTTGGCGCCATCGCTCTCATTCTTTAAGTCCCCCTTGTTGACATCTGGCAGCTGTCAATTTGCCTCCAACACTTTTCCTTTCACTTTTTCCCCATTATGTAGATAGGAGCAACATTTTTTGAATTGGAACGCACGGGGTTTCACCTCACAACATAGCCTATGACGCTCTCGGGGTCCAGACGTGTGACTGTGCAACATTTTGTGGCTGTAGCTGCGACGGTGCAGATGCCAATCCCAGACATACACACATACATACACACACACATTCAGCTTTATATATTAGATTTCTCTTGTCACCTTTGTGAAAATAAAAAAAAAAGATTAAAAGAACAGTTTTGTGGAAAAAATTAGATTTTTTATTTAAAATGACTGAACTTTAGAAATTTCTGTGATGCACGTGGGGCTTCAAGGTGCTTATCACACATCTAGATACATTTCTTTTTAGGTCTAGTGTCCAAGATGGGGTAATTTGTGGGGGAATTCTACTGTTTTGGCACATCAGGGGCTCTGATGACATGTTGCCCGCAGAATATTCTATTCAAGTCTGCATTCCAAAACATCACTCCTTCCCTTATGACCCATGCCGTGTAACCAGACAGTAGTTTTACCCCATATATATCTGGCATTGGTGCACTCAGCAGAAATTGTACAACAATTTTTGGGTCCATTTTCACATGTTACCTTTTGTGAATATAAAAACTTAGTGGCTAAAAATCTTTTGTGAAAACATTTTTTTTCCATATTTTATGACTCAACATCATACATTTGTGTTAAGCACCTGGGGGTTCATTGTGCTCACCACACATCTAGATAATTTCCGTGAGGGGTCTAGTTTCCAAAATGTTGTCACTTGTGGGATTTTCCACTATTTAGGCACATCAGGGGCATTCCAAATGGGAAATGGCATTCGATCGCGATTCTAGACAATTTTGCACTTAAAAAGTTAAACATTGCTCCTTCCCTTCTGAGCCCTGTCACATGCCCAAATGGTAGTTTTCCTCAAAATATGGAATATTGGTACACTCAGGAGAAAATTGAACAACAATTTTTGAAGTTTATTTTCTCAAGTTACCTTTGGGAAAATAAAAAATGTGGAGCTAAAAGAACATTTTTGTAAAATAGAATGTATTTTTTATTTTCACTGCTAACAATGTTATAACAATGTTATAAGTTATATTTATTGTAATATAAATGGGTTAACTTGTGGGCAGTTTACACTGTTTAGGCACATCAAACACAGTCTATTCCAGCCAAATTTGTGTTAAAAAAAGTCAAATGGTGCTCATTCTTCGCTTCTGCGCACTGCCGTGTGCCCAAACAGTATTTTTGCCTCCACAAATGGGTTATCGGGAAACTCATGTGACATTGCACAACAAAGTTTGGGGTCCATGTTGTACTATTACCTTTGTGAAAATAAAAAATAACAAATTGATCCTAAAGTACATTTTTTTTGTGAAAAAAGTTAAATGTTCATATTTTTCTTCCACAGGTGCTTCAGTTCCTGTGAAGCACCTGTGGTTTTAAGCACGTTGAGGGGTGCAGTTTTTAGAATGGTGTCATTTTGGGTATTTTCTGTCATATAGGACACTCAAAGTCACTTCAAATGTGAGGTGGTCCCTAAAAAAAGTTTTTGTTATTGTTGCTGCAAAAATGAAAAATCGATGGTTAATTTTTAAACCTTCAAACTTCCTGCCAAAAAAAAACAAGTTTAAAAAATTCAAAATTCATCTGGACCCGTGGAGGTGTGTATAGCGCGAAACGGCCATCGTCCTGTTTCTTTGCCTGTACCATCTGCCCTGTACCTGCTTGCATTACCTTGTCCATGCAATACGCTTGAAATAAAGGACTAGGGTTTTTTCATCATTGGATTTTGAAGTGTTGCGGCATTTTTTCTTTCTTTTAATGTACTTCCTTATGTGCACTTCATGTCATGCACCTTCAACACCGTGAACTACATTCCTGCATTGAGGCCTGTGATTCAGAGACCACTTCACCACACCAGTGAGTAAAGCACGCTACTCAGTGCCATTCTTTTTTCTTTTTTCTCCATCTTAAGTTTGCCAGTGAACACCTGGATGATTCTATGAGTGATTGGGAGAAGGTGCTGTGGTCAGATGAGACAAAAATTAAGGTCTTTGGCATTAACTCAACTCGCCATGTTTGGAGGAAGAGAAATGCTGCTTATGACTCAAAGAACACCATCCCCACTGTCAAGCATTGAGGTGAAAACATGGTTTGGGGGTGTTTCCCTGCTAAGGGCACAGGACTATTTCACCGCATCAATGGGAGAAAGGATGTAGCCATGTAAAGGAAAATCCTGAGTGACAGCCTCCTTCCCTCAGTCAGGACATTTAAAATGGGTTGTGTTCTTCCAGCAAGAAAATGGCCCAAAACATATAGCCAAGGCAACAAAGGAGTGTCTAAAAAAGAAGAACATTAAGGTCATGGAGTGACCTAGCCTGTCTCCAGACATTAATACCAAAGAAAACTTATGGAGGGAGTTGAAGCTCTGAGTTTCCAAGCGTCAGCCTCAAAATCTTAATGATTTAGAGAATGCAAAGAGGAGTGGACCAAAATTCCTCCTGACAAGTGTGCAAACCTCATCATCAACTACAAAAAACATCTGACTGCTGTGCTTGCTAACAATGGATTTGCTACCAAGTGTTTAGTCTTGTTTGCCATACTTATATACTTACTGCAAAATGCAAATAAATTTATATAATTTATACAATGTGATTTTTTGGATATTATTTTTGATATTCTATCTCTCAATTTTATAATTAACATGTCTTTGTCAGTGGGCAAACTTACAAAATCAGCAAGAGATCAAATGCCATATTTTTCTGATTATAAGATGCACCCCAAATTTTGAGGAGAAAAACAAGAAAAAAATATTTTTGAATAAAATGGTGGTGCTTCTTATAATCCATGCATCTTATTGCTTACTGGGGGGGTGGTGGGTGCAGTGAAGCGGGGTCCCAGGGTCACTACTGGAGGAAGCAGGATTGGGGTGATGCTGCAGGCTGCAGGCTAGGATGAGGGGGGCTCCCATGTGCGGCTCGCTGGTGGTGGGGTCTTGTGCTGCTGTGGGGGTCTTGTGGTGCAGGTGCATGTCCGGGGTGCTGCTGGGTGTCTCTGGGTGCCTGGCAGTTGCTGGTCGGTGCTGCAGGTGTCTCTGGTGCAAAGTGGTGCTGCGTGGGTGTCCGGCACTGCCCAGGGCTCTGCGGCATTTTGCGACAGGCCAGAGCCCCGGTAATTCCACTGTTCACTGTGCCTGTGTGGTGGACTCTGGGAATATGGCCGCCGCCGGGGGCAGCGCATGCACAGGTGGTGATATCGGGACCAAGATCTCGAGAGATGATTTCAGCACGGCGGCCATATTCCCGGAGTCCATCGCACATTGACTGGTAATAGTGGAAGTACCGGGGCTCTGGCCTGCTGCAAAATTATGGTAGAGCCCCGGGCAGCGCCGGACACCCACACAGCACCGCTGAGCACCGGAGACACCCGCAGCACTGGCCTTCAACCTCCAGGCACCCAGAGACACCTGGACACCCCCTCATCCCAACCTGCGTCCTACACCCATGGTATCGGTAAGGCATGTCAGCTTTGTAAGACGTATCCCCATTTCCCCCCCCAACTTTGGGGGAAAAAAGTGCATCTTACAAAGCTGAAAATACTGTACTTATTTCCCCCACTGTATGTCACGAAAAACAATCTCAGTATCAATGGGATCCATTGAAGCGTTCCAGAGTTATTAACATATAACACTGGTCAGAATTGTAAAAAAAATTCTGGTCATGAAGGTGAAAACAGGTGTTCTGTATGAAAGGGTTAAGTAAGAATTGTTTAAGAAGTGGAGAATCCTATTAGGAAAAAATTAATTCTGAATATTTTTAATTTACATGGTGTTTGTTTATACTAATAATACTGTAAATAGATTTGTCCTATCACATTATTTGATCTAGTCTATGGACTTTGTATAATAAAAAAAGAAAAGAAAAATATGGTCTGATAGATTTTAGAGGGTGTAAGTAAAGTAAAAATTGCAAAAATGTGCTGAGAATATATTTCTAAATATTATTGCATGCATTTTTTTGCATTGATTTTTAGCTTTCTTTCTACCGGTGTTGTTGAACAGTAGTTTCCCTTTAAGTTTGGAATTTTTCTTTAGATATCTAATACAAAAGCAATTCACTGCCATAATAAAAGTTATTGATTTCTATTTTTTATAATATAAACTCATGTATTGGTGCTTGGTTAAGTGTTAAAGTGATAAATGTGGATCTTTATGTTCTAAGGTGTCTTTCAATATAGGAAATAAATGCTTTTCTCATTTGATGTGAGTTTCTTACATTCCAATTGAGAGTTTTATCCGGGTATTTTATTTAAAAACTTCTTGGAGAAAGCGTGATACAAGGGCAATTTACTGTTAAGATGATTCAATGAGATGTGACGCTGGATGTCAGTTTAATAAAGTGTCTTGTGATTATTTTTCTCATGTGAAACATCTTGTGGTCCAAGAATGTCAGCAGGAGGATTTATGGATGAATTAAAGTACACATTTTACAAGGATGTATCATAGTCTATATCTTAACCTGTCTTCTCTTTCTCTTCAGTTTGTCAAGTGTGAAATACACTTACCTATATACACATCAGCATTCTACAACTGTATTTTAATACATAGTTAACTCATTGAACAAAGCCAAAGAGTGATTGTCCAATTTTTTTATTGTTTGTAAAGCAATTTAACGTACCAAAGACACTGTGAATACAATCGCCTGCTCTAACATTTGAACCATTGATGTTTTTCATTTCATGCTTTCTAAAAATAAAAATGGAGCAGTTCAGGAAATTCAAACTAATCACTGATAGATTGCTATGTTCAAGAGGACTGTTTAGTAGAGATGGGTGAACCCAACCAGTAAATTTCGGCGTCCATACCCAACACCTACTGTTCGGGCATGTACACCAAACACGGACTTCATCAGGATGTCTGTATTATTGCTTAGGTTCGGCTGCCCGAACACCTAGTGTTTGTCACGCTGTCATGTGCATGACAGTGCAGCAAACACCGCTTCTGATCGGTGGAGAAATCATCCCTACCAGCTTGAGCACTGAGCTGTGATCGGAGGTAAAAAGTTTACCTCCGGTCACTGGTGTCAGCGGATGCGACTACAGCTCCCATCATCCAACACCTGCTGCCGCTAATAACAGCAAGAGCAGGAGCGGCTGATGGGTGCATTCATTAGCCAGCTCCTGCACGGTAAATAAATAATAAAAAAAAAAACTCGGCATGGGTTTACATGTAATTTTGATAACCAGCCAGGCAAACTCACAACTGTGGGCTGCAACCCTCAGCTGTCAGCTTCTACAAGGCTGGTTATCAAGAATACAGGGGCCCCCACGCAGTATTTTTTAATTATTTAAATAATTAATTTAAAAAAACGGCATGAGGATGGTATTAGATCAAGCAAAGCAATCAAACATAATTGATGAAAAACTATATAAATATTTAATTGTAGATAAACCAATTACACCTGTAATATATATACTACCAAAAATACATAAATCTTTGGATAATCCCTACAGTAGACCGATTGTGTCGGGCTGCGACTCAATTTTTAATCATATTGGCATTTTTCTTGATAATTGACCATATTAGGGGGTGACCATATTAAAATGTTGAAAACAAGGGAATTATTCTGGAAAAATTAAAATACGCTGAAACCACATGGATTAAATGTGGACTTTAAAACACAGGTAGTCCTTTGAGGATATGTGCTGGATTTTTGGCACTCTCTCTCACAAGACATCTCCCGATATGTTTTAAACATTATTTTTCTTTTCTTTCTATTTTTGCAGATCATTTAATCAAGACCCATGGCTTGCTCCATTAGCAAAAGAAAACGCACGACTATTGTTCATTAATTCTCTGCAAATATTTCATTTTTTTTGGCACAGTTTGATCTGGAGAAATATCTATATCAATTTCAAATGAGGTTGTCTCCTTTACATGTCTCTGAGGCACTGGATGGCGTTAGGGAGCATTGTACCCAATAGAGATTTGGGGTCGAGATACGGGTTTCTAACGGGGCTCTGGGTCTCCCCCATTCTCATGTGGCAAGTCATTAACCCCAGTTAATGGGGGGTGTTCTTGCCCTTTTGGGATATACCCATAGCCTTTATCTCATCCATTACAATGGGGAATCTTCTGCCATTGTTCCCATTGATGAAGCGGGACAACGAAAGTGTATAACACATTCTGGATATTGTTTATCCCATATCTCCAGTTATATGTCTCTTACAATACCACATTTTTTACATTTTTGTGATTTATTCAGTGCTACTTTTTACAATAGTTAGCACGCGTGTGCAAACAAACATTATGCGGACATACGCATTTCCTTTATCTTTGCTTGCCTTTAACTAATATGGCATCAGAACTTGTTTAGTTCCTAATTCGCACGCACTAATAAGCGCTCTCAATATCATACTTGAATTGCTTTTCCTGACATGCGCATTTAGCACTATAGGACGCCACTATGTGCTTGACTCACCATATGCTATGGGGTAGGTCATGGAGCTGATTCACTATAATGTCACACATCTGTGCTTTCATTGTTAATTAGTGCTTTGATGCATACTGTATATGCCTCTCTATGTTTGCACATTTGCACTGCACTTTATGTGATTTATGTTGACCTGTATAATGCTCTGCACTTTTTGTATTTCACAAATTGAAGGGCAATGTTGTTAAATATTTCTAATTATGCACATGCTTTAAATATTCAATCCTGTGCACTTTGTTCACTGCTTGAAAAAGGTTTGCTACACTGAACCGAAACGTCGCACTCATGGGCTTTCCATGCTGAATGTGCTGGTGTATTTATCTATTTATTATCTATGTAATATATATGGTATATACTGTACATATATATATACATATACAGTATATACACACAAAATTGCTGGTACCCCTCGTTTAATGACAGAAAAACCCACAATGGTCACAGAACTAAGTTTTAATCTGACAAAAGTAATAATAAATAAAAAATCTATGAAAATGAACAAATGAAAGTCAGACAATGTTTTTCAACCATGCTTCCACAGAATTTAAAACAAAATAAAACTCATGAAATAGGCCTGGACAGAAATGATGGTACCCTTAACTTAATATTTTGTGCACAACCTTTTGAGGCAATCACTGCTATCAAATGATTCCTGTAACTGTCAAGGAGCCATCTGCACCTCTCAGCAGGTATTTTGGCCCACTCCTGAAGAGTAAACTGCTCCAGTTGTCTCATGTTTGAAGGTTGCCATTTCCAGATGACATGTTTCCGCTCTTTCCAAAGATGCTCAATAGGATTTATGTCGGGGCTCATAGAATGTACTGCAGAGTAGTCCAATGTTTTCCTCTTAGCCATTCCTGGGTGTTTTTAGCTGTGTGTTTTGGGTCATTATTCCATTGCAAGATCCATGACCTGTGACTGAGAGCAAGGTTTCTGACACTGGGCAGTACATTTCTCTCTAGAATCCCTTGATAGTCTTGAGATTTCATTGTACCCTGCACAAATTCTAGATATCCTGTGTCAAATGCAACAAAGCAGCCCCAGAACATAACAGAACCTCCTCCATGTTTCACTGTAGGGACAGTGTTCTTTTCTTGATATGCTTCATTTTTCCATCTGTGAACATAGAGCATATGCTTTGCCAAAAAGTTCAATTTTTGTCTCATCTGTCCAAAGGACATTCTCCCAGAAGCTTTGTGGCTTGTCAACATGTAGTTTGGCATATTCCAGTCTGGTTTTCTGGATTTTTATGATTTTTTTTCAACAATGGTGTCTTCCTTGGTCATCTCCCATGAAGTCCACTTTGGCTCATACAACGATTGATGATGCGATCTGACACTAATGTTCCTTGAGCTTGAAGTTCTTCTGTAATCTGTTTAGAAGTTTTTCTGGGCTCTTTTGTTACCATTTGCATTATCCGTCTAATTGATTTGTCATCAATTTTCCACCAGAGGCCACATCCAAGGAGGTTGGCTACAGTCCCATGGATCTTCAATTTCTAAGTAATATGTGCAACTGTAATCACAGGAACATCAAGCTGCTTGGAGATTGTCTTATAACTTTTACTTTTAACATGTTTGTCTATAATTTTCTTTCTAATCTCCTGAGACAACTCTTTTCTTTGCTTCCTCTGGTCCATGTTGAGTGTGATTCACACCATGTCACCAAAAAGCACAGTGAGTATCTGTTGCCCTATGTATAGGCCCACTCACTGATTCCAAGATTGTAGACACTTGTTGTTAGGTATATGGTGGTATTAGTGATCTCTGTTACTTCACAGAATAGCTAGGATAGGGAAACACTGTGCCTTGTTAACCTCACAGAGGAACACAGCTACCAAACAGAGCAAAACTGTGGTCATGCAGTCAGCATAGCACACAAGCAACTCCTCACCGGAGGTGCCGGTATTCTAGGGGCTTATTTCAGCCAAGACCTGAATCCAAGCACATAAAACTCCTCACCGGAGGTGCCGATATTCAAGGGGCTTATTTCAGCCAACCCTGACCACATGAAAACATGACCACACAGTAGCAAGGCTCAAAACATAGGTTGATACTAGCGCATGGTTGTGCCGCCATGTGAACCTTTTATAGCTGTAGCAGACAAGGACCTTCCTGGTGGTCCAATAGGAGCTGCTTCAGGACCTGAGCATGTGACCCCAGACCTCCAATGGGACTCAGTATAGGAAAAGCGGGACTTAGTCCCAGAAAGACCTGCTTGCTGCCGAACATTGCTGGCTACAATGACAGAGCCTAGAAGGGCAGTAGCAAACAGTCATCCAATATCAGCCTGAGCCAGACCGACGTCTCCGCTGAGCAGGCTCCACTGCGGCTGGAGGAGAATGGGAGACTGCTGCAGACATGGTTCGAGATTCCTCCTGTGCAGCGGCTGGAACTCGACACCTAATATTGCCCCCCTCCTAGGGCCCTCTCCTTGGACCTCGCTAAGCTCGAAGGCAGCAATGAGCTGCGGAGCTCAAATGTGCTCAGCAGGCTCCCAGGACCTGTCCTCTATGCTATAACCCCTCCAGTCCACCAAATAAAAATTTTTGCCACGTACCACCTTGCACCCCAAAATAGCATTCACCTCGTAATCGTCCGTAGACGAACCCGATGTCCCGGCAGATGACTCGAAAAACCGGGACATGTGTACAGGCTTTAAAAGGGACACATGAAAGGTGTCGGTGATACCTAGGCGTGGAGGAAGAGCCAGACGGTAGACCACAGGGTTAACCTGTTCGACGACCTTGAAGGGACCCAAGTAGCGAGGTGCAAACTCAGTGGACTCAAGTCGCAGCCTGATGTCACGGGTGGAGAGCCACAATAAGTCGCCAGGAGCAAAGATCGGAGCAGGGCGCCAATGTGCATCAGCAAAGGACCTTATTCTCTCCTTGGAAGCCCAGATGGCATCCTGAGTGCGGTTCCAAATGTCCCGTGCCTCCACAGCCCAGTCTGCCACCCTGGAGTCAGTGGAAGACATGGGCATAGGCACAGGAATCCGCGGATACTGGCCGTAATTAAGGAGGAATGAAGTCTGACCAGTGGAATCGGGTATGGCGTTGTTAAGGGCAAAATCCGCCCATGGTAGCAAAGATACCCAGTCATCCTGCCTGGCAGAAACCAAATGTTGCAGAAATGTGACCAGGATCTGGTTGGCCCTGTCTACCAACCCATTTGTCTCGGGATGATATGCTGAAGAGAGATTCAACTTAATGCTGAGTAGACGACAAAGCTCTCTCCAGAACCAAGATGCAAACTGGGGACCCCAGTCACTGACAATTTTGTCCGGCATACAGTGTAGGCGAAAGATATGTTTGATAAACAACGCTGCCATAGCCCGTGCAGAAGGTAGCCATGGAAGAGGCACAAAAAAGTGCAACATTTTGGAAAAATGGTCAGTGATAACCCAGATAATGGTGTAGCTACGAGACTTGGGTAAGTCCACCACAAAATCCATCCTGACCATCTCCCAGGGCCTGTCTGCTACCGGTAGGGGGTAAAGCAACCCAGCTGGCCGTTGTGGAGGAGGCTTGTTTTTTGCGCAGCAAACACACGCCCTAACATAATCTCCAACATCTTGGGCGATATGTGGCCACCAGTAGGTCCTCGCCAGCAGCTCAGACATCCTTTTGGTCCCAAAAAGTCCACCCTCCCTGGATGAGTGAGCCCAAGAGAGAACCTCCGGACACAAATTTGAAGGCACAAAAGTCTTGCCCGGGGCACAGACTCTAGTGAAACCGGAGCCACGGTTCTCAGGCTCTCAGAAGGGACAATAAGCCGAGGCTCCTCCTCCACAGATGAAACAAAGGAGCAAGAGAGAGCTTCAGCACAAATGTTCTTCTCCCCAGACAGAAAGTGGAGAGTGAAATGAAACCGGGAGAACAGGGACCATGTGGTCTGGTGAGAATTTAGCCGCTGAGCTGTTTGCAAGTAGACCAAATTTTTGGGGTCTGTGAATACTTGGAAGGGAAAGTGAGCCCCCTCCAAAAGATGTCTCCATTCTGAGAAAGCCAACTTCATTGCTAGCAACTCCCTGTCCCCGATGGAATAATTCCTCTCCGCTGGTGTGAAGGTTTTGGAAAAGAAGAAGCAAGGATGCTTCTGACCTTGAGCATCCTTTTGGAAGAGGACTGCTCCAGCACCAATGGATGAGGCATCCACCTCCATTATAAATGGCTTATCTACATCGGGGCGATGTAGGATGGGAGCGCTAGCAAAATGAGACTTAAGAGAAATGAAGGCTTTGGAGACCTCCTCAGACCACAATTTGGGATTTTCTCCCTTCTTGGTAAGAGTTACCAAGGGAGCAACCAAAGTCGAGAAATGAGGGATGAACTGGTGGTAATAGTTAATGAAACCCATAAAGCACTGCACCGCTTTAAGAGAATGGGGTTCTTGCCAATCTATCACAGCTTGTAATTTGGCAGGATCCATAGCCAATCCCTGGGAGGAGATGATATAGCCCAGGAAAGGTAAGGACTCCTGCTCAAGCACACATTTCTCTAACTTAGCGTAGAGGGAATTTAACCGTAAGAGGTCGAAGACTCTGCAAACATCTCTCCGGCGGGAGCCAATATCCAGAGAGTAGATGAGAATATCATCCAGCTAGATTACGACTGAAGTGGAAAGCATATCCCGGAAGATATTAAAAAGTTTTGGAAAATGTCTGGGGCATCACAGAGCCCAAAGGACATCACTAGGTATTCATAGTGCCCATCCCTGGTGTTAAAAGCCGTCTTCCATTTGTCCATTCGTCACGGATGTGAATCAGGTTGTAAGCACCCCACAGATCTAGTTTAGTAAATACCCTTGCTCCCCGAAGCCTATCAAAGAGCTCCAATATCAAGGGCAGGGGATACTTATTTTTAACAGTGATGGCATTAAGACCCCTGTAGTGTATGCATGGACATAGTTCCCCGTTCTTCTTCTGCACGAAGAAGAACCCCGCCCCAGCAGGTGACACTAACTTCCAAATGAATCCTCTTGCCAGATTTTCCTGGATGTACTGTGACATTGTCTCTGTCTCCGGGAGAGATGATGGATAGACTCGACCCCGGGGAGGCTCAGCACCAGTCAAGAGGTCAATAGGACAGTCATAGGGGCGGTGAGGCGGAAGGGTCTCTGCAGCCCTTTTGGAGAACACGTCTGCATAAGACCAATATTGCTTGGGGAGTGAGGATAGATCTGCGGGTACCTCAGTAGTAGCAACTTGAACACATTCCCTCTGACATCTACGCCACAAGATTCACCCATCCCAAAATTCTGCCTGTGGACCACTCAATATGAGGTGAGTAGCACCGTAGCCAAGGTATCCCTAACAGGGCCTCATCAATTCCTTCAGGAATGACGAGAAGAGATGTAATCTCCTGATGAGATGGTGACATGGACAAAGAAAAAGGGATGGTTTGGTGTGTTATCTGTGAGGGCAGTGTCAACCCATTCACCACTTGTACAGTTAGGCCGGTGTCACAATAGAGAGTTTTATGGATGTATGAGAGGGGCAAAAACTATGCATTGCACACGGACCAATGATTCTCTATGGGGCAGCTCCTATCTGCCGTATATTTCGCAGCCGTATTTTACGGGCGTAGAAAATCACAGCATGCTGCGTTTGTCAGTGTATTGCGCAAAAAATCTGCCAATGAACGTCTATGGGGGTGAGAAAAATACGGATTACACACAGACCATGTGTGTGACTTGCAAGAAATACGCAGCAGTGTTCTATAGAAAAGCCGGCAATTCAGTGCGCTGTACAGTAAAATCACACTGACAGGTTACACTAGAATAGGTAAAATAAATGTCTACACATACAAAAGGCATATACTGTATATATGTCAGTGAGACACATATATATACACTCACCGGCCACTTTATTAGGTACACCTGCCCAACTTCTTGTTAACACTTAATTTCTAATCAGCCAATCACATGGCGGCAACTCAGTGCATTTAGGCATGTAGACATGGTCAAGACAATCTCCTGCAGTTCAAACCGAGCATCAGTATGGGGAAGAAAGGTGATTTGAGTGCCTTTGAACGTGGCATGGTTGTTGGTGCCAGAAGGGCTGGTCTGAGTATTTCAGAAACTGCTGATCTACTGGGATTTTCACGCACAACCATCTCTAGGGTTTACAGAGAATGGTCCGAAAAAGAAAAAAAATCCAGTGAGCGGCAGTTCTGTGGGCGGAAATGCCTTGTTGATGCCAGAGGTCAGAGGAGAATGGGCAGACTGGTTCGAGCTGATAGAAAGGCAACAGTGACTCAAATCGCCACCCGTTACAACCAAGGTAGGCCTAAGAGCATCTCTGAACGCACAGTGCGTCGAACTTTGAGGCAGATGGGCTACAGCAGCAGAAGACCACACCGGGTACCACTCCTTTCAGCTAAGAACAGGAAACTGAGGCTACAATTTGTACAAGCTCATCGAAATTGGACAGTAGAAGATTGGAAAAACGTTGCTTGGTCTGATGAGTCTCGATTTCTGCTGCGACATTCGGATGGTAGGGTCAGAATTTGGCGTAAACAACATGAAAGCATGGATCCATCCTGCCTTGTATGGAGCATCTTTGGGATGTGCAGCCGACAAATCTGCGGCAACTGTGTGATGCCATCATGTCAATATGGACCAAAATCTCTGAGGAATGCTTCCAGCACCTTGTTGAATCTATGCCACGAAGAATTGAGGCAGTTCTGAAGGCAAAGGGGGGTCCAACCCGTTACTAGCATGGTGTACCTAATAAAGTGGCCGGTGAGTGTATATTGTAACATTTCACCCACTACGGGTCTTGGGGATACACTCTCTTGGATGCGGTAGTCAAGCACTCAGGCATGGTTTTCCATTTAAAGCAGTCTGTTTGGTTTATTCTCTCCATAAACCATAGACAGATGAACAAACAATAAAAAATCTTACATCAGAAAGATGAATCCTCAATGTCCATAGTAGAGCTCCGCTCTCTCTCAGACCTGTAGGCACACAGGCTGTGCCATGTCCAGCACGCAGGCTCTCCAGCCTAAATATGGTCTCTGTGTGCTGTTCAGGACGTCTGTCCCCACTTGGAACCGTCCAACACACAGGCCACTCTGCAGTGTCCAGCCAGGACACATGGAAGTCTGTCCACACTTGCAGACTCCCAAACACTCACACCATGTGCTAAACACACCTCCTTAACATAGGTGTAACCACAACCAGGTACCTGTCACATGGCCAGTCAGGTGAGCGTGACATCACCACAGGTCCTTAAACACAAAACCATCTTAGGTGTTCACCATCTTGGGGTGGGTTTGTAGGTGACTGGACCCACCCATCTCTCCAATCACCTGGAAGCGTTCCCAATGTAAACAAATCCCTCAGCAGTAGATCTGCTTGAGCAAAACATACCCAGGCTTCCATCACAGGGCCACCCACCTCTGCGATACATACCACCCATTAATCACATGACCAGTCGCTATGCCACATATTTCCCCCCTCTGCCTAAAGCCGTGGGGCTTGGCACTTTTTATTTCCCGACCAGAGATCCTTCTCAGTCGTCCCTGACAGTCAAACCGTCTGTCTAAGTCAGGGCCTGTTACTGAACCCTTTCGTCGGCATTCGTCAACCATTTCCATCACACCCATTAATAAAGATGACCCCTTGTCATTTCCTCTGCTACAGGATCTCCCGCTTAGGTCAATGAGCCCTGAACTAACTGAGGAGTCACT
Source organism: Ranitomeya variabilis (assembly GCF_051348905.1). Classification (NCBI taxonomy): domain Eukaryota; kingdom Metazoa; phylum Chordata; class Amphibia; order Anura; family Dendrobatidae; genus Ranitomeya; species Ranitomeya variabilis. The sequence goes on from NC_135233.1 coordinate 725,745,897, forward strand.
ATTTCTAGCTCTTTCATCTGGCCACCTTCGGTTCTCTTTCTGTTGTTGATCTCTCCTATTGTCTTTCTTCAGAGAGCAGCTCTTCAATTTATCTCTATATCCTCTGTTAGCTTCAGCTTGAGGACTTCCAGTCTTTAGAGAACCTCTTCGTCTCTCTATACCGCGAGTTGAAGGTGGTGGCAATCTGTTTGCCAATTCCTGCAGCTCTATATTGATCTGCTCCCTCTCAAGTCTTAGCTGCTCTATCTGTTTCAGGTATGCCACACGATACCCCAGGAGCATTTGGATATTCCCAAGGCTCTCCATGGATCCGACGACAAGGAATGGAACCATCCCATCTTCACCCACGACCTGGGCTTCATCATCAGCCGGAATGCTCACTCTCATAACACCGGACCTATTCACCATCTCTTGCATCACCTTGCCAAATCTTCCAATTACTTTCCTCACCAGACCTCTGGGCACTTGCACGACATCTTCTACAATACCCAACCGGCTTTGAGCTTCTCTTGCTAGCTCCAGATGTCGAGCGGCTTCCTTATTCTTCAACATGATCTTTTGTTTTGTGCGGAGGCATTGTAGATGCATCTCTCTCAGGACAGCCACCCGCTTCACTGTGACTTCCCTTGTCGACAGTATGACCAGTTGATGGGTCTCAGGTGCCCAGTGCACCCTACATGCTTCAACCGCCTTTTTAAATGCTTCATGCACCTCCTCACTGGCACATGCTTCTTGCATGTCTTCGGGTACGTCTGTTACGCACTTGAAGATCAAAGTCTCACCTTCTTGGCCATATTGTTGGACCTCCTCATCCTTAGTGTCAGCACAGTTTTCCAAGACCTCGATGTCCTTTGTTCAGCCATCTGCGTGGCACTTAACTTGCTGGATTTCTTCCTCCGTGGAGGCCACTTCTTTGGTCAGCCTCTCCAGCTCACTCTCATTCATAGCGATCAGATCGGGAGAGCGCAACAGTTCGATTTCCCGGTCATCCGTGGATTTCTGGAGCTGTTGATTAGTCTCCTTTGTCTTAAGCTCTCGGAGAACTTTATCTTGCTCTTCTACCAAGCAGTGATGCTCATCCTCTTTCTAGAGAAGCTCCTGCTAATTCTTCTCTTGGACCTCTCTGAACACCTTCATATCTTTCAGTATGGCCTTGTTCATGTTTTGACACGCTGAGAGGTGACCTCTGAGCTCAGAGACTTCCTTCTCTAGGTCACCCACTCTGTGCTCAATTGCTTGCCTCAGGACCCTTTCTCGTTCGACTGTTTCTTTAAGCAGCTCTATGTTATGGTCCTGCTCTCTTATGGCTAGCACATGTCACACCACCAGTTCTTTAATTAAACTTTCAGATGGGGTCTCTTGCCCACCCGCACTCTGCCTCTTCAGGGTTCCACCTGTTTCTGCACCCACATCTATGGTCTCTGCAGGGCTCTCTGTCTGTTTACTCTTAGATACCTCTTGACTCTTGGTAACTTCAGAGTTCTCCATCTTTTCAGCATCAGGTACTCTGGAGCCTTTATCATACTGAGCCACTTCACTCTTTCTGGGCATTGCAGATGTGGGTCTACTACAGGTCTGTTCTAACCCCAGACCGTCACTAACTACGTCAGTGCTAGGGTTTGTCACAGATAAAGTAACCCCCTCATCAGGGATTATAACATGATCTGCACGTGTCTTTCTGCGGCCCCCCACGACGAGATGAAGATGTGTCATTTTTACTAGGCTCCCCCTTACTGCACTCTTTTCCCCTTGCGTTTGAGTCAAAGTCTGAATAGGAGTCACCCCCTCTCACCTGTCATCCTGGAACAACAAGTCCCCACTTAAACTGGTGTCAGACCCACACTTTCTTCTGGTCACCCGTAACTCTGGACTATTGACATTAGGTGGCGCTACTTCTTCTTTACACATCCCATTAACAGGAATCCCCACAGCCTGCTGCTGTAGTGGGGCTTCAATATGATCATTCCATCTCTCCTCTGAACAACCCCACACTGCGTCAACTTCCCATATGTCTTCAAAGATCACAAAGTCCCGGCCCCTCTCAAAGGGGTAGAACAAGTCTGGTGTTATACCGCCATCTTGGCACTTTACATTTTTGGACATATCAATGATCACTCTGTCCACAGTATAGTCAACAGTGACCCCATGAATGCAGCGAACATTGACCTTTTTCTCGGTTAGACAGAAGATGAGAGGAGTTCCTGTCAGAGTCACCTGACTCTTTGAATCCAGCAGTCCAGATACTCCTTCATGGTGTAATATAACAGTATACACCTGCGGCCTGTCATCAAATGGGAAGTCTATGCCACACTCGGAATACGCAAAACACAAACACTGCTGTTCCCCAGACATGTCTACTGAGGTAACCAATGCCGCCCGTTTTGAAAGCTCCACCCCTTTTTGGGTCACTATCCCCTTTTTTGACTCCGCCCCTTTTAGGGTCACCACCCCCTTGTGGGCTATTTTCTCCTTTAGGGCCACCACCCCCTTTAGGGACTCCACCCCCTTTTGGGCAACTACCCCCTTTTGGGATGCCGCCCCTTTTTTGGGATGCCAGGCCCCTTTTTGGCCAACCATAATTATTTGGGTCACCGCTCTGTTTTTGGGACTCCACCCCTTTAGGGACACCACCAAACTATGGGGTACACCCTCTGGACTTCCCCACAGTACTCTCAAGCCCCAACAGTTCCACAGTATATGTCTCTTTAGCTCGGTACTGGCCCTTTATGAGTCTGCATGACCTGGTCCAGCAATGTCTTTTCTGACACCTCACCAGTTCCTACTGGTGCTACCACAGCTCCCGCTGCAGACACAAACCACCGGCACTCCCGGCTGCCGATCACAAGCTGCTCCTGCTGCCACGGCAACTCCGGCTGCTGCAGAACCTCTTGCTGCAACTGCACTGCACGTAAACACTGCAGACTTCGTGGACCCACCAATCCACAGCAAACTTCCTAACCCCACCGAGTTACCACCAGACGCCTTCAGTCTTCGTGGCCCCGCCGAGCCACAGCAAGTTGATCAGAGATGAAAAAAAAGAAATACATGGACTCGCCGGTCCACAGCAAGCACCTGCACATGTGCTTTATAGAAAAACACAGTCTCTCACTGACCCCGGTCAGCACAGCACAGACTCCTGTCTGTTACACACCCGGCTTTACAGCCCAAACACAGTTTCTCACTGACCCCAGTCAGTATCTCACGGACTCCTGTCCATTACCTGTTGGTGCCGGCCACACAGGTTTCTGGAACCCTCTTCTCCTCGAAGGTATCCCACAAACAACAATTCTCTCTGACCCTGGTCAGAATAACACAGACTCCTGTCTGTTACCTGCCGGCCACCTCTTCTCCTCAGAGGTATCCCATAAACAGCAATTCTTACGGACTCCGGTCAGTATTTACTCACGGTTGTCAAGACCGTCTACTCTTCTGGCTCAGACCAGCCAGCACTGCAACATGTGCTCCTTGGATCGTTGCCCGCATTCAAAACACCAATTGTAGCATTTCACCCACTACTGGTCTTGGGGATACAGTCTCTTGGCTGCGGTAGTCAAGCACTCAGGCACGGTTTTCCATTTAAAGCAGTCTGTTTGGTTTATTCTCTACATAAACCATAGACAGATGAACAAACAATAAACAATCTTACATCAGACAGATGAATCCTCAATGTCCATAGTAGAGCTCCGCTCTCTCTCAGACCTGTAGGCACACAGGCTGTGCCATGTCCAGCATGCAGGCTCTCCAGCCTAAATATGGTCTCTGTGTGCTGTTCAGGACGTCTGTCCCCACTTGGAACCGTCCAACACACAGGCCACTCTGCAGTGTCCAGCCAGGACACATGGAAGTCTGTCCACACTTGCAGACTCCCAAACACTCACACAATGTGCTAAACACACCTCCTTTACATAGGTGTAACCACACCCAGGTACCTGTCACATGGCCAATCAGGTGAGCGTGACATCACCACATGTCCTTAAACACAAAACCATTTTAGGTGTTTAGACACACTTCTTGGGGTGGGTTTGTAGGTGACTGGACCCACCCATCTCTCCAATCACCTGGAAGCCTTCCCAATGTAAACAAATCCCTCAGCAGTAGATCTGCTTGAGCAAAACATACCCAGGCTTCCATCACAGGGCCACCCACCTCTGCGACACATACCGCCCATTAATAACATGACCAGTCGCTATGCCACAATATATATATATATATATATTCAAAAAAGAAGAAGGCAGCACTCCATTTTTTCTTTACCAACTGTGCAAGGTTTAATCAGACCCACATGTCTGTACGACGTTTCGGCTCTGAATGAGCCTTTCTCAAACACAATATCCCATACCTTTCCGCCATTACAGTTATGTCCCACGCTGTAAATCCTGTTATGATCCGGTGACCTTGGAGCCGCATGAGAGACTTTCTCAGGAGTAGGTGGTACCTGTACTGACCGCAAACCCTAAACTAACACCGCAACTAGAAGTAGCCGTGGGATGTACCTAACACGTCCTAGACACCTCGACACAGCCGGAGGACTAAATACCCCTATAGATGGAAATGGGAATTCTATCTTGCCTCAGAGCAGAACCCCAGAGGATAGGCAGCCCCCCACAAATATTGACTGTGAGTATAAGAGGAAAAACACACGCAGGCAGAAAAACAGGATTTAGCAAAAGAGGCACTTCTAGCTAAACAGAAAAGGATAGGACAGAATTCTAAGCGGTCAGTATTAAAATCCTAAAAATATCCACAGCAGATAATACAAATATACTACATCTAACTAAAGACATAGAAAGTATATCTGCATCTCCTGAGAATCCAGCATGACTGAAAAATCCAAACAAAGTCTAAGCTGGACAAAAACACAATGAATTGCACTGAATTGCAAAGCACACTGCATGTGAGCACAGAGACAAAAAAACAGACACTTATCTTAGCTGAATTGGCAGCAGGGCATGAGGAGCCAGAGAGAGATGCAATCCCTCCAAGTACAATGGACAACTGGCATTGACTAATGGATCCTGCACACCTAAATACCTAATAGAGCTGCAATCAGCAGAAACACCTGCCCTGAATTACAACCCCAAGACAACTGCACTACCACCAACAACCACCGGAGGGAGCCCAAGAGCAGAATTCACAACAAAATCCATCTGAAAGGAGTAAAATAATTTTACAAAGCAGGAGCCTGCTAATGCAGCTGCCCCTGCCTGTAAAAACTGGGGAATGAATGGAAAGCAGGGGAATGTAGCTACCTAGACTTGCGGTGCTGCGCCCCCTGCTGGCTTAACCACAGATGAACTCGAGTGTGAGAAAATATTCAGAAAAATTCCCACGCTACAGATTAATGCTGGTTACAGTAGCTGAACCTGGGATTGCAGCAGTAACCTGGTACTCAGCATCTGCTTGAGTAAGATGCTGGGACAGACATCTCTGTTGAGCATTCTCCTCGGTGGCTGGGAAAGAATGGGAGACTGCAGAGGACATGGTTTGAAATTCCCACTGTGCAGCGGCGGGAACTTGACACCTAACACTTTATTCCTCTGATCACTGCTGAGAACTGACACTGTCTTTTGACAGCTTGGGAACCGTGGCTCTCTGACAGGCGGGGACAATTTTACCGCCGATCCGAAGCGCTATGCTGGTGTTTCTCCTGCTTTTGTGCTGTGTATATTTGTATATATTCGACGATTAAATCGATGATTAAATAGGCAAATATTGCAATTTCGGCCATCATGAGCTGAACCAAATATTGAAATATTTGCTTATCTCTACTGTCCAGACCTAACTGCGAATGCAAACAGTAAAAAGAATACAGGCCAAAGCAAAGCCGCAGCCTAGGATGCTTAAGGAGAACTGGTATAGCCAATAAGGGTGTAAGTGAAAATAATTTTTAACCCCTTCCATGAATCTATTCAAACCTTTATCTGAGCCATTATTTATCCGTGTTTGAATGAATAGGAATAATCATTTCAATTTGCTAGAATCTGCATATTTTGGGAAATTCAAAATAATTTTAAGTAATTTCAAATCAATTTTCTCATACTTCCATTTTTATTGTGAGATTTTTTTAACTAGGACCCAATGCAATATATCTTCATTTTACTAATTTATTTTTCAATGGAACCTGAAATCAACAAATCATTAATTAGTCTGGCTCCATGTTTCTGCAGGCAATTAAATGTTAAAAACAATGATGTTTGCTGCTCATCTGTGTGATTTGCCTCCTCGTGTGTAAAATTGTTACCCTGAGTCATCTTGGTGGTACAGCATTCTGTCCAAGTCTCCGAGTCATCATTGAGGTACATTTTTAATTCAGAACTATGGAGAAACGATAAATTATACAGCTTTGCTACAAATTTAGTACATTTTACCAAAAAATGAGTACAGAGTACTCACAGACCACCATATTACACAAAATAAAATCAATAAAGTTTATTGAAAAAAACATTTATTAAAAAATACATCATACTATGTGAGGATATATAAAAAAGGACTCAGTCTAAATTCCATACCAAGCAGCAAATATAACTATAATATTGAACATTATTGATAAGAAATATGTCTCTGTGCTAAAGCTCATAAAAAATCCTTTAAGGCAATTCAATAATATGTAGTACCCGGATGGATAGAGCTGAAAACACCATAAAAAATACAAAAAGCCATTGAAAATGTTCACTATCAGTGCTTACCCATCATAAATGCCGCTATGGGAACGCCCCGACGCGCGTTTCGCAACTCACGTGCTTTCTCAAGGGGAGTGACACTCCCCTTGAGAAAGCACGTGAGTTGCGAAACGCGCGTCGGGGCGTTCCCATAGCGGCATTTATGATGGGTAAGCACTGATAGTGAACATTTTCAATGGCTTTTTGTATTTTTTATGGTGTTTTCAGCTCTATCCATCCGGGTACTACATATTATTGAATTGCCTTAAAGGATTTTTTATGAGCTTTAGCACAGAGACATATTTCTTATCAATAATGTTCAATATTATAGTTATATTTGCTGCTTGGTATGGAATTTAGACTGAGTCCTTTTTTATATATCCTCACATAGTATGATGTATTTTTTAATAAATGTTTTTTTCAATAAACTTTATTGATTTTATTTTGTGTAATATGGTGGTCTGTGAGTACTCTGTACTCATTTTTTGGTAAAAAGTATTTAATTGTCCACTATTTTTTGGACTTTTGGTATAGATTTAGAGGAGAGATTATGGTAATGCTCCTGGCTAAGACTAAATAATTATGCTTTTTGTATCTTTATTTTGATAAATTTAGTACATTACAAATGTTAAATGTGTTAAATGTTTTCTCATCCTCCGTACTTTACACCAGTATGAGTGAGCCTTAAAGGTGCAGTTAGAAAAGCGCACCTCTTTTTTGGCTTATGTAAACATGATGGTGATCGCCTCATGAACGAGGAAACACTTCCTCCTATTGTGATTAGATTGTTTATGCTGGCAAAAAAATCATTGTTATTGGCAGAATGTAACTTTGAGGATATGCTGTGTTGTGAAATTGGATTCTGGGCTCCCCCGGTGGCCACTTGTGGAATTGAACTTGTGTGCATCATCCCCTCTGTTCACCTGCTCCTATCAGGATGTGGGAGTCGCTATATAACCTTGCTCCTCTGTCAGTTTCTTGCCGGTCAACAATGTAATCAGAAGCCTTCTGTGCTTGTTCCTGCTACTAGACTACTCCCAGCTAAGTTGGACTTTTGTCCTTGTGTGTTTTTGCATTTTGTTCCTGTTCACAGCTGCTGTTTCGTTACTGTGTCTGGAAAGCTCTTGTGATCGGAAATTGCCACTCTGGTGTTATGAGTTAATGCTAGAGTCTTAAAGGAATTTCTGGATGGTGTTTTGATAGGGTTTTCTGCTGACCATGAAAGTGTCCTTTCTGTCTTCCTGCTATCTAGAAAGCGGACCTCGATTTTGCTAAACCTATTTTCATACTACGTTTGTCATTTCATCTTAAATCACCGCCAATATATGTGGGGGCCTCTGTCTGCCTTTTGGGAAAATTTCTCTAGAGGTGAGCCAGGACTGTCTTTTCCTCTGCTAGGATTAGGTAGTTCTCCGGCTGGCGCTGGGCATCTAGGGTTAAAAAACGTAGGCATGCTACCCGGCCACTTCTAGTTGTGCGGCAGGTTTAGTTCATGGTCAGTATAGTTTCCATCTTCCAAGAGCTAGTTCTCATATATGCTGGGCTATGTTCTCTCGCCATTGAGAATCATGACAGTTTGACCGGCCCAAAAAAGGGTTAAATTACTGGCTGAGAAAGGAGAGAAAAAAGAAGTCTGCTACAATTTTTTTTTTTTTTTTCCTCTAGTTCTGAGTGTGCTCTTAATTGAATCACTTGCTAGTCTGCCTATACTGCAGCCTTCCTCTCTTTCTCTCCTTCTAATCCTTGAATGGCTCTGTGTTCACCTGTTTCAAATGGATCTTCAGAGTGTAGCTACAGGTTTGAATAATCTCGCCACAAAGGTACAAAATTTGCAAGATTTTGTTGTTCATGCACCTATGTCTGAGCCTAGAATTCCTTTGCCTGAATTCTTCTCGGGGAATAGATCTCACTTTCAAAATTTTAAAAATAATTGCAAATTGTTTTTGTCCCTGAAGACTTGCTCTGCCGGAGACCCTGCACAGCAGGTCAGGATTGTAATTTCCTTGCTCCGGGGCGACCCTCAAGACTGGGCTTTTGCATTGGCACCAGGGGATCCTGCGTTGCTCAATGTGGATGCGTTTTTTCTGGCCTTGGGGTTGCTTTATGAGGAACCTCATTTAGAGCTTCAGGCGGAAAAGGCCTTGATGTCCTTGTCTCAGGGGCAAGATGAAGCTGAAATATACTGCCAAAAATTCCGCAAATGGTCTGTGCTTACTCAGTGGAATGAGTGCGCCCTGGCGGCGATTTTCAGAGAAGGTCTCTCTGATGCCATTAAGGATGTTATGGTGGGGTTTCCTGTGCCTGCGAGTCTGAATGAGTCCATGACGATGGCTATTCAGATCGATAGGCGTCTGCGGGAGCGCAAACCTGTGCACCATTTGGCGGTGTCTACTGAGAAAACGCCAGAAAATATGCAATGTGATAGAATTCTGTCCAGAAGCGAGCGGCAGAATTTTAGACGAAAAAATGGGTTGTGCTTCTATTGTGGTGATTCAACTCATGTTATATCAGCATGCTTTAAGCGTACTAAGAAGCCTGACAAGTCTGTTTCAATTAGCACTTTACAGTCTAAGTTTATTCTATCTGTGACCCTGATTTGTTCTTTGTCATCTATTACCGCGGACGCCTATGTCGACTCTGGCGCTGCTTTGAGTCTTATGGATTGGTCCTTTGCCAAACGCTGTGGGTATGATTTGGAGCCACTGGAGGCTCCGATACCTCTGAAAGGGATTGACTCCACCCCATTGGCTAGTAATAAACCACAATACTGGACACAAGTGACTATGCGTGTTAATCCGGATCACCAGGAGGTTATTCGCTTTCTGGTGCTGTATAATCTACATGATGTTTTGGTGCTGGGATTGCCATGGCTGCAATCTCATAACCCAGTCCTCGACTGGAGAGCTATGTCTGTGTTAAGCTGGGGATGTAAAGGAACTCATGGGGACGTACCTTTGGTTTCCATTTCATCATCTATTCCCTCTGAGATTCCTGAATTCTTGTCTGACTTTCGTGACGTTTTTGAAGAACCCAAGGTTGGTTCACTACCTCCGCACCGGGAGTGCGATTGTGCCATAGACTTGATTCCGGGTAGTAAATACCCTAAGGGTCGTTTATTTAATCTGTCTGTGCCTGAACACGCTGCTATGCGAGAATATATAAAGGAGTCCTTGGAAAAGGGACATATTCGTCCTTCGTCATCTCCCTTAGGAGCCGGTTTTTTCTTTGTGTCTAAGAAAGACGGCTCTTTGAGGCCGTGTATTGATTATCGACTTTTGAATAAAATCACGGTTAAATATCAATATCCGTTACCACTGCTTACTGATTTGTTTGCTCGTATAAAGGGGGCCAAGTGGTTCTCTAAGATTGATCTCCGTGGGGCGTATAATTTGGTGCGAATCAAGCAGGGGGATGAGTGGAAAACCGCATTTAATACGCCCGAGGGCCATTTTGAGTATTTGGTGATGCCTTTTGGTCTTTCAAATGCCCCTTCAGTCTTCCAGTCCTTTATGCATGACATTTTCCGCGATTATTTGGATAAATTTATGATTGTTTATCTGGATGATATTCTGATTTTTTCGGATGACTGGGACTCTCATGTCCAGCAGGTCAGGAGGGTTTTTCAGGTTTTGCGGTCTAATTCCTTGTGTGTGAAGGGTTCTAAGTGTGTTTTTGGGGTTCAAAAGATTTCTTTCTTGGGATACATTTTTTCCCCCTCTTCCATCGAGATGGATACTGTCAAGGTTCAGGCTATTGGTGATTGGACGCAACCCTCTTCTCTTAAGAGTCTTCAGAAATTTTTGGGCTTTGCTAACTTTTATCGTCGATTTATTGCTGGTTTTTCTGATGTTGTAAAACCATTGACTGATTTGACTAAGAAGGGTGCTGATGTTGCTGATTGGTCCCCTGATGCTGTGGAGGCCTTTCGGGAGCTCAAGCGCCGCTTTTCTTCCGCCCCAGTGTTGCGTCAGCCTGATGTTGCTCTTCCTTTTCAGGTTGAGGTCGACGCTTCTGAAATCGGAGCTGGGGCGGTGTTGTCGCAGAGAAGTTCCGACTGCTCTGTGATGAGACCTTGTGCTTTTTTTTCCCGTAAATTTTCGCCCGCCGAGCGGAATTATGATATTGGGAATCGGGAGCTTTTGGCCATGAAGTGGGCTTTTGAGGAGTGGCGTCACTGGCTTGAGGGGGCCAGACATCAGGTGGTGGTATTGACTGACCACAAAAATTTAATTTACCTTGAGTCTGCCAGGCGCCTGAATCCTAGACAGGCGCGCTGGTCGTTGTTTTTCTCTCGGTTTAATTTTGTGGTGTCGTACCTACCGGGTTCTAAGAATGTTAAGGCGGATGCCCTTTCTAGGAGTTTTGAGCCTGACTCCCCTGGTAATTCTGAGCCCACAGGTATCCTTAAAGATGGAGTGATATTGTCTGCCGTTTCTCCAGACCTGCGGCGGGCCTTGCAGGAGTTTCAGGCGGATAGACCTGATCGTTGCCCACCTGGTAGACTGTTTGTTCCTGATGATTGGACCAGTAGAGTCATCTCTGAGGTTCATTCTTCTGCGTTGGCAGGTCATCCTGGAATCTTTGGTACCAGGGATTTGGTGGCAAGGTCCTTCTGGTGGCCTTCCCTGTCACGAGATGTGCGAGGCTTTGTGCAGTCTTGTGACGTTTGTGCTCGGGCCAAGCCTTGTTGTTCTCGGGCTAGTGGATTGTTGTTGCCCTTGCCTATCCCGAAGAGGCCTTGGACGCACATCTCGATGGATTTTATTTCGGATCTGCCTGTTTCTCAGAAGATGTCTGTCATCTGGGTGGTGTGTGACCGTTTCTCTAAGATGGTCCATCTGGTTCCCTTGCCTAAGTTGCCTTCTTCTTCCGAGTTGGTTCCTCTGTTTTTTCAAAATGTTGTTCGTTTGCATGGTATTCCTGAGAATATCGTTTCTGACAGAGGGACCCAATTCGTGTCTAGATTTTGGCGGGCATTCTGTGCTAGGATGGGCATAGATTTGTCTTTTTCGTCTGCTTTCCATCCTCAGACTAATGGCCAGACCGAGCGGACTAATCAGACCTTGGAGACATATTTGAGGTGTTTTGTGTCTGCGGATCAGGATGATTGGGTTGCTTTTTTGCCTTTGGCGGAGTTCGCCCTCAATAATCGGGCCAGCTCTGCCACCTTGGTGTCCCCGTTTTTCTGTAATTTGGGGTTTCATCCTCGATTTTCCTCCGGTCAAGTGGAATCTTCGGATTGTCCTGGAATGGATGCTGTGGTGGAGAGGTTGCATCAGATTTGGGGGCAGGTGGTGGACAATTTGAAGTTGTCCCAGGAGAAGACTCAGCTTTTTGCCAACCGCCGTCGTCGTGTTGGTCCTCGGCTTTGTGTTGGGGACTTGGTGTGGTTGTCTTCTCGTTTTGTCCCTATGAGGGTTTCTTCTCCTAAGTTTAAGCCTCGGTTCATCGGCCCGTACAAGATATTGGAGATTCTTAACCCTGTGTCCTTCCGTTTGGACCTCCCTGCATCCTTTTCGATTCATAATGTTTTTCATCGGTCATTGTTGCGCAGGTATGAGGTACCGGTTGTGCCTTCCGTTGAGCCTCCTGCTCCGGTGTTGGTTGAGGGTGAGTTGGAGTACGTTGTGGAAAAGATCTTAGACTCTCGTGTTTCCAGACGGAGACTCCAGTATCTGGTCAAATGGAAGGGATACGGTCAGGAGGATAATTCTTGGGTCACTGCCTCTGATGTTCATGCCTCCGATCTTGTCCGTGCCTTTCATAGGGCTCATCCTGATCACCCTGGTGGTTCTGGTGAGGGTTCGGTGCCCCCTCCTTGAGGGGGGGGTACTGTTGTGAAATTGGATTCTGGGCTCCCCCGGTGGCCACTTGTGGAATTGAACTTGTGTGCATCATCCCCTCTGTTCACCTGCTCCTATCAGGATGTGGGAGTCGCTATATAACCTTGCTCCTCTGTCAGTTTCTTGCCGGTCAACAATGTAATCAGAAGCCTTCTGTGCTTGTTCCTGCTACTAGACTACTCCCAGCTAAGTTGGACTTTTGTCCTTGTGTGTTTTTGCATTTTGTTCCTGTTCACAGCTGCTGTTTCGTTACTGTGTCTGGAAAGCTCTTGTGATCGGAAATTGCCACTCTGGTGTTATGAGTTAATGCTAGAGTCTTAAAGGAATTTCTGGATGGTGTTTTGATAGGGTTTTCTGCTGACCATGAAAGTGTCCTTTCTGTCTTCCTGCTATCTAGAAAGCGGACCTCGATTTTGCTAAACCTATTTTCATACTACGTTTGTCATTTCATCTTAAATCACCGCCAATATATGTGGGGGCCTCTGTCTGCCTTTTGGGAAAATTTCTCTAGAGGTGAGCCAGGACTGTCTTTTCCTCTGCTAGGATTAGGTAGTTCTCCGGCTGGCGCTGGGCATCTAGGGTTAAAAAACGTAGGCATGCTACCCGGCCACTTCTAGTTGTGCGGCAGGTTTAGTTCATGGTCAGTATAGTTTCCATCTTCCAAGAGCTAGTTCTCATATATGCTGGGCTATGTTCTCTCGCCATTGAGAATCATGACAATGCTGCCTAAAACATACTATTTTGTTAGCGATTATTGATGAGAGAAGGTGCTCGGATAACGTGTTATCTGAATATCTTAGGCATGCTCGAATAATATGTACGAGTCCCTGTGGCTGCATGTTTTGCAGCTGTTAGACAGTTGCAACACATGCAGAGATTGCTGACAAACAGGTAATCCCAGCATATGTTGCGGCTGTCTAACAGCTGCAAAACAGGCAGCCGCAAGGACTCGAACATATTATCCCAGTACACTCAGGGCTGCCACTATGAATTTCGGAGCCCCATACTGGCAAAATTTTTGGGTTCCCCTTGAGACTCTGCCCAGTTCCACCTCCACCCTAGCTCCGCCTCCACCTCGTGAACTTTCCACAGTCCCTCCTCCCTTTTTTGGAAAAACTCCACTTCTGCACCACGTCCTCACCAATCACACATTAACACCACATCACGCACATAGCCATCAGCTTTTGTTTTGACCAAAATATTTTTTAAGGCTGCCACCATGACAAGGTAGACTGTATTGGCAGGGCCCTACTCTACTCTAACCTATTAAACAGTCAACTTTTTTTTTTGGATATATTTTAATTATCTTTCTTCAAGGGAATGTGTCACATACTTTTTTAAACTATATGAAATCAGATTTTTATATACATATATATATATATATATATATATATATATATATGTAATCTGTATTTCTGATTGCAGATTGATTACTTTTATGGAAGCTGTCCTATCGCCTGTTTTGAGATATGTCAAATACACAAAAAGTAGCCGCACTCAAGTCTTGGAAATGTGGAAAATTTCCTTTGTTTTTTATTCAAGTGTACAAGCACCACCAAGTGAATATACAGAAACAACAAGTGGTTGCGGACCATTAGGAACGTTTCGACCTGGCGCGGTCTTTTTCAAACCTCACTGCAATAGTAAATACAACATATAAGTGTGCTGTACATATATATACACGTGTACAAAAGACCATGTAGTATAATAAATAAACTTCCTACATAAAGCTACAGAATATGCGTGAAATAACTGCAAAAAAAACGCAAACAAATTTTTTTAAACATATATACATATACACATGAAAATATACATGTATACCCACAGTTTGTAGTATAATGACTATGGACACATCTATGTCCTAGGGCAATAAATCATGGCATATAAAAAAAGGGAAATAGATATACCCTGAAAACAAGGTTTGCACGTAAGGGCTATTCAAAAGGACGACGTAGTACTGAGATCTAATCCTGGGATTGGAACTGGGCACATAGATATAGAAAACACTGTTCAAGATGCCAGAAATGGTATACTGACCTTTGGTAAGAGGAATGGTTTAGGAGGAAAGGAAAATAGGAAGAGAGTCCCCCAGGACTAAAGAAAAGCAGAGAGGACATGGTTAAATATATGATGCACTAAACAAAAGGGGAGGGGGGGAGGGGGGGAGGGAAGGGTAATAGAATAAAATGAAAGCGCCGTCTTTACCAGCTCACAGTAGACTTCAGGAATAAGATGTCCGTCTTATTGGTGGTGCAGTGGCTGGTATGCCTGCTGTGGGCGCCCAGGATTAGATCTCAGTACTACTGAGGAAGCGGCTACACATAGACGCGAAACGCGCGTTGGGGTTCACACGCAGGATCCAGTCGGGCACATCTGAACTCTCATGGGTAATTAGCTCTTACTTTTTTATGCTTATATGCTGCAAGACATACTTATATGCATGGGCACATGATCGGCATTATTATTGGCTGCCTATATTTGTCACTAGTTGCCATGCGTCGGATGTTATTCTCCTTACCTACATGGAGCTGATATGGAGTTTATCTCCATATATTGCTGCACCATATAACCTATACCATTACTACATTTGTGCCCTGATCTGTGAACCGGGTGCTTTTGGCTGCACCTAAGGACACAGTCACTATTTTTTTCACATGAAGTCTTTTTCATATGTATTATCTATACGCGTACATGTAAAGTTAAACTACTAATAAATATATTTTAAATGCTATCTTTTGGGACATCATACACTATGTATGAACCATGTCGGGGGGCCACCATATACAGTGGGGTATGACGACATACTGCCAAGCGGTGCACCAGTATTAACAATTAGATAGGGGGCTAATTTTTTCTGCGTTAGTTTAGTGGTCAAATGTGGAGGATTTTTTCCTTTTTCTTTTATTCAAAGATGAAAAATATTAGCACCATGTGCACTCTAGAGGTGTCTTCTCCTAGAAAACAATAGGAGATGTATTCAGCGGATTCTGGTGCAAATCGCACATAAAAATTTGCCTTAAAAATCCCCTTAAAAAAAACAAAATTGTGTGAACATATAGATCTCGTTCTCCGAGCTCAAGAACCAAACTCCACAGACAGACCAGTGTCGGGACGAGAAACCTGGAGAGACTTCACTACATACAGAATATATACAGAAAGTGTATCACTGAAGCCAAAGTGACGCTGAAAGGTCGCAAAGTAAATACTGTGGGGGTGTTAAACTGGGGGAGATGTAAAGACTGGGGGGGATGTAAAGACTGGGGGGATGTAAAGACTGAAGGGATGTAAATACTGGTGGGGATGTAAATACTGGTGGGGATGTAAAGACTGGTGGGTATGTAAAGACTGGAGGGATGTAAAGACTGGGATGATGTAAAAACTGGAGGGATGACAGAGTCAGACTCAGCTCACCGGAGAGGGAGACTACTCACCCTGCTCACCTGCCGCCTCTACCTGCTCGTCTGGTCTGCAGCCTGCCCGTCGCCGCCTCTTCTGATCCGCTGATCCGCCGTCCGCACCCACGTGGCATGCTGCTCTGCTCCGGAATGAGGAAGTGGAGCAGGGCAGCGTGTGACATCAGGAACTGGACCAAGATGCACCGGGCCCGAGCCACAGCCTAAAGCTTCAGTGCCCATTTCCAGTCGCCAGATGCATGATTTACAACACTGTAACGGTGTCTGTCTCTTTACACCATAGTGTTGTTATGCAGCACCATCGGGTGTCGGAAGCCTGAACAAAATGTCAGGGGGCCAGAGCGCAGACCGGGCTGCCAGTGTGCTCGGGCCCCCCTTTTTGCTCTTAATCACAGGGCCCATACTGAAGTAAGGGCAGTAATGCCCTGATGGCGGCCCTGTGTATGAAAAAAAAGTTCTGATTTTGTGGCCAATAGCTACCAATCCCAGTGTTGCTTTTCTAATAGTGATCTTCAAAAGAAAGCTGTGTTGTGACTAGTTGCTACAGGCAGCAAAGACATTTTTACCAAATATTGCCAATACCAGAGTTGATTTGTGGATGTTCTGTGGGGGTGGAGTGTAAGGGGGGCTTAAAGGGGTTGTCCAGGTTTGTGTCTGCAGAATTGTGAATTCTCACAGTGCGCGCTGTCAGGATTCTTCGGCAACAGCGAGACCAGGTGGTCATGTGACCACTGCCCGCTCCTGCTGGTCATGTGAGCACCGCCGCTCCTGCTGGTCATGTGACCACCGCCGCTCTTGCTGGTCATGTGACCACCGCCCGCTCCTGCTGGTCATGCAGGGTAATCATGACAGTGAGCACATCACCCGCTCATGATTCTGTAGTCACATAGAGGGACTGTGGACTTTTCAGCCAGGACAACCCCTTTAATTACAGTAAGCATATGTAGGACATTACTATTCTAGATTTTTTTCCCAATTCTGTTGTGTTTTTTAACACTTTCTTTTGCAGGTGTCAGACACAGAGGGATAACCTGTATTTCATAAAGGGGCTGTCTGCCATGTTCTATTCTCTATTAAATGCCCCAGCATTCTCCAAAAATAATATAAATTATAGTCACCTACAGATCCCCTTTCATAGTGCAACCCAGGTGCGCCGCAGGTCTCTGAACCTTCTTTTCTAATATAGATATTATGTGAACACTAGAAAGGGGATGTTAAAGAGCAGGGAGGACACTGTAAACCATGCTCTGAGCTTGGATAGTTTAAAAGGTTATTCCCCTAAAAAAAATCTAATTTTTCCCATGTGCCCCGGTCCGCTAGCCGAAACCGTGGTTGTTGTGAAATGTGACGCAGGTGCCCAATGAGTGCTGGCATCACTGTCCCCACTTCCTGTCAAATTGAGCATGAAGAGGAAGTCAGAGATCAGCTGCAGTACAGACTTCCTCTTCATGTTTGATTTGTCCTGCTATCTAGAAAGCGGACCTCGATTTTGCTAAACCTATTTTCATACTACGTTTGTCATTTCATCTTAAATCACCGCCAATATATGTGGGGGCCTCTGTCTGCCTTTTGGGAAAATTTCTCTAGAGGTGAGCCAGGACTGTCTTTTCCTCTGCTAGGATTAGGTAGTTCTCCGGCTGGCGCTGGGCATCTAGGGTTAAAAAACGTAGGCATGCTACCCGGCCACTTCTAGTTGTGCGGCAGGTTTAGTTCATGGTCAGTATAGTTTCCATCTTCCAAGAGCTAGTTCTCATATATGCTGGGCTATGTTCTCTCGCCATTGAGAATCATGACAATGCTGCCTAAAACATACTATTTTGTTAGCGATTATTGATGAGAGAAGGTGCTCGGATAACGTGTTATCTGAATATCTTAGGCATGCTCGAATAATATGTACGAGTCCCTGTGGCTGCATGTTTTGCAGCTGTTAGACAGTTGCAACACATGCAGAGATTGCTGACAAACAGGTAATCCCAGCATATGTTGCGGCTGTCTAACAGCTGCAAAACAGGCAGCCGCAAGGACTCGAACATATTATCCCAGTACACTCAGGGCTGCCACTATGAATTTCGGAGCCCCATACTGGCAAAATTTTTGGGTTCCCCTTGAGACTCTGCCCAGTTCCACCTCCACCCTAGCTCCGCCTCCACCTCGTGAACTTTCCACAGTCCCTCCTCCCTTTTTTGGAAAAACTCCACTTCTGCACCACGTCCTCACCAATCACACATTAACACCACATCACGCACATAGCCATCAGCTTTTGTTTTGACCAAAATATTTTTTAAGGCTGCCACCATGACAAGGTAGACTGTATTGGCAGGGCCCTACTCTACTCTAACCTATTAAACAGTCAACTTTTTTTTTTGGATATATTTTAATTATCTTTCTTCAAGGGAATGTGTCACATACTTTTTTAAACTATATGAAATCAGATTTTTATATACATATATATATATATATATATATATATATATATATATATATATATATATGTAATCTGTATTTCTGATTGCAGATTGATTACTTTTATGGAAGCTGTCCTATCGCCTGTTTTGAGATATGTCAAATACACAAAAAGTAGCCGCACTCAAGTCTTGGAAATGTGGAAAATTTCCTTTGTTTTTTATTCAAGTGTACAAGCACCACCAAGTGAATATACAGAAACAACAAGTGGTTGCGGACCATTAGGAACGTTTCGACCTGGCGCGGTCTTTTTCAAACCTCACTGCAATAGTAAATACAACATATAAGTGTGCTGTACATATATATACACGTGTACAAAAGACCATGTAGTATAATAAATAAACTTCCTACATAAAGCTACAGAATATGCGTGAAATAACTGCAAAAAAAACGCAAACAAATTTTTTTAAACATATATACATATACACATGAAAATATACATGTATACCCACAGTTTGTAGTATAATGACTATGGACACATCTATGTCCTAGGGCAATAAATCATGGCATATAAAAAAAGGGAAATAGATATACCCTGAAAACAAGGTTTGCACGTAAGGGCTATTCAAAAGGACGACGTAGTACTGAGATCTAATCCTGGGATTGGAACTGGGCACATAGATATAGAAAACACTGTTCAAGATGCCAGAAATGGTATACTGACCTTTGGTAAGAGGAATGGTTTAGGAGGAAAGGAAAATAGGAAGAGAGTCCCCCAGGACTAAAGAAAAGCAGAGAGGACATGGTTAAATATATGATGCACTAAACAAAAGGGGAGGGGGGGAGGGGGGGAGGGAAGGGTAATAGAATAAAATGAAAGCGCCGTCTTTACCAGCTCACAGTAGACTTCAGGAATAAGATGTCCGTCTTATTGGTGGTGCAGTGGCTGGTATGCCTGCTGTGGGCGCCCAGGATTAGATCTCAGTACTACTGAGGAAGCGGCTACACATAGACGCGAAACGCGCGTTGGGGTTCACACGCAGGATCCAGTCGGGCACATCTGAACTCTCATGGGTAATTAGCTCTTACTTTTTTATGCTTATATGCTGCAAGACATACTTATATGCATGGGCACATGATCGGCATTATTATTGGCTGCCTATATTTGTCACTAGTTGCCATGCGTCGGATGTTATTCTCCTTACCTACATGGAGCTGATATGGAGTTTATCTCCATATATTGCTGCACCATATAACCTATACCATTACTACATTTGTGCCCTGATCTGTGAACCGGGTGCTTTTGGCTGCACCTAAGGACACAGTCACTATTTTTTTCACATGAAGTCTTTTTCATATGTATTATCTATACGCGTACATGTAAAGTTAAACTACTAATAAATATATTTTAAATGCTATCTTTTGGGACATCATACACTATGTATGAACCATGTCGGGGGGCCACCATATACAGTGGGGTATGACGACATACTGCCAAGCGGTGCACCAGTATTAACAATTAGATAGGGGGCTAATTTTTTCTGCGTTAGTTTAGTGGTCAAATGTGGAGGATTTTTTCCTTTTTCTTTTATTCAAAGATGAAAAATATTAGCACCATGTGCACTCTAGAGGTGTCTTCTCCTAGAAAACAATAGGAGATGTATTCAGCGGATTCTGGTGCAAATCGCACATAAAAATTTGCCTTAAAAATCCCCTTAAAAAAAACAAAATTGTGTGAACATATAGATCTCGTTCTCCGAGCTCAAGAACCAAACTCCACAGACAGACCAGTGTCGGGACGAGAAACCTGGAGAGACTTCACTACATACAGAATATATACAGAAAGTGTATCACTGAAGCCAAAGTGACGCTGAAAGGTCGCAAAGTAAATACTGTGGGGGTGTTAAACTGGGGGAGATGTAAAGACTGGGGGGGATGTAAAGACTGGGGGGATGTAAAGACTGAAGGGATGTAAATACTGGTGGGGATGTAAATACTGGTGGGGATGTAAAGACTGGTGGGTATGTAAAGACTGGAGGGATGTAAAGACTGGGATGATGTAAAAACTGGAGGGATGACAGAGTCAGACTCAGCTCACCGGAGAGGGAGACTACTCACCCTGCTCACCTGCCGCCTCTACCTGCTCGTCTGGTCTGCAGCCTGCCCGTCGCCGCCTCTTCTGATCCGCTGATCCGCCGTCCGCACCCACGTGGCATGCTGCTCTGCTCCGGAATGAGGAAGTGGAGCAGGGCAGCGTGTGACATCAGGAACTGGACCAAGATGCACCGGGCCCGAGCCACAGCCTAAAGCTTCAGTGCCCATTTCCAGTCGCCAGATGCATGATTTACAACACTGTAACGGTGTCTGTCTCTTTACACCATAGTGTTGTTATGCAGCACCATCGGGTGTCGGAAGCCTGAACAAAATGTCAGGGGGCCAGAGCGCAGACCGGGCTGCCAGTGTGCTCGGGCCCCCCTTTTTGCTCTTAATCACAGGGCCCATACTGAAGTAAGGGCAGTAATGCCCTGATGGCGGCCCTGTGTATGAAAAAAAAGTTCTGATTTTGTGGCCAATAGCTACCAATCCCAGTGTTGCTTTTCTAATAGTGATCTTCAAAAGAAAGCTGTGTTGTGATTAGTTGCTACAGGCAGCAAAGACATTTTTACCAAATATTGCCAATACCAGAGTTGATTTGTGGATGTTCTGTGGGGGTGGAGTGTAAGGGGGGCTTAAAGGGGTTGTCCAGGTTTGTGTCTGCAGAATTGTGAATTCTCACAGTGCGCGCTGTCAGGATTCTTCGGCAACAGCGAGACCAGGTGGTCATGTGACCACTGCCCGCTCCTGCTGGTCATGTGAGCACCGCCGCTCCTGCTGGTCATGTGACCACCGCCGCTCTTGCTGGTCATGTGACCACCGCCCGCTCCTGCTGGTCATGCAGGGTAATCATGACAGTGAGCACATCACCCGCTCATGATTCTGTAGTCACATAGAGGGACTGTGGACT
The DNA here is from genome assembly GCF_051348905.1 of Ranitomeya variabilis. Lineage (NCBI taxonomy): Eukaryota > Metazoa > Chordata > Amphibia > Anura > Dendrobatidae > Ranitomeya > Ranitomeya variabilis. Next base: position 725,767,219 of record NC_135233.1, read on the forward strand.
TTTCAGCCAGGACAACCCCTTTAATTACAGTAAGCATATGTAGGACATTACTATTCTAGATTTTTTTCCCAATTCTGTTGTGTTTTTTAACACTTTCTTTTGCAGGTGTCAGACACAGAGGGATAACCTGTATTTCATAAAGGGGCTGTCTGCCATGTTCTATTCTCTATTAAATGCCCCAGCATTCTCCAAAAATAATATAAATTATAGTCACCTACAGATCCCCTTTCATAGTGCAACCCAGGTGCGCCGCAGGTCTCTGAACCTTCTTTTCTAATATAGATATTATGTGAACACTAGAAAGGGGATGTTAAAGAGCAGGGAGGACACTGTAAACCATGCTCTGAGCTTGGATAGTTTAAAAGGTTATTCCCCTAAAAAAAATCTAATTTTTCCCATGTGCCCCGGTCCGCTAGCCGAAACCGTGGTTGTTGTGAAATGTGACGCAGGTGCCCAATGAGTGCTGGCATCACTGTCCCCACTTCCTGTCAAATTGAGCATGAAGAGGAAGTCAGAGATCAGCTGCAGTACAGACTTCCTCTTCATGTTTGATTTGTCCGAAGGCGGGGACAATGATGCCAGCACTGATTGGGCGCCGTCATCATGTGTCGCAACAACGCACTCTAGCCCCATGACCGCAAGTGCCGACACCACTGGAACGGCGCTGGCATGGGAGGAGAGTATAGGTTTTATCATTTTTTAGGGTCAATCATTTGTATCAAGAAGGAGTTGTCTTAGTAGTGGATAACTCCTTTAAGGCTGCATCCAAATGACTGTCTCCACACAAAGGATATAACATCTTCCCACTCTTATTGCAAGTACTCAGAACCACAGGGGGGTCTCCTAGAAGAATTCTGGGAGGTGTTAAACTTAGCTCCTGGATCCTGAGCTTCAAAGGGGTTAGCAAATAGTTTGTAACAGGACAGAATATTTCCTCTTGACTGTATAGAGAGGAAGGGGGAGACACAGGATATTTGAAATGCCACAACCTAGCCCATCATCCATTCACAAGAAGCAATTTTTAAATTGGCCCATCCGGGTCATCCTGGAAATTTGATCCCATTGTCAGGAATATAAAAGGCTGGGTGGCACAAAAAGAAGTTGTTCACATGTGGGTACTGTGTATGCTGATGTGATCCATAACTAATTTCTCCTTCGCTCAAGGATACAGAAGAGAACTGTAGATGAAAACGTTTAGATATGTCTGTTATTTCTCCCTTTTTGTTTTATAACTTGTTTTGCATCATTTTGTCACTTTATTTTTACCCTTTTTAAATCTTTTATTGTAAGCACTGTATATTTTTATATTAAAGTTTAAAATCTTTAATAAGTTTGATCCTTGTAGGCTTTAAAGAATCCATAGACTTTCAGAGACTGTGTGACCTTTTGATTGTCAGTTATATATTTTGGGGACTTATCACCCTGTGTGTTTGATGAGTGGTGGCAGCATGCTAAGTAATCGGGGTGTGTAGACTTTGTAGGGCATGATTTATAAAAGTAGCTGAATTGGAAGTGTTTCTGCGCTCTCTGGAGTTATGACACGAGTCATAGTAGATAAATAGATAAAATTGCAGTTTTATTATCGACGTGTTTCAGAGTCCACTGTCCTTCCTCAGGACAATTATACAAAAATAGTGATTTATGCTCAATTTGTAGCCTAACACAGAGGTAGAGAGTTGGATTGAATGAGAGGAGATAAGTTAACACTTGCAGGTGCACCCCACGTCATGTGTTGAGAAGTGTGTACATGACAGTGGTCATGCTCGGTCTTCACTCCATTCATTGTTTATAAGACTGCAGAAAATAGCCGAGCACTGTACTTGGCTGTCCCACAGAAAATGAACCTCCTCTCAATTCAGAACAGGATTGCAGAGCCCCAATATTGGGGTCCCAAAGCTCCAGTCTTGATATCACCGGTGGTCTCAGCAGTCAGACCACCAGCAATTAGCAATTTATACCCTATTAGGAGGGACATAGGGCCATGCCACTAGAAGTGTTATTAGGGGATACATGTCTCTAGGAGTGTTATTAAGAGGGACGTGCCACTAGAAGTGTTATTAAGAGGGACTTGCCACTAGGAGTGTTATTAGGCGGGACATGCCATTAGTAGTGTTATTAGGTGGGATGTGCCACTAGTAGTAATATTTAGTGTTGAGCGAAACGGGTCGTTCATTTTCATTAGTCGCCGACTTTTGGCAAAGTTGGCGTCTCATGAAACCCGACCCGATCCCTGTGCGGGGTCGGCCATGCGGTACGCGATCTTGGTGCCAAAGTCGCGTTTCGTATGACGCGTTTAGCGCCATTTTTTCAGCCAATGAATGAGCGTGGGCAGAGTGATGACATAGGTCTTAGGGGAGTGAACACCTATCGTCATGTTATCGCTTGTGCGCAGTAGGGATTTGGAACGTGCAATACGGAATTTTCTGTGCTGGGACGGAGGGGGAGAGAGAGAGAGAGAGAGAGAGAGAGAGAGAGAGAGAGAGAGAGAGAAAAAATAAATAAATAAATAAATAAAAAAATAAAAAAATTTCCTTCATTGGGTTTCGCGTTTCGGCCGAAACCCGACTTTTCACGGTGGTCGGCCGATTTCATTCGACTCGACTTTTAAGACAGTCGGGTTTCACAAAACCCGACTCGACCCTAAAAAACTAAAGGTCGCTCAACCCTAGTGGTATTAGGAAGGTCAAATACAGACATTGCATTAGCAGACACATAATTACTGCCCTCATATTTCTGTTTGCCTTCATATTGTGGCAGTCATGGATCATAAAAATGAGAACTCTCATATACAACTACCTGAGTACTGTACAAAATAAAGACATAAGGAGACCGATCATTGATTTTAAACATATTTTATTAAAAACAATCTTTACCTCTACCTAAAGCCAATGATCCAGAAGAAGGTAAAAAACCTGAACACGTTCAGCCAATGTGTATTACAGGGAAAAATTCCGTCTTGACCCCGGGAAAAGGCGATCAGTTCGAGAACCCTGGATCAAGGCCATACTACAACTAACTAACTGATACATATACAACAATGATATTCAATATGGAGACTCGTTTCTGGATAGCAGATCTGTGTCCTGGTAAATCGCCTCACCTTTCCTCATCAGACCAGACCCTGAAGCTCATAGCTTGGCTATGTTCATCTCCCCTGTAAAAAAAAACAGAACACTACCCCCCCACACACAGAACACTACCCCCCACACAGAACACTACCCCCTACAAACAATACCCCTTAATATACAGACATAGGATTTTTGCATCATATCAGGACCATTATACAGTTGGCAAACAAATAAAGTTGCACTCTATAGTGCTAAATCATGTAAATATGTGTGTTCTACTCCTTATACAGTTTCGTTATACAGCAGACACCTAAACAATATGATGTCATGATGCACTGATTCCAGGATTAGATCCATATAATCAGCATATAATGACATCATAAGACAACAAATATAATGTACAGACATATTAAATGATTAAAACTAAACAATCGTGTGGCTCTCTTTAGATTCTTCAGTCTTCCTTCCAGGATCCACATTATCTCCCTGGTAAGAAAAAAAATAATATGAGGGGAAGTATCTGAATAAAACCTGTAGAAAGAGTCATAAATATGCTGTACTTTATGCCAGATAACAAGCCCCCTTTTCTCTGCATTTTTAAGCTGAGACGTAGACACTTAAAATGGTGTAATAAATTTGTTTTTTAGAAAAAAGTTGCAAATGCAGTTATATATAAGTAAAATAAACAAAATAAAATAGGAAAATAAAATGGTAAAATAAATAAATAAATAAATAAATAAATAAATAAAAAGAAAGTAAAGTAAACAAATAAACATATTTTCCCCCAATGTATGTACACCGACCTCTGTCCCATGTGGGGGAATAATGGTACATTTTTTGCCCCAATAGGCTTAAATTAAAGTGACAGGACCACCAACAACAATCTGTGCCAGCCACAGATACAACTTCAAGTGTCACTGACCATAGTAGCGACAGTGGTGTCTCCATCCGTGGTGCGATCTTTGTGCTGACCTCTCTGATGTCCCCATGGTTGCTGCATAGAACTCTGTGTCCAACATTCTGCTGTGTGACCTCACATAGAACCTTCATCACTCAAGTCTAGAGATTCTACCAGCAAGGACTGAAGAAAATAAAGCCACAATCTGTAGACTTGGCTGTAAGGCGCTAAGGCGCTAAGTTCACTAACTTAAATCCCTGTAAGGTTTCTTATTTACCTGTATCCTCAATCCAGAGAATTGAAATGAGAGTCTGTGTCCTTGATCCTGGATCCCCTGCTCTCCTCATCTTCATCTCTTGAAATGACAGTCTGTGTCCTCGATCCTGAATCCTCCGCTCTCGTCGTCTTCATCTCTTGAAATGACAGTCTGTGTTCTCGATCCTGAATCCTCCGCTCTCATCGTCTTCATCTTCTGAAATAAGCTTCTGCCCCAGAACACCCGTTTGTATAGACCCACAGTCATTGTGACATCATGCTGTGAAGTAACAATGGCCTCCTGTATTTGATGATGTCACCTGTATTTGATGATGTCACATATGACCATGAGTGAAATCTCCACAGGTATTAATTAATATTGACAACAAATAGTAATAATATGGCAGATCACATTGGTTACCATCAAGGCAGGAGGAGCCGGGCGATTAAGGAAAAGTTCCCAAAGGTAAAAAGCATTATACTGCGTCTGAAAAAAATAAAGGACTTGATAATAATTTACCTAAAACGTAATTAAATTCTAGGCCCTATGACAACACTTCCCCCTTTTTACAGCATTACACTGTTACCAACGGAACAAAGACATCATTCACAAAACTACTAACAAAACTTTAGCAATTGCCCATAGCAGCCAGTCTGATTCCACCTTTAGTGTATTTATTATTATTTATTTATATAGCAGCATTGATTCCATGGTGCTGTACATGAGAAGGGGTTACATACAAGTTACAGATATCATGTACAGTAAGCAAACTAACAATGACAGACTGGTACAGAGGGGCGAGGACCCTGCCCTTGTGGGCTTACATTCTACAGGGTGGAGGGGAAACACCTTAAAACAAGAACACTAAGTGTTTCTTTGCTGGTGATTCACCTAGCAATGCAGAAATGACAAAAGAGCAGAAATCATTGTCTATGAGAGAAACCATTCCTATTGTTTAACATTTTCACACACACATTTTCACACATTTTGTAGGTGCAGGAACTATGGACATTCCAGTTTTTGTGGAACTACAACTTACAGCATTCTCAGCATAGAGCACAGGATAAATATGAACAAAAGTTCAAGAATTGCTTTCTATTTATATTTTCATGACATTCACCATGCGGCAGGGATGGACTGAGATTGAAATGAAGCCCTGGCATTTGAAATCACACGGGCCCAGGCTGTCCTCGCCCCCGAGCACCAGATGGGGATATATTACTAATATTACCCTGCCTGGAAGAAATCAAGATTTCATAAAAGACTAATATTTCTAATAATACCAATAATATTACTATATTTATAATATCAAAATAATAATAATAATGTAATATTACAGACAAATACCAGCAAACAATAACCAAATAATATCAGCATATACAGGGTGGGCCATTTATATGGATACACCTAAATAAAATGGGAATGGTTGGTGATATCAACTTCCTGTTTGTGGCACATTAGTATATGGGAGGGGGAAAACTTTTCAAGATGGGTGGTGACCATGGTGGCCATTTTGAAGTTGGCCGTTTTGGATCCAACTTCATTTTCTTCAATAGGAAGAGGGTCATGTGATGTAAGGATATCGCGTCTGCTTGTAGCGGAGGCCCCGGATCCCGACCCGCAGTGTGTTATGATGTATTCACACTGCGGGGCTGGGAATCTGGCACCTGAGAAGTGGAGCGGGTCACTGTGCACCTCGATAGAAGTGCCGAAATCTCGCAAAACAACACAAATCTCGCGAGACATCGGCACTATATTCAATGGATCACGGTGACCCGCTCCACTGCGCAGGTGCCAGATTCCCAGCCCCGCAGTGTGAATACATAACACACTGCGGGGCAGGATCTGGGGCCTCCGCTACACGCAGACGCAATATCCTTACATCACCTGATGTAAGTTCCCGGGCAGCACACATTACGCATGCCCGAGAACTGATTGCAGAGTGCAGGCACAGGTGATGTCACGAGCAAGAGAGAAGGCGGCGATGGACGACTGCGAGGCGGTTGAGTCAGGGGGAGAAAACATACCTCCCTAACTCAATAGAGGTATGATGGGAAATTTATAAAACTCATTATTTCAGAGTTCCTAGGGATAATAATCATAAGAGCCACCTTCACAGAGTGCAGACTTAGTGCTGCTGAAGGTGGCTCTTTTACTTTAATAGGCCCTGGGGGAGGTGACAGATTCCCTTTAAAGAAAAATAGTTAAAAATATATTTATTTTTAATAGTTTAGAGTAGAGTAGGGCCCACCGAAAGAGCCTACTGTGTCGTGGTGTCAGCCTAAAAATTATTTTGGCCAGAACAAAAGTTGCTGGTTATGCATGTGATCTGGTGTTTGATGGGAACTGTTAAAATCTGATTGGTGAGGATGTAGTGGAGAAGTTGAGTTTTTCTAAGAGTGGGCAGTGGGACGGTGGAGGCGGAGCTGGTGGGGAGCCTGGGCGGAGTCTCAAGGGATCTCAAAATTTTTTCCAATATGGGGACCCAAAAACCTAGTGGAAGCTCTGGTCTGTTTCATAATCTGCAGACCGCAGCTTCCTGAGACTTCAGTGTGCTCAGGCAGGTGGCGCGATGACATTATTGCCTCATGCTGCTCTCCAGACCAGAAGAGAAAATGGAGGCTGCAGTGCCAGGAATCAGGATGAAGTGAGTATAAACTTATATATACACAGTACAGAACAAAAGTTTTGACACACCTCATTTAAAGATTTTTCTGTATTTTCATGACTATGAAAATTGTACATTCACACTGAAGGCATCAAAACTATGAATTAACACATGTGGAATTATATACTTAACAAAAAAGTGTGAAACAACTGAAATTATGTCTTATATTCTAGGTTCTTCAAAGTAGCCACCTTTTGCTTTGATGACTGCTTTGTACACTCTTGGCATTCTCTTGATGAGCTTCTAGAGGTAGTCACCGGGAATAGTTTTCAATTCACAGGTGTGCCCTGTCAGGTTTAATCAGTGGGATTTATTGCCTTATAAATGGGGTTGGAACCATCAGTTGTGTTGTGCAGATGTCTGGTGGATACACAGCTGATATCCTACTAAATAGACTGTTAGAATTTGTATTATGGCAAGAAAAAAGCAGCTCAGTAAAGAAAAACGAGTTCTAGCAGCAGATACATCTCTACAACAACTGTTAATAGGAGAGTTTGTGCTGCAGGCCTTCATGGTAAAATAGCTTCTAGGAAACCACTGCTAAGGACAGGCAACAAGTAGAAGAGTCTTGTTTGGGCTAAAGAACACAAGGAATGGACATTAGACCAGTGGAAATCTGTGCTTTGGTCTGATGAGTCCAAATTTGAGATCTTTGGTTCCAAACACTGTGTCTTTGTGCGACGCAGAAAAGGTGAACGCATGGACTCTACATGCCTAGTTATCACCGTAAAGCATGGAGGAGGTGTGATGGTGTGGGGGTGCTTTGCTGGTGACACTGTTGGGGATTTATTCAAAATTGAAGGCATACTGAGCCAGCATGGCTACCACAGCATCTTGCAGCGGCATGCTATTCCATCTGGTTTGCGTTTAGTTGGACCATCATTTATTTTTCAACAGGACAATGACCCCAAACTCACCTCCAGGCTGTGTAAGGGCTATTTGACCAAGAAGGAGAGTGATGGGGGGCTACACCAGATGACCTGGCCTCCACAGTCACCAGACCTGAACCCAATCGAGATGGTTTGGGGTGAGCTGGAGCGCAGAGTGAAGGCAAAAGGGCCAACAAGTGCTAAGCATCTCTGGGAACTCCTTCAAGATTGTTGGAAGACCATTCCTGGTGACTACCTCTTGAAGCTCATCAAGAGAATGCCAAGAGTGTGCAAAGCAGTCATCAAAGCAAAAGGTGGCTACTTTGAAAAACCTAGAATATAAGACATATTTTCAGTTGTTTCACACTTTTTTGTTAAGTATATCATTCCACATGTGTTAATTCATAGTTTTGATGCCTTCAGTGTGAATGTACAATTTTCATAGTCACGAAAATATTGAAAAATCTTTAAAAGCGAAGGTGTGTCCAAACGTTTGGTCTTTACTGTATATGGGGATAACTGAGGCAATCTTACTAGATATGTGGGGAGAACTGGAGCCATAATACTATATATATATGGGAGAACTGGGGCTATTATACTATTATTGTATATATATGGGGATAACTGGGGCCATCATACTATATATATATAGGTAGAAGTGGGGCCATCATACTAGATATGTGGGGGGAACTGGGGTAATCATACTATATATGTGGGCAACTGGTGCCATCATACTGTATTTATAGTGGGAACTGGGGCCATCATACTGTATTTATGGTGGGAACTGGGGCCATCATACTGTATTTATGGTGGGAACTGGTGCCATTATACTGTATTTATAGTGGGAACTGGTGCCATCATACTGTATTTATGGTGGGAACTGGGGCCATCGCACTCGATACACTATACATGTGGGGCTGTGGGGACCATCATACTATATATGTGGGGCAGTGGGATACCTTCATACTATATATAATATATATACAAATAAAAGAAACTGTGGGGACCATTATATGAGGGCTGTGGGGCCATCATATTCCATATAGGGGGCCGTAGGGACACAGATGACACTAAATATAGAGGGGTTGCAGGATCATCATACTATATATAGGAAGCTGTGAGGTACATAATATCGCAATTAGAGAGCTGTAGGGGACCTTCATACTATATGTAGGGGTTTTGGAGACATGCTATTTGTGGGGAGCTATAGTATATGGTATATAGAAAACTGTAAAGCTTTATACTATATATTGGAGTCAGTGGGGACATCATATTGTATATCCCTTATATACGTACCAGCCTGTTTTTAAAGCCTGTTATTTTTGCTGCTTTAATGCAATGGCCTGAGATAAGCAGGGAAAAGGAGGGCCACCGCAACTCAAGGGCCACTGCCTTGTGATTGCCCCCCAGGCTGAAAAGTGCCAGCCAGCCACTGACCTGTGGGTTCAAAATACTCACTATATCCCTTTATAAAATCCTTGAGAGGTGTAGTTTGTGAGTCGCCCGCCAGGGCAGTGGGGTACTCGGCACTGGGTCTGGTCGCACTTAAACGGGATGTCACGGTGGCTGAGACCCGATCCGTGGTCCTGGGCGCTCAAATTAAAGGGGGGGTTAGATCTTTCAAGGGATTAATGAAGTCTATTTTTGTTACTCCACCTGTGGTTCTCGGTCAGTAAGGACTGACGCTGCTTAAGGGGTCCTCTGGGGTGGTGTTGTTGCAGCAAGATGGTGATGCTTCCCACAGGTGAAGCGGAGTCTCCATGGCTCCCAAGGTGTATGGGAACATGGTGGGTTGCCAGTAAATAACGGAGGACACAAAGTAGTAGTCTTTACCTGGTTTGCTGATGGTATCAATCGGCCTGAATCCAAGTTCAGAGCTCCCCCTTCTGTCCTGGAGTCGGAATGTGTTGCATGCATGTGCTTACCTGGTAAAGAGAATCCTCCTTGCCTCCAAGCATGATATCACCCTCCCTGAAAGGAAGGCAACATCACTGTAACAACCGGTTACCTGGGGTGTTACATTTCCAAAATGGGGTCCCTTGTCCGGGATTTCCACTGTTTAGGCACATCAAGGGCTCTCCAAATGCAACATGGCGTCGTTTGCGATTCCAGCCAATTTTGCATTCAAAAAGTCAAATGGTGCTCCTTACCTTCCAAGCCCTGTCGTGCGCCCAAACAGTGGATTTCCCCCAGATATGGGGTATCAGCATGCGCAGGAGAAATTTCACTACAAATTTTGAGGTCCAATTTCTAATGTTACCCTTGCCAAAATAAAAAAGTTTGGGGCTAATCTAGTAATTACAGTATTTTGTGACAAAAGTTAAATGTGGATTTGAAGACCTTTTTAGAATGGTGTCACTTTTGGGTACTTTCTGTTCTATAGGCCCCCCAAAATCATTTCAAATGTGAAGTGATCACTAAAAAAATGGCTTTATAAATTTTGTTGGAAAAATGGGAAACTGCTGGTCAATTTTAAGCCCTTCTAACTTACTAACAAAAAAAATATGTTTCCAAAATTGTGCTGATGTAAAGTCACTTAGTTATTATTAAGGTTGAAGGAAGACTTTAACTCCATCTAGTTCAACCCATAGCCTAACCTAACATGCCCTAACATGTTGATCCAGAGGAAGGCAAAAAAAACCATGTGGCAAAGGGTAAGCTCCACATTGGGGAAAAAAATTCCTTCCCGACTCCTCATACGGCAATCAGACTAGTTCCCTGGGTCAACACCCTATCAAGGAATCTAGTATATATAACCTGTAACATTATACTTTTCAAGAAAGGCATCCAGTCCCCTCTTAAATTTAAGTAATGAATCATTCATTACAACATCATACGGAGTTCCATAGCCTCCATAACTCGTACGGAGTTCCATAGCCTCACTGCTCTTACAGTAAAGAATCCGCGTCTGTTATTATGCTTAAACCTTCTTTCCTCCAGACGTAGAGGATGCCCCCTTGTCCCTGTCACAGGTCTATGATTAAAAAGATCATCAGAAAGGTCTTTGTACTGTCCCCTCATATATTTATACATTAAAATAAGATTACCCCTTAGCCTTCGTTTTTCCAAACTAAATAGCCCCAAGTGTAATAACCTATCTTGGTATTGCAGACCCCTCAGTCCTCTCATAACCTTGGTTGCTCTTCTCTGCACCCGCTCTAGTTCAGCTATGTCTTTCTTATACACCAGAGACCAGAACTGTAGACAGTATTCTGAGTGTGGTCGAACTAGTGACTTGTATAGAGGTAAAATTATGTTCTCCTCATGAGCATCTATGCTTCTTTTAATGCATCCCATTATTTTATTTGCCTTTGTAGCAGCTGCCTGACACTGGCCACTAAATATGAGTATATCATCCACCCATACTCCCAGGTCTTTTTCATTGACAGTTTTGCCCAGGGTTTTAGAATTAAGCACATAGTTATACATCTTATTACATCTACCCAAGTGCATGACCTGACATTTATCCCCATTAAAGCTCATTTGCCATTTATCAGCCCAAGCTTCAAGTTTACGTAAATAATCCTGTAATATAAAATTGTCCTCATCTGTATTGATTACCCTGCAGAGTTTAGTGTCATCTGCAAATATTGAAATTCTACTCTGTATGCCCCCTACAAGGTCATTAATAAATATGCTAAAAAGAAGAGGGCCCAATACTGACCCCTGTGGTATCCCACTGCCAACCGCGACCCAGTCCGAGGGTGCTCCATTAATAACCACCCTTTGTTTCCTGTCCCTGAGCCAGCTCTTAACCCACTTACACATATTTTCCCCTATCCCCATTATTCTCATTTTATGTATCAACCTTTTATGTGGCACCGTATCAAAAGCTTTTAAAAAGTCCATATACACTACCGCTCATGTGACCGCTCACGCGACCAATCATAAGCCGCGACATCATCGCAGGTCCTAAACTCCTCATTCTTAGGAACGGAGGCTGCCGGTTACATCGATAAGGTCCAGGGGCCGCCGGAGAGGTGAGTATATCCATATTTTTTATTTTAATTCTTTATTTTTTACATGAATATGGATCCCAGGGCCTGAAGGAGAGTCTCCTCTCCTCCAGACCCTGGGAACCATACACTGGGAACTTCCGATTCCGATTTCCGATATCACAAAAATATCGGAACTCGGTATCGGAATTCCGATACCGCAAATATCGTCCGATACCCGATACTTGCGGTATTGGAATGCTCAACACTACTTGTAACCCCTCTACTACACATCTTATTAAAGGATACATGAAAACTTATTATTCTGTGATCACTATTCCCCAAGTGACCCCAACCCTTATATTTGCTATGTGGTCTGGCCTGTTGGTTAATATTAGGTCTAGCAGTGCCCCCATTCTTGTTGGGTCCTGAACCAGTTGTAAAAGGTAATTGTCTCTCATAGTCATAGTCAAAAACCGATTACCTTTACTGGAACTGCAGGTTTCTGTTCCCTAATCTATTTCAGGGTAGTTGAAGTCCCCCATAATAATGACTTCTACTTTAGTCGCAGCTTCATCTGTTTGCTTTACGAGGATATTCTCCATTGCTTCCATTATTTTTGGAGACTTATAACAAACCCATATCAGTAATTTATTATTTTTCCCCCCTCCCTTTATCTCCACCCACAGGGTCTCTACATTTTCATTAGATTCACCTATATTATCATGCAGGATGGGTTTTAGGGATGATTTTACATATAGACACTCACCTCCCCCTCGCTTATCCGTTTGGTCATTTCTGAACAGGCTATAGCCCTGCAAGTTAACAGCTCATCCAGCCATGTCTCTGATATCCCCACAATGTCATAATTATGCTCCAACAACATTAATTCTAATTCGTCCATTTTGTTGGCGAGACTTCTGGCATTAGTATACATGCACTTGATGTTCCTCTCTGAACCTCTATTCTTTCTTAACCCCTTAACGACCGCCGATACGCCTTTTAACGGCGGCCGCTAAGGGTACTTAAACCACAGCGCCGTTAATTAACGGCGCTGTGGAAAAAGTGAATAGCGCCCCCCAGAGTCGGATTTTCTCTGGGGTCTCGGTTGCCGGGGGTAGCCGAGACCCCAGAGAACATGATTCAGGGTTTTTCTACCGACCTCCGAGTTGCGGTCGCCGGTAATTAACCGTTTACCGGCGATCACAAAAAAAACGCGATCTCCCTTTTAATTTCTCTGTCCTCCGATGTGATCGCACATCAGAGGACAGAGAAATGGGGTTCCCGATAGCCCCCAATACTCAACTGTCTCCCCCGGTGCTCCTCGTGGCTCCCGATGGGCGCCGCCATCTTCTTCCGGCAAAAAAATGGTGGTACCCGGACGATCTTTGGGGTCTCAGCTGCCGGGGGTAGCCGAGACCCCAAAGAACATGATCGGGGTCGGTTCTTACCGACCCCTGTTTTGCGATCGCCGGTAATTAACTGTTTACCGGCGGTCGCAAAAAAAAAAAAAAAAGAAAAAGCGATCGGTAATTCTCTGTCCTCTGATGTGATCGCACATCAGAGGACAGAGAAATAGGGGGATTCGGGGACCCTGCTATACTTACCGGTGTCCCTGGGTCCTCCTGCGTCCCTTCCTGCCAGCCGGCTTCTTCCTATGGAAAGAAAATGGCGGGCACATGCGCAGTGCGCCCGCTCTCTGCTGCCATCTTCCGGCCAGCAGGAGAGAGGAGTTGGGGCTAAAATTAGTGTTAGGGTTAGGGTTGGAGCTAATTTAGGGTTAGGGTTGGGGCTAAATTTAGGGTTAGGGCTAGGGTTAGCGTTAGGGCTAGGGTTAGGGTTAGGGCTAGGGTTAGGCTTCTTTCACACTTGCGTCGGTACGGGGCCATTGCAATGCGTCGGACCAACGTACCGACGCACGTTGTGAAAATTGTGCACAACGTGGGCAGCGGATGCAGTTTTTCAATGCATCCGCTGCCCAGTCTATGTCCTGGGGAGGAGGCTGCAGAGTTACGGCCACGCATGAGCGGAAAAGGTTACATTGAACTTTTTTTTGTGACGACGGTCGGCCAAAACACAACAGATCCAGTGCACGACGGACTCGACGTGTGGCCATCCGTCGGCAATACAAGTCTATGGGCAAAAAAGGCATCCTGCGGGCACATTTGCAGGATCCGTTTTTTGTCCAAAACGACAGATTGCGACAGATGCCACATGACGCAAGTGTGAAAGTAGCCTTAGGGCTAGGGTTGGGGTTAAATTTAGGGTTAGGGTTGGGGCTAAATTTAGGGTTAGGGCTAATGTTAGGGTTATGGCTAGGGTTGGGGCTAAAATTAGGGTTAGGGTTAGGGTTGGGGCTAAAGTTAGGGTTAGGGCTAGGGTTGGGGCTAAAGTTAGGGTTAGGGCTAGGGTTGGGGCTAAAGTTAGGGCTAGGGTTGGAGCTAAAGTTAGGGCTAGGTTTAAGGCTAAAGTTAGGGTTAGAGTTGGGATTAGGGTTTGGATTAGGGTTGGTATTAGGGTTAGGGTTGGCATTAGGGTTACGTTTGGGATAAGGGATAGGTTTGGGATTAGGGTTAAGGTTAGGGTTGGGATTAGGGTTAGGGGTGTATTGGGATTAGGGTTAGGTTTGAGGTTAGGGTTGAGATTAGGATTAGGGGTGTGTTGGATTTAGGGTTTTGATTAGGGTTATGGTTAGGTTGAGATTAGGGTTGTTTTGGGGTTAGGGTTGTGATTATCATTAGGGTTGTGATTAGGATTATGGATCAGGTTGGGATTAGGGTTAGGGGTTTGTTGGGGTTAGGGTTGGAGTTAGAATTGGGGGGTTTCTACTGTTTAGGTACATCAGGGGGTCTCCAAAAACGACAGCCAATTTTGCGCTCAAAAAGTCAAATGGTGCTCCCTCCCTTCTGAGCTCTGCCGTGCGCCCAAACAGAGGTTTACCCCCACATATGGGGCATCAGCGTACTCAGGATAAATTGGACAACAACTTTTGGGGTCCAATTTCTCCTGTTACCCTTGTGAAAATAAAAACTTGGTGGCTAAAAAATCTTTTTTGTGGAAAAATAAAATATTTTTTATTTTCACGACTCTGCATTATAAACTTTTGTGAAGCTCTTGTGCATTCAAAGTTCTCACCACACATCTAGATAAGTTCCTTAGGTTGTCTAGTTTCCAAAATGGGGTCACTTGTGGGGGGTTTCGACTGTTTAGGTACATCAGGGGCTCTGCAAACGCAACTAACGCCCGCAGACCATTCTATCAAAGTCTGCATTCCAAAACGGCGCTCCTTCCCTTCCGAGCTCTGCCGTGCGCCCAAACAGTGGTTTACCCCCACATATAGGGTACCAGCACACTCAGGAGAAATTGCACAACAACTTTTGGGGTCCGATTTCTCTTGTTACCCTTGTGAAAATAAAAACTTGGGGGCTAAAACATCTTTTTTGTGGAAAAAACATATATTTTTTATTTTTACGACTCTGCATTATAAACTTCTGTGAAGCACTTGGGCATTCAAAGTTCTCAGCACATATCTAGATAAGTTCCCTGGGGGGTCTAGTTTGCAAAATGGGGTCACTTGTGGGGGGTTTCTACTGTTTAGGCACATCAGGGGCTCTCCAAATGCGACATGGCGTCCGATCTCAATTCCAGCCAATTCTACATTGAAAAAGTAAAACGGCACTCCTCTTCCAAGCTCTGTGGTGCGCCCAAACAGTGGTTTACCCCCACATATGGGGTATTGTCGTACTCAGAAGAAATTGGACAACAACTTTTGTGGTCTAATTTCTCCTGTTACCCTTGTGAAAATAAAAATTTGGGGGCAAAAAAATAATTTTTGTAGAAAAAATGCGATTTTTTATTTTCACGGTTCTACGTTATAAACTTCTGTGAAGCACTTTGGGGTTCAAAGTGCTCACCACACATCTAGGTAAGTTCCTTAATGGGTCTAGTTTCCAAAATGGTGTCATTTGTGGGGGGTTTCCACTGTTTAGGCACATCAGGAGCTCTCCAAACACGACATGATGTCCGACCTCAATTCCAGCCAATTCTACATTGAAAAAGTAAAACGGCACTCCTTATCTTCCAAGCTCTGCGGTGCGCCCAAACAGTGGTTTACCCCCACATATGGGGTATCGACGTACTCAGGACAAATTAGAAAACAACTATTGTGGTCTAATTTCTCCTGTTACCCTTGTGAAAATAAGAATTTGTGGGCGAAAAAATCATTTTTGTGTAAACAAATGCGATTTTTTATTTTCACGGCTCTACTTTATAAACTTCTGTGAAGCACTTGGGAGTTCAAAGTGCTCACCACACATCTAGATAAGTTCCTTAAGGGGTCTAGTTTCCAAAATGGTGTCACTTGTGGGGGGTTTCCACTGCTTAGGCACATCAGGGGCTCTCTAAACATGACATGGCATCCAATCTCAATTCTGCATTGAAAAAGTCAAACGGCGCTCCTTCACTTCCAAGCTCTGCGGTGCGCCCAAACAGTGGTTTATGCCCACATATGGAATATCGGCGTATTCAGGAGAAATTGCACAACAAAATTTATGGTTAAATTTCTATTTTTACACTTGTGAAAATAAAAAAAATGGTTCTGAAGTAAAATGTTTGCAAAAAAAAGTTAAATGTTCATTTTTTCCTTCCACATTTTTTCAGTTCCTATAAAGCACATAAAGGGTTAATTAACTTCTTGAATGTGGTTTTGAGCACCGTGAGGGGTGCAGTTTTTAGAATGGTGTCACACATGGTTATTTTCTATCATATAGACCCCTCAAAATGACTTCAAATGTGATGTGGTCCCTAAAAAAAAAATGGTGTTGTAAAAATGAGAAATTGCTGGTCAACTTTTAACCCTTATAACTCCCTAACAAAAAAAAATGTGCTTCCAAAATTGTGCTGATGTAAAGTAGACATGTTGTAAATGTTATTTATTAACTATTTTTCATGACATATCTCTGTGATTTAAGGGCATAAAAATACAAATTTTGAAAATTGCAAAATGTTAAAAATTTTCGCCATATTTCCATTTTTTTCATAAATAATCGCAAGTAATATCGAAGAAATGTTACCACTAACATGAAGTACAATATGTCATGAAAAAACTATCGCAGAATCAGCGGGATCCGTTAAAGCGTTCCAGAGTTATAACCTCATAAATTGACAGTAGTCAGAATTGTAAAAATTGGCTCGGTCATTAAGTACCAAATTGGCTCTGTCATTAAGGGTTTAAATTATTAATTGTTCTGACCCCACCCCCCATTCCACCGCCACCCCCATCTTCCTTATTTGTGCCCAGGTCTCTATCTGCACTATCTTCCCCTCCTATAAATTGAATACCCTCCCCCACATTCAATAGTTTAAACACTCCTCCAACCTTCTAGCCATTTTCTCCCCCAGCATGTAGACATGTGGGAAATATATGAACTATTTTGTGTGACATAACTCTCTCATTTAAGGGCACAAAAATTAAAGTTGAAATATGTTCTAAATTTTTGCCAAGTTTCTTTTTTTTTTCATAAACGCAAATCATATCGAATAAATGTTACCACTATCATAAAGTACAATATGTCACAAAAACAGTCTCAGAATCAGTGGGATCCATTAAAGGTTCCAGAGTTATAACCATATAGAATAATACTGGTCAGAATTGGGAAATTTTACTTGGTAATTAACCCCTTCATGCTGCAGCCCATTTTCCTTTTTGCGTTTTTCTTTTTTGCTTCCCTTCTTCCCAGAGCCATACATTTTTTTATTTTTCCATCAATATGGCTATTTGAGGGCTTGTTGTAATTTTGAACAACACCATCAGTTTTACTATTCCGTGCACTGGAAAACGGGGAAAAATTGCAAGTGCAATGAAATTGCGAAAAAAAGTTCAATTCCACAAGTGTTTTTTTTAATATGTTCACCGTACTGAGCTTGTTGGGTAAAGCTGGCAGCAACAGAACAGGGCTTATAAGTGTATTGCTTGGCTGTGGCTGGGAATAATTATATCACCCTCACTGCAGTGTGTGCCCAATAGCCAGTACATAGCAGCAGGGCCGGACTGAGCATCGGGCAGTTCTGGCAAATGCCAGAGGGCCCGCTGCCTGTAGTGGGCCACTTTCCGGCTGCCGGCCCCTTTAATTTTTCAGGCACCTAGTGGTGCAGCATGATGGGGGAGGGGGCGGGACGAGCAGCATGCACATGTAGCTGGAGCCATGGCCGGCCTCAGCGATGTGCACGCAGTGGCGAGAGGGCAGCTCCTGACACACAACTAATAGAAGAGGAGGAGGGTGCATTACTTACACCATGATCGCAGGCAGCATCCTCCTCCTCTGTGTGCAGATCTCTGAATGTGATCGATCTGCCAGGACCTGGAGGGGGAGGAGCATCAGCGTGCAGAGCAGCAGCACAGGAAGACAGCAGGGCAAGATGAGAGAACTGCAGGTTACAGTATGTGTGTTTTCCTATGTGTGTGAGCTTGCTTTTGTGTGCATCTTTTGCAGTGTGTGTATTGCAATGTGTGTGAGTGTGCATGTGTGTGTATTTTCCAATGTGTGCTTGTGTTTTGCAGTGTGGGTGAACGTGCATGTGCGTTTTCATATATACAGTATGTGTATGAGTAGGCAACCCATAATTTCACTTTCAAATATCAAATATGTAGCGTATATATATCTGCCCCAGCATATCCTGTGTGGCGGATACAGGTCGGCCCTGGCGTGTCCCGTGTGTTGGGTACAAGTCGGCCCCAGCATGTCACGTGTGGCAGATTATCATCAGACCCTACGTGTCCCATGTGGCGGGTACTCGTCGGTGTGTCCCGTGTGGTGGGTATTCGTCGGCGTGTCCCATGTGGTGGGTACACGTTGGCCCTGGTGTGTCCCGTGTGGTGGGTACGCATCGGCCCTGGTGTGTCCAGTGTGGTGGGTACACATCGGCCCTGGTGTGTCCAGTGTGGTGGGTACACATCGGCCCTGGTGTGTCCCGTGTGGTGGGTCTTCGTCGGCCCTGGTGTGTCCTGTGTGGTGGGTACACATCGGCCCTGGTGTGTCCCGAGTGGTGGGTACACGTCGGCCCTGGTGTGTCCCGTGTGGTGGGTACACGTCAGCCCTGGTGTGTCCCGTGTGGTGGTGCTCATCGGCCTCAGCGTGTCCCGTGTGGTGTGTACATGTCGCCCCGGCGTGTACCGTGTGGTGTATACACTGATAGTTGCTACCGTGCATGTACGGCGGGTGCATATTTGAAACTGATTTTTTTTTTTTAATGAATTTCAGGATTACATCAAAGAAATTTAACTATATGCACATTATATATGTGATTATCCTGCGGCGCAGGGGCTGTCACCTGACTGCAGAAGAGGATTTTTTCCCCCAAGATATATCTAATCAGAGCACAACATGAAGACCCCCCTTCAGTCCCGCACGAGCATATCATTAATTCAAAACTGAAAATAAAGATTAAACCAAAAGCACAAAATGGATTCCTTCACCCCAGGTATCATTTTAATCAGTATAACGGCGCCGACCTGACAGTGTGTATACATTACTGTGCACAATCCTGCTGACAGGTTCCCTTTAGATATATAGTGAGGATTTGTGTATATAGCAAGGTGTGGTATATATTTATTGTGTAGATACGTGTATATAATATGACTGTGTGTATTAGATGGTGTGGACTCTATACAATATGCACAGTCACATCTCTACACTACACCGCTCCATACCATGCTTTATAACACAGCAGATAGTGTGGAACTCTGTATATAGTGTGGACTCCCCATTAGAAAATATATACACAGGCGCAGCGCCCACTAAATACAGTAAGTATATCACAGCTCCACAGGATATACTACAATATAGTCCACGTATTGGCACAGTACACATGTAGTAAATAGTGTGGCACCACTATACACCCACACACATACACACTCTGCACAGTGCCACTTCTCCTGTTCTGAATACTGGGTGTAAGGCCGGGGTCACACTTGTGAGTGCAATGCGAGAAACTGCCGGGTATTGGGGTGCGATACTCGTGCGAGTTTCTCACAAGTGTGACCCTGGCCTAACGCAGATTTTGTGTGTGTATGTGTCTTTATTTAACTCTTTATGTACCATTTTATTATATTTATTATTACTAAACATTGGGCTTGGTATTATCTATCTGTCTATAGATATATCTAACTATATATCTATCTATAGATCTATATCTCTATAGATCTTTATATCTATCTATCTATCTATCTATCTATCTATCTATCTATCTATCTATCTATAGATCTATATCTATAGATCTAAATATCTATCATCTATCTATAGATCTAAATATCTATCATCTATCTATCTATAGATCTAAATACCTATCCATCTATCTATCTATTATCTATTAGTGATGAGCGAGTGTACTCGTTGCTTGGGTGATCTCCTGAGTATTTGTTATTGCTCGGAGGTTTAGTTTTCATCACCTCAGCTGAATGATTTACAGCTATTAGCCAGGCTGAGTACACGTGGGGGTTGCCTGGATGCTAGGGAATCCCCACATGTAATCAAGCTGGCTAGTAGCCGCAAATCATCTAGTTGCAGCGAAGAAAACTAAATCTCCGAGCAGTCATAAATACTGGGAGACCACCTGAGCAATGAGTATATTTGCTCATCACTATGATCTATCTATAGATCTATCTGTGTGTGTAAACATTCTTGAATGGAGTATGTAAATGAAGAGGTTGAACAAGAAATGACATCACAATTCTCTTTTTTTTTGTTCAGAAATAGATCTTTATTTAGCCTTCAAAAACACATACAAATCCGCATGAAAAAAAAACGCATTAAAATCCGCACAAAAAACATTAAAAAAAACATGGATTTTTACCTCCGTTTTCTGCCAAGAGAGGAAGAATCTGCACAGAAAATTCCACAGGCAAATCTGCAACGTGTACACATACCCTAATGATTTTTAGGGTTGATGTCAGCTGCGTAATGTCAGCTGCCATCAATCCCTGGTGTAAGTAATGGAGAGGTATCTATCAGACACCCCCACTACTAGCCCAGACCTGGTGAGACCCTGCAACTCTAAAGAGCGGTGACGGTAGTAACAATACCGCTCTTCACAGTCGCCGAGCTCAGTGCAAGACCCGCAATATCTGAAGAGCGGTGACGTTACTGAGATACTGATGTCTCCGCTCTTCAGAGTCACCGGGTCTCGTGATGCGCAGCAGAACCAATAGTGGCTGTAGGCAAAGTTTATGGAGCATCAGAATGAGGTCCCATAGCCTTTGGTCATCACAATCCCTTCATTATCTACGAGATCCAGTTATGTAGGTAAAGTAGCAGCTTTTCTTGGTAATACGACTAAAAGCAATAAATAGGACTGAGCTGTAATGCTGGATACAGCTGTAATTATATGTTATATAGTCGTGTTACACTCCCCTCACTTCTTGTAACCTACAAGTGTTAGAGCAGGATCCATTTTATCTTGCTTGCCTCCATTTTGTATAAGTGTTATTAGAGGTCAGAAAAGTGAGATATAATTCACTATTCTTCATTGTGCTGTTATCGCTGATTCCTAAGAACTAATTGAAGGAGTGAATGTCCTTGGTAAAATAACGAATGATGTACTGTGTAAAATATGTTTGCAAAACCGTAGGGAGATTAGGGAGTAAAACACTCCGATGCTTAGCCAATATATGGGGAATCCGCCTCCAACACAAGAATGCATAAAAGTGTGTGTAAGCTCATTAAAAACTAGAGATATTTCAAATACAGCCCTGGTGTACTGTGTCTTATCTCTCCGGTGCCGTGACTTCATCTCTACGGTGGACTCATCAGAGAGTAGGTCGAGACCTGCGATAACAATTCTGGCGCCCGAACAGGGACCTGAGTGCTTCATCTGAGACCCGGCCGACTCCAGTAATGGACCAGGGGACTTCTTGGGACTAGTGGCATCACACAGCGCTGGGGTAGGAATACTGATTATATTCTGCCTACGTCATTCCACTTGTGGACGGGATTTCCCCTTCTTCTAGTCGACCAGGCTCAGGTAAAATCACGGGCTTGCCCGGCTCAGGTACCCTTGAACCCAGATACTGACCCTCATTGTGTGGTTACTGATGACTCCACTGTTAGACTAAAATGATTGACCCCATGATCTTGGTGTGGTGTGCTTGTGGAGTGTTTGTTGTTTGTCTGTTCATATACCTGTGTTATCAATTTTGGAAGCAAGCTAATACAATAACCTGTGAGCACAGTAAACCTGTAGTTTAGGACTAACGTAGGAGGACATAGCCTACTCTAGGTGAGGAGGAAAGGTCCGTCTGATAAGTTTTCAGCCTGCACGTATACTAGCAATAGAATGGGGAACCAAGAGAGTACAGGGTTCCATAGTGCTAGAGAATTAGTCCAGAGAAAAGAAGGGAAGGAATCCCAGAAGCAGGTTAGTGTGCTCTTGAAGGCAGGAGGCTTCCACCCCTCAGGGGAATTAGATTCAGGTAAATGGTATGACTTCATGAAAAACCACACAGGGTGGCTTAAAGATAAAAAAACTCTTGAGGCAAGCTAGAATGTGGGCAGACGCTTCCCGACACTATGAAGAGCAGGGAGTGGAAAAATTAATCCAAGGTAATAATCTTGTATACCGATGTCTAGATGGGAACTGTAAAGCCGCTATCGTTCCCAGCTTACCTCCATGTGCTCCACCCCCACCAGTGTCCCCCAGTTATGTCCCCACAGGAAAACAGGCAGGATCAGAACAATGGATTTGCCCACATTGTGGTCAACAGAACCCACCAACCGCTGATTATTGTGTAAGTTGTGGCAGTCCCCAGCCAAGCAGTTCCCACACGTTGTATACAGGTATTCCCAAACTGTTTCCCATGAAACAGACAGTAGTCTCAAGTGGTATGCGATCCAAAGTGGAGGATGGTGCAGCTGACAGTGGACCTCCGACTTACCATGTTGCTAGCAGGTATCAACCATGGTCTCCCACCGAACAGATGTCTTTGACTGCACAGCTACCAGACATTAACCAACGACCTATGACTTTTGCCAGACAGTGTGGGGTGATACAGCACACTTACCAGGCAACCAGACAGGACATGCAACAGTTAGTGCGTTCAGCCCTGGGGGAAGCACCTTCCACCCGACTGACAGCTGAGACATTTAAAATGTACCCAGGGGGAAATGGTCCCCAAGACGGAGAACCTAACAATGCCAGGTCAGGGTCTGACTTTGTTGAGGCACTGGAAAAATCCTGTAAGATTAGACAGGAGGAAGTATCAGTGCATTTAGAAGACTGTGTCCAGGACCCGAAGGAGCTCCCCATTGATTATTTCTACAGGTTGCAACAACGATGGTCTGATATGGGTTATGGTGAAGATGATAGAACTGTGACACATTTGTTAAGCCATGTATATATGCAAGGGATTGATAAGTATGTGAGAGAGAAGGTGATGGCAAGTAGACCAGATTGGAGATCCTGCCCCCCAGGCGATCTTGCTAAGATTGCACATGGAGTCAGTTTGGACTCGCAGAAGCAGAAAACTAAGGTTCACTTTCAGAGGAGTGGACCCTCACAGAGAGGTGGAGGACGTGGAGGACCCACTACGGGTCCTAGATTGTGTTACGGATGTAAGAAACCAGGACATTTTAGGAAAGATTGTCGCACAAACCCATACCCAGATAAGGTTCCCACCCCTACTGCCCCCCAGACCGACGAATAGGTAACTGGCAGCCTGCAACTGTGTCCTCTAGTCACTCTACCTCCCACCCCCGACTGTACAGTACAGGTGAGCCTGCCAGGAGGAACTACAGCAGACTTTCAGGTTGACACAGGAGCTGACAACTCAGTTATCACGCTTTCAGACTGTCCATTACCCTTCCGTGACACCACCGACTTTGTCATGGCCACACCTTTCAATGCGCCGACCCAAACCTTGGGACTGACAGAACCCATTCCCCTCTCCATTTGTGGGAAGACCATTCTGACTCAGTTAATGGTAGCCCCCAGGGGACAATGCAACTTGCTAGGTGCTGACATTTTACGGAAACTACAGGCGGTTATTACTTACCATGATGACGGAACAGTGACTATGACCCCTCAACTTAAACCCAGTACCCTCTGCAAGATTATGGCCCTGGATGCAGCTGCAAGTACTGCAGAAAGTGATCCATTCACTGCACCTGCCCTGGATCAACTCCCCACTGATCTGTGGGCAAAAGGCAAAACTGATGTGGGAAAACTAAAAGTTCCTCCCATAATAGTTAAATTGAAACCAGGGGCAGCACCACCCCTATTGCGTCAGTACCCTTTGAGTGCTGCTCAGGAGGCTGCAATAGACGCACAGTTACAAAAATTGCTGGAATCAGGGGTTGTTGTGCCTACACAGTCCGTTTGCAACACTCCCCTGTATCCAGTAAAGAAGAAGGTTAGGCCTGGGGAGCCGGTGAATTATAGAATGGTCCATGACCTCAGAGCAGTCAATGCCGCAACAGAACTGCTTGCTCCCTTGGTTCCTAACCCACACACTTTGTTGGCACACATACCGGTTAACAGTATTTGTTTTTCAGTGATTGACTTAGCAAATGCCTTTTTCAGTGTTCCATTGCACCCAGATTGTCAGTATCTTTTTGCTTTTACTTTCCGCAACAAGCAGTATACTTGGACTGTCCTACCACAAGGAGCCCAGAATTCCCCTACTATCTTCTCACAGTGCATGGCACAAGTCCTACAAGGCTGGGATGTTAAAGGAGTAGTTCTCATTCAGTATGTTGATGACCTATTGCTGTGTGCTCCTTCTCGTTCTCTGTGTAAAATGGCCACAATCTCTTTACTCTTTTTCCTCCATGAACAGGGGTGCAAGGTATCCAAACAAAAATTACAGTTTTGCTTAAGTACTGTTGTGTTTCTAGGACATTGTCTCTCTCCAGGGAAAAAGCACCTCACCCCTGAGTGAAAACAGGCTATCATGGACATGCAGCCCCCACGGAATGTGCAGGGCCTCCGTGTGTTTCTAGGACTAACTTCCTACTGTCGTCCATGGATTCGGTCTGCCTCCATCTTAATGCAACCTCTATATGACCGTATGCAACCTGTCCCCTTCTGCCTTACACCAGAGGCACTTGACTGTTTTTACTCTCTGAAATTGTGCATTGTTTCTTCTCCAGCTTTGGGCATCCCCAATTATGCTCTTCCCTTTAACCTTTTTCTTCATGAAAATGCAGGACATGCTACGGGTGTGCTGACTCAGCTTCATGGAGACAAACAGAGACCTGTTGCTTATTACAGCGGCCGCCTGCATACGGTGGCAAGAGGAAGTCCCTCCTGTGTTCGGGCCATGTTGTCTGTCCAGCTGTTGCTACACAAGTCTTCAGAGATTGTTTTGGATCACCCACTGACGGTCCACACCCCACATGATGTACATAGTATCCTTAACCAAGTACAACCTAGCCACCTGTCTATGGCCAGACAGCTGCGACTTCAGTGTGCTATTCTCATGCCTACTAATGTGACTTTGAAAAGGTGCACTGTCCTAAACCCCGCTACTCTTCTTCCAGTTCCTATGGATCCAAATGGGGGAGGGGTAGGTGACATGGAAAAGGACACTCTTTTTCTTTCCAGAATGGATCCAGAGGAAAAAGATCAGATATCTAAACCACATGATTGTCTGGAATTGATGTCTCAGGAGACAGCTGGTCTCCCTACTGTCTCTAGTGTGCCAGTACCTAATGCTGATTTTGAGCTTTTTGTAGATGGATCCCATCACCAAGATGACCAAGGACGCTTCTGTACCGGATATGCTGTGGTCTCAGAACATGAGGTAATCAAGGCAGAGTCAATGCCAGCTCATATGTCTGCACAAGAAGCAGAGCTCAAGGCGCTCACAGAAGCGTGCAAATTAGCAGAAGGTAAGACTGTAAATATCTACACTGATTCCAGGTATGCCTTTGGCATTGCACACGATTATGGGCCTATCTGGAGAGCCAGGGCTTTCCTGACAGCAAATGGCCACCCCATTAAACATGCTGAGGCAGTCCAGCAACTTATGAATGCACTACAGCTTCCCACCCAAGCAGGCATCATAAAGGTAAAGGCACATACCAAAGGCACTGATGGACGGACAAAGGGTAACGCACTGGCAGACCAGGCTGCCAAGAAAGCAGCAAGCACTCCTGTAGCCTCTAAAGTACATCACCTAGACACCCCACCATCTCCACTTGTGTCAAAAGACATCTTAGCCCGGTTACAAGAACAGGCAAGTAAGGAGGAGAAAGATAGGTGGCAAAATATAGGGGCTTGCTCTGATACTGTGACTGGACTATGGGGGAGGGGTGAAAAGGTCTGCCTACCACAGGTACTGTACCCAATGATGGCACAGGTTCTGCACGGGAATGTGCACCACTCGAAGACGGCCATGTGTGACACCCTACAGAAACAATGGATTGCCCCCGGGTTTTCCACCTGCGCAGAAAGGCAGGTACAGAGCTGCATGATATGTGCTACACATAATCAGGGTAGGACAGTGAAAACTCCATCCAAACACACTCCCTGGCCCCTTTACCCATTCCAGAGACTGCAGATTGATTATATTCAGTTGCCTAGGGTAGGGACGTATGAGTATGTGTTGGTCTGCATTGATTTATTTTCAGGTTGGCCAGAAGCCTACCCAGTTGCCAAAGCTACGGCTAAGACAACGGCAAAGAAACTGATGGCTGAGATCATATGCAGGTATGGAATTCCTGAAGTCATTGAAAGCGATCGGGGTTCCCATTTTACTGGAGAGATCATGTCAGAGGTAATGGCAGCACTGGGGGTAAGTCAAGCATTGCATACTCCATACCATCCGCAGAGCAGTGGAAAAGTGGAGAGACTAAATGGAACTCTTAAGCTTAAAATCCAGAAGGCAATGGCAGAGACTGGTAAACCATGGACAGAATGCCTTCCTCTAGCTTTGTTTTCAGTAAGATATACCCCAAACAGGAAGACAGGACTGTCACCGTATGAGATTCTGTTTGGCAGGGGCCCCAATCTTGGATGTTTCTTTCCACAACAGTTGCAGCTCAAGTACCAGGACTTGACTAGCTATGTGCAGACCTTACATGGACACCTTGCCAAAGTGCATCTAACTGTCTTCAGTTCTCTTCCAGACCCAGACAAGGATCCTGGACACCATCCCTTAGAGCCAGGAGACTGGGTAGTGATAAAGCGGCACGTCCGGAAGAGCCTGGATCCAAGATTTGACGGACCATACCAAGTGCTCCTGACCACAGCCATACAAAAAAAAAAAAGGGGTACAGCTTATTCAGAATAGTGAATAAAATGGGGGAATTTGTTAGAGCAGGATCCATTTTATCTTGCTTGCCTCCATTTTGTATAAGTGTTATTAGAGGTCAGAAAAGTGAGATATAATTCACTATTCTTCATTGTGCTGTTATCGCTGATTCCTAAGAACTAATTGAAGGAGTGAATGTCCTTGGTAAAATAACGAATGATGTACTGTGTAAAATATGTTTGCAAAACCGTAGGGAGATTAGGGAGTAAAACACTCCGACGCTAAGCCAATACATGTGGAATCCGCCTCCAACACAAGAATGCATAAAAGTGTGTGTAAGCTCATTAAAAACTAGAGATATTTCAAATACAGCCCTGGTGTACTGTGTCTTATCTCTCCGGTGCCGTGACTTCATCTCTACGGTGGACTCATCAGAGAGTAGGTCGAGATCTGCGATAACACAAGTGTACAAAGATATTATACAGTCACCATGTGACAAGTGGGCCTGTGTAACTTCAAATGCCAGGGCTGAATTTTAGTCCCAGTCCGGCCCTGCATAGCAGGCAGCCTTTCTAGCGACTAATCATCCTAGGTGCAGCTCCCTGACAGTTCTGAGGGTAAGGGGGGGCGCCAAAGAGCTGCGAGTTCCAAACTGGAACTGGGACATGGGATATAAATAAGTCCCCTTCAGAAAAGAAGCGGGGGCAGCCAAACAACCCCGGTTCATGACAGCTGGCATCAGAAGAGAAAAAGAAAAATGCCTACGGAGACATGCTGTGGTACACGCCCACTTATTTGATGGCGAAAATGTGCACCATGGGGGTATAACTTTGGAATGGAGGGGCACAAAGACAAAGAAAAACGGTTCCAGAATCAGTAGATAAGCGGCAATGGGAGGAGGTTCTCTGTTTAAATAGTCAAAGGTTATTTTTAATTCCCAGCGGTTGGGCCTGTACCTATCATACTTTTATGGTTAATCCTTTTGATATTCCTTAAATGTAAAAAAAAATGGAAAACTCCTTTACCATTTGTATTCATTTTCAAAGATGGCATAACTATAAGGAAAACAGCTATAAATATGGTATAATATGACAGGTTTAAAATTAAATATGGTACATCCTAAGGGAGATCTGTTCACAGAATAAAAAAAAAAATCTCTTATTATGTGGTTTCAATTCAAGTGAATAAAATATTTTATAGCGTTGGTCATCCCTCTTGATATCTTTCAGCTGAACAGATTTTTTTCCCAATTCTGTTCTTTTTTTAACACTTTCTTTTGCAGGTGTCAGAAATAGAGGGATAGCCCGTATTTCATAAAGGTGCAGTCTGCCATGTTTTATTCTTTATTAAATGCCTTGTCCAAAAATATAAATTCCATATAGTCACCTGCGGATCCCCTTTCATAGTGCAACCCAGGTGCCCCGCAGGTCTCTGAACCTTCTTTTCTGATATGGACATTGTGTGAACACTAGAAGGGGGATGTTCAAGAGCAGGGGGGACACTGAGGAGCTGTAAACCATGGTATGAGCTTGGATATAGTTTAAAAGGTTATTCCCCTAAAAAATCAAATTATTCCCATGTGGAGACACGGGAGGTTGGCAGGCGCCCCGGTCCGCTAGCTGAAACCGCATGGACCAGGGATCATCCCGCCGAATGCCTGCTCTCTTTTTAACGTGGGCATAACGCTGTTCATTAACATACAATGCTGTGCCTCCACATGCCCAGTTATTGGATAGGGGATAATTTGCTTATTGCTGGGTCCGAACACCAGACCTCCTAGTGAGCCCTTGTCCTGAATTAAGTGGAAATGTTTGTGAAGGAAATATATAATCATAAAGGAAACTATAATATCAGCAAAATAACTAGTTAAAGAAGTTATCCACTACTTGGACAATTTCTTCTCATACCCCTCGCTTGGTCCCCAGAAAATAATAAAGCTTATACTCTCATCCCGTGCTTACGCCATTCCCGCGATGTTGGTGCTCTTCTTGCGGTTGTTGTGAAACGTGATGCAGGTGCCCAATGAGTGCTGGCGTCACTGTCCCAGTTTCCTGTCAAATTGAGTATGAAGAGGAAGTCAGATATCAGCTGCAGTCCGGACTTTGTCTTCATGTTTGATTTGTCCAAAGGCAGGGACAATGATGCCAGCTCTAACTGGGTGCCGTCATCATGTGTCACAACAACGCACTCTAGTCCCGAGACCGCAAATGCCGACACCGCTGGAACGGCACCGGCACGGGAGGTGAGTATAGGTTTTATCATTTTTTAGTGTCAGTCATTTGAATGAAGAAGGGGTTGTCCTAGTAGTGGACAACTCCTTTAAGGCTGCATCCAAATGACTGTCTCCACACATCACATCACACTCCATCACACACATACTGTATAACATCTTCCCACTCTTATTGCAGCTACTCAGAACCACAGGGGGGTCTACAGGAAGAATACTGAGTGGTGTTAAACTTAGCTCCTGGATCCTGATCTTCAAAGGGGTTAGCAAATGGTTTGCAACTGGACAGAATATTTCCTATTGACTGAATAGAGAGGAAGGGAGAGACACAGGATATTTTAAATGCCACAACTTAGCCCATCATCAATTCACAAACAGCAATTTTTAAATGGGTCAATCCAGGTCATCCTGGAAATATGATCCTATGGTCAGGACTATAAAAAGCTGGGTGGCACAAAAATAAGTTGTTCACATGTGGGTACTGTGTATGCTGATGTGATCCATAACTCATTTCTCCTTCCCTCAAGGAAACAGAAGATAACTGTAGATGAAAACGTTTAGATATGTCTGTTATTCCTCCCTTTTTGTTTTATAACTTGTTTTGCATCATTTTGTCACTTTATTTTTACCCTTTTTAAATCTTTTATTGTAAGCACAGTATATTTTTATATTAAAGTTTAAAATGTTTAATAAGTTTGATCCTTGTATGCTTTAAAGAATCCATAGACTTTCAGAGACTGTGTGACCTTTTGATTGTCAGATATAATATATTTTCGGGACTTATCACCCTGTGTGTTTGATGAGTGGTGGCAGCATGCTAATTAATCGGAGTGTGTGGACTGTGTAGGGTGTGATTTATAAAAGTGACCGAATTGGAAGTGTTTCTGCGCTCTCAGGAGTTATGACACGAGTTATAGTAGATAAATAGATAAAATTGCAGTTTTATTGTCGATGTGTTTCAGAGTCCACTGTCCTTCCTCAGGACAACAATAGAAAAATAATGATTTATGCTCACTTTATAGCCTAAAACAGAGGTTGATAGTTGGATTGAATGAGAAGAGATAAATTAACACTTGCAGGTGCACCCCACGTCATGTGTTGAGAAGTGTGTACGTGACAGTGGTCATTCTCGATCTTCACTCCATTCATTGTTTGCAAGACTTCTGAAAATAGCCGAGAACTGTACTTGGCTGTTCCATAGAAAATCAGAACAGGATTGCATAGCCCCAATATTGGGGGTTCCAAAGCTACACTCTTGATATCAAAGGTGGTCTCAGCAGTCAGACCACCGGCATCAGCAATTTATACCCTATTAGGAGGGGCATAGGGGTATGCTACTAGAAGTGTTATTAGGGGGACGTGTCACTAGGAGTGTTATTAGGAGGGACATGCCAGAAGGAGTGTTATTTGGAGGGATGTGCCACTAGGAGTGTTATTAGGAGGGTCAAATACAGACATTGCATTAGCAGACACATATATAACGCCCTTATGTTTCTGTTTGCCTTCATATTGTGGCAGTCATGGATCATAAAAATGAGAACTAACATATACAACTACCTGAGTGCTGTATAAAATAAAGATGTAAGGAGACCGATCATTGGTTTTAAACAAATTTTATTAAATACAATCTTTACCTCTACCTAAAGCCAATGATCCAGAAGAAGGCAAAAACCCTGGACATGTTCAGCCAATTTGTGTTACAGGGGAAAAATTCCTTCTTGACCCCGAGAAAAGGCGATCAGTTCAAGAACCCTGGATCAAGGCCATACTACAACTAACTAACTAACTGACATATATACAGTAATGATATTCAATTTTGAGACCCGTTTCTGGATAGCAGATCTTCTTTGTCCTGGTAAGTCGCCTCACCTTTCTTCATCAGATCAGACCCTGAAGCGCATAGCTTGGCTATGTTCATCTCCCCTGTAAAAAAACAGAACACTACCCCCACACACAGAACACTACCCCCTACAAATAATACCCCTTAATATACAGACATAGGATTTTTGCATCATATCAGGACCATTATACAGTTGGCAAACAAATAAAGTTGCACTCTGTAGTGCTAAACAACTTACAGCATTCTCAGCGTAGAGAACAGGATAAATATGAACAAAAGTTCAAGAATTGCTTTTTATTTATTTTTTCATGACATTCACCATGCGGCAGGGATGGACACAGGCCCATGCTGTCCTCGCCCCCCGAGCACCAGATGGGATATATTACCAGTATTACCCTGCCTGGAGGAAATCAAGATTTTATAAAAAACTAATATTTCTAATAATCCCAATAATATTACTATGTTTATAATATCAAAATAATAATATTGTAATATTACAGACAAATACCAACAAACAATAATCAAATAATATCAGCATATACAGGATGGGCCATTTATATGGATACACCTAAATAAAATGGAAATGGTTGGTGATATCAACTTCCTGTTGGTGGCACATTAGTATATGGGAAGGGGAAAACTTTTCAAGATGGGTGGTAACTAGTGATGAGCGAGTATACTCGTTGCTCGGGTTTTCCAGAGTGCGCTCAGGTGGTCTCCGAGTATTTATGACTGCTCGGAGATTTAGTTTTCCTTGCCGCAGCTGGATGATTTGCAGCTGCTAGACAGCTTGATTACATGTGGGGATTCCCTAGAAAGCAGGCAACCCCCACATGTACTCAGGCTGGCTAGCAGCTGTAAATCATCCAAATGCGGCAAGGAAAACTAAATCTCCGAGCAATCATGAATACTCGGAGACCACCCGAGCCTGCTCGGGAAAACCCGAGCAACGAGTATACTCGCTCATCACTAGTGGTGACCATGGCGACCATTTTGAAGTCAGGCATTTTGGATCCAACTTTAGTTTTTTCAATGGGAAGAGGGTCGTGATGTAAGGATATCATGCCTGCGTGTGTAGCGGAGGCCCCAGGTCCCACCCCACAGTGTGTTATGATGTATTCACACTGCAGGGCTGGAAATCTGGCACCTGCGCACTGGAGCAGGTCACCGTGCTCCTCGATAGAAGTGCCGAAGTCTCGCGAGATTTGACAAATCTCGCGAGACATCGGCACTATATTCAATGCAGCACAGTGACCTGATCCACAGCACAGGCACCAGATTCTCAGCCCCGCAGTGTGAATACATCATAACACACAGCAGGGCGGGATCTGGGGCCTCCGCTACACACAGGCGCAATATCCTTACATCATCTGATGTATGTTCCCAGGCAGCACGCATGGCACATGCCCGAGAACTGATTGCAAAGCGCAGGCGCCGGTGACATCACGAGAAAGAGAGGAGGCGGCACCCGGAGGCAAGATGGGAATGATGGACGGCTGCGAGGCGGTTGAGTCAGGGGGAGTAAACATACTTCCCTGACTCAATAGAGGTATGACGGGAAATTTATAAAACTAATTATTTCAGCATTTCTAGGGATAGTAAACATAAGAGCCACCTTCACAGAATGCAGCCTTAGTGCTGCTGAAGGTGGCTCTTTACTTTAATAAGCCCTGGGGGTGTGACAGGTTCTCTTTGAAAAAAAAACACAAATATATTTATATATTTATTTTTAATAGTTTAGAGTAGAGTAGGGCCTGGCCGAAAGAGTATACCGTGTTGTGGTGTCAGCTTAAAAATTATTTTGGCCAGAACAAAAGCTGCTGGTTATGAATGTGATCTGGTGTTTGATGGGAACTGTTAACATCTGATTGGTGAGGATGTGGTGGAGAACTTGAGTTTTTCTAAGAGTGGGCGGTGGGACGGTGGAAGCGGAGCTGGTGTGGAGCCTGGGTGGAGTCTCAAGGGAGCTCAAAAATTTTTCCAGTATGGTGCCCCGAAATTCCTAGTGGAAGCCCTGGTCTGTCTCATAAGCTGCAGACCGCAGCTTCCTGAGACTTCAGTGTGCTCACGCAGGTGTCGCGATGACATTATTGCCTTATGCTGCTCTGCGGACCGGAAGAGAAAATGGAGGCTGCAGTGCCAGGAATCATGATGAGGTGAGTATAAACTTCATTTTTATTAATATGGAGCACTGGGGCCATCATACTATATATATATATATATATATATATATATATATATATATATATATATATATACTGTATATATATATATATATATATATATATATATATATATATATATACATACACTACCGTGCAAAAATTTAGGGTCACTTAGAAATTTCCTTATTTTTTAAAGAAAAGCACAGTTTTTTCCAATGAAGCTAAAATTAAGTGATTCAGAAATACACTCTATACATTGTTGATGTGGTAAATGACTATTCTAGCTGCAAAGGTCTGGTTTGTAATGCAATATCTTCATAGGTGTATAGAGGCCCATTTCCAACAACCATCACTCCAGTGTTCTTATGGTACTTTTTGTTTGCTAACTGTGTAAGAAGTCTAATGGATGGATAGAATACACTTGAAAACCCTTGTGCAAGTATGTTAGCACAGCTGAAAACAGTGTGGCCGATTAGACAACCTATAAACCTGACCTTCCTTTGAGCTAGTTGAGAATCTGGAGCATTACATTTGTTGGTTCCATTAAACTCACAAAATGGCCAGAAAAAAAGAACTTTCATGTGAAACTCGACAGTTTACTCTTGTTCTTAGAAATGAAGGCTGTTCCATGTGAGATATTGCCAAGAAACTGAAGATTTCCTACAACGGCGTGTACTACTCCCTTCAGAGGAGAGCACAAACAGGCTCTAACCAGACTAGAAAGA
The DNA here is from genome assembly GCF_051348905.1 of Ranitomeya variabilis. Taxonomy (NCBI): domain Eukaryota; kingdom Metazoa; phylum Chordata; class Amphibia; order Anura; family Dendrobatidae; genus Ranitomeya; species Ranitomeya variabilis. The sequence continues at coordinate 725,801,114 of NC_135233.1, forward strand.
GAAGTGGGAGGCCCCGCTGCACAACTGAGCAACAAGACAAGTACATTACAGTCTGTAGTTTGAGAAATCAACAACACACAGGTCCTCAACTAGCAGCTTCATTAAATAGTACACGTAAAACGCCATTGTCAATGTCTACAGTGAAGAGGCGACTCCGGGATGCTGGCCTTCAGGGCAGAGTGGCAAAGAAAAAGCCATAACAGAGACTGGCTAATAAAAGGAAAAGATTAATATGGGCAAAGGAACACAGACATTGGACAGAGGAAGATTGGAAAAAGTGTTATGAACAGACAAATCCAAGTTTGAGGTGTTTGGATCACACAGAATATTTGTGAGACGCAGAATTGAAAAGATGCTGGAAGAGTGCCTGACACCATCTGTCAAGCATGGTGGAGGTAATGTGATGGTTTGGGTTTGCTTTGGTGCTGGTAAAGTGGGAGATTTGTACAAGGTAAAAGGGATTTTGAATAAGGAAGGCTATCACTCCATTTTGCAACGCCATGCCATACCCTGTGGACAGCGCTTGATTGGAGCCAATTTCATCCTACAACAGGACAATGACCCAAAGCACACATCCAAGTTATGCAAGAACTATTTAGGGAAGAAGCCGGCAGATGGTATTCTATCTGTAAAGGAGTGGCCAGCGCAGTCACCAGATCTCAACCCCATTGAGCTGTTGTGGGAGCAGCTTGACTTTATGGTATGCAAAAAGTGCCCATCAAGCCAAACCAACTTGTGGGAGGGGCTTCTGGAAGCATGGGGTGAAATTTATCCAGATTACCTCAGCAAATTAACTGCTAGAATGCCAAAGGTTTGCAATGCTGTAACTGCTGCAAAGGGAGCATTCTTTGACGAAAGCAAAGCTTGAAGGAGAAAATTATTATTTCAAATAAAAATCTTTTTTTAGAACCTTGTCAATGTCTGAACTAGATTTTCAATTCATTTGGCAACCCATTTGAATAATAAAAGAATGAGTTTTCATGGAAAACACAAAATTGTCTGGGTGACCCTAAACTTTTGAACGGTAGTGTGTGTTATATATATATATCTGTCAGATAATACTCAGTTTCTTCCTGAAAATGATTGCAATCACAAATTCTTTGGTGTTATTATCTTCATTTAATTTGTCTTAAATGAAAAAACACAAAAGAGAATGAAGCAAAAAGTAAAACATTGAGCATTTCACACAAAACTCCAAAAATGGGCCAGACAAAAATATTGGCACCCTCAGCCTAATACTTGGTTGCGCAACCTTTAGCCAAAATAACTGCGACCAATCACTTCCAGTAACCATCAATGAGTTTCTTACAATGCTCTGCTGGAATTTTAGACCATTATTCTTTGGCAAACTGCTCCAGGTCCCTGATATTTGAAGGGTGCCTTCTCCAAACTGCCATTTTTAGATCTCTCCACAGGTGTTCTATGGGATTCAGGTCTGAACTCATTGCTGGCCACCTTAGAAGTCTCCAGTGCTTTCTCTCAAACCATTTTCTAGTGCTTTTTGAAGTGTGTTTTGGGTCATTGTCCTGCTGGAAGACCCATGACCTCTGAGGGAGACCCAGCTTTCTCACACTGGGCCCTACATTATGCTGCAAAATTTGTTGGTAGTCTTCAGACTTCATAATGCCATGCACACGGTCAAGCAGTCCAGTGCCAGAGGCAGCAAAGCAACCCCAAAACATCAGGGAACCTCCGCCATGTTTGACTGTAGGGACCGTGTTCTTTTCTTTGAATGCCTCTTTTTTTCTCCTGTAAACTCTATGTTGATGCCTTTGCCCAAAAAGCTCTACTTTTGTCTCATCTGACCAGAGAACATTCTTCCAACACATTTTAGGCTTTTTCAGGTATGTTTTGGCAATCTCCAGCCTGGCTTTTTTATGTCTCGGGGTAAGAAGTGCGGTCTTCCTGGGTCTCCTACCATACAGTCCCTTTTCATTCAGACGCCGACGGATAGTACGGGATGACGCTGTTGTACCCTCGGACTGCAGGGCAGCTTGAACTTGTTTGGATGTTAGTCGAGGTTCTGTATCCAATATCCGCACAATCTTGCGTTGAAATCTCTTGTCAATTTTTCTATTCCGTCAACATCTAGGGAGGTTAGCCACAGTGCCATGGGCTTTAAACTTCTTGATGACACTGCGCACGGTAGACACAGGAACATTCAGGTCTTTGGAGATGGACTTGTAGCCTTGAGATTGCTCATGCTTCCTCACAATTTGGTTTCTCAAGTCCTCAGACAGTTCTTTGGTCTTCTTTCTTTTCTCCATGCTCAATGTGGTACACACAAGGACACAGGACAGAGGTTGAGTCAACTTTAATCCATGTCAACTGGCTGCAAGTGTGATTTAGTTATTGCCAACACCTGTTAGGTGCCACAGGTAAGTTACAGGTGCTGTTAATTACACAAATTAGAGAAGCATCGCATGATTTTTCGAACAGTGCCAATACTTTTGTCCACCCCCTTTTTTTATGTTTGGTGTGGAATTATATCCAATTTGGCTTTAGGACAATTCTTTTTGTGTTTTTTCATTTAAGACAAATTAAATGAAGATAATAATAACAAAGAATTTGTGTTTGCAATCATTTTCAGGAAGAAACTGAGTATTATCTGACAGAATTGCAGGGGTGTCAATAGTTTTGGCCACAACTGCATATATATACTGTATATATATAGGGGAGCTAGGGCCATCGCACTATATATACAATATTTGTGAGTCTGGTGACCATCATACTATATTTAATATATAGATAAAAGAAACTGTGGGAACCATCATATGGGGGCTGTGGGGCCACCATATTCCATATAGGGGCTATAGGGACATGATACTATATATAGAGGGGTTGCGGGATCATCATACTATATATAGGAAGCTGTGAGGTACATAATATCGCAATTAGAGAGCTGTAGGGGACCATTATACAGTACGTAGGGGTTTTGGAGACATACTATTTGTGGGGAGCTATACGGTATATAGAAAACTGTAAAGCCTCATACTATATATAGGAGTCAGTGGGGACATCATATTGTATATCCCATATCTATGCCAGCCAGCCCCTGACCTGTGGGTTCAAAATACTCACTATATCTCTTGATAAAATCTTTATGTAATGTTATCAAATTATTTGTAGCACCTGTGGGTTCAAAATACTCACTGTATCCCTTGATAAAATCATTGAGGGGTGTAGTTTTCAAAATGGGGTCACTTATGTGGAATTTCCACTGTTTAGACGCATCTCCAAACGCAACATGGCGTCCACTCGCGATTCCAGCCAATTTTGCGTTCAAAAAGTCAAATGGTGCTCCTTCCCTTCCGAGCCCTATCGTGCACCCAAACAGTGGATTTCCCCCAGATATTGGGTATCGGCGTACTCAGCAGAAATTGCACTACAAATTTTGAGGTCCAATTTCTAATGTTACCCTTGCCAAAATAAAAAAGTTTGGGTCTAAAGTAAATATTTTGTGATAAAAGTTAAATGGGATGGGAGAACTACAATACCCAGATAGATTAGCGAAATTAGGATTATTTAGTCTAGAAAAAAGACGACTGAGGGGCGATCTAATAACCATGTATAAGTATATAAGGGGACAATACAAATATTTCGCTGAGGATCTGTTCATACCAAGGAAGGTGACGGGCACAAGGGGGCATTCTTTGCGTCTGGAGGAGAAAAGGTTTTTCCACCAACATAGAAGAGGATTCTTTACTGTTAGGGCAGTGAGAATCTGGAATTGCTTGCCTGAGGAGGTGGTGATGGCGAACTCAGTCGAGGGGTTCAAGAGAGGCCTGGATGTCTTCCTGGAGCAGAACAATATTGTATCATACAATTATTAGGTTCTGTAGAAGGAAGTAGATCTGGGGATTTATTATGATGGAATATAGGCTGAACTGGATGGACAAATGTCTTTTTTCGGCCTTACTAACTATGTTACTATGTTACTATGTAAATGCACTACATGTGGATGTGAACACCTTTTTAGAATGGTGTCACCTTTTGGGTACTTCCTGTCATTTAGGCCCCCCAAAATAATTTCAAATGTGATGTGGTCCCTAAAACAATGTTTTTATAAATTTTGTTGGAAAAATGGGAAATCACTGGTCAATTTTTAACCCTTCTAACTTACTAACAAAGAAAAATATGTTTCCAAAATTGTGCTGATGTAAAGTAGACGTGTAGGAAATGTTGTTTATGAACTATTTTGTGTGACATAACAAAATTATGTTTCCAAAATTGTGCTGATGTAAAGTAGACGTGTGGGAAATGTTATTTATGAACTATTTTGTGCGACATAATGCTCTGATTTAAGGGCACAAAAATTAAAATTTAAATATGTTCTAAATTTTTGCCAAATTTCTTTTTTTTCATAAATGCAAATCATATCGAATAAATGTTACCACTATCATAAAGTGCAATATGTCACAAAAACAGTCTCAGAATCAGTGGGATCCATTGAAGGTTTCCAGAGTTATAACCACGTAAAATAATACTGGTCAGAATTAGTAAATTTGGCTTGGTCATTATGGAGCGCCCCCATAGGGCCGTGGGGTACTCGGTACCAGGTCCTTCGGTTCTCGGTGGGGATGTCACAGTGGCTGACCCGGTCCGTGGCCCTAGGGATGTCCGTTGGAAATGTGGGAAAGGTCTTTAAAGGGATAATGTTCGTGACGCCACCTGTGGTATTCGGTCAAGGTGACCGATGCTGCTTAGGGGTCCGCTGGGGTGATGTGATGGCAGCTAGATGGTATACCTTCCCACAGGTGAAGTGTATATCCAGGGCTTCCCAGAGTGTAGATGGTGGATGGTGTGAGGTGTGGTGAAGAACGAGGACACAGAGTTGCAGTCTCTTTACCTTTACTGAAGGCTTCAGCATCCACAGTTCAGGGTACAGACCACAGGGTAGGCAGAGTCTGGCTGGTCTGAAGGCAAATCCAGAGTGTCCTTATCCAGGTGGAAATCAGTAGCCTTCCTCTAGTGCCTGGGTGTTGTGGTACCTCCCTGCTGAGCTTCTCGGTAAGGTCCTCACAACTGATGTTAGTGTTCTAGATGTTATTTCTCTTTCTCTCTGTCCCCCTGATGGAATGGATAGGACAAACCCGTATGACTGGTGGCCTGAGGCTTTTTACAGGGACTCTCTCACGCCCCGACCTCCACAAGTTACCACCGTGCCTCCTGGGTATGGGTCGGGCAAGTAACGTGGAATTACCTCTCCTGCCAGTCTCTGAAGTAATACGTAGAGATCCTTACTCCCTCGGTATTCTGGCTACCGGATTCTTGCACCTCAGAAGGAAGCAGCCTTTTACAGGGCAGAACTCCTTCTGGTTTCCTCTCCTTGTGCTATGACTTCGTTTCTCACCCTCCGCAATACAATTTTGTGTCCTTTCTTAGGATGCTGCCACACGTGGAGCAGGTGCAGCTCCGTGGCCTTCTGTCTAGGCCTCTGACAGGATCCCACCCCTGTCAGGGACCCCTCTGTCTGTAGCTCTCTGATGTTCCTCCTTCCCCTCTGGCTGCCTGACAGGGTACTGCCTGGGTGAAGCCCAGTCAGCTTCTGCCTAACTTCCTATTCAGACCACCAATTTTACCCAATTGTGAGGAGTGCCCTAATAGATAGGAGCGTAGCTCCCCCTGGTGGGCTGGAGTGTGAGGTGTGTTGTGGTTTGTGATACCTGTACTAAATGTACAATTTAGTTGCTTGCAAGACCATGTGGTCAATTTAGTAGCCTATTTGATGATGTCAGGTTAACATTGAACTTTTTGCTTTCTTTCACCTATTTTACAGTATATACTGGGCAGATAAAGAACTACAGATTAGTACTTTCTTACATGTTCACTTAGTTTGAACTATCCAAAAGAGTGTGGCATTGTGTCCTCAGGTTTTAAAAGTCATTGCTGAAGAAAGCCTTGGATTAGCTGAAGCCCATCTGTTAGAGTTGTCAGATTGCACTAAACAAATTTAATAAAGAAGTGTAATCACAACCCGGGGTCCACCGTGCAGAGATCTAAAACTTCATCTAGTGTGTACAATGGTGGAATACACAGCGAGCGATTGCTAGCTCGCACTGAGTTAAATTTCAATCAGTGAACAGCACATCAAGCTATGTCACTCGCACACAGAAACAGAATAGATGCTCTTCTATAAGAGTTGTGTCACTCACACAGTAATGAAGTACTGTAGATATAACGCTAAATACGATCCCTGTTAACCTCACAGGGGATCAAAGCCCACTATCAGGGTAATTAGCAAACAGTGGTCACACAGTCAGCAAAAGCACTCAACCAACTCCTCTCCGTAGGTGCCAGAATTCTAATGGCCAGACGCCAGCCTTGAATACATACAGGCAAACTCCTCTCCGGAGGTGCTGGAATTCTAATGGCTTGTCGCCGACCCTGATTACATGCTGACAAAAACCACACTGTGCCAATGTCTCATTCACACATGGAAAGAGGTTGAGACTAGGGCTCCCGCGTGCACCTCTGAGACCCTTTTATATGTTCAGCTCATGTCCAGTAGGACAGGACCTTGCATGTGAGCCAATCTGGAGCTGCCATATGACCAGAGCAGCTGATGACCGACCACCAATTAGACGTCGTTACATTACTAGCATGCTGAGTAGAGTGATTTCTGGATTTAGTCTCCAGAGTGTTTGCTCTTTGCTGCCTACTGCTGGTTACCAAAGGCTTGGCTGAAGAGCCAGCAGTAACCAGACGAACAACACGAGCCTGAGCAAGACACTGAGACTGACGTCTATGCTTAGCAGCAACCAAAGAAGAATGTGAGACCGCAGATGCAGTTGAGGCTTGTGATCTACCCTGTGAACACCATCCATTTTAAATCTGCTGCATAAAAAGATATTTGAATTGCAAATTTGAGTAGCTGGACATCAGTAAATTTTAGGTATTCAACTGATTTTTTTTTACATTCGTTATTGTGGGTGAAGTTTGGGGCTTCCAGATATTTAAGGCTGATTCGTCAATTGTGACTTTTTAGAAATTAGTAAAATTTTTGTGCAGATGTATTCCAGTTCCCTTCTGGATTGATTATATTTATATCAAAAATGTTTGGCAAAATTTTGTGACATTTTAACAAAAAAACAAACACATTTTTTATCTTGGACAACAATTTATGAACCAAGTGCAATATTTTGAAAAATTTGTGGTAAAAAAAATAAATAAATACCACAGGACAAAAAGAGAAAAGTGTCTAAAAATAACCTGTAAATGATTATTAATCGGCTTCTTGAGGATACTTGACACGAATAAGTCCTTGGTAGTCCAAACACAGATAGATATGCTTATAAGGCAGTTCAAATAATATCTTAGCACAACCAGGGAGGCCTGGGTAAAAGTCTCAGGTTTAAGCAGAGCAGCAACAGCTTACATGTCCAGCAAATGCAGATGGAAACAAACACAAGCAGCCAGATGGAGGATTACTGGAAACCGATGTATGCAGCAGAAACTCAGAGCTGAGTAGCAGGATCTCCACACAGGTTCACAGGAGCAGGTGCAGGTGCAGGTGCAAAGCCAGGGAGTCGTCAGGAGCTGGATGCAAGGCAGAATACTCTAGCACAGACTAAAGGCTGGGGTGGAGTTATATAGCAGGAAGACACAGTGCACATGAGACCAAAGATGCCATCTTTCATACTTTGGACTCAACATAATATGAGGTCACTTGAATATTGGATCTTGTCCGCAGGTGAATTGGCTGTCTCTCATTTGCTTCAAAATAATTAGATGCTCTCTTTTTACCTGAAAACTAGATCAGGGCTCATACTATGATTCATATTGCAATAGACAATTGACATGTCTAATCTAAAATCTATTGATCAGCTATTGTATCACTTACCATATATAACTATAGCAGCAGTGCAAACTTTTTTACAGAGAGGAGTCAAACAGCAATGGAACAGGGAAGGAGAGTCAGCTCACTAAAGTAGTGTTCACTTGGGGCTGCGACCAAGAAGCATCATACGGATATGCGCTGTTCGGGGCTGAAGCAACCAAAAAACAGAGAAGAAATCATCCAGCCATTGTTATGACCCCAGTGGACAGGGTCTCAGAGGAACGTGTAAGTCTGCGATATTCAAAAATCCAGCTCATAGGGCTGTGGTAACTGGGTTGACCAAATAGCTACTCCTAACGCCAACACTAGAAGTAGCCGGGGATCATGCCTACGGTGATCGCTAGATGACTCGCGCCAGCCGGAGAATCTAACTACCCCTAGGAGAAGAAAACAAAGACCTCTCTTGCCTCCAGAGAAAGGGACCCCAAAGCAAGATACAAGCCCCCCACAAATAATAACGGTGAGGTAAGAGGAAATGACAAACACAGAAATGAACCAGGTTCAGCAAAGAGAGGCCAGCTTACTAATAGCAGAATATAGCAAGATAACTTATCTGGTCAACAAAAACCCTATAAAAATCCACGCTGGAGATTCAAGAACCCCCGAACCGTCTAACGGTCCGGGGGGAGAACACCAGCCCCCTAGAGCTTCCAGCAAAGGTCAGGATACAGATTGGAACAAGCTGGACAAAAATACCAAACAAAACAAAAGCAAAAAGCAAGGAAGCAGACTTAGCTTGAAATACAGGAACCAGGATCATAGGACAAGAGCACAACAGATTAGCTCTGATTTCAACGATGCCAGGCATTGAACTGAAGGTCCAGGGAGCTTATATAGCAACGCCCCTGAACTAACGGCCCAGGTGAGGATATAGGAAAAGACAGAAGCTCCAGAGTCAAATCACTAATGACCATTAGAGGGAGCAAAAAGCAAAATCACAACAGTACCCCCCCTTAGTGAGGGGTCACCGAACCCTCACCACGACCACCAGGGCGATCAGGACGAGCGGCGTGAAAGGCACGAACTAAATCGGCCGCATGAACATCAGAGGCGACCACCCAGGAATTATCTTCCTGACCATAGCCCTTCCACTTGACCAGGTACTGAAGCCTCCGCCTGGAGAGACGAGAATCCAAGATCTTCTCCACCACGTACTCCAACTCGCCCTCAACCAACACCGGAGCAGGAGGCTCAGCAGAAGGAACCACAGGCACAACGTACCGCCGCAACAAGGACCTATGAAACACGTTGTGGATAGCAAACGACACAGGAAGATCCAGGCGAAAGGATACAGGATTAAGGATTTCCAATATCTTGTTAGGACCAATAAAACGAGGTTTAAATTTGGGAGAGGAAACCTTCATAGGAACAAAAAGCGGGAAGAAAGCCACACCAAATCCCCAACACGTAGTCGGGGACCCACACCGCGGCGGCGGTTGGCAAAGCGCTGAGCCCTCTCCTGTGACAACTTCAAGTTGTCCACCACAAGATTCCAGATCCGCTGCAACCTATCCACCACAGAATCCACCCCAGGGCAGTCAGAAGGTTCCACATGACCCGAAGAAAAACGAGGGTGGAAACCAGAGTTGCAGAAAAACGGCGAAACCAAGGTAGCGGAACTAGCCCGATTATTAAGGGCAAACTCAGCCAACGGCAAGAAGGTCACCCAATCGTCCTGATCAGCAGAGACAAAACACCTCAAATGAGCCTCCAAAGTCTGATTAGTTCGCTCCGTCTGTCCATTAGTCTGAGGATGGAAAGCAGACGAAAACGACAAGTCAATGCCCATCCTACTACAAAAGGATCGCCAGAATCTGGAAACGAACTGGGATCCTCTGTCTGACACAATATTCTCAGGGATGCCGTGCAAACGAACCACGTTCTGGAAAAACACAGGAACCAGATCGGAAGAGGAAGGCAGCTTAGGCAAAGGAACCAAATGGACCATCTTGGAGAAGCGATCACATATCACCCAGATAACAGACATGCCTTGAGACACCGGAAGATCAGAAATGAAATCCATGGAGATATGTGTCCAAGGTCTCTTAGGGACAGGCAAGGGCAAGAGCAACCCGCTGGCACGAGAACAGCAAGGCTTAGCTCGAGCACAAGTCCCACAGGACTGTACAAATGACCGCACATCCCTAGACAAGGAAGGCCACCAAAAGGATCTGGCCACCAGATCTCTGGTGCCAAAAATTCCTGGGTGACCTGCCAACACCGAGGAATGAACCTCGGAAATGACTCTGCTGGTCCACTTATCAGGCACAAACAGTCTGTCAGGTGGACAAGAATCAGGCCTATCAGCCTGAAATCTCTGCAACACACGTCGCAGATCTGTAGAAATAGCTGACAAGATAATACCATCCTTAAGAATACCAACAGGTTCAGCGACTCCAGGAGCATCAGGCACAAAGCTCCTGGAAAGAGCATCGGCCTTCACATTTTTTGAACCTGGTAAATACGAGACAACAAAGTCAAAACGGGAGAAAAACAATGACCAGCGGGCCTGTCTAGGATTCAGGCGTTTAGCAGACTCGAGATACATCAGATTTTTGTGATCAGTCAAGACCACCACACGATGCTTAGCACCCTCGAGCCAATGACGCCACTCCTCAAATGCCCATTTCATGGCCAACAACTCCCGATTGCCCACATCATAATTTCGCTCCGCAGGCGAAAACTTCCTAGAGAAAAAGGCGCAAGGTCTCATAACAGAGCAACCAGGGCCTCTCTGCGACAAAACGGCCCCTGCTCCAATCTCTGAAGCATCCACCTCAACCTGAAAGGGAAGCGAGACATCAGGCTGGCACAAAACAGGCGCCGAAGTAAACCGATGTTTCAACTCCTGGAAAGCCTCCACGGCAGCAGGAGCCCAATTAACCACATCGGAGCCCTTCTTGGTCATATCCGTCAAAGGTTTCACAATGCTAGAAAAGTTAGCGATAAAACGACGGTAGAAGTTAGCGAAACCCAAGAACTTCTGAAGACTCTTAACTGACGAGGGCTGAGTCCAATCAAGAATAGCTCGGACCTTGACTGGGTCCATCTCCACAGCAGAAGGGGAAAAATGAACCCCAAAAAGGGAACCTTCTGTACACCAAAAAGACACTTTGAGCCCTTGACAAACAAAGAATTTTCACGCAAAATTTTAAAGACCATCCTGACCTGCTCCACATGCGAGTCCCAATTATCAGAAAAAACCAGAATATCATCCAGATAAACGATCAAAAATCTATCCAGATAGTTCCGGAAAATGTCATGCATAAAGGACTGAAAAACTGAAGGGGCATTAGAGAGCCCAAAAGGCATCACCAAGTACTCAAAATGACCTTCGGGCGTATTGAATGCGGTTTTCCATTCATCCCCTTGCTTAATGCGCACAAGGTTGTACGCACCACGAAGGTCTATCTTGGTAAACCACTTGGCACCTTTAATCCGGGCAAACAAGTCAGACAACAGCGGCAAAGGATACTGAAATTTGACAGTGATCTTATTTAAAAGCCGATAGTCAATACAAGGCCTCAAAGATCCGTCCTTTTTAGCCACAAAAAAGAATCCCGCACCAAAAGGGGGTAAGAAGACGGACGGATGTGTCCTTTCTCCAGAGACTCCTTGATATATGAACGCATAGCGGTATGTTCAGGTATCGACAGATTAAACAGTCTTCCCTTAGGAAATTTACTGCCTGGAATCAAATCTATTGCACAGTCACATTCCCTATGAGGAGACAATGCACTGGACCTGGACTCGCTAAAGACATCCTGATAATCAGACAAATACTCCGGAACTTCCGAAGGCGTAGAAGAAGCAATAGACACAGGCAGGGAATCCTCATGAATACCACGACAGCCCCAACTAGACACTGACATAGCCTTCCAGTCAAGGACTGGATTATGGGTCTGTAACCATGGCAGCCCCAAAACAACCAAATCATGCATTTTATGTAGAACGAGAAAACGTATCACCTCGCGGTGTTCAGGAGTCATGCACATGGTAACCTGTGTCCAATACTGCGGTTTATTTTCTGCTAATGGCGTAGCATCAATACCCCTAAGAGGGATAGGATTTTCTAATGGTTCAAGAATAAAACCACAGCGCTTAGCAAATGAGAGATCCATAAGACTCAGGGCAGCACCTGAATCTACAAACGCCATGACAGGATAAGATGACAGTGAGCAAATCAAAGTTACAGACAGAATAAACTTAGGATGCAAATTACCAATGGTGACAGGACTAACAACCTTAGATATACGTTTAGAGCATGCTGAGATAACATGTGTAGAATCACCACAGTAGTAGCACAAGCCATTCCGGCGTCTATGAATTTTCCTCTCATTTCTAGTCAGGATTCTATCACATTGCATCAAATCAGGTGTCCGTTCAGACAACACCATGAGGGAATTTGCGGTTTTTCTATCACATTGCATCACATCAGGTGTCTGCTCAGACAACAACATGAGGGAATTTGCGGTTTTGCGCTCCCGCAACCGCCGGTCAATTTGAATAGCCAGGGACATGGTATCATTCAGACCTGTGGGAATGGGAAAACCCACCATAACATTCTTAATGGCCTCAGAAAGGCCATTTCTAAAATTAGCGGCCAGTGCACACTCGTTCCAATGTGTCAGCACGGACCATTTCCGAAATTTTTGGCAATACACCTCAGCCTCGTCCTGGCCCTGAGACATAGCCAGCAAGGCTTTCTCTGCCTGAATCTCAAGATTGGGTTCCTCATAAAGTAAACCGAGCGCCAGAAAAAACGCATCAATATCAGCCAATGCCGGATCTCCTGGCGCCAACGAAAAAGCCCAATCTTGAGGGTCACCCCGTAAGAATGAAATAACAATTTTTACTTGTTGAGCAGAGTCTCCAGACGAACAAGGTTTCAGGGACAAAAACAATTTACAATTATTCCTGAAATTCCTAAACTTAAATCGGTCTCCTGAAAACAGTTCAGGAATCGGAATCTTGGGTTCAGACCTAGGATTTCTGGTAACATAATCTTGTATACCCTGCACACGAGCGGCAAGCTGGTCCACACTTGTAATCAAGGTCTGGACATTCATGTCTGCAGCAAGCTTAAGCCACTCTGAGGTAAAGGGGAAAAGAAAAAAAAAAAATGAGAGAGGGAAAAAAAAAACTCAAAATTTTCTTTCTTATAATCCCACTTCTGCAATGCATTAAACATTTAATACTGGCCTGGCATACTGTTATGACCCCAGTGGACAGGGTCTCAGAGGAACGTGTAAGTCTGCGATATTCAAAAATCCAGCTCATAGGGCTGTGGTAACTGGGTTGACCAAATAGCTACTCCTAACGCCAACACTAGAAGTAGCCGGGGATCATGCCTACGGTGATCGCTAGATGACTCGCGCCAGCCGGAGAATCTAACTACCCCTAGGAGAAGAAAACAAAGACCTCTCTTGCCTCCAGAGAAAGGGACCCCAAAGCAAGATACAAGCCCCCCACAAATAATAACGGTGAGGTAAGAGGAAATGACAAACACAGAAATGAACCAGGTTCAGCAAAGAGAGGCCAGCTTACTAATAGCAGAATATAGCAAGATAACTTATCTGGTCAACAAAAACCCTATAAAAATCCACGCTGGAGATTCAAGAACCCCCGAACCGTCTAACGGTCCGGGGGGAGAACACCAGCCCCCTAGAGCTTCCAGCAAAGGTCAGGATACAGATTGGAACAAGCTGGACAAAAATACCAAACAAAACAAAAGCAAAAAGCAAGGAAGCAGACTTAGCTTGAAATACAGGAACCAGGATCATAGGACAAGAGCACAACAGATTAGCTCTGATTTCAACGATGCCAGGCATTGAACTGAAGGTCCAGGGAGCTTATATAGCAACGCCCCTGAACTAACGGCCCAGGTGAGGATATAGGAAAAGACAGAAGCTCCAGAGTCAAATCACTAATGACCACTAGAGGGAGCAAAAAGCAAAATCACAACAGCCATGATAGGAGAGTATAAAACTTGATGTTTATTCCAATATTTTAAAAGCAGGAAAATGCAGGATATCCACAGAGATTAGTATACCCTACGCGTTTCGGCATAAGTCCTTATTGATGGTTAGCCAAATATGCAATGTTTTTAGACTGTAATAAATTTAAAGCGTTTTAAAACTGTCTTGTGCAAGTTTGCACTGTCCATAAAGTTTGACAGTTTTAGTTAATCTTTCCCAATGTTTGCAAACAAGGTGTTGTGGAAAGGACATTGAGGAGGAGACAATAATCAGGCCATTTCGTCTTGGGTGAATGTTGTAAACTTGGCACTACTGTGTGATAGGTGGCTAATGTGAATCTTTATCATGTGGCCTGACCTTATTTACATGTGCCACTGCTTTTACTAGACTTATTAATTGTAGTTTAATAACTGGTAGGTAAAAAGCCATTTAATGCAGCATCAATTAGACACTTCAAGTATCAGATTATAAAACATTAATTTTAATATCCTAAATTACCATTCTGTTCTGAATATTGATAATTTTATGTCAGATTAGTTGTTTTACTGCACTGAATAATGAAAAATAAAGAAATAAAAATATATAATTAACTGAAAGGTCAGCACACCCATCCTATCTTCACCTAAAAAATCTAAAAATCTCCTATACAAATCTACAGTTTCCTAGCAATATCTAAAAAATAAAAATATGTATTTTTAGAAAGTGGGTACTTTGGAAGCTTTCCAATCATAACACTACTTCGGATGTTCTGAAAGGATCTGATGAGTCAGGCACTTTGTAAACTTTTTTTCTATTTATTTCAATAATACAGAACTGCTGAATATGCATGTAACTCCTTTGCAGAGAAGTACATCTGAGAAGTAATTGACTGTCTAAATGATAGTTCAGAAAGGATTTGTCCATTTTCAAATGTGTGCAATTCTGTCTGTCTGTAAATAAGGCACACTCTACCTTTCTACAAACAGCGTAATCAAAGTCAATTTGGAAATGTGCTGAAAAGCAAAAAAGGAGAGCACATGAACTTTGCAGAGAACAATTAGACTGGAAGAACGAAGAAAAAAATTGGCAAGGTTTTCTTCAGCATTTACTCAAAAATAAAAGAAAATGTAATTCAAATACTTTATTGTGGGAAAACACTGTTTAATTGTTTTAATAAAACATTATATAAACTGCGTTTCAATGCCAATAGGAGAATGTTTCCAAGAAATAGCTGTTGCTTAACAAGTTCAAAGACAACTGCTGTGAGCTTGAATGCAAGTATTGCCTAATGATGAGTCTCCTCCACCCACAGCACTGCAGCATCACCAGCTCCAGATCTGACTGCAGAACTTGCACATTTTGCCCCTGATGATCTTTTAGCCACACGTCTCCTGCTCTATATATTGCTGAGGCCATCACCCTGCTTCTATGATGATATCACCTCCTCGGCACCCCTGTTGGGTTCCCACATCTCCACCACAGAATTATTATCATTAGAGATGGGCGAACTCGAACAGTAAAGTCTGTGTTACTCTTTGGGCTTGGCTTCCCGAACACCGGGTGTTTGTCACACTGTCATGTGCATGACAGCGCGGCAAACACTGGTTCTGAACAGAGGTAAAATCCCTACAAGTTTGACAGATGTGGTTCCTATGCTGTGAAATTACAGCATGAGCCTGCAGCTGTGATCAGAGGAATAAAGTTTACTTCCAATCACTGGTGTTGGTTGATGGGACTGCTGGTCTGCCGATGCCTGCAGACGCTAATAATAGCGAGAGCAGGGGCTGCTGATGGGAGTATTCATCAGCCGGCGCCCGAGCTGTAAATAAATAATAAAAAAAAAACAGTGTGGGTTCTCCTGTATATTTGATAACGAGCCAGGCAAAATCACAGCTGGGGGCTGCAACCCTTAGCTATCAGTTTCAGCAAAGCTGGCTGTGAAGAATAGAGGAGTCCCCACTCTGATTCTTTAAATTATTTAAATAAATAATTTAAAAAATGTCATGGGGTCCCCCCCATTATTGACAGCCAGCCGAGCTAAAGCAGACATCTGGAGGCTGGTATACTCAGGCTAGTAAGTAACCATGGATATTGGTCCCCGAGCCTAAAAAGAGCAGCCAGCAGCTGGACAGAAAAGGTGCATCTATTAGATGCACAAATCTGGCACTTTGCCCAGCTCTTGCAACTTGCCCTGTAGCGGTGGCAAAGTGGGGTTCACATTTGTGTGGTTGATGTCACCTTTGTATTGTCTGTTGACTTCATCCCCACAGATTTGTAATGGAGAGACACCTATAAGTCACCTATCTATAACTAATACTATAGTTTTATCGTAAATAAACACAGCTAGAATAAAAGTTCTTTATTTGAAATAAAAAAATAAAAAATAAAAAAATAAAAAACTTTTTCAATTATATTTAAAAATAACAAACACTGTTATACTCACCTAACACCCATTTCATCAAAGCTCTCATCCTCTGAAATAAAATAAAAATAATAAACAACAATATCCCTCATCTGTCCATCATTTTGTCCCACGTTGTAATATATGTCTGGGGGATGAACTTTTTTCAACCTGCACCGTGCCAAGATGCATCCATCCAGGATGAGAACCACTGATCAATCAGGTGCTGCTAGTGCAGCATCAGTGACTGAGGCTGTGTTCCCTGCCAGGCGAATGAACTGTGGTGACCTCGGTGAGAAACCTGCTAGCAAAGTGAGAAAAACCAGTGTGCTAGGACTGATATCACCACCATACAGTGACCATATAATGGTAACATCATTTTTACACTAGTGCTTCTCAGACCATATACAGTACAGACCAAAAGTTTGGACACACCTATTCATTCAAAGATTTTTCTGTATTTTCATTACTATGAAAATTGTACATTCACACTGAAGGCATCAAAACTATGAATTAACACACGTGGAATTATATACTTAACAAAACAGCGTGAAACAACTGAAAATATGTCTTATATTCTAGGTTCTTCAAAGTAGCCACCTTTTGCTTTGATGACTGCTTTGCACACTCTTGGCATTCTCTTGATGAGCTTCAAGAGGTAGTCACCGGAAATGGTCTTCCAACAGTCTTGAAGGAGTTCCCAGAGATGCTTAGCACTTGTTGGCCCTTTTGCCTTCACTCTGCGGTCCAGCTCACCCCAAACCATCTCGATTGGGTTCAGGTCTGGTGACAGTGGAGGTCAGGTCATCTGGCGTAGCACCCCATCACTCTCCTTCTTGGCCAAATAGCCCTTACACAGCCTAGAGGTGTGTTTGGGGTCATTGTCCTGTTGAAAAATAATTGATGGTCCAATTAAACGCAAACCGGATGGAATAGCATGCCGCTGCAAGATGCTGTGGTAGCCATGCTGGTTCAGTATGCCTTCAATTTTGAATAAATCCCTAACAGTGTCACCAGCAAAGCACCCCCACACCATCACATCTCCTCCTCCATGCTTCACGGTGGGAACCAGGCATGTAGAGTCCATCCGTTCACCTTTTCTGCGTCGCATTAAGACACGGAGGTTAGAACCAAAGATCTCAAATTTGGACTCATCAGACCAAAGCACAGATTTCCACTGGTCTAATGTCCATTCCTTGTATTCTTTAGCCCAAACAAGACTCTTCTACTTGTTGCCTGTCCTTAGCAGTGGTTTCCTAGCAGCTATTTTACCATGAAGGCCTGCTGCACAAAGTCTCCTCTTAACAGTTGTTGTAGAGATGTGTCTGCTCCTAGAACTCTGTGTGGCATTGACCTGGTCTCTAATCTGAGCTGCTGTTAACCTGCGATTTCTGAGACTGGTGAATCGGATGAACTTATCCTCAGAAGCAGAGGTGACTCTTGGTCTTCCTTTCCTGGGGTGGTCCTCATGTGAGCCAGTTTCTTTGTAGCGCTTGATGGTTTTTGACACTGCACCTAGGGACACTTTCAAAGTTTTCCCAATTTTTCGGACTGACTGACCTTCATTTCTTAAAGTAATGATGGCCACTTGTTTTTCTTTACTTAGCTGCTTTTTTCTTGCCATAATACAAATTCTAACAGTCTATTCAGTAGGACTATCAGCTGTGTATCCACCAGACTTCTACACAACACAACTGATGGTCCCAACCCCATTTATAAGGCAATAAATCTCACTTATTAAACCTGACAGGGCACACCTGTGAATTGAAAACAATTCCGGTGACTACCTCTTGAAGCTCATCAAGAGAATGCCAAGAGTGTGCAAAGCAGTAATCAAGCAAAAGGTGGCTACTTTGAAGAACCTAGCATATAAGACATAATTTCAGTTGTTTCACACTTTTTTGTTAAGTATATAATTCCACATGTGTTAATTCATAGTTTTGATGCCTTCAGTGTGAATGTACAATTTTCACAGTAATGAAAATACAGAAAAATCTTTGAATGAGAAGGTGTGTCCAAACTTTTGGTCTGTACTGTATGTGTATATTTTACAGTTTCTCCGCAGTTCTCTCTGAACATATTCATTCACTTTCTATTTTCTTTCCCATTCGGTCCTGCCTCTACATATTAATAATGTCACACTGTAATTATTAATAGTAATAATGCTTCCCTGTGCCTCCATATAGTTATACTGCACCACATAGTGATAATGTCCCCTTGTGTTGCCTTATAATAATAATTTTCCCATGATTTTTTTTTAATGATGACCCTGTGCCTCCTTATAATAATATAAATACCCCTTTGATTTCTTATAATAATGACTAACAATGATGACAATCTGCCATTGTACTTGCCTATAATAATGCATGCCTGAGAAGGGACATACATACAAATCACAGTAAACCATAGCAAAAGTCCTATCCACATAGGCGGTCACAGAAGGGCATATATCCTAACTTTTTAAGACACTGGGTAGGATATGTTTTGCGGAACTTAAATACTTATTTTACCTTACTGAAGCCTCTTAATGTTCTCACCTATTATGATGCCAAATAGAATATGAAGCCCCCAAAATGCCCCCATACAGAATGATGTCTCCATATTTCTTCACCTACATTATATGAAGGCTCTGAAAACCTCACACAGTACAATGGTAACCCAAACCCCCACGCATTATAGTGGTCATGCCAGCCTACTCACAATGTATAATATCCACCACACAAATTGATGTCCATATTGCCACCCACACAGTATGTTGGTCACCACTGTCCCCCACACAGTATGATAGTCATCATTACAGTATGATGGTTCTCCACAGCCCCAATACAATATGATTGCTCCTCCACAGCCCTCCATACAGTATGGCTGTATAGTTAAAATGCATTTTTGCATAGTTGTTTCTTTTTATTTTAGAGATATGAGGGGTGTCCCCTAAGATTCCAAAATATTGCATATATAGTGTACCAGCTGAGAACTTTGAGGCTAAAATGATATATAGAATAGAAAAACTACTAGTGATGAGCGAGTATGCTCGTTACTCGAGTTTCTCCAAGCATGCTCGAGTGGTCTCTGAGTACTTCGGCATGCTCAGAGATTTAGTTTGTGTCGATGCAGCTGCTAGACAGCTTGAATACATGTAGGGATTGCCTAACAAACAGGCAATACCCACATATATTAAACATGTTTAGCAGCCGCAAATCATGCAGCTGCATCAACACTAGCTAAATTTCTGAGCACGCCAAAAAACTCGGAGACCACCAAAGCATGCTCGGAGAAACTTGAGTAACGAGCATACTCGCTTATCACTAAAAACTACCATATTTTTTGGACTATAAGACCCACCGGACCATAAGACGCACCCCAAATTTTCAGAATAAAAATAAGGAAAAAAAAATAATGTTTCAAATGGGGGTAAGTCTTACAGTCTGAATTCAGCTTACCAGTGAAGGGATAGGAACAGGTGGAGAAGTGGTCACAGGGGTCTTTTGGTGGTCCAGGCTGGTGCGATGGCCCCCAGGAAATCCTATCCCAGGCTGGTGCGCTGCTGTCATGTCGGACGCTGTTCAGACCAGGTCGTTCGACAGACAGCGGTAATTCCGCTTTTGACCACTATGTGCTCATTGGCGTCGGCTAGATTTTATCTAGCTGGTCCGGGGTTAATTTACCTGATGCTCGGATTGGAAGCTGGGCCATGCCCATTGCCTTTAAATAGTTCTCCTGAACATTGGGCATCGCCGATTATAGCTTCTGTCTTGTGCGTTGTTATCTCGGTCTGGAGTGGTGAGCTAGTAGTTGGAGTATCGTTGCTGGTGGTGTATTTCCCTTTGTCTTATTTACTCCTTCCTATATTTGTATTTATTTTGCCCTGTGCATTTATAGTGTATTCCTGAGTGACTGCGGCGTGGTGTATATTTTCCGTTAACCTTATCTGTTCTAACTGTGGGTATTGGTGTATGATCTTTTCACTGGGTGGTGGGCGGTGGTTTCAGCCTAGGGTTGAAACAGGAGACAGGGCGAGGGTCAAGGCCTAGACATGCACACCATCAGTGTAAACTCTAGGTAGAGGGTCAGTCAGGATTTCCCTAGTCTGAGAGAAATTGCAGGGGCCCGGGTTATTAGCTCTTGCCCACATAGTCTGTTGTGAATTCTGCTTTTGGGCTCCCTCCGGTGGTTGTAGGTGGTAATGCAGTTGTCCCTGAGTTGCAGTCCTGGTCAGGTGTATCTGCTGATTGCAGTTCTGACTGGGGTATTTAGGCGTGCAGGATTCATTAGTCCTTGCCAGTTGTCCATGGTTGTTGGGAGGTTTTGGTCCTGGTTTGGTTCCATCTGCCTTCTGCCAAATCAGCAAAGATAAATGTCTGGTTTTGTTTCTGTGGCACACATGCTGTGTTCTTAATAATTCTGTGCTATTCAGTGTTTTTTTGTCCAGCTTAGATTGTTAGTATTTTCTCAGTCTTGTTGGATTCTCTGGAGTGGCAGATATACATTCCATGTCTTTAGTTAGATTGTGGAACTTTTTGTATTATCTGCTGTGGATATTTTTGGAAGGGTTTTAATACTGACCGCCTAGTATTCTGTCCTATCTTTCCTTATTTAGCTAGAGTGTCAGTCAGTGTCAGTCTTTTGCTGAATCCTGTTTTCTGCCTGCGTGTGTATTTCCTCTCCTACTCACAGTCAATATTCGTGGGGGGCTGCCTATCCTTTGGGGTTCTGCTCTGAGGCAAGGTGATATTCCTATTTCCATCTATAGGGGTATTTAGTCCTCTGGCTGTGTCGAGGTGTCTAGGGTTTGTTAGGCACACCCCACGGCTACTTCTAGTTGCGGTGTTAGTTTAGGTTTTGCGGTCAGTACAGTTTCCACCTACTCCAGAGAAAGTTCATGCAGCTCCAAAGTCACCGGATCATAACACTAGTCTCCCCGTGACATTATAATCGGCCTTAAAAACAAACAAAAAAAAGGTTTCCTTTTTTTGTTTTGTCATGGATCCCATGACTTCCATAACCCGCCAGTTGGAGGCGCTGTCCCTACAGGTCCCTGAGTTGAGGGGGGCAGTGCAGCAACAAGGACTAGCAGTATCTAATGTGTAAGCTGGAGCAACAGGTAGAGTTGCTGAGCCTAAGTTTCCTTTGCATGAAAAATTTGCTGGGGAACGCAGTAAATTTGTTTCTTTTCGTGAAGCTTGCAAACTATATTTCCGTATGCGCCCGATCTCCTCAGGTAATGAGGCTCAGGGTGTGGGCCTGGTGTTGTCATTGTTAAGCGGGGATCCCCAAGCATGGGCATTTTCTTTGCCATCTGATTCTGCTGCATTTGACTCTGTGGAGAATTTTTTTCCTTTCTTGGAAATATTTACGATGAGCCAGACAGAATGGCTCTAGCAGAATCTAAGATACGCACTATTCGCCAGGGGGAGTGAGTTGCAGAGGATTACTGTTCTGAATTTCGTCGCTGGGCGATCGATACACAGTGGAATGATCCAGCGCTGCGGAGTCAGCTTATTCATGGGGTTTCTGGTAGGGTTAAAAAAGCCCTTCTGATGTACGAGACTCCTACTTCTCTAGATTCTGCTATGAGTCTGGTTGTCCGCATTGATCGCCATTTGCGTCAGGGGGAGCATGAGACACCGCCTATGGGAGAGGGTTTAGGTTCACGTGTGGTTGCTGCAGGTGAGCCCACGGAGCCTATGCAAATCGCAGGGGTGTCTGTTGTGAATTTGGATTCTGGGCTCCCCCGGTGGCTACTGGTGGAATTGAACTTGTGACATCATCTTCCCTGTTCACCTGTTCTGATTAGATCTGGGTGTCGCTATATAACCTGGCTTCTCTGTTAGATGCTTGCCGGTCAACAATGTTATCAGAAGCCTCTCTGTGCTTGTTCCTGCTCCCAGACACCTACTAGATAAGTTGGACATTCGTCCATGTTTTGTTTTTGTATTTTGGTTCCAGTTCACAGCTGCAGTTTCGTTACTGTGTCTGGAAAGCTCTTGTTGATCAGGAATTGCCACTCTGGTATTATGAGTTAATGCCAGAGTCCTAAAGTAATTTCTGGATGTGTTTTGTTAGGGTTTTCTACTGACCATGAAAGTATGCTTTCTGTCTTCTGCTATCTAGAAAGCGGACCTCAAATTTGCTAAAACTATTTTCCTGCTGCGTTTGTTGTTTCATCTCATATCACCGCCAATATATGTGGGGGGCCTCTGTCTCCTTTTTGGGCATTTCTCTAGAGGTGAGTCAGGTCTTATATTTCCCTCTGCTAGCATTATTTAGTTCTCCGGCCGGCGCTGGGCATATAGGGATAAAAAGTAGGACATGCTACCTGGCTACTTCTAGATGATGCGGTAGGTTTAGTTCATGGTCAGTATAGTTACATCTTCCAAGAGCTTGTTCCTATTGAGGCTTATGCTAGTTCTCTGGCCATGGAGATCATGACAGTTTGACCGGCCCACTAAAGGGTTAAAATCCTTGGCTGAGAAAGGAGAGAAATAAGAAGTCTGCTGAAAATTTTTTTTTTTTTTTTTTTTTTCTCTAGTAGTTAGTGTGCTCTTAATTGGATCACTTGCCAGTCTGTCTATGCTGCAGTCTTTCTTTTTTTTCTCTCTCCTTCTAATCTTTGAATGGCTCTATGTTCACCTGTCTATAATGGATCTACAGAGTGTAACTGCAGGTTTGAATAATCTCGCCACGAAAGTGCAAAGTTTGCAGGATTTTGTTGTTCATGCTCCGGTATCAGAGCCGAGAATTCCTTTGCCGGAATTCTTCTCAGGGAATAGATCTAGCTTTCAGAATTTTAGAAATAATTGTAAGTTATTTTTGTCCCTGAAATCTCGTTCTGCTGGAGACCCTGCACAGCAGGTTGGGATTGTGATTTCCTTGCTCCGCGGCGACCCTCAAGATTGGGCTTTTGCATTGGCACCAGGGGATCCTGCGTTGCGCAATGTGGATGCGTTTTTTCTGGCCTTGGGCTTGCTGTATGAGGAACCTCATTTGGAACTTCAGGCAGAAAAAACTTTGATGTCCCTATCGCAGGGGCAAGATGAAGCTGAAATTTACTGCCAAAGATTCCGTAAATGGTCTGTGCTTACTCAGTGGAATGAGTGTGCCTTGGCGGCTACTTTCAGAGAGGGTCTTTCTGATGCCATTAAGGATGTTATGGTGGGGTTCCCTGTGCCTGCAAGTCTGAATGAGTCCATGACAATGGCCATTCAGATCGATAGGCGTCTGCGGGAGCGCAAACCAGTGCACCATCTGGCGGTGTCCACTGAGAAGACGCCAGAAAACATGCAGTGTGATAGAATTCTGTCCAGAAGCGAGCGGCAGAATTTTAGACGGAAAAATGGGTTGTGTTTCTATTGTGGGGATTCTACTCATGTTATATCAGCATGCTTTAAGCGTACTAAAAAGCTTGATAAATCCGTTCCCATTGGCACTTTACAGTCTAAATTTATTTTGTCTGTGACCCTGATTTGCTCTTTGTCATCTATTACTACGGACGCCTATATCGACTCTGGCGCCGCTTTGAGTCTTATGGATTGGTCCTTTGCCAATCGTTGTGGGTATGATTTAGAGCCTTTGGAGACTCTTATTCCTCTGAAGGGGATTGACTCCACCCCATTGGCTAATAATAAACCACAATACTGGACACAAGTGACTATGTGTATTAATCCGGATCACCAGGAGACTATTCGTTTTCTGGTGCTGTATAATCTACATGATGATTTGGTGCTGGGATTGCCATGGCTGCAGTCTCACAACCCAGTCCTTGACTGGAGAGCTATGTCTGTGTTGAGCTGGGGATGTAAGGGGACTCATGGGGACGTACCTTTGGTGTCCATTTCATCATCTATTCCCTCTGAAATCCCTGAGTTCCTGTCTGATTATCGTGACGTCTTTGAAGAACCCAAGCTGGGTTCACTACCTCCGCACCGTGAGTGCGATTGTGCTATAGATTTAATTCCGGGTAGTAAATACCCAAAGGGTCGTTTATTTAATCTGTCTGTGCCTGAACATACTGCTATGCGAGAATATATAAAGGAGTCCTTGGAAAAGGGACATATTCGTCCATCGTCATCTCCCTTAGGAGCCGGTTTTTTCTTTGTGTCAAAAAAAGACGGCTCTTTGAGACCATGTATTGATTATCGGCTTTTGAATAAAATCACGGTTAAATATCAATACCCATTGCCGTTGCTGACTGATTTGTTTGCTCGCATAAAGGGGGCCAAGTGGTTCTCTAAGATTGATCTCCGTGGGGCGTATAATTTGGTGCGGATCAGGCAGGGGGATGAGTGGAAAACCGCATTTAATACGCCCGAGGGCCACTTTGAGTATTTGGTGATGCCTTTTGGTCTTTCTAATGCCCCTTCAGTCTTCCAGTCCTTTATGCATGATATTTTCCGCGATTTTTTGGATAAATTTATGATAGTGTATCTGGATGATATTCTGATTTTTTCGGATGATTGGGACTCTCATGTCTGGCAAGTTAAGAGGGTTTTTCAGGTTTTGCGGTCTAATTCTCTGTGTGTCAAGGGTTCTAAGTGCGTTTTTGGGGTTCAGAGAATTTCCTTTTTGGGATATATTTTTTCTCCCTCTTCCATTGAGATGGATCCTGTCAAGGTTCAAGCTATTTGTGATTGGACGCAGCCCTCTTCTCTTAAAAGTCTTCAGAAATTTTTGGGCTTTGCCAACTTTTATCGTCGATTTATTTCTGGTTTTTCGGATGTCGTTAAGCCATTGACCGATTTGACTAGACAGGGTGCTGATGTTGCTAATTGGTCCCCTGATGCTGTGGAGGCCTTTCAGGAGCTTAAGCGCCGTTTTTCTTCTGCCCCTGTGTTGCGTCAGCCTGATGTGACTCTTCCTTTTCAGGTTGAGGTCGACGCTTCTGAGATCGGGGCTGGGGCAGTGTTGTCGCAGAAAAGTTCTGACTGCGCCGTGATGAGGCCTTGTGCCTTCTTTTCCCGTAAATTTTCGCCCGCTGAGCGGAATTATGATGTTGGGAATCGGGAGCTTTTGGCCATGAAGTGGGCGTTTGAGGAGTGGCGCCATTGGCTCGAGGGGGCCAGACATCAGGTAGTGGTATTGACTGACCACAAAAATTTGATCTATCTTGAGACCGCCAGGCGCCTGAATCCTAGACAGGCGCGCTGGTCATTATTTTTCTCTCGGTTTAATTTTGTGGTATCGTACCTACCGGGTTCTAAGAATGTTAAGGCGGATGCCCTTTCTAGGAGTTTTGAGCCTGATTCACCCGGCAACTCTGACCCCACAGGTATTCTTAAGGAGGGAGTTATCTTGTCAGCCGTTTCTCCAGACCTGCGGCGGGCCTTGCAGGAGTTTCAGGCGGATAGACCGGATCGTTGTCCGCCTGATAGGTTGTTTGTTCCTGATGATTGGACTAGTAGAGTCATCTCTGAGGTACATTCTTCTGCATTGGCAGGTCATCCTGGAATTTTTGGTACCAGGGATTTGGTGGCAAGATCCTTCTGGTGGCCTTCCCTGTCACGAGATGTGCGAGGCTTTGTGCAGTCTTGTGACGTTTGTGCTCGGGCCAAGCCTTGTTGTTCTCGGGCTAGTGGATTATTGTTGCCCTTGCCTATTCCTAAGAGGCCTTGGACACACATCTCGATGGATTTTATTTCAGATCTGCCTGTTTCTCAGAAGATGTCTGTCATCTGGGTGGTGTGTGACCGTTTTTCTAAGATGGTCCATTTGGTTCCCCTGCCCAAATTGCCTTCTTCTTCCGAGTTGGTGCCCCTGTTTTTTCAAAATGTTGTTCGTTTGCATGGTATTCCTGAGAATATCGTTTCTGACAGAGGAACCCAATTTGTGTCTAGATTTTGGCGGGCATTCTGTGCTAGGATGGGCATAGATTTGTCTTTTTCGTCTGCTTTTCACCCTCAGACTAATGGCCAGACCGAGCGGACTAATCAGACCCTGGAGACATATCTGAGGTGTTTTGTGTCTGCTGACCAGGATGATTGGGTTGCTTTTTTGCCATTGGCGGAGTTCGCCCTCAATAATCGGGCCAGCTCTGCCACTTTGGTGTCCCCGTTTTTCTGTAATTCGGGGTTCCACCCTCGATTTTCCTCCGGTCAGATGGAATCCTCGGATTGTCCTGGAGTGGATGCGGTGGTGGAGAGATTGCATCATATCTGGGGGCAGGTGATGGACAATTTAAAGTTGTCCCAGGAGAAGACTCAGCTTTTTGCCAACCGTCACCGTCGTGTTGGTCCTCGGCTTTGTGTTGGAGATTTGGTGTGGTTGTCTTCTCGTTTTGTCCCTATGAGGGTCTCATCTCCTAAGTTTAAGCCTCGGTTCATCGGTCCGTATAAAATATTGGAGATTCTTAACCCTGTTTCCTTCCGTTTGGACCTCCCTGCATCCTTTTCTATTCATAACGTTTTTCATCGGTCGTTATTGCGCAGGTATGAGGCACCGGTTGTGCCTTCCGTTGAGCCTCCTGCTCCGGTGTTGGTTGAGGGTGAGTTGGAGTACGTTGTGGAAAAAATCCTAGACTCCCGTGTTTCCAGACGGAGACTCCAGTATCTGGTCAAGTGGAAGGGATACGGCCAGGAGGATAATTCTTGGGTCACTGCATCTGATGTTCATGCCTCTGATCTGGTTCGTGCCTTTCATAGGGCCCATCCTGATCGCCCTGGTGGTTCTGGTGAGGGTTCGGTGCCCCCTCCTTGAGGGGGGGGTACTGTTGTGAATTTGGATTCTGGGCTCCCCCGGTGGCTACTGGTGGAATTGAACTTGTGACATCATCTTCCCTGTTCACCTGTTCTGATTAGATCTGGGTGTCGCTATATAACCTGGCTTCTCTGTTAGATGCTTGCCGGTCAACAATGTTATCAGAAGCCTCTCTGTGCTTGTTCCTGCTCCCAGACACCTACTAGATAAGTTGGACATTCGTCCATGTTTTGTTTTTGTATTTTGGTTCCAGTTCACAGCTGCAGTTTCGTTACTGTGTCTGGAAAGCTCTTGTTGATCAGGAATTGCCACTCTGGTATTATGAGTTAATGCCAGAGTCCTAAAGTAATTTCTGGATGTGTTTTGTTAGGGTTTTCTACTGACCATGAAAGTATGCTTTCTGTCTTCTGCTATCTAGAAAGCGGACCTCAAATTTGCTAAAACTATTTTCCTGCTGCGTTTGTTGTTTCATCTCATATCACCGCCAATATATGTGGGGGGCCTCTGTCTCCTTTTTGGGCATTTCTCTAGAGGTGAGTCAGGTCTTATATTTCCCTCTGCTAGCATTATTTAGTTCTCCGGCCGGCGCTGGGCATATAGGGATAAAAAGTAGGACATGCTACCTGGCTACTTCTAGATGATGCGGTAGGTTTAGTTCATGGTCAGTATAGTTACATCTTCCAAGAGCTTGTTCCTATTGAGGCTTATGCTAGTTCTCTGGCCATGGAGATCATGACAGGTGTCACATGTGAAGCGTCGAGCCCCTGAGCTCAGGAAGCAGGGAGCCTGTTTTTACTGCGGTAAGACTGGTCATTTTATTAACATCTGTCCTCTACTGTCTAAGAAAAACGCAGCGGTGGAAAACTTCTAAGCTCAGAGGGTGTGGAGGAGACCAATCTGAGCTTATGTATATCCTCCATGGTGGTTTCTCAATGCATGCTCCCTGCTAAGTTTATAATCGCTGGCAGTGAGCTGCCAATTACTTTGTTTGTGGATAGTGGTTCAGCCACAAATCTCATTGATGAGGAGTTTGCGAGCACAGCAGGTTTTAGGATTGAAAAACTGCCTCATCCTATCCGTGTGGTCACCGTCAATGCTGCTCCTCTCTCACAGGGGGAGATTGCTGAATTTGTGGCTGAGGTGAAACTCCACATTGGGGTTCTACATTCCGAGAAGGTTACATGTAAGGTGCTCAGGAATCTTCCTGCTCAGGTGGTTTTGGGTTTTCCATGGTTGTCTATGCACAACCCGGTAATTGACTGGAAAACTCAGGACATAATTCAGTGGAGCGAATTCTGCCAGGAGAATTGCCTGGCCACATGTGTGTCTGCTGTGACTTCAAGCATTCCGGAGTCACTTCTGGATTTTGTGGATGTGTTCTCTGAGAAGGGTTGTTCAGAGTTGCCGCCACATCGCCCCTATGACTGTACTATCAGATTTAAACCAGGGGCCAAATTGCCTAAAGCAGGGATGTTTAACATCTCCGGTCCGGAGAGACAAGCATTAAAGGATTACATTGCTGAAAGTTTGAGCAAAGGGCACATCAGGCCTTCATCCTCGCCTGTGGCAGCAGGGTTCTTCTTTGTGAAGAAGAAAGATGGCGGATTACGCCCGTATTTGGATTTCAGGGAATTGAACCAGATTACGGTTCGTGATCCATACCCTATGCCACTAATACCAGATTTGTTCAACCAGGTGGCAGGTGCTAAGTGGTTTACCAAGCTTGACCTCAGGGGGGCGTACAACCTCATAAGAGTCCGTCAAGGTGATGAGTGGAAGACGGCTTTTAATACCCCTGAGGGTCATTTAGAAAATTTGGTGATGCCATTTGGGTTGACTAACACACCTGCAGTGTTCCAACATTTCATTAATGATGTGTTTTCGCATGTTTTGGGGAAATTCGTTATCGTGTACCTAGATGACATTCTCATATATTCTTGCGACCGTGATACTCATTTAGATCATGTCAGGCAGGTGTTACAGCTTCTCAGAGAGAATAAGCTGTATGCTAAACTTGAGAAATGTGTATTTTCTGTTCAAGAGTTGCATTTCTTGGGTTATATTGTGTCTGCTTCTGGTTTTAAAATGTACACCGCTAAGGTGCAAGCGGTGCTGCATTGGGAACGGCCTGATAACCTGAAAGCACTTCAGCGGTTCCTTGGGTTTTCTAACTACTATAGGAAATTTATCAAGGATTTTTCCATCATTGCTAAACCGCTAACTGAAATGACTAAAAAGGGTACCAATTTCTCTGTTTGGCCTGAGGCTGCTGTGCGCGCATTTGAATTTCTTAAGAACAGTTTTGTTTCAGCCCCCATTCTTGTGCAGCCAGACGTATCAAAACCTTTTGTTGTGGAAGTCGATGCGTCTGAGGTTGGAGTGGGGGCGGTACTATCTCAAGGCTCATCTTTGAGTGATTTGCGTCCATGCGCCTATTTCTCCAAGAAACTGTCGTCCGCCGAACGTAACTACGATATCGCCAACAGGGAGTTGTTGGCAATCAAGTTGGCCTTTGAGGAATGGTGACATTTCTTGGAGGGGTCGGTACATCAGGTTACTGTTATTACCGACCATAAGAATCTGCTGTATTTGGAGTCAGCCAAGCGTCTGTCTCCCAGGCAGGCTCGCTGGGCATTGTTTTTCACGCGGTTCAATTTTGTTGTCACTTACAGACCGGGGTCTAAAAACACTAAGGCGGATGCTCTGTCCAGGTGTTTTCCAGGGGGAGAACCTCAGGAGGATCCAGTACCCATCCTCCAAAAGGGTGTTGTGGTTTCGGCTCTCACTACCAAGGTTGAGGCTGAGATTGCCGAGGCTCAGGAGGAGGTACCATCTGAGCTTCCCATCAACAAATCTTTTGTTCTCCGCTTAAAGGTTTTGGCGGAGCATCATGATGCTGTCCTGGCTGGCCACCCAGGGGTTAGAGGTACCTTGGAGTTGGTGTCACGTCGGTTTTGGTGGCCCAAGATCCGACAGGACGTGGTCTCATACGTGTCAGCTTGTACCACGTGCGCTAGGGCTAAGACGCCCCGCTCCCGTGCTGTTTGCACACTACTTCCTCTTGAGGTACCTAGTAAGCCATGGACAGAAATCTCCATGGATTTCATCACTGATTTGCCCTCCTCAGCTGGGAACATGGTCATCTTGGTGATTGTTGATCGGTTTTCAAAAATGTCGCACTTTGTGTCTTTGCCTTCGTTGCCTTCGTTCTGGCTCAGGTATTTGTGCAGGAGGTGGTCAGACTTCATGGGGTTCCGTCTGACATCGTGTCTGATAGGGGTACTCAGTTTGTGGCAAAATTTTGGAAAGCATTTTGCTCATGGCTGGGGATCAAGTTGTCTCATTCTTCGGCGTTTCATCCTCAGTCAAATGGTCAGACTGAGCGTATGAAGCAAAATTTGGAACAGTATTTACGCTGCTTTGTCTCTGATAACCAGGAGGAGTGGTCTACCTTTCTTCCTTTGGCTGAGTTTGCCATCAATAATCACTGCCAGGAGTTGACTGGGGAGCCTTGTGTTTACGGGCTACATCCTCAATTTTGTACTTTGAGTCAGAGGGGCTCTTCCGGCGTTCCGGAGGAGGACCAGTTAGGAGCACAATTGTCATCAGTCTGGAGGAGAGTTAAACAGCGCCTGTTGAGTGTGGGTGCTAGGTACAAATGTGTGGCTGACAGTAGGCGTGTGCCAGGTCCGGACCTGAGTGTGGATAACTGGGTGTGGTTATCCACAAAAAACATAAGACTCAAAATACCATCCCTTAAATTGGGTCCACGGTTTATTGCTCCATTTAGGGTCACGGCCGTCATTAACCCAGTAGCGTACCGATTCGAGCTTCCTACGGTGTATAAGGTACACAACGTGTTCCACAGGTCTCTTTTAAAGAAAGTGGTGGGTTCTGTGGATGCGGTGCCTATGCCACCTCCAGTCTTGGTGGATGGTAATTTGGAATTTGAAGTCTCCAAGGTGGTTGACTCTCGTGTAGTGCGCCGCACTTTACAGTACTTGGTACACTGGCATGGTTATGGGCCTGAGGAGATGTCCTGGGTACCAGCCTCGGACATTCATGCAGATCGGCTGGTCAGGTTTTTTCACCGTCACCATCCGGACAAGCCAGGTCTTATAAGCCGTGAGGGCCCTGGGGTCCCTCGTAGAAGGCGGGGTACTGTCATGTCGGACGCTGTTCAGACCAGATTGTTCGACAGACAGCGGTAATTCCGCTTTTGACCACTATGTGCTCATTGGCGTCGGCTAGATTTTATCTAGCTGGTCCGGGGTTAATTTACCTGATGCTCGGATTGGAAGTAGGGCCATGCCCATTGCCTTTAAATAGTTCTCCTGAACATTGGGCGTCACCGATTATAGCTTCTGTCTTGTGCGTTTTTATCTCGGTCTGGAGTGGTGAGCTAGTAGTTGGAGTATCGTTGCTGGTGGTGTATTTCCCTTTGTCTTATTTACTCCTTCCTATATTTGTATTTATTTTGCCCTGCGCATTTATAGTGTATTCCTGAGTTACTGCGGCGTGGTGTATATTTTCCGTTATCCTTGTCTGTTCTAACTGTGGGTATTGGTGTATGATCTTTTCACTGGGTGGTGCGCGGTGGTTTCAGCCTAGGGTTGAAACAGGAGACAGGGCGAGGGTCGAGGCCTAGACATGCACACCATCAGTGTAAACTCTAGAAAGAGGGTCAGTCAGGATTTCCCTAGTCTGAGGGAATTTGCAGGGGCCCGGGTTATTAGCTCTTGCCCACCTAGTCTCCCCATGACAGGTGCTCTGTGCTTGGGCAGGGGTGTAGGCTCTGTGCTCCGGGGTAGTGGCTGTGCTCCGGGGCAGGAGCTGTGCTCCAGAACAGTGGCTGTGCTCCAGGGCAGGGGCTGTGGTCCAGAATAGTGGCTGTGCTCCAGGACAGGGCTGTGCTCCAGGGCAGGGGCTGTGCTCCAGAACAGTGGCTGTGCTCTGGGGCAGTGGCTGGGCTCCGAGGAAGGGGCTGTGCTCCAGGGCAGTGGCTGGGCTCTGGAATAGTGGCTGTACTCCGGGGCAGGGGCTGTGCTGCGGGCAGTGGCTGTGCTGGGGGCGGCTCTATTGGGCTCTGTGGGGACTCCGACGGCATTTCGTCAAAGCCCGGAGGCCCCCTGCTCATCCGTTAATGGCATGTTGCGGTGGCCTCCGGGAACATGGGCACCGGGAAAATGGCCGCCGGGCTGGCGCACGCTCAGATTCAGATCTTGTTGCCGAGATCTCGCCCTGAGATCTCAGGAGACAAGATCTCATTGACGAGATTTGAATCTGAGCGTGCGCCAGCTCGGCGGCCATTTTCCCAGCGCCCATGTTCCCGGAGGCCACCGCAACATGCCGAAATGCCGTCAGAGCCCCCACAGAGCCCAGAGAGCCGCTGCCACAGCCCCGCAGCACAGCCACTGCCCGCAGCACAGCCACTGCCCGCAGCACAGCCGCACCAGCATGGGAAGGGAGGCTGTATCGGGACTGCCAAAGCTGCCACTGCCGCATGATTTGTAAGTATGTTGCGACTATAAGACGCACCCCATTTTCCCCTAACATTTTTTGGG
Source organism: Ranitomeya variabilis (assembly GCF_051348905.1). Lineage (NCBI taxonomy): Eukaryota > Metazoa > Chordata > Amphibia > Anura > Dendrobatidae > Ranitomeya > Ranitomeya variabilis. The sequence continues at coordinate 725,833,565 of NC_135233.1, forward strand.
AAAAAAGTGCATCTTGTAATCCGAAAAATACGGTACATATAGACAAAGCCAACAATACATCCATAGTACCTGGATTTGCTATGTATGGCTAGGTTAAGACTTCCATTTATTGCTATGTACAGTTATTGTCAAACAATTATAAAAGTACGTATTAGCTGGATAATCAAGGTTTCGCTGCAGGTCAACAGACTAAATCAACTTTATAAAAGTTATACTATGAAAAATTTTAATATCATTTACAAAGTAGATGTTATTCTAAATTGTCAATGGCTTTTTAAATGATTTTATTCATATAACTGAGGATAAAACATAATTCATTTAATATAGATGACTTTATTGATGGTACTAAACTATTTATAACATTAATTTTGAAATCATTAATAAATACAAAATGATTTTGATTTTCTTTATTGAACTGTATATATTGAATTGAGAAAGTAAAAAGAGCAACATTAAAGATGGCAAACTTTTCTGATTGATGTATTATTTGGTTTGCATTGCAAATGAATACAATGCATCTAACACTATCTTTTAGCTCAAGCTGTCTCCTTTTCTTAGTGATAAAATTTGGGATACAAAAATAAAGTCTCAGAGGGATACTGTGACAGAGTGAGGTCATATGATTGCTGTGTTAGATGAGACATACACCTGCAGTAGTTAAAACATCTTCAGCATCCTATTAGCAGTTCCGGTTTAGTTGCTTTCGTGCTGCAATGGTTAAACTGCTTAGTTGGATTTCTGGAGTTCTCTGTCTTGAGTTATAGCACCTTTTCTTAATTTGCTACTCCCAGCACGTATTGCTTCTGTCCTTGCCAGTGATAGTTACCAGTACATAGTTTAGAGAAGAAGCAATGAGTTCAGTGTTTTGAGTAGGCAGTCGGTCAGTTTTTCAGGAGATTGCTTTGTTTAGTGGGTTTGCATATTTATTCCTACCCTCTCCCATTTGGTTTCTTCATTTCCTATTCCTCACGTGTTTCTCTCTCTCTTGATTTGTGAGTGAATTTGTATGATTGTAGTTTTCTTTTATCCCTGTCTGTTTACCCTTGTCTGTGTGGTTGGAGTAATCCTATGCACTTCAGTCTCACACCTCCCTGGGTGGGGAGGAATAATAATAATATAATAATAATTTTTATTTATATAGCGCCAACATATTCCGCAGCGCTTTACAACTTATAGAGGGGACTTGTACAGACAATAGACATTACAGCATAACAGAAATCACAGTTCAAAACCGATACCAGGAGGAATGAGGGCCCTGCTCGCAAGCTTACAACCTATGAGGAAACGGGGAGACACGAGAGGTGGATGGTAACAATTGCTTTAGTTATTTGGACCAGCCATAGTGTAAGGCTCGGGTGTTCATGTAAAGCTGCATGAACCAGTTAACAGCCTAAGTATTTAGCAGTACAGACACAGAGGGCTATTAAACCCTTCATGACCCAGCCTATTTTGGCCTTAATGACCTTGCCGTTTTTTGCAATTCTGACCAGTGTCCCTTTATGAGGTAATAACTCAGGAACACTTCAACGGATCCTAGCGATTCTGAGATTGTTTTTTCGTGACATTTTGGGCTTCATGTTAGTGGTAAATTTAGGTCGATAATTTCTGAGTTTATTTGTGAAAAAAACGGAAATTTGGCGAAAATTTTGAAAATTTCGCAATTTTCACATTTTGAATTTTTATTCTGTTAAACCAGAGAGTTATGTGACAAAAGATAGTTAATAAATAACGTTTCCCACATGTCTACTTTACATCAGCACAATTTTGGAAACAAATTTTTTTTTTGCTAGGAAGTTATAAGGGTTAAAATTTGACCAGTGATTTCTCATTTTTACAGCAAAATTTACAAAACCATTTTTTTTAGGGACCACCTCACATTTGAAGTCATTTTGAGGGTTCTATATGGCTGAAAATACCCAAAAGTGACACCATTCTAAAAACTGCACCCCTCAAGGTGCTCAAAACCACATTCTAGAAGTTTATTAACCCTTCAGGTGTTTCACAGCAGCAGAAGCAACATGGAAGTAAAAAATGAACATTTAACTTTTTAGTCACAAAAATGATTCTTAGCAACAATTTTTTTATTTTCCCAAGGGTAAAAGGAGAAACTGGACCACGGACGTTGTTGTCCAATTTGTCCTGAGTACGCTGATACCTCATATGTGGGGGTAAACCACTGTTTGGGTGCACGGCAGGGCTCGGAAGGGAAGGAGCGCCATATGACTTTTTCAATGAAAAATTGGCTCCAATCTTTAGCGGACACCATGTCGCGTTTGGAGAGCCCCCGTGTGCCTAAACATTGGAGCTCCCCCACAAGTGACCCCATTTTGGAAACTAGACCACCCAAGGAACTTATCTAGAAGCATAGTGAGCACTTTAAACCCCCAGGTGCTTCACAAATTGATCCGTAAAAATGAAAAAGTACTTTTTTTTCACAAAAAAATTATTTTAGCCTCAATTTTTTCATTTTCACATGGGCAACAGGATAAAATGGATCCTAAATTTTGTTGGGCAATTTCTCCTGAGTACACCAATACCTCACATGTGGGGGTAAACCACTGTTTGGGCACATGGTAAGGCTCGGAAGGGAAGGAGCGCCATTTGACTTTTTGAATGAAAAATTATCTCCATCGTTAGCGGACACCATGTCGCGTTTGGAAAGCCCCTGTGTGCCTAAACATTGGAGCTCCTCCACAAGTGACCCCATTTTGGAAACTAGACCCCCAAAGGAACTCATCTAGAGGCATAGTGAGCACTTTAAACCCCCAGGTGCTTCACAAATTGATCCGCAAAAATGAAAAAGTACTTTTTTTTCACACAAAATTTATTTTAGCCTCAATTTTTTCATTTTCACATGGGCAACAGGATAAAATGGATCCTAAAATTTGTTGGGCAATTTCTCCTGAGTATGCCGATACCTCATATGTGGGGGTAAACCACTGTTTGGGTGCACGGCAAGGCTCGGAAGGGGAGGCGTGCCATTTGACTTTTTGAATGGAAAATTAGCTCCAATCATTAGCGGACACCATGTCGCATTTGGAGAGCCCCTGTGTGCCTAAACACTGGAGCTCCCCTACAAGTGACCCCATTTTGGAAACTAGACCCCCCAAGGAACTTATCTAGATGCATAGTGAGCACTTATAACCCCCAGGTGCTTCACAGAAGTTTATAACGCAGAGCCGTGAAAATAAAAAAATAATTTTTCTTTCCTCAAAAATGATTTTTAGCCCAGAATTTTTTATTTTCCCAAGGGTAATAGGAGAAATTGGACCCCAAATGTTGTTGTCCAGTTTGTCCTGAGTACGATGATACCCCATATGTGGGGGTAAACCACTGTTTGGGTGCACGGCAGGGCTCGGAAGGGAAGGCACGCCATTTGGCTTTTTGAATGGAAAATTAGCTCCAATCATTAGCGGACACCATGTCGTGTTTGGAGAGCCCCTGTGTGCCTAAACATTGGAGCTCCCGCACAAGTGACCCCATTTTGGAAACTAGACCTCCCAAGGAACTAATCTAGATGTGTGGTGAGCACTTTGAACCCCCAAGTGCTTCACAGAAGTTTATAACGCAGAGCCATGAAAATAAAAAATAATTTTTCTTTTCTCAAAAATGATTTTTTACCCCACAATTTTTTATTTTCCCAAGGGTAACAGGAGAAATTGGACACCAAACGTTGTTGTCCAGTTTCTCCTGAGTACGCTGATACCCCATATGTGGGGGTAAACCACTGTTTTGGCACACGTCGGGGTTCGGAAGGGAAGTAGTGACGTTTTGAAATGCAGACTTTGATGGAATGCTCTGCGTGCGTCAGGTTGCGTTTGCAGAGCCCCTGATGTGCCTAAACAGTAGGAACTCCCCACAATTGACTCCATTTTGGAAACTAGACCCCCAAGTTCCCCAAGGGAACTTATCTAGATGTGTAGTGAGCACTTTGAACCCCCAAGCGCTTCACAGAAGTTTATAACGCAGAGCCGTGAAAATAAAAAATGTGTTTCCTTTCCTCAAAAATATTTTTTTAGCCCAGAATTTTTTTATTTTTGCAAGAGTAACAGGAGAAATTGGACCCCAAAAGTTGTTGTCCAGTTTCTCCTGAGTACGCTGATACCCCATATGTGGGGGTAAACCACTGTTTTGGCACACGTCGGGGTTCGGAAGGGAAGTAGTGACGTTTTGAAATGCAGACTTTGATGGAATGCTCTGCGGACATCAGGTTGCGTTTGCAGAGCCCCTGATGTGCCTAAACAGTAGGAACTCCCCACAAGTGACTCCATTTTGGAAACTAGACCCCCAAGGGAACTTATCTAGATGTGTGTTGAGCACTTTGAACCCCCAAGTGCTTCACAGAAGTTTATAACGCAGAGCCGTGAAAATAATAAATGTGTTTCCTTTCCTCAAAAATATTTTTTTAGCCCAGAATTTTTATTTTTGCAAGAGTAACAGGAGAAATTGGACCCCAAAAGTTGTTGTCCAGTTTCTCCTGAGTACGCTGATACCCCATATGTGGGGGTAAACCACTGTTTGGGCACATGCCGGGGCTCGGAAGGGAAGTAGTGACGTTTTGGAATGCAGACTTTGATGGAATGGTCTGCGGGCATCATGTTACGTTTGCAGAGCCCCTGATATGCCTAAACAGTAGAAACCCCCCACAAGTGACCCCATTTTGGAAACTAGACCCCCAAGGGAACTTATCTAGATGTGTGGTGAGCACGTTGAAACCCCAAGTGCTTCACAGAAGTTTACAACGCAGAGCCGTGAAAATAAAAAATCATTTTTCTTTCCTCAAAAAAGATGTTTTAGCATGCAATTTTTTATTTTCACAAGGGTAACAGAAGAATTTGGACCCCAATATTTGTTGCCAGTTTGTTGTTAGTACGCTGATACCCCATATGTGGGGATAAACCACTGTTTGGGCACACGTCAGGGCTCGGAAGGGAAGTAGTGACATTTGAAATGCAGACTTTGATGGAATGGTCTGCGGGCGTCACATTGCATTTGCAGAGCCCCTGATGTGCCTAAACAGTAGAAACACCTCACAAGTGACCCCATTTTGGAAACTAGACCCCCCAAGGAACTTATCTAGTTGTGTGGTGAGCACTTTCAACCCCCAAGTGCTTCACAGAAGTTTATAACGCAGAGCCGTGAAAATAAAAAATAATTGTTCTTTCCTCAAAAATTATGTTTTAGCAAGTAATTTTTTATTTTTGCAAGGGTAACAGGAGAAATTGGACCCCAACAGTTGTTGCCCAGTTTGTCCTGAGTACGCTGGTACCCCAAATGTGGGGGTAAACCACTGTTTGGGCGCACGTCGGGGCTTGGAAGGGCGGGAGCACCATTTGACTTTTTGAACGCAAGATTGGCTGGAATCAATGGTGGCGCCATGTTGCGTTTGGAGACCCCTGATGTGCCTAAACAGTGGAAACCCCTCAATTCTAACTTCAACACTAACCCCAACACACCCCTAATCCTAATCCCAACTGTAGCCATAACCTTAATCACAACTAGTGTTGAGCATTCCGATGCTGCAAGTATCGGGTATCGGCCGATACTTGCTGTATCGGAATTCCGATACCGGGATTCCGATACTCTTGTGGTATCGGGTATCGGGTATCGCAACAACATTAATGTTAAAATGTGTAAAAGAGAGAATTAAAATAAAAAATATCGCTATACTCACCTCTCCGACGCAGCCGGGACTTCAGCGAGGGAACCGGCAGCGTTGTTTGTTTAAAATTCGCGCTATTACTTGGTTACGTGAATTCCCGGCTTGTGATTGGTCAGGTCGGCCATGTTGCCGGGACGCGGACCAATCACAGCAAGCCGTGACGAAATTACGTCACGGCTTGCTGTGATTGGTCCGCGTCCCGGCAATATGGCCGCCCTGACCAATCACAAGCCGTGACGTCACGGGAGGCTGGACACGCGCCCATTTTAAAATGAGCGCGTCCAGCCTCCCGGCTTGTGATTGGTTGACCGCGGCGCAACCAATCACAAGCCGTGACGTCACGGGAGGCTGGACACGCGCCCATTTTAAAATGAGCGCGTCCAGCCTCCCGGCTTGTGATTGGTTGACCGCGGCGCAACCAATCACAAGCCGTGACGTCACGGGAGGCTGGACACGCGCCCATTTTAAAATGAGCGCGTGTCCAGCCTCCCGTGACGTCACGGCTTGTGATTGGTCAGGGCGGCCATATTGCCGGGACGCGGACCAATCACAGCAAGCCGTGACGTAATTTCGTCACGGCTTGCTGTGATTGGTCTGCGTCCCGGCAACATGGCCGACCTGACCAATCACAAGCCGGGAATTCACGTAACCAAGTAATAGCGCGAATTTTAAACAAACAACGCTGCCGGTTCCCTCGCTGAAGTCCCGGCTGCGTCGGAGAGGTGAGTATAGCGATATTTTTTATTTTAATTCTTTCTTTTACACATTTATATGGTTCCCAGGGCCTGAAGGAGAGTTTCCTCTCCTTCAGACCCTGGGAACCATCAGGAATACCGTCCGATACATGAGTCCCATTGACTTGTATTGGTATCGGGTATCGGTATCGGATTGGATCCGATATTTTGCCGGTATCGGCCGATACTTTCCGATACCGATACTTTCAAGTATCGGACGGTATCGCTCAACACTAATCACAACCCTAACCCCAACAAACCCCTAACCACAACCCTAACCGCAACACACCCGTAACCCTAATTCCAACCCTAATCCTAACCCTAATCCCAACCGTAACCCTAATCCCAACCCTAACCACAACTGTAACCCCAACACACCCCTAACCCTATCCGCAACCCTAACCACAAGCCTAATCTTAACCCTATTTCAAACCCTAGCCCTAATTCCAACCCTAACTCTAATTCCAACCCTAACCCTAAGGCTGTGTGCCCACGTTGCGGATTCGTGTGAGATTTTTCCGCACGATTTTTGAAAAATCTGCAGGTAAAAGGCACTGTGTTTTACCTGCGGATTTACAGCAGATTTCCAGTGTTTTTTTGTGCGGATTTCACCTGCGGATTCCTATTGAGGAACAGGTGTAAAACGCTGCGGAATCCGCACAAAGAATTGACATGCTGCAGAAAATACAATGCAGCGTTTCTGCACGGAATTTTCCGCACCATGGGCACAGCGGATTTGGTTTTCCTTAGGTGTACATGGTACTGTAAACCTGATGGAAAACTGCTTCGAATTCGCAGCGGCCAATCCGCTGCGGATCCGCGGCCAATCCGCTGCCAATCCGCTGCGGATCCGCGGCCAATCCGCTGCGGATCCGCGGCCAATCCGCTGCCAATCCGCTGCGGATCCGCGGCCAATCCGCTGCGGATCCGCTGCCAATCCGCTGCGGATCCGCGGCCGATCCGCTGCGGATCCGCGGCCGATCCGCTGCGGATCCGCTGCCGATCCGCTGCGGATCCGCGGCCGATCCGCTGCGGATCCGCGGCCGATCAGCTGCCGATCCGCTGCGGATCCGCTGCGGATCCGCTGCCGATCCGCTGCGGATCCGTGGCCGATCCGCTCTGTGTGCACATGCCATAACCCTAACCCTAACCCTACCCGTAACCCTAACCCTACCCCTAACCCTACCCCTAGTTCTAACCCTAGTTCTAACCCTAACCCTAGTGGAAAAAGAAAAAAATATTTTCTTTATTTTATTATTGTCCCTACCTATGGGGGTGATAAAGGGGGGGGGTTATTTATTATTTTTTTATTTTGATCGCTGTGATAGAACCTACCACAGTGATCAAAATGTACTTGTAAGGAATCTGCCGGCTGGCAGATTCGGCGGGCGTACTGAGCATGCGCCCGCCATTTTGGAAGATGGCGGCGCCCAGCGAGGAGGCGTACGGACACCGGGAGGATCGGTAAGTATGAAGGGGTGGTGGGGGGGTGGATTGGAGCACAGGGGGGGTGATTGGAGCACAGGGGGGGTGATCGGACCACAGGGGGGAGCGGACAGCAGGACGGGGGAGCCGGCAGGCGGACGGAGGGGACCGGAGGACTAACGGAGGACTGGGGGGGTGATCGGTGGGTGTGGGGGGGGTGACTTCAGGTTTTCCAGCCATGGCCGATGATATTGCAGCATCGGCCATGGCTGGATTGTAATATTTCACCAGTTTTTTAGGTGAAATATTACAAATCGCTCTGATTGGCAGTTTCACTTTCAACAGCCAATCAGAGCGATCATAGCCACGGGGGGGTGAAGCCACCCCCCCTGGGCTGAAGCACCACTCCCCCTCTCCCTGCAGATCGGGTAAAATAGGAGTTAACCCTTTCACCCGATCTGCAGGGACGCGATCATTCCATGACGCCACATAGGCGTCATGGGTCGGATTGGCACGGGTTTTCATGACGCCTACGTGGCGTCATGGGTCGGGAAGGGGTTAACTGTATAAAGTGTATGAGAACATGATGCAAGGAACCTGATTATGTGTTTTGTTTTTTTTTTGTTTGTTTTTTTTTTCCTATTTTTAATAGGAAACAGGTAAAGGTACCGTCACACTAAGCGACGCTGCAGCGATACAGACAATGATACCGATCGCTGCAGCGTCGCTGTTTGGTCGCTGGAAAGCTGTCACACAGACCGCTCTCCAGCGACCAACGATGCCGAGGTCCCCGGGTAACCAGGGTAAACATCGGGTTGCTAAGCGCAGGGCCGCGCGTAAGTAACCTGATGTTTACCCTGGTTACCAGTGTAAAATGTAAAAAAACAAACACTACATACTCACCTTCACGTCCCTCGCCGTACGCTTCCTGCACTGACTGAGCACCAGCCCTAACAGCAGAGCGGTGACGTCACTGCTGTGCTGTACTTTCATTTTGTGGCCGACGCTCAGTCAGTGCAGGAAGCGGACGGCGAGGGACGTGTGACAGACATCAGAGGGTGAGTATGTACTGTTTGTTTTTTTACATTTTACACTGGTAACCAGGGTAAACATCGGGTGACTAAGCGTGGCCCTGCGCTTAGTAACCCGATATTTACTCTGGTTACCATTGTAAAACATCGCTGTTATCGTTGCTTTTGCTGTCAAACACAACGATACACGGCGATCTGACGACCAAATAAAGTTCTGAACTAGCGATATCGTTTAGTGTGACGGTACCTTAAGGGTGAGATAGAAACATTGCAAGGTAAGATACCCTTGGTGTTGGAGGGCTAATTTGTGTTTGGAGTAAACATTTGGAGAGTTGTTCTGGAGATTACTGCTTGGAGTTGTTTTTAGAGCTTATCTTTATCCTCACCTATTTGGTTTCTCCTACCTATTCCTCCCCTGTGTTAAGGCCCCGTCTCACTAAGCGATTTACCAACGATCACGACCAGCGATACGACCTGGCCGTGATCGTTGGTAAGTCGCTGTGTGGTCGCTGGGGAGCTGTCACACAGACCGCTCTCTCCAGCGACCAACGATCAGGGGAACGACTTCGGCATCGTTGAAACTGTCTTCAACGATGCCGAAGTCCCCCTGCAGCACCCGGGTAACCAGGGTAAACATCGGGTTACTAAGCGCAGGGCCGCGCTTAGTAACCCGATGTTTACCCTGGTTACCAAAAAAAACAAACAGTACATACTCGCCTTTCGGTGTCCAGGTCCCTTGCCGTCTGCTTCCTGCTCTGACTGAGATCCGGCCGTACACTGAGAGCAGAGCGCAGCGGTGACGTCACCGCTGTGCTCTCACTTCTCACTGTACGGCCGGCAGTCAGTGAGAGCAGGAAGCAGACGGCAAGGGACCTGGACACCGAAAGGCGAGTATGTACTGTTTGTTTTTTTTGGTAACCAGGGTAAACATCGGGTTACTAAGCGCGGCCCTGCGCTTAGTAACCCGATGTTTACCCTGGTTACCAGTGAAGACATCGCTGGATCGGTGTCACACACACCGATTCAGCGATGTCAGCGGGGCCTCAACGACCAAAAAAAGGTCCAGGCCATTCCGACACGACCAGCGATCTCGCAGCAGGGGCCTGATCGCTGGTACGTGTCACACATAGCGAGATCGCTATGGAGGTCGCTGTTGCGTCACAAAACTTGTGACTCAGCAGCGATCTCGCTAGCGATCTCGCTATGTGAGACGGGGCCTTTACACTCTGTTGTTTTCTGAGTGTAGCTGTATGATTGTAGTTGTCTTTCATCTCTGTTTGTCTTCCCTAGTCTGTCTGGTTAATGCAATCCTATGCACTTCAGCCTCACACTACTTTATTCCATAGATGCAAAAAAATTATGGACATAAGAGTCAATTCATGAAAGGAGTCCATTCAGCAACTTTTTTAAATGTATTAAATTGAGGTTTTTTATCTACTGTAAATTGCTAGAGGTGGTTTATAAGATCTATGCATACTATAATTTTTTTTATATATTTTAGATGTTGTTCACCACCCTTTGTCAATCTTAATTACTTTTAAAAGAAATTGGCACCTACTTCTCAAGTCCCTTTCATTTGAGCTAACTGATGTGGATAAGCCCCTTACTATATACTTTGCATTCCCAAATCCTTATTTAACCTGAGCTGCTCTCCTGGTCATGTGATCCCTAGCAGTGGATCCCTTGACTTCCTGTGATGTCATGTCAGATTCTTCCTGCTTCTGAAAACTGATGGGTGGGTGTGGTTTTCTGTGGGAGAGGCCTGGGCACCATTCAGCAGAGCTTAGGCTACTTTCACACTAGCGTTAACTGCATTACGTCTCAAATCGTCTTTTTTCAGAAAAAACGCATCCTGCAATTTTTTTTGCAGGATACGTTTTTTCCCCATAGACTTGTATTGGCGACGTATGGCGACATATTGGCATACGTCGTGTCCGTCTTACGACGTATGCGTCGAAATTTAGCGACACGTCGGCGGCAAAAAACGTTGATTGTAACGTTTTTTGTCTCCGCCTAAAAAACGTGTCGCGACGCATCCTGCGGCATACGTCGTTGGCTGCAATGGAAGCCTATGAGCGACGGATGCGTCGGGACACGTCGTACGACGCAATACAGCGCTGCAATACGTTTTTTTTACACTGAGCATGCTCAGAAGCAGGATTTTGTTGCCAATTGGCCAGACACCCCCAAATCTATATAAACCTGGCCTGGGCCTTCAACCCCACATATTGCCTGCAAGACCCAGAGAGAAGACTGCCAGCCACAAGACCCCAGCCAGCCACAAGACACCAGCCAGCCACAGGACCCCAGCCATAAGACCCCAGCCACAAGACCCCAGCCTGACACAGGAGCCAGCCACAGGAGCCAGCCACAGGACTCCAGCCACAAGACTCCAGCCACCATAGAGCCAGTGTGAGTATTGCAATTTTTGTGTGCATCTGTGTGCCTGTGCATTTGTGTGTGTATGAGGTACTGACTACAGCAAGAGCTTAAAACCTGAAGAGAACCAGAGGTCTGCCATCGTCCTGCAACAGCCAGTGCCATGCTAGAGTCCAGATCCACCCTGATGCCAGCCACTGTGAAGACATGCAGCTCCAGCCAAAGGATTGTCAGCCTTTTTTACGTGTGTGTGTAATGTGTGTGTGTGTGTATGCATCTTCTGATTGCGTTCACCTTTCTGCCTTTGTTGTACATATGTGTATTTGCATAAAGCTTATGTGCGTGCGTGTGTGTGTATTTTTGTACGGCTGTGTGCTTTTTAAGTATGTCTTCATGTGCCTGCACCTTATTATGCCTTTGCCAATCTTATGCCTGTTCATGTGGGAGGGTATGTGTCCACGTTCAGGATTGCATCAGGATTTGGTCAGGATTTTTCATCAGTATTTGTACGCCAAAACCAGGAGTGGGTGTAAAATGCCGAAGTGGTGCATGTTTTTTTTATTATACTTTTCCTAATTGTTACACTTCTGGTTTTGGATTACAAAAACTGCTGGAAAATCCGGACCAAATCCTGATGCAATCCTGAATGTTGACACATACCAAGCATGTTAGTGCGCATCTTGTTGATTGCATGTGCATTTGTCCATGCCTTAATTGGTTAATTGCCTTTTCCTGATGTGTTTACTAAGTATAGTGGTCTGTGCAGCATGTGGTTTAAATGTGTTTTTTTTTTTTTTTTAATCGGATGTATTTTTGCAAAGTATAGTGGTCTGCAGCTTGTGGTTTGAACGTGTGAGCGTGTTTTTTTTTTTTTTTTTTCTATTTCAAAGTGTTGATTTTATTATTACTGTTGAAACCATTCACAGTTGATGTACTTGTATTCATTTCTGCTCCTAATTGTGATAAGAAAAAAAAAAAAGAGAGAAAAAAAAAAGAAAATAATAAAATGTTTGTTACAAAAATGTCCGTAGTATCATTTCAGAAAGGAAAATTTAAAACTGGTGTATGTACCAATGGTTACACATGCAATACAGAGTTGGTTGAGGGCTCTTTTTTTAATAAAGGTTACACTTAAAGGTTTTTTGGGGGAGGTGATTTTTGAAAATAAAATGTGGTAAATATATGTTTACATGGTGGGTTCACATTTAAAAATATTTTTTTTGGCACATGGAAATGAATGGTATAGCGTGCACCTGTTTTTGGGTTTTGGTGTTCACATTTAATGAACTTTTCTCACATCATTTTAGCAGGGTGTTTATTAAAACATTACCTAGTTTAGGGGGTGGTCTAACTATAAATCCATTATACTTATTATAGATACACCAGGGACCAGGTCCATAGCACCCACCTGTGTTCCATACCAGGACCACCCCACCAGGCAAGCCCACCAGGACCACAGCCACAAATCTTGAAAAGTAAGTTTTGAAGACCCCCAATCTGCTACTTCAATGTGTAGAGCAGATTGCAAGTGTCTTTTTAACTTACAGATACACCAGGACCACAGCCGCTGCCTGCCTTGCCCACCAGGACCAAGACCACAGCCGCTGCCTGCCTTGCCCACCAGGACCACAGCCGCTGCCTGCCTTGCCCACCAGGACCAAGACCACAGCCGCTGCCTGCCTTTCCCACCAGGACCACAGCCGCTGCCTGCCTTGCCCACCAGGACCACAACCGCTGCCTGCCTTGCCCACCAGGACCAGGACCAACAATTGTTAAAAGTAAGTTTTGAAGACCCCCAATCTGCTACTTCAATGTGTAGAGCAGATTGCAAGTGTATTTTTAACTTACAGATACACCAGGACCACAGCCGCTGCCTGCCTTGCCCACCAGGACCAAGACCACAGCCGCTGCCTGCCTTGCCCACCAGGACCACAGCCGCTGCCTGCCTTGCCCACCAGGACCAAGACCACATGTTCTGCCTGCCTTGCCCACCAGGACCAGGACCAACAATTGTTAAAAGTAAGTTTTGAAGACCCCCAATCTGCTACTTCAATGTGTAGAGCAGATTGCAAGTGTCTTTTTAACTTACAGATACACCATGACCACAGCCGCTGCCTGCCTTGCCCACCAGGACCAAGACCACAGCCGCTGCCTGTCTTGCCCACCAGGACCACAGCCGCTGCCTGCCTTGCCCACCAGGACCACAGCTGCTGCCTGCCTTGCCCACCAGGACCACAGCCGCTGCCTGCCTTGCCCACCAGGACCACAGCCGCTGCCTGCCTTGCCCACCAGGACCACAGCTGCAGCAAGACACAGGAACAATGTCCTCTTCTGACAGCCCTCCTCCACAGCAACAGCGTGTATCGGTAACTTAACACAAAAAATGTTTTTGTTTTTGTTTTTTTAAAATTTACATTTTTGTGGATCACTACATGCATAAATTATGTTTCAACAGGAACCTGAATCAGATGAGTAGCTGTCAGAAGGGGGCGAGATGGATGGAGAGATGCAAGTGGAGGAGGAACCAAGTGTAAGTAGTGGTGAAACAGTTGTTTCACACATCACACTGCACCATACACAAAACAGATTTTCATACATAACTAAACACTGAAAACATGCCTACATTACTGAGAATTTGTTTCCTTTATTTCAGTCTCCTGCTGCTGCTGCTGCTGCTGACCAGTCAGCAAATCGTGAAGGTCCTCCCAGACGCTCCCAGAGTCGGCGTAATCGTCGCCGCGGTCGGCCATCAGTGAGTATTTTTTTTGGAGGGTGATTCTATTGGTACTTTAGTGTTTCAGTGTACTAATTTGTTTGTTTTTCTTCTTCTTTTTTTGCACAGGCTTCACAGCGTGCTCCCGCAGAGGAGTTCGATGATGACGATATAGACATAGACAGTCTCATCGAGGAGGTTCGCGAGCGGGAACCGCTGTGGAACATGGCTGACCGCAAACATTCCGATACTAGTGTCACCCGCCGGCTCTGGGATGAAGTGTGTCAGAACATCTTTCCAAGGTGGGAGGACCTTCATCCACAGCAGCAGAGCAAACTATGTAAGTATTCACTTTTCAGTGATGTTTTGAGCTGACTGTAATGTATTGCATTTACCAATTTTTTTTTTTCTTTTCATTCTTGTCTTCACAGGTGGAAAGGTTAGGAAGCGGTAGCGGTCACTGAGGGATCGCTTTAAGAGGGAATTTAACAAGGAGATGCAGGCCCCGAGTGGCTCAGCAGGAAGGAAGAGGAGCAGATATAAACATGGTCAGGCCCTCTCCTTCCTGAGGCGAACCATGCTGAGTAGAGTGTAAGTATTCTACAGCCCACTAATAACCATGTTAACCTGTCTAACGTAGTTTGGTTTCAGTCAGGGCTTTTTCATATCAATCTATTAATTTCTTTTGTTTTTTCTTTCACAGCACCTTCTCCAGCCACCGGGCACCTGCATCTTCTTCCGCACCCTCTGAAGCGATCCCTCCTGAGTCCGCCACTGAGGGCCACGTCGGTAGGCCCCACACCACTGACCCCTCCTCTGACCCCTCTGTCCCCTCCACCTCATCTGCCCCAAGCAGTGGAGCATTATTGCAGCCTTCATTGCTCGCATCTGATGCTGAACAGATAGCGTTTCCTTTACCCCACCCCTCTGATCCTGCCACCTCGAGACCACCATTAGGTTCGTGGTGGCAGCGACAGAGGGGTCAGGAAAAGAGCTATGCTCCTGAATCTTACATCTGAATGCATCCTTCCAAAGCTCTTTCAAAATTTTGGGAGAGCAAGTGACTGCTGGTTTCAACATGGTGCAATCACGCATCAGTGAAACAAGCCATGAAACCAGCAGTCGCTTGGATAGGCTGCATTCAGATGTAAGTCAGTCTCCGGCCAATCTTTTTTTTCAATCCATGCTCAGGAGCATGGAGAAGCTTTCTCTTCAGCAACAGATGCGGGTAATGAATACCTGCCATAATGCTCTAATGAAGGCCCTTAATGAAACAGAATCTACCCACACATCCAGTACAATCCCACCCCAGGCCCCATTTCCACACCATGCCCCACCCCAGGCCCCATTTCCACACCATACCCCCCATTACCAAACCCAGCCCCAATACCCACACCAGCCCCATTACCAAACCCAGCCCCAATCCCCACACCAGCCACATTACCAAACCCAGCCCCAATCCCCACACCAGCACCATTACCAAACCCAGCCACAAACCCCACGCCAGCCCCATTACCCAACCCAGTCCCACTACCCAACCCAGTCCCACTACCCAACCCAGTCACAATACCCAACCCAGTCCCCATACCCATCCCGGCCCCCAAACCAAATTCATTCCCCACTGTTTTCTTCCTTGCCCAGCTTACCTTCCCCAGTAAGTATTCCCCCTACCCCAACACCACCACCCTCTGGTCAGCCTACTGGTTTTACCCCCCCTTCCACTGCACCCCAAACAAGTAGGGTTTCCCCACCTATCGACGTGGTCCAACCTTCCTGCCCCTCCTCCCCTCGTATCTCCACCCCACACTTTGAAGAATTGTAAAAATTTATTTTAATTGTTAATGTTACAAAATGTTACAAAATGTTACAAAAATGTGCAAATTTTTCAAAAAACAAATTGGAAAATAAAAAATATCTTTTTTTGGCACAAAAAAAAAATTATTTAAAAAAAAAAAAGAGTTAAAATTTTCTCTGATTTAAATTCTAGTCTTTGTGTGTGTGTGGATTTATTAAGGTAATATAAATAAAAAAGGTAAAATAAAAACAAACACCAGACGTGTGAAAGGTATAACATATTGGTTTTACTAGCAAGAAAACCACGCTTTTGGGCCTTTTTTTTTTTTTGTTTGTTTTTTGTTTTTTGTTTTGGGAGAAACACATTTTTTACATAAACAAAACACATGGAAAACAGGTTACACAATCATGTCTTGCCATGGGATCCGCCCGACAGGTGACACAAAATAATCCGCAAACTGGTCCCTCATCCTTGTAACAGAACCTGTAGAGCGAACCGAGCTGCTGCGGTAGTCCCACAAGGTTGTCTCCAACTCTTCGTCATTCAAGGAAATGGGCTCCTTTGAAAGGACAAAGTTTTGGAGCACCACACAGGCTTTAACAACCTCGTCTATAGTTGTGGTTTTCAGTTTGATTGCCGTCAGTAGAACTCGCCACTTCGCCGTCAATATACCGAAAGAACACTCCACTACTCTTCGTGCCCTAGTAAGCCGGTAATTAAATACCCGCTTGGTACGGGTTAAGTTCCGGCTACTGTACGGTTTCAGTAGGTGCGGCGACAGTTGAAAGGCTTCATCACCTACACAAACATATTCCATGGCTGGTTCACTTGTTCCTGGCAGTGGTCTGGCTGACGGGAAATCGTAGGTCTCTCCATAAAGGCAACGACCCATTGGAGAGTTTTTAAACACTTGCGAATCGTTGGACCGTCCATACGCTCCTATGTCCACGGCAAGGAACTTGCAGTTGGCGTCTGCAATAGCCATAAGAACAATGGAGAAATACTTCTTGTAATTATAGTACTCCGATCCTGTTCCTGCCGGTTTTGCAATCCTTATATGTTTCCCGTCAACTGCACCCACACAATTTGGGAAATTGCAAAATTGCTGAAACTGTTCGGCACTTCTCAACCAGATTTCTATGGATGGTTGGGGGATATACTCTGGCTGTAAATTGGTCCAAATAGCCCGACATGTCTCCTTCACTATTCCTGAAATAGTGGAAATGCCCAGCCGGAATTGGTAAAGGAGCGACGTCATCGATTCACTAGCAGCTAGGAAACTTAAAAAAAAAAATGTTATAAAAAATTGCACATACCAAAAAGTTTAAATAAATGGCACTGTGAAATTTTTTTTTAGGACTGGACACACAATAAGGGCTGTCCCACACGTCCAGATAATTCCGGTACCGGAATAAATCGGTACCGGAGTTATCCGTGTCCGTGTGCCTGGGAACTCACGGAGGCCATACGTGCGGCACACGTGTGCCGCCCGTATGGCGAGTGGGTACCACACGGAGCGTGTGGTACCCACTCTGCATGGTGCTGAAGCTGCGATTCATATCCTCTCTGCAGTAGCGTTTGCTGCAGAGAAAATATGAAGAATAGTGTTTAAAATAAAGATCCATGTGTCCGCCGCCCCCCCACCCCCTGTGCGCCCCCCCCACCCCCTGTGCGCCCCCCCGCTGGTCAGAAAATACTTACCCGCCTCCCTCGCTGCTTCCTGGTCTGGCCACGGCTTCTCCTGCATGCGGTCACGTGGGGCCGATCATTTACAGTCATGAATATGTGGCTCCACCTCCCATAGGGGCGGAGCCGACTATTCATGATTGTAAATGATCGGCCCCACGTGACCGCATACAGTAAGCCGCGGCCAGACCAGGAAGGAGCGAGGGAGCGGGTAAGTATTTTCTGACCAGCGGGGGGGCGCACAGGGGGTGGGGGGGCGGCGGACACATGGATCTTTATTTTAAACACTATTCTTCATATTTTCTCAACAGCAAACGCTGCTGGAGAGAAGATATGAATACCGGCTTCAGCACCATGTGGGGGGGACAGCGCTTACTGTAGCGCTGTCTCCTGCACGCACACGGACCCCAGACGGAGAATGTCCGTGTGAGGTCCGTGTTTTACGCGGACCCATTGACTCTATTGGGTCCGTGTAAAACGTGCGCTCCCACGAACACTGACATGTCTCCGTGTTTGGCACACGGAGACACGGTCCGCAAAAAATCAATGACATCTGAACAGATGCATTGATTTTTATGGGTCTACGTGTGTCAGTGTCTCCGGTACGTGAGGAAACTGTCACCTCACGTACCGGAGCCACTGACGTGTGAAACCGGCCTAAAACCTGCATGGAACCGATGTAAAAAAGCAGTGGAATGGCCGCAAATAAAACCAAAATTACATGCTGCAGAAAATAGTGCGCAATATGTCAGCGCAGTATTGTCTGCAGCATGTAATATAACATTAAAAATGACCAATGACAGAAAAAAAAGCAGTGGAATGGCCGAAAAACAAAACCAAAATTACATGCTGCAGAAAATAGTGCGCAATATGTCAGCACAGTATTGTCTGCAGCATGTAATATAACATTCAATATCAGCAATGAAATAAAAAAAAGAGGCTTTCCGCAGGGTCACCATCAGCCGCTCCGCCGGTGTGATGGCAAGCCTCATCCTTGTGTCCTGCCTTCGGATGACATCCTCCAGTTTTTGAAGCAAAAAGTCGAAATGCTCCATCCTCATCCGCACGTAATTGTAGAATTTGTGTGGATTGTGCCGCAACTCCAGGTACAGAGTGGACTGGACACCCCGGGTCATCCGTAGTTCATTAATCGGATGTATCCAGAGTCGCCTCCGTCTCCGTTGCTGCAGAAGCATCCTACGTTTTTCCGCTGCCGCCTCCTTCTCCCGCACTATGATATCCAGGCGATTCGTCTCAAAGTCAACGTCGGTAACCAAACTCGCAATCCTCACAAGAACACCTTCCATCGCTGCCACAAAACTAAAACCCTCAAAGATGGGCTGTAAAAACAGTCACTATATAGTTTTCCATATTTTCCAGTAGCCAATCAAATTTGGGAGCCTCCCATTTTAAAAACGAATCAGTCGGAAAAACGGATGCAATGGATGGTAAAAAGTATGCAACGTATGCAACGCATCCAGTATTTTCGACGGAAACGTTTAGCGGATTTGCGACGGATCCGTCGAAATGCTGTATGCGTGGCATACGTTTGTCACCGTTTTTCACTTTTTTGACGCATCCGTTTTTTCGGCAAAAAAGACGTTTTGAGACGGTTTGCAGTTAACGCTAGTGTGAAAGTAGCCTTACACTGCTTTTGTACATGCTGCTGCAGCTACAGCTATACCTGCAGACACAGCTCTCCTTTGTAACTGTATGTATACACCAGGGTGTATATAAATGTGCAGATCCAGTTCTATACCTTGTGTAATGTATGTACTCTCTGCTCTATTTTCTCCGTAATATGATTACGTTGATATATTGCTTCCCATTCACCCACCCATCCACTAACCCATTCATTCTATTCATTCCTCAGTGAAGGGTAGTTGGGAATGATCTTTAATGTCTGGAGTGGTGTTCTTTTGCTTTGTGCATTACTTATATTCCCTGTAACTGTGTCATGTATAAAAAATCATACTGAGGCTTTGTGTGATGCTGGTGTTGAAGTGAGAGGGGATTGGGCGTAGTCAGAGGGGTTATGCGCAATTATGGCTTATCCCCTTCACGACCATAGGAATTTTCATATTTGCATTTTCGTTTTTTGCTCCCCTTCTTCCCAGAGCCATTTTTTTTTCTGTCAATATGGCTACATGAGGTCTTGTTTTTTTGTGGGACAAGTTGTACCTTTGAACGACACTATTGGTTTTAACATATCGTGTACTGGATAACGGGAAGTGCTGTGAAATTGCAAAAAAAGTGCAATTCCATAGTTGTTTTTTTTTAACCATATTCACTAAATACTAAAACTGACCTGCCATTATGATTCCACAGACCATTATGAGCTCATAGACACCAAATATTTCTAGGTTCTTTTTAAGTGGTGAAAAAAAATTGAGTTTGGTGAAATAAAAGATCCAAGATCAATAGTGACTTCATTTTTTGTGATCTGAGGCTGGGAGAGGGCTTATTTTTTGCGTGCCAAGCTGATGTGTTTATTGATACCATTTTGGTGTAGATATGATCTTTTAATTGTGCATTATTGCATTTTATTGCAATGTAGCGGCATCCAAAAAAACATAATTCTGACATTTTACATTTTTTTCTCATTACGCCGTTTAGCGATCGGGTTAATTCTATTTTTTATACTGATAGATCAGGTGATTCTGAATGTGGTGATACCAAATATGTGTATATTTATTTTTTTGTTTTATTTTGAATGGGGCAAATGGGAGGTGATTTGAACTTTTATATTTTTTTAATTTTTTAAATAATTTTAAAAACATTTTTATTACTTTTTTCATGCTTCAATAGTCTCCATGGGAGACTAGAAGCTGCAGTTGTCTGATTGCCTCTGCTACGCGCGATGATCAGATTGCCTGTGTGTAGCAGAAATGTTCACCTGCTGTGAGCATTGACCACCAGGCGGCACTCATAGCAATCTGGCTATAACAACTATAGAGGTCTGCTGGAGACCTCCTGTTTGTCATGTCGACCCATCGGTGACCGCAATCATGTGACGGGGTCACCAATGGGTGGGATTAGTGACATGCTTCCCGTAAGTGCTAGTTAGTCCATGAATGGACAGCAGCATTTAACTAGTTAACAGCCACAGTTGGATCGCGATTCTACTCACAGCTGTTGCGGGCACATATCAGCTGTTTATATCAGCTGTCATATGCCCGTAAAGGTGCGGGCTCGGCGCTGGAGCCTGCACCAAACAGGGAGAGTCTGACATCGGCGTACTATTACACCCGGTGTCAGAAAGGGTTTAACAGTAACAATCCTTTACTACCTTTCATTTACTTGTGCTCAAAACTAGCATCCTTGCCTTTTATGGGTGTTAAAATTGCTGAGCACACATCTTTCTCTGCACTTGATGGCTGATTTAATCTTCAAGAGCCTCTAACAGCCAAGGCTGGTCATGAGTTAACCAGTTAATTCACTGACAGCAGCAGTTAACATGCACCAGAGGTCTGCTAATGACCTCCGTACCTGTCATTACAAGCCTCCTCTGAACTCTGGACTATGGCCAGTGTTCCTAGGAGATAGTGATTCCTGTTATACATGGTAGTGCTAATGCACTGCTATGTATAGCACAGGTGATCGGACCATTGCAGCTTCAAGTCTACTAAAGTGTCTATTAAATTCAGTAAAAAGTAAAAAGAAGGTTCTGAAAAATATGAAAAAAATAAAAAAACACAAAAGCTCAAATCACCCCCTTTTTGCCACACTAAAAATAAAACAGTTTAAAAAAACATTTATTATCCTTGCATTCAGAAATGTCCAATCCATTAAATTATAAATCCAATAAATAAATGCTGTAACCAGAAAGGTAAAAACACAGGAATTACATTTTTTTGGGTCACCACAACAATGCAGTAAAATGGAATAAGAGGTGATCAAAACAGTGTACCCACCCAAAAATGGCATAATTAAAAACACCAGCTCAGGACGCAAAAAATAAGACATCACATAGGCCCAGGTTCTGAAAAATGAAAATGTTATGAGTTTCTGAAAAAGGCAACAAAAGCAAAATTATTATTATTATTTTTTTTACAAATTTGCAATTTTTTTTCACTACCTAACTAAAAAAAACTATACATGTTTGGTATATGCTTATTTGTACTGACCTGGAAATTTTAGAGCACTTCATACTTGCCTCTGCCAACAAGCTTTTTGGAGATGGAAATTATATTCTCCAGCAGGACTTGGCACTTATCCACACTGCCAAAAGTACCAATACCTGGTTTAAAAACAACAGTATCACTGTGCTTTATTGGCCAGCAAACTCGCCTGACCTTATCCCCATAGAGAATCTATGGGGTATTGTCAAGAGGAAGATGAGAAACATCAGACCCAACAATGGAGATGAGCTGAAGGCTGCTATCAAAGGAACCTGGGCTTCCATAACACCTCAGCAGTGCCACAGGCTGATCGCCTCCATGCCACGCCGCATTGATGCAGTAATTGATGCCAAAGGAGCCCCGACCAAGTATTGAGTGCATTTACTGAACATACATTTCAGTAGGCCAACATTTTGGATTTTAAAATAATTTTCAAGCTGGTGTTATGAAGTATTCTAATTTAGTGAGATAATTACTTTTGGGGTTTCATTGGCTGTAAGCCATAATCATCAACATTAACAGAAATAAACACTTGAAATAAATCACTCTGCTTGTAATGATTCTATATAATTTATGAGTTTCACTTTTTGTATTGAAGAACTGAAATAAATTAACTTTTTGATGATATTCCAATTTTGTGAGAAGTACTTGTATATCTAATCTCAACCTTAAAGACTCTGAATCTTTGAGACAGCTAATGGGTTTTGTTTTAGTAATGGCACTTTTCCAAGTATGTGTGACATATAATCCATGTATTTTGGAATACATTTAAAATAGAATATTTCCACATTTATTACAAAATTTTCTGTCTCAAATACTATTAAACTATTGCTTATGCATGAACATTTCACCTAGGTTTTGGCTTAGTAGGACACTCTGAAATAAAGAGTGTTTCCCCAGTTTATCGCTTAGCTTAATGTTACCTGTTTTACTTAATTTGCAATTGTCAGATAGATGATTTCATAAAAATGTTTGTAGCCTTTTTTGTTGCAATTAACTAGCCTTTTATAATATCTCATTGTAAACCCACAAGAGAAATTGACATGCATTTAATTTCTATAGTACTGTGAAACTCCATAAAAGTCTAGGAAATAAAAAGAACTGTTATTTATGCTACATAAAAGTATGTATAAACTTTAATATATTCATATTTAGCCTGCTGTGCTGCAGCTGTTTGGTTAATTGCATAAAAATTTTGGAATTGTATATCAAATACTATAATATATAAACATATACAAATCATAAAGACCAGACATCAAACAAGTGTCCTCACTGTTGGGGAATGTCTGTTAATTTTTAGAATCAAGGTCAGTATGATATTTGAGTTTTTAGCAGAAATAAAGTGTTATTTAAAATATAATATATCTAAAAACATAAATGTGGCTATGGTACATGGAAGCAGCTTACTAATACAAGTTTTCACTTTATTGTAATAAATTGTCTGGGGTATTTTATAGCAAGCTAATTAATTTTTAGCTCTTCATAGAACACCGAACATAATCTTACCAGAACTATTCAGATAATCATAATATATTCGAGTCAGAAATAAATCCTAGTGCGTACAATATGCTAATGCTCTGCATAAATTCCTTGTTATCAGTGTTCATCAATAGTGAAGAAGGCTTCTACTTCATGCTTAATTTTTGCTAGAGTTATGCTTTAAGCCCATGCTCCTGAATCTTCACATGCACTGTCCGTGTGCAATATTTTTCCAGTACCCTACAATTATTTTTTCTGATCCATATTGATTTCAGCCATATTGGCCACTAATTCAGTTAGCCACGTACTCAGGTTTGTTGTAGCAGCGTGTTCTGAATCAAAGTCAGATAGTGGGATCACCAATGAGGTCAAATTGAGAGACTCAGCCCTTTGTATTACTAGTGCTCGGATAAAAGAAATGCACACCATTGTGAGCATAAACAATTCTGTTTCTTAGCCATGGGAGCAAAATTCTTATATATTTTACAGACAAAATGTAATCCCCATTGGAAATTTTCACTAGCTGCTTTGTTGATATTATGTCTTGTATCAATGAACTACCCATAACACACAAAATATCCCAAAACATTGCATATGAAATAGGAAAATATTAGAACAAATATGAAACCTTAAGAAAAATATAAGACTATGACACTAGTTAATACTAAAATATGTAGAATATAGAGGAAAATATTAACCTTTCTATATCAGGTTTTCCCCACACTTTAAATACTGTTGTGGTATTTGTGCTGTGAGCACAAAATGCAGTGTTTACAAATCACTTTGATAATTAATGGTGCTATATTAGTGAGTAAATAAATAAATAAATAAAGACAGAAATAGTATAAGAAAAGATAAGAAACTTTGCAATATATCACATTTGAGAAAAATACCTGCAATCCAAATTTTCAGTCTTTTTTATTCCCTTACACTGGTAATCGAAAATTGATTAATCCTGTCTATAAATCTGTATTCATTGAGGAATCAAATGATACTTTCTGCCTAAAAGTCTAAGGAGGGGGAGGAGGAGAAAAATGCAATGCATTGAAAAAAGCTACCGAGGCTTAGAGGGAAAAACTCAAAAAAGTCATATAATGCGCACAACTGTTAATCTGCTAAATGCCACTGATAATCTTTGACAACAGCATGAACAGCATACAAGCAAGGTAGTGCAATGTATTGATATGGCAGCCAAGAGTGTGTTGAACATTTCTGTGCCTTCCATTATAGAGCTCCATTGAAGCCCAGTCTGTGGCTGGGCTTCAAAGAAAACTAAGTTTAAGGCTAAGTGCACACGTCGCAGAATTGCCGCAGAAATTTCTGCGGCAATTCTGCAACTCCTGCGGCGGGTATATCGCATGCGAAATTGGCATGCATATTCCTGCTAAAAACTAGCATTTTGCAAGCATAATTAGCTTGCAGAATACCAGCGTTTTCCAAGCGATCTCATTGCTTGGAAAACTGATTGACAAGTTGGTCACACTTGTCAAACATAGTGTTTGACAAGTGTGACAAACTTTTTACTATTGATGCTGCCTATGAAGCATCTATAGTAAAAGATATAATGTTAAAAATAATAAAAATATAAAAAAATGGTTATTCTCACCTTCCGAAGGCAGCCGATCTCCTCAGCGGCTTCCGTTCCTATAGATGCTTTGTGTGCAGGACCTGTGATGATGTCACGGTCACGTGACCGCGATGTCATCACAGGTCCTTCACACAAACCATCTATAGGAATGGAAGCGGCCGTGTGCATTGCTGAGAGGCGGGAAGACTCCGGGGCCATCAGAAGGTGAGTATATCACTATTTTTTACTTTTAATTCTTTTTTTTAACAATTATATGGTGCCCAGTCCATGGAGGAGAGTCTTTTTATTTTCCCAAGGGTAAGAGAGGAAATTGGACACCAAAAGTTGTTGTCCAATTTGTCCTGAGTACGCTGATACCCCATATGTGGGTGTAAACCACTGTTTGGGCGCATGGGAGAGCTCGGAAGGGAAGGAGCGCCGTTTGACTTTTCAATACAAAATTGACAGGAATTGAGATGGAACGACATGTTGCGTTTGGAGAGACACTGATGTGCCTAAACATTAAAACCCCCCACAAGTGACACCATTTTGGAAAGTAGACCCCCTAAGGAACTTATCTAAATGTTTGGTGAGCACTTTGACCCATTAAGTGATTCACAGAAGTTTATAATGCAGAACCGTAAAAATAAAAAATCATATTTTTTCACAAAAATGATTTTCGCCGCCAATTTTTTATTTTCCCAAGGGTAAGAGAAGAAATTGGACAACAAAAGTTGTTGTACAATTTGTCCTGAGTACGTAGATACCCTATATGTGGGGGTAAACCACTGTTTGGGCACATGGGAGAGCTCGGAAGGGAAGGAGCGCCGTTTGACTTTCAATGCAAAATTGACAGGAATTGAGATGGGATGCCATGTTGCGTTTGGAGAGCCACTGATGTGCCTAAACATTGAAACCCCCCACAAGTGACTCCATTTTGAAAAGTAGACCCCCTAAGGAACTCATCTAGATGTGTTGTGAGAGCTTTGAACCCCCAAGTGTTTCACTACAGTTTATAACGCAGAGCCGTGAAAATAAAAAATCTTTTTTTTCCACAAAAATTATTTTTTAGCCCCCAGTTTTGTATTTTCCACAGGGTAATTGGAGAAATTGTACCCCAACAGTTGTTGTCCAATGTCTCCTAAGTACGCTGATACCCAATATGTTGGAGTAAACACCTGTTTGGACGCACGGGAGAGCTCGGAAAGGAAGGAGCACTGTTTTACTTTTTCAACGCAGAATTGGCTGGAATTGAGATCGGACGCCATGTCACGTTTGGAGAGCCCCTGATGTGCCTAAACAGTGGAAACCCCCCAATTATAACTGAAACCCTAATCCAAACACATCCCTAACCCTAATCCCAACAGTAACCCTAACCACACCCCTAACCCTGACACACCCCTAACCCTAATCCCAACCATAAATGTAATCCAAACCCTAAATCTAACTTTAGCCCCAACCCTAACCCTAACTTTAGCCCCAACCCCAACTGTAGCCTTAGCCCTAGCCCCAACCCTAACCCTAACCCTTGCCCTAACCCTAGCTCTAGCCCTAACCCTAGCCCTAACCCTAACCCTAACCCTAGCCCTAAGCCTAGCCCTAACCCTAACCCTAGCCCTAGCCCTAACCCTAAACGGAAAATGGAAATAAATACATTTTAAAATTTTTTTTATTTTTCGCTAACTAAGGGGGTGATGAAGGGGGGTTTGATTTACTTTTATAGTGGGTTTTTTAGCGGATTTTTATGATTGGCAGCCGTCACACACTGAAAGACGCTTTTTATTGCAATAAATATTTTTTGCGTTACCACATTTTGAGAGCTATAATTTTTCCAGATTTTGGTCCACAGTCATGTGGGGTCTTGTTTTTTGCGGGACGAGTTGATGTTTTTATTGGTAACATTTTTGCGCACGTGACATTTTTTGATCGCTTTTTATTCCGATTTTTGTGAGGCAGAATGACCAAAAACCAGCTATTCGTGAATTTCTTTTGGGGGAGGCTTTATACCGTTCCACGTTTGGTAAAATGGATAAGGCAGTTTTTTTCTTCGGGTCAGTACGATTACAGCGATACCTCATTTATATCTTTTTTTATGTTTTGGCGCTTTTATACGATAAAAGCTATTTTATAGAAAAAATAATTTTTTTGCATCGCTTCATTCTGAGGACTATAACTTTTTAATTTTTTCTTTGATGACACTGTATGGCTGCTTGTTTTTTCTGGAACAAGATGACGTTTTCAGCGGTACCATGGTTATTTAGATTCATCTTTTTCATTGCGTGTTATTTCACTTTTTGTATGGCGGTATGATAATAAAGCGTTGTTTTTTGCCTCGGTTTTTTTATGGTGTTCACTGAAGGGGTTAACTAGTGGGACAGTTTTATAGGTCGGGTCGTTATGGACGCGGCGATACTAAATATGTGTACTTTTATTGTTTTTTTATAAAGAAATGTATTTATAGGAACAATATTTTTTTGGGGGGGGATTTTTTTGGGAATTTTTTTTAATTTTTTTTACACATGTGAATATTTTTTTTTACACTATAACATTGCCCCGGGGGGGGGGGGGGCATCATGTTATAGTGTAAGATCGCTGATCTGACACTTTGCTATGCACTGTGTCAGATCGGCGATCTGACATGCACAGCTCCAGGCTTCCCGGCGGCTGCTCTGAGCAGGCGCTGTGAAGCCACCTCCCTGCAGGACCCAGATGCCGCGGCCATTTTGGATCCGGGCGTTGCTCCGGGGTCTCAGGGAAGCACGCAGGGAGCCCCCTCCCTGCGCGATGCTTCCCTATACCACCGGAACACTGCGATCATGTTTGATCCCAGTGTGCTGGGGGTTAATGTGCCGGGGGCGGTCCGTGACCGCTCTTGGCACATAGTGCCGGATGTCAGCTGCGATATTCAGCTGACACCCGGCCGGGATCAGCCGCGCTCCCCCCGTGAGCGTGGCCGATCGCATATGATGTGCTATCCCGTCACTGGGAATTAAGTCCCAGGTCACCTTGATGGGATAGTACATCATATGGGATTAAGGGGTTAAATCATCCCCTTTTCACCCCAATCAAAATAAATCAATAAAAAAAAATCAAACCTACACATTTTTGGTATCGCCGCATTCAGAATCACCCGATCTATCAATAAAAAAAATTAACCTGATCGCTAAACGGCGTAGCGAAAAAAAATTTGAAACGCCAGAATTATGTTTTTTTGGTCCCCATGAAATTATATTAAAATGCAATAACGGGCGATTAAAAGAAGGTATCTGCACAAATATGGTATCATTAAAAACGCCAGCTCGACACACAAAAAATAAGCCCTCAACCGACTTCAGATCATGAAAAATGGAGACGCTACGAGTATCGGAAAATGGCGCAATTTATTTATTTATTTTTTTAGCAAAGTTTGGAATTTTTTTTCACCACTTACATAAAAAATAACCTAGTCATGTTAGGTGTCCATGAACTCGTACTGACCTGGAGAATCATAATGTCAGGTCAGTTTTAGCATTTAGTGAACCTAGCAAAAAAGCCAAACAAAAAACAAGTGTGGGACTGCACTTTTTTTGCAATTTCACCGCACTTGGAATTTTTTTCCCATTTTCTAGTACACGACATGGTAAAACCAATAATGGCGTTCAAAAGTACAACTCGTCCTGCAAAAAATAAGCCCTCACATTGCCAAATTGACAGAAAAATAAAAAAGTTATGGCTCTGGGAACGAGGGGAGCGAAAAACAAACACGGAAAAATAGAAAATCCCAAGGTCATGAAGGGGTTAATGTATGCAGCAATACTGCGGGTTTTTTTTTTGCAAATAGTACAGATGATCATGGGTTCAAGTCCCATAAGAGGAATAACAAATACTGTAAAAATAATTAAACAAAATATATATTATTATTTTTTTTTTAATATAAAAGCTCAGCTCCTATTGGACCACTAGGAAGGTCCCAGAGAGCTTCCTCTATAAAAGGTTTGCATGGCTGCATGGTTATGCGCTAGTATAAACTTGATAACGTGTGTGTGTAGATGAATGACTGTCGATGGATGAAAGCTTCTTAATCATTCCCATTCCTAGTGTTGTTGACTGCTCACGATTGGTGGAAGCTATCTAGCAACCCACAGTGCTACCTGCACACCTGGCACACGTTACAGTGCCTTTTGCAGTGCCCATTTATACGGCACCATGTGCAATCAGTGCACTTTCCTGACAGCCTCTCAGTGTAGGGAGGGAATTCCCACTTGGACTCTGCATCTGACTCGGGGCATCCTCTGGCGTGGGCTCAAAAACCACCAAGGGACAGAGCGAGTCCAGCCACCAGATTAGTGGGGGTGATTCATAGGGATCCCACTAGTGTCTTGCAGCGGAACCCTGTGACTGTTAACAGGGCGCAGCGTATTTTGGCAGCTCTGTGAAGCAACAGAGTTTGCTACTATTCACATGGGGTGAAGTCTAACCCACGTGTGAACAAGTGTCCATCCGCCATTACTGAGCAGCAGGTACCATCTCTGCATGGTGGCCCCGGGCTGCGCATGCACCTCATATCTACCTCTTCATTATTTGGTGCGTTCCGCTAGCCCTATCAGATTAAAAAAAAAAATTTACATATGTGGTATTGTCGCGTCAATAAAATTCCAATCTATCAAAATATAAAAATAATTATTTTAATCTATAAATGTTGTAAATAGAAAAGGAATCTAAACACCGAACTTCATTTTTTTCAGTCACTTCATGGTGCAAAAGTTTATAGTAAGAAGCGATCAAATTTTTGTATCTACCCTAAAATTGTATCAAAAAAATCATTGTCTTGCCCTGAAAAAAGTAATCCTCCACACAACTCCATGGACAAAAAATGAAAACATTATGGATCTTGGTAAATAAAATATAATTTATTTATTTTTTTTACAATTTTATTATTTTTTTCACCGCTAAAACAATAAAAAACTAACAAATTTGATATCATTATAATTGTACTAACCTAGACAATCGCAATGCCACGTCATTTTACAACAATTGTCAAAAAAACATGCAAGAATTGAATTTTTTTGCAATTTCGTAACTCTTAGAAGTTATGTTTCCCATTGTACTGTAGATAGTGTAGTGAAATGAATGGCATTATTCAAAGTGCAACTCACCTCACAAAAAACAATACCTCATACATCTATGCTGTCGAATAAACAAAAGTAAAAAGTTATTGCTCTTGGAAGAAGGGGAGGATAAACAGAAAACATGAAAACAAAAATTGGTCATGTTGGGGAGGGGCTAAAAGTATGAAAATATGAAGATCAACTCCAGCTAGACATTTAGATCTAGAAGGAGTTTGGCATCTGAGGTCTAAAACCTCTCTAAACAAACTTTAAGATAGCTGACCTATGGTTATGAAAGAATTGGCTGATTCGAGCAACATAAGTGAAGTGAGGTAGGATGCCCATTTTAGGGTCAAATCGCAACATCAACTGTGATAATTATCATGACGCCAAATCTTTTAAGATCCTTTCCAGGAGGGAGTGACAATTGAAAATGAAAGCTTTGCATGCTCTGAAATAACAAAAGGAATCAAATAGTTAAGTTTTCAATTTGAAAAAGTTACTTAGGTGGGCAACATTTTCATACTTTTGCACTATAGAAAGGGTTGCAGGATTATTATACGTACTTTCAGAACAAAACAGTATAGAGCAGAGTTTTAACTGATATTTCATAGATGTTTGGATTGTTCCAATGCACTTTAGCCAGAAATTATATTATGATTACATTCCATTGGGAACAAAGGGCATCCCTTTCAAATAGCATTTTGGATTGGAATCGGGTGGGATAGATGTTGTTATTTTTGGGGTGAGAGTGCTATTCATGGGAAAAAATTTGTCCGAAACATTTTTCCTAAGCCCAAATGATGTGTAATGGAAGTGGTGGAACCACTGTGCCGTGGTCCAAGGAGAGCCTGGAGGGGTATAACTAGATGAGTACCAGGTGCTACTCTAGAACATACCATGACACATGGCAGCTAACCCCCAAGGGACTGGTAGCCGGAATGGCCATGAGGGAAAGGACAGCTGATGAAGGTGAGCACTGGCAGTAGCAGACTAGTACTGCTGATACAAGGCACAGCAGGTGCAGGCGCATCCGGCTGATATAGAGACTGGCACGGCTGGTACAGTCGGGTCCGGCATATTTGCAGACTGGCAAATCAAGTGCTGGTGGATCCAGCTGAAGTACATACTGGCACAGATGGTACAGATGGGTCTGTCTGAAGTACAGATTGGCATGGCTGGTACAGGCGGATTTGGGTGATATGCAGACTGACACGGCAAGTGCTGGCAGATTTTGCTGATATACAGACTGACAAGGCAGGTGCTGGTGGGTCCAGCTGATATATGAACTGGCATGGCTGGGACAAGTTGGTACAGCTATAATACAGACTGACAAAGCAAGTATTGGCAAGGACGTTTAGGGACAGACAGACATTAGTAGGAACTAGTAGACTGGGACCTGAGAACTAGTAAGCGTGATTGGGAACACACTAACAATGTTGAACAGGCACCTCCAATCAGGTGGAGGTGCCTTAAATAATAAGTGTCTCCCAGGCATTGGCTTGGGATACTTTAGGATGGTGCGTGCCCTAAGCACAGTGGTTGGGCATCTGCAAACCATGCACAGACCCCAGGCAGCAGGAGGAGCAGGGAGTGTGGGGCCATGGCATTGAGTGAGTTTGCGTCCCTGCCAGAGATGAGGCCCAGCATGCAGGTACACCAGCGCTACATGAAGTATGCCAATGTAAATCCCCAATACACAAGACTTAAAACATTCTGAGTTTTCACTGATATTTTCATATAAACCAAGAATATGTTATGCCATTTACTGTGAAGTTTAATTTGACAGATTTTTGTCCATTTTGAGCAATGGCATTATTGCTAGTATTTATAGAGATGCCAAGGGTCAGGAAATGTCTACTATAAGCTATCAATGAGAGATGACTGTAATTTTTGAGTTATGGCAAATTGGAGAAAGGGAGTTTTACTGTCTATAAAGGAATATTGTACACTGAGTTGATGGTGACATTACTGGGTCAAACTAAGTTCAATAAACATCCTAACGCTTCTTGTAATATTACCGAAAGCATGTGTTTTTCAGATAGTAATGGATAAACACATGCAATGACAGAGAAATGTTGCTGGCGCACCACAATACATAAGTTCATTAAATCAGGGGGTGCAAAAATAGTGGCTAGTAATAATGACTAGAAACAAGAGAGAAAAGGAGCCACTATATAATCTGCACACCACCAGTTAAATATGTGAAAAGGGACAAGCTTTATTGGTAACAATACTAAAAACACTTAAAAACAGTACAAAAAACACTCCCTCATAAGGCCCGTTCCTCTATAGTATGCATATATCACCAGGGAATTCCAAAAATAACCACACATGGCACACATAGCCGGCCTATCCATTTCCGGTCTGTCACAACCAGACACCGCTGCCTGTGGATTTCCGCACACTTTTGATATATAAGGGCACTGCTGGCTATGGTAAGTCACTTCCCCTGATGAAGCGGTCTTAGCAACCGTGATACGCGTTGGGTCCTCCCTCTATTTTCACCCTGTTCCCTCCACTGGCCACCCAGTTTATCTCCTCTCATCATCAGGTTATAATCCATTTCCATTGTGCTTGCTGTTGTCCTTCTGGGTTTTCCATGGTTGTGGGACCTTATCTCTTTTCATCTTTATCCCTAGTACTATTGTACTTTGCATTGAGGCTGGTGCCATTTTCATTGGGGCAGCACTAGTTCACATGCATTTCAATGCACCCCAGGGGGATCGTTTCAGTGCTTTATTATCTGCTGGGATTGACTTCACGTTAAAGACCTTTTTTGCTTATTATAGTATGTGTGTTCAGTACCTTACCCAGCAGTAAACTACAGTATTTTCTCTGTGCCATGTGGGGTTATTTTGGGAATTCCCTGGTGATATATGCATACTATATAGGAACGGGCCTTATGAGGGAGTGTTTTTTGTACTGTGTTTAAGTGTTTTTAGTATTGTTACCAATAAAGCTTGTCCCTTTTCACATATTTAACTGGTGGTGTGCAGATTATATAGTGGATAAACACATGCAGTTGGTGCATAAAGTCATAGGAGAAGGAGCTGTGTAGTTAGTAGCGATAGCGCTTGAGAGTATACTGCCATCAGAAGAGCAACAAGGGGAGAATAGAGGCTTATTGTTGAGTGTGAACAGTACATCTACAGGTAGGCAAGTGCTTAATTCAAGTAGTAGCTATTACAAAAGCTAAAGTTTTAGTATGCAAGGCTGTCATCAGGAATTTCGGGTCCCCATACTGGCAATATTTTCGTGCCCCTTGAAACTCCACCAAGGCTCTATCCCAGCTCCACCTCCAACCCTCGAACCTTCCACAGTCCCACCGCTCACTCATAGAAAAACTCCACATCTGCACCACGTCCTCACCAATCACACATTTTCAGTTCCCATCTAACAACAGATCACATATATAGCCAGCAGCTTTTGTTTTGGTAAAACGATTTTTTTAAAGCCGCCACCATGACAAGGTAGACTCTTTTGGCTGGGTCCTACTCTACTATAACGCATTAAATATTTGCTAAAATAACCTGTACTCTTTGTAGGTAGATTTTTATATATGTTTCTTTAAGGGAATGTGTCACATACATTTTTTAAAATGAACAATAATACCATATACAAAGGACAAATACCATCACACCGTGACCAGGCCACATATTTTCACCACATAATGACAGAATAATACCACATGCAAGGGACAAATACCACCACACCATGAGCAGACCATATATTACCACCACATAGTGACCGAACACTACAATACTGATCATTAATAAAAAACACAATACTAATTTTACCATAAGTACCAGTAAACACAGTGTATAGTGTCAGTGTACACGTAATGCAGTGATCACCAGTGACATTATACACAGGAGCTCTGTATAGTACACATTGTGTAGTGTCAGTGTACACGTAAAACAGTTATCACCAGTGACATACACAGGAGCTCTGTATACAGTGTCAGTGTACAGGTAATACAGTATAGTGATCACCAGTGATATTATACACAGGAGCTCTGTATATAGCATACAGTGTATAGTGTAAGTGTACAGGTAATACACTGACTCATCAGTGAAGTCTCTAGTTGAAGTCCTTCATCTTCATTAAGTACACAGTACCATCACTTCTTTGGGCAGTATTTGTCTCTGCAGAAAATAACGCAGTTATAAAAGCACATTCCCCATTTTCCCCCAACCTCTATACTATGCCAGATGAAGAAAAACAAGTTCCCGTGTGTTAGGTGTCGAGATCCCACCGCTGCACAGGGGGAATCTTGAACCATGTCTGCTGGGGTCTCCCATTCTCCTCCAGCCACAGTGGAACCTGCTCAGCATAGACGTCGATCCCAGCATCTGGCTCAAGCTAATACTGTGCGCTTGGTTACTGCTGCCTTTCCAGGCTCAGTCTTTGTAGCCAGCATTGTTCAGCAGCAAGCAGACGTTCCAAGTCCTGCTTTTCTCCTACTGAGCATGCACACGGGTCGACCCCTCATTGGAGGTTGGGGTTACTTGCTCAGGTCCTGTAGCAGCTCCTATTGGATCACTAGGAAGATCCTGGAGAGCTACAGCTATAAAAAGGTTTGCATGGCCTCTCAGCCATGCGCTAGTATAAAACCTAAATTGTGTGTGTGAGCTTGTATGATTGTATCTGGTGAATGCTCCTTAATGATCCCCTTCCCTCTGGTTGTTGCTTGGGCATTAGGGTGAGTGGAGTTAAGATACAGTGCCAGTCAGTGGCTAAGCCTCCGCCACACACTAGGTCAGCGTCAGTAGTGGCATACGCAAGCGCGATGCTGCGCGCACTCCATGCGCTATTGCATTCCATTAGTGGTTCACAGTCGTGTCCACATTAATAATCTTAGCACAATACCTTTGTCAGAGTAGGGTGGGAATTCCTGCTTGAACCCAGCATCTGTCTCCCGGTGTCCTCAGGCATGGGCTCAAAAGCCACTGAGTGACAGAGCGGGTTCAACCACCAGTGTAGTGGGGGTGTGCGTTAGGGATAACACTAGATCCTACTCTGCTGCACTCTGTGTCAGCTAACAGGGTACATCGTTCTATTGTGCTCTGCGGCTCTGTGAAGTAACTGAGTTTGCATCTGTTCACAGCGGGTGACGTTAGCCCGTGTGTACTTTGGTGTAATACTGCCATATAGTGCCACCATTACCGAGCAGCAGGTGACATCTCTGCACGGTGGACCCTGGGCTGCGAACGCACCTTATTCCTTACTTATTATTATATGGTGCGTTCTGCTAGCCCTAACACCGTGTCAGCCTGCACAGTAACATCGTAACACAAAACCCATTCTTAATTAAAATAAAGACACAAAGCCTCAAATTGGAAATCAATGGCCGTGGTGTTTATTTAGGGTGACATGAAATAAATTAATTTAATATTACCAATAAATATCTTAGTAAATAAATTAATACCAAGAATTTCATAAATTAATTAAATAACACCAATAAATAACTGAAACAATCCACCCAATAGTTGGGCGATTTTACCCTCAAATAAACAACCACGACAAGGAAGGGAACACAAAAAAAAAGGAGGGTGGGCGGGATCTTCTCTCTTCATTAACGATATGAGGTAAACTGAGGTAAAGCTGTCTATTTATAGACAGAATTCTTCCCGCTCTTTTACAGCTGACCAATGAAAAGGCATAAAAAGAGCGCCAACCAACCAGAAATAACCAGCTCGTGTTACCACAGCTTTACTCATTTAACCCTAAAAATTCATATCATAAACCAACCAATATAAAAACCAAAGTGATAATTAAAGTAAGAAATAAAAATTAAACTGTAGGGTCTGTGTTCCCATGAGACCTCCCCGCATACTTGGCTTCAGGGGAGGGCTTCCATGGTAACACAAAACCCATTCTTAATTAAAATAAAGACACAAAGCCTCAAATTGGAAATCAATGGCCGTGGTGTTTATTTAGGGTGACATGAAATAAATTAATTTAATATTACCAATAAATATCTTAATTAGTGTTGAGCATTCCGATACCGCAAGTATCGGGTATCGGCCGATACTTGCGGTATCGGAATTCCGATACCGGGATTCCGATACTTGGCGCGTATCGGATACCGGAATCGGAAGTTCCATGATTCAAAATTCAGAAATTCAGCCAATGAGAAAGATTCCAAGTGTGGGCACATCCTGTTTAGCATGGAGGGCATGAAACTACTGGCAAGGCTGTGATTGGCTGCTTAAATGATGTCATGATGCAGTTTAAAAGTCGCTGGCGCCATTTTGCGATCACTCTGCTGTGAATTCAGTTAGTGACAGGACGCTGTTTGCTGACTGAGGGACAGTTTAGAGATAGCGATTTGCTTCTTTGTGCTTTCCAAAGGCTAATTTAGCAACCGCTGTGTTCACCTACTAATCACCTTCCTTTTGCCTTGTAGCGCTGTTTTCACAGCGATCTGCAAGGTCTCTCTGTGTGTGTGTGTGAGTGCAGCCCACTCTCTAGTCTGAGTGCAGCCACATAGGCCATCCATAGCTGGTTGTATTCAGTTCAGGGAGGGTGGTTCATTGCCTCATACTGTCCTTTTTTTTTTTTTTTTGAAGTAGTGCAGGCTGCTGCACATTTTTTCCAAAAATTCCTATTAGTGTCTTTCCACCCGTCTCCAGCTAATTTGTGGAAAAACACTACATA
Source organism: Ranitomeya variabilis (assembly GCF_051348905.1). Taxonomy (NCBI): domain Eukaryota; kingdom Metazoa; phylum Chordata; class Amphibia; order Anura; family Dendrobatidae; genus Ranitomeya; species Ranitomeya variabilis. The sequence continues at coordinate 725,869,907 of NC_135233.1, forward strand.
GGATAAAGTAGAGGAGGGTTTTTGGGCCTTGCAGCGCCGTTTACGGCTGTCTGCACGGTCTCCGTGTGACTGCAGCTCGCCCTGTAGTCTGTGAGCAGCCGTAGCTTGGTTGTCTCCAGCTCAGGGTTGTTCACTGCGTCATACCGCCAAATCAATTTTCATTTTGTTTTCAAGTAGTGTAGTCTGCTGCTAATTAATTTAAAAAAATCCTATTAGTGTCTTTCCACCCGTCTCCAGCTAATTTGTGGAAAAACACTACATAGGATAAAGTAGAGGAGGGTTTTTGGGCCTTGCAGCGCCGTTTACGGCTGTCTGCACGGTCTCCGTGTGACTGCAGCTCGCCCTGTAGTCTGTGAGCAGCCGTAGCTTGGTTGTCTCCAGCTCAGGGTTGTTCACTGCGTCATACCGCCAAATCAATTTTCATTTTGTTTTCAAGTAGTGTAGTCTGCTGCTAATTAATTTAAAAAAATCCTATTAGTGTCTTTCCACCCGTCTCCAGCTAATTTGTGGAAAAACACTACATAGGATAAAGTAGAGGAGGGTTTTTGGGCCTTGCAGCGCCGTTTACGGCTGTCTGCACGGTCTCCGTGTGACTGCAGCTCGCCCTGTAGCCTGTGAGCAGCCGTAGCTTGGTTGTCTCCAGCTCAGGGTTGTTCACTGCGTCATACCGCCAAATCAATTTTCATTTTGTTTTCAAGTAGTGTAGTCTGCTGCTAATTAATTTAAAAAAATCCTATTAGTGTCTTTCCACCCGTCTCCAGCTAATTTGTGGAAAAACACTACATAGGATAAAGTAGAGGAGGGTTTTTGGGCCTTGCAGCGCCGTTTACGTCTGTCTGCACGGTCTCCGTGTGACTGCAGCTCTATCCGTTGTCAGTTCAGCCCCAAAAAAATAAATAAATAATAAAGTTCACCAAACACACCAGTTACACCACTTTACATTTGTGTAGGCCACATTAGCTCATATTCAAGTCTAGTCCACACTTTAGAAAATTAGTGTGTCTTATACCTGTTTGGAGGAGTTGCTCAGGAATAAGCACAGAAAGCCGTTAGTACTTTTCTGCTTATCTTTATCAGTCAACCAAGATGAAGAAGGCAGTGAGTAAGGCACGTGGGCGTGGGCGTGGGCGCGGAGCAGGGAGGGGACGTGGGGATTCTGTGCCTGCTGCGGGCACCGGTGAGTCATCAGCACCCACTTTCACAAGGGAACAGTCGTTCATGCGCAGCTTTGTCGCCGAGCGCCGTACACCGCTGCTGCGTCAAGACCAAATTGAAGCCGTTGTGGGATGGATGGCAGCTAATGCATCAACTTCCATTAGTGCCACATCCTCTCAGACACAGAGCACTGGAGAGCAGCCATCTGTCTCTTCACCACCTGCAAAATTGCCCAGGCAGACAGAGATCCCAGGACAGGAGCAGTCTCTACTTCTGTTCTCTGAATCATCTCTTGGCTTGGAAACAGGGGGCCAGCCAAGCAGCATTGGAGAAATGGAAGAAGAGGCAGGGTGCAGTGATGCCCAACCGCTTTTTCTGTCTTCCTCTGAAGAGGCGGGTGGGCCAGTGGCTCCGGTCACCACCTCGCAGGCCGCATCAGCTGATGATGACACTCAGGTGCCACTTACTGGTGCGTGCTCTGCTGCTGAGACTACCCAGGAGGAGCAGTTGGGGGCAGAGGGTAGTGTAGATGATGAGGTCCTTGACCCATCTTGGCGTCAGGGACAGGAAGGTGGTGGGAGCAGCTCTGAGGAAGAGATTCCCCGTACGGCCCAAAGAGGGAGAGGGAGGGGGAAGACTGCGGATCCTGCAGCCTCCGCTTTGGCACCCGTAAGGAGCATGTCTCTTCCAAAAGTCAAAAGGGGGGCTCCCAAGACTTGCAGTGCCTGGTCCTTTTTTGACACAGTTGCAGATGACATTTGCTATGTCAGATGCAAGGTGTGTCATCAAAAAATCAAAAGAGGTCAAAAAGTCGCCAACCTCAATACCTCCAACATGTGGAAACATGTGCGCAACAGGCACCCGGCGGAGTTAGACAAACACACTGAAGAGCTAGGCCAACCAACAGCGGCAGCTACCACCTCTTCAGCTCGTGTTGCCTCTTCCTCTAGCTCACACGCAGCTGGTTCGGCTTCCTCCCAGGATCGCCGTGGAAGAACCTCTGGCCCTGTTGTCCAGAGACCCGCTGTCATTCCACCCGCAGCACCACTTTCCCAGTCAACCACACACTCCCAGCCCAGTCTACAGCCATCGGTAGTACAGGCATGGGAGAAAAGGCGGCCTTTCTCGTCAAACCACCCACGAGCACAGGCTCTGACTGCAGGCATTGCCAAACTTCTGTCACTGGAAATGCTGTCATTCAGGCTGGTGGAGACTGACAGCTTCCGTGACTTGATGTCATTGGCAGTCCCACAGTACAGTGTGCCCAGCCGCTTTTACTTCAGCAGGCAAGCCGTCCCTGCCCTGCACAAGCATGTTGAGGGACACATAAAACACGCGCTACTGAACGCCGTCAGTAGCAAGGTCCACCTCACCACCGATGCGTGGACCAGTCAACATGGACAGGGGCGATACCTTTCCCTCACTGCCCATTGGGTTAATGTAGTTGAGCCGGGTACAGACCGTGCGAGTGGCGCAGGACGTGTCCTGCCCACTCCAAGGATTGCAGGAATCCATTCTGTACGCATTGACTCCTCCTCTTACACCAGTTCCTCAGAATCATCGCTGCAGGAGCCGTCACAGTCCACCTCCACATGGACCCGTGATGAACGTGTACCTGTTACGACCGACATGAGCACAGCCGTGGCCAAACGTCAACAGGCCGTCTTGAAATTAATTTTTTTGGGGAATCGTAGCCACACAGCGCAGGAGCTCTGGAATGCCATCAAGCAGGAGAGCGATGTGTGGTTTGAGCCAGCGAATCTCCAGCCAGGCATGGTAGTGTGTGATAATGGCCGAAATCTGGTGGCAGCCCTGGGCCTCGGCAACCTCACTCACATCCCATGTCTGGCACATGTGCTCAATTTGGTCGTGCAGAGTTTTTTGAGGGACTATCCGGATCTTGATGCACTGCTGCACAAGGTCCGCCTAGAGTGTGCTCACTTGCGGCGTTCCAGCACGGCAAAAGCGCGCATTGCGGCTCTGCAGCGCCGACACCGCCTGCCGGAACATCGCATCATATGTGACCTACCTACCAGGTGGAATTCCACGTTACATATGTTGGAGCGGTTGTGTGAGCAGCAGCAAGCTGTAATGGAGTACCAGCTGTATCAGGCGCAAAAAAGTCGCAGTCAGCGCCGTACAGACTTCACAACCACAGAGTGGGCCACTATGAAGGATGTCTGCCAGGTTTTGCGTCCCTTTGATTATTCCACGCGGATGGCGAGTGCAGATGATGCACTAGTCAGCATGACTGTCCCCCTTATCTGCCTGCTTGAAAAATCACTGCAAGCGCTAAGGGATGATGTTGTGGAAGAGGTGGAGGATGAGGATTCACCACTTCCATCATCTTCTGGACAGTCAGCGCCACGTGGTTCCTCACAAACGCGTAGGCAGGGGACAGTTTGTGAGGAGGATGAGGAGGAGTCAATGGAGGAGGAAGACATCCGTCCAGAGGAGGGAGTTCCCGAATTGTCCAGTACTCAGTGTGTACAGCGAGGGTGGGGTGATGACGAGCGGGCAGAGATCACGCCTCCAGCTGGGGACAGCGTTTCTTGGGCAGTTGGCAGTCTGCAGCACATGGTGGATTACATGCTGCAGTGCCTGAGAAACGACCGCCGCATCGACCACATTCTCAACATGTCTGATTATTGGGTGTTCACCCTCCTCGATCCTCGCTACCGGGACAACGTAGAAAGCCTCATCACACCGTTGAACCGGGAGCGAAAAATGCGGGAGTACCAAGACACACTGGTCAGTTCCATCATCTTCTCCATTCCAACTGAGAGAAGTGCTGCTACTGCATTCCAAAGCAGCTCAGTGCGTCCAGGCAGTGGTGGAGGCTCTGCACAAAGAGGGAGCAGAAGCAGTGCCTCTGCCCAAGGCAAGACCAGTATGGCCCAACTGTGGCACAGTTTTGTGTGCCCCCCACAAAAGTCTACACCATCACAGACGGCTCCAGTCAGCAGGAGGCAACGGTTCCGTCAGATGGTGACAGACTACATGTCTTGCCCTCTTGCTGTACTCCCAGACGGCTCTTCCCCTTTCAAGTTTTGGGTCTCAAAGCTGGATACATGGCCAGAGCTAAGCCAGTATGCATTGGAGGTGCTGTCTTGCCCTGCGGCCAGTGTATTATCGGAACGTGTCTTTAGTGCTGCAGGTGGTGTACTAACTGACCGTCGCATGCGACTATCCTCCGATAACGTTGACCGGCTTACTTTCCTGAAAATGAACAAGGCCTGGATCTCGCAGGAATTTGCCACTCCTCCTCCTGATTAAATAATTAGGTCACTGTATACGTTATCCAGGTCTCCTGTTGTGTTCATCTTTCTACCACCTGAACTTAAATTCCTGGGCTCCAACACCGCCAGTTGAGGCTCAGACGTGCCGTCTGCACAGTCAAAACATACGACCCAGTGTTATTGGGTTTCAGTAACGTCAGCTGATCCCCAGCTGTGTAGCCGGCAATGTGTCATGCGACCGCCACGCTGACACAACAACTGAAATGTAAGGGAATCTGTCCCCCCCCCCCCAAGGCGTTTGTTACTGAAAGAGCCACCTTGTGCAGCAGTAATGCTGCACAAGGAAAAAGGTAGCTATTTTGGTTTTGCTCCTTGCACACGCAAAACTTAACACTTATAAAATGTGTCCACTGATACCGTAAAACCGTCCCGGAGGTGGGACTTTCCTTCGTAATATGACGCAGCACAGCCGTCATTCCTACCCCCCCGGCGCCGCGCCCCGGCTCCTCAGCGTTGTTTGATTCCGTCCCGGAGCCTGCGCTGTTATGTTATCCCGTGGCCAGGCACACTTAGCGCTGCCCGTCTTCTGGCATCATTTGGTGTCAGGCTGGCTGCGCCTGTGCGGCCACGCTGGCCGAGAGCCCGCCTCGCAGTGTCTTCTGATTTAATCCCACTGGGGGCCTGGGATCTATGGACATGCGCAGTGCATATCTGAACCTCCACCTCTCACTCATCTCCCTATGGCTTCTTCAGACTGTTCGGTGTCAGCTGGTCCCTAATAGCATGCCACGGCCGTGACACCGCACAGTCTGGAAAAGAAGCCGTAGGGAGGGGAGTGAGAGGCGAGGATATGCACTGCGCATGGCCATGGATCCCAGGCCCCCAGTGGGATTACATCAGAAGACACTGCGAGGCGGGCTCTCGGCCAGCGCGGCCGCACAGGCGCAGCCAGCCTGACACCAAATGATGTCAGAAGATGGGCAGCGCTAAGTGTGCCTGGCCACGGGATAACATAACAGCGCAGGCTCCGGGACAGAATCAAACAACGCTGAGGAGCCGGGGCACGGCGGCGGGGGGGTAGTAATGATGGCTGTGCTGCGTCATATTACGAAGGAAAGTCCCACCTCCGGGACGGTTTCACGGCTTCAGGGGACACATTTTATAAGTGTTTAGTTCTGTGTTTGCAAGGAGCATGATGAAAAGAGCCACCTTTTCCTTTTGCATCTTTTGTGCTGCACAAGCTGGCTCTTTCAGCTACAAACGCCTTGGGGGGGGGTTAAAGGTTCCCTTTCGACTTTCTCAGGCTTCGGCCTACATTGTGTTCCTCTGCTTTTCCACCTGCCCCTGGGCTCCAACACCGCTAGTTGCCGTCCAGAAGTGCTGTATGCACAGTCAACAGTCGCTCCTCTGTTATTGGGGTTCAGTAACGTCAGCTGTTCCCCTGCTGTGTGTGTGGCAATCCCTCCTACCTCCTCCAACCTCCTCCTCCTCCACCTGTCCCTGGGCTCCAACACCGCCAGTTGCCGTCCAGAAGTGCTGTACGCACAGTCAACAGGCCCTCCTCTGTTATTGGGGTTCAGTAACGTCAGCTGTTCCCCTGCTGTGTGTGTGGCAATCCCTCCTATCTCCTCCACCTCCTCCTCCACCTGTCCCTGGGCTCCAACACCGCTAGTTGTTGCCTGGTAGTGCTGTACGCACAGTCCCAACAGTCCCTCCTCTGTTATTGGGGTTCAGTAACGTCAGCTGTTCCCCTGCTGTGTGTGTGGCAATCCCTCCTACCTCCTCCAACCTCCTCCAACCTCCTCCTCCTCCACCTGTCCCTGGGCTCCAACACCGCCAGTTGCCGTCCAGAAGTGCTGTACGCACAGTCAACAGTCCCTCCTCTGTTATTGGGGTTCAGTAACGTCAGCTGTTCCCCTGCTGTGTGTGTGGCAATCCCTCCTACCTCCTCCAACCTCCTCCAACCTCCTCCTCCTCCACCTGTCCCTGGGCTCCAACACCGCCAGTTGCCGTCCAGAAGTGCTGTACGCACAGTCAACAGTCCCTCCTCTGTTATTGGGGTTCAGTAACGTCAGCTGTTCCCCTGCTGTGTGTGTGGCAATCCCTCCTACCTCCTCCAACCTCCTCCTCCTCCACCTGTCCCTGGGCTCCAACACCGCCAGTTGCCGTCCAGAAGTGCTGTACGCACAGTCAACAGTCCCTCCTCTGTTATTGGGGTTCAGTAACGTCAGCTGTTCCCCTGCTGTGTGTGTGGCAATCCCTCCTACCTCCTCCAACCTCCTCCAACCTCCTCCTCCTCCACCTGTCCCTGGGCTCCAACACCGCCAGTTGCCGTCCAGAAGTGCTGTACGCACAGTCAACAGTCCCTCCTCTGTTATTGGGGTTCAGTAACGTCAGCTGTTCCCCTGCTGTGTGTGTGGCAATCCCTCCTACCTCCTCCAACCTCCTCCAACCTCCTCCTCCTCCACCTGTCCCTGGGCTCCAACACCGCCAGTTGCCGTCCAGAAGTGCTGTACGCACAGTCAACAGTCCCTCCTCTGTTATTGGGGTTCAGTAACGTCAGCTGTTCCCCTGCTGTGTGTGTGGCAATCCCTCCTACCTCCTCCAACCTCCTCCAACCTCCTCCTCCTCCACCTGTCCCTGGGCTCCAACACCGCCAGTTGCCGTCCAGAAGTGCTGTACGCACAGTCAACAGTCCCTCCTCTGTTATTGGGGTTCAGTAACGTCAGCTGTTCCCCTGCTGTGTGTGTGGCAATCCCTCCTACCTCCTCCAACCTCCTCCAACCTCCTCCTCCTCCACCTGTCCCTGGGCTCCAACACCGCCAGTTGCCGTCCAGAAGTGCTGTACGCACAGTCAACAGTCCCTCCTCTGTTATTGGGGTTCAGTAACGTCAGCTGTTCCCCTGCTGTGTGTGTGGCAATCCCTCCTACCTCCTCCAACCTCCTCCAACCTCCTCCTCCTCCACCTGTCCCTGGGCTCCAACACCGCCAGTTGCCGTCCAGAAGTGCTGTACGCACAGTCAACAGTCCCTCCTCTGTTATTGGGGTTCAGTAACGTCAGCTGTTCCCCTGCTGTGTGTGTGGCAATCCCTCCTACCTCCTCCAACCTCCTCCAACCTCCTCCTCCTCCACCTGTCCCTGGGCTCCAACACCGCTAGTTGCCGTCCAGAAGTGCTGTACGCACAGAGCCAAACACCTCGCCAATGTGTTAGTGGGGTTCAGCACCGCCAGCTGTTCCCCTGCTGTGTGTGTGGCAATCCCTCCTACCTCCTCCAACCTCCTCCAACCTCCTCCTCCTCCACCTGTCCCTGGGCTCCAACACCGCCAGTTGCCGTCCAGAAGTGCTGTACGCACAGTCAACAGTCCCTCCTCTGTTATTGGGGTTCAGTAACGTCAGCTGTTCCCCTGCTGTGTGTGTGGCAATCCCTCCTACCTCCTCCAACCTCCTCCAACCTCCTCCTCCTCCACCTGTCCCTGGGCTCCAACACCGCCAGTTGCCGTCCAGAAGTGCTGTACGCACAGTCAACAGTCCCTCCTCTGTTATTGGGGTTCAGTAACGTCAGCTGTTCCCCTGCTGTGTGTGTGGCAATCCCTCCTACCTCCTCCAACCTCCTCCAACCTCCTCCTCCTCCACCTGTCCCTGGGCTCCAACACCGCCAGTTGCCGTCCAGAAGTGCTGTACGCACAGTCAACAGTCCCTCCTCTGTTATTGGGGTTCAGTAACGTCAGCTGTTCCCCTGCTGTGTGTGTGGCAATCCCTCCTACCTCCTCCAACCTCCTCCTCCTCCACCTGTCCCTGGGCTCCAACACCGCCAGTTGCCGTCCAGAAGTGCTGTACGCACAGTCAACAGTCCCTCCTCTGTTATTGGGGTTCAGTAACGTCAGCTGTTCCCCTGCTGTGTGTGTGGCAATCCCTCCTACCTCCTCCAACCTCCTCCAACCTCCTCCTCCTCCACCTGTCCCTGGGCTCCAACACCGCCAGTTGCCGTCCAGAAGTGCTGTACGCACAGTCAACAGTCCCTCCTCTGTTATTGGGGTTCAGTAACGTCAGCTGTTCCCCTGCTGTGTGTGTGGCAATCCCTCCTACCTCCTCCAACCTCCTCCAACCTCCTCCTCCTCCACCTGTCCCTGGGCTCCAACACCGCCAGTTGCCGTCCAGAAGTGCTGTACGCACAGTCAACAGTCCCTCCTCTGTTATTGGGGTTCAGTAACGTCAGCTGTTCCCCTGCTGTGTGTGTGGCAATCCCTCCTACCTCCTCCAACCTCCTCCAACCTCCTCCTCCTCCACCTGTCCCTGGGCTCCAACACCGCCAGTTGCCGTCCAGAAGTGCTGTACGCACAGTCAACAGTCCCTCCTCTGTTATTGGGGTTCAGTAACGTCAGCTGTTCCCCTGCTGTGTGTGTGGCAATCCCTCCTACCTCCTCCAACCTCCTCCTCCTCCACCTGTCCCTGGGCTCCAACACCGCCAGTTGCCGTCCAGAAGTGCTGTACGCACAGTCAACAGTCCCTCCTCTGTTATTGGGGTTCAGTAACGTCAGCTGTTCCCCTGCTGTGTGTGTGGCAATCCCTCCTACCTCCTCCAACCTCCTCCAACCTCCTCCTCCTCCACCTGTCCCTGGGCTCCAACACCGCCAGTTGCCGTCCAGAAGTGCTGTACGCACAGTCAACAGTCCCTCCTCTGTTATTGGGGTTCAGTAACGTCAGCTGTTCCCCTGCTGTGTGTGTGGCAATCCCTCCTACCTCCTCCAACCTCCTCAAACCTCCTCCTCCTCCACCTGTCCCTGGGCTCCAACACCGCCAGTTGCCGTCCAGAAGTGCTGTACGCACAGTCAACAGTCCCTCCTCTGTTATTGGGGTTCAGTAACGTCAGCTGTTCCCCTGCTGTGTGTGTGGCAATCCCTCCTACCTCCTCCAACCTCCTCCAACCTCCTCCTCCTCCACCTGTCCCTGGGCTCCAACACCGCCAGTTGCCGTCCAGAAGTGCTGTACGCACAGTCAACAGTCCCTCCTCTGTTATTGGGGTTCAGTAACGTCAGCTGTTCCCCTGCTGTGTGTGTGGCAATCCCTCCTACCTCCTCCAACCTCCTCCAACCTCCTCCTCCTCCACCTGTCCCTGGGCTCCAACACCGCTAGTTGCCGTCCAGAAGTGCTGTACGCACAGAGCCAAACACCTCGCCAATGTGTTAGTGGGGTTCAGCACCGCCAGCTGTTCCCCTGCTGTGTGTGTGGCAATCCCTCCTACCTCCTCCAACCTCCTCCAACCTCCTCCTCCTCCACCTGTCCCTGGGCTCCAACACCGCCAGTTGCCGTCCAGAAGTGCTGTACGCACAGTCAACAGTCCCTCCTCTGTTATTGGGGTTCAGTAACGTCAGCTGTTCCCCTGCTGTGTGTGTGGCAATCCCTCCTACCTCCTCCAACCTCCTCCAACCTCCTCCTCCTCCACCTGTCCCTGGGCTCCAACACCGCCAGTTGCCGTCCAGAAGTGCTGTACGCACAGTCAACAGTCCCTCCTCTGTTATTGGGGTTCAGTAACGTCAGCTGTTCCCCTGCTGTGTGTGTGGCAATCCCTCCTACCTCCTCCAACCTCCTCCAACCTCCTCCTCCTCCACCTGTCCCTGGGCTCCAACACCGCCAGTTGCCGTCCAGAAGTGCTGTACGCACAGTCAACAGTCCCTCCTCTGTTATTGGGGTTCAGTAACGTCAGCTGTTCCCCTGCTGTGTGTGTGGCAATCCCTCCTACCTCCTCCAACCTCCTCCTCCTCCACCTGTCCCTGGGCTCCAACACCGCCAGTTGCCGTCCAGAAGTGCTGTACGCACAGTCAACAGTCCCTCCTCTGTTATTGGGGTTCAGTAACGTCAGCTGTTCCCCTGCTGTGTGTGTGGCAATCCCTCCTACCTCCTCCAACCTCCTCCAACCTCCTCCTCCTCCACCTGTCCCTGGGCTCCAACACCGCCAGTTGCCGTCCAGAAGTGCTGTACGCACAGTCAACAGTCCCTCCTCTGTTATTGGGGTTCAGTAACGTCAGCTGTTCCCCTGCTGTGTGTGTGGCAATCCCTCCTACCTCCTCCAACCTCCTCCTCCTCCACCTGTCCCTGGGCTCCAACACCGCCAGTTGCCGTCCAGAAGTGCTGTACGCACAGTCAACAGTCCCTCCTCTGTTATTGGGGTTCAGTAACGTCAGCTGTTCCCCTGCTGTGTGTGTGGCAATCCCTCCTACCTCCTCCAACCTCCTCCAACCTCCTCCTCCTCCACCTGTCCCTGGGCTCCAACACCGCCAGTTGCCGTCCAGAAGTGCTGTACGCACAGTCAACAGTCCCTCCTCTGTTATTGGGGTTCAGTAACGTCAGCTGTTCCCCTGCTGTGTGTGTGGCAATCCCTCCTACCTCCTCCAACCTCCTCCAACCTCCTCCTCCTCCACCTGTCCCTGGGCTCCAACACCGCCAGTTGCCGTCCAGAAGTGCTGTACGCACAGTCAACAGTCCCTCCTCTGTTATTGGGGTTCAGTAACGTCAGCTGTTCCCCTGCTGTGTGTGTGGCAATCCCTCCTACCTCCTCCAACCTCCTCCAACCTCCTCCTCCTCCACCTGTCCCTGGGCTCCAACACCGCTAGTTGCCGTCCAGAAGTGCTGTACGCACAGAGCCAAACACCTCGCCAATGTGTTAGTGGGGTTCAGCACCGCCAGCTGTTCCCCTGCTGTGTATACGGCAACGTGTACTGCGACCGCCACGCAGACACAACAAGTTAAATGTAAGGGAACCTGACCCCCCCCCCCCCCAGGCGTTTGTTACTGAAGGAGCCACCTTGTGCAGCAGTAATGATGCAAAGGGAAAAAGTGCCTCTTTTCGTGATGCTCCTTGCACATGCTGAACCTAACACTTATGAAATGTGTCCCCACACAGCGTTAAACCGTCCGGTAGGTGGAACTTTCCTTTGTCGTGTGACGCAGCACAGCCATCATTTTTACCCCCTTGGCGCCGTGCGCCCCCTCCTCAGCGTTGTTTGAATCTGTCCCGGAGCCTGCGCTGTTAGGTTAGCCCTTGGCCATGCACACATGTTGCGCTGCCCGTCTTCTGACCTCATTTGGTGTCAGGCTGGCTGCGCCTGTGCGGGTGCGCTGGCCGAGATCCCGCCTCGCAGTGTCGTCTAATGTAATCCCACCGCGGGCCTGTGATCCGTGCCCGTGCGCAGTGCATATCCTCTCCTCTCACTCCCCTCCCTACGGCTTCTTCAGACTGTGCGATGTCAGCTGGTCCCTAATAGCATGCCACGGCCGTGACACCGCACAGTCTGAAAAAGCCGTAGGGAGGGGAGTGAGAGGAGAGGATATGCACTGCGCACGGGCACGGATCACAGGCCCGCGGTGGGATTACATTAGACGACACTGCGAGGCGGGATCTCGGCCAGCGCACCCGCACAGGCGCAGCCAGCCTGACACCAAATGAGGTCAGAAGACGGGCAGCGCAACATGTGTGCATGGCCAAGGGCTAACCTAACAGCGCAGGCTCCGGGACAGATTCAAACAACGCTGAGGAGGCGGCGCACGGCGCCAAGGGGGTAAAAATGATGGCTGTGCTGCGTCACACGACAAAGGAAAGTTCCACCTACCGGACGGTTTAACGCTGTGAGGAGACACATTTCATAAATGTTAGGTTCCGCATGTACAAGGACCATAATTAAAAGAGCTAAGTTTACCTTTTCCAGCATTAGTGCTGTACACAATGGCTCTTTCAGCTACAAACGCCTGGGGGGGGGGGTTAAAGGTTTCCTTTCAACTTGCTCGAGTGCAGGCTTCGGCCTACACTCCGCTCCCCCTGCTCCTCCTGCTGACCCTGGGCTCTAACACCGCCAGTTTTTGCCCAGATGTGCTAGCTGCACAGAGAAAAACACCAGCCAATGTGTCAGTGGGGTTCAGCACCGCCAGCTGTTCCCCTGCTGTGTAGCCGGCAACGTGTCCTGCGACCGCCACGCAGACACAAGAACTGAAATTGAAGGGAACCTGTCCCCCCTCCCCCAGGCGTTTTTACGTTATCCAGCCACCTTGTACAGCGGTAATGCTGCATGTGTGCAAGGTGGCTCAGAAACGTATTCTCCTCGCACATGTGGAACTGAAAACACGTCTGAAATGTGTCCTCTGTGTGACCATTTAACCGTCCCGGTGGTGTGACTTTCCTTTGTAATGACACGCTGCAACCCCCTTGGTAGCGCTGCCCGTCTTCTGGCATCATTGTTTGGCTGCCTGCACCTCTGCGGCCGCCCTGACCCACACAACGCCCCTCGGTGTCTTATTTATTGGGACTGCGAGGGTGTGATTCATGGGCAGGATCAGTGCATCAGTTCGCCTGTCCCTCCTCTCCTTCCGCCTTCTTCGGACTGTGCGGCTTCATGGCCGTGGCATGCGATAAGGGATCAGATGACGCCGCACAGTCTGAAGCGGGTGTAAGGACCCGAGTGTGAGAGGCCAACATATGTGCTGCGCCAGGCCCTGAATCCCAGCCCCGCAGTGTTTTAACAATGTTAAGACACTGCGGGGCTGGGATTCATGGGCATCGCGAACCGCACCGGCCGACATTACATGATGCCAGAAGATGGGCAGCGCTAACGGCGCTAGGCCAGGGGATAACACGACAGCGCAGACTCCTGTACAGCAAATAACAACGCTCGGGAGGCTGCACCCAGCACCAAGGTGGGATTCTTGACATCTGTGCTGCGTCTCATTACAAAGGGAACTCGCGCCTCCAACACAGTTTGACTGTATAAAGGGCTAAATGTTATACGTGTTTCATTCAGCGTGTGCAAGGAGAAAAATTAAAAGAGCAACCTTTGACTTGTGCAGCACTACTGCTGCATAAGCTGTGGCTCTTCTACTTTGTAACCCCTGAGGGGGGGTTAAAGGTGACTTTTGAAATCGGTTCAATTAGGCTTCGGCCTACACTCTGCTCCACCTGCAGAGCCCGGGCTCCAACAACGCTAGTTGCTGTCCGGAAGTGCTGGCTGCACAGAGCCAAACACCTCGCCAATGTGTCAGTGGGGTCCAGCACCGCCAGCTGTTCCCCTGCTGTGTAGCCGGCAACGTGTCCTGCAAAAGCCACGCAGACACAACAGACCCAAAGCTGCCGCCAGTGCAGGCTTCGGCCTACACTCCCCTCCCCCTGCTCCTCCTCCTCCTGCTCCTCCTCCTGCTGACCCTGGGCTCTAACACACCGCCAGTTGGGGCCCAGATGTGCTAGCTGCACAGAGAAAAACACCAGCCAATGTGTCAGTGGGGTCCAGCACCGCCAGCTGTTCCCCTGCTGTGCAGCCGGCAACGTGTCCTGCAAAAGCCACGCAGACACAAGAACTGAAATTGAAGGGAACCTGTCCCCCCTCCCCCAGGCGTTTTTACGTTATCCAGCCACCTTGTACAGCGGTAATGCTGCATGTGTGCAAGGTGGCTCAGAAACGTATTCTCCTCGCACATGTGGAACTGAAAACACGTCTGAAATGTGTCCTCTGTGTGACCATTTAACCGTCCCGGTGGTGTGACTTTCCTTTGTAATGACACGCTGCAACCCCCTTGGTAGCGCTGCCCGTCTTCTGGCATCATTGTTTGGCTGCCTGCGCCTCTGCGGCCGCCCTGACCCACACAACGCCCCTCGGTGTCTTATTTATTGGGACTGCGAGGGTGTGATTCATGGGCAGGATCAGTGCATCAGTTCGCCTGTCCCTCCTCTCCTTCCGCCTTCTTCGGACTGTGCGGCTTCATGGCCGTGGCATGCGATAAGGGATCAGATGACGCCGCACAGTCTGAAGCGGGTGTAAGGACCCGAGTGTGAGAGGCCAACATATGTGCTGCGCCAGGCCCTGAATCCCAGCCCCGCAGTGTTTTAACAATGTTAAGACACTGCGGGGCTGGGATTCATGGGCATCGCGAACCGCACCGGCCGACATTACATGATGCCAGAAGATGGGCAGCGCTAACGGCGCTAGGCCAGGGGATAACACGACAGCGCAGACTCCTGTACAGCAAATAACAACGCTCGGGAGGCTGCACCCAGCACCAAGGTGGGATTCTTGACATCTGTGCTGCGTCTCATTACAAAGGGAACTCGCGCCTCCAACACAGTTTGACTGTATAAAGGGCTAAATGTTATACGTGTTTCATTCAGCGTGTGCAAGGAGAAAAATTAAAAGAGCAACCTTTGACTTGTGCAGCACTACTGCTGCATAAGCTGTGGCTCTTCTACTTTGTAACCCCTGAGGGGGGGTTAAAGGTGACTTTTGAAATCGGTTCAATTAGGCTTCGGCCTACACTCTGCTCCACCTGCAGAGCCCGGGCTCCAACAACGCTAGTTGCTGTCCGGAAGTGCTGGCTGCACAGAGCCAAACACCTCGCCAATGTGTCAGTGGGGTCCAGCACCGCCAGCTGTTCCCCTGCTGTGTAGCCGGCAACGTGTCCTGCAAAAGCCACGCAGACACAACAGACCCAAAGCTGCCGCCAGTGCAGGCTTCGGCCTACACTCCCCTCCCCCTGCTCCTCCTCCTCCTGCTCCTCCTCCTGCTGTCCCTGGGCTCTAACACACCGCCAGTTGGGGCCCAGATGTGCTAGCTGCACAGAGAAAAACACCAGCCAATGTGTCAGTGGGGTCCAGCACCGCCAGCTGTTCCCCTGCTGTGCAGCCGGCAACGTGTCCTGCAAAAGCCACACAGACACAAGAACTGAAATTGAAGGGAACCTGTCCCCCCTCCCCCAGGCGTTTTTACGTTATCCAGCCACCTTGTACAGCGGTAATGCTGCATGTGTGCAAGGTGGCTCAGAAACGTATTCTCCTCGCACATGTGGAACTGAAAACACGTCTGAAATGTGTCCTCTGTGTGACCATTTAACCGTCCCGGTGGTGTGACTTTCCTTTGTAATGACACGCTGCAACCCCCTTGGTAGCGCTGCCCGTCTTCTGGCATCATTGTTTGGCTGCCTGCGCCTCTGCGGCCGCCCTGACCCACACAACGCCCCTCGGTGTCTTATTTATTGGGACTGCGAGGGTGTGATTCATGGGCAGGATCAGTGCATCAGTTCGCCTGTCCCTCCTCTCCTTCCGCCTTCTTCGGACTGTGCGGCTTCATGGCCGTGGCATGCGATAAGGGATCAGATGACGCCGCACAGTCTGAAGCGGGTGTAAGGACCCGAGTGTGAGAGGCCAACATATGTGCTGCGCCAGGCCCTGAATCCCAGCCCCGCAGTGTTTTAACAATGTTAAGACACTGCGGGGCTGGGATTCATGGGCATCGCGAACCGCACCGGCCGACATTACATGATGCCAGAAGATGGGCAGCGCTAACGGCGCTAGGCCAGGGGATAACACGACAGCGCAGACTCCTGTACAGCAAATAACAACGCTCGGGAGGCTGCACCCAGCACCAAGGTGGGATTCTTGACATCTGTGCTGCGTCTCATTACAAAGGGAACTCGCGCCTCCAACACAGTTTGACTGTATAAAGGGCTAAATGTTATACGTGTTTCATTCAGCGTGTGCAAGGAGAAAAATTAAAAGAGCAACCTTTGACTTGTGCAGCACTACTGCTGCATAAGCTGTGGCTCTTCTACTTTCTAACCCCTGAGGGGGGGTTAAAGGTGACCTTTGAAATCGGTTCAAGTAGGCTTCGGCCTACACTCTGCTCCCCCTGCAGAGCCCGGGCTCCAACACCGATCGTTGCTGTCCGGAAGTGCTGGCTGCACAGAGCCAAACACCTCGCCAATGTGTCAGTGGGGTCCAGCACCGCCAGCTGTTCCCCTGCTGTGTAGCCGGCAACGTGTCCTGCAAAAGCCACGCAGACACAACAGACCCAAAGCTGCCGCCAGTGCAGGCTTCGGCCTACACTCCCCTCCCCCTGCTCCTCCTCCTCCTGCTCCTCCTCCTGCTGACCCTGGGCTCTAACAAACCGCCAGTTGGGGCCCAGATGTGCTAGCTGCACAGAGAAAAACACCTCGCCAATGTGTCAGTGGGGTCCAGCACCGCCAGCTGTTCCCCTGCTGTGCAGCCGGCATCGTGTCCTGCAAAAGCCACGCAGACACTTGCTCTTGTACCTTCTGCTCCCCATCCTGGTTCCAGTACCGTCAGCTGGTTCCGGGCAGAGCCTTTGGCTTAGGTGCCTCCCTTTGGTATCCGAGTTCCACCAACGTCAGGTGGTCCTTGGTAGTGCTTTCAGGCACGGGTACCTCCTGCTTAGTAACCGGGTTCCAGTAACGTCAGCTGGTCCTCGGTAGTTCCATTGGCTCTTGGACCTTCGGCTACCCATCCGGGTTCCAGCACCGTCAGCTGGTTCTCGGCAGTGTCTTTTGCTCTTGTACCTTCTGCTCCCCATCCTGGTTCCAGTACCGTCAGCTGGTTCCGGGCAGAGCCTTTGGCTTAGGTGCCTCCCTCTGGGTATCCGAGTTCCACCAACGTCAGGTGGTCCTTGGTAGTGCTTTCAGCACAGGTACCTCCTGCTTAGTAACCGGGTTCCAGTAACGTCAGCTGGTCCTCGGTAGTTCCATTGGCTCTTGGACCTTCGGGTAGCCATCCGAGTTCCAGTTCCATCAGCTGGTTCTCGGCATTTTCTCAGCCTTCTTGTACCTTCTGCTACATTTCCAAGTTCAAGAGACTAAACACAATGACCCAGAAGACCACCCCTAAGATGACGACGACACCAGAGACGACAACCACCGTGATGACGACGACCCTGGAGACGATGACCCCGAAGACCACCCCGATGACGACGACCCCGGAGACGACGACCCTGAAGACCACCCCGATGACGACGACCCCGGAGACGACGACCCTGGAGACGACGACGACCTGGAAGACCGAGAAGCAGAAGAACAAGAGGCTGCAGAACAAAGAGCAGAAGGACATTAAGCATAACACAAAATATCAGAGCAAAAAATATTATGTAAATTATAAGCAGAAGAAGACTAAGCAGTGTATGGGGGTGAGTCCGTTCCTCCTCGTGGTGCCCCTGGATAAAGCCTGATGCTGCAGGCCAAACTGAACGCGGACAAATGTAACTGTTTTGTGACAGGCAGAACGGAAGGTGTAATCTTCAAACTTTTATAGATAACAACTACGGGAATGCCTGTCACAAATAAGAATATGATGAAGAAGTTGAATATGATGAAGATAATAGTAAAATAAAAAGAATATGAACAATGTAACCCAAAAAATAATAGGTAGAAGATGAAGAAGAAGATGAATAAGGTGAAGAAGTTGATGTCAAAGAAGCTGATGATGAGGATAATTAAGAAGAAAGCGTGGGAGAAGTAAAAAAGAAGGTGAAGGGCGTGGAAGTAGTGAAACATCAATATCTGACATAAAAAAAAAAAAAAAAACATAGTCAAATTCTTTCTAACGCCGAACTTCATAAAAAAAAATAAAAAATCCTGCTATTCTATTACATTGGGCTAAACCTCTGTCCCTTTAATATCTCCGCCACGTCCCCCAATACATCCTACAATATTCTTAGTTGTTTTCCTTCATGTAGAATGAACCTACAAGTGTATAAAGGGTTTATTTTAATTCCGATATTTTCGTCCCATTGACTTGCATTGGGATCGGGTATCGGTATCGGATTGGATTCCGATACTGTGACGGTATCGGCCGATACTTTCCGATACCGATACTTTCCGATATCGGAAAGTATCGCTCAACACTAATCTTAATAAATAAATTAATACCAAGAATTTCATAAATTAATTAAATAACACCAATAAATAACTGAAACAATCCACCCAATAGTTGGGCGATTTTACCCACACGCCGTGACTCACAGAGGCATGGCCCCCCCAAAATACCAAAGCCATTGCTCAATCATGGATTGAAGATCCAAATTGAAGATGTCAAGACCGATATCAGATAAGTGTATTAAATCACTTCTATACAATCCAGGGGTAAACCCTTCCAAATCTATATGCCTAAAAGAAAAACCATGCAAGAGAGACATAACGCTAGACATCTTCCTGTTAATTCTTTTTCTGATCTTGTCAAAAAAGGATAAATTTGGATTCGCCCATAGCAATCTAGGGATGATCTCAGAAAAAACAAAACAAGAACAAGAAAATTTTAGTTTCAAACGGTAGAGATCATTTCTCATAATGGATAATAAATCCGTTGTTTTGATTTTTCCTATATCATTCCCACCCAAATGAATAATGATTAGATCAGGTGGAGGTCGAGAAAAAGATAAACTCTCTAATACAACAACTAGATCTCTCCATTGCATGCCTCTAATGCTGTGCCAAAATACTTGAATGAATGAAGAACAAAAAGAAAGATTCTCAGTGTAACAACGCTGACTGGCTCTCTTCTGGGCCCAAAAAACAAAAGAATGCCCGATTATCCAAACAGTCTTAGGATCTGAAAGAAGGAATGGTAAAATTAATACTCATACAAGTTAGGGCGTATGTATAACTTATATCTGCGGGAATCCCATCTACCAATTCTTTTAATCCTGTCATCGCTCAAACCACATCTAGCAGCCTCAGTCGCGTCACCAATTCTAAAAGAATGAGACGAGATCTTTAAGTGCCCCTTATTCAGCTTCAGAAGGCATTTTTTGAGAATAGCGTTAAATTGGAAAATAGTAGCTGGTTCGCCATTGCTATGAAGGAAAAGCGGACCAGGAAAAGTAGGCCTCATAAAATACCATACTCTCATATTGGCCACCGGACAAATAGAAGAGCCAGGGATAGAATTTAGAGAAATGCTAACTCCCTTACCGAGTTGATCTGTCTTAGACTTCCGTAAAAACAATATTAAAGAAGAATCCTGAAATAAAACATCAGAAAACAACAAACCTGATGGGGCAGTTTTTTTACTGGAAACAATTTCTCCCACTCTAAGAGCAGCAAAGAACGCTAAACAGAAGGCTGCCTTAAATAAAGCTGACTCGTAATGGTTTAAACATACTAAATCTAACGCCTGGCATAAATCCTTTAGTAAAGAAAAAGATATCGGACGCCTATCGTCATCTCTGAAAGTACCTTTCTTTAAGCCTTTCAAAAATTGACGTAAAGGAAACAAGCTAGAAATGGGAGGTTTACCTGCTAATTTCAGGAAAAAGGATACCCCTGATATAGATTTGGATACAGCAGAAAAAGATTGACCTTTTTCAACCAAGTACTCTGCAAAGCGCAAAGCTGGTACCGTAGAAGAGTCTAAGCAGTCAAAACCATTACTGATGCAAAAATTCACCCACAAATTCCATGCGGCTGAATAATCAGCCCATGATTTATCAGCCAAGGAGTTTTCGATGCACAAAGGAATCAACTTTGAATTAAATCCCAAACGTGCGAGGGGCAATGCGTCTGATCCTTGTCGGCATCCGGAGCCAATAAACGGAATGTTGCCCACTGCTGATGACAAATGGAGGTAGCAATTAGTGCCTTATCGGAACACATAAATTTTGCTTTAAGCCATATATTGAATTTTAGGCAATGTAAAACCACCTGACGAAGAATCTGGGCAGCGTATGGGTTCTTTGAAGAAAGAGTGTTTAGGCAAAAAACTAAGCCCTGGCTAGTAGATTGAATTAAAATCCTTCTGTCCTTCAGCAATTGACCCCAAAGGAAAATGGACAAAAAAATTGAAAAGAGCTCTAAAACAACTGCATTGCCTGTTATTTTTTGCGATACCCAAGTATCCGGCCATGAATGCCTGAACCAATGGGAAGAGCAAAGAATGCCTAAACCAACCAAAGGATCCACTGAAAATAAAAGAGGAATTGAATCAGACAAAATAAAAGGGGCCTGAATACAAGAAATACCATTAAAATCTGTAAGAAATTGAAGCCAAACTTTTATATCCTCTTTAATGCTAGCTCCAATACGCACATGGGAACCAGGAGACTGAAGGCCTTTTGTGGCGTCATAGAGATGCCTAGAAAAAACTCTTCCGATTGGAATGACCCTTAAGGCGAAATTGAGCAAGCCAAGTAATGATTGAAGCTCTTTTAATGTAGCCTTTTCTTTTGATAGGACACTCAAAAGAGCACTCCTTAATTTAACAATTTTATCGCTGGGTAAACGAGTCTCCATTTTTGATGAATCTAAAGTTATACCTAAAAATTCTAATGTAGTCACTGGTTGCACGGTTTTATCCTCAGCAATGGGAACTCCAAATTCATTACATATAATAATAAACCTTTCAAGCAGGTTATAACAAATATTAGAGTCAGGGGGCCCTACAAACAAGAAATCGTCCAAATAATGCAAAACTCCACCCTCAGAAAAATTTAACTGCAAAACCCATTGCAAAAATGAAGAAAATAATTCAAAATAAAAACAAGACAGGGAAAACCCCATTGGTAAACACTTATCGAAAAAAAATGCTCCGTCAAAAACAAAACCTAAGGAATTAAAACCAGAAGGGTTTACTGGTAGGAGGCGAAAAGCAGACTGGATATCAGACTTGGCTAATAATGCATTCCAGCCAAACTTCCTAAGAAAATCCACTGCCATATCAAAAGAAGTATACTGGACAGATGATAAAGATTTATCAACCTCATCATTTAATGAGAAACCATGAGGGAACGACAAGTGGTGTATAAGCCGGAAAGTACCCGGCTCTTTCTTAGGGACTATGCCTATTGGAGAAATACAAAAATTAGCAAATGGAGGGTTGCAGAAAGGCCCTGCCACCCGACCCAAGCTAATCTCTTTTTTAATTTTTGACCTGGCAATTTCGGGAAAATCAGCTAAAGAATTCAGATTTTTAACCACCGTGCAACCTAAACCAGAAAAAGGGGGGACGAAAAAACCCGTTGAAAAACCTTGAAATAAGAGGTCCCTATTCTCCAGTTCTGGGTAATTGTTTAACCATGGCAACATTCTTTGCAGATTCACCGGGGTCCGAGCTTTTAAGAAAATTTTCTTTATTAGGGGCAAGGTGCGGGTTCATAGCCTGCCTTTTAAAGCATTTAAATAAGGGGTGAGATCCGCCACAAAGAGAACACTCATGCCGAAATCTGCAGTTCTGCTGCCACTTACATGACGATTCATTGTAAGCAAAGCAAAAACCTTTCCTTATTGTCTGAACAGGTTGTTGTTTTTGAAATGAGTTTCTCTGTGGGAGCATCATGCTTAGCCATAGTCCCACATCCTTACAACCCCATATAACATTTGGGTGAACTGCTAGCTTCTGCCTAAACGCTTCATCATAATTGATCCAAGCGATCCCACCAAAATTCCGGTAAGCTTCCAGAATGATATCCAGGTGCTGAAATAAACCACTACAAAGTTCGGGATACTTCTCACCAAGGACAGCAGAATAAATAGCAAACCCCTGTAACCAATTTTGAAAGGATCTCATAGGACCTCTAGCATCAGATTTGTCATCTTTTTTATCAATTTTATTCTGCTGCTCTCTCTGAGAAGGTAACAATGAAAATAAATCTATATAACTTTTTTTCCA
Organism: Ranitomeya variabilis; assembly: GCF_051348905.1. NCBI lineage: Eukaryota > Metazoa > Chordata > Amphibia > Anura > Dendrobatidae > Ranitomeya > Ranitomeya variabilis. The sequence goes on from NC_135233.1 coordinate 725,891,724, forward strand.
AATGAGGTCCTTAATAGAAGCACTCAAATGAAAACCAAGGGGAGATAACTCACAAACTAGAGCCTCCTTCAAAAGAGACTGAGGCATACCAGGAGGTGTAGGGTTAACTTCAGGCTGGTGCTGAACAGCCAAAGAGGAGTCAGCAGCTGCTGAATCCCTAATGGCTTCAGCTAGCATAGAACTGATAAGGGATTTCAGTTCAAAGTGGGACACAGACAGCGGTACAGAGAAGTTCTTCTCACCCCTCCTGGATATATCCTGGTCCTGTTCAGCTGGTCGACTCCCACTCAAGCCTGAAGTGGGCAAGCGGAGCTGATCTGGAAAATGCTGAGGCGGCGATGTAACTTCGTCCTCTCCGTCAGGAACTGCTGCTCTCCAAGCTGAGGTGGGGGCTGGGTTCGCTGTGGGGTCAGGAAGCCAGCTGACAGAATTGCTGGCAGAAGGTGAAGCTGAGATGTTTGGAGCCCCTACAGCGCTTTTACGGCTGCAGCGGCAGGAGGCTTCACTAACAGCCACAGATGTCGCAGCTGCTGAATGATGACAACGCCTAACATCCCGAGCAGGGCTGCGAGATATACCTGAGCGAGGAACAGCCGGCTTCACTCGCACCTCATGAGTGCGACTTCTGGAGCTCAGAGATTGAACGGGTGGTGAGTACACAATCCTCTGTGCCCTCCTCCTCTTCGAGCCAACTTGACTCCCTGATGCCACTGCAGGTGAATCCTCTGACCGGCTGGGAGAGCGTGGGGTAGGAACCGGAGCTGAGACTTGGCCAGCTGCCAGGGCAGGTTTTATAGCTAAGCAGCTTTTAATCCACTCTGCTCCGTCCTCTTCACCGGCTCTGGCAACTAGCTGCTGTAATAAATCTTCCATGTCCATCTTCTCTCTTCATTAACGATATTAGGTAAACTGAGGTAAAGCTGTCTATTTATAGACAGAATTCTTCCCGCTCTTTTACAGCTGACCAATGAAAAGGCATAAAAAGAGCGCCAACCAACCAGAAATAACCAGCTCGTGTTACCACAGCTTTACTCATTTAACCCTAAAAATTCATATCATAAACCAACCAATATAAAAACCAAAGTGATAATTAAAGTAAGAAATAAAAATTAAACTGTAGGGTCTGTGTTCCCATGAGACCTCCCCGCATACTTGGCTTCAGGGGAGGGCTTCCAGGACCTTTCCTTCCCCACACTGAAATCAGTATCCTCAAAAATAATATCCTTTAATTAACCCCTACAGTTATTATATCCAACATCCTGTTCCCATGTGTCCTCTCATTCTGGACCCCTCTTGTCCTCCCATTCTGCCTCACGTCTCTCCATACTGACCCATGTAATTCCATATTGCCCCCATAGTCATCCATAGTAGTATAATGCACCCCATAGTCATCCAAAGTAGTACAATGCATCCCATAGTCATATACAGTACAAAAAGCACCCCATATTCTGCTAGGATTCATCTGAGGCACGGATCGTCATTTCGGTGTATGATGGCAGCGTCATATGCTGGCGACAAGAATGCTGGTGTCTGATGCTGGCCTGTGAGTGACTGGTGGCTGACAGCTGTTGCCGTGTACTCAGGGCCGGACTGGCCATTTGGCAATTCTGGCAAATGCCAGAAGGGCCAGTCTGGTTGTGGGCTGCCTTGTGTGCTACGTTGTTAACAGAATCAATGTTCTCAAGACACCCATACTGTTAACATTTGTGATGGAGCACAAAGCCGGTCACTCTGTCACTTACCTCAGCATGCTGTGGGTATAATTAGAAATATTGGTCTTGTAGTAAATTTTCCTTTCCTCCATCCAGGGTAATATTAGTAATATATCCAGTCTGGTTATTGGGGACGGGGACACCATGGGCCTGTGTGATTTCAAATGCCAGGACTGAATTTCATCCCCAGTCCGTACCTGCGTGTACTAGGAACCTCCTGCACTGCAGTAGGAGAGGGGGGTCTGCTGTGGGCCCCCTCTGTTCTTCGGGACCCATAAGTCAGTAAGGCTACTTTCACACTTGCGTCGTGCACTGCACGTCGCAATGCGTCGTTGTGGCTAAAAAAACGCATCCTGCAAAATTGCTTGCAGGATGCGTTTTTTGTCCATAGACTAACATTAGCGATGCATTGTGACGCATTGCCACACGTCGGCACCAAAAAACGTTGCATGTAACGTTTTTTGGTGCGTCGTGTCCGCCATTTCCGACCGCACATGCACGTCTGGAACTCCGCCCCCTCCTCCCCGCGCCTCACAATGGGGCAGCGGATGCGTTGAAAAACAGCATCCGCTGCCCCCGTTGTGCGGCACTTTCACTGCTTGCGTCGGTACATCGCAACGACGCAATTCGTTGTGCGTCGTACGACGCTAGTGTGAAAGTAGCCTTAGGGTAGTAATGCCCTGACGGTGGCACTGTCAGTATGTAAATGATTATCAAGCCAGAAATAAGTAGAGAACTGGTTTCTGAGTCTGAGGGAATGTGAAATAGTATTTGAAACAGGTATAGTGCAAGTTTGTGCACTATTCAAGGTTATCTACAGCAGAACAATGCTATAGGGCCACATTCACATTTAGTATTTTGCCAGTATTTTACCTCAGTATTTGTAGGCCAATACCAGGAATTGGTGAAAAATGCAGATGTGGTGACGTGTTTCTATTATACTTTTCCTTTGAATGTTCCACTCCTGGTTTTAGCTTACAACTACTGAGGTAAAATACTAACCAAATACTGAACGTGTGAGCATGGCCTTAAAGAGAGGATACCAGTATAGCGTTTTTGACCAGCACTAAGAGTTTGTATATAGCTACTGAGAATGTGATAGAATTTTTGCAGAGTTAAGGAAGCCTGTTGATGATTTTACCAGCCAACTGTTGCAAGTGTCAGCAATTGGTCTTAGATTTAGGCCTGCATCACATTACTGTAGAATATGGGCGAATGCTCTGCAAGAAAACATCGCATAGCACATAGCCCAGTATTAATCTATAGGGCAGCTCACATCACCGTTTATTTATCAGGCGTATTCAATGAATTTGTAAAATTGCAGCATGCTGCGATTGTACATGTATATCGTTCGAGACTCGCCAATGCAAGCCTATGGCTGTGAGAAAAAAATCGCACAGCACTCAGACCATGTGAGTGCTGTCTGATTTTTATGCACCTGTGTCCTTTGAAAAGCTGGCAATTATTGTGCCGCGTACAGTAAAATCACACTGACAGGTTAGAATACAATCAATAGAATAGGTACAGTTGTGCTCAAAAGTTTACGTACCCTGGCAGAATTTTTGCTTTATTGGCCTTTTTTCAGAAAATAAGAATGATAACACCAAAACTTTTTCTCAACTCATGGCTAGTGGTTGGATGAAGCCATTTATTGTCAAACTACTGTGTTTTCTCTTTTTAAATCATAATGGCAACTCAAAATTTCCAAATGACCCCTATCAAAAGTTTGCATACTCCATTTCCTAATACCATGTACTGCCCCCTCTAACATCAATGACAGCTTGAAATCTTTTGTGATAGTTGTGGATGAGGTTGTTTATTTTCTCAGATGGTAATGCTGCCCACTCTTCTCAGCAAAAGCCTCCAGTTCCTGCAAATTCCTGGGCTGTTTAGCATGAACTGCGCGCTTGAGATCTCCCCAGAGTGGCTCAATGATATTGAGGTCAGGAGATTGAGATGGCCACTCCAGAACGTTCACTTTGTTCTGCTGTAGCCAATGACAGGTGGACTTAGCCTTGTGTTTTGGATTGTTGTTATGTTGGAACGTCCAAGTATGTCCCATGCACAGCATCCTGGCTGATGAGGGAAAATTCACCTCCAGTATTTGCTGATAATGTGTTGTATTCATCTTTCCTTCAACTTTGACCAAGTTTCCTGTGCCTTTGTACATCACACATCTCAGAACATCAGTGATGTACTCTGTGCTTTTCAGTAGTAATGGTGTTCCTTTCATCATAGGCCTTGTTGACCTCTCTCCAAATGTAACGTTTATGGTTGTGGCCAAAAAGTTCAATTTTTATCTCATCACTCCAACTTACCTTGTTCCAGAAGTTTTGAGGCTTGTCTCTGTGCTGTTTTGCATATTGTAGACAAGATACTCTGTGGCATTTGGGCAGTAATGGCTTTCTTCGGGTGACTCGACCATGCAGCCAATTTTTCTTCAAGTGCCTCCATATTGTGCACCTTGAAACAGCCACACCGCTAGTTTTCATTGGGTCTGGTATTTCAGCTGATGTTATTTCTTGGTTTTTCTTTGCACCTCGAATAATTTTCCTGGCAGTTGTGGACAACATTTTTGTTGGTCTACCTGACAGTGGTTTTGTTTTTACAGAGCCCATGATTTTCCATTTGTTAATAACAGTTTGAATGCTGCTGACTGGCTGTTAGGGTTGGCGGATTGCACTAAATAAAGTATACAATAAAGTGCAATCGCAAACCAGGGTCCACCGTGCAGAGAAGAACCCTGCTGCTAGTGTGAATAATGATGGAACAAAACAGCGAGCGTTACTGTGTTAACACCACACAGTGTGAACGGAACACTGAGTACCAAGTTCAGTTACTTCACCGAGAGGTACTGCACTTAGTATTCCTTGGATATCTTTTTGCATCCCTTTTCTGTTTTATACAGTTCAACTACCTTTTCTGGTAGATTTGTTGAAAATTATTTTGCTTTCCCCGTGACTCACAATCTAGAAATGTCAGTGGCTGGATGAAAGATGCAAGAGTCAGTGTGGATCCCAGAAACTCACTCAGCTTTTGTGCACACACACTGATTACAAGCAAACAGGTCACAAGTGAGGATGTTACTTTTAGAAGTCAGTCAAATACATTTGTGTCAACTTCTGTGTATGTCATCAGGTCAAAATCACCAGGGTATGTGAACTTTTGATCAGGGTCATTTGGATGTTTTGGGTTGTCATTATGTTTTAAAAAGAGAAAACACAGTAGTTTGACGATAAATGGCTTCACCCAGCCACTAACCATGAGTGGAGAAAAAGCTTTGGTGCTATCATTCATACTCACTTATAAACCTATTTAAATAATTGATTTAATTCTAAGGATTTCATCTCAGCAGCGCATAAGTGATACCTCCCGTCATTTTCCTCTTACTGGCTGGGTGAAGCGGGGTTCCAGAGTCGGTGCTGGTGGAGGTAGAAGTGAGGCGATGCTGCAGAACCCAGGCTGGGAGGAAGGGGTGTTTGGAGGTGGGACGCTGGGGGTATTCGATGATGCGGGGATTTCACCAACATTTTGTGAAACTCTGCAGCCCCTGTACTTCCATGGTTTACATTGCGGTGGACTCCAGGAAAAATGCCGCTAGGGGTGACAAATGCACAGGTGGAGATCTCGGGACCAAGATTTCGGGAGACAAGATCTCGGCGCTGAGATCTCCATCTTCCCATTTTCCCAATGTCCATCGCAATGTAAACCATGGAAGTGTAAATGTAAAAAAGTTTTTTCTCACCAAAATTTGGGGTGTGCCTTATAATCTTGTGTGTGTTATAATAATCAAAATATGGTGTATTTTTTAATTCACATAGAATATTGCAAATATATTCTTATAGATTATGTGGAAAATTAAGAGCGTAAAAATAAACCACTACTTCAGCAATTATTTAATTGAGTGGTTATTGCCAATTATTAATACTTTTCATACCAATTACTGTGAACGGAATTAGAATCATACAATGCTTTGTTTCATCTTCTAATAATACCTTTTATCGTTTAATTATTATTTGAGCACATAATTGAAATTTCCTAATATTCCTGCTTACAATATTCTTGAAGCTTAGTAGAAAAGCTAGAACAACAGTTGTTACTGTAATTATTGAATAATTTAAATGAAGAATGATTTTAATGCCCATACTATCATGTCTGTAAAAGAAATCAATGTAAAATGTTACATTGTAATAAACTCTCATCCCAACATGAATACACGCAATCACCTTAGTCATCTTTGCAACAAACGTTGTTGTAGAAAATAATTTTATACCTAGCTAAAACAAAAACTAATGAGCCATAACATTAAAAACTCAATGCCTAATATTATGCATTTCCCATCATGCTGACAAAACTGTTTTGACCAATCAGGTATGTACTTAAAAATATTTCTGGAGATTTTCTATGATTTCTGACACAAAGAGATCCTGTATGTCATGTAAGTTTCATTTTTTATGATTCTCAAACAATTCCTGAACAATTTTGGCAGCATTACAGGGTGCATGGTCCTACTTAAATATACCCATATATTTCTGACTTACTGCCGGTGTATCATGAAGTCTTTTTTCATACATTACAATCTTAGTGTAGCATGGAGTCTGTGCTTCTAGCATACAATGAATAATAATAATAATAATAATAATAATAATAATTTCTATAGCTCCAACATATTCTGGGGCACTTTACATTACAGAGGGGACTTGTACAGACATTTAAGACGTTACAAAGTAATACATAATTGAACAGAAACCAAGAAAAGTGACTGCCCTGCTCGCAAGCTTACAACCTATAAGGAAATAGGGGGGATATGAAAGGTAAAGGGTAAAAAGTGCTTGTACAGTATGGTCCAGCCATCAATAAATAGGGTATTCAATTAACACGGCATGAACCGGTCACCAGCCACTATCAGAATAAGTAGCGATACAAAGTGATATTATGAAGAATGATTTTAATGGCCATACTATCATGTCTGTAAAAGAAATCAATGTAAAATGTTACATTGTAATAAACATCCCAACATGAATACACGCAACGGATGTACTATTACGTACTATTATGCTGATGGCAGTATCCCCTGCTTTGATGCGGGCTCTGGCGGTGAGCCCACCTCAAAGCCAGGACCTGTCAGCTGTTTTGAACAGCTGACATGTGCCCGCAATAGGCACGGGTGGAATCGCAATCCACCCACGCTTATTAACTGGTTAAATGCTCTGTCTAACTCTGACAGCGGCATTTAACAAGCTCTTCCGGCCATCCAGCTGGAAATGCGTGCATCGGTGACCGCCATCACACGATCGAGGGTCATCGGTGCATCGGCATGACAACCAGAGGTCTCCTTGAGACCTCTATGGTTGTTGATGCCAGATTGCTGTGAGCGCCAGCCTGTGGTCAGCACTCATAGCAAGTGAGTAATTCTGCTACATACTGGGGATCTGATCATCACCTCTATGCAGCAGAGGCAATCGGGTCGTGGCAGCTACTAGTCACCCATGGAGGCTATTAAAGCATGGCAAAAGTTAAAAAAAAAATTAAATATGAAAAAAAGTATATAAAAGTTCAAATCATCCCCCTGTCACCTCATTCAAAATAAAACAATAAAAAAATCAAACCTACACATATTTGGTATAACCGCGTTCAGAACCGCCCGATCTATCAATAAAAAAAGGATTAACCTGATCGCTAAATGTCGTAGCAAGAAAAAAGTCAAAATGCCAAAATTAAGTTTTTTTGGTTGCCGCGACATTGCATTAAAATGCAATAAAGGGTGATCAAAAGAACGTATCTGCACCAAAATGGTTTCATTAAAAACGTCATCTCGGCAAGCAAAAAAATAAGCCCGTACCCAACCCCAGACCACAAAAAATGGAGATGCTACAGGTATCAGAAAATTGCGCAATTCTTTTTAGCAAGGTTTGGAATTTTTTTCACCACTTAGATAAAAAATAACTTAGACATTTTTGTTGTCTATGAACTAGTAATTACCTGGAGAATCATAATGGCAGTTTTAGTATTTAGTGAACCTAGCAAAGAAGCCAAGCAAAAATCAAGTGTGGGGTTGCACTTTTTTCGCAATTTGACCGCACTTGGAATTTTTTTCTTATTTTCTAGTGCATGACATGGTAAAACCAATGATGTTGTTCAAAAGTACAACTTGTCCCGCAAAAAATAAGCCTTCACATGAAAAAAGTTATTGCTCTTGGAAGGAGGGAAGTAAAAAATGAAAATACTAAATCGAAAAAAAGCTTCTCGGGATAAGGGGTTAACTGCATGGTAGTGTGTAAACAGATGCTAGAAATGCTAGGAAAGACCAGATGTGGAAGAAAATTGTGGAAGAGCAAAACTAGAATAGTTACATAAGTGAGGATAGGTAGTTTATGTTTAGCGTATTCCACCAAAGTGGTGCAGCTGGCCAGAAGATGGGAGTGGGAGGTTTGAAATATTGAGGATGTTAGTCTTAAGTCATTAGCAGAATGGAGGGCACGGGTAGAGTGATAGACAGAGATTAGGGAGGAGATGTAGAACAGTGCAGACCTGTGGAAAGCCGAGTAGGCGAGAGTGAAAAGTTTATATTGGACTCTGTAGCAGTTGGGTAACCAGTGCAATGACTGGCACAGAGTGTAGCAGTTTGAGAGGAATATGATCCTCCGAGTGTATGTAAGGCCGGTTTCACATTTGCGGTTGTGTCCACAGCGTTTCTTCCGCAATTATCCACATGCGTTGTGTATTCCTATATTTAACATTAGGGACGCATGTGTCTGCGATCGGTTGCGTTTTGCCGCGTTTGACGACGCATGCGTTGTTTCCTCGTCTGCGGTTTGGCACGGTAAACGCAACATGTAGTAATTTTAGAGGCGTCAATTTGCCGCCTAGAAGCATATGCGGTTGTTAGCGGAAGGAATGCGGAAAAAAAAACACATTACGGTTTATGTGATCGCATGCCGCCGCAAGCACATGCGTTTGCTTGCGTTTGTGGACACATGCGTTGCACCACAGGAAAACATGTCTAGACTCTGATTTGCCACCCCCAACATACAAAGTGATAAAGGGAGGGAGGGAGTGGACATTTGCAGGTCACTACTCAGCAGACAGAGAAGCTTTCCAGATGCAGCAGAGCAGACACAGGAAGGAATCTACACTCTGAACAATGTGAGTATATCCTAGCCAATGTCTTTATTTTCTATTTTCTGTCTCTATATGTCCTAATTTCTGCCATTTCTTTCTTTCTGCATGCATCAGAATGTCATCTTCTTCTGAGGAGGAGCAAAGGCCTGGGCCTGCACAAGCCAAACATGTCAGTTACGTGAGTACTCACCTCCTCAGATTGGTAAGTATTCACTGTCACATCTACACATATGACAATTTTTTTCCCCTTTTTTAGAGCATTTCTTCCACTGCGGCAGAGGCTGAGCAGGAGCAGCAGGTTCACGGTCGGGTGGCAAGGCGGCAGCATGTACGTATATGTGGCTGAGTGTTTATTGTATCCTCACTTTACTATTCTTGAATCTTCATTTCTTTACTTTCCTCTTTCTTTACATTTTTCTTTTTTTTCTTGACTTTCAATATTCATGTCATTTCTCTGCCTCTGCTTTCTTTCTTTTCCTTATGTTAATGTCTCCAACATTAATGCCTTTATTTATTTTTTAGGTTCCAGAACGGGATGAGGACCTCATTGAAAATGACCTCCTTATCTCCCTGGTCCATGAGCGAGTCTTGTTGTGGAACACCCGAGATCTGCAGCACTCGGACAACGTGTCGATCTGGCAGCTATGGAATGAGGTGGCCAAAGCGATGTGGGATGGCTGGGACAATGCCCTGACTCGGGTCCGAAATGCATTTTGTAAGTATTGCAATGCAATGTGATGCAGCAGAGACCTTGGCCGTGCTCACACAACTGTGTGTGAGGAGAGAAACTCTCAGGAGTTTCTCTCATTACACACAGTTATGTGAGCATGGCCAAAAGTCCATTGTCTAACCATTATTTTTTGTTTTTTCAACAGTGCTCAAAGTCAAAACATGTTGGCGTTCGATGAAGGACTGCTTCAACAAGGACTTTACCCAGAGAACGTAAGTATTTTTTCGGTGTATTAGTTTGTGTTGTATTGCCATAATCTGTATGTTTCTATTCCCCAGGAGTTGGCGTTTTGTAAATGTTTGGTAGTAATGTGTTTTTTTTTTCTTTTTCACAGCACATGGAGCAGCACTCTTGACCCTGGTTCTGGAGCGGTCCTTCATCAGACAGCCACGGACCCATCCCAGCCATCCAGCAAAGCCACACTAACTGGAGACCAGGTAGCTGGTCCATCAGGTGTTCCCCTTTCCCAGTCCTCTGCCCCTTTTTTTTTGGACTCTTCCCGGCAGCGGCAGAGGGCCTCGGACAGGTCAGTCATGCCCGAGTTTTTGCACTTGAGCATGGTTTTTCATGATGGACTCAAGGCGATGGGTGACCGATACTGTCATTAGCCATATGAATACACTTATCCAGGAGGTCACCAAAAGCCTTGACCAAGTAAAAGCTGACCTCCAGAGGCCAGCACATCATTTTTTAATCAAATTGAACAGGGCATGTTGGAACACCTTATTCCTGATCTCCAGCTTAGGGTCCCTTTCCACTTGCGAGAGAAAAAACGGTCCGATTAACGGACCAAAAAACGGAGGAAAATCATGCGATTGTCATGCGAGCGTCATGCGAGTGTCATGCGATTTTTTAATCGCAACATCCGTATGACATCCATATGACATTCGTATTGCTGTCCCATTTTTACGCACCGGTGTCCTTTGAAAAGCCGGCAAATCAGTGCTGTGTACAGTAAAATCACACTGACAGGTTAGAATAGAATAGATATATACATATAGAATATATCGTCAGGTGGATTGAGAGAGCAATAAAATATTACAACAACCTGTGTGTTTATTTCATTAAAATACTTTGTAATAATGTGTGTGTGTTTTTTTTAACCATTTCATACAATTGGATTAATAATGGATAGGTGTCATTATTGACGCCTCTCCATTATTAATCTGGCTTAATGTCACCTTACAATAGCAAGGTGACATTAACCCTTCATTACCCCATATCCCACCGCTACACGGGAGTGGGAAAAGAGTGGCCAAGTGCCAGAATAGGTGCATCTTCCAGATGTGCCTTTTCTGGGGTGGCTGGGGGCAGATGTTTGTAGCCAGGGGGGGCCAATAACCATGGACCCTCTCTAGGCTATTAATATCTGCCCTCAGTCACCGGCTTTACCACTCTGGCGGAGAAAATTGCGCGGGAGCCCACGCCAATTTTTTCCGCGATTTAACCCTTTAATTTCATAGCTAGAGCCCCCAAATTTGACACACAGACACTTCTTACATTACTGAAGAGGAATATGTAATAAAAGAAGGGATATGAGATGGTTTACTGTATGTAAACCATGTCTCATATCCTGTCGGGTTTGTGAAGGAGATAGCAAAAGCCGGCAATTGAATTAGCGGCTTTAATGCTATCTAGCGCTGCATTAAATATAAATATACATATATAGGTGTCTCACTGACATATATATATGTATATATACCTATTCTATGTGTATATATCTACTCTATTCTAACCTGTCAGTGTGATTTTACTGTACACCGCGCTGAATTACCGGCTTTTCAAAGGACACCGGTGCGTAAAAATCGGACAGAACTCGCATGGTGCGAGTGCTGTGCGATTTTTTTCTCGCACCCATTGACTTGCATTGGCGAGTCTCGTCCGAGAATCGCAGCAATACGCAGCATGCTGCGATTTCCTTCTCAGCCGACCCAGATTTTTCTCAGTCCGATTTCGGCTGAGAAAAAAATCACAAATGAAAAGACACCTATTAAATAACATTGGTCCGAGTGCAATCCGATTTTTTATCGGATTGCACTCGTCCGTTTTCCTCGCAAGTGGAAAGGGACCCTTAGTGTCATGCAGGCCTGCAATGCTGCTTACATGCAGGCTATGCAGCAGAGTGGGTATTTTCAGCAGACAGTGGTGGCATATCCACCTGTGCCTACACTGTCACGCTTGACCTCAATGCTGACCTCTGCTGCATCCCACTGCACGACCACCTCTATTCCAAGCACTGCCGGACACCACTACAGCACCACCACCATGCTGAGTGCTGTTGGACAGCCCACTGCCACCCCCATGACAACTGCTGCTCCTGCTTGGACCTCCTCCACTGCCACCACCATGCAGCAGCAGCAACAGCAGCAGCCGGACCCTGGCATGGCCTTTCCCACCACCACAACCATGCAGCAGCAGCGGCACACGGACCCTGGCATGGCCTTGCCCACCACCACAACCATGCAGCAGCAGTGGCACACAGACACTGGCATGGCTTTCCCCACCACCACAACCATGCAGCGGCACACGGACCCTTACAGGTCACCCACCTTGGCCAGGCCGCTAGAAATGAGCCCAACGAGGCTCCCCGTACCGAAGCACTTATCCCAAAAAGGGAAAGGCAAAAAGAAAACAGAAAACTATTGCTATCCCTCCCCCCTCACCTCCCAATGTGTCTGTAATGTCTGGTTTGTCTCATCCTTTCAGTGTGTCTCTGCCCTCTTATTTGTCGGGCCCCATCCCTGAACTGCCAGACCCCAATAATTTAATTGCCCCTTCTCCTGTCATTCCTGCGTCGTCCACAGTGAGTCAAACTTCACAGCTACAGTGCCGTTTCCGGCACTCTACCCCAAGGAGGTGCAATTAATTTTTTTTTTTGGTGTAAAAATAAATAATAATGTTTTTTGCCCCCAAAAGTGTTTGGTTAATTGTGTATTTCAGCACCGGCAATACACACAGTGCGCCAAATAAAACCCCCTCGCCGCACACTTTTTTTTGCCACCTCTCAGCTCCAGTAGTTAGCAAGTACAACACTGCAGCTTTGTGTGTGTTTGGTATAGAGATATGAGGTGTAACCATGAAATTACTTGGCACTCAGGAGATATGTTGTATGGCGGTCATACAAGGCATATCTATGCTCACCTGGACATGTGCCAGAAATAGTGAATTCATGAGGCTGTTATATGTGCATCATGAATTCATTATTTCTGACACCTGACTTGATGAGTATAGATCTGTTTTGTATTGAACAGCCATCGTCTATTCAGTCTGCATCCAATGGATACTGCAGAACAGATTCAGGATGCAATGACGTCACCAACCTTACCACTAACAACCTAAGTGGTTTGTAGAGAAAATAGAAAGGAGACATGGTCAATATAACAAAACGTTGTTTATTACCAACAAATATTAGTAACATTTAAAACATAAATGGTACAGTTCCAAACTCAACAGGACATTTTACACAATATTGTCCTGCCATGCCACACGTCCAATATCAGAATCAAAAAAGGCAGCAAATTGGTCCCGCATGTGGCCAACTTCAGCAGTTGACCGTAGCGGGTGATGCTGGTAATCTGGCAATGGGTTTGCAACTGGTTCATCCAGTTCAATGCTGGGTCGCTCCTTAGCCATTATGTAATTGTGGAGAACCACACAGGCTTTGACCACCTCATCGACTGTTTCCATTTTTAGATTAATGGCTGTTGCAAGAATGCGCCATTTTGAGACTAGAATCCCAAAGGTACACTCTACTGTTCTTCGGGCCCTGGTCAGTCTGTAGGTAAAGATCCTTTTAGTGTGGTTCAAGTCCCGACTGGAATATGGCTACAGTAGGTTTTCACACATCTAAAAGGCCTCATCCCCAACCATAACCAATGGCACCGGTGGGCCTTCAGTGTTGGGGAGAGGTCGTGGCTGTGGAAAATTAAAATTTTTGCCATACACACGGTGGCCCATATCCGAGTTCTTGAAAGTCTGGGAATCGTTGCCATGGCCAAAAGCTCCAATGTCCATGGCGAGGAAGCAACAGTGCACATCTGCTATTGCTATGAGCACAACAGAAAAATATTTTTTGTAGTTGAAGTACTCCGGTCCTGTTCTGGCTGGTTTGATAATGCGTATGTGCTTTCCATCTACCGCACCAAAACTGTTGGGGAAATCACACACACTCCAGAATTTCTCTGCAATTCCCATCCACATGTCCTAGGTGGGTAGGGGTATAAATTCATCCCGGAGAACGTTCCACAAAGCCTGGCAGGTGTCTGCAACTATTCCGGACAGGGTGGAAATTCCAAGCCGGTATTGGAAGTGGAGGGATGATAAGCTCTCTCCGGTTGCCAGAAATCTGAAATAAAATAACTAAAAAATAAATTACAATCAATTCTATTTATGGTGTTGTTCTGCTAAAGACATAAAGGAAAATACAAAGAATCCAAGTCAGACCAACAATAATTATGACTGGCATTTGTTTAGAATTGTTACGTACCTTAATTTAACTAGCAGACGTTCCTTTGCTGGAATCGCTCTACGGAGCTGGGTGTCCTGTCTCCGTATGGCTCTTTTGACACAACCAAACAAATCACAAAAAGAGTCTTGCGACATACGGGTATATTTCGGGAATTTGTCTGGGTTGGCATTAACCCTGCTGTTCTGTTCGCATTTGCTATACACTTGTACTGTTCACGGGTCAATATGTGTTTTTTTTTAATACTTTTTTCATTATTATACTGTATGTGAACATGGTTGATCATAAACAAATGAAAAATGTAAATTCAAACTTGATAATTTATTTTTTTTCATAAAAAGGTTACACAGGCTTTTTACAATTATCTTTGATTGTCGGCATTCTGCACACAAATAACAAAGAAGCTTTACATTACTATTACTAAAACATGAAATTTAACTTTTTGAAAACAATATTTATAAATCAACAAATGAAAAATCATAAATACTTCAACCTTTTTAGAAAGAAAAATGCGTTTTTACAATTACATTTGTAAATTACAATTTTACATTTACCAATATAAGCATTCAGAGCTGTCACATCTATTTTTTTCCATTTATCACCATAAACTACTTGTCCCTCAATGTTTGTCATTTGTATTATAATATTAAGGATAGTCATATTTAGGAACAATGCGAATGCTGATCTAATATCAGATATTCTTGATGTAGTGTACCTTGTAGGGCCAGGAGTAGCTTTTATGATATTTTCAGAGGACAATCTACCAGCCTGACTAGGCTGCAAGTTTCAAATTACACACTTGTTTTTAGAAGGGATTTCTTGCATCCGGCTAGTTGTATGGGTATCATGTTCCTCTTCATACTCCACTTCAGAATCCAAATTTTCAACATTACTTTCCATCTCGCTTATGTGGTCTTCCTCTTCGGACATTATTTCTTGTGGGACATCATCTTCTGAATCAGAGGCATTGACAAGCTCTTCCAATTCAGCGTCAGTCAATATACTTTTTCAAAACATTTTTATCTAAGTTTGGAAAAGAAAAGAATAGTTGTAAAGATATGTATTCACAGAGTCAGTCAATAGACATTTTAGAAACATTTTTATCCAAGTTTTGAAAAAAAAAAAAGAATACCTGTAAAGATGTGTATTCACAGCTCAATGCTCTCTCTCACAGATTCCAGTGTCTCTTTCACAGGACTTAGCTTCAGGGTGTAAGGCTGGGGTCACACTTGGCGTAAGACAATACGCCACGTATTATACGTCCGTACTACGGCCGTAATACGGAGAAATGTTCCCAAAATATTGATCCGTAGTCAGGGTGTTTCAGCGTATTTTGCGCATGGCATCCTCCGTATGTAATCCGTATGGCATCCGTACTGCGAGATTTTTGCGCAGGCTTGCAAAACCGACATCTAATGGATTTATGTGCTCAAATGTTAGGGAAAACATATATACAGTATATATATATATATATATATATATATATATATATATATATATGTCATTGAGACACATATATATATATATTCTGTATTTAGATTTCATTCAGCGCGATATCTGTGAACAGCCGGTAATTCAATTGCCGGCTTCTCATTTCTCCTGCACAAACCCGACAGGATATGAGACATGGTTTACATACAGTAAACCATCTCATATCCCCTTTTTTTTGCATATTCCACACTACTAATGTTAGTAGTGTGTATGTGCAAAATTTCAGCGCTGTAGCTGCTGAAATAAAGGGTTAAATGGCGGAAAAAATTGGCGTGGGCTCCCGCGCAATTTTCTCCGCCAGAATGGTAAAGCCAGTGACTGAGGGCAGATATTAATAGCCAGGAGAGGGTCCACGGTTATTGGCCCCCCCGTGGCTACAAACATCTGCCCCCAGCCACCCCAGAAAAGGCACATCTGGAAGATGCGCCTATTCTGGCACTTGGCCACTCTCTTCCCACTCCCTGTAGCGGTGGGATATGGGGTAATGAAGGGTAAATGCCTCCTTGCTATTGTAAGGTGACATTAAGCCAGATTAATAATGGAGAGGCGTCAATTAAAATAATAAACGCACAAGATACATACCTTCTGCTGAAACGTCACGTCCCACGAAGTAATCCATCTGAAGGGGTTAATTAATATTACATGCACGAGCTGCGATAAACCACTCGCTCGTGCCTGTAATCCCCCGGGTGCTGAAAGGAAAGCTGGATCTGTACTTACATTGAGTCGTGGTGAGGCGCCCTCTGGTGGATGTTCTCATGAACTGCAGCCTGGGAACTTTTTCCCACGCTCCAGGTCATATGAGGACATCCACCCGGGGGCGCATCACCGCGACTGAAGGAAATGTAGGTCAATGACCTACATTTCATTCATTCGCCGGGGGATTACAGACACGAGCGAGTGGTTTATGGCAGCTCGTGCCTGTAATATTAGTTAACCCCTTCAGATGGATTACATCGTGGGAAGTGATCGGACATCAGAAGGTATGTATCTTGTGCGTTTATTATTTTGCCAAGCGAGGGCCTGGAAATGGATTGAGAGAGCAATAAATTATTACAACAACCGCTGTGTTTATTTCATTAAAATACTTTTAAATCATGTGTGTGTGTGTTTTTTAACCCTTTCAAACAATTGGATTAATAATGGATAGGTGTCATAATTGACACCTCTCCATTATTAATCTGGCTTAATGTCACCTTACAATAGCAAGGTGGCATTAACCCTTCATTACCCCATATCCCACCGCTACAGGGAGTGGGAAGAGAGTGGCCAAGTGCCAGAATAGGCGCATCTTCCAGATGTGCCTTTTCTGGGGTGGCTGGGGGCAGATGTTTTTAGCCACGGGGGGGGGCAATAACCGTGGACCCTCTCTAGGCTATTAATATCTGCCCTCAGTCACTGGCTTTACCACTCTGGCGGAGAAAATTGCGCGGGAGCCCACGCCAATTTTTTCCGCCATTTAACCCTTTATTTCAGCAGCTACAGCGCTGAAATTTTGCACATACACACTACTAACATTAGTAGTGTGGAATATGCAAAAAAAAGGGGATATGAGATGGTTTACTGTATGAAAACCATGTCTCATATCCTGTCGGGTTTGTGCAGGAGAAAGGAAAAGCCGACAATTGAATTACCGACTTTTCACTAACACCGCTGCGTATTTCTCGCAAGTCACACTGCTGGTCCGTGTGGAATCCGTATTTTTCTCGCCCCATAGACTTTCATTGGCGATTTTTTTGCGCAATACGCTGACAAACGCAGCATGCTGCGATTTTGTACGGCCGTAGAAAGCCGTATAATACTGAACCGTAATATACGGCTAATAGGAGCAGCCCCATTGAGAATAATTGTGCCGTATGTTATGCGAGTTTTACGGACGTAGTTTCTGCGCTCTTACGTCCATAAAACTCGCATGTGTGACCCCGGCCTAAGTCAAATGACTGGTGTCCAATTTATAAGACAACAGTGTCTTCTCTCACAAACTGAAAATGCATTTGACTAAATAAATACTTGATTACTCATAACAGTGAAACCCCCAGCCTTTGAATGATAGACAACCAGTCTCCTCTCTCACAATCAGCAAATGGATAATACTAGATAATTACTTGCTTACTGATAAGAACAGTGAAACTACCACTATTTTGAGATGTACACATAAAAAAACATAACTTTTGTAGTCAGAAATAATCAGAGACCTGTAGAACAGTATAAAATGCTATTGGGTCATATTGACCCGAACAGTACAAGTGTAACAATCACCGTGTAGCAAAAAGTAAACAAAAAAAACAAAACAAATATACCGTATATACTCGAGTATAAGCCGAGATTTTCAGCCCAAATTTTTGGGCTGAAAGTGCCCCCTCGGCTTATACTCGAGTCACGGTCGGCGGGTGAGGGGGAGAGGGCGCTGAGGCATACTTACCTAGTCCCGGCGATCCTGGCGCTCCCCCTGCCTGTCACACTGTCTTCGGTGCAGCAGCCTCTTCCCCTGTTCAGCGGTCACGTGGGACCGCTCATTAGAGAAATGAATAGGCTGCTCCACCTCCCATAGGGGCGGAGCCGCATAATTAATTTCTCTAATCAGCGGTGCCGGTGACCGCTGATAGAGGAAGAGGCTGCGGCACCGAAGACCAGCTGTCCGGGGGAAGGAGCGGGACGCCGGGAGCAGGTAAGTATCGCATATTCACCTGTCCTCGTTCCACACGCCGGGCGTCGCGCCATCTTCCCGGCGTCTCTCTCTCCGCACTGACTGTGCAGGTCAGAGGGCGCGATGACGCATATAGTGTGCGCGCCGCCCTCTGCCTGATCAGTCAGTGCGGAGAGACGCCGGGAAGATGGCGCCGAGGAGCTGCAAGCAAGACAGGTGAGTGTGTGTTTTATTATTTTATTGCAGCAGCACAGCTATGGGGCAATAATGGACGGTGCAGAGCACTATATGGCACAGCTATGGGGCAACGGTGCAGAGCACTATATGGCACAGCTATGGGGCAACGGTGCAGACCACTATATGGCACAGCTATGGGGCAAAGGTGCAGAGCACTATATGGCACAGCTATGGGGCAACGGCGCAGAGCACTATATGGCACAGCTATGGGGCAACGGTGCAGAGCACTATATGGCACAGCTATGGGGCAACGGTGCAGAGCACTATATGGCACAGCTATGGGGCAATGGTGCAGAGCACTATATGGCACAGCTATCTATGGGGCAACGGTGCAGAGCACTATATGGCACAGCTATCTATGGGGCAACGGTGCAGAGCACTATATGGCACAGCTATCTATGGGGCAACGGTGCAGAGCACTATATGGCACAGCTATCTATGGGGCAACGGTGCAGAGCACTATATGGCACAGCTATGGGGCAATGGTGCAGAGCACTATATGGCACAGCTATCTATGGGGCAATGATGCAGAGCACTATATGGCACAGCTATGGGGCAACGGTGCAGAGCACTATATGGCACAGCTATCTATGGGGCAACGGTGCAGAGCACTATATGGCACAGCTATCTATGGGGCAACGGTGCAGAGCACTATATGGCACAGCTATCTATGGGGCAACGGTGCAGAGCACTATATGGTACAGCTATGGGGCAACGGTGCAGAGCACTATATGGCACAGCTATGGGGCAACGGTGCAGAGCACTATATGGCACAGCTATCTATGGGGCAACAGTGCAGAGCACTATATGGCACAGCTATCTATGGGGCAACGGTGCAGAGCACTATATGGCACAGCTATCTATGGGGCAACGGTGCAGAGCACTATATGGCACAGCTATCTATGGGGCAACGGTGCAGAGCACTATATGGCACAGCTATGGGGCAACGGTGCAGAGCACTATATGGCACAGCTATCTATGGGGCAACGGTGCAGAGCACTATATGGCACATCTATGGGGCAACGGTACAGAGCATTATATATATGGCACAGCTATGGGGCAACGGTGCAGAGCATTGTATATATGGCACAGCTTTATGTGGAGTATCTATGGGGCAATGGTGCAGAGCATTGTATATATGGCACAGCTTTATGTGGAGCATCTATGGGGCCATAATGAACGGTGCAGAGCATTATATGTGGCACAGCTTTATGTGGAGCATCTATGGGGCCATAATGAATGGCATGGAGTATCTATTTTTAATTTTGAAATTCACCAGTACCTGCTGCATTTTCCACCCTAGGCTTATACTCGAGTCAATAATTTTTTGTGGCAAAATTAGGGGGGTCGGCTTATACTCGGGTCGGCTTATACTCGAGTATATACGGTATAGAGCTCCACAAATGAGGAGAAGTCAAGATACCACTAGTTTCAAATCCTCATATAAAAAATCTACAGGGTCTCAAAAATCATTTCGGGTCATATTGACCCGAACAGTACAGCAGGGTTAAGCTCGCCATATAGCGTGTGATAGGCTCCACGACTCTCACGGTGTTCGATAATGGGGTGTCGCCAAAAACACCTACGCTGTGTCCTTCTCCATCTTTTGCGATTTCTGTGTTGCTCCCAAGCAAACGCACAGGCAAGAAACAGCTTGATGCTTAAATCCAGGTTGAAATAAAAGCTATCCATGTGAACATCCATCATGACACAGGATATAGTAGCAAAATCTGAAGATTTCAGCTGTTCAAGGGTCTATATAAAGATATCCCATAATACACGCCCTCTGTAGTCCCATTGGCGGTGTCTGGTTATCTAGATTTTTCTCCTGTAAAATTTTCCACCATGTGCACAAAAAAACGCAAACGCATGAAAAAAACGGATGGAAAAGCGTCTAAAAAACGTTGCGTTTGTACGTGTTTCTATGCGTTTTTCCCTGCACTTGTGGTTGCGGATTAAATGCTGCGGATTCGAACGCAAATGTGAAACTAGCCTTACATACATTAATTGTGCCATAGAATGTGTGTTTTTAAAATGCAATGTGTGTAAGGCTACGTTCACATTTGCGTTGTGCGCCGCAGCGTCGGGCGCTGCAGCATCGCCGCATGCATCATGCGCCCCTATATTTAACATGGGGGCGCATGGACATGCGTTTTGTTGCATTTTGTGACGCATGCGTCCTTTTGGGCGCACGCGTCAGGGCGCAGAGGAAGCAGCAAGTTGCATTTTTTTTGCATCCAAAATCATGCAAAAAAAGGACGCATGCGTCACAAAACAATGCGTTTTGCATGCGTTGTGCGTTGCGTCGCCGATGCGTCGCCGACGCAACACACAACAACGCAAATGTGAACGTAGCCTTACATGCATAGTTAAAAATACTGGGAGCACAGACGTTTTAAATATTCATAGTTGTAAACATGTTGACAATTATGAGCAAAACACTCATACTTTAGGAGATTGGATTATTTATGATTATGCCAGAACAAAAGCAGCATATCAAACCATGTAAACAGATGATGTGCCACTGTTAAGATGATACTGTTCTGTCCTCATTATTTTTGTCAATATGTGTAAAGAGGCACTTTTTTAACAGTCTGAATTTGGCTTGTGTAAATGCACACTAAGTGTTTAAATGTGATGGGGCAATATGTTAACATTCAATATGCTTCTTTTATTTTGTCCAGGGCCACATCTTGTCTAAAAAAAATCGCTGGCCATTTGGGAATAACTTTGCTATGAAGGAGAGTTTGTTGTCTCCAGCAATGCTCCTACAGTGCATCCTGGTGCTAATTAGTCCACAAGTTAAAAGCACAATCATATTTAGGCACCCAGGCGATGTAAAGAAAATGTGATTAACCAGAAAAGGCCACCTTGTTCGTTAGCTCCATAATTCAGTTCTCACATGCTCGTGTGCCCATTGCAGGCATCTACAGTGGTAGAGCCACATGCTATACTTTGCTTTTTATATACCTTTTATCTCAGAAAGCATTGACTATCATCAGCAATTTGTGCCACAATAGTTCTTAAGGAATTAAAATTTGGTTTGTGTCACCATATTTTAAGACCTTTTTACTTCTCCTCTGATTGGCCTGAGAGTCTATTTTGTTGTGGAATAGCTGTAATATATAATGTTTCTGAGCACAAACCACATTTTGCTCTCTTTAATTATTTTTTTTTAATTTTAATTAATTTATTTTATGTGGAAAGCAAAGATATGGAAAAATAATTCAGCATTATTAGTTTTTACCATATTTACCATGAGGAAATAGTTGTGTCATATCTTAGACATTCAGATTTTTGTGAATGTGACAATACCAAATATGTTCACAGAATGGAAAAAGTGGAAGGATTTAAATGTTTATATTTTTCCTAATTTTTTTTAAATGCCTTCTTTTTACATCTTTTTAGTTCCCCTGGGAGACAAAAATGTGATCATTTCATCACAGTATGTGATAAAATGTGCCATGTTATGTATTGCAGCATGTGTAATTTTAATAATCTGTTTAGAAGTCCTGATTACGTGAGCACTTGAGAGGAGTACAAATATGGCGGCCTTTAGCAGATCCCTGGCCGGCATTGAGACTAGTTATGAGTAGTGTTGAGCATTCCGATACCGCAAGTATCGGCCGATATTTGCTGTATCGGAATTCCGATACCGAGATCCGATACTTTTGTGGTATCGGTATCGAAACAACATTAATGTGTAAAATAAAGAATTAAAATAAAAAATATTGCTATACTCACCTCTCCGACGCAGCCTGGACCTCACCGAGGGAACCGACAGCGTTGTTTGCTTAAAATTCGCTTCAACTTCCTTACGTGAAGTCCCGGCTTGTGATTGGTCGCGTGCCTCCCATGTGGCCGCGACGCGACCAATCACAGCAAGCCGTGACGTAATTTCAGGTCCTTCAGGATTTTAAAATTACGTGCCGGCTTTGTGATTGGTCGCGTCGCGGTCACATGGGCGACGCGACCAATCACAAGCCGTGACGTCACGGGAGGCAGGACACGCGCGCATTTTAAATTGCGCGCATGTCCAGCCTCCCGTGACGTCACGGCTTGTGATTGGTCGCGTCGCGGCCACATGGGCGGCACGCGACCAATCACAAGCCGGGACTTCACGTAAGGAAGTTAAAGCGCGAATTTTAAGCAAACAACGCTGCCGGTTCCCTCGGTGAGGTCCAGGCTGCGTCGGAGAGGTGAGTATAGCAATATTTTTTATTTTAATTCTTTATTTTACACATTAATATGGTTCCCAGGGCCTGAAGGAGAGTTTCCTCTCCTTCAGACCCTGGGAACCATCAGGGATACCGTCCGATACATGAGTCCCATTGACTTGTATTGGTATCGGGTATCGGTATCGGATTAGATCCGATACTTTGCCGGTATCGGCCGATACTTTCCGATACCGATACTTTCAAGTATCGGACGGTATCGCTCAACACTAGTTATGAGTAAATCTACAGAAATTGGAATTCGTCCGGGAAATATGATTCATATTCAAATGTATTTGATGCAAACTGAATTATTAGGTTCTGACGTCTGAACGATGCGATGTGAGTGTTAATTAGGACATGGAAGTACAAGAAGTTCCAACAAACCCACGGCACTATGATCCACCTAGATTATTTTGGCCTCTGAATTCCATACCTGTTATCCGACATTGTTGCACAAATCAGTGTTAATTCGGCAGGCAGTCTTCAACTTTTATTTTATCATTTGACAATGACTGTGAAGACTGTCAGGGGGCTTTGAGTTCTGTATCAAGAAAAACAAATATTATGAAAAATCAATTATTATGAAACTTGATTTATTAGACGAAACAAGGGTACATTTTAAGATGTTGTCTTATAAAATGTGCCCCCTCATGAAATTGTCCCAGGGGCGGGCCTTTCCCCCTAGTCAGACGCAGCACAGCTGTCACTCGGGCCTGTGCGCGCCGGGCGCTGCCTCCTCTTGCTTCATTAGCGTCTCTGGTGCCTGCGCTGTAAGTTCGAAGGGCAGCGCAACTGCACATGCCGGGAAAAAAATACTTACAGCGCAGGTGCCGGGAACACTAATGATGCAAGAGGAGGTGGCGCCCAGCGCCCGGAGTGACGGCTGTGCTGCGTCTGATTAGGGGAGAAAGACCTACCCCTGGGATGATTTCACGGTATGTGGGGCACATTTTATAAGCGTTTATTTCAGCATGTGCAGGGAGCATAACTAAAAGAGCCACCTTGTCAGAAAGCAGCATTAGTGCTGCACAAGATGGCTCTTTTAGTTACAAACGCCTGAGGGGAGTGGCAGGTTCCCTTTAAAGAGTTATGTGGCAGTGGATGTGATGAGCAATAAAAAAAAATTCTCAATCTGAAGGTTCTGTGAAGCATTACATAGGTATGCATTGTCCAAAGGACAAATAGCTTACACTAATAAAAAAAAATCTAAAACTTTTAATTTATTCATTATTGGAATTGGAGATTAATTGTCTTTACCCACATAATGATATTAATTCTTAGTGGTTAATATATCTGTATGTGTATATGTGCTAAATATAGTTGGAACGTGAAACACTGATTATGCTGTGCAAAAATGTGGATGATATGACTGCAGGATAATTAGGGACCAACCACTCAATGTTTAAACCATAAGAAATATTTCATATGTTCATGAAATGACCGTGCTCTCATTCAAACACTAGGATTATTGGTAGGTCTCCTAATCTTAGCTAAACATCTTGTAGTCATGTATGACTAATGTGGGATGTGGGACTGGTCAAGGCAGGGCCACCATCAGGGCATTGCTGCCCTTACTGCTGTATGGGGCCCGGTGAGCAGCAGTACAAAAGGTGGCCCGCGGGTCCGATGCCCCTCTCCTATGCTTCTACACATCGGGCCCCAAGAGATGTGTGTCATTGGGCCCCAAGTGCTGTGCGCTGTGGGCCTGCAGTGCACACATCTGCGCCAGGGCCAGTAGCTGTTCACAGCTGTCTAACCTTGACGGCTGCGCAGCTTCCACTCCCTCTGTGTTCTCTGTACTTCCAGGTCAGGTGTCGGCGCATGCACGATGATATCATGGATCATGTGCTGACATGTACTGAACGCTGGAAGCAGAGCTGTGCTGCTGGGGAGTGACTCTGAGGTAAGTATTAAAAACTTTTTTGTTTTCTTTATAAAATGAATTCAATGGGTGAGCAGGGGGTGGGGGTAACTGCAAGTGATGAAGTTGGGAGTGTAAGGGGGACTGCACATGATGGAGATAGGGGAATAAAGGAGACTGCACATGATGAAGTGTTGGGAGTGGGGCTGCACATGATGAAGTATGGGGTAAGGGGGACTGAACATGATGAAAGGGGAGTGTGGCTGCACAGGAAGTGGGGGTAAGGGGGACTGCACATGATGAAGTGGGGGAGAGGGGGCTGCACATGAAGAAATGGGGGGTAAGGGGGACTGCACAACTGCACATGATGAAGTGGGGGAGAGGGGTCTGCACAGGGGGACCGCACATGATAAATTGGGGGTAAGGGGGACTGCTCATGATGAATTTAAGGGGAAGGCGACAGCACATGATGAAGTGTGTCTGAGGGGAGATTGCACATGATGAAATGAAAGGGGGATAGGGGCTGCATATGATGAGGGGGCACTGCAGATGAAGTGAGGGGGTGATATGGGACTGCAATAGATGAAGTAAGGGGACTTCAAATTAAAGTAGGGGTACTGCAAATGATGAAGAGGGGAGGGGACGGGGGACTGCAAATAATGAATTCAGTGTGAGGGACAGGGAACAACAATCACATTGAAAGTGGGAGTGGGGAGAGCAAATGATGAATTGAGGGTGGGGGGTGGGGAGAGCAAATGATAATCTAGGGGAGAACAAATAATGAATTTTGAGGGTGGGGAGAGTAAATGATGTATTGAATATGGGTAAGAGCAGTTGATAATGAATAGAGGGTGAGATAGAAAGACATGACAATGAAGTGGGGCAGGATTGGCATGTAAATATAATGAATCAGGATTAGGGTTAGAGCAGGAGGTACATAGTGGGGGGCATTAATAATGAAATGACTGGCAATGAATTGGAGGAAGGAGTGCAAGTGCTAATTAATTTCATAACCTTTTAAAATTTTCTTTGTTTCATTGCAGCCATTTGGTAAATTCAAAAAAGTTCATTTTTTTTCTTATTAATGTACACTCTGCAGCCCATCTTGACTGAAAAAAAACAGAATTGTAATAATTTTTGCAAAATTATTTAAAAAGCAAAACTGAAAAATATCACATGGTCATAAATATTCAGACCCTTTGCTCACTATTCAGCAGACACACCCTTTTGAGCTAGTACAGCCATGAGCCGTCTTGGGAATGATGCAACAAGTTTTTCACACCTGGATTTGGGGATCCTCTGCCATTCTTCCATGAAGATCCTCTCCACTTCCATCAGGTTGGATTAAAAATCGGATTGCATTCGGACCAGTTCTATCATTATGTGTTCATCTGCTTTTTTTTCCAGCTCAGATCGGATTACGATTGGACTGGAAAAAAAATCACACCATGTGATTGTATGTGAGAATCAGATCTGCAATTCATCTGCCGCGTACAGTAAAATCACAATGTGATCTGACAAAATAGAATAGAAAAAATAGATCGGGGTTTTTACCAACCCCGGTTTTGCAATCGCCGTTATTTAACCGTATAACGATGAACGCAAAAAAACGTCCGATGTGCCATTGAATTTCTCTCTTTTGTGATGTGCGGTCACATCAGAGGAGGAAGAAATAGGGTCCCCGATCCCTCCCCAGTACCTCCCGATGCTCCTAGGCCCTCGTGCTTCCCCCCATGAGTGCCGCCATCTTCTCCCAGGAAGAAAATGGTGGGTACATGCGCAGTGTGCCCGCCGAGATCCAGCAACAATTTTTTTTTACTATTGGTTCATTTTTGTCACTGTGATAGACCCTATCAAAGTGAACAAAATAAAAAAAAATAGTAAATAACCTCCCATTTATCACCCCCTTAGTTAGGAAAAAATAATAAAATAAAGAAAATGTATTTATTTCCATTTTCCAATTAGGGTTACAGTTGGGCTAAAGTTAGGGTAAGGGTTAGGGTTAGGGCTGGGGCTAAAGTTAGGGTTAGGGTTGGGGCTACAGTAAGGGTTAGAGTTGGGATTAGGGTTATGGTTGGGATTAGGGTTTGGATTAGGGTTAGGTTTGAGATTAGGGTTAGGGTTGGGATTATTGCTAGATTTGTGATTAGGGTTATGGTTAGGGTTGGGATTAGGGTTAGGTTTGTGGTTAGGGTTATGTTAGGGTTGGGATTAGGATTAGGGGTGTGTTGGGTTTAGGATTTTGATTAAGGTTATGGTTAGGGTTAGGATTAGGTTTAGGGGTGTGTTGGTGTTAGGATTGTAATTAGGGTTATGTTTAGGGTTGGGATTAGGGTTAGGGGTGTGTTGGGGTTTTTGGTTATGATTAAGGTTATGTTTAGAGTTGGGGTTAGGGGTGTGTTAGGGGTAGGGTTGTGATTAAGATTAAGGATAGGGTTGGGATTAGGGTTGGGGGCGTGTTGGGGTTAGAAGGGTGGTTAGTGTTATTGTTCGGATTGGGATTAAGGTTAGGGGTGTGTTGGGGTTAGGGTTGTAGATTGAATGGGGGGGTTTCTACTGTTTAGGTACTTCAGGGGGTCTCCAAACGCGACATGGCTCCACCATTGATTCCAGCCAATTTTGCATTCAAAAAGTCAAATGATGCTCCCTCCCTTCTGAGCTCTGCCGTGAGCCCAAACAGTTGTTTACCCCCACATATGGGGCATCAGTGTACTCAAGACAAATTGGACATCAACTTTTGGGGTCCAGTTTCTCCTGTTGGGAAAATAAAAAAATGGGGGTTAAAAAATCATTTTTCTGGAAAAAAAGATTTTTTATTTTCACGGCTCTGCGTTATAAACTTCTGTGAAGCACTTGGGCATTCTAAGTTTTCACCACACATCTATATAAGCTCCTTGGGGGACCTATTTTCCAAAATGGGGTAATTTGTCATGTGTTTCTACTGTTTAGGCACATCAAGGGCTCTGCAAACGCAACATAATGCCTGCAGACCATTCCATCAAAGTCTGCATTCCAAAACATCACTACTTCCCTTCTAAGCCCCCATGTGTTCCCAAACAATGCTTCCCCCACATATGGGGTATCGGTGTACTCAGGACAAACTGGAAAACAACTTTTGGGGTCCAATTTCTCCTGTTACCCTTGTGAAAATATAAAATTGCGGGCTAAAAAATAAGTTTTGAGGAAAAAAAAGGATTTTTTTATTTTCATGGCTCTGCGTTATAAACTTCTGTGAAGCATTTGGGAATTTAAAGTGCTCACCACACATCAAGATAAGTTCTTTTGGGGGTCTAGTTTCCAATATGGTGTCATTTGTGGGGGTTTCTACTGTTTAGGCACATCAGGGGCTCTGCAAATTCAACATGACGTCCGCAAACCATTCCATCAAAGTCTACATTCCAAAATGGCGCTCCTTCCCTTCCGACCTCTGCCATGCACCCAAACAGTTCCCCCCACATGTGGGGTATCAGCATACTCAGGACAAATTGCACAACAACTTTAAAGGTCCATTTTCTTATTATACCCTTTGAAAGTAAAAATCCAGAGATGAAAAGCTAATTTTTGTGAAAAAAATATATATTTTAATTTTCACGGATCTACGTTATAAACTTCTGTGAAGCACTTGGGGGTTCATAGTGCTCATCACACATCTATATAAGCTCCTTAGGGGTACAGTTTCCAAAATAAGGTCACTTGTGGGGGGTTCTACTGTTTAGGAACATCAGGGGCTCTGCAAACGTAACATGATGCCAGCAGACCATTCCATCAAAGTCTGCATTTTAAACATCACTACTTCCCTACTAAGCCCCCATGTGTTCCGAAACAGTGCTCCCCCCACATATGGGGTATCAGCTTACTTAGGACAAACTGGAAAAAAAACTTTTGGGGTCCAATGTCTCCTGCTACCCTTGTGAAAATAAAAAAATTGCAGGCTAAAAAATATTTTTTGAGGAAAATAAAAAGATTTTTTATTTTCATGGCTCTGCGTTATAAACATCTGTGAAACACTTTGGGGTTCAAAGTGCTCACCACACATCCATAAAAGTTCCTTAAGGGGATTAGTTTCCAAAATGGTGTCACTTGTGGGGGGTTTCCACTGTTTAGGCACATCAGGGGTTCTCCAAATCTGACATGGAGTCCGATCTCAATACCAGCCAATTCTGCATTGAAAAAGTCAAACAGCACTCCTTCCCTTCCAACCTCTGCCGTGCGCCCAAACAGTGGTTTACACTCACATATGGGGTATCAGCGTACTCAGGACAAATTGCACAACATCATTCAGTGTCTAATTTCTCCTATTACCCTTGTGAAAATAAAAATTTGGCTGTGAAAAAAATCATTTTTGTGGAAAAAATAAGATTTTTTATTTTCACATCTCTACATTATAAACTTCTGTGAAGCACTTGGGGGTTCAAAGTGCTCACTACACATCTAGATAAGTTCCGTAAGGGGTCTAGTTTCCAAAATGGTGTCACTTGTGGGGATTTCCACTGTTTAGGCACATCAGGAGCTCCCCAAAAGCCACATGGTGTCCGATCTCAATTCCAGCCAATTCTGCATTGAAAAAGTCAAAAGGTGCTCCTTCCCTTCCGAGCTCTGCCATGCGCCCAAACAGTGGTTTACCCCCACATATGGGGTATACACGTACTCAGGACAAATTGAACAACATCTTTTGTGGTCAAATTTCTCCTGCTACCCTTGTAAAAATAAAAATTTGGGGGCAAAATATAATTTTTGTGGAAAAAATAAGATTTTTTATTTTCATGGCTCCACGCTATAAACTTCTGTGAAGCACTTGGGGGTTCAATGTGTTCACCACACATCTAGATAAGTTCCTTAAGGGGTCTAGTTTCCAAAATGGTGTTACTTTTGGGGGGTTTCCACTGTTTAGGCACATTAGGGGCTCCCTAAAAGCGACATGGCTTCCAATCTCAATTTCAGGCAATTCTGCAAATGAAAAAGTCAAACGGCACTCCTTCTCTTCCAAGCTCTGCCGTGCGCCCAAACAGTGGTTTATCCTTACATATGGAGTTTTGGCGTATTAAGGAGAAATTGCACAACAAATTTTGTGGTTCATTTTCTCTTTTTACACTTGTGAAAATAAAAAAAATGGTTCTGAAGTAAAATGTTTGTAAAAAAAAAAGTTAAATGTAAAATTTTTTTCCTTCCGCATTGCTGCTGTTTCAGTAAAGCACATAAAGGGTTAATAAACTTTTTAATGTGGTTTTGAGCACCTTGAGGGGTTTCTTTTTCAGAATGCTGTCACTTTTGGGTATTTTCTGTCATGTACACCCCTCAAAGTGACTTTAAATGTGAGATGGTCCTTAAAAAAAGGATTTTGTAAATTTTGTTGGAAAAATGAGAAATTGCTGGTCAAATTTTAACCCTTATAACTTTCTAACAAAAAAAAATTGTTTCCAAAATTATGCTGATGTAAAGTAGACATGTGGGAAATGTTATTTATTAACTATTTTATGTGACACATCACTCTGATTTAAGGGCATAAAAATTTGAAATTTGAAAATTGCAAAATGTTAAAAATTTTGACCATATTTTTGTTTTTTTCATAAATATATGCAAGTAGTATCGAAGAAGTTTTACCACTACCATGAACTATGATATGTCGTGAAAAAACTATCTCAGAATCAGTGGGATCCGTTAAATCGTTCCAGAGTAATAACCTCATAAACTAACACTGGTCAGAATTGTAAGAATTGGCCTGGTCATTAAGCTGCAAATTGGCTCTGCCACTAAGGGGTTAAAATGTGAGATGTATAAATGTGTAAATATATAGTGAAATAATAGCAAAATGTAAGTATGATAAAAGATATGTAACCAAATATATGTAAAAAATAAATTATAATCCACATCACTAAAGTTCTTGAAGGACATCTAGAATCATTTCTGTAGATATACCGGGCTGTCACTGCAATGAAGTAATTTGTATACTTAAGTTCTTAAATCTAGGTATGTTAAGTTCACATATAAACATCTGAAGGAGCATTCAAGTCCTCTTTCAAAGAATCCAGAATAGTCTCCATAGATATAACAAGGGAGCTGTACGCTGGTAAGGCAATGTATATATATTCATGTTCTTCATTAACAATCCAGACAGCTTCCTTAGAGACATCAAAGAACTGTATCTCAATTGAAAAGAAAATAATCAAATTATTCTAAATGCACATCATTTCTTATATAGGAAAGAAGCTGCATACCATATAACAATAACACCAAAAAGCCCCTCAGTTGAATAACAATATATAGATATGTCATTAAATATATAAAAATAAAGAAATATAAATAAATAAATGGGACAAACATAATCATTATGAAATAGTAACCAACTTAATATTTTATGGATGGATGGACAGCGACTAGGGGATCACCACAAAAAGAAAGGGAAATGTTTATTTAGCGAAAACTAGAGAAATCCCATTGGTCGTTAAGTCCAATTGCTTTCATTGTTCTAAGTACAGTAATCCAACGACATTCCTTTTGAGCTAACCTGTTCTTAAGATAACCACCACAAATGCCTAGATGGACAACATCAATGCCTCTCACTTGAAAATTAATGGATCCAGATGGATGAAATTCTCGATAATGTAAGGGCAAGGTCTTCAGTTTGGCAATTTCCTCTTTATGTAAATCATCTGGACCAATCAATCTGACAGCTCTCATGTCCCTTGCATGTTCTAGGATGCGGACACGTAATTGTCTCAAAGTTAAACCTATATAAATAAGTCCACATGGACATGTTAGGTGATAAATCACAGATGTAGTTTTACAATTTATAGTATGGACAATTTTAAAAGTACGTGAATTAGAAGAATTTACAAAGATCTCAATTTTTGTCATGTAGTTACAGGCACTGCAATCGCCACATGGGCGTGAACTCCAGGCGGGGCCTCTAGAATTAAAGATGAAATTAGATCTTGGAGGAACATAATGACTGTGCATAATCATCTCGTCTATGGTTTTACTTCTTCTTGCAACAATTCACGGTTGATCCTCTATCAATTTTGTGATTTCAGGATCTTGTTTAACTATAGGCCAGAATCGATTCATTATATTGGTCATGTCCTTCCATCTGATAGTTGGTAATGATACGTAAATGTGTTTCCTCCTTTTTTGGTATTTTATTATGGAGGAGTTTGTTGTGATCCATATCTCTGGCTTCTTGGTATCCCTGATTGATATCTAAGGGATTATATCCACGGCATAGAAACCTATTTGTTAGATCTTTTGTCTGAATTTCAAATTCTTCATTTGAGTCATAGATTCTTCTTGCTCTAATGAACTGCCCTTTAGGAACTGCTTTGATGGTATGCCTGGGGTGTGCAGATTTGGCATGTAGCAATGATTTTGTACTTGTCTCTTTTCTAAAAATAGTGCCATGAAGATTGCTCAGTCAATCAACCGTAAGTTGGAGATCCAAGAAGTCCACCCTTCCTTCGTGACTTTAAGCCCTTCACCCCAAAGCCTGTTTTCAACTTCCTGCCAGACCATTTTTTCAATTCTGACCACTGTCACTTTATGAGGTCATAACTCTGAAACACATTAATGGATCCTGGTGATTCTGAGATTATTTTCCCATGGCATTTTGTACTTTATGATAGTGGTAAAATTTCTTTGATATGACTTGCGTTTATTTGTGAAAAAAACGGAAATTTGGCTATTTTGCAATTTTCAAACTTTTGGTTTTTATGCCCTTAAATTAGAGAGTCATAGCACACAAATATTCCTCATGGCTGCTTTACATCAGCATAATTTTTGAAACATAATTTTTTTTGGTTAGGAAGTTATAAGGGTTTGAAGTTGACCTGCGATTTCTCATTTTTACAACAAAATTAGCAAAACCATTTTTTTAGGGACCACCTCACACTTGAAGTGACTTTGAGGGACCTATATAACAGAAAATGCCCAAAAGTGACACCATTCTAAAAACTGCACCCCTCAAGGTACTCAAAACCACATTCAAGAAGTTTGTTAACCCTTCAGGTGCTTAACAGGAATTTTTGGAATGTTTTAAAAAAATGAACATTTAATTTTTTTCACAAAAAATGTAATTCAGATCCAGTTTGTTTTATTTTACCAAGGGTAACAGGAGAAATTGGACCACAAAATTTGTTGTACAATTTGTCCTGAGCACGCCGATACCCAATATGTGGGGATAAACCACTGTTTGGGTGCATGGCAGAGCTCGGAAGGGAAGGAGCGCCGTTTAACTTTTTAATGCAAAATATGCTGCAATTGAGATCTGATACCATGTTGCGTTTGAAGAGCCCCTGATGTGCCTAAACAGAGTAAACCCCCAAAGATGACACCATTTTGGAATGTAAACCCCATAAGGAGCTTATCTAGATGTGTGGTGAGCACTTTAAACACTCAAGTGCTTCACAGAAGTTTATAATGTAGAGCTGTAAAAATAAAAATCATATTTTTTTCACAAAAATGATTTTTACACCTCAATTTTTTATTTTCCCAAGGGTAACAGGAGAAATTGGACCCTAAAAGTTGTTGAGCAATTTGTCCTGAGTCCGCTGATGCCCCATATGTGGGGTAAACCCCTGTTTGGGTGCATGGCAGAGCTCAGAAGGGAAGGAGCTCCGTTTTAATTTTTCAACGCAGAATTGGCTGGATTTGAGATCAGATGCCATGTCACGTTTGGAGAGCCCCTGATGTGCCTAAACAGTGAAAACCCTCCACAAGTGACCCCATTTTGGAAACTAGACCACCCAGGAAACGTATTTAGATGTGTGGTGAGCACTTTGAACCCCCAATTGTTTCACTAAAGTTTATGATGTTGAGCCGTTAAAATTAAAAAATCATTTTTTTTCCACAAAAATTATATTTTAGCCCACCATTTTTTATTTTGCCAAGGGTATCCAGAGAAATTAGACACCAAACGTTGTTCTGCAATTTGTCCTGAGTACACTGATACCCCATATGTTGGGGGGAAACCACCATTTGGGCACATGGCAGAGCTCAGTAGGGGAGGAGCGCTGTTTTGGAATGCAGACTTTGATGGAATGGTCTGCGGGAGTCATGTTGCGTTTGCAGAGCTCCTGATGTACCTAAACAGTAGAAACCCCCCACAAGTGATCCCATATTGGAAACTAGACTCCACAAGGAACTTATCTGGATGTGTTGTGAGAACTTTGAACCTCCAAGTGTTTCACTAAAATTTATAACGCAGAGCCGTGAAAATAAAAAATCTTTTTTTTCCACAAAAAAGTTTTTTTAGTTTTTTTGAGGCCTTAGGACTTATCTTTGATGAACCGTGTCAGGTTAGCAGAGGACATTATCATGGATCTTGTTCAGTGGAAGCTCTCAGCTGAGTGGTATAACCTTTTCCCACATATCATGCTTCAAACATAAAGATACCAAATGTAAATTTTTGGTGACGAATCAACAATAAATGGAACACAATTGTGAAGTTGAACAAACTTTATTGGTTATTTTAAATTTTTGTGGAAATTGAAAAACTGAAAAGTGTGGCGTGCAATATTATTCGGCCCCTTTAACTTAATACTTTGTTGTGCCACATTTTGATGCAATTACAGCTGCAAGTTGCTTGGGGTATGTCTCTATCAGTTTTGTACATCGAGAGACTGAAATTCTTGCCCATTCTTCCTTGGCAAATTTCGTTCAACTTCACAATTGTGTTCCACGTGTTGTTGATTCTTCACCCAAAATTTACATATGGTATCTTTATGTTTAAAGCATGATATGTGGGAAAAGTTGTAAAAGTTCCAGGGGGCCGAATACTTACGCAAGGCACTGTATCTATCTATATCTATATTTATATCTATACATATATCTATATATATTTATATCTATATATATATATATATATATATGTATATATATATATATATATACACTCACCGGCCACTTTATTAGGTACACCTGTCCAACTTCTTGTTAACACTTAATTTCTA
Organism: Ranitomeya variabilis; assembly: GCF_051348905.1. NCBI lineage: Eukaryota > Metazoa > Chordata > Amphibia > Anura > Dendrobatidae > Ranitomeya > Ranitomeya variabilis. The sequence goes on from NC_135233.1 coordinate 725,926,147, forward strand.
ATCAGCCAATCACATGGCGGCAACTCAGTGCATTTAGGCATGTAGACATGGTCAAGACAATCTCCTGCAGTTCAAACCAAGCATCAGTATGGGGAAGAAAGGTGATTTGAGTGCCTTTGAACGTGGCATGGTTGTTGGTGCCAGAAGGGCTGGTCTGAGTATTTCAGAAACTGCTGATCTACTAGGATTTTCACGCACAACCATCTCTAGGGTTTACAGAGAATGGTCCGAAAAAGAAAAAAAATCCAGTGAGCGGCAGTTCTGTGGGCGGAAATGCCTTGTTGATGCCAGAGGTCAGAGGAGAATGGGCAGACTGGTTCGAGCTGATAGAAAGGCAACAGTGACTCAAATCGCCACCCGTTACAACCAAGGTAGGCCTAAGAGCATCTCTGAACGCACAGTGCGTCGAACTTTGAGGCAGATGGGCTACAGCAGCAGAAGACCACACCGGGTACCACTCCTTTCAGCTAAGAACAGGAAACTGAGGCTACAATTTGTACAAGCTCATCGAAATTGGACAGTAGAAGATTGGAAAAACGTTGCTTGGTCTGATGAGTCTCGATTTCTGCTGCGACATTCGGATGGTAGGGTCAGAATTTGGCGTAAACAACATGAAAGCATGGATCCATCCTGCCTTGTATGGAGCATCTTTGGGCTGTGCAGCCGACAAATCTGCGGCAACTGTGTGATGCCATCATGTCAATATGGACCAAAATCTCTGAGGAATGCTTCCAGCACCTTGTTGAATCTATGCCACGAAGAATTGAGGCAGTTCTGAAGGCAAAAGGGGGTCCAACCCGTTACTAGCATGGTGTACCTAATAAAGTGGCCGGTGAGTGTATATATATATATATATATATATATATATATATATTTATTTTTTTTTGAAGATTATTTGATATTTAGACATTGTGATTTACAATGCGATTTTAACATGAGCTTTTACATGGAGAGAACTGCTGTATGTAAAAGCTCATGTTAAAATCGCATTGCATACGGATGTCACACTGTTACTAGATGCAAGGAAATCACATCCTCGCATTGCAAACGGTTTTCATATGGATCACTGTTCAGGGAACATTTGTGCGATTCTCGGCCGTCAAAATCGGACCAATTTTTTTAAAGGGCAAGTGTGACTCCAGCCTGCAAATCGCAGTGCATCAGAATTACCTCCGTGGCATTCCCTCATGTGTTTTGTTAGGCATGCTTAGCCTTTTCTTGACTCTACATAGATTGAGAGTGTACTCAGAACCAAATGATGAAAGGCGGAATTGTCTTGCCTTTACAGAAAAAGGTACATGAACAGAAGATAACATAAACTACATAGCAGGTTCTACAGCAGATGAAACAAAAGTTCCCACGCTCGAGTTCATATGAGGACATCCAGCAGAGGGTGCATCACCGCAACTCAAGGTAACTACAAGTCACCCTGCTTTCCATTCATTCCCCGGGGTTTTTACAGGCACGAGCACTGCTTTAGCAGAGCTCCTGGCTGTAAAATGATTTAACCACTTCAGATGGATTTACTTCGTGGGACTTGACCTGAGCGATGGAAGGTATGAGATATTGTTGTTTTTTTATTTTTCCTTTGTTACAGAACGAGGGTCTTCAGGTGGATTACCAGTATAATAAAATATTACAACAACCTGTGTCTTTATTTCATTAAAATACTTGTAAATAATGTGTGTGTGTTTTATTAACCATTTCGTACTATTGGATTAATAATGGATAGGTGTCATAATTGACGCCTCTCCATTATTAATCTGGCTTAATGTCACCTTACAATAGCAAGGTGACATTAACCCTTCATTACCCCATATCTCACCGCTACACGGGAGTGGGAAGAGAGTGGCCAAGTGCCAGAATAGGCGCATCTTCCAGATGTGCCTTTTCTGGGGTGGCTGGGGGCAGATGTTTGTAGCCAGGGGGGGGGGGCAATAACCATGGACACCCTCTCTAGGCTATTAATATCTGCCCTCAGTCACTGGCTTTACCACTCTGGTGGAGAAAATTGTGCGGGAGCCCACGCCAATTATTTCCGCCATTTAACCCTTTATTTAACAAGCTACAGCGCCCATGTTTTGCACATACACACGTCTAACACTAGTAGTGTGGAATATGCAAAAAAAAAAGGGATATGAGATGGTTTACTATATGTAAACCATGTCTCATATCCTGTCGGGTTTGGGAAGGAGAAATGAAAAGCCGGCAATTGAATTACCGGCTTTTCTCTAACACCGGTGCGTATTTCTCGCAAGTCACACGCATGGTCCGTGTGTAATCCGTATTTTTCTCGCCCCCATTGACTTTCATTGGTGATTGTTTTGTGCAATACGGTGACAAACGCAGCATGCTGCGATTTTCTATGGCCGTACAAGACCGTATATTACGGAATGCGTAATATACGGCAGATAGGAGCTGGGCCATAGAGATTCATTGGGCCGTGTGCAGTGTGTATTTTACGGATGTAGTTTATGCCCTCATACGTCCGTAAAACTCGCTAGTGTGATGCCGGCCTAAGGAGGATCAACAGCAATGTGTGTAATACGAGTGGCACACGTGGGTCAAGCGTGTGCCGCATCAGTACCACAGGGACGGGCGCCAGGGAAGATGCGTTACAGTAAGCGCTGTTCCCCGGTGCTGGGTGCTGAACATGGCTCTCATCATTCTCCCCAGCTCTGCCGGTGATCAACGAGAGAAGAGGAGAATGATGAGAGTTACATTTAAGTGATAAAAGAGCAGGCGGCGGCTGATGGGACTATTACTCCCATCAGCCTATCCTTGCTACTGCTAATAAACTTGCTCTGAGGAAGGTCCAGTTAGTTATTTTGTCTTCACTTCTCAATGGTAAAATATTCTGTGACACAACCATTGTGTCAATATGATCACTGCATCCCTAGATGAAATCATTAAGAAGTGTAGTTTGTAAAATGGGGTCAATTATTGAGGTGTTCTGACGTTCTGGCACCTCATGGGCTATCCCAGTGGGTTATGGTACCTGCAAACCATAACAGTAAAATCTTGCACTCCTTGCCTTCTGAGCTTTGCACTGTGCCTGAAAAATATTTCCCGATTACATATAGGCTATTGGCACACTCAGGAAAAAATGGAAAAAAAAATCCTATTAGCCCTTAGAAAATATAAAATCTTGGGGCTAAAACAAAATTTTAGTCGTAGAAATCTAACTTATTCTTTCTTCACAGCTCAGTGGTGTAAAATTCTGTGAGGCACATGTGGTGTTAATATGATCACTGCACCCCTAGATTAATTCACTGGGGAGTGTAGTTTGTAAAATAAGTTCACATATAGGGGGTTTCTGTTGTTCTGGAACCTCAGGAGCTCTGTCAATGTGATATGGCACTCTCAAACCATTCCAGAAAAATCTGAACTACAATATGGCACCTCTTCCCTTCTGAGCTTTGCACTGGGCCTCAAGAGTAGTATTCCCCACCATATGGGGTGTCGGTGTACTCAAGAAAAATTGCACAACAACTTTTGGGTCCAATTTATCCTGTTACCCTTGGGAAAATAAAAAATTGGGGTGAAAAGATCATTTTGTGGAAAAAATATGATTTTTTTTATTTTTACGGCTCTACGTTATAAACTTCTGTGAAGCATTGGGGGTTCAAAGTGCTCACCACACATCTAGATAAGTTCCTTGGGGGGTCCAGTTTCCAAAATGGTGTTGTCATGATCCAGTTCAGAGTTTGTTTTCTGCTGTTCCCTCTCTGGACTGGTCATGCAGGAGTTAATCCCCTTGGCCTCGTTTTGGAGCTGGCTGGGCTTTTTAAGTCCACTGTAGTCTGCTGGCCAGCATCAGTGATAGTTCATGCTTCCTGGCTAGAGCAACTTACCCATATACCATTGTATTCCTTCTGCCTCTGACTTCCCTTATTTGTATTAGACCCGTTCGCTACTGTGCATGACTTGGCCTGATCTCTGACCCCGCCTCTTGTTTTCTGTCTCTGTACCATGTTCTGTGACCAGCTTTTGACTGTCTGGCTTGTATCCCGACTTCATTTTACATCTCACATTTTGGATACCGCTCTCCCATTTGGCTCTGACTTCTGGCTTATCTCTGACTTTGCGCTCTGCTGTTACTTCTGGTACCTCATCTCCTGTTTGTTGCAGTCTGGCCTGCCTGACTACTCTGCTGCCTCCTAATGGTGCTCCATGCCTTTCACTGTGGTGCTACATGGTGAGTGCTACCTTGTGCCCCTTACCTGTGCCCCCTGGGGGAGGTTGCAGGTAGCTGCATCAAAGGTGTTACTTGTTGGAGGTTTCCACTATTTAGGTGTAAGCAAATTGCGGGATACAGTGACAGACAGGAGGCAGAGAAAGGGTTAACAAACATAACAATTTTACTTAAACAGGGTATTAACTCCTCGAAGGGAGATAAATGATTAAAGAATAGGTAGACGAAACAACAAGCACAAAATATCAGCAGTCCAATTATTTAACTTATCATGTCCTTAATGCTCCTCCACCGCAGATGATCCCATAGGCCTTCTCTCCTCACATATGCAGTACTCACAATCTCTGAGTGCGCGACACCACTCTCCTTCTCGGTCCTGCTGTTCATGATAGGAGCCGACAGCTGCAGCATATCGCAGCACCAATGCTCAACAGATGGAGTACATTCATCACCCTGCTGCACGCTGTCTGTTCCCGCTAAAGTGCCTGCCGCTGCATGCACTTTTCTTTCCATAGTGCCCTTCCTACCTGGGCCATGAGGTTGGTTCGGTCCCTCATTCCTTTCCCCAGGCAACATGGGAGACAGACTCAACAGTTCCAGACCCGGCTCGGTACAGGTACCCGCAGCCTGGTTTTCCTCTTTACAAACGCACATGAGGGGCTCTCCAAACGTGACATGGTGTCCGATCTCAATTACAGCTAATTTTGCATTGAAAAGTAAAACGGCACCCAGGGCCGTATTTAGAGTTTCTGCTGCCCTAGGCACTTTTCGTGCTGCCTCCCCCATTGGCGAGTATGACTAATGCAGACACTATCGGCAGTGACTTAGGCTACTTTCACATCAGCGATTTTTGACATTTGCGGCAGATGCGGCAGTTCTTCCGCATCCGTAACGGATCACTTATGGCAACACTGTGTTCGGCCTCATTCATTCCCTATGGGACTTGCGGCACTTGCGGTTTTGCTGCGATCCGGCAAATGCGGTACTTGCAGCAACAGAAAAAAAAATGCTGCTAGCAGTGTTTTTTTTTTTGTCTCGCCTCAAGTGCCGCACATGTCTGCAAGTCCCATAGGGAATGAATGAGGCCGAACACAGAGTTGCCGGCCCGTAAGTGATATGTTACGCGACAGATGCGGAAAAAATGCAGTATCTGCAGCGAACGGAGAAAATCGCTGATGTGAAAGTAGCCTTAGCAAACCTTTACATTAGTTGTCATGTGAGAATCTGGTGGATCTCATACACTGTACATGGTCAGTTGATTCTGCCATGGTTGCACGGTTTGGCTGACAGATTTTTAAGGGCAACCTGTCAGTCGATTCATACTACCAAAACCACGGGCAGCATCATTCAGACTGCAAACAGGGAAGTTTATCTCTGCAATGCTCAGACGTTTCACAGAGAATAGTGTGAAGAGCTGGATGGGTAATTTAGTGAGAGAACTGACTAATCTGTTGCTATCGTCTGTGGGCTTCTCACTCCATGTCTCTAGATCAGGGGTGAGCAATTTATTTTCCCGAGGGGCCAGATGAAAGACCATGACTGTTGTGGAGGCTGAACCAATAGCATGAAAATAATTCTACTCAATATTAATTAATATTAATTGTATCACTTAATATTGAGCAAAATTAAGTATGCTGACTAGTGTTGAGCATTCCGATACCGCAAGTATCGGGTATCGGCCGATACTTGCGGTATCGGAATTCCGATACCGGGATTCCGATACTTGCCGCGTATCGGATACCGGAATCAGAAGTTCCAAGATTCAAAATGCAGAAATTCAGCCAATGAGAATGATTCCAAGTGTGGGCACATCCTGTTTAGCATGGAGGGCATGAAACTACTGGCAAGGCTGTGATTGGCTGCTGAAATGATGTCATGATGCAGTTTAAAAGTCGCTGGCGCCATTTTGCGATCACTCTGCTGTGAATTCAGTTAGTGACAGGACGCTGTTTACTGACTGAGGGACAGTTTAGAGATAGCGATTTGCTTCTTTGTGCTTTCCAAAGGCTAATTTAGCAACCGCTGTGTTCACCTATTATTCACCTAGCTTTTGCCTTGTAGCGCTGTTTTCACAGCGATCTGCAAGGTCTGTGTGTGTGTGTGTGTGTGAGTGCAGCCCACTCTCTAGTCTGAGTGCAGCCACATAGGCCATCCATAGCTGGTTGTATTCAGTTCAGGGATGGTGGTTCATTGCCTCATACTGTTCTTTTTTTTTTTTTTTTCAAGTAGTGTAGTCTGCTGCTAATTTATTCAAAAAAATCCTATTAGTGTCTTTCCACCCGTCTCCAGCTAATTTGTGGAAAAACACTACATAGGATAACGTAGAGGAGGGTTTTTGGGCCTTGCAGCGCCATTTACGGCTGTCTGCACGGTCTCCGTGTGACTGCAGCTCGCCCTGTAGTCTGTGAGCAGCCGTAGCCTGGTTGTCTCCAGCTCAGGGTTGTTCACTGCGTCATACCGCCAAATCAATTTTCATTTTGTTTTAAGTAGTGCAGGCTGCTGCACATTTTTTCAAAAAATTCCTATTAGTGTCTTTCCACCCGTCTCCAGCTAACTTGTGGAAAAACACTACATAGGATAACGTAGAGGAGGGTTTTTGGGCCTTGCAGCGCCGTTTACGGCTGTCTGCACGGTCTCCGTGTGACTGCAGCTCGCCCTGTAGTCTGTGAGCAGCCGTAGACTGGTTGTCTCCAGCTCAGGGTTGTTCTGTGCCTGCTGCGGGCACCGGTGACTCATCAGCACCCACATTCACCAGGCAACAGTCGTTCATGCGCAGCTTTGTGTCAGAGCGCCCTACACCGCTGCTGCGTGAAGACCAAATTGAAGCCGTTGTCGGATGGATGGCAGCTAATGCATCAACTTCAATTAGTGCCACATCCTCTCAGACACAGAGCACTGGAGAGCAGCCATCTGTCTCTTCACCACCTGCCAAATTGCCCAGGCAGACAGAGAGCCCAGGACAGGAGCCGTCTCTACTTCTGTTCTCTGAATCTCTTGGCTTGGAAACAGGGGCCAGCCAAGCAGCATTGGAGAAATGGAAGAAGAGGCAGGGTGCAGTGATGCCCAACAGCTTTTTCTGTCTTCCTCTGAAGAGGCGGGTGGGCCAGTGGCTCCGGTCACCACATCGCAGGCCGCATCAGCCTAAAAGGGCGCTCCCAAGACTTGCAGTGCCTGGGCCTTTTTTGACACAGTTGCAGATGACATTTGCTATGTCAAATGCAAGGTGTGTCATCACAAAGTAAAAAGAGGTCGAAATGTCAGCAGCCTCAATACCTCCAACATGTGGAAACATGTGCGCACCAGGCACGCGGTGGAGTTAGAAAAACACACTGAAGAGGTAGGCCAACCAACAGCGGCAGCTACCACCTCTTCAGCTCGTGTTGCCTCTTCCTCCAGCTCACACGCAGCTGGTTCGGCTTCCTCCCAGGATCGCCGTGGAAGAACCTCTGGCCCTGTTGTCCAGAGACCCGCTGTAATTCCACCCGCAGCACCACTTTCCCAGTCATCCACACACTCCCAGCCCAGTCTACAGCCATCGGTAGTACAGGCATGGGAGAAAAGGCGGCCTTTCTCGTCAAACCACCCACGAGCACAGGCTCTGACTGCAGGCATTGCCAAACTTCTGTCACTGGAAATGCTGTCATTCAGGCTGGTGGAGACTGACAGCTTCCGTGACTTGATGTCATTGGCAGTCCCACAGTACAATGTGCCCAGCCGCTTTTACTTCAGCAGGCAAGCCATCCCTGCCCTGCACAAGCATGTGGAGGGACACATAAAACACGCGCTACTGAACGCCGTCAGTAGCAAGGTCCACCTCACCACCGATGCGTGGACCAGTCAACATGGACAGGGGCGATACCTTTCCCTCACTGCCCATTGGGTTAATGTCGTTGAGCCGGGTACAGACCGTGCGAGTGGCGCAGGACGTGTCCTGCCCACTCCAAGGATTGCAGGAATCCATTCTGTACGCATTGACTCCTCCTCTTACACCAGTTCCTCAGAATCATCGCTGCAGGAGCCGTCACAGTCCACCTCCACATGGACCCGTGATGATTGTGTACCTGTTACGACCGACATGAGCACAGCCGTGGCCAAACGTCAACAGGCCGTCTTGAAATTAATTTTTTTGGGGAATCGTAGCCACACAGCGCAGGAGCTCTGGAATGCCATCAAGCAGGAGAGCGATGTGTGGTTTGTGCCAGCGAATCTCCAGCCAGGCATGGTAGTGTGTGATAATGGCCGAAATCTGGTGGCAGCTCTGGGCCTCGGCAACCTCACTCACATCCCATGTCTGGCACATGTGCTCAATTTGGTCGTGCAGAGCATTTTGAGGGACTATCCGGATCTTGATGCACTGCTGCACAAGGTCCGCCTAGAGTGTGCTCACTTGCGGCGTTCCAGCACGGCAAAAGCGCGCATTGCGGCTCTGCAGCGCCGACACCGCCTGCTGGAACATCGCATCATATGTGACCTACCTACCAGGTGGAATTCCACGTTACATATGTTGGAGCGGTTGTGTGAGCAGCAGCAAGCTGTAATGGAGTACCAGCTGCTTCAGGCGCAAAGAAGTCGCACTCAGCGCCGTACAGACTTCACAACCACAGAGTGGGCCACTATGAATGACGTCTGCCAGGTTTTGCGTCCCTTTGATTATTCCACGCGGATGGCGAGTGCAGATGATGCACTAGTCAGCATGACTGTCCCCCTTATCTGCCTGCTTGAAAAATCACTGCAAGCGCTAAGGGATGATGTTGTGGAAGAGGTGGAGGATGAGGATTCACCATTTCCATCATCTTCTGGACAGTCAGCGCCACGTGGTTCCTCACAAACGCGTAGGCAGGGGACAGTTTGTGAGGAGGATGAGGAGGAGTCAATGGAGGAGGAAGACATCCGTCCAGAGGAGGGAGTTACCGAATTGTCCAGTACTCAGTGTGTACAGCGAGGGTGGGGTGATGACGAGCGGGCAGAGATCACGCCTCCAGCAGGGGACAGCGTTTCTTGGGCAGTTGGCAGTCTGCAGCACATGGTGGATTACATGCTGCAGTGCCTGAGAAACGACCGCCGCATCGCCCACATTCTCAACATGTCTGATTATTGGGTGTTCACCCTCCTCGATCCTCGCTACCGGGACAACGTAGAAAGCCTCATCACACCGTTGAACCGGGAGCGAAAAATGCGGGAGTACCAAGACACACTGGTCAATTCCATCATCTTCTCCATTCCAACTGAGAGAAGTGCTGCTAGTGCATTCCAAAGCAGCTCAGTGCGTCCAGGCAGTGGTGGAGGCTCTGCACAAAGAGGGAGCAGAAGCAGTGCCTCTGCCCAAGGCAAGACCAGTATGGCCCAACTGTGGCACAGTTTTCTGTGCCCCCCACAAAAGTCTACACCATCACAGACGGCTCCAGTCAGCAGGAGGCAACGGTTCCGTCAGATGGTGACAGACTACATGTCTTGCCCTCTTGCTGTACTCCCAGACGGCTCTTCCCCTTTCAAGTTTTGGGTCTCAAAGCTGGATACATGGCCAGAGCTAAGCCAGTATGCATTGGAGGTGCTGTCTTGCCCTGCGGCCAGTGTATTATCGGAACGCGTCTTTAGTGCTGCAGGTGGTGTACTAACTGACCGTCGCATGCGAGTATCCTCCGATAACGTTGACCGGCTTACTTTCCTGAAAATGAACAAGGCCTGGATCTCGCAGGAATTTGCCACTCCTCCTCCTGATTAAATAATTAGGTCACTGTATACGTTATCCAGGTCTCCTGTTGTGTTCATCTTTCTACCACCTGAACTTAAATTCCTGGGCTCCAACACCGCCAGTTGAGGCTCAGAAGTGCCGTCTGCACAGTCAAAACATACGACCCAGTGTTATTGGGTTTCAGTAACGTCAGCTGATCCCCAGCTGTGTAGCCGGCAATGTGTCATGCGACCGCCACGCTGACACAACAACTGAAATGTAAGGGAATCTGTCCCCCCCCCCAAGGCGTTTGTTACTGAAAGAGCCACCTTGTGCAGCAGTAATGCTGCACAAGGAAAAGGTAGCTATTTTGTTTTAGCTCCTTGCACACGCAGAACTTAACACTTATAAAATGTGTCCACTGATACCGTAAAACCGTCCCGGAGGTGGGACTTTCCTTCGTAATATGACGCAGCACAGCCGTTATTCCTACCCCCCTGGCGCCGCGCCCCGGCTCCTCAGCGTTGTTTGATTCCGTCCCGGAGCCTGCGCTGTTATGTTATCCCGTGGCCAGGCACACTTAGCGCTGCCCGTCTTCTGGCATCATTTGGTGTCAGGATGGCTGCGCCTGTGCGGCCGCGCTGGCCGAGAGCCCGCCTCGCAGTGTCTTCTGATTTAATCCCACTGGGGGCCTGGGATCCATGGACATGCGCAGTGCATATCTGAACCTCCACCTCTCACTCATCTCCCTATGGCTTCTTCAGACTGTTCGGTGTCAGCTGGTCCCTAATAGCATGCCACGGCCGTGACACCGCACAGTCTTAAGAAGCCGTAGGGAGGGGAGTGAGAGGCGAGGATATGCACTGCGCATGGCCATGGATCCCAGGCCCCCAGTGGGATTAAATCAGAAGACACTGCGAGGCGGGCTCTCGGCCAGCGCGGCCGCACAGGCGCAGCCAGCCTGACACCAAATGATGACAGAAGATGGGCAGCGCTAAGTGTGCCTGGCCACGGGATAACATAACAGCACAGGCTCCGGGACGGAATCAAACAACGCTGATGAGCCGGGGCGCGGCGCCGGGGGGGGTAGGAATGACGGCTGTGCTGCGTCATATTACGAAGGAAAGTCCCACCTCCGGGACGGTTTCACGGTTTCAGGGGACACATTTTATAAGTGTTTAGTTCTGTGTTTGCAAGGAGCGTGATGAAAAGAGCCACCTTTTCCTTTTGCATCTTTTGTGCTGCACAAGCTGGCTCTTTCAGCTACAAACGCCTTGGAGGGGGTTAAAGGTTCCCTTTCGACTTTCTCAGGCTTCGGCCTACATTGTGTTCCTCTGCTTTTCCACCTGTCCCTGGGCTCCAACACCGCCAGTTGCCGTCCAGAAGTGCTGTACGCACAGTCAACAGTCCCTCCTCTGTTATTGGGGTTCAGTAACGTCAGCTGTTCCCCTGCTGTGTGTGTGGCAATCCCTCCTACCTCCTCCTACTCCACCTGTCCCTGGGCTCCAACACCGCCAGTTGCCGTCCAGAAGTGCTGTACGCACAGTCAACAGTCCCTCCTCTGTTATTGGGGTTCAGTAACGTCAGCTGTTCCCCTGCTGTGTGTGTGGCAATCCCTCCTACCTCCTCCTACGCCACCTGTCCCTGGGCTCCAACACCGCCAGTTGCCGTCCAGAAGTGCTGTACGCACAGTCAACAGTCCCTCCTCTGTTATTGGGGTTCAGTAACGTCAGCTGTTCCCCTGCTGTGTGTGTGGCAATCCCTCCTACCTCCTCCTCCTCCACCTGTCCCTGGGCTCCAACACCGCCAGTTGCCGTCCAGAAGTGCTGTACGCACAGTCAACAGTCCCTCCTCTGTTATTGGGGTTCAGTAACGTCAGCTGTTCCCCTGCTGTGTGTGTGGCAATCCCTCCTACCTCCTCCTCCTCCACCTGTCCCTGGGCTCCAACACCACCAGTTGCCGTCCAGAAGTGCTGTACGCACAGTCAACAGTCCCTCCTCTGTTATTGGGGTTCAGTAACGTCAGCTGTTCCCCTGCTGTGTGTGTGGCAATCCCTCCTACCTCCTCCTCCTCCACCTGTCCCTGGGCTCCAACACCGCCAGTTGCCGTCCAGAAGTGCTGTACGCACAGTCAACAGTCCCTCCTCTGTTATTGGGGTTCAGTAACGTCAGCTGTTCCCCTGCTGTGTGTGTGGCAATCCCTCCTACCTCCTCCTCCTCCACCTGTCCCTGGGCTCCAACACCGCCAGTTGCCGTCCAGAAGTGCTGTACGCACAGTCAACAGTCGCTCCTCTGTTATTGGGGTTCAGTAACGTCAGCTGTTCCCCTGCTGTGTGTGTGGCAATCCCTCCTACCTCCTCCTCCTCCACCTGTCCCTGGGCTCCAACACCGCCAGTTGCCGTCCAGAAGTGCTGTACGCACAGTCAACAGTCGCTCCTCTGTTATTGGGGTTCAGTAACGTCAGCTGTTCCCCTGCTGTGTGTGTGGCAATCCCTCCTACCTCCTCCTCCTCCACCTACCCCTGGGCTCCAACACCGCCAGTTGCCGTCCAGAAGTGCTGTACGCACAGTCAACAGTCCCTCCTCTGTTATTGGGGTTCAGTAACGTCAGCTGTTCCCCTGCTGTGTGTGTGGCAATCCCTCCTACCTCCTCCTCCTCCACCTGTCCCTGGGCTCCAACACCGCCAGTTGCCGTCCAGAAGTGCTGTACGCACAGTCAACAGTCGCTCCTCTGTTATTGGGGTTCAGTAACGTCAGCTGTTCCCCTGCTGTGTGTGTGGCAATCCCTCCTACCTCTTCCTCCTCCACCTGTCCCTGGGCTCCAACACCGCCAGTTGCCGTCCAGAAGTGCTGTACGCACAGTCAACAGTCGCTCCTCTGTTATTGGGGTTCAGTAACGTCAGCTGTTCCCCTGCTGTGTGTGTGGCAATCCCTCCTACCTCCTCCTCCTCCACCTGTCCCTGGGCTCCAACACCGCCAGTTGCCGTCCAGAAGTGCTGTACGCACAGTCAACAGTCCCTCCTCTGTTATTGGGGTTCAGTAACGTCAGCTGTTCCCCTGCTGTGTGTGTGGCAATCCCTCCTACCTCCTCCTCCTCCACCTGTCCCTGGGCTCCAACACCGCCAGTTGCCGTCCAGAAGTGCTGTACGCACAGTCAACAGTCCCTCCTCTGTTATTGGGGTTCAGTAACGTCAGCTGTTCCCCTGCTGTGTGTGTGGCAATCCCTCCTACCTCCTCCTCCTCCACCTGTCCCTGGGCTCCAACACCGCCAGTTGCCGTCCAGAAGTGCTGTACGCACAGTCAACAGTCCCTCCTCTGTTATTGGGGTTCAGTAACGTCAGCTGTTCCCCTGCTGTGTGTGTGGCAATCCCTCCTACCTCCTCCTCCTCCACCTGTCCCTGGGCTCCAACACCGCCAGTTGCCGTCCAGAAGTGCTGTACGCACAGTCAACAGTCCCTCCTCTGTTATTGGGGTTCAGTAACGTCAGCTGTTCCCCTGCTGTGTGTGTGGCAATCCCTCCTATCTCCTCCACCTCCTCCTCCTGTCCCTGGGCTCCAACACCGCTAGTTGCCGTCCAGAAGTGCTGTACGCACAGTCAACAGTCCCTCCTCTGTTATTGGGGTTCAGCACCGCCAGCTGTTCCCCTGCTGTGCAGCCGGCAACGTGTACTGCGACCGCCACGCAGGCACAACAAGTTAAATTTAAGGGAACCTGTCCCCCCCCCCCAGGCGTTTGTTACTGAAGGAGCCACCTTGTGCAGCAGTAATGATGCAAAGGTAAAAAGTGCCTCTTTTCGTGGTGCTCCTTGCACATGCTGATCCTAACACTTATGAAAAGTGTCCCCTCCTACCGTGATACCGTCCGGTAGGTGGAACTTTCCTTTGTGATGTGACGCAGCACAGCCGTCATTCTTACCCCCTTGGCGCCGTGCGCCGCCTCCTCAGCGTTGTTTGAATCAGTCCCGGAGCCTGCGCTGTTAGGTTAGCCCTTGGCCATGCACACATTTTGCGCTGCCCGTCTTCTGACATCATTTGGTGTCAGGCTGGCTGCGCCTGTGCGGCCGCGCTGGCCGAGAGCCCGCCTCGTACTGTCTTCTGATTTAATCCCACTGGGGGCCTGAGATCCATGGACATGCGCAGTGCATATCTGAACCTCCACCTCTCACTCATCTCCCTACGGCTTCTTCAAACTGTGCGGTGTCAGCTGGTCCCTAATAGCATGCCACGGCCGTGACACCGCACAGTCAGAAGAAGCCGTAGGGAGATGAGTGAGAGGTGGAGGTTCAGATATGCACTGCGCATGTCCATGGATCTCAGGCCCCCAGTGGGATTAAATCAGAAGACAGTACGAGGCGGGCTCTCGGCCAGCGCGGCCGCACAGGCGCAGCCAGCCTGACACCAAATGATGTCAGAAGACGGGCAGCGCAAAATGTGTGCATGGCCAAGGGCTAACCTAACAGCGCAGGCTCCGGGACTGATTCAAACAATGCTGAGGAGGCGGCGCACGGCGCCAAGGGGGTAAGAATGACGGCTGTGCTGCGTCACATCACAAAGGAAAGTTCCACCTACCGGACGGTATCACGGTAGGAGGGGACACTTTTTATAAGTTTTAGGTTCAGCATGTGCAAGGACCATAATTAAAAGAGCTAAGTTTACCTTTTCCAGCATTAGTGCTGTACACGATGGCTCTTTCAGCTACAAACGCCTGGGGGGGGGGGGGTTAAAGTTTCCCTTTCAACTTGCTCCAGTGCAGGCTTCGGCCTACACTCTGCTCCCTCTCCTCCTCCTGCTGACCCCGGGCTCTAACACCGCCAGTTGGGGCCCGGTACACTGCTAGCTGCACAGAGAAAAACACCAGCCAATGTGTCAGTGGGGTTCAGCACCGCCAGCTGTTCCCCTGCTGTGCAGCCGGCATCGTGTCCTGCAAAAGCCACGCAGACACAAGAACTGAAATTGAAGGGAACCTGTCCCCCCTCCCCCAGGCGTTTGTACGTTTTTAAGGCCACCTTGTACAGCGGTAATGCTGCATGTGTGCAAGGTGGCTCATAAATGTATTCTCCTCGCACATGTGGAACTGAAAACACGTCTAAAATGTGTCCTCTGCGTGACCATTTAACCGTCCCGGAGGTGTGACTTTCCTTTGTAATGACACGCTGCAACCCCCTTGGTAGCGCTGCCCGTCTTCTGGCATCATTGTTTGGCTGCCTGCGCCTCTGCGGCCGCCCTGACCCACACAACGCCCCTCGGTGTCTTATTTATTGGGACTGCGAGGGTGTGATTGATGGGCATGAACGGTGCATTTCTTCGCCTGTCCCTCATCTCCTTCCGCCTTCTTCGGACTGTGCGGCTTCATGGCCGTGGCATGCGATAAGGGATCAGCTGACGCCGCACAGTCTGCAGCGGGTGTAAGGACCCGAGTGCGAGAGGCGAACATATGTGCTGCGCCAGGCCATGAATCACAGCCCCGCAGTGTTTTAACAATGTTAAGACACCGCGGGGCTGGGATTCATGGTCATCGCGAACCGCAGCGGCCGACATTAAATGAGGTCAGAAGATGGGCAGCGCTAACAGCGCTAGGCCAGGGGATAACACGACAGCACAGACTCCTGTACAGCAAATAACAACGCTCAGGAGGCTGCACCCAGCACCAAGGTGGGATTCTTGACATCTGTGCTGCGTCTCATTACAAAGGGAACTCGCGCCTCCAACACAGTTTGACTGTATAAAGGGCTAAATGTTATACGTGTTTCATTCAGCGTGTGCAAGGAGCAAAATTAAAAGAGCAACCTTTGACTTGTGCAGCACTACTGCTGCATAAGCTGTGGCTCTTCTACTTTGTAACCCCTGAGGGGGGGTTAAAGGTTACCTTTGAAATTGGTTCAAGTAGGCTTCGGCCTACACTCTGCTCCCCCTGCAGAGCCCGGGCTCCAACACCGCCAGTTGGGGCCCGGTACTGCTAGCTGCACAGAGCCAAACACCAGCCAATGTGTCAGTGGGGTTCAGCACCGCCAGCTGTTCCCCTGCTGTGCAGCCGGCAACGTGTCCTGCAACAGCCACGCAGGCACAACAGACCCAAAGCTGCCGCCAGTGCAGGCTTCGGCCTACACTCTGCTCCATCTCCTCCTCCTGCTGACCCCGGGCTCTAACACCGCCAGTTGGGGCCCGGTACTGCTAGCTGCACAGAGAAAAACACCAGCCAATGTGTCAGTGGGGTTCAGCACCGCCAGCTGTTCCCCTGCTGTGCAGCCGGCATCGTGTCCTGCAAAAGCCACGCAGACACAAGAACTGAAATTGAAGGGAACCTGTCCCCCCTCCCCCAGGCGTTTGTACGTTTTTAAGGCCACCTTGTACAGCGGTAATGCTGCATGTGTGCAAGGTGGCTCATAAACGTATTCTCCTCGCACATGTGGAACTGAAAACACGTCTAAAATGTGTCCTCTGCGTGACCATTTAACCGTCCCGGAGGTGTGACTTTCCTTTGTAATGACACGCTGCAACCCCCTTGGTAGCGCTGCCCGTCTTCTGGCATCATTGTTTGGCTGCCTGCGCCTCTGCGGCCGCCCTGACCCACACAACGCCCCTCGGTGTCTTATTTATTGGGACTGCGAGGGTGTGATTGATGGGCATGAACGGTGCATTTCTTCACCTGTCCCTCATCTCCTTCCGCCTTCTTCGGACTGTGCGGCTTCATGGCCGTGGCATGCGATAAGGGATCAGCTGACGCCGCACAGTCTGCAGCGGGTGTAAGGACCCGAGTGCGAGAGGCGAACATATGTGCTGCGCCAGGCCATGAATCACAGCCCCGCAGTTTTTTAACAATGTTAAGACACCGCGGGGCTGGGATTCATGGTCATCGCGAACCGCAGCGGCCGACATTAAATGAGGTCAGAAGATGGGCAGCGCTAACAGCGCTAGGCCAGGGGATCACACGACAGCGCAGACTCCTGTACAGCAAATAACAACGCTCAGGAGGCTGCACCCAGCACCAAGGTGGGATTCTTGACATCTGTGCTGCGTCTCATTACAAAGGGAACTCGCGCCTCCAACACAGTTTGACTGTATAAAGGGCTAAATGTTATACGTGTTTCATTCAGCGTGTGCAAGGAGCAAAATTAAAAGAGCAACCTTTGACTTGTGCAGCACTACTGCTGCATAAGCTGTGGCTCTTCTACTTTGTAACCCCTGAGGGGGGGGTTAAAGGTTACCTTTGAAATTGGTTCAAGTAGGCTTCGGCCTACACTCTGCTCCCCCTGCAGAGCCCGGGCTCCAACACCGCCAGTTGGGGCCCGGTACTGCTAGCTGCACAGAGCCAAACACCAGCCAATGTGTCAGTGGGGTTCAGCACCGCCAGCTGTTCCCCTGCTGTGCAGCCGGCAACGTGTCCTGCAACAGCCACGCAGGCACAACAGACCCAAAGCTGCCGCCAGTGCAGGCTTCGGCCTACACTCTGCTCCATCTCCTCCTCCTGCTGACCCCGGGCTCTAACACCGCCAGTTGGGGCCCGGTACTGCTAGCTGCACAGAGAAAAACACCAGCCAATGTGTCAGTGGGGTTCAGCACCGCCAGCTGTTCCCTTGCTGTGCAGCCGGCAACGTGTCCTGCAACAGCCACGCAGGCACAACAGACCCAAAGCTGCCGCCAGTGCAGGCTTCGGCCTACACTCTGCTCCATCTCCTCCTCCTGCTGACCCCGGGCTCTAACACCGCCAGTTGGGGCCCGGTACTGCTAGCTGCACAGAGAAAAACACCAGCCAATGTGTCAGTGGGGTTCAGCACCGCCAGCTGTTCCCCTGCTGTGCAGCCGGCAACGTGTCCTGCAACAGCCACGCAGGCACAACAGACCCAAAGCTGCCGCCAGTGCAGGCTTCGGCCTACACTCTGCTCCATCTCCTCCTCCTGCTGACCCCGGGCTCTAACACCGCCAGTTGGGGCCCGGTACTGCTAGCTGCACAGAGAAAAACACCAGCCAATGTGTCAGTGGGGTTCAGCACCGCCAGCTGTTCCCCTGCTGTGCAGCCGGCATCGTGTCCTGCAAAAGCCACGCAGACACAAGAACTGAAATTGAAGGGAACCTGTCCCCCCTCCCCCAGGCGTTGTACGTTTTTAAGGCCACCTTGTACAGCGGTAATGCTGCATGTGTGCAAGGTGGCTCATAAACGTATTCTCCTCGCACATGTGGAACTGAAAACACGTCTAAAATGTGTCCTCTGCGTGACCATTTAACCGTCCCGGAGGTGTGACTTTCCTTTGTAATGACACGCTGCAACCCCCTTGGTAGCGCTGCCCGTCTTCTGGCATCATTGTTTGGCTGCCTGCGCCTCTGCGGCCGCCCTGACCCACACAACGCCCCTCGGTGTCTTATTTATTGGGACTGCGAGGGTGTGATTGATGGGCATGAACGGTGCATTTCTTCGCCTGTCCCTCATCTCCTTCCGCCTTCTTCGGACTGTGCGGCTTCATGGCCGTGGCATGCGATAAGGGATCAGCTGACGCCGCACAGTCTGCAGCGGGTGTAAGGACCCGAGTGCGAGAGGCGAACATATGTGCTGCGCCAGGCCATGAATCACAGCCCCGCAGTGTTTTAACAATGTTAAGACACCGCAGGGCTGGGATTCATGGTCATCGCGAACCGCAGCGGCCGACATTAAATGAGGTCAGAAGATGGGCAGCGCTAACAGCGCTAGGCCACGGGATAACACGACAGCGCAGACTCCTGTACAGCAAATAACAACGCTCAGGAGGCTGCACCCAGCACCAAGGTGGGATTCTTGACATCTGTGCTGCGTCTCATTACAAAGGGAACTCGCGCCTCCAACACAGTTTGACTGTATAAAGGGCTAAATGTTATACGTGTTTCATTCAGCGTGTGCAAGGAGCAAAATTAAAAGAGCAACCTTTGACTTGTGCAGCACTACTGCTGCATAAGCTGTGGCTCTTCTACTTTGTAACCCCTGAGGGGGGGTTAAAGGTTACCTTTGAAATTGGTTCAAGTAGGCTTCGGCCTACACTCTGCTCCCCCTGCAGAGCCCGGGCTCCAACACCGCCAGTTGGGGCCCGGTACTGCTAGCTGCACAGAGCCAAACACCAGCCAATGTGTCAGTGGGGTTCAGCACCGCCAGCTGTTCCCCTGCTGTGCAGCCGGCAACGTGTCCTGCAACAGCCACGCAGGCACAACAGACCCAAAGCTGCCGCCAGTGCAGGCTTCGGCCTACACTCTGCTCCATCTCCTCCTCCTGCTGACCCCGGGCTCTAACACCGCCAGTTGGGGCCCGGTACTGCTAGCTGCACAGAGAAAAACACCAGCCAATGTGTCAGTGGGGTTCAGCACCGCCAGCTGTTCCCCTGCTGTGCAGCCGGCAACGTGTCCTGCAACAGCCACGCAGGCACAACAGACCCAAAGCTGCCGCCAGTGCAGGCTTCGGCCTACACTCTGCTCCATCTCCTCCTCCTGCTGACCCCGGGCTCTAACACCGCCAGTTGGGGCCCGGTACTGCTAGCTGCACAGAGAAAAACACCAGCCAATGTGTCAGTGGGGTTCAGCACCGCCAGCTGTTCCCCTGCTGTGCAGCCGGCAACGTGTCCTGCAACAGCCACGCAGGCACAACAGACCCAAAGCTGCCGCCAGTGCAGGCTTCGGCCTACACTCTGCTCCATCTCCTCCTCCTGCTGACCCCGGGCTCTAACACCGCCAGTTGGGGCCCGGTACTGCTAGCTGCACAGAGAAAAACACCAGCCAATGTGTCAGTGGGGTTCAGCACCGCCAGCTGTTCCCCTGCTGTGCAGCCGGCATCGTGTCCTGCAAAAGCCACGCAGACACAAGAACTGAAATTGAAGGGAACCTGTCCCCCCTCCCCCAGGCGTTGTACGTTTTTAAGGCCACCTTGTACAGCGGTAATGCTGCATGTGTGCAAGGTGGCTCATAAACGTATTCTCCTCGCACATGTGGAACTGAAAACACGTCTAAAATGTGTCCTCTGCGTGACCATTTAACCGTCCCGGAGGTGTGACTTTCCTTTGTAATGACACGCTGCAACCCCCTTGGTAGCGCTGCCCGTCTTCTGGCATCATTGTTTGGCTGCCTGCGCCTCTGCGGCCGCCCTGACCCACACAACGCCCCTCGGTGTCTTATTTATTGGGACTGCGAGGGTGTGATTGATGGGCATGAACGGTGCATTTCTTCGCCTGTCCCTCATCTCCTTCCGCCTTCTTCGGACTGTGCGGCTTCATGGCCGTGGCATGCGATAAGGGATCAGCTGACGCCGCACAGTCTGCAGCGGGTGTAAGGACCCGAGTGCGAGAGGCGAACATATGTGCTGCGCCAGGCCATGAATCACAGCCCCGCAGTGTTTTAACAATGTTAAGACACCGCAGGGCTGGGATTCATGGTCATCGCGAACCGCAGCGGCCGACATTAAATGAGGTCAGAAGATGGGCAGCGCTAACAGCGCTAGGCCACGGGATAACACGACAGCGCAGACTCCTGTACAGCAAATAACAACGCTCAGGAGGCTGCACCCAGCACCAAGGTGGGATTCTTGACATCTGTGCTGCGTCTCATTACAAAGGGAACTCGCGCCTCCAACACAGTTTGACTGTATAAAGGGCTAAATGTTATACGTGTTTCATTCAGCGTGTGCAAGGAGCAAAATTAAAAGAGCAACCTTTGACTTGTGCAGCACTACTGCTGCATAAGCTGTGGCTCTTCTACTTTGTAACCCCTGAGGGGGGGTTAAAGGTTACCTTTGAAATTGGTTCAAGTAGGCTTCGGCCTACACTCTGCTCCCCCTGCAGAGCCCGGGCTCCAACACCGCCAGTTGGGGCCCGGTACTGCTAGCTGCACAGAGCCAAACACCAGCCAATGTGTCAGTGGGGTTCAGCACCGCCAGCTGTTCCCCTGCTGTGCAGCCGGCAACGTGTCCTGCAACAGCCACGCAGGCACAACAGACCCAAAGCTGCCGCCAGTGCAGGCTTCGGCCTACACTCTGCTCCATCTCCTCCTCCTGCTGACCCCGGGCTCTAACACCGCCAGTTGGGGCCCGGTACTGCTAGCTGCACAGAGAAAAACACCAGCCAATGTGTCAGTGGGGTTCAGCACCGCCAGCTGTTCCCCTGCTGTGCAGCCGGCAACGTGTCCTGCAACAGCCACGCAGGCACAACAGACCCAAAGCTGCCGCCAGTGCAGGCTTCGGCCTACACTCTGCTCCATCTCCTCCTCCTGCTGACCCCGGGCTCTAACACCGCCAGTTGGGGCCCGGTATTGCTAGCTGCACAGAGAAAAACACCAGCCAATGTGTCAGTGGGGTTCAGCACCGCCAGCTGTTCCCCTGCTGTGCAGCCGGCATCGTGTCCTGCAAAAGCCACGCAGACACTTGCTCTTGTACCTTCTGCTCCCCATCCTGGTTCCAGTACCGTCAGCTGGTTCCGGGCAGAGCCTTTGGCTTAGGTGCCTCCCTCTGGGTATCCGAGTTCCACCAACGTCAGGTGGTCCTTGGTAGTGCTTTCAGGCACGGGTACCTCCTGCTTAGTACCCAGGTTCCAGTAACGTCAGCTGGTCCTCGGTAGTTCCATTGGCTCTTGGACCTTCGGCTACCCATCCGGGTTCCAGCACCGTCAGCTGGTTCTCGGCACTGTCTTTTGCTCTTGTACCTTCTGCTCCCCATCCTGGTTCCAGTACCGTCAGCTGGTTCCGGGCAGAGCCTTTGGCTTAGGTGCCTCCCTCTGGGTATCCGAGTTCCACCAACGTCAGGTGGTCCTTGGTAGTGCTTTCAAGCACGGGTACCTCCTGCTTAGTAACCGGGTTCCAGTAACGTCAGCTGGTCCTCGGTAGTTCCATTGGCTCTTGGACCTTCGGGTAGCCATCCAAGTTCCAGTTCCATCAGCTGGTTCTCGGCATTTTCTCAGCCTTCTTGTACCTTCTGCTACATTTCCAAGTTCAAGAGAATAATCATGATGATTCGGAAGACCACCCCTAAGATGACGACGACACCAGAGACGACAACCACCGTGATGACGACGACCCTGGAGACGATGACCCTGAAGACCACCCCGATGACGACGACCCCGGAGACGACGACCCTGAAGACCACCCGATGACGACGACCCCGGAGACGACGACCCTGGAGACGACGACGACCTGGAAGACCGAGAAGCAGAAGAACAAGAGGCTGCAGAACAAAGAGCAGAAGAACATTAAGCATAACACTAAATATCAGAGCAAAAAATATTATCTAAATTATAAGCAGAAGAAGACTAAGCAGTGTATGGGGGTGAGTCCGTTCCTCCTCGTGGTGCCCCTGGATAAAGCCTGATGCTGCAGGCCAAACTGAACGCGGACAAATGTAACTGTTTTGTGACAGGCAGAATGGAAGGTGTAATCTTCAAACTTTTATAGATCACAACTACGGGAATGCCTGTCACAAATAAGAATATGATGAAGAAGTTGAATATGAAGAAGATAATAGTAAAATAAAAAGAATATGAACAATGTATGTAACAAAAAAAATAATAGGTAGAAGATGAAGAAGAAGATGAATAAGGTGAAGAAGTTGATGTCAAAGAAGCTGATGATGAGGATAATGAAGAAGAAAGTGTGGGAGAAGTAAAAAAGAAGGTGAAGGGCGTGGAAGTAGTGAAACATCAATATCTGACAAAATAAAAAAAAAATTAACATAGTCAAAATCTTTCTAACGCCGAACGTCATAAAAAAAACCAAAATCCTGCTATTCTATTACATTGGGCTAAACCTCTGTGCCTTTAATGTCTCCGCCACGTCCCCCAATACATCCTACATTATTCTTAGTTGTTTTCCTTCATGTAGAATGAACCTACAAGTTTATAAAGGGTTTATTTTAATTCCGATATTTTCGTCCCATTGACTTGCATTGGGATCGGGTATCGGTATCGGATTAGATCCGATATTTTGACGGTATCGGCCGATACTTTCCGATACCGATACTTTCCGATATCGGAAAGTATCGCTCAACACTAATGCTGACACACCCTATATATCTTTAAACCCCACACAGCCCCTTATATAGAGCATGAGCCCCACACAGCCTCACTATATACTGCATGAGCCCCACACAGCCTCCATATATACAGCATGAGCCCCACACAGCCTCCCCATATACTGCATGAGCCCCACACAGCCTCCCCATATACTGCATGAGCCCCACACAGTCTCCTTATATACAGCATGAGCCCCACACAGCCTCCATATATACAGCATAAGCCCCACACAGCCTCCCCATATACAGCACGAGCACCACACAGCCTCACTATGTACAGCATGAGCCGCACACAGCTACCCTATATACAGCATGATCCCCACACAGCCTCCCTATATACAGCATGAGCCCCACACAGCCTCCATATATACAGCATGAGCCCCACACAGCCTCCATATATACTGCATGAGCCCCACACAGCCTCCCCATATACTGCATAAGCCCCACACAGCCTCCCCATATACAGCACGAGCACCACACAGCCTCACTATGTACAGCATGAGCCGCACACAGCTACCCTATATACAGCATGATCCCCACACAGCCTCCCTATATACAGCATGAGCCCCACACAGCCTCCATATATACAGCATGAGCCCCACACAGCCTCCATATATACAGCATGAGCCCCACACAGCCTCCCCATATACAGCACGAGCACCACACAGTCTCCCTATATACAGCATGAGCCGCACACAGCTTCCCTATATACAGCATGATCCCCACACAGCCTCATATATACAGCATGAGCCCCACACAGCCTCACAGCCTCCATATATACAGCATGAGCCCCACACAGCCTCCATATATACAGCATGAGCCCCACAGCCTCCCTACATACTGCATGAGCCCCACACAACCTCCCTATATACTGCATGAGCCCCACACAGCCTCCATATATACAGCATGAGCCCCACAGCCTCCCTACATACTGCATGAGCCCCACACAGCCTCCATATATACAGCATGAGCCCCAGACAGCCTCCCTATATACTGCATGAGCCCCACACAGCCTCCATATATACAGCATGAGCCCCACACAGCCTCCATATATACAGCATGAGCCCCACACAGCCTCCCTATATACTGCATGAGCCCCACAGCCTCCCTATATACTGCATGAGCCCCACACAGCCTCACTATATACTGCATGAGCCCCACACAGCCTCCATATATACAGCATGAGCCCCACAGCCTCCCTATATACAGCATGAGCCCCACACAGCCCCTTATATACAGCATGAGCCCCACACAGCCTCCCCATATACACTACATGAGCCCCACACAGCCTCTCTATATACAGCATGAGCCCCACACAGCCTCCCTATATACAGCATAAGCCCCACACAGCCTCCCTACATACAGCATGAGCCCCACACAGCCTCCCCCATATACAGCATGAGCCCCACACAGCATCCCTATATACAGCATGAGCCCCACACAGCCTCCCTATATACAGCATGAGCCCCACAGCCTCCCTATATACTGCATGAGCCCCACACAGCCTCCATATATACAGCATGAGCCCCACAGCCTCCCTACATACTGCATGAGCCCCACACAGCCTCCATATATACAGCATGAGCCCCACAGCCTCCCTATATACTGCATGAGCCCCACACAGCCTCCATATATACAGCATGAGCCCCACACAGCCTCTCTATATACAGCATGAGCCCCACACAGCCTCCTATATACAGCATGAGCCCCACACAGCCTCCCTATATACAGCATGAGCCCCACACAGCCTCTCTGTATACAGCATGAGCCCCACACAGCCTCCCTATATACAGCATCAGCCCCACACAGCCTCCCTATATACAGCATGAGCCCCACACAGCCTCTCTATATACAGCATGAGCCCCCCACAGCCTCCCTATATACAGCATGAGCCCCACACAGCCTCCCTATATACAGCATGAGCCCCACACAGCCTCTCTATATACAGCATGAGCCCCCCCACAGCCTCCCTATATACTGCATGAGCCCCACACAGCCTCCCCATATACAGCATGAGACCAGCCTCTCATCTCCTCAGCAGCCTCCCCTCTCCAGCCTCTCATCTCCTCCCCTCAGCAGCCTCCCCTCACCAGCCTCTGATCTCCTCCCCTCACCAGCCTCTCATCTCCTCTCCTTTCCAGCCTCTCATCTCCTCTCCTTACCAGCCTCTCATCTCCTCTCCTTACCAGCCTCTCATCTCCTCTCCATACCAGCCTCTCATCTTCTCTCCTTTCCAGCCTCTCATCTCCTCTCCTTTCCAGCCTCTCATCTCCTCTCCTTTCCAGCCTCTCATCTCCTCTTCTTTCCAGCCTCTCATCTCCTCTCCTTACCAGAATCTCATCTCCTCTCCTTACCTGCCTCTCCTCTCCTTACCAGCCTCTCCTCTCCTTACCAGCCTCTCCTCTCCTTTCCAGCCTCTCCTCTCCAGCCTCTCCTCTCCTTTCCAGCCTCTCATCTCCTCTCCTTACCAGCCTCTCATCTCCTCTCCTTACCAGCCTCTCATCTCCTCTCCTTACCAGCCTCTCCTCTCCAGCCTCTCATCTCCTTTCCAGCCTCTCATCTCCTCTCCTTTCCAGCCTCTCCTCTCCTTACCAGCCTCTCCTCTCCTTACCAGCCTCTCCTCACCAGCCTCTCCTCTCCTTACCAGCCTCTCCTCTCCTTACCAGCCTCCCCCACCAGCCTCTCCCACCAGCCTCTCATCTCCTCTCCTTACCAGCCTCTCATCTCCTCTCCATACCAGCCTCTCATCTTCTCTCCTTTCCAGCCTCTCATCTCCTCTCCTTTCCAGCCTCTCATCTCCTCTCCTTTCCAGCCTCTCATCTCCTCTCCTTTCCAGCCTCTCATCTCCTCTTCTTTCCAGCCTCTCATCTCCTCTCCTTACCAGAATCTCATCTCCTCTCCTTACCTGCCTCTCCTCTCCTTACCAGCCTCTCCTCTCCTTACCAGCCTCTCCTCTCCTTTCCAGCCTCTCCTGTCCAGCCTCTCCTCTCCTTTCCAGCCTCTCATCTCCTCTCCTTACCAGCCTCTCATCTCCTCTCCTTACCAGCCTCTCATCTCCTCTCCTTACCAGCCTCTCCTCTCCAGCCTCTCATCTCCTTTCCAGCCTCTCATCTCCTCTCCTTTCCAGCCTCTCCTCTCCTTACCAGCCTCTCCTCTCCTTACCAGCCTCTCCTCACCAGCCTCTCCTCTCCTTACCAGCCTCTCCTCTCCTTACCAGCCTCCCCCACCAGCCTCTCCCACCAGCCTCTCATCTCCTCTCCTTACCAGCCTCTCATCTCCTCCCCTTACCAGCCTCCCCTCTCCTCACTCACATCAGCAGACTCCCGTCTCCTCTCACCTCACTCCTCTCTGCAGCTTCCTCACACACTGCCCACCTCCTCTCCCTGCTCACCGCCGACTTCAGTATCTTCTCCCACAAACATGTCCTGCTTCTCTACAAGAAAGCAAAATGTCTTCCAGCTTGAAACGTGTAAATCACCACAATCTGTGTCTCCCCTGTATGTGCATGCTCAGACTTATAGTGCCACAGCAGCTGAGACAGGACAGAAGGGCTCTTACCTGCAGTCTGCAGACAGCAGCCGTGGACCTTAGCAGGGTCCCCCCTCTGACAGGCAACATCTGAGGGGGCAGACAAGCACAGAGGTGAGACCCCCAATATCACCAGAGCCCCCTGATGCTCCCTGTATAAAACTCCCCAGTCACCTTCTCACCACATGGGGGACAGTACTGGCAGAGCACAGGAAGTGCAGCACTGAAACACTTCCCCCGCAGATGACACAGAAAGGTTCCTTGTTACCCGAGGAGACAGGAAATCCTCGGGCTGACAGCAGTTAACTCCTTACTGTCTGTGCCGTCACCTGCGGAGTATTCCTGAGAGTTCTCACACCTCCAGTCTGTTCCAGTGCTCCTACATTAAGAAGAGTGCGCAGCGTGTCACATGACCCGCGTCAGGACCGTGATACACTTGGGCCTGCTGCTGCTTAAAGGTACAGCACCCATTTCTGCCCCACACAGTAGTCAGGGCTGTAATGCCCTGATGGTGGCCCTGCACCCGAGACCCCCTCCCCCCTCAGCAGCCGGGACTGAGGTGGGTGGGCGGGGCGACCCCAGACTTTAAAAAAAAAAATATATATATATTTTTTTTTATTATTTTTTTTTTAAACTTGCTCAGGTGCCGCCCCCTGCATTGTCCCCGCCCTAGGCACGTGCCCTCGAGTGCCTAGTGGCAAATATGGCCCTGACGGCACCCCTTCCCTTCCGAGCTCTGCCCTGCACCCAAACAGTGGTTTTCCCCCACATATGGGGTATAAGCGTACTCAGGACAAATTGCCCAACAACTTTTGGGGTCCATTTTCTCCTGTTACCCTTGGGAAAATAACAAATTGGGTGCGAAAAAATTATTTTTGTGGAAGAAATATGATTTTTTATTTTCACTGCTCTACCTTATAAACTTCTGTGAAGCACTTGGGGGTTCAAAGTGCTCACCATACATCTAGATTAGTTCCTTGGGGGGTCTAGTGTCCAAAATGATTTCATTTATGGGGGTTTCCACTCTATAGGCACAACAGGGGCTCTCCAAACGCGACATGGTGTCCAATCTCAATTCCAGCCAATTTTGCATTGAAAAGTCAAATGGCACTCCTTCCCTTCTGAGCTCTGCCTTGCACCCAAACAGTAGTTTACCTGTACATATGGGGTATCAGCATGCTAAGGACAAATTGCACAACAACTTTTGGGATTCAATTTCTCCTGTTACCATTGGTAAAATGAAAAAAATTGGATCTAAAGTTAATTTTTTGTGAAAAAAAGTGAAATGTTCAGTTTTTTAAACATTACAAAAATTCCAGTGAATCACCTGAAGGGTTAATAACCATCTTGAATGTGGTTTTGAGCACCTTGAGGGGTGCAGTTTTTTTAGAATGGTGTCACTTTTGGGTATTATCTATTATACAGACCCTTCAAAGTGACTTCAAATGTGAGATGATCCCTAAAAAAATGATGTTATAAAAATGAGAAATCGCTGTTTAGTAATTAACCCTTGTAACTTCCTAACAAAAAAACAGTTTGTTCCAAAATTTTGATGATGTAAAGTAGTCATGTGGGAAATGTTACTTATTAAGTATTTTATGCGACATATCTCTGTGATTTAAGGGCATGAAAATTCAAATTTGGAAAATTGTGAAATTTTCAATGTTTTCGCCAATTTTCCATTTTTTTTCCACAAATAATCGCAAGCCATGTCAAAGAAATTTTACCACTACCATTAAGTACAAAATGTCTCTTAAAAAATTTGTCATAATCAGCGGGATCCATTGAAGTGTTCCAGAGTTATTACCTAATAAAGGGACAGTGGTCAGAATTGTAAAAATTGGCTTGTCATTAACATGCAAACCACTCTTGGGGGTAAAGGGGTTAAAAGACGTTTTAGTTCATAATCGTCTCAGAACAGAATAAAATTTGGCTTAAAATGGGTAAACCAACAAGTTATTTCAAATGTGGACATTGTATATTTTGTTCACTCCACTTGACTACTAAACATATGCAGATAGGTGATATGTCATATGAGTTACAAGATTTCATCCCCTGTTAAACCTGTTATGCAGTTTATGTTATCTTCTGTCCTTGTAACTTTTTTATATGGGTAAGACAATTTGTCCTCTCTTCATTCTGTTGCAAGAGCACTGTGAATTTATAGAGACAGGATAAGGCTCAACATGCCTAATAAAACACATGAGGGAATGACATGGAGGTAATCCTGTTGCACTGTGATTTGCAGGATTAGAAAGCATTTACCTACCAGCATGGGGTCATGATCTCCATAAGTTAAGGTACCTTCACACGAAACGACTTTGTAACGATATCGCTAGCGATCCGTGACGTTGCAGCGTCCTGGCTAGCGATATCGTTTAGTTTGACACGCAGCAGCGATCAGGATCCTGCTGTGATGTCGCTGGTCGCTGAATAAAGTTCAGAACTTTATTTGGTCGTCCGATCGCCGTGTATCGTTGTGTTTGACAGCAAAAGCAATGATACCAGCGATATTTTACACTGGTAACCAGGGTAAACATCAGGTTACTAAGCGCAGGGCCGCGCTTAGTAACCCGATGTTTACCCTGGTTACCAGTGTAAAATGTAAAAAAAACAAACAGTACATACTTACATTCGCATCCCCCGCCGTCTG
This sequence comes from Ranitomeya variabilis, assembly GCF_051348905.1. Lineage (NCBI taxonomy): Eukaryota > Metazoa > Chordata > Amphibia > Anura > Dendrobatidae > Ranitomeya > Ranitomeya variabilis. The sequence continues at coordinate 725,955,197 of NC_135233.1, forward strand.
CTTCCCACACTGACTGAGCGCCGCAAAGTGAAAGTGAAAGCACAGCACAGCGGTGACGTCACCGCTGTGCCCTGCTACTGCCGGCGCTCAGTCAGTCAGTCAGTGCAGGAAGCGGACGCCGGGGGACGCGAATGTAAGTATGTGCTGTTTGTTTTTTTTACATTTTACGTTGGTAACCAGGGTAAACATCGGGTTACTAAGCGCGGCCCTGCGCTTAGCAACCCGATGTTTACCCTGGTTACCCGGGGACCTCGGCATCATTGGTCGCTGGAGAGCGGTCTGTGTGACAGCTCTCCAGCGATCAAACAGCGACGCTGCAGTGATCGGCATCGTTGTCGCTATCGCTGCAGCGTCGTTTCGTGTGAAGGTACCTTAACTCTTGAAAAGAAAGGCTAGGAGGATCCTGCGTACCCAAGCACAGGGTACTACAGGATTCAATGATAAATTCAACATGACAGTTTTCCTGTGACTACAATGTAAGGATGCTTTCTATTTTAATTGTTTTTAATGGTTTTGTTATATTGTAATTTTGTAATTGCTCATAATCTAACGGGGGTGTTTGCTCTGTCAAGCTACAATTTTTCCACCACAGATACAACAGGCCTCAGTCTGACATAACAGACTGTTTTATTTTTTGGGGGGGGTTTGTAGAATTTTTTTAAATGCAAAATAGTGCTGCATATAAGTAGAGTCACAGACAGGAAAAAACTGAACTAATGACCTAAAATGCCCAAACTTGGAGCATGCAGATATATGAGGCCTGTCATGGAAATACCACACTGCCAAATATGTGGCCTGTATTTTTTTATGCAAAATAGTGCTGTATATAAGTAGAGCAACAGACACCAAAACAGTGGAAAACCGGCCTAAAATGCCCAAACTTGGAGCACGCAGATATATGAGGCCTGTCACAGAAGTACCACACTGCCAAATATGTGGCCTGTATTTTTTAAATGCAAAATAGTGCTGTATATAAGTAGAGTAACAGACAGCAAAAACAGTTGAAATGAGGTGTAAAATGCCCAAACTTTGGGCACGCAGATATATGAGGCCTGTCACGGAAATACCACACTGCCAAATATGTGGCCAGTATTTTTTTTAATGCAAAATAGTGCTGTATATAAGTAGAGTAACAGACAGCAAAAACAGTTGAAATGAGGTGTAAAATGCCCAAACTTTGGGCACGCAGATATATGAGGCCTGTCACGGAAATACCACACTGCCAAATATGTGGCCAGTATTTTTTTTAATGGAAAATAGTGCTGTATATAAGTAGAGTCACAGACAGCAAAAACAGTGGAAAACTGGCCTAAAATGCCCAAATTTGGAGCACGCAGATATATGAGGTCTGTCCTGAAAATACCACACTGCCAAATATGTGGCCTGTATTTTTTTAAATGCAAAATAGTGCTGTATATAAGTAGAGTAACAGACAACAAAAACAGTGGAAACCTGGTCTATAATGCCCAAATTTGGAGCACTCAGATATATGAGGCCTGTCAAGGAAATACCACACTGCCAAATATGTGGCCTGTATTTTTTTTATGCAAAATAGTGCTTTATATAAGTAGAGTAATAGACTGGAAAAAACTGGACTAATGGCCTACAATGCCCAAACTTGGAGCACGCAGATATATGAGGCCTGTCCCGGAAATACCACACTGCCAAATATTTGGCCTGTATTTTTTAAATGCAAAATAGTGCTGTACATAAGTAGAGTCACAGACAGCAAAAACAGTGGAAAACCAGCCTAAAATGCCCAAACTTGGAGCATGCAGATATATGAGGCCTGTCACGGAAATACCACACTGCCAAATATTTGGCCTGTATTTTTTAAATGCAAAATAGTGCTGTATATAAGTAGAGTAACAGACATTAAAACAGTTGAAAACCGGCCTAAAATGCCCAAACTTTCAGCACACAGATATAAGGCCTTTTTTTTTTTGTGAATTTAAAACCAAAAAAAAATAGAGTGGCACAAGGCTACCACACAGACCTATGCTACTGTGGAAATTTAATTTTTCAAAAACAGATACACCAGGACTCAGTCTGACTTAACAGACTTTTTTAATGTGTTTTTTGCTTTTTGCTGAATGTAAACAAAAAAGATTTGACCAAGGCTAGCACACAAAACTATGCTACGTATGCCTGCTGAAATATGATTTTTCAAAAAATGAAACACCAGCCCTCAGCCTGACATAACAGACTGTATTAATTTTTTTTTTTTTTTGGCCTTTGGGTGAATTTATAAAAAAATAGTACAACAAGGTTAGTACACGCAACTATGCTACACATGCCTGACAAACTATGATTTTTAAACAGATGCACCAGGCCTCAGTCTGACATAACAAACTGTATATTTGTTTTGGGGGATGAATTTTTTGAAAATAAAAAAAATGAATACTGCAACTAGGTATATAGTAAATAAGCTGCAGCAGCAGGCAATTATGGAGCTTTGACAGGGATGCAGTAGGAGCTATGTACACACATACAGTGCCTGCAGGCCTTGCACTGATGTGGATATGCTGTGCCCTGCCTGCCTAGCGCTGTAATATCGGGACCCACGAATTAGCCCTAAACAGGACTGTTGGTTTCTGAGGAGTTGTGGATTTAACAGTTGCAGACCTACACTAACTAAAACCACGATTCTGACCCTATTTCAGCAGCAGCTCTCCCTACTCTCTCAGAATCCGGAGCTGAATGCGACGAGCAGGGCGGCGCCTGGTCTCTTATACTTGGGTTGATGCTGTGCGGCCAAGCCAATCAGTGCACGACCACATCAAAGATGGCTGCGGCATTTCATGGCCTGGCAGACAATCCCTGCAGCGTGATTGGGTATCTAAAGTCCGCCACAAATGCTGGGTGGAGACACCAGTTACCACCGAATAATCCTGGAAATGCTCTGTGCTCGCCGAGTACACTGGTATTTGCGCGAGTAACGAGTAGTGGCGAACATGTTTGCTCATCATTATCTATGAACTGTTCCAATATTTATGGACATATTCACTCTCACATAATAGTAGCTCTGATTCACATCATCTGCCTTATCTCTTGCATTATTTCTGGGCTGTATTGTGCATAAATATGTGATTCTTCAGATGTTGTATTAGTCTATGCCTGATGAAGGGACCTGAGTAGTCTCGAAAGGTTGCAATTTGTTACCATCTTTTCAGTTAGCCATTAAAAGGTATCAACAACTGAGGACTCTCAATTCTCAATACTTTTCTTCCATAATGGTATCACTTTAAACAGCAATTGTATATTACATGAAATAATCACTATCCAGTGTCAATCTTTTGGTGGAACGAGTATACTGCTTTAAATGCAGAACTTTATTATTCATGAAGCTTAGTAGAGCAAATAGGTTAGAGAAATTCAGTAAATGCTTTTTCTTTCTTAGCAGGATAGAATGGAATGATTTCTGTTTATATTACTATCTGACCATCAACATTGCTGTGTTATTGTATTCATTGAATTTCAATAACCTGAGAATCTTGGTCACTTGAGCAGCAACACGCAGTTATCCTTTTTTTTTTTACTTTTGAGTTTGCATAAAAATAAATTGGATTTGCCTACAGCTAAAATTAATGTGCAGGATTCCAGATAGCTGTAATCAGTGTTACCAACATAAACTGTCTGCAGCAATACAGTTAGATAAGCTTTGGCCTTTGCCATAATACCTTGTTTTCTAGTGACTGTGATACAAAAGACTGCATAGGCAGAATAATGAAGGAGCAAAAAGCTTGATTACATATATGTGTCTTTTATTATACTGGGTGCTGTAGTCTCAGTACTATTCCTGTTTTATCTGCAGGAGATTATCACTACAGGACTAGATCTCAAGTGCAAGAAAGTCAGGCTAATCTGAATAACCTTGCCCCAACCACTGAGAAGCAGCTGACGCTGCACAGTCTACACAGGAAACTGCCAATTAGGGGTGGGGTTATACACAACCCAGAAATCTTAGCTCTGTTATTTAGACATCACACAAAGCAGGTATTGTATGATATTACAAGGATTTAGAGAGGCAGTTTCTCTTTCTTCATAGTCTTTTTCTTTAATGACTTTTTCCTATTTTATTTTTAGCTTTTTATTTATTTTTTCATTTATTTTACACAATGTGCCCCAATGTGACCTTTGGAGGTCCATTTTAAAATTACAAAACATTCTTTTTTTGCTAATTTTCTTTGTAAATGTGGCTGTTAAAATAGCTCCAGCTACAGAGGAATTGCAGGCGGCAACACAGCACATAAAGAACAGATTTTTCAGTGTGTTATTATGACAGCCTGGTCTCTTGGTCTGATCCCATACATGTTTAAAAGGCACAGATGACTAACACCTTTCGAATAACGTCCCAATGGGGGAAGGGGCAGCACAGCAGAGTTTAGCTATGTCACATTGCAAACCGTTATATCAGCCCTGCCCTGGGATTATCAGCTCTGCTGTTCAACTGCACCTCCACATTGTGTGCCTATAGATGTGTCAGTATAACACTAATGTCTCTTGTGCTCAAATTGTAATCTCTCTGCAGTGAGATCAGAGCAGGGTGTTATTACAGCTCCACAGCAAATACCTGGGATTGTGAGTATATCACTTAAGCTGAGATACCTCAAGTGATCAATTTTACCTTGAAGAAGTCACATTTACATTATTGAAGCATTAATTACGTTTTTCCCTTAAGAAGTTGAGGTTATTTGCTGTGTGTGATATGAAATGTAAGTGACATTCAGCTCTTGGTGATGCCCTGAGCTGTTTCTGTGAATAAATATTTCTGTGCTAGCATTCTGAACAGTCATGAATTACAGCTTACATCTATTAATGATTAAACATTGTGCCTTAAAGGTTCTCTGACTCAGACTTCTAAAGAAATACAGTCCCATTAGACATCTACAGTCATGTTCAAATTATATTAGTTTAATTAGCTAAAATTATTATTCAGTGTTTTATTTATGCCCATTCACAGTAGACATTAGAGATGAGGATCATGACTGGAAGAAATAATGTAATAAAGAAACTGTCTGTGTAATGATAATACATGGTAGAATAAATATAAAAAGACAGTCACTAAATTTGATTAATGTCAATAATTAATTTACAAGAAAAAATGTGGGCTGTGGTGTTCAAATTACAGTCCCATGTGTATGTGATGTGTGGCCTGCAGGTCAAAGTAAACTTAGAAGGAACAACTGCCTAATAGTTTTGGGTATTACGATACTGCAGATATCGGGTATCGGCCGATATTTGCTGTATCAGAATTCCGATACCGAGTTCCGATATTTTTGCGATATCGGAAATCGGAATCGGAAGTGTGCGGTGCGTATGGTTCCAAGGGTCTTGAGGAGAGGAGACTCTCCTTCAGGCCCTGGGATCCATATTCATGTAAAAAATAAATAATAAAAATAAAAAATATTGATATACTCACCCCTCCGGCGGACCCTGGCTCTTAGCGGTGCCTCTGTTCCTAAGAATGCATGGAGTGAAGGACCTTCGATGACGTCGCGGCTTGTGATTGGTCGCGTGAGTGGTCACATGAGCGGTCACGCGACCAATCACAAGTCACGACGTCATCGAAGGTCCTTCACTCCCTGCATTCTTAGGAACAGAGGCAGACGCTTGGACCAGTGAGAGCCGGGGCCGTCTGAGGGGTGAGTATATCAATATTTTTTATTTTTATTCTTTATTTTATACATGAATATGGATCCCAGGGCCTGAAGGAGAGTTTCCTCTCCTTCAGACCCTGGGAACCATTCCGATATTTTGTGTCCCATTGATATGCATTGGTATCGGGTATCGGTAACGGCGATATCCAATATTTTTTGGATATCGGCCGATCCAATCCGATACCGATACCTTTTTCATATCGGAAGGTATCGCTCAACACTACTGCCTAACTCATGTTAACGAAGTTTTACCAAATTTGAAAGAAGGTATTTGATATGCATAGAATAGTGTGTGGATAACTTCATAAAATCTAGGTGTAATCACTGTGTCCCCCACTGATCCATACAACTTGGGCTCTGAAAATCTTTGTGTGAATTCGAGACTTTCAATCTCTACAAGCTGTGTCTGATGGACAGATTTATATACATTTCTACGATTTCACTTTATATGCCTGTGGCATATTCATGTATGTGCTACATATATATAAATATACATGCGTGTACATACATATATATATGTATATATATATACAGTATATATACATGCATATATATATATATATATATATATATATATATGCACTATGTTCCAAATTATTATGCAAATTACATTTTTATCAGATTTTCCTAAATGGTTGGCGCAAATGATAGTCAGTCTAATAAAGGTAATCACCCGTTAGAGTATACATCGAATTTTATTGAAGAAACCTCCCAATGATAACAGTATAATCTCCAAAGTGAATAAAAACTTAAAATGCACTGTTCCAAATTATTAGGCACAGTAGAATTTCTAAACATTTGATATGTTTTAAAGAAATTAAAATGCTCATTTGTGGAATTTGCAGCATTAGGAGGTCACATTCACTGAACAAAAAAGCTATTTAACTCCAAAACATCCTAACAGGCCAAGTTACATGTTAACATAGGAACCCTTCTTTGATATCACCTTCACAATTCTTGCATCCATTGAACTTGTAAGTTTTTGGAGAGTTTCTGCTTGTGTTTCTTTGCATGAAGTCGGAATAGCCTCCCAGAGCTGTTGTTTTGATGTGAACTGCCTCCCACCCTCATAGATCTTTTGCTTGATGATACTCCAAAGGTTCTCTATAGGGTTGTGGTCAGGGGAAGATGGTGGCCACACCATGAGTTTATGAGTTTTATGCCCATAGCAGCCAATGACTCGGAGGTATTCTTTGCAGCATGAGATGATGCATTGTCATGCATGAAGATGATTTTGCTCCTGAAGGCACGTTTCTGCTTTCTATACCATGGAGAAAAGTTGTCAGTCAGAAACTCTATATACTTTGCAGAGGTCATTTTCACACCTTCAGGAACCTTAAAGGGCCCTACCAGCTGTTTCTCCATGATTCCAGCCCAAAACATGACTCCTCCACCTCCTTGCTGACGTTGCAGCCTTGTTGGGACATGGTGGCCATCCACCAACCGTCCACTACTCCATCCATTTGGACCATCCAGGGTTGCTCAATACTTATCAGTAAACAAGACTGTTTGGAAATTAGTCTTCATGTATGTCTGGGCCCACTGCAATCATTTCTGCTTGTGAACACTGTTTAAGGGTGGCCAAATAGTAGGTTTATGCACCACAGCAAGCCTTTGAAGGAGCCTACACCTTGAGGTTCGAGGGACTCCAGAGGCACCAGCAGCTTCAAATATCTGTTTGCTGGTTTGTAATGCTCTCTTAATCCGATGAACTTGCCTGGCAGAAATCTTCCTCATTATGCCTTTATCAGCACAAACACATCTGTGTTCAGATACAGCTACAAATCTCTTAACAGTACGACGATCACTCTTAAGTTTTAGGGAAATATCTAATGTTTTCATCCATTGACCAAGGCATTGCACTATTTGATGCTTTTCAGCAGCAGAGAGATCCCTTTTCTTTCCCATGTTACTTGAAAAGTGTAACCTGCGTACCTGCTTAGTAATGTGGAACATCATTTTTAAGTAGTTTTCCTTTAATTAGAATCACCTGGAAAACCAATTATCACATGTGCTTAAGATTGATTTCAGTGATCCATTGAGCCCTGAGACACAATACCATCCATGAGTTTATTTGAAAAACAAAACAATTAAATCTTTATGACACTTAAATCCAATTTGCATAATAATTTGGAACACAGTGTATATATGTAGAGAGAGTAAGTATGAGGAAGCACATACTAGCATATGCCACAGGCATATAAAGTGTAATCATAAACTTGATGTATTTGTCATTAAAAGGTTTAAAACTTATGAAATGCTGATAACTCTACTTCAGTAGAGACATTTAACTAAAAGATATAAAAACACTGAATCGACAAACTTTGTTAAGATATATATAATTTGTCACATGCTCAAAACTTTTGTCCATGCATGTGTATATATACAGTATATACATGCATGTATGTGTATATGTATATATATAGTGTTGAGACCATTCATTTTCAAAACTTCTACAGCTCACTTTGGCATGTGAGATATCAGTTTTTGGGCCAAATTCTGACTGATCACAACAAATTCTTGCCTAATGAGCGCTTTTGACTTTTTCACACTTTCTGTGTTTGTTTGTCCAGCCACGCTTTGAGGATAGATCACAGGTTCTCAATAGGACTGAGATCTGGAAAGTTTTATGTCCTTAGATTAAAAATGCCAATATTTTCTTCACCAAGACACTTAGTTATCACTTTTACCTGGTAACGCAGTGCTTCATCATGATGGAAAAAGCATTGTTTATCACCAAATTGCTCCTGGTTTGATAGGAGAAGTTGATGAAAATCAATCTCACAAAGGAATAGTCTATGGCCGGAGTCACACTACCGTATAGCACGTCTGAGTGCTATGCGATAAAACATCTAATAGCACTTGGCCCAGTGTTATACTATGGGGCAGCTCACATGTACGATTATTTTCTCATGCCAATTCGGCATGAGAGAACAATGGCAGCATGCTGTGATTGGCAGCGAGATTTAGCTCACTCGCACCCATATAAGTCTATGGGTGCGGAGGAAACATTGCACTGCACTTGGACATCACCTGAGTGCGATATATGCCATTGCCAGCAGCAGAGGAGATGGAGAAATTAATAGCTCCACCACCTCCTCCACCGTGCTCCAATCCTGTCATGCGAGAGAGGTTCAGAGCACAGTAGCATGACCCACGGCTCCTGCTCGCTGCAGAACAGAAGCCGAGGGTCATTAGCATATCGCATCCGATGCTCTCACATCAGATACTATACATTAGTGTGACTCCAGTTTAAGGATGTTTTACTTGACTTAGGGCTCATGATAGTGCTTTCCTTTTCCTCTCTAGGCAACCATTCTTTCAGAGGTCCCAAACAGTTTGAAGGAGCTTCATCAGAGAAAATAGCTTTACTCCAGTCCTATGCAGTCCAATTGCTGTACTTGAATCTGAATGTCAGTGATATTAGCTGCTTGTCCTCTTTAACACTTTCTGCTCAGCTAATGAGAGGATTACTGAAATTACGTAAATAAATCACTTTGTGGCAGGGCTGAAAATCTGTAGAAATGTTTTTCTGCAATTAAGTTAGTTTCCATAGCAAGCAATGACTTTGCAATTTATTTAATTTTGATTTGATCACTCTTAATAACAATCTAGAGTTAATGCAAGTTGTCACTATAAAAACTGACCCAAGAAAAAGCTTCAGGTTGGAGAAGTCAAGATGGATGTGGGATGTAGTCTAAATTAGTATTTTTTTGATAAATTGTTCTCAAAAATAATAAAACAACAAACAGACAAAAAGTGGGAGGTAAAATGTCCATGTGTTTCAATGCCAGACCAGTGTCTTTGTCAATCATTCCATAAAAACTGAAACCAAATTCTGTCAAGTTTGAAAACTTTTGGCCTTAACTACATAATGTTAATATAAATATCATAAGATTACAAATGCAATAACAAGGAATACAGAGGTGTGGAATTATGAAAATCAGAGAATTGATCAACATGTTAATGATCTGCAACAAATTAAAAAAGTGGAAATAATATTTTTGAAACATCTCAATTAATTCAATACAGAGTATGATTGTCATTGTGCAGAATTACATCCACTTACACATCTTTGCATGCTGTCAATGAGATTGGTAATGGTTTTATGAGGAATATTCTACTGAATGTATTTCGGTATGCAAATCATCAATATCTACTGCTGGCAGCTCACTGTGCAATTGCTGACTAATAATGTTCCTGATATACTTGATGTGAGGAAAGTCTGGAGACACTACAGGCCATTGTAGCATCTCTAGGACATTCAGGTTGCTCACAGTAGGACAAAGAGAATATGGCCTGTCAATGTCATGTTGAAAATAGACTTCTGTGTAGGCTTCTTCATGGTGTTAAGAATGTGGTCTCCAAGCTAATCTCTGGCTATCATTTCTACCAAGACAAAATAAGTACCCATAAGTGAAGATAGATGTAAATTCAACCCTCCATTTCCATCCCGCTTTGCACCATATCAGCCTTTTTGAACAATGTCAAGAGAACATTGGAACACCTGTAGCTGGAATTTTAGCTTGTACCCCAATATCATGCAAATACCTTGGCTTTTGTAAACACTTTTGATGCCATAGGTTTGGTATTTGAAGTCCTATTTCACTTGCAGTACAGAATGGATCACTCTATGCCAATCTTTGAATATGTAATAAAAACCAGGTAGGATCTGTGGACTTCTTTACGCTGTCGATTATTGAAGATGCCAATTTCAGAAAATTAACTAGACATTTGATGTGTTTTGAAGTAAAATACACTTCTTCCTCAGGAAAAGCCATACATCTGTACAATTTTGTGCAAACAAGTCCACAAATCCTTCTTGGTTTCTATTGCAGGTGGTTTGTCGACCTATGGATCAGTTAGCAAAATGCAAAGGGAATGAACAAAAGTGAATTTGCCTTCAAAAAAGCATCAAAACATCAATTCTTGTTGGAACACTTACACGCAGTTTTGCAAGGAGCTCAGCAGGGAGGTTGTTTCAAACATCTTAGAGTACTAACCACAAATCTAATGTGGAAGTAGACTTATGCAAATCCTTCTGTTTCTTAAATTTTGATACAGGAAAGATATATATCTTTGTACCGTGTTAACCAGTAGATAGAAAATTATTTAGACGTGAGAGTCCTCAGTGGTTGATACCTTTTAAATGGCTAACTGAAAAGATGGTAACAAATTGCAAGCTTTCGAGACTACGCAGTTCCCTTCATCAGGCTGCACTTACAAGTTTTCATTTACATTTTTGGTGTCCTTAATGCTGAGAGATACAGGCAGATACTTTTCACAATGCAATATTATTAGAGCAGTGTATGTGGCTGAAAATTAAACTTTTAGCAGTACATTGACCCCAAACATATAGCCGATATTATTAAAAACTATCTTCAGAATAAAGAAGAACAAGGAATCATGGAAGTGATTAAATGGCCGCTACTTAGCCCTTGATCTCAAAAGTATTGAATATGTGTTGGATTACTTGAAGAGACAGAAAATTATTTAGACGCACATATGCCAAGGGATGAGCATCAAACTGGCTAGACATAGAGTTACTATGAGATTTCACTTCACCCATTATTGCTCACCACCAGGCCGGGCTTGAGGTTCAGCGGCACCAACCATTCATTGGTCTGTTGTTTGATCCCTGTACACAGCTCCTGCATGATGTAGGATTTTTACCAAAAGCGGAGTAGGAGTAGAAGGCAACATGGACAGAGAAGCTTCCTGCAATCCTCGGTGGTGGTACAACATGCATCAGAAAGCATTTTGCTTCAAACCCAACCACTACTATTTTTACCCCGTGGGCAGTACGGGAGATATAACGTTCCTGCCTATGCTTACTGGTTATGTGGACCTTGCCACTGATGGTGTTTGTCAGTAAACACATGATTTGGTCCCCAACATGCGTGTGCAGGGGAGAAATGTCCCACATGGAAATATAGCGGTGGCTGGGAAGCATGTACTGTGGAAAAGCAACTGACATCATTGTTTTAAAAATGTCCGTATCCATCAGCCGGAATGGCAGCATTTCAAATGCCAGGAATTTTGAAATGCTGTCATTCAGGACCAAGGCTTGTGTGTGTGCAGGTGTACTTTCTTTTGCTCTTCAGTGTTCGGGAGATGTACAACTGAATGCTTCCATGGGGCGATGTGGAGATGCTCAGTGACACTGCTGTTGGTGATGGTGCTTTCACATCCTCTCTTTGTCGGGTGCTCTGGAGATGGAGGAATAGGCAGAGACCACAGCAGAAGAAGGATCAAGAGGGGCCTCAGTTCTTTCTTGGTTTTTCAGGTATGTCCTCCACTGAAGTTTGGGATTTGAAATCAGGAACAAAGACCCTTTTTTTCTCTTAAGAACATTTATGCCTTGCTTTATTCTCTGATTGCACAGCGTGCAAACCTCCTGTCTCTTATTGTCAGAAAATTGCCTGAAGAAATTTTTCTCCATGGAGCTCCTATGAGGTGGCTTTGGTGTGCTCAGTTCGACAGCATGGTGGGAAGTTGCAGCCAAAGTACTGGCCTGCAACTGAGATTTTGCACTTTGCTCCCTCAGCTGGGGCAGCAAGACCACCTTTGAAGTGTGCACATCACTTTGATTGCCTTCTCTCCAAGTGGGGTCGTGGACCTCATCATTCCAAGCATCATTCTTCCACACACACCTTACCCCTGCCTTCCTTGCTGGTCTGCACACTGCAGAAAGCTGCAGCAGTTGGCATCTGTGTTTCATCACTATCAGAGATGTTCTGCAGTGGTCCGCTGACTGTGTGCCCTAACCCTCCTATGTACACATCCTACAACAGAACATGTGATTGAGCACCAGTGCACTCAATCTTTTCCACTTGTGGGGCAGGACTAGGTGTTTGGCCGAGGGAACCCCAGCCAGCGGGTTCATAAAAAAGTAGAAATGACTGCTGCATGATTTGGGGCTTAGACTGATGGCTAATTTTCAAGGGGGTGAGGTGGAATACAGATGCCCATGGACCACAGACTGCCGACTCTGTACTTTCGGCAGGAGACCGGGTAGAAGACAATGCAAAAGAACTGGAGGAAATCTCAGCCATCCAATCTAAAACCGCCTCTACATGTTCTAGCCTTACCATTCATCCAGCAAAACTTGGGTCTACAGAATAATGCAGAACATCCCGTTGCCTGCATGAACCAGAGGAAGGTGTTTCATTTGGGTCCACAGCAGGCACAGATTGACCACGTCCTCTCCCTGCATCAGCTACACCATCACAATCACCAGCACTATTCCCACGTCCATGTCCCCTATTGGATGCTCTCCTCATTTTTTGCACCCCAAATATGTGCACTGCAGAGAAGATTTAGAGAAAGTGCCCCCCAGATTATTACTCTGTTAGCGTTCTCTGCATCGGGCTCTGATAGGATACTCAGTACCTGTCTCTGTTAGGGTACTTTGCACCAGGTTGTGTTAGGGTATTCTGCACCAGTCTCTGATTGGGTACTTTGCTCTAGGCTCTGTTCAGGTTCCAGGCTCAGAATAGAATTGCGGCGCCACTCATGATTCGTTGTTTATACAGGCCAAGTCATGTGGTGTGTCATCCCATCACAGCCTTGCCAATAAGTGTCAACAGCCAAATATCTTGTTGATTGGCTGTGCTGAAACCTTTCAACAAACTTTATTCAGCATTCGAACCCAAACAGTGCAACAGACTTCCATGAGATGTCCATGTTTGGAGTTCAGCACCGGACACTAGATGTCTATTATGAACTCTGAAATTTACAGTTCAGATTCGCAAATCACTTTTGCATCCCAAAAACTTTACATGTTGAAGTGTCTCATCAATTTGCATGCAAATGGCAGCAGGCGCATTGGATGAATCAAAATGTGAAAAATGTGGTTGTAGCAAAGGGCACTTTTTTGCTGAAAGGCCAGAAAGCAGTAGAATGAGTGCCTGCAGGTCATAGTGAAGCATGGTTTAGATTCCTTTCAAGTTTCAGGCTGCATTTCAGTAAGTAGATTTGGGAATTTGGTCAAGATGAATGGTTTTATAAAGAGATACACAATCATATACTTATAGTATAGGTATTCCAGTAGTTTTCTTTCAAAATATCTCCAAGATAACTATAACAACAAACATCAGGATGAAAAAAATAGTAATTACTCTTGATGATAATATTGTAAATAATGTAACACAACAAAGAGAAATTAAATTTTAGTGGCTATTAACACTATTGTAAATTGTAAATTACGGTAATAATAGCTAGTGAGGATTAAACATTTCCATTAAGAGACTTCTATCTCTTTTGTTTTCTAGATGAAAAGGATTGTGCACAGTATATAAACCTGCTGAAACAGAAAATGTTATTAGTCACATTTCTGTTTTTACATTCCATAAAGTCATAGTTCTTAAAGAAATTTATGCCCATGAAGTGAGATGTGACCATGTGTAAATCTACTCTTCTCTATTCTAAGACTCATCACAGAGAGCTGAGCTTCATGGAATATACTATATGCAGAATCATTAGGCAAGTATGAGTATTTTGAGCAAGTCATCATTTTCATGCAGATTTTCTAACTCCAAGCTGTATAAAATTGAATGCTTATTGGATGAAGCAGATCAGGTTATGTGTATTTGTGTAATGAAGGAGAATGAACACCCTTTAATTTTGTCTGGGGAAGGATTTCTCATGGATCCTAAAAAGGTCCAGGCCATTACGGATTTGGTGAAGCCTCATGACTTGAAGGGGTTGCAGCGATTTTTGGGCTTCACTAACTTCTATAGGAAGTTCATTAAGGGTTTTTCACAGGTGGTAAAGCCTTTGACGGACCTCAACCTGAAGGGGGCTAATATGACAAATTGGTCCGTGGCTGCAAAAGATTCTTTCATGACACTAAAAAAGTTTTACTTCAGTTCCTGTGTTGGTACAACCCAATTCGTCAAACCCTTTATTGTGGAGTTTGATGCTTCTGAGGTGGGGGTGGGGGCCAGTTTTGTCTCAGGGTCCTTCTACACTCACTAATCTGAAGCTGTGCACCTTCTTTTCTGAAAAAAATTCTCTCCGGCCGAGAGAAATTATGACGTCGGCAGTAGGGAATTGTTGGCAGTTAAGTTGGCTTTTGAAGAGTGGAGGCATTTCCTGGAGGGGGCCGTCCACCCCATTACAGTTATCACTGATCATAAAAATTTGGCCAATATCGAGTCTGCCAAGAGATTGATCCCCAGATAGACTCGGTGGGCGCTTTTTTTTCTCAATTTCAGTTCACCATCACATTCCGCCAGGAATCTAAAAATATTAAGGCTGATGCTTTATCCGGAAGCTTTGATTCTGGGTTCCCTCCAGAACCTCCCTCCTCCATTCTTCAGCCAGGAGTAGTGGTGACTGAAATCTCATCCGATTTGCAGCAAGAGATTTTGGAGGCCCAAACTCAGGCTCCTGGTAATAAACCTCCAGGTAAATTGTTTGTACTGGAATGGTTCTGTCTCATACTCCAGCAGGAGTTTCACGATTCTGTGTTAAGTGCCCATCCTGGGATTTCAGCTATGTGGGGGGCTGTTGCTAGAGGTTTGTGCTGGCCCTCTATGGTATCAGATGTTAAAAAGTTTGTGACTGCATGTGGGGTGTGCGCCTGTTCCAAGTGTTCTCATACCCGGCCGGCCGGGGAATTGGTGCCTTTGCCAATTCCGGATAGGCCATGGACACATTTGTCCATGGACTTTATCACAAATCTCCCTACTTCCAGGGGCAACTCCATGGTATGGGTAGTGGTGGATAGGTTCTCCAAACAAGCCCACTTTGTACTTCTACCCACATTACCGTCTGCTGAAACCTTGGCTGGCTTATTTATACAGCAAATTGTTCAGTGGCATGGAGTGCCTGTGAATGTGGTGTCAGACAGAGTTGTGCAGTTTGTGGCCAGGTTTTGGAGGGCTTTTTGCAAGAAGTTGGGAATTATGCTGTCTTTATCCTCTGCCAATCATCCAGAGTCTAATGGACAGACTGAACACACGAACCAATCCTTGGAGCAAATTTTGAGATGCC
Organism: Ranitomeya variabilis; assembly: GCF_051348905.1. Taxonomy (NCBI): domain Eukaryota; kingdom Metazoa; phylum Chordata; class Amphibia; order Anura; family Dendrobatidae; genus Ranitomeya; species Ranitomeya variabilis. The sequence continues at coordinate 725,970,856 of NC_135233.1, forward strand.
TGACCTCTTCCAGACAGGAGGACTGGTGTGTGGCATTGCCCATGGCAGAATTTGTGTTCATTTCTTGTGTGAGTCAGTCAACTGGAAAGTCTTCCTTTTAGGTTAACTATCGGTTTGATCCACATTTTGGGGAATTTTCCCGCAGGTTGTCCTGGAGCTGAGTGCATGGTATAGCGCTTGAGAACTCTTTGGAGGGATGTTCAGATGAACATATCTAAAGCCCAGAAAAGGTACAAATGATTTTCAGACAGGAGGAGGGGGCCAGGTCTGGTGTTTGTAGTCAGGGAAAAGGTGTGGTTATCCACTCATAATATCAAGCTTAAGATACCCTCAATGAAGCTGGGTCCCAAGTTTATTGGTCCATACAAAATTGTCAAGGTAGTCAATTTTTGGCCTGCAGAGTGCAGCTGCCCACCTCCTTCAAAATATCTGATGTCTTCCACAGGTCCCTGTTAAAACCAGTGGGGACAGTTAGGGAAGATTCCTTGGCCGATGCTCCACCAGTATTGGTAGATGGACAGCTGGAGTACGAGCTAGGAAGATCACTGACTCCCGGTGGGAGCGCCGGAAGCTGCAGTATCTGATACATTGGAAAGGGTATTGTCTTGAGAATCGGTCACGGGTCCTGGCCAGTTCAGTGCATGCCGATCATCTGGTGTGGGCCTTCCATGCCAGATATCCAGAGAAGCCTGGGGGTCCAGTGGCCCCCGTTAAGGGGGATACTGTCATGGTTTGGACAGGGTTAATGCCCTGCCCTCTCAGGGTTAATTGTTGTGCCCTCCTTTTCGATCTGGTAGGAATATTTATACCCATGCTGGACTAGGATTCTCTGTCAGTTATAGTTTCATTTTGTCTGTGTGCCTGACCCCCTGGAGTGCATGTGCATACTTTGTTGCTTGCTTTGCTCTCCATACTTGATCTGGTATGTTTGATCCACTCGGCTTTCTGACCTCTGGCTTCCATCTGACTATCCTTCTGGCTCACCCTCCAGTACCTAGCTTATTCCCTGGTTATTGACCTCAGCATGTTTGACTACTCTCTGGTGCCATTCGCCTCCTTTGCACACTGGTGCCTGGCTCCACCCCTGGCCACTCCCCCTCTGCTAAATGGTTCAGGTCCTGCTCACTACCTGGTGAGTTCTCCACCGTTCTTCTGTGGGCTCCCTTACTGCGGCGAGTAGCCTACCGGCAGTAGCTATACCCGGGAGCCATGACACTTATAACTCCAAATGGACAGTACACAAACCCATACTGTCAGACTAGATGGCACTGCAGGTCCCAGCCACCCTAGTCAAAATGGCTGGATAGTGCGGTACAGTACAGTCTTCTGATCTCTTTTATCACCAGTGCTGCCCACAGAATGAATACTGATGGCAACTAGCATTAGAAGAAGACGTCGGAGGAGCAGGTCCTGGTGGAGATGTGACTTTAGTGTGTAGAATTATTATGCAACTATTGAAAAACACTTTTTTTTCCATCTCAATGCTTTATTTTCATGTGTTAAAGTGAGATGAAAGATTAAACAACAACTCACCATTTAGAAAAATACATTTCTAACATTTAAAAAATTGTCAGTGACTTACAGGTGCTTCTCACAAAATTAGAAAATCAACAAGTTAATTTATTTCAGTTCTTCAATGCAAAATGTGAAACTCATAAGATAACGTCATTACAAACAGACTGATCTATTTCAAGCATTTATTTATGTTTATGTTGATGATTATGGCTTACAGCCAATGAAAACCCAAAAGTCATTATCTCAGTGAATAAGAATGCTAGTGTTTCTCATGTTGTCAAACAGATGACAGCGTAAGAAATACACAGACACCAGGTGTTTGGTAGAGACCCCAAACTTTACCGTTTGGCTTCACCCATCCATAACTATTAATACCTAGATTTTTTTAATTCTGCAAATTTTCATTATGGGTGTTGTTATTTCAATACTGAGGAATGGATATGAACTCATCAACATCAAAAGGCATCTAAAAAAATTGTCATGGTCCTTGGGGTCTCTCCAGCGCAAAATAAATGCCTTCATCTCATCACGTCTCCAGCCCAGTGTTCACTCTAGAATGGAGCTAGAAGAGTGGGCATTTAGCAATGCATGCCCCTGAATTCACAAGCAAGTAGGCCTTGGAAATCACTGGTATGAGCAGTGACCTCTGGGGCATACAGCCAGAAGTCGTGGTCCATTATTCACTCTAGGCCAGGACTTCTAGCTGCAAATAAACCCTGGATCATGTAGCCAGCGCCTTCCCAAAGCCAGAAACCCCAGTCTAGAGCATACAGTGTACTGAAGATGTCACATCATAGTGGTGCAGAAGACCGGGCAGTGAGCAATGGGAACAAACAGAGAGGTTAGTAGTGATGTGTGCATATTTTTTTCTTTTCAACCTTTTGCTCACACTATATTGCACAGCAAGATGGTGACCTCAGTTGGTTGCCATTTTACTGAATTCTTCACTGAGCAAATTACAAAAAAATCTTTTTCATAATGTTGGATTTTGTAAAATTCAAGTAGAATTTAATTCCAGTCTCCAATTTTGAATATTATAGTTTAAATTATTTTGAAATAATAACTATTAAAAATGTAAAAAAAAAAAAAATACATTGTGTCTCTTAATTTAGTTATTGCAAATATCTCATAATACAGTTCATCATTAGAATGCATTCTTATCATTATGTTTTTGTCATGATCAAAATTTTGTATTATTTTATTGAGTTTACAAGAAATGTTGAACTATTCCAAAGCAACTATTAAATGAAACTATAGCATACAGAAAAGTATCAAAGCTGATTTTATTTTTGCAACTTTCTTTTATGGCTTATTGCCTCCTGAAGAAAATGAACCACTCTATTTCCAGCTCTCCATTCCATCCTTATACTCCAGTATCTGATTTATCAGTGTCACATTCTGACCTCTTATGTCTAGCAAAGATGCTTGTAAATCTCTCCTTTTAGCCTTTAGCACTTTACAAACTATCTAGTTTTGTCTTTCTCTTCTGCACTTGTTTTTCATGAAATATAAACCAAAGCATGAACTTTGCAAAAAAAAAAACAGTTATCTACTTAAATGTCCAATATACAATAATTAAAATATTCTCTTTGATTTCAATGGTGCAAAACATGTAAGGGTAAATTTAGTACAGTCTAGCCATTTAATTTCATGCATACATTGCTTCAAATTTTTTTGTTTTCTTTTGTTTGGTTTATTATTCTATTGATATCAGAGCAGTGCAAAAAAAAAAGGATAACAGTAATATATGTTACTTATACAGAATCACTACAGCTATTGCTCCTTTTTCAATCGCTACCTACCCATATAAAAAGAAACATAATTCTGCTTCATCTTCTCAAATTTTAGTCGATTTTCTTTTAGTAATGCCTACATTTTCCCACAATACAAAGTCATGTAAGATTGCCATATCTAACCAAATATTTGCTTACTGGTAATTTTGCAATATTGGATCCATTTATACTGAAACAAACTGTATAATTAGTATAAATGATCCATTCTTTATACCAATTTATTTTTCAGATATCTTTTTACTACAGATGACATTTTGCTGTAATGGTAGAGATCACATCTAGCTCCGATCCGATCCTGAGCATTTAACCGCTTAGAAGTCACTATCTATGGCATTTGCCTTATCTAATTGATTATATAAAAGGAATTTTCCTTTGTCAATCCATTAATGCCCCAACATTGTAATTTCCGAATGTCAATAGGTTTCCATGGCAGCAGAGATTTGATATGTTTACATTCCTATTAAGTACTGCCTAAGATCCCATAATTGTTTTTGACACAACAGCAACAATTTTTGTTAGAATTGGGCAAAAATGTTCTGGAGGATTTGACCTTTACTCGACTCTTACAGAAATCCATACTTTCATGAATTAATTTTTTCATTTTGAAAAGTTTAGCAGGGTGGCAGCCAGCTGGCTACCATTTTTCTGCTGTTGAAGGAAGGAAAAATGTTAAAAAAATAGAAAAATGAATGCCTCATCATTCCTTTCCCAGCCATCTCAACTGTATACTTTTTCCTCTATGGTCATAGTCTCCTCTTTTTACCACCACTGTGAGCTGGAACCACAGGCCTCTTCACGCTAGGACAGGGCTTCCAGAAGAGTCGTGATTTCAAGACATGCATCAGGACCTTCCAAAGCCCACTCTAGGCTGTGACTTCTGACTGCAATGACATAGCAGAACTAATCATGGTGTGGAGTCCCAACCTAGTATAAATAGGCCTTGGGATTTAGTTCACCACAGCAGTGAGAAGAGGCACCAAAGACTGAACGAGGGACAATGAGAAGAGGCGGTGAGTGGTGAAGGGGATATTAGTTCTTTTATTTAGGTTTTTTCTACATCTTATGTTTGTCATTTGCTTATTTCCTGAAATTGGCTGTTAGGCGTCGAGATTCTCCCGCTGCATGGGATAGATCCCAAGCTTTATCTGCCTCTGTGGTCTCCCATTCAGGATCAGCCACTGCGGGTGCTGCTCAGCAAAGATGTTGCTCCCAGCCAGGCTCGTGGTATATGGTTGGTTACTGCAGGCTCTCCAGCCAAACCCTTTATCACCATTGATATACAGGAGAATCCTGACACTCTGGAGCTTAAGTCCAGAAATCACCTTACTGAGCATGTCCGTGATGTGGCAGCTTCGGATTGGCCTGAGGGCGATGTCTCGTTCGACTGGACGTGAGTATTTGGGGTGGAGCCTTTTGTATAAAAGATCCCCAATGGTGCCTGCAGGCGCGCTAGTATCATTTCACATATGGCTTGGGACTTAACATGTAGAAAGGCAGCTAGTGACAGTGGGGGCAGTTAGCCCTTGGCTTAGCATCTGGTTCCTACATGTGTGCAGTTAGCACAGTGGAGTTCCAGAGCAAGCACAACCCTAGTAAGGGTATTAAGCTCAGAGCATCTGTTCTGTTCCTGTGTGCGAGTGACACAGCTCATTAGTTGCAAAGCTTCTCCTTCATTTCTGTGTGTGAGTGACACAGCTCAGTTGCAGAGCATCTCTTTTGTTTATGTGTGCGAGTGAAACAGCTCAGTTGCAGAGCATCTCTTTCGTTTCTGTGTGCGAGTGACACAGCTCAGTTGCAGAGCATCTCTTTTGTTTCTGTGTGCAAATGACACAGCTCAGTTGCAGAGCATCTGTTTCATTTCTGTGTGAGAGTTCAGTTTATGTGCTGTTCACACTGAGTGACAGTCAACCAGTGTGTACAGGTAATCGCTAGCTGTGCATTCCACCATCATACACTAGCAGCAGTTTTTCATCTCTGCACGGTGGACCCTGGGTGGTGATTGTGCTTTATTATTTATTTTATTTAGCGCAATCCGCCAACCCTATCATTGGCATGCCAATAGATCCATTAAATCTAGGTTAGATTCAATTTCCTGGAGTTGGCACTCCATTACTCAAGTTTAATGTTAATTAAATTTGAGATTTCTGAATGTCATAAAAACTTCCTTTTAAAAAGGAGCCACTGGAAAGAACAGTCCTGGAGATTTAAATTCTGTATATACTGGAGAAAGTGGACCTACATGCTAGTATTGCACAGGTGCCCCCAAACTGTTTGTGTCCACTAGTAATATGTACATTATGCGTATACATTATGAATATTAGAATACAACTCCACTCATAGAAAACAAGCCTTCAAGTGACAGCTTTAACAATGGCTTTTGCAATGGAAACAATTGTCCTTAAAGGGTATAAGTGTGTGTAAAAAGAGAACATGCAGTAAGTTTATACATTGAATGTTGCCAACCAAAATCTTTGCTGAAATAAGCCTTAGTTTAATTGTTAGTGACGATGTGGCGTACATACTGGCATCATCACTGCTGTCATGTAAACAATGACAGACAGAGAAAGATAGAAGCATCAGACCTGGGCAAGAGATTTAACAAATCAGTATTTATTTGACCAAACATAAAAAGTAAAATACCTAGAATTACGCCCAGCATATAGCATAAGAGAAGTGGTACTTTGTAGTCACATGCTGTCCATTTCCTTGTAAACCTCCTTGAGATGGTTCTACTCCTTAATTGGAGTCCAGCTGTGTTTAATTAAACTGATAGGACTTGATTTGGCACACCCCTGTCTATGTTAGACCTCACAGCTCACAGTGCATGTCAGACCAAATGAGAATCATGAGGTCAAAGGAACAGGCCAAGGAGCTCGAGCTCATGCCTGTGGCAAGGCACAGATCTGGCCAAGGTTACAACAGAATTTCAGCAGTATTCAAGGTTCTTAATAGAACAGTGGCCCTCATAGTCCTTAAATAGACGTTTGGAACAAGCAGAATTCTTCCTAGACCTGGCTGTCAAGCTGAACTGAGCAATCATGGGAAAAGAGCCTTGGTGAGAGAGGTAAAGAAGAACCCCAAGATCACTGTGGCTGAGCTCCAGAGATGCAGTAGGGAGATGGGAGAAAGTTCCACAAAGTCAACTATCACTGCAACCCCCCACCAGTCGGGCCATTACGGGAGAGTGTCCCGACAGAAGGCTTTCCTGAATGCAAGACATAATGAAAGCCCGCATAGAGTTTGCTAAAAAAACACATGAGGGACTCCCAGACTATGAGAAATAAGATTCTCTGGTCTGATGAGAAGAACATAGACCTTTTTGGTGATAATTCTAAGAGGTATGTGTGGAGAAAACCAGGCACTGCTCATCACATGCCCAATACAATCCCAACAGTGAAACAATCGTGGTGGCAGCATCATGCTATGGGGGTGTTTTTCAGCTGCAGGGACAGGATGACTGGTTGTCATTGAAGGAAACATGAATGCGGCAAAGTACAGAGATATCCTGGATGAAAACCTCTTCCAGAGTGCTCTGGACCTCAGACTTGGGCGAAGGTTCACCTTCCAACAAGACAATGACCCTAAGCACACATCTAAAATAACAAAGGAGTGGCTTTAGAATAACTTTGTGACCATTCTTGACTGGCCCAGCCAGAGTCCTGACCTAAACTCAATTGAGCATCTCTGGAGAGACCTGAAAATGGCTGTCCACCAACATTCACCATCCAACCTGACGGAACTGGAGAGGATCTGCAAGGAAGAAAGGCAGAGTATCCCCAAATCCAGGTGTGAACAACTTGTTGCATCATTCCCAAGAAGACTCATGGCTGAACTAGCTCAAAGAGTGCTTCTACTCAATACTGAGCAAAGGGTCTGAATACTTATGACCATGTGATATTTCAGTTTTTCTTTTTTAATAAATTTTCAAAAATTACTATATTTCTGTTTTTTTCTGCGCAGAGTGTACATTAATGAGAAAAAAAAAATACTTTTTTGAATTTACCAAATGGATGCAATGAAACAGAGTAAAAAATTTAAAGGGGTCTGAATACTTTCCGCACCCACTGTATGTAAAATAAAAGAAATAGTACTCTGCTGTGCTTTTCTATCTGGAATAGGAGTAGATAGTGAGAGTTAGATATTCCAAGTGCTACACGAATGTTGTTCAGTAGAAAAGCTACTACTTTGTTCATGGCTAGAAATGCGGATTTAATTGCAGAAATAGTGAATACTTGCCGCTTGATACTCCTTCTGCATTGTATATTGAAGGGTGAAATTTGTGGTGACATTCCTAGCATAAATATACATGCAGCGAAAATCAAATCTAAAGTGCCATTGAATTATAACACAAAATGTGTCCTGTGTGACAAACTGATGATAAAATCTTGAAAGATATGTATTCAGTATATTAGCTTTGCAATATCATGAAATCTAGTCAAACTTTAAATAATTTTTGTACAATTTTTCACCAGTTAAATCAGCTGCATTATATTTTTCTAGCTATATTTAACATTGTAAAATCTTAACAACTTTACTTCTTTTATTGAACATTGATTTCCCCTAAAAATGAAGATTTCCCCCTTTATTGTGCTGATAACGTATGCAGTTTGTACATATTTCCAGAAATCTATGCGCTTGTAAAATCACAGGTCTAGGTCTGTCTTCCTAAGCATAAATGAAATGTCCAAGGTCAAAAGGAGAGCTGACAATATTCAGAGCATGTTCACCCTCATTAAAATTTAATTGTTTTGCCACTACGGTTCTCTTTGTAACCTGAACCAGAATTTATTTTTCTGTCAAACAAGGAAATATATAATTATTTAATCAGTTTTACTGATTGCAGAATTTAGTGATTAATCAACCAGTATAAAAAGCAAATGACTACATTTTTCATTTCATTTAATATAGTAAAACTGATCCATAGACAGGGAATTTCCAGATCTGAATGAAGCTTAACAATTTCATTTGTAAGACTATTGTGATCTGGCTTCTTAATATTTCATGCACCTAGGACAAATTACTTTAATGCATGAGTATGGCTCTATTTAAATTACACTTAGACCTTCCAGTTTAAGTGTGAGGGAAAAAAATGACCAGGGGGCTAGCAAAGGCCCAAAACTAATTTTAGCCACCCTATAATAAAGTCTATTTGGATAACAGTCTGTTCTAATGATGGTCTTGCAGACGGTACAATAGTGATCAACGTCAGTCACATCTTGATATAAAAGAATGAAATCAGTGTAATTTTGCAACTCTACGCCTTCTTCTATAGCTCATTGAGCACTTCTTGCTGTACAGTATTTCAGTGGGCTAAGTCGGTCCTTGATTAACTCCTTGAAGAAACTTTTCTTTAGAGGGATTGTCCCATTTTATCAATATGCTTCAAATGATTGATACATGCTGGTACAGACCAAGCAGCTGCATCTATTTTGAGAATATGGATTCAAATTTTGCAAAAAAAAATTCAATTTGCATCAACGTTATTCAATGCTAATGGAATGTTCCTTATTACTTTAAAAGTCTTTCTAGACCACAATGCATAATAATCATAGAGTGTAAAAAAAAAAAAAATATTCACCTTGTCATTCTACAATCGTACGTAGCCCACCGTCTATTCCTCCAAATCTTCCTGACTCTTCTTTACATTTTCATCAAATTTACAACAGAATCTTTGGCCATTTTTGGAATTCTGGCATGGAGAAGGCCTCTGACATCATGGTGTATGTAGTCATATCACAACATCATGAGGTTCGTCAACTGAGGATTAGTCAGCAGTGACCATAGAGAATGGAGGAATGGAGGGTGAGCTGCAGTGTTGGCAAAATAGGTGAGCAGCAAGATGTACAATTCAGGAGAATTTTTTTTTAAATTCAAAATTAATTCAATTAGTTGACTCCAAGTTTTCTCACTTCTGATATATGTGCATTCAAAGCTCCTTCCATTATGTTAAATGGGAGTACCACTTGGAAGCAGCTATTCAACTACTGAAGCTGCATCAGATCAGACTTTGATGAGTCAGGTCTGATGGAATGGGAGCCAGTTTAAATAGACAGTGCTACATTCTGACCCTTCAAGTGGAATCCCAAACAAGGAACCTCGCCTACATAACATTCATATTTTTTCAGAGCATGCTGAAAGAAGTTGTATTCATGAGACAAGACAAGCCCTAAAATTCTGATAATAGAATTTTTTTGAACATACCTCTACATAGAACTTTATTTTTTCATTTTACAAACTTAACTCTGTCTATAAAATAATATCCCGAAAACCTATTTGTAATAATATTCTGGAATCAGTCAATAGTAACATTTTATTAGTGGCCAATAAGCATAAAATTATTTTTTTAATTTATTGACTGACACTTTGGAAAATTCTGCATTCTATTCAATTTGCTGCTGTGCCAAGAGAGCCATAGCTGTATGGAAATCTAGTTTATTAATTTTATTGATTATGTTTATGGATTGATAATTATGGATTAGGACTACAGAATGTAATGGGGGTTTAAAATGTATATGAATACATAACAATTCAATTTTTTTTTTTTAAACCTGAAATAAGTTTGTGCATGCTGCTGACTTTTCCATTTTTTCACTGTTGCACCAGTTAATGCAGACTTGCATAATATATAGAGTATAGACTTCCCCAAACGAACTTTTTTATTAACATACTGCATACATTTTACTAAAGAGTATCTGCTTAAAATGTGCTTGTCATTTGAGGTGAAGTTTCAGAAACATGTCTGTGTTTGCCTCTTTCACCCCCTCACTTATCCATAAGTTTTTTCAGCAGCAACTCTGTCCTCATAGCTTTTGATTTTGAATATTTATAATCACTGAAGAAAATAATTTTCATTAAAACACTTTAAATGAGAATTTGAGTAGCTTTTTTAATTGATTTTATAGACAATCACGGTTATCTGTAACATACAAGTACCACAGCCAAAATGGCCTATCAAGGTGTTGCCACCCAAATAAGAAAAACTTGCTAGTTATTTCCACCTCATGACCCTAACAATATCCCTCAACAACTGAAATCTTACTTCACATTTTTATTGTGGAATCTATCAGATTTAGGCTTCTTCTTTCCAATTGATACATACAGTTAAAAAAACTCAATTAATTACCGTGTTTACCTGTGTATAAGTCGACTCGAGTATAAGCCAAGGCACCTAATTTTGCCACGAAAAACTGGGAAAACTTATTGACTCGAGTATAAGCTGGGTATGCATGGGTCCTCATCCCCATTCTTGTATGCATGGCTCCTCATGTCTGTCCTTGTATGCAAGGCTCCCTATGCCTGTCCCCCATTATGGGCCTCTTCCTGCCATAATGTGGTATAATGTCCTTCATCCTTGGCCGTGTCCTGGTATAATGTCCTCCCTAGGGTTGAGCGACTTTTACTTTTTTGGGGTCGAGTCGGGTTTTGCGAAACCCGACTATCTCAAAAGTCGAGTCGAGTGCAATCAGCCGATTATCGCGAAAAGTCGGGGATCGACCGAAACACGAAACCCAATGCAAGTCAATGGGGAAGCATAGTCGGCAGTGAGTGGGAGCCAGGAAAACACCTACAGTGCCCATTTTAATGGCAAAAACATCCATTCTTGTTTCTGAAGCTTGTCAATCTTAATTAACTTTATAATAATAGTTGGGCATTGGAAATTGGGGGTCATTTGGCTAAAGTTGTGGGGGGTAGGGCTGGTTCAAGTTTTTAGTGGGCCCAGGAAACATGGACTACGTCACGGCGGTGGAGCAGTGAGAGGTAAGTATTTCAACTTTGCCAGTGCTGTGATCCTGAGCAAGCAGGGGGGCCCACTCATTCGCACTGGCACAGGGCCCCTCAAAGTATGGCGGTGTGTTATGGTTCTCAATGGCAAGAGAACATAGCCCAGCAAACATAAGAACTAGCTCTTGGAAGGATGGAAACTAAACTGACCATGAACTAAACCTGCCGCACAACTAACAGTAGCCGGGTAGCGTAGCCTGCGTTTTATCCCTAGACGCCCAGCGCCGGCCGGAGGACTAACTAATCCTAGCAGAGGAAAATATAGTCCTGGCTCACCTCTAGAGAAATTTCCCCGAAAGGCAGACAGAGGCCCCCACAAATATTGGCGGTGATTTTAGATGAAATGACAAACGTAGTATGAAAATAGGTTTAGCAAAATTGAGGTCCGCTTACTAGATAGCAGGAAGACAGAAAGGCACTTTCATGGTCAGCTGAAAACCCTATCAAAACACCATCCTGAAATTACTTTAAGACTCTAGTATTAACTCATAACATCAGAGTGGCAATTTCAGATCACAAGAGCTTTCCAGACACAGAAACGAAACTACAGCTGTGAACTGGAACAAAATGCAAAAACAAACAAGGACAAAAGTCCAACTTAGCTGGGAGTTGTCTAGCAGCAGGAACATGCACAGAAAGGCTTCTGATTACAATGTTGAACGGCATGGAAGTGACAGAGGAGCAAGGCTAAATAGCGACTCCCACATCCTGATGGAAACAGGTGAACAGAGAGGATGATGCACACCAGTTCAATTCCACCAGTGGCCACCGGGGGAGCCCAAAATCCAATTTCACAACAGTACCCCCCCCTCAAGGAGGGGGCACCGAACCCTCACCAGAACCACCAGGGCGATCAGGATGAGCCCTATGAAAGGCACGGACCAAATCGGAGGCAGTCACCCAAGAATTATCCTCCTGACCGTATCCCTTCCATTTGACCAGATACTGGAGTTTCCGTCTGGAAACACGGGAGTCCAAGATTTTTTCCACAACGTACTCCAACTCGCCCTCAACCAACACCGGAGCAGGAGGCTCAACGGAAGGCACAACCGGTACCTCATACCTGCGCAATAATGACCGATGAAAAACATTATGAATAGAAAAAGATGCAGGGAGGTCCAAACGGAAGGACACAGGGTTAAGAATCTCCAATATCTTGTACGGGCCGATGAACCGAGGCTTAAACTTGGGAGAAGAAACCCTCATAGGGACAAAACGAGAAGACAACCACACCAAGTCCCCAACACAAAGCCGAGGACCAACCCGACGCCGGCGGTTGGCAAAAAGCTGAGTCTTCTCCTGGGACAACTTCAAATTGTCCACTACGTGCCCCCAAATCTGATGCAACCTCTCCACCACAGCATCCACTCCAGGACAATCCGAAGATTCCACCTGACCAGAAGAAAATCGAGGATGAAACCCCGAATTACAGAAAAAGGGAGACACCAAGGTGGCAGAGCTGGCCCGATTATTGAGGGCAAACTCCGCTAAAGGCAAAAAAGCAACCCAATCATCCTGATCTGCAGACACAAAACACCTCAAATATGTCTCCAAGGTCTGATTCGTCCGCTCGGTCTGGCCATTAGTCTGAGGATGGAAAGCAGACGAGAAAGACAAATCTATGCCCATCCTAGCACAGAATGCTCGCCAAAATCTAGACACGAATTGGGTACCTCTGTCAGAAACGATATTCTCCGGAATACCATGCAAACGGACCACATTTTGAAAAAACAGAGGAACCAACTCGGAAGAAGAAGGCAACTTAGGCAGGAGAACCAAATGGACCATCTTAGAGAAACGATCACACACCACCCAGATGACAGACATCTTCTGAGAAACAGGAAGATCCGAAATAAAATCCATCGAGATGTGCGTCCAGGGCCTCTTCGGAATAGGCAAGGGCAACAACAATCCACTAGCCCGAGAACAACAAGGCTTGGCCCTCGCACAAACGTCACAAGACTGCACGAAGCCTCGCACATCTCGAGACAGGGAAGGCCACCAGAAGGACCTTGCCACCAAATCCCTGGTACCAAAGATTCCAGGATGACCTGCCAACGCAGAAGAATGAACCTCAGAAATGACTTTACTGGTCCAATCATCAGGAACAAACAGTCTACCAGGTGGGCAACGATCAGGTCTATCCGCCTGAAACTCCTGCAAGGCCCGCCGCAGGTCTGGAGAGACGGCAGACAATATCACTCCATCCTTAAGGATACCTGTAGGTTCAGAATTACCAGGGGAGTCAGGCTCAAAACCCCTAGAAAGGGCATCCGCCTTAACATTCTTAGAACCCGGCAGGTAGGACACCACAAAATTAAACCGAGAGAAAAACAACGACCAGCGCGCCTGTCTAGGATTCAGGCGTCTGGCGGACTAAAGATAAATTAGATTTTTGTGGTCAGTCAATACCACCACCTGATGTCTAGCCCTCTCAAGCCAATGACGCCACTCCTCAAAAGCCCACTTCATGGCCAAAAGCTCCCGATTCCCAACATCATAATTCCGCTCGGCGGGTCGAAAATTTACGCGAGAAAAAGGCACAAGGTCTCATCACGGAGCAATCGGAACTTCTCTGCGACAAAACCGCCCCAGCTCCGATTTCAGAAGCGTCGACCTCAACCTGAAAAGGAAGAGCAACATCAGGCTGACGCAACACAGGGGCGGAAGAAAAGCGGCGCTTAAGCTCCCGAAAGGCCTCCACAGCAGCAGGGGACCAATCAGCAACATCAGCACCCTTCTTAGTCAAATCAGTCAATGGTTTAACAACATCAGAAAAACCAGCAATAAATCGACGATAAAAGTTAGCAAAGCCCAAAAATTTCTGAAGACTCTTAAGAGAAGAGGGTTGCGTCCAATCACAAATAGCCTGAACCTTGACAGGATCCATCTCGATGGAAGAGGGGGAAAAAATATATCCCAAAAAGGAAATCTTTTGAACCCCAAAAACGCACTTAGAACCCTTCACACACAAGGAATTAGACCGCAAAACCTGAAAAACCCTCCTGACCTGCTGGACATGAGAGTCCCAGTCATCCGAAAAAATCAAAATATCATCCAGATACACAATCATAAATTTATCCAAATAATCACGGAAAATGTCATGCATAAAGGACTGAAAGACTGAAGGGGCATTTGAAAGACCAAAAGGCATCACCAAATACTCAAAGTGGCCCTCGGGCGTATTAAATGCGGTTTTCCACTCATCCCCCTGCTTAATTCGCACCAAATTATACGCCCCACGGAGATCTATCTTAGAGAACCACTTGGCCCCCTTTATGCGAGCAAACAAATCAGTCAGCAGTGGCAACGGATATTGATATTTAACCGTGATTTTATTCAAAAGCCGATAATCAATGCACGGCCTCAAAGAGCCATCTTTCTTAGCCACAAAGAAAAAACCGGCTCCTAAGGGAGATGACGAAGGACGAATATGTCCCTTTTCCAAGGACTCCTTTATATATTCTCGCATAGCAGCATGTTCAGGCACAGACAGATTAAATAAACGACCCTTAGGGTATTTACTACCCGGAATCAAATCTATGGCACAATCGCACTCCCGGTGCGGAGGTAATGAACCAAGCTTAGGTTCTTCAAAAACGTCACGATATTCAGTCAAGAATTCAGGAATCTCAGAGGGAATAGATGATGAAATGGAAACCACAAGTACGTCCCCATGCGTCCCCTTACATCCCCAGCTTAACACAGACATAGCTTTCCAGTCAAGGACTGGGTTATGAGATTGCAGCCATGGCAATCCAAGCACCAACACATCATGTAGGTTATACAGCACAAGAAAGCGAATAATCTCCTGGTGATCCGGATTAATCCGCATAGTTACTTGTGTCCAGTATTGTGGTTTATTGCTAGCCAATGGGGTGGAGTCAATCCCCTTCAGGGGTATAGGAGTTTCAAGAGGCTCCAAATCATACCCACAGCGTTTGGCAAAGGACCAATCCATAAGACTCAAAGCGGCGCCAGAGTCGACATAGGCATCCGCGGTAAAAGATGATAAGGAACAAATCAGGGTCACAGATAGAATAAACTTAGACTGTAAAGTGCCAATTGAAACAGACTTATCAAGCTTCTTAGTACGCTTAGAGCATGCTGATATAACATGAGTTGAATCACCGCAATAGAAGCACAACCCATTTTTTCGTCTAAAATTCTGCCGTTCACTTCTGGACAGAATTCTATCACATTGCATATTCTCTGGCGTCTTCTCAGTAGACACCGCCAAATGGTGCACAGGTTTGCGCTCCCGCAGACGCCTATCGATCTGGATAGCCATTATCATGGACTCATTCAGACCCGCAGGCACAGGGAACCCCACCATAACATCCTTAATGGCATCAGAGAGACCCTCTCTGAAATTCGCCGCCAGGGCGCACTCATTCCACTGAGTAAGCACAGCCCATTTACGGAATTTCTGGCAGTATATTTCAGCTTCGTCTTGCCCCTGAGATAGGGACATCAAGGCCTTTTCCGCCTGAAGTTCTAACTGAGGTTCCTCATAAAGCAACCCCAAGGCCAGAAAAAACGCAGGATCCCCTGGAGCTAAGGAAATCACAATCCTGACCTGCTGAGCAGGATCTCCAGCAGAGCGAGATTTCAGGGACAAAAACAACTTGCAATTATTTTTGAAATTTTGGAAGCAAGATCTATTCCCCGAGAAAAATTCAGGCAAAGGAATTCTAGGTTCAGATATAGGAACATGAACAACAAAATCTTGTAAATTTTGAACTTTCGTGGTGAGATTATTCAAACCTGCAGCTAAACTCTGAATATCCATTTTAAACAGGTAAACACAGAGCCATTCCAGGATTAGAAGGAGAGAGAGAGAGAAAGGCTGCAATATAGGCAGACTTGCAAGAGATTCAATTACAAGCACACTCAGAACTGAAAAAAAAAAAAAAAAATCTTCAGCAGACTTCTCTTTTCTCTCCTTTCTCTGTCAATTAATTTAACCCTTTTGCGGCCGGTCAAACTGTTATGGTTCTCAATGGCAAGAGAACATAGCCCAGCAAACATAAGAACTAGCTCTTGGAAGGATGGAAACTAAACTGACCATGAACTAAACCTGCCGCACAACTAACAGTAGCCGGGTAGCGTAGCCTGCGTTTTATCCCTAGACGCCCAGCGCCGGCCGGAGGACTAACTAATCCTAGCAGAGGAAAATATAGTCCTGGCTCACCTCTAGAGAAATTTCCCCGAAAGGCAGACAGAGGCCCCCACAAATATTGGCGGTGATTTTAGATGAAATGACAAACGTAGTATGAAAATAGGTTTAGCAAAATTGAGGTCCGCTTACTAGATAGCAGGAAGACAGAAAGGCACTTTCATGGTCAGCTGAAAACCCTATCAAAACACCATCCTGAAATTACTTTAAGACTCTAGTATTAACTCATAACATCAGAGTGGCAATTTCAGATCACAAGAGCTTTCCAGACACAGAAACGAAACTACAGCTGTGAACTGGAACAAAATGCAAAAACAAACAAGGACAAAAGTCCAACTTAGCTGGGAGTTGTCTAGCAGCAGGAACATGCACAGAAAGGCTTCTGATTACAATGTTGACCGGCATGGAAGTGACAGAGGAGCAAGGCTAAATAGCGACTCCCACATCCTGATGGAAACAGGTGAACAGAGAGGATGATGCACACCAGTTCAATTCCACCAGTGGCCACCGGGGGAGCCCAAAATCCAATTTCACAACAGCGGTGTGTTTGCACGGCGGGGGCACCTCCCACCGGCAGAGACACTTTTGCGTACTCTGAGGGGCCCTGTGCCTGTGACGTTGCCAATGAGTATGCCCCCCCACCTTATGAAGGAACCTGCACTTTCATCTGCACCTTCCTCTTTGTCCCTGTGTAAGGTGGTATAGTATGCGGGAAGGGGAACCTGACTTTCAGCAGGGTCAGATTGTGGCTGTGTAGCGTGCAAGGAGAATGTAGTGGTCTGGGTCAATGTACCACAAGACTCATCTAGCAGTGGCTGGGCAATGGGCAGGATGAGGAGGAAACACAGATATAGGCCCAAATAATAAAGTGGGCTAAATGCAGTTCAAAATTGGTAACAGGACTAACCAGGCGGCATTGCTTTGTTCAGTGGAGTAGAAAACCCAGGAGCGGCAGACACTGTTAGTAGGGCCGAACCACACTGGTAGGCCCAATGCAGTTTAATATTACAAATAAAGGCCGAAAGCCTGAAGATTAAAGGTCAGGAAAATAACACAGGACAACACCAAGGTGTGGCACACACCATTACTAGGCCCAACCAAAGTAGTAGGCCAACTGCAGTTTAATATTTAAAATGTAGGCCAAAAGCCTGAACATTGAAGCTCGGGAAAACAAAACAGGAGAAAACCCAGTAGCGGCAGACACCATTTTAAGGGCCCAACCACACTAGTAGGCCCAATGCAGTTTAATATTACAAATATAGGCCGAAAGCCTGAAGATTGAAGCTCTGGAAAATAACACAGGACAACACCAAGATGTGGCAGACACCGTTACTAGGCCCAACCAAAATAGTAGGCCAACTGCAGTGTTATATAAACAACAACTTAATGAGAGGCTGAAGATTGAAGCTCAGCTCTGTTCAGTGGAGAACAGAAAGCAGCGGCAGACACGTTAGTAGGCCCCAACCACAATAGTAGGCCAACTGCAGTGTTATATTAACAACAAATACTTAATGAGAGCCTGAAGATTGAAGCTCAGGCAAGTAAACCTGGAGAACACCTTGGAGCGGCAGACAGCATTAGTAGGCCCCAACCACACATATTAACAACTACTTAATGAGAGCCTGAAGATTGAAGCTCAGCTTTGCACAGTGGTGGACAACACCAGGGAGTGGCAGACACCGTTAGTAGGCCCCAACCACACATATTAACAACAACTACTTAATGAGAGCCTGAAGATTGAAGCTCAGCTTTGCACAGTGGAGGACAACACCAGGGAGTGGCAGACATCGTTAGTAGGCCCCAACCAAAATAGTAGGCCAACTGCACTGTTATATTCCCAACAACTACTTAATGAGAGCCTGAAGATTCAAGCTCAGGCAAGTAAACCTGGAGAACACCTTGGAGCGGCAGACACCGTCAGTAGGCCCCAACCACACATATTAACAACAACTACTTAATGAGAGCCTGAAGATTGAAGCTCAGCTTTGCACAGTGGTGGACAACACCAGGGAGTGGCAGACACCGTTAGTAGGCCCCAAACACACATATTAACAACAACTACTTAATGAGAGCCTGAAGATTGAAGCTCAGCTTTGCACAGTGGAGGACAACACCAGGGAGCGTCAGACACTGTTAGTAGGCCCCAACCACACATATTAACAACAACTACTTAATGAGAGCCTGAAGATTGAAGCTCAGCTTTGTACAGTGGAGGACAACACCAGGGAGCGGCAGACACCGTTAGTAGGCCCCAACCAAAATAGTAGGCCAACTGCACTGTTATATTCCCAACAACTACTTAATGAGAGCCTGAAGATTGAAGCTCAGGCAAGTAAACCTGGAGAACACCTTGAAGCGGCAGACACCGTCAGTAGGCCCCAAACACACATATTAACAACAACTACTTAATGAGAGCCTGAAGATTGAAGCTCAGCTTTGCACAGTGGAGGACAACACCAGGGAGCGTCAGACACTGTTAGTAGGCCCCAACCACACATATTAACAACAACTACTTAATGAGACCTGAAGATTGAAGCTCAGCTTTGCACAGTGGTGGACAACACCAGGGAGCGGCAGACACCGTTAGTAGGCCCCAACCAAACTAGTAGGCCTAATGCAGTGTTATATAAACAACTACTTAATGAGAGCCTGAAGGTTGCAGCTCAGGAAAACCAAACAGGAGAAAACCCAGGAGCGGCAGCCACCCTTACTAGGCACCAACCAAACTAGTAGGCCTAATGCAGTGTTATATAAACAACTATTTAATGAGAGCCTGAAGGTTGAAGCTCAGGAAAACCAAACAGGAGGAAACCCAGGAGCGGCATACACCGTTACTAGGCCCCAACCAAACTAGTAGGCCTAATGCAGTGTTATATAAACAACTACTTAATGAGAGCCTGAAGATTGAAGCTAAGGAAAGGCAACATGGAGAACACCTTGGAGCTGCAGCCACAGTTTGTAGACCCCACCAAACTTGTGGCCCCAATGCAGTTTGAAAATTCCGCCAGGCTGAAAACCTGACACTTGCAGCTCATTTTTTTTTAAGAGGACAGCTGTATTGCGTGGCGCAGACACACACTGCTAGTAGGCCTTACAGCACAAAGTTGGCTCGCTGCAGGTTTAAAAAAGGTTACATGGGTACACGGGCAGCATTGGTGTGGTCAGCGTAGGACAATTTGAAGGAGGGACCGCAGACAGACATTAGTAGGCCTAAAATAACAAAATAGGCTCTATGCAGCTTCCATTATGTGGCAGGGGTACACAGGCAGCATTGCTGTGCTCAGCGGAGGACAATTCGAAGGAGGGACTGCAGACAGACTTAGTAGGCCTAAAATAAGAAAATAGGCTCTATGCAGCTTCCTTTACGTGGCAGGGGTACCCAGGCAGCATTGGTGTGCTCAGCGGAGGACAATTTGAAGAAGGGACCTCAGACAGACTTAGTAGGCCTAAAATAACAAAATAGGCTCCATGCAGCTTCTATTATGTTGCAGGGGTACACAGGCAGCATTGCTGTGCTCAGCGGAGGACAATTCGAAGGAGGGACCACAGACAGACTTAGTAGGCCTAAAATAAGAAAATTGGCTCTATGCATCTTTCATTATGTGGCAGGGGTACACAGGCAGCATTGCTGTGCTCAGCAGAGGACAATTCAAAGGAGGGACCTTAGGCAGACATAGAAGGCCTAAAATAAAAAAATAGGCTCTATGCAGCTTCCATTATGTGGCAGGGGTACACAGGCAGCATTTCTGTGCTCAGCGGAGGACAATTCGAAGGAGGGACCACAGACAGACTTAGTAGGCCTAAAATAAGAAAATAGGCTTTATGCAGCTTCCTGTACGTGGCAGGGGTACCCAGGCAGCATTGGTGTGCTCAGAGGATTACAATTCGAAGGAGGGACCGCAGACAGACTTAGTAGGCCCAAAATAACAAAATAGGCTCCATGCAGCTTCTATTATGTGGCAGGGGAACACAGGCAGCATTGGTGTGCTCAGGGGAGGACAATTCGAAGGAGGGACCGCAGACAGACGTAGAAGGCCTAAAATAACAAAATAGGCTCTATGCAGCTTCCATTTTGTGGCAGGTGTACACAGGCAGCATTGGTGTGCTCTCAGGAGGACAATTCGAAGGAGGGACCACAGACAGACGTAGAAGGCCTAAAATAACAAAATAGGCTCTATGCAGCTTCCATTATGTGGCAGGGGCTCACAGGCAGCATTGCTGTGCTCAGCGGAGGACAATTCGATGGAGGGACCGCAGACAAACTTAGTAGGCCTAAAATAACAAAATAGGCTCCATGCAGCTTCTATTATGTGGCAGCGGTACACAGGCAGCATTGGTGTGCTATCAGGAGGACAATTCGAAGGAGCGACCGCAAACAGACGTAGAAGGCCTAAAATAACAAAATAGGCTGTATGCAGCTTCCATTATGTGGCAGGGGTACACAGGCAGCATTGGTGAGCTCTCAGGAGGACAATTCGAAGGAGGGACCGCAGCCAGACGTAGAAGGCCTAAAATAACAAAATAGGCTCTATTTAGCTTTCATTATGTGGCAGGGGTACACAGGCAGCATTGTTGTGCTCTCAGGAGGACAATTCAAAGGAGGGACCGCAGACAGACGTAGAAGGCCTAAAATAACAAAATAAGCTCTATGCAGCTTCCATTATGTGGCAGGGGTTCACAGGCAGCATTGCTGTGCTCAGCGGAGGACAATTCGAAGGAGGGACCGCAGACAGACTTAGTAGGCCTAAAATAACAAAATAGGCTCCATGCAGCTTCTATTATTTGGCAGGGGTACACAGGCAGCATTGGTGTGCTATCAGGAGGACAATTCGAAGGAGGGACCACAGACAGACATAGAAGGCCTAAAATAACAAAATAGGCTCTATGCAGCTTCCATTATGTGGCAGGGGTACACAGGCAGCATTGCTGTTTTCAGCGGAGGACAATTCGAAGGAGGGACCGCAGACAGACGTACAAGGACTAAAATAACAAAATAGGCTCTATGCAGCTTCCATTATGTGGCAGGGGTACACAGGCAGCATTGGTGTGCTCTCAGGAGGACAATTCAAAGGAGGGACCGCAGACAGACGTAGAAGGCCTAAAATAACAAAATAGGCTGTATGCAGCTTCCATTATGTGGTAGGGGTACACAGGCAGCATTGGTGTGCTCTCAGGAGGACAATTTGAAGGAGGGACCGCAGACAGACGTAGAAGGCCTAAAATAACAAAATAGGCTGTATGCAGCTTCCATTATGTTGCAGGGGTTCACAGGCAGCATTGCTGTGCTCAGCGGAGGACAATTCGAAGGAGGGACTGCAGACAGACTTATTAGGCCTAAAATAACAAAATAGGCTCCATGCAGCTTCTATTATGTGGCAGGGGTACACAGGCAGCATTGGTGTGCTATCAGGAGGACAATTCGAAGGAGGGACCGCAGACAGACGTAGAAGGCCTAAAATAACAAAATAGGCTCTATGCAGCTTCCATTATGTGGCAGGGGTACACAGGCAGCATTGGTGTGCTCTCAGGAGGACAATTCGAAGGAGGGACCGCAGACAGACGTAGAAGGCCTAAAATAACAAAATAGGCTCTATGCAGCTTCCATTATGTGGCAGGGGTACACAGGCAGCATTGGTGTGCTCTCAGGAGGACAATTCGAAGGAGAGACCGCAGACAGATGTAGAAGGCCTAAAATAACAAAATAAGCTCTATGCAGCTTCCATTATGTGGCAGGGGTACACAGGCAGCATTGCTGTGCTCTCAGGAGGACAATTCGAAGGAGGGACCGCAGACAGTAAGTACTCCAAAAAGCTAAATAGATGTCAATGTCTCGCCCAAAAAAAAAAAACAGGGGGGCATACTTCGGTACAGGGTTGGGCTCCTATGCTGACTTTCAGACATTGTAATTTGTTGCAAAGTATTTACTGTTGTAAAAGTTGGACAGGACCCCTGCCTATTTTAAATAGCATCATACATGTCAACAAATTGTTATTGTCAGTGCCAGGCATTGAAGGATTTCAGCGCATAGATTAAACAGTGGTGGAGCAGCAAGAGATAATTTTGCAAGTGGTAGAGCACTGTTTGAGCTGGGGGGGGCACTCTCTCGTGGCCGGCGGTACAGGACCAGGGCCCCTCATGTTACAACGGTGTGTCTGACGTTGGGTGCGCGCCACCACCACCAGAGACACTTCATTGTACTATGAGGGACCCAGTGGCAGTGCCGTCGACCAAAAGTGGGCACACCCACCTCTTCAGACAAACGGCACTCTGCTTGCGTCAAGTGGCGAGACCACGGCCCCGTGGGGGGAGTTAGGCCATTTAGGGAGGTGTAAACATGTCGTATGCTGTACAAACAGCAGCTGCAAATTTTGAGATTGGACCAGTCAGTAACACCAGTCCCAAAGCAAGACCTTTTTTCAGGAAAGCTAGGTGTCAGCCGGGAAAGGTGGGGCAAAATAATTAGAAATCCATGAGTGGTTCATTTTAATGAAGGTTAGATCATCAACATTTTGGGTCGCCAGACGAGTCCTTTTTTCGGTCAGTATTGAACCAGCAGCACTGAATACTCTTTCTGATAGCACACTAGCTGCTGGGCAAGCAAGCTCCTGCAATGCATATTCTGCCAATTCAGGCCAGGTGTCTATTTTGGATGCCCAGTAATCAAAGGGGAATGACGGTTGAGGGAGAACATCGATAATGGAGGAAAAATAGTTAGTAACCATACTGGACAAATGTTGTCTGCTGTCACTTTGAATTGATGCTGCAGTACCTGTCATGTCTGGGGTCATTGCGAAATCACTCCACAACCTGGTCAGAAAACCCCTCTGTCCAACGCCACTTCTGATTTATGAACCTCTAACACCTCTGTCCTGTTGCCCCCTGCAGCTCGTGTGAGAACCATCACCGGCGCTGTGTGCTGGGAATGCCTGAATCAAACGGTCTACAAGAGTAGCTTGTTTGGTTGCCAATATTTGTTCGAGGTTCTCATGTGGCATGATATTTTGCAATTTGCCTTTATAGCGAGGATCAAGGAGGCAGGCCAACCAGTAATCATCATCGGTCATCATTTTTATAATGCGTGGGTCCCTTTTGAGGATACGCAAGGCATAATCTGCCATGTGTGCCAATGTGCCAGTTGTCAAATCTGTGCATGTGCTGGGTTGAGGAGCCATTTCGGGCAAATCAACGTCACTTGTCTCCCTCAAAAAACCAGAACCCGGCCTTGCAACGCCAGCAGTTTCTGTTGCCCCCTGAGAAGCTTCCTCATCCAAAAAATACTCATCCCCATCATCCTCCTCGTCCTCCTCCTCTTCGCCCGCCACCTCGTCCTGTTGACTTCCCTGAGCAGACAATGGCTGACTGTCATCTAGGCTTCCCTCGTCCTCGGCTGCAGACGCCTGCTCCTTTATGTGTGTCAAACTTTGCATCAGCAGACGCATTAGGGGGATGCTCATGCTTATTATGGCGTTGTCTGCACTAACCAGCCGTGTGCATTCCTCAAAACACTGAAGGACTTGACATAGGTCTTGTAGCTTTGACCACTGCACACCTGACAACTCCATGTCTGCCATCCAACTGCCTACCCATGTATGTGTATCCTCCCACAAATACATAACAGCACGCCTCTGTTCGCACAGTCTCTGAAGCATGTGCAGTGTGGAGTTCCACCTTGTTGCAACGTCGATGAATAGTCGATGCTGGGGAAGTTGCAAAGACCGCTGATGGTTCTGCATACGGCTGGAGTGTACGGGCGAATGGCGGATGTGCGAGCAAAGTCGGCGCACTTTCAGGAGCAGGTCGGGTAACCCCGAATAACTTTTCAGAAAGCACTGCACCACCAGGTTTAAGGTGTGAGCCAGGCAAGGAATGTGTTTCAGTTGTGAAAGGGCTATGGCAGCCATAAAG
The DNA here is from genome assembly GCF_051348905.1 of Ranitomeya variabilis. NCBI lineage: Eukaryota > Metazoa > Chordata > Amphibia > Anura > Dendrobatidae > Ranitomeya > Ranitomeya variabilis. The sequence goes on from NC_135233.1 coordinate 725,995,030, forward strand.
TTCCTTCCGTTATCACTCACTACCTTGCCTGCCTCAAGATGTACAGTGCCCAGCCATGACTGAGTTTCTTGCTGCAAGAACTCGGACTGAACTTACGCGGTGTGTCTGTTGTCACCCAAACACTTCATTGCCAATACTGCCTGCTGACGCTTGCCACTAGCTGTTCCATAATGGGACACCTCGTGTGCAACAGTGGCAGTTGCGGATGGAGTGGTCGTGCGACTGCGGTCTGTGGACGAGCTCTCTCTTCTGCTGGAAGACGAGGAGGAGGAGGGGGGACAAACGACTACAGCCAACTCTTTCCTAGACCGTGGGCTAGGCAGAACTGTCCCAATATTGCTGCCCCCTGTGGACCCTGCATCCACCACATTAACCCAATGTGCCGTGATGGAGACGTAACACCCCTGGCCATGCCAACTGGTCCATGCATCTGTTGTCAGGTGCACCTTTCTACTCACAGATTGCCTGAGTGCATGGACAATGCGGTCTTTTACATGCTGGTGGAGGGCTGGGATGGCTTTTCTCGAAAAGAAGTGTTGACTGGGTAGCTCGTAGCGTGGTACAGCGTAGTCCATCAGGGCTTTGAAAGCTTCGGTTTCAACTAACCGGTAGGGCATCATCTCTAACGAGATTAGTCTAGCAATGTGGGCATTCAAACCCTGTGTACGCGGATGCGAGGATGAGTACTTCCTTTTCCTAACAAGAGTCTCATGTAGGGTGAGCTGGACTGGAGAGCTGCATAGGGTGGAACTAGCGGGGGTGCCGGTGGACATGGCAGACTGAGACAGTGTTGGTGATGGTATTCTTGCTGTTGCCCTACATGCAGTGTTTCCTACCACGAACCTGTTGATTTCCTGATGGCTTTGGCCTTGCGACGAAACCGCCACATTTACTGCAGGTGGTGTGGTAAACGGTGGGCTTACAGTGAGGGAAGGGATATAGCGTTGCTGACTAGCTTCATTGTGAGAGGGTGCTACAACGTTAAGGGACGTTTGGTAGTTAGTCCAGGCTTGCAAGTGCATGGTGGTTAAATGTCTACTCATGCAGCTTGTATTTAGATTTTTAACATTCTAACCTCTGCTGAAGGTCCTTGAGCATTTCTTACAGATGACTTTGCACTGATCATTTGGATCTTGGTTAAAAAAATACCAGACTGCACTCTTCCTACTATCGGATACCTTTTCAGGCATTGCACACTGAGCTACTTTAACCGGATGGCCACACTGTCCTACAACTGGTTTTGGTTTTGCCACACATTTTTGACCAGATACGTGCCTGCCAGATGGAACCTGTTGCAATGTTGATGCCTGCTGCGGCTCCTCCTCCTCCGCTTCAGAGCTACTGCCGCCTGCACCCTGTTCCCCCAATGGCTGCCAATCGGGGTCAACAACTGTGTCATCTATGACCTCCTCTTCTATGTCCTGGGCACCTTCCTCTGGGTCACCGTGTATGCCAGTTCTATAGCGTTCGTAACGGGGCTTAATAGTGTCATCAGGGTCAGATTCTGGATCAGTACACTGCGAGGGCAATGTTGTGATCTGAGTCAAAGGAACAGCATAATAATCTGGCTGTGCTGTGCATCTGTGCACTCCATGTCCGATTCATCTTGTAATGGGCATGGCCTGTTAACAATTTCCCTTTCTAACCCAGGAACGGTATGTGTAAATAGCTCCATGGAGTAACCTGTTGTGTCGCCTGACGCATCCTTCTCTGTTGTTCTGGGTGAAGAACACAAGGAAGCGACTTGTCCCTGACCGGGAACATCCACTGATGACGCACTGCTCTTACATTTGGCACTTTCCGAGGAGGAGGCGAAAGAGCTAGAGGCAGAGTCAGCAATGAAAGCCAAAACTTGTTCCTGCTGCTCTGGCTTCAAAAGCGGTTTTCCTAATCCCAGAAAAGGGAGCCTTTGAGGCCTTGTGTAGCCAGACGATGATGCTGGCTCAACAACTTGAGACTTAGGTGCAATTTTGCTTTTCCCACTACCAACAGATGCTCCACCACCACCATCATTACCAGCTGGCAATGACCGCCCACGGCCACGACCTCTTCCACCAGACTTCCTCATTCTTGCAAAAATTAAACCAAACTAACAACCATTATGTGGTCCTGTACAAGCAGGTAGAAGGTGTACATAAACTTGTTGTGAATTAAAATCTCCCTTTTTTATGTGTGGGAGAATGCTGGAAAAAATGAGGCCCACTGTATTACACTACACAGTTTGATTGGCAGAAAGAGGCTGGCAGATATGCCACGAACAGGACTGACGCACGCAGATGCACACACTGGCAATAGAAATCTCACTCTTTATGTGTGGGAGAATGCAGGGAACAATCAGGGCCACTGTATTACACTACACAGTTTGATTGGCAGAAAGAGGCTGGCAGATATGCCACGAACAGGACTGACGCACGCAGATGCACACACTGGCAATAGAAATCTCACTCTTTATGTGTGGGAGAATGCAGGGAACAATCAGGGCCACTGGATTACACTACACAGTTTGATTGGCAGAAAGAGGCTGGCAGAAATGCCACTAACAGGACTGACGCACGCAGAAGCACACACTGTCAATAGAAATTTCCCTCTTTATGTGTGGGAGAATGCAGGATTTAATCAGGCCCACTATATCACAGTATATTTTCTGTGGCAAAAAATGAATGACAGATACAACAGACAGCACTGGCACAGATTTGCCAAGATTATTCTCCCTTTATTTAAATTTGTTTTTATTTTGATATGGGAGACAAGTGAATAAATCAGGCCCACTATATCACGGTATATTTCCTGTGGCACAAAATGAATGACAGATACCACAGAAAGCACTGGCACAGATTTGGCAAGATTATTCTCCTTTTAATTTTTTTTTTTGATATGGGAGACAATTGAATAAATCAGGCCCACTATATCACAGTATATTTCCTGTGGCACAAAATGAATGACAGATACCACAGACAGCACTGGCACAGATTTGCCAAGATTTGGCAAGATTATTCTCCCTTGAATTTTTTTTTGAGATATGGGAAACAAGTGAATAAATCAGGCCCACTATATCACAGTATATTTTCTGTGGCAACAAATGAATGACAGATACCACAGACAGCACTGGCACAGATTTGCCAAGATTATTTTCCTTTTATTTAAATTTGTTTTTATTTTGATATGGGAGACAAGTGAATAAATCAGGCCCACTATATCACAGTATATTTCCTGTGGCACAAAATGAATGACAGATACCACAGACAGCACTGGCACAGATTTGCCAAGATTTGGCAAGATTATTCTCCCTTTAATTTTTTTTTTTTGATATGGGAGACAAGTGAATAAATCAAGCCCACTATATCACAGTATATTTTCTGTGGCAACAAATGAATGACAGATACCACAGACAGCACTGGCACAGATTTGCCAAGATTATTCTCCCTTTATTTAATTTGTTTTTATTTTGATATGGGAGACAAGTAGTGTTGAGCGATACCGTCCGATATTTGAAAGTATCGGTATCGGAAAGTATCGGCCGATACCGGCAAAGTATCGGATCTAATCCGATACCGATACCCGATACCAATACAAGTCAATGGGACTCAAGTATCGGACGGTATTCCTGATGGTTCCCAGGGTCTGAAGGAGAGGAAACTCTCCTTCAGGCCCTGGGATCCATATTAATGTGTAAAATAAAGAATTAAAATAAAAAATATTGCTATACTCACCTCACCGAGGGAACCAGCAGCGTTGTTTGCTTAAAATGCGCGCTTTTACTTCCTTCCGTGATGTCATGGCTTGTGATTGGTCGCGTGCCGCCCATGTGGCTGCGACGCGACCAATCACAGCAAGCCGTGATGTAATTTTCAGGTCCTGGATGCCTAATTCTAGGCATTCATGATTTTAAAATTACGTTCCGGCTTGTGATTGGTCGCATCGCGGTCACATGGGCGATGCGACCAATCACAAGCCGTGACGTCACGGGAGGCAGGAGACGCACGCATTTTTAAAATTACGCCACGGCTTGTGATTGGTTGCGTGCCGCCCATGTGACCGCGACGCGACCAATCACAGCAAGCCGTGACGTAATTTCAGGTCCTGAATGCAGAAATAGGCATCAGTATATTTTCTGTGGCAAAAAATGAATGACAGATACCACAGGCAGCACTGGCACAGATTTGCCAAGATTATTCTCCCTTTAATTTTTTTTTTTTTATATATGGGAGACAAGTGAATAAATCAGGCCCACTATATCACAGTATATTTCCTGTGGCACTAAATGAATGACAGATACCACAGACAGCACTGGCACTGATGCACTGATTGGCAATATAAATCTCCCTTCTTAGGTGTGGGACAGTGCAGAAAAATACAGGCCCACTTTTTACACTACACAATTTCAGGGGCTGAAAGTGTCTGGAAGATATTAAAAAAAAAAGGGACCGTACTACAATTACTCTCTCCCTACAATAATCTCTGAAAAGTATGGCAGGCAGCAATAAAAAGGACTGCTGCACACAAAAAATGAGGACAAACAAACAAGATAGCTGTGCAGAAAGGAAGGAGCAATAGGATTTGTGATTTTAAAAAAGCAGTTGGTTTGCACAGCGGCGTACACACAGCAACGCAGTGATCAGGGAGCCTTATAAGCTACAGAGCTGTTGCACAGAAATCTAGCCTCCACTGTCCCTGCAAACAAAAGGTGGTGTTAGACAGTGGAAATTGCTACAGCACAAGCAGTTTGGGGGTTAATATACCCTGCCTAACGCTATCCCTGCTTCTGACGAAGCGGCAGCATCCTCTCCCTATGCTCAGATCAGCAGCAGTAAGATGGCGGTCGGCGGGAACGCCCCTTTATAGCCCCTGTGACGCCGCAGAAAGCAAGCCAATCACTGCAATGCCCTTCTCTAAGATGGTGGGGACCAGGACCTATGTCATCACGCTGCCCACACTCTGCGTGCACCTTCATTAGCTGAGAAATGGTGCTTTAAGCGTCATATGAAACGCGACTTTGGCGCGAAGATCGTGTACTGCATGGCCGATCCCACGCTGGGATCGGGTTTCATGAAACCCGACTTTGCCAAAAGTCGACGACTTATCAAAATGACCGATCCGTTTCGCTCAACCCTAGTCCTCCCTTCTGCCACTCTTCTCCAACACATTTTTAAAAGAAATAACAATTCTTTTTACTTTTTCTCACTGCCACAACCTGTGGCATGCTCTTCTATAGCCTGTGGCATTGACTTTGCCGTACCAGCCATGGGTAGCGCATGATGTTACTGCCATGCACCCTCGTGACAAGCACGGAGAAGTCAGATGCTAGCCTCTATTTGACTGCCAGCATAAAGCGTAGTAGAGGAAGCCCACTGGTATGTTCAACACAATGTATTTCAAATGGATGTGTACCCTCGGATGCACATACAGCTGAATCAGGAGCTGTTGTTGGCAGGCCCTCTCCTGCACTTACCCTATTATGGTTGCACCATCTCTATCATTACGCCCCTGAGTATATGTTAGTTTAAGAAAACTCTTACTGTTTCCAAAAACAGTTAAAGGTTAAGTAGGTATCAAATGCCCTTGATTTATTTTTCATCATTAGTGATGAGCGAACGAGCTTGGTGACACTAGAATATCACTCAAGTATCTGGTTGCTCAGATATGCTAAGCACTTGTCAAGCATTGGCTGGTGCTCAGATTGAATGCTCGAATCCCCTCAAGCATGTTTGGCACCTGTCATACAGCCAATAAACATGTGGGGATTGCCTACCAGTCACTGTAATGATGTAGTCATCTTGGTAGTGGCTTTACTGTGATTGGCTGGCAGCAGTATCTCATCAGAGGTTATAAAACAACTGGCACAAATGGCTCATTGATGCCTTTGTACATTTCAGAGACAGTTCTTATTGGAGGAAGAGAGTGATTGTCCAGGTCTGTGTGTGCACTAGTCCTCTAGTGGTACTACTGGTGCTGATCCTTAAACATCATACTAAATGTCCTTCTTATGGCTAACTTGCTTCTTTTCCTGTTTCTGTGTGATACATTCTGCATTCAGTCTATGTTCAACTGCTGGAACAAAGAGAGTGGCTGAATATAGCCTCTACACAGCGCTTAGGGATTTTCAGGCAGTTGATAAATATATAGCTGCTGCAGGTAACCACATTTTTTTGGGGGGGGGGAATTACTATTTTCATCCATATAGTTTAATGTGCTTTGTGTAAAATTACAGTGGTTTGAAAACTTTAAAAACCTCTTGGCCTGCTAGAGTTCAAAAAAATGATTTTGTTCCTAAAATTGACTGTTGTCCACCATACAGCTTAACGTGCTTTGCACTAAATTATGTTGGTTTCAAATCTGAAAGAATTTGGGCTGCTACAGTTCACAAATTTTTTTGTTTACAAACATTTTATGTATGGAAGTAGATGATGATGAAACATAGTGGCCAATAATTAAGGTTGTTGTTAACTAACTAAGTCAGGATGACCAGGGTGCAGCATTTGAAGACAAGGTGGTGGATTACGAAGTTACTGACCCAACCTGGGAAGCTGGCATGCAGAGCAGCGCTGAGAGGGAGGGATTGGCAGCACCCAAACAGGCAGGAATAGGCAGTGGGTAGTGTTGAGCATTCCGATACTGCAAGTATCGGGTATCGGCCGATACTTGCGGGTATCGGAATTCCGATACCGAGATCCGATACTTTTGTGGTATCGGGTATCGGTATCGAAACAACATTAATGTGTAATAGAAAGAATTAAAATAAAAAATATTGCTATACTCACCTCTCCGACGCAGCCTGGACCTTACCGAGGGAACCGGCAGCGTTCTTTGTGCATTCAGGATTTGAAAATTACGTTATGGCTTGTGATTGGTCGTGTCGCGGTCACATAGGCGACGCGACCAATCACAAGCCGTGACGTCATGGGAGGCAGGAAACGCGCGCATTTTAAAATTACGTCACGGCTTGTGATTGGTTGCGTGCCGCCCATGTGACCGCGACGCGACCAATCACAGCAAGCCGTGACGTAATTTTCAGGTCCTGAATGCAGAATTAGGCATTCAGGACCTGAAATTACGTCACGGCTTGCTGTGATTGGTCGCGTCGCGGTCACATGGGCGGCACGCAACCAATCACAAGCCGTGACGTAATTTTAAAATGCGCGCGTTTCCTGCCTCCCGTGACGTCACGGCTTGTGATTGGTCGCGTCGCCCATGTGACCGCGACGCGACCAATCACAAGCCGTAACGTAATTTTCAAATCCTGAATGCCTAGAATTAAGCATTCAGGACCTGAAAATTACGTCACGGCTTGCTGTGATTGGTCGCGTCGCGGCCACATGGGTGGCACACGACCAATCACAAGCCGTGACGTCACGGAAGGCAGTAAAAGCGCGCATTTTAAGCAAAGAACGCTGCCGGTTCCCTCGGTAAGGTCCAGGCTGCGTCAGAGAGGTGAGTATAGCAATATTTTTTATTTTAATTCTTTATTTTACACATTAATATGGATCCCAGGGCCTGAAGGAGAGTTTCCTCTCCTTCAGACCCTGGGAACCATCAGGGATACCGTCCGATACTTGAGTCCCATTGACTTGTATTGGTATCGGGTATCGGTATCGGATTAGATCCGATACTTTGCCGGTATCGGCCGATACTTCCCGATACCGATACTTTCAAGTATCGGACGGTATCGCTCAACACTAGCAGTGGGTTGACAAGAGGGAGAAGGCGGGAAATTGTTTGACATAGGACCGACACTCGTGAATTTCTCTGTCAAAACAGTTAGGTATTTCCCAGTTTGGGACTTTTTAAAAAATGTGCTGAGACAAAAATAATGGTTATTTGCAACCTGTGCCATGCCAAGATCAGCAGGTGCCTGACCACTAAGAGCCTTACCACCACCAGCATAATTAGGCATATGTCATCTAAGCACCTGACTTGGTGAGCCAAATGCCTAGGTCCACAATTGAAAAGCATGAAGGAGAAGTCCTTCTGTGCGCTGCTGATGAAAACTCGATGGCAGGATGAAATAAAAGAAATTTTATTGTAAAAGTTTCCAGGTCAACACGTTTCAAGGTCCCACACAACCTCTTCATCAGGACAAAGAAAACTGAGTTTTGTCTAGGAGACAAACTGCACATCGTGGCAGAGTAAGTAATAACAAACTAGGCAGATCTATGGTTCTTGATGTTGAATCTGCAACCAGGCATGGTCGTATATGATAATAGATGTAACCTGATGGCAGCTATGAAGCTTGGCGAGCTCACAGACATTCCATGCTTGGTCATCACATGATCCACTTGGTAGTTCAGTGGTTTCTGAAAACCTACCCAGATTAGACAGACCTTCTGATCAAGGTATGCCATGTTAGCACCCATTTCTGCAAGTCAGCCATAGCTGCCACCTCTCTGGCAGTGCTGCAGCAGCACATGCAAGTGCCAGCACATTGACTGCTGTGCGATGTTACCACGTGCTGGAACTCCAGACTGCACATGCTGGCAAGGTTTTATGAGCAGCAGAGGCCATTGTGGAATTCCAGCTCCAACATGCCCATTGGTTCTTCTGTTCAGCCTCCACACATCAACAAAACAACTGAAGAGTGGGCATGTATGTCCTGCTTTTGTGCCTACTTAAGCAGTTGCTGCAGACATTTAAACATGAAGTTTTGGATACGGAACAGGTGGAAATGGAGGAAGACATGAAACAGGAAGATACTACCCAGCCTCATCTCATCTACTCAGGACAGATTAGGTAACATTGAGATGGAGGTTGAGGAGGAGGAATATGCAACACCAGTTAAATATAGTAGAATTGTTGAATAGCCTAGGGAACATATATACAAGGATAATTCTATCATGCATAAGCCAACCCTAGGAGGAAATTACAACCCAATAAATAGTTAATTCATGAAGTTGGTGGTTTGAAGCTATCTCAATAGATCAGTGTAACCCACTGCACTCTGTGACTTTTTTTTATATGGATTCTACGTGAAAGAGAACATGTCACCATGTTTTCCCAAAATAAAATAGGGCCAGCACCTGTAAGCACTCTTTTACAGCCTTTTAGCATGCCATAGGTATGTTTCCAGTTCCCTATGTAAGGCACAAATATATTACATACATACAGTATTTATACTCACAGACGCAGCGGTCAAGTCTGATTCGGTCTTGATTTGGCACCTCCTGTCTTCTGACACTTGCCATTATGCTTCTTGCTTCATGTGGATGATGCATCCTATGTAGTGATATAGTGTGTGGATGACATAGGATTAGTGATGAGCGAGTGTACTCGTTACTCGGGATCTCCGAGTATTTGTTAGTGTTCGGAGATTAAGTTTTCATCCCCACAGCTGAATGATTTACAGCTACTAGCCTGCTTGATTACATGTGAGGATTCCCTAGCAACCAAGCAACCCCCACATGTACTCAACCTGGCTAATAGCTGTAAATCATTCAGCTGAGGCAATGAAAACTTAATCTCCAAACACTAACAAATACTCGGAGATCACCCGAGCGTGCTTGGGAAAACCCGAGCAACAAGTACACTCGCTCATCACTAATCCTATGTCATCCACACAGTCTAACCCATCACGCTCTTGCGCAGGCACACTTCTATCTGCCCTACCAAGGACAGAGCAAAGTACTATAGTGCACATGCTCCAGGAAAAGCCAACATATGTGATTATAAGGAGTATAAGAAAAGGTGTTTTTGAACCTTGCCTAGGAAATTAGGGATATTTATAAAGCACATTAAAATGCTGTAAAAAAAGAGGGCTTAAAGGTGATGGCCTTTCTTCGTATTGTGAAAATCTGGTGACAGGTTCTCTTTAAGACTATTATGCTGCTGTGTAGAGATGAGTGGATCAACTTGTGGAGGATAAAGTTTGCATGACCACCCTTTCAGCTTGGCATTGCATTTATATAACTTCTCAGAAATGGCTGTCCACAGTTGGGCTTTGGTCCTGCTCTGCCCTCATTCACAATGAGGTCATTTTTGAAACATGGTAAGGTTTTGGACACACTTTGCCATGGTGGGATAGATTTTACTATAAGAATGGATGAATGTTTTTGTTATTTTACATGCTTCTTTTCATATCACATCTCAATCAAGGCTTACTTTGTACATTACATTATACTCCTTTTTTTTCATTATTGACACCACCTCAATCTATCAACTCCTGTCTGCAGTTTGTTTTTGAAAAACATTTTGGTCTGAACCAGAAACATGTAATTTAAAGCTACCTGAACTTGGTGGACCAACTCTCCTTACACAGCAGCAGCCCAGTATCAAACATCTACTCTCTATTTACTGATTTAAATGCAGAAGAAAGGGATCTTCCATGTGTTCATGTGTCTGCAGGTGATCCTATCACAGGCAGATATTGGAGATAACACAATCACAACTCCACCCCATCCCTCAACTTTACCAAATTGCTTCACACTATGAGCTCTTTTTGTCTTTTCCTTTTTTTCATTGTGTGCAGCTTTGACATAATGTTGACAGCAGCCAATCAGTGAGCTGGGCGGCTCTGACCAGGGCATTTTGTATACACAGGCAAAGCCGCTGTCCTCAGTTAATGGCTGCCGCGCTACTGATAATAATAATAATCTTTATTTTTATATAGCGCTAACATATTCCGCAGCGCTTTACAGTTTGCACACATCATCATCGCTGTCCTCATTGGGGCTCACAATCTACATTCCCTATCAGTATGTCTTTGGAATGTGGGAGGAAACCCAAGCAAACACAGAGAGAACATACAAACTCTTTGCAGATGTTGTCCTTGGTGGGGTTTGAGCCCAGGACTCCAGCGCTGAAAGGATACTGTGCTAACCACTGCGCCGCTGTACTGATGTGATGTGACACAGACAATTACAAACACTGGAATAAACAGAGGAGACTCAGAGACTTGGCGAGTGTGAGAAATAAAAGATTTTTTTTAGCAAACTGCAGCTGAGAAAAAAAGCTTTTCCAAAAGCAGGATAACCCTTTATCATACTAATGCACATAAAATACAGAAACATGACAGGTATTATTACAATTATAACATGAACCTATCAGCTGTTGTGGCTGAGTCTTTTTTAAATTGCCTGTTATCTTCCATAAAAGTAAATAAAGTTTTATAATATTATAACTTTTTTGTCTATGAGCCCTAATGGCAATTACACATGGCGTATGACATATTTTACCTTGTGCCTCAGCATATTTAGCTTTGGAATGCATTCAAAATCATTTCTGCCCAATACAGAAAAAAGGAAGAAAGTTCAAAGCAAGGACAACAGCTATATTATTTAGCCTGAATTCTACAGTAGTAATAAGGAACACTGCAGCAGTCAGAATATTTTTATTGTAACACATTACTGAGTAAACAAAAGCTCAAATACAGCTCAATAATAACAATTCAGCATTTGGACGACTATATGTTTCTAGTTGCGAAAATGATAGACTAATATAGACAAGTAAGCTATTCTTTTTTATGGAGTTCATGGTTTTTATAATGGTAGTTTAATTAAGTGCCAATTAGGGATTTGCAAACCTTGTTTGTTTCAGTTCTTCTAAGGGTATGTGTCCACGTTCAGGATTGCATCAGGATTTGGTCAGGATTTTACATCAGTATTTGTAAGCCAAAACCAGGAGTGGGTGATAAATGCAGAAGTGGAGCATATGTTTCTATTATACTTTTCCTCTAATTGTTCCACTCCTGGTTTTGGCTTTCAAATACTGATGAAAAATCCTGACCAAATACTGATGCAATCCTGAACGTGATAAAATAAAAATTTTGTACAGTATTTAGTAAAATGAATAGTGTTACTCAAAAGTGCTTCTCGTCCCGCAAAAAAAACAAACCTTCATATGGCTAGGTTAATGTAAAAATAAAAAAAATATTTATGTTGTAAGAAGATGATACAAAAATGGAAATTGGCCATGTCGGGAAGAGGTTAAGGGAAATATGTAACCTGAAAATGACATTGTTTCAATAACATTTTTGTTTTAAACATATTTTTCAACATGTTTTTTTAAATTTCAAGTATCACAATCTTACAATGTTCTGCATTATCATCACAGGTAAAATTACAATAGAAGGCAACACTTGTATACATTGTAGATAACAAAGCTCATTTCACCCAATCCCTTAATAATTAAACTTGTCTCCCCCATTTATTGCATGCGCAAATAATGGTCTAACTCAGGGTTTTGCTACTAATGTCCACGTGGTTGATAAAAAGAAGAGAAAATAGAGGTCCAATACAGGGTTGAGCGAAACGGGTCGTGCATTTTCATAAGTCGCTGACTTTTGGCAAAGTCGGCGTCTCATGAAACCCGACCCGATCCCTGTGCGGGGTCGGCCATGCGGTACGCGATCTTGGCGCCAAAGTCGCATTTCGTATGACGCGTTTAGCTCCATTTTTTCAGCCAATGAATGAGCGTGGGCAGAGTGATGACATAGGTCTTAGGGGAGTGAACGCCTATCGTCATGTTATCGCTTGTGCGCAGTAGGGATTTGGAATGTGCAATACGAAATTTTCTGTGCTGGGACGGAGAGAGAGAGAGAGAGAGAAAAAAAAATTAAATTCCTTCATTGGGTTTCGTGTTTCGGCCGAAACCTGACTTTTCACGGTGGTCGGCCGATTTCACTCGACTCGACTTTTAAGACAGTCGGGTTTCACAAAACCCGACTCGACCCTAAAAAACTAAAGGTCGCTCAACCCTAGTCCAATATTAAACCTAATGGCCAGTGTCAAAATTGTGAGTTTTTTTGTATGGACATTAATATTAGAGATACAGTGCCTTGAAACACCATTCCTACCCTATGAACTTTTCTACATTTTTCACGTTACACCCACAAACTTAAATGTATTGTAATGAATTTATGCATTATACCAACACAAAGGAAATAATATGAAAACAATTGGTTAAAACAAACAAATGAGCCATGCACACAGTGAACATGACTGTAGGGACACTGTTCACACCACCAAGAAACTGAGACACAAAAAAGGCACAATAAAACCAAAAAATACTCTGTTGCAGAAAATATCATTGAACAGCAAGTGCTAGTAAAAAGATGGAAAAACACAGGGTATTTGGTTAATAAGTTTTTTGCAAAAAATGTATATTAAGCCTCTCTACAAATGTCAAGTTATACCCATGTTAGAGCAGTCCTAACTAATGTATGTAATCCCTATCTGATGTATTTAAAAACCTGGTCATATGTATAGTACCTGTATGAGCAGGATTCAGAAAGGAAATGTTCAATGTGGACACGTAGCAAAGAACGGCTTTTAGGTGCATGGTTCACAAGGAGGGGTTGGAACCTCCCTAGTCTTGTAGAAACAAGAAAACAATTGGTTAAAACAAACACATGAGCCATGCACACAGTGAACAGGCCTGTAGGGACACTGTTCACACCACCAAGAAACTGAAACACAAAAAGGCACAGTAAAACCAAAAAATACTCTGTTGCAGAAAATATCAGTAAACAAGTGCTAGTAAAAAGATGGAAAAACACAGGGTATTTGGTTAATATGTTTTTTGCAAAAAATGTATATTAAGCCGCTCTACCAAACATCAAGGTATACCCGTATTAGAGCAGTCCTAACTAATGTATGTAATCTCTATCTGATGTATTCAAAAACCTGGTCATATGTATAGTACTTGTATGAGCAGGATTCAGAAAGGAAATGTCCAATGTGGACAAATTTATGAAGTTTGATGTGCTAATACCAAAAATATTCTTAGTTTTGCTCTATCCCATAAAGTTTCTGAGATAGAAGCATTTTTGTATTACGCTATTTCTGCATTTTCAATGCATGTGGTTTTTCCTATGCTATTCCCATTTTTTGCTTGTCTTACTTAATTGTGAATTTTCTTACGGGGACAACATCAGTAAAGGTTTTAGTGAGTTTTATGGAAAGGAGTATTGACAGTGCAGTCAACCAATGACTGCTTCTCAGAAAGTCACATGTTATGGGGAGAAGCTGTTATGAGGCGGTAAGATTAGCATTAGTCAGAAAATGATGGTGATGGCAGCAAGGACTAGTATGTGAGACTCTACAGGGATCTGAGTCCTGCCACAGGGAGATAGAAGGGAAGGCATCGGACAGTCACCATTGTGAGAGGATTTTCACTGCATTTCTGTGAGGGAAAGTCGCCTCAGAGGGAAGAAAACAGCTCAGCCACTGAGGTGCAACTGAGTGAGGGTCTGCACAGAGAACCTGAAAGCAGCCAATATCACACTGAGAAACTACCTGTCTGCAAATGTTCATCTGTAAGGAATAGGCTGATGCATTTACCTCACAACTGTATATAGTTGTCTACCAGATTACCTCCAGTAAAATCAGTTCTAAATACAAGCTGCCTCTGTCACCTCTGGGGATATATCTACATATAGTCGGTCGGCTCATATCATTTTTTGAGTTTGTCACACCATTGAACTGAACTTACTCTATGGTTTGATCTGATTTAAAAAACAAAAATGCCCTGACAGTGTATCAATCATCTGAACAGATTCTGCTATGTGTGTGGTTCTTTTACACCAAAAGGCCAAGTACGTACAATCACTCATCATATTAAAAAGAGGTACCAGATGCACTTTAAGTGTCCACTTGGTGATCAAGACAAAAACTGGACCCATCATGTGATATGCTCTAGTTGTTCAAATGGTCTTCGTGACTGGTTGAATATGAGGAAAGTGGCTATGCCATTTACTGTTCCCATGATTTGGAGAGAACCCAAAAATCATAGTAATGACTTCTACTTTTGTTTTGTCGAACTGAAGAGCTTTTCTACAAAGAACAAATACAAGATTCATAACCCTGAACTTGAATCTGCGATTAGGCCAGTTCCACATGATACTACCTTGCCATTTCCTTTACCTCCATTGTCTGGATTGGATGAAAATGAAGTACTATGTAAGGTCTGAGACTAAGGAGAGAGAGAAACTCCTAAGGTGAGCCCGCAGGGCCATGACAACGAACCTCCCAAGGGTGAGCTGGCCTGGTAGACCACCCCCTATACAGGGAGCATCAGGGGCAGGCCCAAGGGAGACTATTGCCGTGGAAGCTGATACCTGGGGACAGAGGGTAGGAGTCACAGGAATAGGCAGACAAGGAAATGAGTAGCGGAGACTGGGGACTACAGGAAAAGGATACTAATGGTCCAACAAGGGAAGAGGGCAGTAGGACATGCAGGGAACACGAAACTGACAAGGAGCTGACGGTGACGGACGAATGGTGCTAAGAGGGCAAACAGGGAGGAAAGGGGTAGACGACACAGTAAAAAAAGCAGGACAAGGTACAGGACTAGCTAGCAGGTAGACAGAGAAATGCAGGAAAGAAGGAACCTGAATCAAGCGAAAAACACAATTGACAATCAGGCAAGGAACAGGGGGAGAGGCTACCTGATATAGGAGGAGTACCACAGGACTTCTGGGTCAGGAACCTCTAGGGTCAAGGGAAGGTGGAAAGGAGCGACAGAGAACCAGCCAGTGGAGTTGCGCGTGCATTACAGAAGCCAGAAGGCGAAGTGCGCATGCACACCCGATGGGAGTCAGGAGACGGCAAAGAGACCGGAAGAGAGGAGGATGGGCGTGCACAGGGAGGAATGCCAGGAGCCGGAGGAAGACTCAAAGATGCGGCAGCAGCAGGAGCACGCAAGGCCAGGTAAGTATGTCGGCAGTCAGGAGGAGAAGCGACAGGTGGGACATAGTATATGAAGACAATGGAGCTGAAGCTACAGGCGAAGACATGGAGACCTCAAGTCAAGATGAGCATGTATATGATGGAGCAGCTGAGCAGCCAGAAGGCTTTACTCAACAGGAATTAAATGATCTCATCAGAGACCTTTAATTGTTAAAAGATAAAGCTGATCTTCTTGCATCTAGGTTGAAACAGAAGAATCTTCTTCATGATGATGTCAAACTGTGTTATTACCAAAACAGAAGTAACACTTTAACACAATTTTTCACAGTTGATGGACCAATGGTGTACTATAACTATGTGAATGGCCTCTTTGCAGAACTGAATCAAGAGTATTTTGTTGCAGATTGGCGATTGTTTATTGACTCATCCGAGAGAAGTTTGAAAGCAGTGTTGCTTCACAATGGAAATATGAAACCATCAATCCCTATTGCTCACTCATGTCATCTACAGGAAAGTTATAAAAATATGTCAGTTGTTTTGGATGATATACAATATAAGCATCATCAATGGAATACCTGAATATCTGTGGAGATTTGAAAGTGATTGGTCTGCTAATGTGAATGCAAGGAGGTTTCACAAAATAGTGTTGCTTGCTGTGTTTATGGGACAGTAGAAATGCAGTACAGTAGGGTTGAGCGAAACGGGTCGGCAATTTTCAGAAGTCGCCGACTTTTGGCAAAGTCGGGTTTCATGAAACCCGACCCGACCCCTGTGTGGGGTCGGCCATGAAGTTGGCGATCTTCTGAATCTGGAATCGGAATTCCGATACCGATTCCCGATATGTTTAAGATATCGGGAATTGGTATCAGAATTCAGATTTAAGTGTAAAATAAAGAATTAAAATAAAAAATATCGCTATACTTACCCTCTGATGCACCCTGGTACTAAGCGGGAACCTTCCTTCCTTAGAATCAGCCTTCCAGGACCTTGCGGTGACATCGCGGTGACGTCGCGGCTTGTGATTGGTCGCGCGGCCGCCCATGTGACCGCTCGCGCGACCAATCACAAGCCGCGACGTCACCGTGATGTCACCGAGGGTCCTGGAAGGGCTGATTCTTAGGAAGGAAGGCTGTCGGAAAGAAGCAGGGCACGTCCGAGGGTGAGTATGTACCTAATAGGAATATACTCACCCTCGGCTTCTTTCCGGCAGCCTTCCTTCCTAAGAATCAGCCCTTCCAGGACCCTCGGTGATGTCACGGTGACGTCGCGGCTTGTGATTGGTCGCGCGAGCGGTCACATGGGCAGCCGCGCGACCAATCACAAGCCGCGACGTCACCGCGACGTCACCGCAAGGTCCTGGAAGGCTGATTCCAAGGAAGGAAGGTTCCCGCTTAGTACCAGGGCGCATCAGATGGTAAGTATGGCGATATTTTTTATTTTAATTCTTTATTTTACACTTAAATATGGATCCCAGGGCCTGAAGGAGAGTTTCCGCTCCTTCAGACCCTGGGAACCATTGGAAACCCAATGCACTGCATTGGGTTTCGAGTTTCGGCCGACCCCGACCCCGACTTTTTTATTGGATCGGCCGATTTCACTCGACCCGACTTTTGAAAAAGTCAGGTTTCGTGAAACCCGACCCGATCCTATAAATGTAAAGGTCGCTCAACCCTACAGTACAGCATTATGTTGGTCATGATTGGGGACAGAGAAACATCTATGCTCCAGGTAGAGACAATGTTCGGCATAATCCTTTAGTTGCTCCAACAAAAATCTTTCTTCCTCCACTACATATAAAGATGGGATTGATTGAAAACTTTGGGAAAGCCATGGCAAAGACAAACTCACAAGGGTTCCAGTGCATTTCAAAGAAATTCTCCAGCATTTCACCAGCAAAACTGAAGGAAGGAGTATTTGTTGGTCCTCAGATCAGAGAGCTCATGAGAGATGATGTGTTTGAAGGAACTCTAAATGATAAAGAATTGAGATCTTGGAAAAGCTTCAAGTGGATCTGTGAAAAGTTCTTAGGGAAACAAAAATCTCCAGAATATGTTGAAGGTGTTGAGGAACTGCTAAATGCATACCAGTGTCTTAAATGCCTCATGCCTCTGAAAATGCACTTTTTGCATTCACATTTAGATTTCTTCCCTCAAAATCTTGGCGATGTAAGTGATGAACAAGGTGAGCTGTTTCACTAGGACATTACAGTAATGAAAAACCACTACTAGGGTTTTTGGAATGACTCAACGATGGCAGATTACTGACGGATGTTATATAGGGACAACCCTGAAAATAGTATCAATGTCATGCACTTTTAATTTCTGCTCATATTTTAGTTTCTATTTTGCAAGTGAAATTACAGTATTTTGATTTAATAAAAACTGTTTTGTAAGGTGAAGCATTTTTTTCTGATATGTAGATTACTGTTTTCTTAATGTCACCAGTATATTTCCTATGCCTGATAATAATGATGCTGCTCCATGGAAACTATATGTGCTACAGAAAAACTATATACATTTTTAAATCAGTACAAAAAGATGATTCAGAAAAGTACAAAGTCACCTGCGATGATTGGAAAAAAATATTTTTTGTAGACCTGTATAATATGAAAATTGTGACATGCATTTCTATACAGCCCCCTGAGTCAATACTTTGTAAGACCACCATTCGCTGCAATTACTGCTGCAAGTCTTTTGAGTATGTTTCTGCCAGCTCCACACATCAAGAGACTGAAATGTTTGCCCTTTTTTCTTTGCAAACTAGCTCTAGCTCAGTGAGACTGGACAGAGGGTGTCTGTGAACTGTTATTTTCAAGTCATGCACAGATCCTCAATGGGATTGAGGTGTGGACTGTGACTGGGCCATTCAAACACATGAATATGCTTTGATGAAAACCATTCCATTGCAGCTCTGGCAGTATGTTTAGGGTAGTTGCGTGCTGGAAGATAAACCTACAGCACAGTCTTTTGCAGCCACAAAAAGGTTTTCCCCAAGATTGCCTGCTTTTTAGTTCTATCCATCCCTCTTCCCATCAATTCTGATGAGCTTCTCTGACCCAGCTGAAGAAATGCATCCTAACAATATGATGCTGCTGCCACTATGTTTGACAGTGGGGATGGTGTTTTCAGAGTTATATGCAGTGTCAGTTTTCCACTACACATATCACTTTGCATTTAAAGGGAATCTGTCATCCCAAAATTCGCCTATAAGCTAAGGCCACCAGCATCAGGGGCTTATCTACAACATTCTGTAATGCTGTAGATAAGCCCCCGCTATAACCAGCAAGATAAGAAAAACAGGTTATATTATACTCACACAGGGGCAGTCCCAGTGCGGTCCGGTCTGATGGGCATCGGGTCCAGCACCTCCCATCTTCATATGATGACATCCTATTCTTTGCTTCCTGCCGTGGCTCCTGCCCAGGCATACTTTATTTGCCCTGTTGAAGGCAGAGCAAAGTAATGCAATTCGCAGGCACCAGGCCTCTCTGACCTTTCCCAGCACCTGCGCACTGCAGTACTTTGCTCTGCCCTCAACAGGTCAGACAAAGTACACCTGCACAGGAGCCGTGGCAGGAAGAATGGAAGAGGATGTCATCCTTTGAAGATGTGAGGCACTGGACCCGGACCGTTACGCCTATCAGACCGTAACCCACCGGGACCGCCCCTGGGTGAGTTTAATATAACCTGTTTTTCTTATCTTGCAGGTTACATCGCGGCATTACCTGCGGCATTACAGAATGCTGTAGATAAGCCCCTGATGCCAGTGGCCTTAGCTTATAGGCAAATTTTGGGGTAACAGATTCCCTTTAATTTAACCCAAAAAGTTCTACTTTGGGTTCATCTGACCAAAGCAACATCTTGCACATGTTAGCTGTGTCCCATAGATTGATTTTTGCAAACTGATATCAAGATTTCTTAAGGCCTGCTTTTAAAAATGGCATTCTTATTGCCACTCTTCCATTAAGGCCAGATTTGTGGAGTATACAACTAATAATTGTCCTTTGAACAGATTCTCCCATCTGAGCTGTGGATCTCTGAAGCTCCACTAGAGTGACCATGGACCTATTGGCTGATTCTCATTTGTGAACTCCTTGCTTGGGATATCAGTTTAGGTGACCAGCCATGTCTTGTTAGGTTTTCAATTGTGCCATACTCCTTCCAATTTTGGATGATGGATTGAACAGTGCTCCATGAGATGTTCAGAGCTTGGACTATTTTCTTTATAACATAAACCTGCTTTTCTTTTCTCCACAATTTTATCACGGACCTGTCAGGTGTGTTCCTTTGCTGCATGATGTTGTTAGATCCCTAATTTTCTCAAAAAAAACCCTGATGCCTTCACAGAACAGCTATATGTTATACTGAGAATAAATTGCACATGAGTGGACTCAAATTGCTAATTACACATATGACTTCCTGAATGAATTAGTCACTCAGGATTTATTTCGGGTTTCAGAATACAGGGAACTGGATACAAATGACATCTACATTTTTAGATTTATATTTTTAAAATAATTAGAAACACGTATTTTTTCCTTTACACTTTAGAAATACTTCCAAGTTTGTGTTGGTATATTAGATATCCTTACACAATACAGTTAAGTTTGTGGAAATCAACTAAAGTCCTGAAAAATTAAAGGGGGCACTTCAAATAACTATACAACAAAATCCCATCCAGTTCATTATAGGGACAAAGAAGAGATCCCACAAAAAATTTATATAAAATCAATATTTTATTTAGTCACATGTGACAATATAAAAACCACAATAAAAAGCAAAATACCGTCTAGAGGACGCCAGGTGTACATAAAGAAAAATTCCCTACACAAAGTAATCACATATAAAGAAAGTCCCAAACAATAGTAAGTCCCAGAGAACATGCCCTATCAGTAGCCTGAAAAGCCTGTGTTATAATTAACATTCAGACCAATATCTGCAGACGCTACCTCTCTATATTGAAGAGTACTATAAGGCCTGGAACATGTTGGACTATAACATAAAATAGTGAATTCTAGATTTTTAGATTTTAAAGAAGTAGTATTTACCTATAGCGTGGATGGTCCTGGCGTCCCCTCACCCCGATGCGCATTTCGCCGCCAGCTTCTTCCGGGGGCGTCTAAGTTTGTGGGTGTAACGTGACAAAATGTGAAAAAGTTCAGGAGTTATGCATACTTTTTCAAGGCAATATATCTAAAAAAGTGATTTTTTTAAGAAATAAATATTGCATAAAAAACATGTTTAAACAATAGATCATTTTCTAAAGACAAATTCCTTTTAACATTTCAGACCTATGTGAAAATTACAATCTGATACTACTGGCTCTGTTCCTAGTTCTGTTTCTTCTCTTGATCTGTTGTATTATGTCTTGTTCTGTTGTCACTGCTTCACATCTGTTGGCTACGCTTGGAAATTAACTTTTGGGATCCCTCTGTAGTAAAGTCTACCTTTGCTTGCAGGTAAGGTGAAGATTGAAGAATTTCTGAGATGCTGCATCAAAGAAGTATATGATTTCTTAGATGACAAATTACCTTTAACACCTGTCTTAGTCTCAACCAGTGCAAAACTGGTTGCCATCTTAGGAATTAACTTCCAAGTCACAAGAACTGTAATTCCAATCTCATTAGATAGGTAGTAGAAAGAAAAGTAGATAGATAGAGCTAAGGAGTTACAAACTGGAATGTGAGTTTGCAGTATATAGCACACAGGGCAGTATATAAAAATGTGTATCATTGAATTTTAGCAAACTAATGAATAACCGTTTCAAGAAATTCAAAGCTATCATTACAAAGAAAATGTGGAGCTCAATAATGTTAATCTTAATTTATTGCAAATTAAATATAATTTATACCTATGTCATGCACATATTAAGGTGATGGTTAATTCATTGTATCATATTCTATTTTCTCTTCTCATAAAGTGCTTAACAATGGAATACACTAAACTATTTTTATTCTTTGTCAAGTCTTATTAGTGATTCCAGACATCTGAAACCTATCTCATTAATAAAAAAGACTTTTCAATGTATTAGTGTAACCTAATTAAAATGCAACTCATTTCAAAAATTTGATGGCAGGCAATAAAGTTCTTTCAATTGTAAAGATTCGTATGCTATGTGTAATTGAGTTTCAAGTAAATTGCACATCTAGAGGAATGTGATCATTTGTATCGACACTGAGATTTATCATGTCATCTATAGCCAGAAATTAAAATCTTCAGTTGGTGCAGAGACATGAGTAGATGGATGTCCTTGGGATCCTTTATTTTACACAGCAGTAAACAAATGTAATTAAATATAGCCTTATATAGCTAAACATAGGAAAAAAATTTACATATATAAGAAGATTGACGTCAGGCATTTCTTTGTCTTCAAGGTCATTCGGGTTTTCATTAACAATAAACATGAAGTAAACAGAAAACTCATATTACTGATATAAGAAGATTTCCATGGAATTTTATTTTACCTTCACACTGAGATAGAAAGACACACTCTTACAAGACTCCATCTGATCATGTTATACTTCATCTATGAAATGAATAACAATCACACCATGATGTCAATTTATCAGGAATGTGAGTAATACAGAAATACTTGGCTTGAGCTTTAGTCATTTTTCAACACAGGCAGCTCTCTCAATAGAAGATGAATAAAGGGCTTTTTCTGCTATTTATCATTCATAGTTACAATGAGTATTATATTTCTGCATGTCATAAGTATGTTTAATTACACTTCAAGCACTGCACTTATTTCATGTATTGCAAACTTAGAAGTACAAAAACTTTTAAAATTTGTATGACTAGATAGTCATTAGAAAAACTAAGTACACTTTTTTTATGTGTTTTTTACTTAACAGGACATAATAAAAAATCTGGTCTTTAAAAAATCTTAAAATTAAGAAAATATAATATCAAATCAATTATATTTAATGACAAATTATACTGTATCATTGTTTATTTAACATAAACTTGGCCAAAATGTTGAAAAAGCATGTGAAAAATGAAGTTAATAAGTTACAGCAAAGTGCTAATAAAATCAAATGCCTATTCATCAACAAGTATGACCACCTGGAGCAGTCAGACTTATGTTTGCACAATGCCATTGATTAAAGATATCACTAATGATCTTAGAGAATCAATTGTGACTTCTTAATTTGTAAAGTGTTTTCAAACAATTTGCAGTCTGTCATTTTTTGGTGAGAAAGATTATTAGCAAATGGAAAACATTACATTTGAGTAAGAGACCTTCCAACAACTTCACCGCAAGATAAGATCATGCAATTCTCAGAGAAATTGCTCCTCCTTTTTTATCCAGTTGTCCATTGCACACCAATCGTTTGTTCAATAAAGCATTAACCATTTTCGTTATACTATCTATTGACCTATGTTTTAAGCTATCTTTTGTTAGTTTAAAAATATAATAACCATGCTACCAATTAACAATATCCCTGAGAAGCAGGGGCGGATTATCAGAGGGTCAATCTGTGCGGTAGCCCGGGGCCCAGTGGTGTGGGGGGGGGGGGCCCTGGGCTACCGCACAGATTGACCCTCTGATAATCCGCCGGAGTGTGACTGTGAATGCCGGCATTTATGTGCCCCTGGACCCGGTGGGCAGAGAGAGGGGGCCCGCATCGGGCCCCTTCTCATCTGCTCACCGGGCCCCTTCCGGCGCTGTGGCCCGCACATCAATAGTTAACAACAGCCGCCAGCCAATTGTAGGCTGGCAGCTGAAGTCAGCCACAGCGCACATGTCACCAGCGTCTGACGTCATTGTCAGTCGCCGGCGAGTGTGCGCTGCTGGAGGGAGCTCGCCGCCTGGAGCGCTGGTCAGGTGAGGAGACTGTTTGGTTTTTTTGTTTTGTTTTGTTTTGTTTTGTTTTTTTATAAGCTAACGGTGGACACACTGGGGGCAATGCTGGAGGACACACGGGGGCAATGCTGGAGGACACACTGGGGCAATGCTGGTGGTGACACTGGGGCAGATTGCTGGACACACTGGGGCAGATTGCTGGACACACTGGGGCAATGCTGGAGACACTGGGGTAGATTGCTGGACACACTGGGGCAATGCTGGAGAACACACTGGGGCAGATGATTGCTGGAGACACTGGGGCAATGCTGGAGACACTGGGGCAATGTTGGAGACACTAGGGCAATGCTGGAGACACTGGGGCAGATTGCTGGAGTGGAGACACTGGGGCAGATTGCTGGAGACACTGGGGCAGATTGCTGGACACACTGGGGCAATGCTGGAGACACTGGGGCAATGCTGGAGACACTGGGGCAATGCTGGAGAGTGGAGACACTGGGGCAATGCTGGAGGACACACTGGGGCAATGCTGGAGGACACACTGGGGCAGATTGCTGGAGACACTGGGGCAGACTGCTGGACACACTGGGGCAGACTGCTGGACACACTGGGGCAATGCTGTAGGACATACTGGGGCAGACTGCTGGACACACTGGGGCAGATGATTGCTGGAGACACTGGTGCAATGCTGGAGACCCTGGAGCAATGCTGGACACACTGGGGGCAATGCTGGATACTCTGGGGCAATATGCTGGACATACTGGGGAAGATTGTTGAACACACTGTCTGAGGGCAATGCTGGAGACACTGGGGCAATGCTGGAGACACTGGGGCAATGCTGGACACACTGTGGGCAATGCTGGACAATTGGACATACTGGGGCAGATTGCTGAACACACTGGTGGTAATATGCTGGACACACTGGGGCAATGCTGGACATACTGGGGCAGATTGCTGGACACACTGGTGGTAATATGCTGGACACACTGGGGCAGATTGCTGGACACACTGGGGCAGATTGCTGGAGACACTGTCTGGGGGCAATGCTGGACACACTGGCGCAGATTGGTGGACACTGGGGCAATATGCTGGACATACTGTGGCAGATTGCTGGACACACTGGGGGTAATATGTTGGACACACTGGGGTAATATGCTGGACACACTGGGGCAGATTGCTGGACACACTGGGGCAGGACTAGAGGCATGGGCAGAATGTAGACACGGGGCATGATTGGATCATGGGGCAGGATGGATACGATGGAGACAGATGGGGCAGGATGCGGAGATCATATGGTGTAGAATGGATACTCATGAGTGCAGGATGGGAGAACATATGGCTGGAGCCAGGAATGAGACACACTGGGCCAGGGTGGGGAATATTATTACCATAAGGGCTAATGAAGGGATATTATTACTGCAGTGATGTATTTATTTTATTTTTTGAGTATACTGTTTTAAATGAGGGGGCGGTCCTGTTACTGTGCAGAGTGACACTATATTGCCTTTTTTTCTCCATGTGGTGTAATGTAGAAGTTGTGAAAAATTAAGTAATGTGTTCTGCAAGCAGAGCTCGAGATAACTGTGTTATTTCCTGCAGAAACGAGTCCTGGCTGGAAGAAATGATGGCGGTCTGTGCTGGATGAAAGATGAAGGACTTCACCTAGAGACGTCACTGGTGAGTCAGTGTTACCTATACACTGACACTATACACTATACAATATACAGAGGTCCTGTGTACAATGTCACCAGTGATCACTGTATTACCTATACATTATATACAGAGCTCCTGTGTATAATGTCACCAGTGATCTCTGTATTACCTCTACACAGACACTGCATACTAAGTACAGATCTCCTGTGAATACTGGCACTTATGGTGATAGTATTGTGTTTTTTTAATATGTGGTCTGGAAATGGTGTTGTGGTATTTGTCCCTTGAATGTGCTATTTGGTCACCAAGTGTTGGTAATATGTAGTCTTGACATGGTGCAGTGGTATTTGTTCCTTGTATGTGATATTATTCGATCACTGTGGTTGTAATTTGTGGTCTGGTCATGGCGCGGTGGTATTTGTTCCTTGTATGTGATATTATTGGTCAAAATATACCTAAATTGTATTGCAGATTTTATTTAATAGGTTACAGTAAAGTAGGGCCCGGCCATTTTTCTGGAATAATCTGGTTTGGGTATAACATGACCCCTGTCACATGACCCCCGTCACATGACCCCCGTCACATGACCGGGGGGGCCCACAGTGTCTGAACAGCCCGGGGCCCTGGCTACCCTTAATCCACCCCTGCCGAGAAGAAATTGCCCCATAATTAGTGTTCAGCATTCCGATACTGCAAATATCGGGTATCGGCAGATATTCGCGGTATCAGAATTCCGGTACTGAGTTCCGATACTTTCTCAATATCGGATACCGGAATCGGAAGTTCCCATAATTCAATGAGCCAGTGTGATTTAATTCAGCCAATGAGGAATCCTAAGAAGTGTGGGCACATCCTGTTATGCATGTTAGGTATGTAAGTAAGGGCATGGCTGTGATTAGCTGCTGAAATGATGTCATGATGCTCTATAAAAGCCGCTGCCGCTATTTTGGGTTCACTCTGTTGTGAATTCAGCTAGGGACAGGACGCTGCTGTTCTGACTGAGAGATAGTTTGAGATAGCGATTTGCTTCATTGTGCTTTACCCAGGCTAATTTAGCAACCGCTCTGTCAGAACCTTGTTTTTGCCTTGCAGAGCTGTTCACAGCTGTCAGCTCAGAGTGCATTACTGCCTCATACCGTTCCATTGTCCTTTTTTCAATTAGTGCAGCCTGCTGCACATTTTTTCAGATTTATCCTATTAGTGGGTTTCCATCCGTATCCTGCTAGATTGTGGAAAAACACTATATAGGATTACATAGAGGTTTTTTTGGCCTTGCAGCACTGTTCACGGCTGTCTGGAAGGTCTCTGTGTGAGTGCAGCTCACGCTGTAGCCTGTTCTGCGAAAAAAACTAAAAGTTAATAAAGTTCACCAAACACTCCACTTAACAGTTGTGTAGGCCACATTAGTTCATATTAAAGTGTAGTCCACACTTTATAAAATTAGTGTTTCTTACACTTGTTAGCAGCTGTTCAGGAATAAGCACACTAAGCCCATAGTACTATTCTGCCTATCTTTATCAGTCTACCAATATGAAGAAGGCAGGGAGTAAGGCACGTGGTTGTTGGTGTGGAGTTTCTGCAGGGAGAGGACGTGGGGATTCTGTGCCTGCTGCGGGCACCGGTGACTCGTCATCATCCCCCAGTTTTAGCAGGTAACAGTCCTTCATGCGCAGCTTTGTAGGAGCTCGCCATACCCCACTGCTGCAGAGGACGAACAAATTGAAGCCGTTGTCGGATGGATGGCAGCTAATGCATCGACTTCAATTAGTGCCACATCTTCTCAGGCACAGAGCACTGAAGAGCACCCATCTGTTTCTTCACCACCTGCCAAATTGTCCAGGCAGTCAGAGAGCCCTGTACAGGAGCCATCTCTACTTCTGTTCTCTGAATCTCTTGGCTTGGAAAGAGGGGGCCAGCCAAGCAGCATTTGAGAAATGGAAGAAGAGCCAGTATGCAGTGATGCTCAACTGCTTTGTCTCTCTGAATCTGAAGAGGTGGGTGGGCCAGTGCCTCTGGTAAGCACACCTCAGTACGCATCTGATGATGAGACTCAGGTGCCACTTTCTGGTGCGTACTGCGCTGCCGAAACTACACAGGAGAAGCAGTTGTTTGAAATGGGTAGTGTAGATGAAGAGGTCCTTGACCCATCATGGCGTGAGGTACAGGAAGATGGTGGGAACAGCTCTGAGGAAGAGATTCCCCAAATGGCCCAAAAAGGAGGGAGAGGGAGGGGGAAGACTGCGTTGCCTGTAGCCTCCACTTCGGCACCCATTAGGAGCATGCCTCTTCCAAAAGCCAAAACAGGTGCTCCCAAGACTTGCAGTGCCTGGTCCTTTTTTGACACCGTTGCAGATGACATTTGCTTAGTGAAATGTAAGCTGTGTAATCAGAAAATCAAAAGAGGGAATAGTGCCAGCAACCTCAATACCACAAATATGTGGAAACATGTGTGGACCAAGCACATGGTGAAGTTACAAAAAGACACTGAAAACCTAGGCAAACCTACAGCGGCACCTACCACCTCTTCAGCTCGTGTTGTAGCCTCTTCCTCCAGCTCACACACAGCTGGTTCAGCTTCCTCACAGGATCGCCACGGAAGAACCTCTGGCACTGTTGTCCAGAGACCCGGTGTAATTCCACCCACAGCACCACGTTCCCTGTCATCCTCACATTCCCAGCCCAGTCTACAGCCATCGGTAGAACAGGCATGGGAGAAAAGGTGGCCATTATCGGCAAACCGCCCCTGAGCACAGGCTCTGATTGCTGGCATTGCAAAACTACTGTCCCTTGAAATGCTGTCATTCAGGCTATTGGAGACTGACACCTTCCATAACTTGATGGCATTGGCAGTCCCATAATAAAATGTGCTTTGCCGCTTTTATTTCAGCAGGCAAGCCATCCCTGCCCTGCAAAAGCATGTGGAGGGAAACATTAAACATGTGCTACTAAATGCCATCAGTAGCAAGGTCCACCTCACCACCGATGCATGGACCAGTCACCATGGACAGGGACGATACCTTTCCCTCATGGCCCATTGGGTAAATGTTGTGGAGCCAGGTACAGATCTTGGGAGTGGCGCTGTACATGTTCTGCCAACTCCAAGGATTGCAGGAATCCACTCTGTTTACATTGACCCCCTCCTCATATTCCAGTTCCTCTGAATCAGTGCTGCAGGAGCCGTCACAGTCCACCTCCACATGGACCCGTGAACGCTTGCCTGTTATGACCAATATGAGCATAGCCGTGGCCAAACGTCAACAGGCCATATTGAAATTAATTTCTTTGGGGAATCAAAGCCACACAGCGCAGGAGCTCTGGAATGCCATCAAGCAGGAGAGCGACGTGTCGTTTGTGCCAGAGAATCTCCAGCCAGGCATTGTAGTGTGTGACCATGGCCAAAATCTGGTGGCAGCTCTGGGCCTAGGCAACCTCACTCACATCCCATGTCTGGCACATGTGCTCAACTTGTTCGTGCAGAGTTTCTGAGGTACTATCTGGATCTTGATGCACTGCTGCACAAGGTCCGCCTAGAGTGTCCTCACTTGCGGCGTTCCAGCTTGGCAAGATCGCGCATTGCAGATCTGCAGTGCCGATTCCGCCTTCCGGAACATTGCATCATATGTGACCTACCCACCAGGTGGAATTCAATGTTACATATGTTGGAGCATTTGTGTGAGCAGCAGGCAGCAGTAATGGAGTACCAGCTGCATCAGGCACAAAGAAGTTGCACTGCGTGCCATTCAGACTTCACAACCACTGAGTGGGCCACTATGAAGGACATCTGCCAGGTTTTGTGTGCCTTCGATGATTCCACACGGATGTCGAGTGCAGATGATGCACTAGTCAGCATGACTATCCCCCTTATCTTCCTGCTTCAACAAACACTGCAAGCGCTAAGGGAGGAGATTGTTGAAGAGATGGAGGATGAGGAGTCACAAACGCCATCTGCTTCTGGACAGTCTGCGCAACGTGGTTCCTAACAAAGGCCTAGGCAGGGGACACTTTGTGAGGACGATGAGGAGGAGTCAATGGAGGAGGAAGACATCTGTCCAGAGGAGGGAGTTGCACAATGCTCCAGTAGTCAGTACGTAGAGCGAGGGTGGGGTGATGCAGAGCAGGCAGAGATCACGCCTCAAGCAGGGGAGAGTGTTTCTTGGCCAGTTGGCAGTCTACAGCACATGGTTAATTTCATGCTGCAGTGCCTGAGAAATGGCCGCCGCATCGCCCACATTCTCAACACGGCTGATTATTGGGTGTACACCCTCCTAGATCCTCACTACCGGGACAACTTACAAAGCCTCATAACACCATTGAACCGGGAGCATAAAATGCGGGAGTACCAAGACACACTGGTGCATTCCATCATCTTCTCCAGTACAACCGACAGCAGTGCTGCTAGTGCTTTACAAAGCAGCTCAGTGCGTCGAGGCAGTGGAGAAAGCTCTGCACAAAAAGGGAGCAGAAGCAGTGCCTCAGCACAAGGCAAGACCAGTATGGCCCATCTGTAGCACAGTTTTGTGTGCCCGCCACAAATGTCTACACCATCACAGACGGCTCCAGTCAGCAGGAGGCAACGTTTCCGTCAGATGGTGACAGACTGCATTTCTTGCCCTCTCAGTTTACTCCCAGACGGCTCTTCCCCCTTCAAGTTTTGGTTCTCTAAGCTGGATACATGGCCAGAGCTTAGCCAGTATGCATTGGAGGTGCTGGCTTGCCCTGCTGCTAGTGTATTATCGGAATGCGTCTTTAGTGCCGCAGGTGGTGTACTAACAGACCGTCGCATGCGACTATCCTCTGATAACGTTGACCAGCTTACTATTCTGAAAATGAAAAAGGCCTGGATCTCGCAAGAATTTGCCACTCATCTTCCAGATTAAATATTTGGTTGGCAACAGTATCCAGGTCTCCTGTTGTGCTCATGTTTCTAGCACCTGAACTGCAATCCCTGGGCTCCAACACCATCAGTTGCTGCTCAGAAGTGCCATCTGCACAGTCAACACATGACCCAGTGTTTTTGGGTTTCAGTAACTTCAGATGATCCCCAGCTGTGTATCCGGCAATTTCTCCTGCTCCGTCCACGCTCACGCTACAACAGATATTAAACTTGATCCAATTAGGCCTCAGCCTACACTCTGCTTCTCTTGCATTCCCTGGGCTCCAACACCTCCAGTTGCTGCTCAGAAGTGCCGTCTGCACAGTCAGCACTTTGTAATAATTATAGGGGATAACTCAGGAGACTCTTTGCGTGGAACAAGACAACAACAGGACACAGTTTTATAAGTGGTAAAGTCTATATTATCACATGGTAATTCAAACAGGTGCAGAGAGAAACTCAAGTCCACAACACTTGGTGCAAATATCAAATGCAGCTCAGCAGTCTATAGGAAACTTCAGAAGGAAATGCAATCACGCAGAAAGTCTATGAAGCACAATTATTCTTGAGGATACTTGACATGAATAAGTCCTTGCTTAGTCCAAACCACAGATAGATATGCTTATAAGGCAGTTCAAATAATATCTTAGCTCAACCAGGGAGGTCTGGGTAATAGTCTCAGGTTCTTGCAGAGCAGCAACAGCTTACATGTCCAGCAAATGCATATGGAAGTAAACATGAGCAGCAGATGAAGGAGGATTACTGGAACTGGTGTATGCAGCAGGAACTCAGAGCAGAGTAGCAGGATAACCCCACAGGTTCACAGGAGCAGCTATATAGCCAGGGAGTAACCAGAGGTCAAGAGCTGGATGCAAGGCAGAATACTCTAGCACAGACTGAAGGCTGGGGTGGAGTTTTATAGCAGGAAGACACAGTGCACATGAGACCAAAGACGCCATCTTGGAAAAGGGCAGTAATGCACAAAAAGGTAATAAAAAATGGTCCTGACACACTTGCTGCCGTGTTATTGGGTTTCAGTAACGTCAGCTGATCCCCTGCTGTGTATCCAGCAATGCCTCCACTCTGCTTCTCCTGCATTCCCTGGGCTCTAACACCAGCAGTTCCTGCTCGGAAGTGCCGTCTCCACAGAGAAAAACACTAGCTCCTGTGTTAGTGGGGTTCAGTAACATCAGCTGCTCCCTTGCTGTATGTGTGGCAATTTCTGCCATCAGTTTCTAGCATTGACCCTGGGCTCCAACACCACCAGTTGCTGCCCGGAAGTGGTGTCTGCACAGTCAACACCTGCTCCAGTTTTTTTGGGGTTCAGTAATGCCAGCTGATCCCCTGCTGTGTGTGCCGCAATTTCTCCACTCAGTTTCTAGCATTGGCCTTGGGCTACAACACCACCAGTTGCTGCCCAAAAGTGCTGTCTGCACAGTCAACACCTGCTCCAGTGTTATTGGGGTTCAGTAACGCCAGCTGATCCCCTGCTGTGTGTGCGGCAATTTCTGCCATCAGTTTCTAGCATTAACCCTGAGCTCCAACACCGCCAGTTGCTGCCCAGAAGTGCTGTCTTCACAGTCAACACCTGCTCCAGTGTTATTGGGGTTCAGTAACGCCAGCTGATCCCCTGCTTGTGTGTGCGACAATTTCTCCACTCAGTTTCTAGCATTGACCCTGGGCTCCAACACCGCCAGTTGCTGCCCGGAAGTGCTGTCTGCACAGTCAACACCTGCTCCAGTGTTATTGGGGTTCAGTAACGCCAGCTGATCTCCTGCTGTGTGTGCAGCAATTTCTCCTGCTCCCTCCACACTCACACTACTACAGAAATTAAAGGGAACCTGTCCCCCTAGGTGTTTATAACCAAAAGAGCCACCTTGTGCAGCACTAATGCTGCACAAGGAAAAGATGGCTCTAATAGTTATGCTCCTTGCACACGCTGAACTAAACACAGCTGACATTCATACTATATTTCCTATTCATACCCCCTTAGCACCGTGCACCGCCTCCTGAGAGTTGTTTGAATCTGTTCCGGAGCCTGCGTTGTTATGTTATCCCTTGGCCATGCGCAGTTAGCGCTGCCTGGCTTCTGACATAATTTGATGTCAGGCTGACTGCACCTGTGTGGCCGCTGCCTGAGATCCCACCCCACAGTGTCTTCTGATTTATTCACACTGTGGGGCTTGGATTCATGGCCATGCGCAGTGCATTTCTTCGCCTCTCACTCATCTCCCTCCGCCTTCTTCAGACTGTGCGGCATCAGTTGATCCCTAATCGCCGTGGCAAGTGCTTAGGCACTTAGACGGTTTCACGGTATGAGGGGGCACATTCTATGATTGTTAACTTCAGCATGTGCAAGGAGCATAAGTAAAAGCGTCACCTTGTCCTTGTGCAGCATTAGTGCTGCACAAGGAGGCTATTTTAGTTACAAACGCCTGGGGGGTTAAAGGATCCCTTTCAACTTGCTCCAATTAGGATTCAGCCTACAATCTGTTTCTCCTGTAATCCCTGGGCTCCAACACCGCCAGTTGCTGCTCAGAAGTGTCTTTGGCATGGGTACTACTAACTCCTGCCTAGCCTTTTTCCAGCACGCCAGCTGTTTCCGGGAAGTGTCAAAGTCACTTTGCCTGCAATACGTTGTCCTGTCGGGTTGCGGTCAGGTTAGCCAACTCTATGGTGCCTGCAGTTTAGGCGCTTCCTATGTGGGCTGCGGGATCTGGCAATGGTTCCGTAGAGCCAATAGGACAAGCTCCCCCTGTAGGACTGTGGGTTTTCAGTAACTCCGGCCGGCTCGCGGCCTAGCAATTTTTTTTCATGTGGACCTTCTGCAGGCTATCTGAGTTCCAGCACCATTAGCTGATTCTTTGGAAGACAATCTTGAATAGGTCCCCCTGGCTCCAGTACCGTCAGCTGGTTCCAGGCAGAGCCTTTGGCTTAG
This sequence comes from Ranitomeya variabilis, assembly GCF_051348905.1. Taxonomy (NCBI): domain Eukaryota; kingdom Metazoa; phylum Chordata; class Amphibia; order Anura; family Dendrobatidae; genus Ranitomeya; species Ranitomeya variabilis. Next base: position 726,027,914 of record NC_135233.1, read on the forward strand.
GTACCTCCTTCTAGGTATCTGAGTTCCACCAATGCCTGGTTGTCCTTGGTAGTGCTTTCTGGCACGGGTACTACCTGCTTAGTAACCAGGTTCCAGTACCATCAGCTGGTCTTCGGTAGTTCCATTGGCTCTTGTACCTTCTGCTACCCATCCGTGTTCCAGTACGATCAGCTGATTCTCTGCAGTGTCTTTTGCTCTTGTACCTTCTGCTCCCCATCCTGGTTCCAGTACCGTCAGCTGGTTCCGGGCAGAGCTTTTGGTTTAGGTGCCTCCTTGTTGGTATCTGAGTTCCACCAATGTCTGGTGGTCCTTGGTAGTGCTTTCTGGCATGGGTACCTCCTGCTTAGTAACTGGGTTCCAGTACCGTCAGCTGGTCCTCGGTAGTTCCATTGGCTCTTGTACCTTTGGCTACCCATCCGGGTTCCAGTACCATCAGCTGTTCTCGGCAGTTTCTTTTGCTCTTGTACCTTCTGCTCCCCATCCTGGTTCCAGTACCGTCAGCTGGTTCCGGGCAGAGCCTTTGGCTTAGGTGCCTCTTTCTGGGTATCCGAGTTCCACCAATGTCTGGTGGTCCTTGGTAGTGCTTTCTTTTGGGTACCTCCTGCTTAGTAACCGGGTTCCAGTACTGTCAGCTGGTCCTCGGTTGTTCCATTGGCTCTTGTACCTTCAGCTACCCATCTGGGTTCCAGTACCATCAGCTGGTTCTCGGCAGTGTCTTTGGCTCTTGTACCTTCTGCTCCCCATTCTGGTTCCAGTACTGTCAGCTGGTTCCAGGCAGATCATTTGGCTTAGGCGCCTCCTTCTGGGTATCCAAGTTCCACCAATGTCTTGTGGTCCTTGGTAGTGCTTTCTTTTGGGTACCTCACGCTTAGTAACCGGGTTCCAGTACTGTCAGCTGGTCCTCCGTTGTTCCATTGGCTCTTGTACCTTCGGGTAGCCATCCGGGTTCCAGTACCGTCAGCTGGTTCTCGGCAGTTCCTCAGCCTTCTTGTACCTTCTGCTACATTTCCAAGTTCAAGCTTTTGGAAATGGTTTTTGCTAATCACTCTGGATCTCCCTGACGACGACCCTAAAGATGACGACCCTGAAGACCACCCTGAAGAAGACGATGACCCCAGAGTCAATGACCCTGGAGTTGACAACCCTGGAGACGATGACCCTGAAGACCACCCCGAAGAAGACGACGACCCCGGAGACGACAACCCTGGAGACGACGACCCTGGAGACGACGACCCTGGAGACGACAACCCTGAAGACCAAGAAGCAGAAGAACAAGAAGCTGCAGAACAAAAAGCAGAAGTACATTAAGCATAAGACTAAAATTCAGAGCAAAAAATATTATCTAAATTATAAACAGAAGAAGAATAAGCAGTGTATGGGGGTGAGTCCGTTCCTCCTCGTGGTGCCCCTGAAAAAACCTGCTGCTGCAAGCCAAACTGAACGCGGACAAATCCTGTTGTAAATCTTTTGTGACAGGCAGAACGGAAGGTGTAATCTTCAAACTTTTATAGATAACAACTACAGGAATGCCTGTCACAAATAAGAATATGATGAAGAAGAAGAATATGATGAAGATGAAGAAGTAGAATATGAAGAAGAATAATAGTTGAATAAAAAGAATATGAAAAAATTGGAAAAAAAAAGAATAATAGGAAGAAGGTGAAGAAGAAGAAGATGAATAAGGTGAAGAAGAAGTTGATGAAAAAGATGCTGCTGCTGAGGATTATGAAGAAGAAAGTGTGGGAGAAGTAAAAAAGAAGGTGAAGAGCATGGAAGTAGTGAAACATAAATTTCTGACAAAATATAAAAAATCTTAACATAGTCAATATCTTTGTAACTCCGAACGTCTTAAAAAAAAAATAATTCCTGCGATTCCATTTGATTGGGCTAAACCTCTATGCCTTTAATGTCTCCTCCACCTCCCCAATACATCCTACATTATTCTTAGTTGTTTTCCTTCATGTAGAATTAACCTACAAGGAAAAAAGGGATTATTTTAATTCCGATATTTTTGTCCATTGACTTGCATTGGTATCGGGTATCGGTATCGGCGATATTCGATATTTTTTGGATATTGGCTGATCCAATCCTATGCCTATATTTCCAAATATCAGAAGGTATCGCTCAACAATACCCATAATACATTAACAAAATTATCAAAGAATGAATATGCTAGCATATAGAGCACGTGCGTTGACCTGTATAATACATTCCCCATGCCATGACAACTTTGTGCAGATATTTCTTTATTTTTAATGGCTGAAAGGTGGGGTGATACAATTTTTTTAAAATAATACGTTTAAATTATTTAAAAACATTTTATTGTATATGTTATTCCATTTGGTGGGTTGAACTTGCAATAATCCACAGTATTGCAACATATGGTGCAAATTAGTGAAGAAGCTGAGCATCAAAGGATTACCAAGATGAATTGGGCAATCACTTTGCTGAATCCACGTGAAGCCAGTTTACAAAAATCCGCTTTTTCAAAAATGAAGAATTCAATTTCACTTGAATAAATTCAAACATCTGTATTTGTAACATACAGTGGGTATGGAAAGTATTCATACCCCTGTAAATTTTTCACTCTTTGTTTCAGTGCAGCAATTTGGTAAATTCAAAAAAGTTCATTTTTTTTTCCCATTAATGTACACTCTGCACCCCATCTTGACTGAAAAAAGTCAGAAATGTAGAAATTTTTGCAAATTTATTAAAAAAGAAAAACTGAAATATCACTTGTTCATAAGTGTTCAGACTCTTTGCTCAGTATTGAGTAGAAGCACCATTTTGAGCTAGTACATCCATGAGTATTCTAGGGATTGATGCAATAAGCTTTTCACACCTGGATTCTGGGGATCCTCTGCCATTCTTCCTTGCAGATCCACTCCAGTTCCATCAGGTTGAATGGTGAACGTTGGTGGACAACCATTTTCAGGTCTCTCCAGAGATGCTCAATTGGGTTTAGGTCAGGGATCTGGCTGAGCCAGTCAAGAATAGTTACAGAGTTGTTCTGAAACCACTCCTTTGCTATTTTAGCTGTGTGCTTTGGGTCATTGTCTTGTTGGAAGGTGAACCTTCAGCCAAGTCTTAGGTCCAGAGCACTGTGGATGAGGTTTTCATCCAGGATATCTCTGCACTTGTCCGCATGCATGTTTCCTGCAATGACAACCAGTACTCCTGTCCCTGCAACTGAAAAACACCCTCAGCATGATGCTACCACCACGTTTCACTGTTCGGATTGTATTGGGCTGGTGATGAGCAGTGCCTGGTTTTCTCCACACATACCACTTAGAATTATCACCAAAAAAATCTATCTTTGTCTCATCAGACCAGAGAAACTTATTTCTCATAGTCTGGGAGTCTTTCATGTGTTTTTTAGCAATCTCTATGCATGCTTTCATATGTTTTGCACTGAGTAGAAGATTCCGTCTGGTCACTCTGCCATAAAGGCCCAACTGATGGAGGGCTGCAGTGATAGTTGACTTTGTGTAACCTTCTCTCATCTCTCTACTGCATCTCTAGAGCTCAGTCACAGTGATTTTGGGTTTCTTCTTTACCTTTCTCACCAAAGCTCTTCTCCCATGATTGCTCAGTTTGGCTGGATGGCCAGGTCTAGGAAGAATGCAAAAGGTGGCTACTTTGAAAAACCTAGAATATAAGACATAATTTCAGTTGTTTCACGCTGTTTTGTTAAGTATATAATTCCACATGTGTTAATTCATAGTTGTGATGCCTTCGGTGTGAATGTACAATTTTCATAGTCATGAAAATACAGAAAAATCTTTAAATGAGAAGGTGTGTCCAAACTTTTGGTCTGTACTGTACATTATTTCACTTCTTATGTTTATTATGCTCTTGGGTGTTTGATGAACCCAGAGCATAATAAGGGACAATCAATTCACGGATAATAATTTCAATGCCAATCGAATTTCATGAAAGATCCATGTGATATAGCAAATTAAAAAAAAATAGTTGCTCTCTAAATACTATTATACACAATAAATATTTAGTAAATTATTCTAAAATAGAACATCATTTATTCTTATTTATGCAAATATATTAGTACACAATATATTCACTATAAGCCAAATTGGTATAAGGCATACTAACCAATTATAAAATGTATCTGCAAAAAGAATATATGAACAAGAAAAAATGCGGAGACAGATAAGCATCCTCATGGTTTGCATTAATCTAAATGCATTTCAAAACTTAATAAAAACTTAGCATTGCTTTAGCTGAAATTCTCATTTTTATTTAAACATGTATATAGTCAAGATTTTGACAAATATGATCCAATTAGTATCAAATGTCAGCATAAACAATACTGTGCAAAAGTTTTATGTACATGTGGAAAAGATGTGCACAGTAGAAACGAGATCAAAAATTCAACTGTTAATAGTTTATTTTTATCAATTCACAAATTGCAAAGGGAATGAACAGAAAATAAATCTAAATCTTATCAACATTAGAGCTGACCATCCTTTAACTTTAAAACAGCATGAAAGAATCAGCTCTTCTTGTTACACATGCACACAGTTTTTGATAGAACTCGGCAGGGTGGTTGTTTTAAACATCCTGGAAAGCTAACAACAGATTTTCTGTAGATGTTAGCTTATGCAAATCCTCCTATCTCTTCATGTAATCACACACAGACCGGATGATGCTCAGATCAGATCTTTGTGGGGGCCATATCAGAACTTGCAGAACTCATGTTTTTATTTAAGCTAAAGATAGTTCTTAATGACATTGACTATATCTTTTGATCACTGTCCTGCTGCATAATAAATTTGGCGATGCCTCCTTAATGATATTGTATAATGGATAAATATCTGGATGTATTTCTCAGTATTGAGGACACCAAAACATGGGCAATGTTAAGAATGGTAGGTTATATTCATCTACTGTTCCAAGAAGTAAAAGCAAAAGTGAACTTCATGGAAGAATTGCTGTGAAAAATTGTGCCTTCTACTTGGAAACAAGGCCAAGATAATAATGAAAAATGGCAGCCGGTCCTATGAACTGATGAGTTAAATTTTGACATATTTGACTTTTACTGAAGACAGTTAAATATATTTGTTTGCTAAAGAACTTATGAGCCTCACAACCATAAGTCTCTACACAAAATTGAAGCATGATTGAGATTAATTTAACTGTGGGGCTGTATTTCAGCAAAAGAAGATGTGATTTTTTTTCAGGATTAAAGATTGATTAATTTATTCAAGTGGTATTAAATTATACTAGAATTTTACATAAATCCATACTTTCTGTGATGCAAATCTTGTAATTTGTTCCATGCAAATTTAGCAAAATGGTGTGCTGTTGTTGAACTATAGATGGCCAGCAAATGGTTAAAAAAAATCAAAACATAACATTCACCTCATAGCTCACCCGACATCCCTGTTGCCTTTGATGCCCACTTCCTGCCATCCGGTCCTCAGGGCCCCTTCTTCTCTAGTCATACACCAGTGTCTTCACTCTAGAACAGGACTTCCAGCAATGACCAGGCCTTAGAGGTCATGGAACTTCACACTGTTTTGATGTCACGATGCAAGGTCCTGTAGTGGCCACTGACTGAATGAGGGTCTCAATGTTAGATGAGCACTGGGAAACCTAGAGTCGACATTGCCAGAACAGTGCCAGTGCAGGAGGTGAGTATCTATCTGTTCTTTTTATTTTGAAATAGGGAGTACTGAATTTAAAAAGGGCTTGGACAGGTAGTTGATAAACCCCTTAAACTTTTATTTTTAAGAGGTGTCTTGTATTGAACTTTTAGTTTGACAGTTTGGTACACACTTTTGGTCATTAATGTGTGTTTTTTTAGTTACTTATGAACAATTTTAATTTGACTCAAAATTGCATGCAGGTGACACATTTTAACAGTGTGTCGGGTGTATTCTTTTATTTAAAAAAATAAGGATTTGGAAGTTTAATATGTTTCTCTTTATTCTCCAATTTAATTTATATTTGCATTTGTCAAAATAGCAAACATTGTTCTGGCTACCAGAGGGGTACATTTTTGGAAAACTTCTGTCGTAGAAAGAGCCTATAGTGCTATATTTTTTTCCACATCCACGACACAATCCAATATCCATTTGCTAGTACTAACTATAGCTGCATTGCTTCTTTCAGTCAAGCTATGAAGATTTCCTTTTCTTATATCTCATAGGATTTGATCATAACTAGATTTGATCATAAAATATAAGACTAATAATGTCTGTGCTTGGTATCTTGGCCAAGTGAGTGAAAAATAAAGGCACTTACATTATATGACAGCCCTACAGGTACTTATATCTGACTTATTTCAACTGTAGTGGAAAGAGTGTGGAACACAGAATCAACGTTTTATGCTTTAGATGATAAGCTTTTTATGATGCCAATTAAAATCTGGAGTCTTCTATTCTATAGAGACAATCTAGGTACTTAGCAGCCAAGTGCAACCCTTTTAAATATACAGCTCTGGCAAAAATTAAGAAACCACTGCAAAATTTTCAGTTTGTCTGATTTTTCTCTTTATAGGTATATTTTTGAGTAAAATGTAAATTGTTCTTTTATTCTATAAACTACTGACAACATGTCTCCGAAGTTCCAAGCAATACATTTTGTATTTATTTTCTGAAAATGAGAAATGGTCAGAATAACAAAAAAAAGGCATTACTTTCAGACCTCAAATAATGCAAAAAAACAAGTTCATAATCATGTTGGAACAATAGTACTAATGTTTTAATTCAGAAAGAGTGCAGAAATCAAAATTTTGTGGAATAACCATGATTTTTATTCACAGCTTTCATGCGTCTTGGCATGCTTTCCACCAGTCTTTCACACTGTCTTTGGGTGACATTATGCCACTCCTGGTACAAAAATGTAAGCAGTTCTTCTTTGTTTGATGGCTTGTGACTATCCATCTTATTTCTTGATTACATTCCAGAGGTTTTCAATGGGGTTCAGGTCTGGAGATTGGACTGCCCATGACAGGGATTTGATGTGGTGGTCCTTCATCCACACCTTGATTGACCTAGCTGTGTGGAATGGCGCATTGTCCTGCAGGAAAAAACAGTCCTCAAAGTTGGGGAACATTGCCTGAGCCGAAGGAATTAACTGTTTTTTGAGGATAACCTTGTATGCGGCTTGATTCATACATCCATCACAAAGAACAACCTGCCCAATTCCAGCCTTGCTGAAGCATCCCCTGCTCCTCTGCTATACCTCCCATCTTAATAATAACTATTAGCAAAGCCTAATTTTTAAACCCATCTTTCTGTACTATCTCTTCCTTTAGTGCTTCATTCAGCTTTTTTACTCTCTCTCTTAACACTGCCCCTCTCTGGGCAATCCCATTAACATGTCTTGCAATATGTCTATAAATATACTGATCAAAAACCTTAACTGTTTTACACAAAGCTATTGTTTGGCTACTGTCTTTCCATAACTCCTCTTCCTTGTTTAGCTACCTACTTACTTTTGTAAACTACAACATACAAATGAACAAGGTGGTCTCTATAATAACCCCATCCAACTGCGGGGGGGTAGTGTGCTTTTCTTCCTGTCTCCTTAACCACGCCATACCAGAGTACTACAAGGACGGTTTTTCCTCTGTTTTGGTATCAACAAATGCGATTTAAGTAAACGTTGTATACTCATGCCTCTCCACATGGAAGACGCATGTCAGCTTGAGACAAAGAAAGAGGTGTGGTTGTGCTCTAGCCTCTCTCACTACACTTGCCAGGCATCTCCATTACCAGTGGTACAAAGGGTTTGACAGAGATAAAGTGCTACCATTGTCAGCCCATTTGTACCCTCCCTCCCTGCAGTGCAATTGCAGTTGCCCATAGGTTGCTCTGGCAGCTCGTAGCATGACCAATCTCCTGGTTCTCCCACACATCACAACCAAACAGAACCCATCAATATTATTCAAACTGATAACATGGCATTAGAGGCTAGGACTCACCTGCTGTGTGGGATGTATGGCATGCACTGTATGTTGCTCTGGTCAGGTACAGCTGCTGGGTGTGCTGCTTAGCACAGACATTGGTCCAAGCATCTTGCTCAGGCTCCTGTTATACGTGTCGTTACTGCTGGCTCTCAAGCAAAACTCTATGGTGAACAGTGGTATACAGAGGCAGCCCCACTCTCTGGAGTCTAAGTCCAGTAATCACCTTACTGAGCATGTTCATGATGTGGCGCCTTGTCATTGGTGCTCGGATGCTCTCTGCTCTGGTGATGTGGCAGGTCCTGATTGACCCACGGATGATGCCCCATCTGACTGGGCATGAGTGTTTGGGGTAGAGAAACCATAATAGGAAAAACCTCCACTATACTAAACAAAAAAACACCAGAACACAGGCAGAGATGCTTACCTGTTCAAGGCCTCCAATTGCACTAACCAGGGTTCACCAGGCCCAAGTAGAGATAGCAAATACACAGGTGCAAATAATACTAATGCAGCCAATGCTAATACTAATGCAGTTTGGGGTAGAGCCTGGTGCATAAAGGGCTTTCAGCAAAGCACACGGGTGTTCTAGCATCACTTGTGTTGATGTGTGGGTGGATTCGCTACCGCTCTATCTGTGCGTTTTGTGTGTTTAGCACAGTAATAGCTACCAGTGGGATGACAGTGATCTGTGTCAGCACGTGTTCAGGGCTGGTCCTGTGCCATTAGAATTCTGGCATTCCAGAGAGGAGGTTTGCTGTGTGTTCTCACTGACTGTGAGTATTTGCTATCTGTTTCCATCTTGTGTGTATGCTATACTTCCCTGTGGGGTTAACAGGGTATTGCACCACAGAGCAAGTTCAACCCACATGTTCTTTCGCAGTGGTATTAATCGGGTATTGCACACCTCCTATTTTCCCTGTTACCCTTTGGTGGTTAGCTGAGCTGGTACTATACTGTCCCTGTACCCTTTGGTGGTTAGCTGAGCTGGTGCTATGCTTTCCCTGTACCTCTCGATGGTAAGCTGAGTTGATACTGCTCTCCCTGTGCATCTCTGAGTGTTATCTGGGTTTGGTTTTCTGCATTCCATTCATACTGTGTGGAGTTAACTCAGTGTGATTAAGGAGGAACGTTCGATATTTATTTTTATCCGTCTTTGTTCACACTAGCAGCAGTTTACTGCACAGTGGACCCCAAGCTATGATTGCACCTTACTTATTATTTACATTTATTTGGTGCAATCCACCGACCCTAACAGTACGAGTCTGGCTTGTTATGGCGGATGTACAGTTTGAGCAAAGAAAAGCTTCGGCCGTTGAGAAAAAAATCTCCCCTGCCTCCAAGTGTGTGGAGGTTTTCAAGCTTTGCAAACATCGCTGGGAGGGGATCTTAGCAGGGGGGAATATTAGAGGTCGTGAATTCCCTGTGGGATGTATAGCAGGCACTGTTTGTTGCTCTGGTCTCCCATTCAGATCCAGCTACTGGGTCTGCTGCTTAGCGCAGATGTTGGTCCCAGCATCTTGCTTAGGCTCCTGTTTTACATGTGGTTACTCCTGGTTCTCCAGCTAAAGTCTATGGTAATGAGTCCAGTAATCACCTTACTGAACATATCTGTGATGTGGTGCCTTGTCATTGGTGCTCAGATGATTTCTGCTCTGGTGAAGTGGCAGCTCCGGATTGACCCATTGGCGACACCCTGTCCAACTGGGCATGAGTGTTTGGGGTGGAGCCTGGCGCATAAAGTGCTTTAAGAGAAACACGCAGGCATGCTAGCGTCACTTGTGTTTAGTGTATGTGTGGGTGGATTCGCTACTGCTCTGTCTGTGCATTTTTTGTGTGTTTAGCATGGTAACAGCTACCAGTGGGACAACAGTGATCTGTGCCAGCATGTGTTCAGGGCTGGTCCTGTGCCATTAGAATTCCAGCACCTCTGGAAAGGAGGTTTGCTGTGTGTTCTCGCTGACTGTGTGTATTTGTTATCTGCTTTCATCCTGTGTGTATGCTATACTTCCCTGTGGGGTTAACAGGATATTGCACCACAGAGCAAGTTCCACCCATGTGTTCTTTTGCAGTGGTATTAATGGGGTATTGCATACCTCCTATTTTCCCTGTACCCCTCGGTGTTTAGCTGAGCTGGTACTTACCTTCCCTGTACCTCTCGGTGGTTAGCTGAGCTGGTACTATACTGTCCCTGTACTCCTTGGTGGTTAGCTGAGCTGGTACTATGCTTTCCCTGTACCTCTTGGTGGTAAGCTGAGTTGGTACTCCTCTTCCTGTGCATCTCTGAGTGTTATCTGGGTTTGGTTTTCTATATTCCATTCATTCTGTGTGGAATTAACTCAGCATGATTAAGGAGGAACGTTCAATAGGTTTTTTCATCTGTCTTTGTTCACAGTAGCAGCAGTTTACTGCATGGTGGATCCCGGGTTCCGATTGAATCTTATTTATTATTTATTTTTATTTGGTGCAATCCGCCAACCCTATCACATGGTATAACCAATAATGCAAACAAGGCCGTATGTCTTAAAAGCAACCTACATAAGTTACGCAAATGGACACTCCTAATATGGTACTTCCTAGAAAAACATGGAGTCAATAGTCCACAATATAGTTCAAAATTCTAAAAAGTTTAATATATTCTACACAAAAACAGATATAAAAATCATTACATAAAAAATAAAAGTCTAGAGCAGAGACAATATTTTTACAGAAAAAAGATTTTCTTGTGCAAGAGAAGTAAATTGTAAAGCCTATATCAGGGTAATTGTATTGACCCTTATTATAAAACTATTTAATTGTTTATCCAGTATGATACACATGGCAAGAAAAAAATAAGAAAAAACAATACCAGAATTGCTGGATTTTGCTAATCCGCTCTCACAAACAATTAACTAAAAAGTGATCCAAAAATTGTATGTACTGAAAAATGGCACCAGTGAAAATTTCAAAAAAATTAGCTCCCATAAACTGTAAGTCTGTCAAGATAAAAGTTAAAATAAATTATGAGTCTAAAAAAGTATTTTTGTAGATAGATTTAAAACAAATGTATTTTTTTTTATGTGAGAGTAGTAAAACATTTAAAAAAAATCTATATCAATAGCGTATTATTGCGAGCCTGCATAAAGAAATTAATATAGCCATTAAACTTGGTGATTAATAGTATTTATAATAAATACAGAAATGAAAATTTTGGATTTGTTGTTTTTTTTTCTACATTCCTTCTCATGATGCAAAAAATAAGCCCTAATATAGCTTTATTGACAGAAAATTTTAAAAATTAGGCTTTCAGAATAAGACAAAACAAACCATTTTTTTCAGTGAATTTATGGCACAAAATTAGTAAAAATAAATACATTTATATAAATTTGATATTAGCATATTAATTCTGACCCCAAAAATTACATGAACAACTAATGTATGCCCCACGTGAATACCAGAAAATGTAAAACAGAACTGCTGGTTTTTCGTGCCTCGCCCCATAAAAAGTTAATAAAAATTGGGTAATAAGTTGTATGTGCACTGAAATACTGCCACTGACAAATACATCTCATTCTGTAAAAAACAAGTCCACATTTAGCAATATGGGGAGAACATACAAACTCATACAAAGCAGTAGTGCTGAGCCACCGGGCTGTCCTACTATGAATACTAATGTATTAATGAAAAAATAATAATCTGCTTTGTCCTAGAGGCTCATAATGGACATTTCATAAGCAATGGATGGTAGATCACTTACTGTTACCCTTTGGTATTTACTCACCTCTTAGAGGGGTTTTCCAGACCAAGGTTCACACTCGGCAGGTGCTCTAAAATGCCCAATTCTAACAGTGTGCAATATATGTACTGTTAGGTTTCCATTCTGCTTTCCTGCCTGAGCACCAATCATGTGACAGACTCATATGTAGTGTTGAGCATTCCGATACCGCAAGTATCGGGTATCGGCCGATATTTGCGGTATTGGAATTCCGATACCGAATTCCAAAATTTTTGCGATATCGGGAATCGGGATCGGAATGTATATTCATGTGTAAAATAAAGAATAAAAATAAAAAATATTGATATACTCACCCCTCCGGCGGCCCCGGCTCTCACCGGTCCAAGCGACTGCCTCCGTTCCTAAGAATGAGGGGGTTTAGGACCTTCGATGACATCGCGGCTTGTGATTGGTCGCGTGAGCGCTCACATGAGCGGTCACACAACCAATCACAAGCCGCCACGTCATTGAAAGTCCTAAACCCCCTCATTCTTAGGAACGGAGGCTGCCGGTTGCAGCGGTTACTACCAGGGCGCATCAGAGGGTGAGTATATCCCTATTTTTTATTTTTATTCTTTATTTTACACATGAATATGGATCCCAGGGCCTGAAGGAGAGTTTCCTCTCCTTCAGACCCTGGGAACCATCCAGGATACCTTCCGATACTTGTGTCCCATTGACTTGTATTGGTATCGGGTATCGGTATCGGCGATATCGGATATTTTTCGGATATCGGCCAATACAATCCGATACCGATACTTTCAAGTATCGGAAGGTATCGCTCAACACTACTCATATGGGTCATTCCATGTCAAGTGGACCAGTGGTCCCCACTCGAACTTCTCCGATTTTGTTGAAAATTTATAAGGATGTACATGTATGTTTGAAAAAAGGTTCTGTACATTTTTAGGGCCAGATCTCAAATACATTGGGCACTGTTGACCTTTCACTGGAGCTTCCACCAAGCCTGCGGCTTCAGCTAAGAGGATTTTGCAAACTTTGGCACATAGCCATTAGAGTTCTATACTGGCTATGATGCTGAAATTTGGCATACTAGCTCAACTTTTGCTGCTAAACATGATAAAATTATTACCGGCTATGACAAAGCAATATTTCGGCCGCAATTTTGTGTCAAAGTAGCTTGAAAACGAGCAACTGCATGAAATCAAGTTTTTTTTTTGTTCCAAAAGAAAAAAATGACGAAATACGGGTAGTTCAAGAGGAAAGGTTCAAAGATGGACATACAATTGCTGGAACAAGAGAAAATCACCAGTTTGTGCCAATTGATGACAAAACGATTCGCATTTCAAGGGTGTCAAATGACCCATCATCTTTCATTGCCCATGTAGATAGATCTGCTAGATCAGAAATGCCTTTTGTGCCAATTGCAAACCTCCAGCCAGGGCAATACATTGCCTGCATTTACGATAGGAACTGGTGGATTGGAAATATTTCTGAAATTTCAGTCGACGAGCATGATGCATTAATAAATTTTATGCATCCTCATGGACCAGCTAGCTTCTTTCACTGGCCTGTGAGAAATGATACATGCTGGATTCCCGAGCAGTCAATCATTGCAATAATTCCAGCACCAGCTGCAATAGCAATGGGCCGACAATACAGCTTCTCTGAACCGATTATGTTGCAAATTCAGCAACAATTCCAGACCACTTAGACTGAACATTATGGCTTGGGAACCAACAAAAGATACCCAATATTAGGCTTGGGATCCTAGGCAAAGACGCCCACCCTCAGGCTTCGGAACCTGCGATAAAGAGACCGCCCGAGGCTCGCCTTGCACGGCTATCGGCCATGGCTCCTAGGCGATGGGGCTGCCAATTCTCGAAAGACAGCATTATTACAATTCTTAATAGGATTATAATACCAATTCTTAGGGAATTGGTTGTGGTATAACCACCATGGACCAACGCAAGGGTTTGAATAGTGCAGTTACCATTCATTGCGTATTAATAAATAACACCATGTTCAGTGGCATTTTTCATTTCTTAAACTGAGAGACTCCAAAAAAAAAACCAATGATCCTTGTAGAGAAAAATGTGCTCTTTCTAATGATATCAGAATTAATATATTTTAGGGGTACCCTTTTTGAGAAATTTGACCTAAAAATAGGTAAAATTCGTTTTTTTTAAGTTTTTCATCATATGTGGGTGTGAATATTTCCACAAATACATATGCTTTGACCATGATATTGCAGCAATGCAAAGTCATGTAGATGTTTGATGTACAGGGCAAAGCACCAGTTACTATTGGTTTTTGGTTTTGAGTTATATATGGGCAAAGTTTGGCATAAATTTTATGCAACGCGTTTTTCAAGCTACTTTGACACAAAATAGCAGCCGAAATATTGCTTTGTCATAGCCAGTAATAATTTTATCGTGTTTAGCAGCAAAAGTTGAGCTAGTATGCCAAATTTCAGCATCATAGCCAGTATAGAACTCTAATGGCTATGTGCCAAAGTTTGCAAAATCCTCTTAGCTGAAGCCGCAGGCTTGGTGGAACCTCCAGTGAAAGGTCAACAGTAGTGTTGAGCATTCCGATACCGCAAGTATCGGGTATCGGCCGATACTTGCGGGTATCGGAATTCCGATACCAAGATCCGATACTTTTGTGATATCGGGAATCGGTATCGGGATTATTATCAATGTGTAAAATAAAGAATTAAAATTAAAAATATTGCTATACTCACCTCTCCGACGCAGCCTGCACCTTACCAAGGGAACCGGCAGCATTCTTTGCTTAAAATGCGCGCGTTTACTGCCTTCCGTGACGTCACGGCTTCTGATTGGTCGCGTGCCGCCCATGTGACCGCGACGCGACCAATCGCAACAAGCCGTGACGTAATTTTCAGGTCCTGAATGCCTAATTCTAGGCATTCAGGATTTGAAAATTACGTTACGGCTTGTGATTGGTCGCGTGACTCCCATGTGACCGCGACGCGAACAATTACAAGCCGTGACGTAATTTTCAGGTCCTGAATGCCTAATTCTAGGCATTCAGGACCTGAAAATTACGTCACGGCTTGTTGTGATTGGTCGCGTCGCGGTCACATGGGCGGCATGTGACCAATCAGAAGCCATGACGTCACGGAAGGCAGAAAACGCGCGCATTTTAAGCAAAGAACTCTGCCGGTTCCCTCGGTAAGGTGCAGGCTGCGTCGGAGAGGTGAGTATAGCAATATTTTTTATTTTAATTCTTTATTTTACACATTAATATGGATCCCAGGGCCTGAAGGAGAGTTTCCTCTCCTTCAGACCCTGGGAACCATCAGGGATACCGTCCGATACTTGAGTCCCATTGACTTGTATTGGTATCGGGTATCGGTATCGGATTAGATCCGATACTTTGCCGGTATCGGCTGATACTTTCCGATACCGATACTTTCAAGTATCGGACGGTATCGCTCAACACTAGTCAACAGTGCCCAATGTATTTGAGATCTGGCCCTAAAAATTTCCAGAACCTCTTTTCAAACATACATGTACATCCTTATGAATTTTCAGCAAAATCGGAGAAGGTCGAGTGGGGTCGATTTTTAAAACTGGTCCACTTGATGTGGAATGACCCATATGCAGTTTGCATACTTGTAGTCATTTGTTGAAAAGCTTTAATTACTGCTTTTATCAATGTTGAAGATTTTAATATTAATGGCTTCTCCTTAGGTTAAGTAAAGTAGATAGAAGTGTCGGCCAGAGCAAAACATGATATAAACAATGAAAGGCTTCAGGGTTTACTTGTATGCTGCAGCCAAAACAAACAGCTAATTTGCAAGTATGCAAAGAATCGTCCCCATCAATTACTAGTTAAAGAAGCACTCCTCCCATCAAAGCTTTTATCCTCTTAATATTTTACAATCATCATGTTATGAAGCACTGTGTACTTACAATTGCTCATTCTGCCTTTCTACTTATCTAATTCTTCTCTTTTCTCTGCTCTATGCAGAAACATGAACTCTCTTGTCCCTGCATTTATCATTTCATTCTTCAACCACTGACACAGCTACTCCCTTTTCCCCTTGCCAGTGACTTTTGCAGTGACTCATGACTCATATAGGGAAAACTGACCTCCTGTATCTACATAGAGCTTAGAAGGATTCAGTCAGTTTTTAACCACTTGATAATATAGACCTAATGGAAAGCAAAAACATAGCTGGGTAGAAAGACAAAATGAGCAATTATAATTTCAATGTGCTATATAATATGCTGACTGCAATGTATTAAGAGGATAAACATTTTGATGGGAAGAGTGCTTCTTTAATTGAATGACTATGATGTACGTGGGTGATATTTATAAAATCTTTTATACTTGCTTTCTACTGCGATTCAATAGAGATTTTATCCGTACAAATCCACATATAAAAAACACATTATTTCTCATCTGTGTGTAGTTTCTCAAATAAATATAACTTCTGGGCTACATTATCTGATATTTACTGACCATCACATTGCATTTTGCTTTGTATCATTCGTGAGTTTCACCTAAGGCATCCTATTCAGCCAACTAGAACCCAGCTCTACTTTGATAAGAAGCAAGAACCAAGTAGTTGTGATTTCCAGAAATGGGTCTCTCTACAATTTGGAGGAATTTCTACTTTATACCATATTTCACTTACAGAGGGTGAAATTAGTACATTATAAGCATCCCATAATGGGTAAAACCAAAAAGAATTATCACACGAGTTGTCCAAGAGCCAAGGAACACATGTGGAGAGCTACAAAAAGACCTGAAATCAGCAGGTACCATTGTTTCAAAGAAAACAACAAGTAATGCACTGAACCTCCTTGACCCGTAAGCACGCTCACAATTCAAGACTCAGTTGTTGAACAAAAAGCATGTTGAAGTGTGTTTTCAGTTTGCTCAACAGCATTTAGACAAGCCTGTGAAATACTGGGAGAATATAGTTTGGTCAGATGAGACCAAAATTGAACTCTTTGGATGCCATAATAAACACCATGTTTGGAGGCCAAAATGAACTGTATATCACCCCCAAAACAATATACCAACAGTGAAGTTTAAAGGTGTGAGCATGATGGTGTTTGGCCTGTTTTTAAGTGAAGTGTATGGCACTGGAAAACTTCAGATTACTGAAGGAAGGATGAATTGACAACTGTATCGAGATATTCTTGAAAACAACTGCTACCATCTACCGGGATTATGAAGATGTAATAAGGGTGGAAGAAAGACAATGATCTCACACACACAGCCAAGGAAACTTTCAATTGGTTTTAGAAAAATAAAATAAAGCTACTAGAATGGCCCAGCCAATCACATGACCTGAATCCAATAGAAAATTAATGGTAGGAAGTAAAGCTCAGATTTCTTAGAAGTAGCCAATGGGACATTTGGGACTTGAAAAGTGTTTATATGGTAGAATGGGCCAAAATCACACCTGAGCAATGTATGCGACTTTTTACTCCATCCAGAAGGGTTCTTACAATTGTCATCACTAACAAGGTCAATTGTGACTTGCAGGATCGCTATTTCCAACAGGTGGCGCTATATAGCGTTCAAGTCCTCTTTTTCTCTGAAGAGGCAGTTTGCATACAACATCAACAACAAATGTAGTGTTACGTCAGTTTCAATAAGCGTGTTCAATACTTTTTCCCTGTGTCATTTCTCATTATTGCACATAACTTATGGACATCTATGATTTGATTTCTTTGTCTGTGTGGATTGGATGGATTGTTATCAACATCTTTTGAGAATTTCATGTCAATAGCACCTTTAGAAATATATTTACTTTGAAAATTGGTGACATGTCCAATACTTATTTCACCTGCTGTATACTGTATACAGTTGTGTTAAAAAGTGATTTCCTCCTTCCTGATTTCCTTTTTTTTGAATTTTTGCCACACTTAAATGTTTCAGGTCACCAAACAAATTTAAATATTAGACAAAGATAACACAAGCAAATACAAAATGCAATTTCTAAATGAAGGTTTTTATTATTAAGGGAAAACGAAATCCAAGCCTACAGGGCCCTGTTTTAAAAAGTGATTGTCTTCCCCCATAAAATATAAGTTTACTGTGGCTTATCACATGTTTGGGAAGCTGATTTTAAATTCACTAACCATAGTGAGAGCCATTATCCTCAAATGGTGAAAACATGGAACAGTGGTTAACCTTACCAGGAGTGGCCGGCCAACCAAAATTACCCAAAGAGTGTAGCGATGACTCATCCGAGAGGACACAAAAGACCTAACAACATCCATAGAACTTCAAGCCTCACTTGCCTCAGTTAAGGTCAGTGTTCATGACTCAACCATAAGAAAGAGACTGGACAAAAGTAGTCTGCATGGCAGAGTTCTAGGATGAAAACCACTGTTGAGCAATAAGAACATAAAGGCTTGTCTCAATTTTGCAAGAAAACATCTTGATGATCCCCAAAACTTTTGGGAGAATTCTTTGTGGACTGACGAGACAAAAGTTGAACTTTTTGGAAGGTGTATGTCTCATTACATCTGGCACAGAAGTAACACAGCATTTCAGAAAAGGAACATCATACCAACAGCAAAATATGGTGGTGGTAGTTTGATGGTCTGAAGCTGTTTTGCTGCTTCAGGACGTGGAAGACTTGCTGTGGTAAATGAAACCAAAAATTCTGCTGCCTACCAAAAAATCCTGAAGAAGATGTTCCAGCCATCTGTTCATGACCTCAAGCTGAAGCGCACTTGGGTTATGCAGCAGGGCAATGATCAAAAACACATGTCTGTGCACTACATACAGAGCCTTTATGAGTGTAGAAGTACCACAACTACACTTTATACAGGGAAAAATGATTCTTAACATTTATTTTTCCTCCTTTATGTCTCTGAGTCCCTCGGAGTTCCTAATTTTTGACACTTTTTGCTTCCTTCATAAATTATACTGAAATTTCCAATTCTTTAACAAAAATATCAATTTTGGTTTACTCAAATTATATTTTTTAAATCCTTTTTAAATGTTGCCTTATATACAAGTTATTATACAGGAGGAAGGGGTAACATTTCTCCTTATGGAGAGTGACATATTCGCAGACACGGTGTTTCGGGCTGTTGGCCCTCCTTACCTTGACAAGCCAGATGGTATGTCACTCTCCATAAGGAGAAATGTTACCCTTTAGACCCCAGTCCAGAGCCTCTCACCTAGCCAAATCAGTTCTCATGCTTCGCACTGACGAGGGCCAACAGCCCGAAACACCGTGTCTGCGAACTGAGATACTGATTTGGCTTTTATCCTAAGTCATATTGCACGACTCGTTAAAGGGTTGATTGTGACTTGTAGGATCGCTACTTCCAACAGGTGGCGCTATAGAGTTAAGTTCTCTTTTTCTCAGAAGAGGCAATTTGCATATACAGGAGAAAATGATTCTTAACTTTTTTTTCTGTAATCTTTAATTTCTCGTCGATTTTGAATGTTTTATTGTTAGTCCTTAAAGTGGAGAAAAAGTGTGACACCATTGTTATCTGCATCGATCTGTGAGTCAGATATGCTTCCAGGGGTCTTCCCCATGCTGTTCTCCTTCAATTTAGCACACAGATTTCCCATTGACTCCCGTTATACTTGTTACTTGAAACTAGCATTTGAGCATTAAAAAGTGCTCAGTTCGAGTAACGAGCATCTGAGCATTTTAGTGCTCACCCATCTCTAATTTTAACAAATACTTAATTATTAATGCTTTCATAGAAGGATATTATTGGACACTGCTTGAAAAAAACATTTGCAATTTACTGCTTATAATTATAATGTATAATATTTTTTATTTCTATAGCGCCAATATATTCTACTGCAGTTTACAATTCAGTGAGGACATGTACAGATAATATTACAGGGTAGCACATAATTCGACATATACCAATGTATATACCAA
Source organism: Ranitomeya variabilis (assembly GCF_051348905.1). Taxonomy (NCBI): domain Eukaryota; kingdom Metazoa; phylum Chordata; class Amphibia; order Anura; family Dendrobatidae; genus Ranitomeya; species Ranitomeya variabilis. The sequence goes on from NC_135233.1 coordinate 726,047,465, forward strand.
CACCAATTACCAATGTAAGTGCTTGCAAGTTTAGAATATATAATTATTACAACTCGATGACATCCATGAGATATTAACACATTTCTTTTGATTATAGCTTAGGAGACAGACCAACACTGCTTTAAACTGAAGCTGGCAGAGGTAGAAAAATGCTTCAGCAACACGGACAAATTCAAATCTTTACTTACAAGCTCAATAGAAAAGAGCTTGTAAGAGCTGAGTGTGTTTTGCTGTCTAGCAGCTGTAGTCGATGTCCAAGGCAATGATCTATAAAAAGAAAAGTGCTGCTTTCTCAAGTATGGCTAAATATTTTAATAAGCTGGAAAGTGCAAAGTTTCTTGTATTTACAAACACTGTCCAGCACTACTTGTTTATGAAGGTGGGAATAACATTTTAATTGATTCGATTATTGACTGCAAACTGTTTATGTTTTCATAAAAATACAAATCAACTGCAAATAGTTTACAATTTCTGATCATCCAGTAAGATATCTCCACATAGCCTGAAGTTAATTTTCAGATTTTGAAAGAAGTCAGGTAAGATTAGTTATCACGTGACCCCAAGAATGCAAATCACATATATGTGGTCATATAATCGCTTACCCAGGGAACAGAAGAAATGCAACAGTGTGCACATTGTATACTGTCAGCATTCTGCAATCAAACTTTTCTTCTGAGACCGGATAGCTCCTTTAGGCTATGTGCACACGTTGTGGTTTTTACCGCGGAACCGCAGCGTTTCTGCAGCTGCGAGTCCGCAGCAGTTTCCATTGCGTTTACAGTTACATGTAAACCTATGGAAACCGCAATCCGCTGTGTACATGCTGCAGGAAAAACAACGCAGAAATGCAGTGGTTTACATTCCGCAGCATGTCACTTCTTTGTGCAGAATCGCGGCGATTCTGCACACATAGGATTGCATCGATCCGCTAACTTCCCACATGGGGCTGTGCCCACGATGCGGGAAGTAAGCGGATCATGTGCAGATGGTACCCGGGGGTGGAGGAGAGGAGACTCTCCTCCAGGCCCTGGGAACCATATTTGTGTAAAAAAAAAGAATTAAAATAAAAAATAATGATATACTCACCTCTCAGCGCTGCATGCGGCCGTCCGGTTGCAGGGTTGCTGTGCGAGCAGGACCTGCGATGACGTCGCGGTCACATGACCGTGATGTCAAGAAGGTCCTTCTTGCACAGCATCTTTGGAACCGGACCGCCGCATGCAGCGCCGAGGAGATCGGGACGTCAGAGGGTGAGTATAACCATTTTTTAATTATTTTTAACATTACTATTGATGCTGCATATGCAGCATCAATAAAACCTGCAGCGGAAACCGCAAGACAAACCGCGATAAATCTGCAGGGATAACCGCAGCGGTTTTGCCCTGCAGATTTATCAAATCCGCTGCGGGAGAACCCGCAGAGGACCCTCCCTATGTGTGCACATAGCCTTAAGGTTTAGCATGAGGAGCATTTAATAACTTGGATGGAGACACTATGTAACTTCTTGCACACCATATGGGTGCAGTCCAACTCAACTCATTACACTCTTTCTGGAGACTGCTACATTTATATAGCTGGTCTCTACATACTGTAATTTTTATATAAGGTCTTACAGAAAACTTTCCCTAACATTTACTCTAACCATTAGCTGTATGTACAGCAGGTTGCCAGCTACATGAAGTGCTAAAAAGAGTAATATTACATCAAAGTACATCGTATGTGATCAGTGCATGCTTAATCCTCCTGAAAGTCATCACAAAAACTTTCAATTTTCTTGTACATTAATAATCCGCTTATTATTCTGCATATATGGAAAGTGTTGATACCAGTAACCAGACAGTGCAGTCTGACAAATTATATATAGATCCCACAAGGGACTTCATTAGTAGATGTCTTTTTCAGTTCAAAGATGGCACTTGAGAGCCATACAACTCTCCGGTTTACTAATTAGTTAGCCTCCAAGGGCCATGTTTAACATTGCACAAACTTCATTTTAATCAATTTAAACATTTACAATACATTTAAAGAACCCTTATATCTAGAATTTTTCAAGGGCAAATGCAGTAAACCTTGACACATTAGACTTATGCTATTAACATATCCAAGATGAATAATTAAATGTAATTATAATAAATGCTGTATTCTTTAGTGACCCAAAAAAATCAAACATTCCATTTTGTGTAGGGAATAATGTATAAATAAAATACGGACAATTTGCCATTTTCTAGATAAAAAAACACAATAGTTTAAAAGTATAAACAGTTGGACAGTTTGCAATATAAAAATTATGTTAAAAAATTCTGTATGCAAATTGCCTCTTCAGAGAGGAAGAGAATTTGGACTTTACTGTAGTGCAACCTATTTGAAGTAACAATATATAATCATATTTTATAGAAGCAAATATTTTTAAACTTCTTTATTTACAACAGGTATATAGATGAAGCATATTGCAGTTTCGTATAAAAGGCCTTCTACCTTCGGAACTACTCATTTATATGTGGAAGCAGTGAAAGAGTGGATTTTCTTTGGGGTGGTCCGGTGTCCAGGCCGAAATTCTATGGCGTCCCTTCTATACCCCATATTTTAGAATCAGGATCCTGGCAGCCTCTGATTCTTACTAGGCCCTGAATTTCATGACCTTGCAGCAAGACACAAATAAAGAGGTTGGGCAGCCTATTAAGCACCGGAGGAACCTGGGATCCCAAGCCAAGGATGCCGGTTGCAGAAGTGAAGACTGGCTACCACAGAGGATTAGAAAGTATACGGATCCAGGGCAACATCAATCAAGTTGCTTATATTTAATTATTAGAAATAAGTTTAAAGGTTTAAATTAAAATTCAGTAATTTATTATAAAACATGTAATATGACATGCACAACTGGACTAAAAAATAAAAGATCAGAATTCTTTAAATGCCATCTTATGGTACCATTGGGAGATATCAGGTATTAGTGGGGTTGTGCCATGAGCAAAGGTACTCTTTAATCAATCAATGTAATCAATATATAATGAAAAGTTAATCATTTTCTCTATTGGATGCGTTTTAAAAAAATATATTGCTGTGCCTGATCGTTTAGAGGTGCTTTAGCTTCTGCTCAGTGCAAGCTGTTTGTATTGATTGCACAGATAATGCTACATGGTCGCCACCGGCAATTTCACAGGATGAGTCAGTGGCACCATTACAAGGTTATCTTTGCATGACAACATTTTTTCAAACTCATACAATTGTGAAATTCCTAATTTTCCAGTATCTATTGATTAAACATCACTTTTATTAATGGAGCAACCCTTTTAAGGACTTTCATTATGAATCCTGGAAGCATCTAAACAATTTCTCAGTTTCTCTGCTTCTTATCTTTGTGATACGCTCAGGTATGGCAGCATAAGAGAAATGACAGATCCTAAAAAAAAAAAAAATTTTCAGATGACATTATAATGTAGCACAATATCAATGTATCAATTCTGAAAGAACCACCATACATAACTATGCTATTTACGCAGAGTACAGCTCCTTTACTTGTCTGCAAGTTGCTGTCCAACACAAATTATGGAAAGTGCACAGTGCAAATTTTAAAAAGATTACTGTCCAATTTTACAAAATACTCTTGCCACACCTGTGCGTCCTCTCAACTTGAAGCTGAAAATTAGTAATTAAATCAGTATTTAAATTTCTATGAATCTACTCTTAGGTCACTTCTGGTAAAGTGATCTTTACCTACATTGGGATAGGAACAAAGAAAGTGCAAAAGGTTGATCTCACTATCACCAACCAACAATTTTCTCAATTGCTTCACTTTTTGCAACTCCATGTTAGTTAATCAATTTAGCTTACCTCCCATATAACAAAAAGAATAATCAAGGGAGGTAAAATATTCATGGTGGACTCATGGAAACTTAATTAATGTCCCTCATAATAGCATCAACTGGAAATATACCAAAAATCAGATCCATTCATAGACATTAGTCGGTATGTAGTTAGATTATTGAGATGTTGCTGTAATATTTGCGTTTAATAAATAGGGTATTTTAAACTATCTACCATGAGGTTAGATTCTAACACAGCAAAATGTTGTCAATGAAAATCCATTAATTTGAAAGGAGCTGTACCTTCTACTGTGGCTTAGTTCCTTATAAGTAAATGGGAATACAGTGTAATAGCAGACACATTCATGCAAAATATCCAGACTAATAAACAATAAATGGAATTCTGCACACAATAAAGCCCTATGGCTCCTTTTAAAGGAATCTATTTATTCATTCTGCCCAGACAACATGCAGCATGAATTAGAAAGAAGGAATATAAACCAGCTGACCCATGATGCATAAACCAAGTTTCGGGAGCACGGACCCGCTGTGTCCAGGCGTGTAGAATCCATGAGAAGAAAATGTCCAGCTTCACCGAATCCATGAAAAAAAGTTTTCTTTATTCACAAACTTAAACATGGAGGATACAAACTTCAGCACAAACCATATGGGTAAGAATCTCAATGCGTTTCTGGAGACTAAGCTCCCTTAATCATGTCTTTAAGAGAATGGGGTTCCTGCCAGTCCATCACAGCCTGTAGTTTGGCAGGATCCATAGCCAATCCCTGGGTGGAGATGATATAGTCAAGGAAAGGTAAGGACTCCTGCTCAAACACACACTTCTCCAACTTGGCATAGAGGGAGTTTGCCCGTAGGAGATCGAAGACTTTGCAAACATCTCTCCGGTGGGAGTCAATATCTGGAGAGTAGATGAGAATATCATCCAGATAGACTACGACCAAGGTGGAGAGCATATCCCTGAAGATGTCATTCACAAAGTCTTGGAAAATGGCGGGGGCATTGCAGAGCCCGAAGGGCATCACCATATATTCATAGTGCCCATCCCTGGTGTTAAAAGCCGTCTTCCATTCGTCCCCCTCACGGATGCAAATCAGGTTGTAAGCACCCCGCAGATCTAATTTAGTAAATACCCTTGCTCCCCAAAGCCTATTGAAGAGCTCAGATATCAGGGGCAAAGGATACTTATTCTTAACGGTGATGGCGTTAAGATCCCCTGTATTCTATGCATGGACGCAGTTCCCCATTCTTCTTCTGCACGAAGAAGAACCCAGCCCCAGCAGGTGACACTGACTTCCTGATGAACCTTCTTGCCAGATTCTCTTGAATGTACTGAGACATTGCCTCCGTCTCCGGGAGAGATAACGGATAGACTCGACCCCGGGGAGGCTCAGCACCAGGCAAGAGGTCAATGGGACAGTCATAGGGGCGATGGGACGGAAGGGTCTCCGCCGCCTTTTTGGAGAACACGTCCGCATAAGACCAATATTGCTTGGGGAGAGAGGATAGATCTGCGGGTACCTCTGTAGTAGCAACCTGAACGCACTCCCTCTGACACCTACCCCCACAAGATTCACCCCAACCCAAAATTCTGCCTGAAGACCACTCGATATGAGGAGAGTGGTACCGTAGCCATGGTATCCCCAACAGGACCTCATTTATTCCCTCAGGAATGACAAGCAGAGATATAATCTCCTGATGGGATGTCGACATGGACAGAGTAAAAGGGATGGTCTGGTGTGTTATCTGTGAGGGCAGTGTCGACCCATTCACCACTCGTACTGTTACTGGTTGAGCTAGCATAACCAGGGGTATTGCGTGATGTTGGGCAAAGGCTGAAGACTAGTGTTGAGCATTCCGATACCGCAAGTATCGGGTATCGGCCGACACTTGCGGGTATCGGAATTCCGATACCGAGATCTGATACTTTTGTGGTATCGGGTATCGGTATCGAAACAACATTAATGTGTAAAATAAAGAATTAAAATTAAAAATATTGCTATACTCACCTCTCCGACGCAGCCTGGACCTCAGCCGGAACGTAATTTTAAAATCATGAATGCCTAGAATTAGGCTTTGAGGTCCTGAAAATTACGTCACGGCTTGCTGTGATTGGTCGCGTCACGGCCACATGGGCGGCACGCGACCAATCAGAAGCCGTGACGTCACGGAAGGAAGTAAACGCGTGCATTTTAAGCAAAGAACGCTGCCGGTTCCCTCGGTGAGGTCCAGGCTGCGTCGGAGAGGTGAGTATAGCAATATTTTTTATTTTAATTCTTTATTTTACACATTGATATGGATCCCAGGGCCTGAAGGAGAGTTTCCTCTTCTTCAGACCCTGGGAACCATCAGGGATACCGTCCGATACTTGAGTCCCATTGACTTGTATTGGTATCGGGTATCGGTATCGGATTAGATCCGATACTTTGCCGGTATCGGCCGATACTTTCCGATACCGATACTTTCAAGTATCGGACGGTTTTGCTCAACACTACTGAAGACATAAAATTGCCCTCCGCCCCAGAATCCACGCAGAGCTCTACCGAGTGGGAGGATGAGCCTATAATAATTGTCCCCTTAAAGGACAATTTGGAGGCAAACGTGGCTGTGTCTAGTGTACCTCCACCTACTACGACTAGACGCTGATGTTTCCTCGACCACTGGGGACATCTGGTGGCAAGATGTCCTGACTGCTGGCAGACATGACAGACCTTGAGTGCACAAGCGGTCCTGGACTTAGATCCCGTTCGTGACACTTCCATGGCCTCATGTGACTCAGGAACCAGGACCGGAGATTCCAAAGGTTTGGCGAAGGTGGGAGCCAGCCGAAACCTCTGCCTACACTGGGCTCGCTCTAACCTCCGCTCGTTAAAACGGAGGTTAATACGAGTAGAGACAGTTATTAATTCCTCCAGTGTGGCAGGAATCTCCCTAGTGGCCAGAGTGTCCTTCATGTGATCAACCAGCCCCCTCCAAAATATGGGGATAAGGGCTTTATCCGACCACTCCAGCTCAGAAGCTAATGTACGGAAGTGGACGGCAAAATGGCTGACCAAGGACACACCCTGAGTTAATGCCAGCAGTTGGAGCGCCGTGTCATGGGTGACTCGAGGTCCTAAAAAGACCTGTTTCAAAGTGCTCAGGAACAATGGAGCACTCTGCACCACATGATCGCCACGCTCCCACAGCGGTGTAGCCCATTCCAATGCCCTGTCCGACAAGAGGGACACAATAAATCCCACCTTAGCCCGCTTTGTGGGAAAATGTGCAGCCAGGAGCTCGAGGTAAATAGAGCACTGACTCACAAATCCCCTACAGGATTTGCTATCTCCAGATCATTTTTCTGGTAGTGGGAGGCGAGATAATGTCTGAACAGGGGTGGCAGTGGACAAGGTTGCTGCAGCCACGCTAGCAGCCTGTACAGCAACCGCGGTTACATCCACAGCTGAGGTTGAGCTCTCGAGAGCCGTCAACCTACCCTCCAGCTGCTGGATATACCGCAAAGATTGCTGAATGTCCGCCATTTACTAGCCAGACCCTGGTGCTAGTATTATGTTAGGGCTAGCGGAATGCACCGAATGAATATAGAGATTTTATTATAATAGATGCGTTCGCAGCCCGGGGTCCACCGTGCAGGCGAACCTGCTGCTAGCAAACGGCGGAACTATATGGCAGTATGAGCTAACTCTGTTACTTCACAGAGTAGCCGTGAACTCAAAGCACTGTGCCCTGTTAGACTTCACAGTGGCACAGGCTAACTACCCAAACGAGAGCAGTCAGTAGTCATGCACGCACACAAAACTCCTAGCCGGAGGTGCCAGAGTTCTAGGAGCTTATTTCAGCCAGGTCCCTGAATACACAAACACACAAACTCCTCACCGGAGGTGCCAGCATTCTAGGGGCTTATTTCAGCCGGGTCCCTGAACACAATCATACATGACCACACTGGCGCAAAGTACATAACTTAGAACAATACAAGCGCATGGCCGTGCGGCCATGTGAGCTTTAAATAGTTGCAGCATGTACAGGACCTTCCTAGAAGGACCAATGAGATGCTGCCACAGAGCGTGAGCACCTACAGGACCTTCCTGAAGGACCAATGGCCTAAGCTGCAATATCTGATCATATGACCCTCGATCTCCACTGAGAGATCTTACTCTGGGCATGCTCAGAATGAGAAAAGCAGGACTTAGTCCCAGAAGCGTCTGCTCGCCGCTGCCCAGCACTGACTTCAATGGCAGAAGCAGGGAAAGCAGCAGTAACTCTTTGTACAGAGTCAGACTGAGCGAGACGCTGGGACCGACGTCTTCGCTGAGCAGGCTCCACTGCGGCAGGAGAAGAATGGGAGACCTCAGCGGAGATGGACCAAGATTCCCCCTGTGCAAAGGCGGGAACTCGACCCCTAACATATGTGGGGCAAATCATACACCAATAGAAACAAAAGAATGTAGTGAATCACTCATTGGTGGTGCCGAAAGAATCAGGCCTTGCTAATACTACTGATTTTATCATCAGTTGGTGACATAGGAACTCAGTGATGCCCCTCGTTAGTCCATTCCTTCAATGTAATCAGGCAAGCGAAGAATCATGCTAGTATTTCCTTAGTACTTTGAAGCACTGATGACAGATTGTTTTTAGTTACTTTTCTTGGGGACAGACAGTATGGACAGTTTGGCTTAGCTGTGAAAGTGGAGCAGGCCGGTAATCCATTTGCCTTCTCACAAAGGGGAGTGTGTAGATATTAGTTTAAGCATGTCATGCTGATAGAATAAAAGTATATTTTACAACCTTCATGACTTGTTATGTGCATATCAAATTCCGGTGAATTTTGCTGTGTGCTCACAATAATAAGTGAATGTTGGATTTTTAATAAAGGATTATGCCTTCAACTTCTTCAGTTAGATTTAGCTTTTCTCCTAGTAGTTTAACTCTCTAATTTTATCAGTCATTAATTGTAGCATTTAAGTAGTAAGACAGAGGGGGAATTGTCTCTCATTACCCTGTTTTAACCCCAATAAGCTACAAAATTGCTGACTGTCATGGACGTAAGGTCCTAAAACAGATTTCTATGTCTGAAATTTTAGTACTCCTAAGAAGGGTTAATACAAGCTTGATAAAATGAAAATACACTGCAATAATACAGATACATTGAGCTTTGAGATTAGCAAATACATTCAAGTGGAATTGAATTCTACTCAAATTTTACAAAAATCTGCATTCAGCAAAATACTGGCTTTCAGTAATTCGCTTCCACATAGATTAAACAAATTGACGGATGCTGAACCATAAATAACCATTAAAAGGTTAAAACAATTTTAAAAAATCCTTATACTCTCCTAATCGCTTTCTTTTATGGCCCCTCCACCCTTGACATCGTGCTTGATGTCATGACCTGTTGAGTGCTTGCACAGAACCCTCCCAGGCCTCATCAAAGACAAAAGTCTCAACTCATCATGAGAGGCCCAGGGATCAGAAGATGCAACAAGTACCAGACAGGTAAACGTGAAGAACATAATGGTGAGTATAAGGATTTTTCAGAGAATGACTTCTATTCAAATCTAATTTCCTGGGAAAATCCAAAAGAAAATGCAAATTTGAATTTTGCCTGATCTTCTCAACTTTAACTGCAGTTTACTGTAATATTGATTGAACCGTCTTGGATTTTATCCCCACAGGGCGACAACACATGCAGTTGTGTGAAAAAGTGTTTGCCAACTTCATGATTTCCTATTGATTTGCATGTTTGTCACACTTAAATTTTTCAGATCACCTAATTTAAATTTAAATGTTAGACAAAGATAACACAAGTAAACATAAAATGCAGTTTTTAAATGAAGGTCTTTATTGTTAAGAGAAAAATAAATCCAAACATATAGGAACCTGTGTGAAAATGTGATTGCCCTTCCCCACTTAAAACATAAATTATCTGTGGTTTATCACAGTGGTGTGTTTTTGGTGAGCTGAGTTCAAATTCCCTAGCCACATCAAGGCCTTATTACTGCCACACCGGTTCTCAGTCTAGAAAATCACTTAAATAAGACCAGCCTGACAAAGTGAAGTAGACTGAAAGATCCTCAAAAGCAAGACAACATGCCACGATCCAAATAAATTCTGGAACAAATGAAAAATAAAGTAATTGAGATATATCAGTTTGGAAAAGATTATCAAGCCATTTCAAATTTGTTTGGGACTCCAACAAACCACAAAGAGAGCCATTATCCACAAACAGTGAAAACATGGAACAGTAGTGACTCTCCTCAGGAGTGGCCAGCTGACCAAAATTACCCCGAATGTGCAGCGATGACTCATCCAAGAGATTACAAAAGACCCCACAACAACATCCAAAGAACTTCCGGCCTCACTTGCCTCCATTAAAATCAGTGTTCATGCTTTCACAATAAGAAAGAGACTAGGTAAAAAAGGCCTGCATGGCAGAGTTGCAATACAAAAACCACTGCTGAGCCATAAGAACATAAATTCCTGTCTCATTTTTGTGAGAAAACATCTTAATGATCCCCAAGACTTTTGGGAGAATACTATGTGTACTGAAGGAACGAAAATTGAACTTTTTGGAAGGTTTATGTCCCATTACACCTGGCATAGAAGTAACACAGCATTTCAGAAAAGGAACATCATACCAACAGTAAAATATGGTGGTGGTAGTGTGATGATCTGGGGCTGTTTTGCTGCTTCAGGATCTGGAAGACGTGGTAAATGGAACCATGAATTCTGCTGTCTAGCCAAAAATCTTGAAGATTTTCCTGCCATCTGTTTGTGGCTTCAAGCTGAAACACATCTGACTGAAATGCTATTGCATGACCTTTAATAGGTGGCTCATGCTCAGAAGCCCTCCAATGTGGCTGAATGAAAACAATTCTGCAAAGATGAGTGGTCCAAAAATTCCTCCAGACTCATTGCCAGTTATTGCAAATGCTTGATTTTAGGTGTTGCGACCAATGGTTCCCCAACCAGTTATTAGGTTTTGGGGGCAATCACTTTTTCAAACAGGGCCTTGTCAGTTTGAATTTCTTTTTCCCTTAATAATAAAGACCTTCATTTAAAAACTGCATTTTTTGTTTACTAGTGTTATTTTTGTCTAATATTTAAATTTATTTGGTGATCTGAAATATTTAAGTGTGACAGCATCATGGTTTGGGCCTGTTTTTCTTCAGCAGGGACAGGGAAGATGGTTAAAATTGATGGCAAGATGGATGGACCCAAATACAGGACCATTCTTGAAGAAAACCTGTTGGAGTCTGCAAAAGACCTGAGACTGGGATGGAGATTTGTCTTCCAACAAGAAAATGATCCCACACATAAGGCAAAATCTACAATGGAATGGTTCACAAATAAACATATCCAGGTGTTAGAATGGCCAAGTCAAAGTCCAGACCTCTATCCAATCGAGAATCTGTGAAAAGAGCTGAAAACTGCTGTTCACAAATGATATCCATCAAACCTCACTGAGCTCGAGCTGTTTGCCAAGGACGAATGGGCAAGAATTTTAGTCTCTTGATGTACAAAACTGATTGAGACATACCCCTAGTGACTTGCAGCTGTAATCGCAGCAAAAGGTGGCGCAACAAAGTATTACGTTAAAGGGGCCAAATAATATTGCACCCCCCACTTTTCAGTTTTTGAGTTTCCACAAAAATTAAAACCAATTGATTTTGTTCAACTTCACAATTGTGTTCCACTTGTTGTTGATTCTTCACCAAAAATTTACATTTGGGATCTTTATGTTTAAAGCATGATATGTGATATATATATATATATATATATATATATATATATATATATATATATATATATATATATATATATATATATATATACATATATATATATATATATATATATATACAGTATACGATATATATACAGCTCTGGCAAAAATTAAGAGACCACTGCACAGTTTTATAAAAATTAGCTTCTCTACATGTCTAACAGCCATTCCATTCCAGTGTCAGTTGAATTCTAACCCAGTGTACCTCATTCTACTTAATATGATTCTGATTAGGTAATCTCCTGAACCAAATCTTATTTAACAAGGGAAAGCATAAAAAAACACTGCTGTGGTGTTCACAATCTTCTTGCAATAGGACAAACTGGATGGCAAAACAAGTGCTAGTAATGTCCCAAAAGTAATAGGAATGAAAAAATAACTTTTAACCATGCCAAAGGAGTTGAAAAGAAAAGTCATGAGTGAAGAAAAGAAGGGCTCAATTCTGGCTTTACTAGCAGAGGGACACAGTGAGCGTCATGTTGCCTCCATGCTTAAAATTTCTAAGACGGCAGTCCATTACAACAAGGTAAGCAGCAGATATTGGGAACAACAAAGCTACAAACTGGCAGAGGGTGAAAATGACTCTCCACTGACTGGGATGACCTTTATCTTATTTCAATGTCACTCAGCCACTGTAGGATGACATCAAGGGACCTACAAAAGGAGTGGCAAATGGCAGCTGGCGTGAAGTGCACAGCAAGAACAGTTTGTAACAGGGTCCTAGAGGCAGGATTAAAGTCATGGAAAGCTAGAAAAAAGCCATTCATCAATGAGAAGCAAAGGAGAGCCAGGCTGAAGTTTGCCAAAGACCATAAGAATTGGACCACAGAGGACTGGAGTAAGGTAGTCTTTTCTGATGAGTATAATTTTGCCCAACACCTGGTCATCTAATGGTTAGACGGAGTCCTGGAGAGGCGTACAAGCCACAGTGTTTTGCACCCACTGTGAAATTTGGTGGAGGATCGGTGATGATCTTGGGATGCTTCAGCAAGGCTGGAATTAGGCAGGTTGTTCTTTGCAAAGGACATATAAATCAAGCCGCATACAAGGTTATCCTGGAAAAACAGTTGATTCCTTCTGCTCAGGCAATGTTCTCCAACTCTGAGGACTGGTTTTTCCAGCAGGACAACGTGCCATGCCACACAGCTAGGTCAATCAAGATGTTGATGAAGGATCACCACATCAAATCTTTGTCATGGCGAGCAAAATCTCCAGACCTGAACCCCATTGACAACCTCTCAAATGTAATCAAGAGGAAGATGTATAGTCACAAACCATCAAACAAAGAAGAACTGCTTATATTTTTGTACCAGGAGTGGCATAAGGTCACCCAAAAGCAGTGTGACAGATTGGCATGCCAAGACACATGAAAGCTGTGATTAAAAATCATGGTTATTCCACAAAATATTGATTTCTGAACTCTTCCTGAGTTAAAACATTAGTATTGTTGTTCCTAAATGATTATGATTTGTTTTGCATTATTTGAGGTCTAGAAGCAATGCATTTTTTGTTAGTTTGACCATTTCATATTTTCAGAAAATAAAAACAAAATGTATTGCTTGGAACTTCGGAGACATGTTAGCAGTAGTTTACAGAATAAAATAACAATTTACATTTTACTAAAAATATACCTATAAAGAAAAAAATCAGACAAACTGAAAATGTTGCAGTGGTCTCTTAATCTTTGCCAGAGCTGTATATCTTCTTAACAATTAATAATTAATCCAGATGTGTCCGGATCCCAGAATTCCAAGCGGCGGAAGTTCACCAACCGCCATATTGGGACACCCAAGCAATGGGTGTCTCAATATGGAAACTGCTTGTGGTACCATCCTCTTGTGCGGTACCACTAGCAGAGCACCGTCACACCACACACACTGTATACACCGTACGCACTACACACACACACACTGTATACGCTGTACGCACCACACACACACACACACACTGTATATGCCATATGCTGTATGCTGCCCCTTGCACGGTACCATCAGCGAAACACCATCGCGAACATGCGACAGTTGGGATCAGCCAAATGATTCACTGACCGCCACCATCTTTGTACAGGAGGAGCGTATGCACAGTTTTAATGTGACTGCCGCTATCTGTCTGCACAAAGATGGCTGATTTACTGTGTGTGCTGTGCAAATTCCACGCAGACGCAGTGAATCATTCAGCTGATCCCGGCGGCAGTTGCACAACGTGTCTACAGGCAGAGGAAGCCGGTCACATTAAAGGGATTTTCCCACGAACAAAAGTTCATTTTAAAAATTGTCTGTGTCTGACCGTGTATGGAGCACATCACATCTCCTGGGCAGGGGAGGAAGCAAAAAACAATACTGACATTACAGCAGGGGATCACAGAGGATTTCTTTTGTCAGGTAAAATATTTCACTGACTGTTTTTAAACAATATTTTACCTCACAAAATGTATCCTCTGTGATATCCTGCTGTAATGTCAGTATTGTCTTTTGCTTCCTCCAATGTACAGGAGCTATGGTATGTTCTGTACACGGTCAGACACAGACAATTTTTAAAATGAACTTTTGTTCCTTTAACCCCTTCACCCCGAAGCCTGTTTTCACCTAACTGACACGGCCAATTTTTACAATTCTGACCACTGTCACTTTATGAGGTCATAACTCTGAAACGCTTCAACGGATCTTGGTGATTCTGAGATTGTTTTCTCGCGACATATTGTACTTTATGATAGTGGTAAAACTTCTTCGATATGACTTGCATTTATTTGTGAAAAAAACAGAAATTTGTCGAAAATTATGAAAATTTCGCAATTTTCAAATTTTTCGTTTTTATGCCCTTAAATTAGAGAGTTATATCACATAATATAGTTAATAAACAACATTTCCCACATGTCTGCTTTACATCAGCACAATTTTGGAAACATAATTTTTTTCTGTTAGGGAGTTATAAGGGTTAAAAGTTGAAAAGCGATTTCTCATGTTTGCAACAAAATTTGCAAAACCATTTTTTTTACGGACCACCTCACACTTGAAGTGACTTTGAGGGGTCTATATGACAGAAAATGCCCAAACGTGACACCATTCTAAAAACTGCACCCCTCAAGGTACTCAAAACCACATTAAAAAAGTTTATTAACCCTTCAGGTGCTTCACAGGAATTTTTGGAATGTTTAAAAAAAATTGAACATTTAACTTTTTTTTCACAAAATTTTTACTTCAGATCCAATTTGTTTTATTTTACCAAGGGTAACAGGAGAAATTGGACCAAAAAAGTCGTTGTACAATTTGTCCTGAGTACGCCGATACCCCACATGTTGGGGTAAACCATTGATTGGGCACATGGCAGAGCTCGGAAGGGAAGGAGCGCCATTTGACTTTTCAATGCAAGATTTGCTGGAATTGAGATCGGAGCCCATGTCGCGATTGGAGAGCCCCTGACGTGCCTAAACAGTGGAAACCCCCACAAGTGACACCATTTTGGAAAGTAGACCCTCTAAGGAACTTATCTAGATGTGTGGTGAGCACTTTGAACCTCCAAGTGCATCACAGAAGTTTATAATGTAGAGCCGTAAAAAAAAATTAATATTAATTTTCACAAAAATGATCTTTTTGCTCCAAATTTTTTATTTTCCCAAGGGTAGCAGGATAAATTGGACCCCAAAAGTTGTTGTGCAATTTGTCCTGAGTACGCTGATACCCCATATGTGGGGGTAAACCACTGTTTGGGCGCATGGCAGAGCTCGGAAGGGAAGGAGCGCCATTTGACTTTTCAATGCAAAATTGGCTGGAATTGAGATCGGAACCCATGTCGTGTTTGGAGAGCCCCTGACGTGCCTAAACAGTGGAAACCCCCACAAGTGACACCATTTTGGAAAGAAGACCCCCTAAGGAACTTATCTAGATGTGTGGTGAGCACTTTGAACCTCCAAGTGCTTCACAGAAGTTTATAATGTAGAGCCGTAAAAAAAAATTAATATTAATTTTCACAAAAATGATCTTTTTGCCCCAAATTTTTTATTTTCCCGAGGGTAGCAGGATAAATTGGACCCCAAAAGTTGTTGTGCAATTTGTCCTGAGTACGCTGATACTTCATATATGGGGATAAACCACTGTTTGGGCGCATGGCAGAGCTCGGAAGGGAAGGAGCGCCATTTGACTTTTCAATGCAAAATTGTCTGGAATTGAGGTCGGAACCCATGTCGTGTTTGGAGAGCCCCTGACGTGCCTAAACAGTGGAAACCCCCACAAGTGACACCATTTTGGAAAGTAGAGCCTCTAAGGAACTAATCTAGATGTGTGGTGAGCACTTTGAACCTCCAAGTGCTTCACAGAAGTTTATAATGTAGAGCCGTAAAAAAAATTTATATTAATTTTCACAAAAAATGATCTTTTTGCCCCAAATTTTTTATTTTCCCAAGGGTAGCAGGATAAATTGGACCCCAAAAGTTGTTGTGCAATTTGTCCTGAGTACGCTGATACTTCATATATGGGGATAAACCACTGTTTGGGCGCATGGCAGAGCTCGGAAGGGAAGGAGCGCCATTTGACTTTTCAATGCAAAATTGGCTGGAATTGAGATCGGAACCCATGTCGTGTTTGGAGAGCCCCTGACGTGCCTAAACAGTGGAAACCCCCACAAGTGACACCATTTTGGAAAGAAGACCCCATAAGGAACTTATCTAGATGTGTGGTGAGCACTTTTAACCCCCAATTGTTTCACTAAAGTTTAGAATGTAGCGCTATGAAAATTAAAAAATAATTTTTTCTTTCCACTAAATGATGTTTTAGCCCGCAATTTTTTTTCCCCAGGGGTAACAGGAGAAATTGGACCACAAAAGTTATTGTCCAATTTGTCCTGAGTACGCTGATACCCCATACATTGGGGGGAACCACTGTTTGGGCGCACGGCAGAGCTCGGAAGGGAAGGAGCGCAGTTTGAAATGCAGACTTAGATGGATTGGTCTGCAGGTGTCATGTTGCATTTGCAGAGCCCCTGATGTACCTAAGCAGTAGAAACCCCCCACAAGTGACCCCATATTGGAAACTAGACCCCCCACGGAACTTATCTAGATGTGTTGTGAGAACTTTGAACCAACAAGTGTTTCACTACAGTTTATCACGCAGAGCCGTGAAAATAAAAAATATTTTTTTTCCACGAAAATTATATTTTAGCCCCCACGTTTTTATTTTCCCAAGGGTAACAGGAGAAATTGGACAACAAAAGTTGTTGTCCAATTTGTCCTGAGTACGCTGATACCCCATATGTGGGGGGGAACCACTGTTTGTGCGCACGGCAGAGCTCGGAAGGGAAGGAGCGCCGTTTGAAATGCAGACTTAGATGAATTGGTCTGCAGGTGTCTTGTTGCATTTGCAGAGCCTGTGATGTACCTAAACAGTAGAAACCCCCCACAAGTGACCCCATATTGGAAACTAGACCCCCCACGGAACTTATCTAGATGTGTTGTGAGAACTTTGAACCCCCAAGTGTTTCACTACAGTTTATAACGCAAAGCCGCGAAAATAAAAAATATATTTTTTTCCACGAAAATTATATTTTAGCCCCCACGTTTTTATTTTCCCAAGGGTAAGGCTGATTTCACACTTGCGTTTTTATCTAAATGCGTTTTTTTAAAAAACGCATGTGTGAAAAAATGCATGTAAACGTGGTAAAACGCATGCGTTTTTTAGACGCATGCGTTTTTATAGAAAAACACAAGAAAACGAGAAAAAACCCTAACCCTACCCCTAACCTGAAATACATGGCGCTGAAATACGTGGCACTGAAATACGTTTATATACGTATATAAGTGCCACGATATTTCAGTGGCCACGTGTATAAGTGCCACGTGTATAAGTGCCACGTGTATAAGTGCCACGTATATAAGTGCCACGTATATAAGTGCCATGTATTTCACGTAAATGCCACGATATTTCAGTGCCACGTATTTCACTGAAATATCGTGGCACTGAAAGACGTAGCACTGAAATATCGTGGCACTGAAATATCGTGGCACTGAAAGACGTGGCACTGAAATACGTGGCACTGAAATACGTGGCACTGAAATACGTGGCACTGAAATACGTGGCACTATGACTGTCAGAAAATGTTCATTAAACGGTTAGGGATGAGTTTAGGGGTAGGGTTAGGGTTAGGGTTTGGATCCCTTTGTCACCTTGATGGTGGTGGGTGACTTTTCAATGTGTGTTCTGTTTTTTTTCTATAAAAACGCTTGCGTTTTTAACGCAAACAAACGCGTTGAGATCGGACGCCATGTCGCGTTTGGAGAGCCCCTGATGTGCCTAAACAGTGAAAACTCCCCAATTCTAACTGAAACCCCAACCCTAACCCCAGCCCTAACCCTAGCCCTAACCCCAACCCTAACCCCAACCCTAACCCTAGCCCTAACCCTAGTCCTAACCCTAGCGCTACTTTCACACTAGCGTTTTTTTGCATACGTCGCAATGCGTCGTTTTGGCGAAAAAACGCATCCTGCAAAGTCATCTGCAGGATGCGTTTTTTCCCCATAGACTAACATTAGCGACATATTGACACACGTCGCAAGCCTCGTGCGACGGTTGCGTCGTGTTGTGGCGGACCGCCGGCAGCAACAAACGTTACATGTAACTTTTTTTGTGCCGACGGTCCACCATTTCCGACCGCGCATGCGCGGCTGGAACTCCGCCCCCACCTTCCCGCACCTCACAATGGGGCAGCGGATGCGTGGAAAAACAGCATCCGCTGCCCCCGTTGTGCGGCGCTTGCACAGTATGCGTCGGTATGTCGGGCCGACGCAGCGCGACGGCCCCGTACTGACGCTAGTGTGAAAGTAGCCTAACGGGAAAATGGAAATAAATATATTTTTTTAAATTGTATTATTTTTCCCTAACTAAGGGGGTGATGAAGGGGGATTTGATTTACTTTTATAGCGGGTTTATTAGCGGATTTTTATGATTGGCAGCCGTCACACACTAAAAGACGCTTTTTATTGCAAAAAATAGTTTTTGCATCACCACATTTTGAGAGCTATAATTTTTCCAGATTTTGGTCCACAGAGTCATGTGAGATCTTGTTTTTTGCGGGACGAGTTGACGTTTTTATTGGTACCATTTTCGGGTACATGACATTTTTTGATCGCTTTTTATTCCGATTTTTGGAAGGCGGAATGAACAAAAATCAGCAATTCCTGAAATTCTTTTAGGGGGGGGGGCGTTTATACCGTTCCGCGTTTGGTAAAAAGGATAAAGCAGTTTTATTTGTCGGGTCAGTACGATTACAGCGATACCTCATTTATGTAATTTTTTTTATGTTTTGGCGCTTTTACACAATAAACACTTTTTTATATAAAAAAATAATTGTTTTTGCATCGCTTTATTCTGAGAGCTATAACTTTTTTATTTTTCTGCTGATGATGCTGTATGGCGGCTTTTTTTTTGCGGGACAAGATGACGTTTTCAGCGGTACCATGCTTATTTATATCCGTCTTTTTGATCGCGTGTTATTCCACTTTTTGTTTGGCGGTATGAGAATAAAGCGTTGTTTTTTGCCTCGGTTTTTTTTTTTTTTTTTACGGTGTTCACTGAAGGGGTTAACTAGTGATATAGTTTTATAGGTGGGGTCGTTATGGACGCGGCGATACCAAATATGTGTACTTTTATTGTGTGATTTTTTTTTATTTAGATAAAGAAATGTATTTATGGGAATTTTTTTTTTTTTTCTTTATTTAGGAATTTTTTTTTATTTTTTTTTTACACATGTGGAAAATTTTTTTTTTTACTTTTTTACTTTGTCCCAGGAGGGGACATCACAGATCGGTGATCAGACAGTGTGCACAGCACTCTGTCTGATCACCGATGTGACAGGCACGTTCCACAGGCTTGCCGGCGCCTGCTATGAGGATTCTCAGCAGACGCCGGCAAGCAGGGTCATCTCATGACCCGGAAGGAGTCCCGCGGCCATCTTGGATCCGGGGACTCCTTCCAGGTCACCAGAGCAGCGCGATCTCATCGCGTTGCTCCGGTGGGAGAGCGCAGGGAGCCCACGTCCCTGCGCGATCCCCCTCTATGCCGCTGTCACTGTTGACAGCGGCATCAGAGGGGTTAAATGCCCACGATTGGCGATAGCGCCGATCGTGGGCATTGCTGCGGGGTGTCAGCTGTCATATACAGCTGACACCCGCACCCGATCACCACGGCGCTCAGCGCGAGACCGCGGTGATCGAGCCGCCGTACTAGTACTGCGGCTGTCAGTAATGCAGTGCCGGCAGCGCAGTACTAGTACGGCGCATGTCGGGAAGGGGTTAAAAAGCAAATATCAATGCCAACATGGCTCCTCCTGAAAAGTACGCCAATGACAAAGAAAGGAAAGCAGCAAAGGCACAACGTCAAAGACAACAACGGGCAAATGAGACTCTGGAAGAGCAACAGCATCGCTGGGACAAAAACAATGCATATAAGCATAGGCGTCAAGCACATGAGTCCTCTGATGCAAAAGTCATTAGATTATCACAGGATGCCATTAGGCAACAACAGCGCCGCAAACAGAAATCTGTAGTCTTAACAGCAATTCCATGCTCACAAGATGACCCATTGGAACCAGCACACCACATCGGAGCACATGGGGTACACAGGTCAAAGAAGAGATGACGAGAGGAGGTGACAGCAGATGGGAGAGAGAGAAAGCACACAGGGGTGAGAGAGACAGAGCATAGGGGGAGGCAGCTCAAACGGGACAGCACATGAGGGGAGAACACAGCACAGGAAAGAGAGAGACAGCAGACAAGTGGGATAGCACATGAGGTAGACAGGTCAAAGAAGAGAGCACAGATGGCAGAAGTCAGCACATGGGGAAAGAGAGAGTGAATAGTGGGTGAGCACGTGGGGTAGAGATTCTCAACGCTGAAAAGCCTGCCCCCATCGTGACATTACTGCCCTCCTGATGCAATAGCATCAGGCCTACATCTAGTATATACGAGTATAAGAGAAAAACGAGGCTGCACTCACCGATCTTCTTATGCAGGAAATTTATTAGGACAATCTTCACGGCCGTTTCGCACCTGTCCGGCGCTTCAACGGGAACCCGTTGAAGCGCCGGACAGGTGCGAAACGGCCGTCGTTCCGCTTGCACATTTCCCTGTTTATACTCACCCCCGATGCCGTGAAGATTGTCCTAATAAATTTCCTGCATAAGAAGATCGGTGAGTGCAGCCTCGTTTTTCTCTTATACTCGTATGTTACATTGGAAGTCTCTGAGGCTTTCTGCACCCGAGATCTGAAGACCAGCTGTGATCTACAAGTATTTACGTTCTGCGGTGGTGCGGGTGATTATCTTTCTTTTTTCTCCTGAGTTACTACATCTAGTATATACAGTACAGACCAAAAGTTTGGACACACCTTCTCATTTAAAGATTTTTTTGTATTTTCATGACTGTGTAAATTGTACATTAAATTTAAGACATGAAAACTATGAGTTAACACATGTGGAATTATATACTTAACAAAAAAGTGTGAAACAACTGAAATTATGTCTTATATTCCAGGTTCTTCAAAGTAGCCACCTTTTGCTTTGATGACTGCTTTGCACACTCTTGGCTTTCTCTTGATGAGCTTCAAGAGGTTGTCACCGGGAATGGTCTTCCAACAATCTTGAAGGAGTTCCCAGAGATGCTTAGCACTTGTTGGCCCTTTTGCCTTCACTCTGCAGTCCAGCTCACCCCAAACCATCTCGATTGGGTTCAGGTCTGGTGACTGTAAATCCCCAACAGTGTCACCAGCAAATCACCCCCACACGATCACACCTCCTCCTCCATGCTTCACAGTGGGAACCAGGCATGTAGAGTCCTTTCACCTTTTCTGCGTTGCATTAAGACACTGTGTTTAGAACCAAAGATCTCAAATTTGGACTCATCAGACCAAAGCACAGATTTCCACTGGTCTAATGTCCATTCCTTGTATTCTTTAGCCCAAACAAGACTCTTCTACTTGTTGCCTGTCCTTAGCAGTGGTTTCCTAGCAGCTATTTTACCATGAAGGCCTGCTGCACAAAGTCTCCTCTTAACAGTTGTTGTAGAGATGTGTCTGCTGCTAGAACTCTGTGTGGCATTGATCTGGTCTCTAATCTGAGCTGCTGTTAACCTGCAATTTCTGAGGCTGGTGACTCGGATAAACTTATCCTCAGAAGCAGAGGTGACTCTTGGTCTTCCTTTCCTGTGGCGGTCCTCATATGAGCCAGTTTCTTTGTAGCGCTTGATGGTTTTTGCCACTGCGCTTGGGGACACTTTCAAAGTTTTCCCAATTTTTCGGACTGACTAAACTTCATTTCTTAAAGTAATGATGGCCTCTCGTTTTTCTTTTCTTAGCTGCTTTTTTCTTGCTATAAAACAAATTCTAACAGTCAATTCAGTAGGACTATCAGCTGTGTATCCACCAGACTTCTGCACAACACAACTGATGGTCCCAACCCCATTTATAAAGCAAGAAATCCCACTTATTAAACCTGACAGGGCACACTTGTGAAGTTAAAACCATTCCCGGTGACTACCTCTTGAAGCTCATCAAGAGAATGCCAAGAGTGTGCCAAGCAGTCATCAAAGCAAAAGGTGGCTACTTTGAAGAACCTAGAATATAAGACTTAATTTCAGTTGTTTCACACTTTTTTGTTAAGTATATAATTCCACATGTGTTAATTCATAGTTTTGATGCCTTCAGTGTGAATGTACAATTTTCATAGTCATAAAAATACAGAAAAATCTTTAAATGAGAAGGTGTGTCCAAACTTTTGCTCTGTACTGTATATGTGTATATATATATAAATATATTTATATGCATTATGCCCCTAGAGTGCCTAGGGTACTAAAATCTAATACTATATGTAAAGAGTCAAAATGTTTTCTTAAAAACAAGAGTGAGAATTTTCCCCTCAATACTCACTTTTGCATAATAGACTCCTCAGGGTGTAGACGGGCACTTCTAACTACCTGCTCATTCATTGGTAAGCCTCAACATAAATGGTCACTGTTGTTACCTTAAACACCCCCCTTGCGAGAAGCTAAACTCCTAAAGCTTTGGGATGTTTTGAGTTCTAATTTCCATTGGAGGTTTTTCCCTTTCATATTGTTAAATTATTTATTATTGCCTCAAGTTTTTACCATCTCTACCACTTGGTTTTACTATAGATTGCCTTACTCTTTTATTACTTGCAGTTTGCAAGCCCGCACTTTGTATTCAGCATGCTTTTTTTATTTAGTCATCTGTAGTGATGAGCGAATATACTCGTTACTCGAGATTTCCCGAGCACGCTCGGGTGTCCTCCGAGTATTTGTTAGTGCTCGGAGATTTAGTTTTCCTAACCTCAGCTGAATGATTTACATCTGTTAGCCAGCTTAATTACATGTGGGGATTCCCTAGCAGCCAGGCAACCCCCACATGTAGCTATGCTGGCTAACAAATGTAAATCATTCAGCTGCGGCGAAGAAAACTAAATCTCCGAGCACTAAAAAATGCTTGGAGGACACCCGAGCGTGCTCGGGAAATCTCGAGTAATGAGTATATTCGCTCATCACTAGTCATCTGGCATCTCTCTAACACCCTGCTTGATACTTTTTACAATTTGGCACCTTTTTGAGAATTTATGCAATCTGTTGTATATCTAAGATTTTCTGTGATTGGCCACTTGGTCTTCTCTTAGCAATATACTACCTATGGGACAATTCTTAGTTCATTTTTTTTATTTTTACCCTTCAGAAGCGTTATTAGTTCTGTATGGCACAATAATATCCGGGCTTGCGTCATGGAATGGTTCTCTGCATGTACATTCTCCTTTTATCTGTTTTCTACTGTGCATGTTGTTTAATTAATAAATATAAATTCTTATTAATTGACCTATACACTCCATTTCTATTGTAGATTTGTCTTCCTTTTTGTGGAGGGCCCGGTTCTATTTTGTCAAATACAGGTGTTCAATTTAAAGATAATTAATAGTGATGAGCGAATATACTTGATCCTCGAGATTTCTCAAGCACGCTCGGGTGACCTCCAAGTATTTTTTAGTGCTCGGAGATTTAGTTTTCCTTACCTCAGCTGAATGATTTACATCTGTTAGCCAGCTTGATTACATGTGGGGATTCCCTAGCAACCAGGCAACCCCCACATGTATTTATGCTGGCTAACAGATGTAAATAATTCAGCTGCGGTGATGAAAACGAAATCTCCGAGCACTAAAAAATACTCGGAGCGTGCTCAGGAAATCTCGAGTAACGAGTATATTCACTCATCACTATTAATTAATCATCCCACAAAAATCAAGCTATTGGAAAAGCACAGCTGTCGAAAAGATAATTACTAGGGTATATTCCTATTAGGTATATACTCACCCTCGGACGCGCCCTGCTTATTTCCGGCAGCCTTCCTTCCTATGAGCGCGTGAAGGACCTTAGATGACGTCACGGCTTGTGATTGGTCGCGTAAACCCCCCTTGTGACCGCTCACGCGACCAATCACAAGCCGCGACATCACCGCAGGTCATTCACGCGCTCATTCTTAGGAAGAAAGGCTGCCGGTTAGTACCAGGGCGCGTCCGAGGGTGAGTATATCAATATTTTTTATTTTGATTCTTTATTTTACACTTAAATATGGATTCCGATACCGATTCCCGATATCGCAAACATATCGGAACTCGGTATCGGAATTCCGATACCAGATTCAGAAGATCGCCGACCTCATGGCCGACCCCACACAGGGGTCGGGTTTCATGAAACCCGACTTTGCCAAAAGTCGGCGACTTCTGAAAATGGCCGACTCATTTCGCTCAACCCTAATAATTACGTATAGGTTTTGTCACATGACAGCAAATGTATCAATTAAATAAAGGAAAAATGGCTGTGTTGGAAAGGGTTAATATTTAATTTCAGACTATGAAGCATATTTTTTCATCTTCATTAAATGCACAGAATCTGTTACTATGATTATGCAGCTCTGAAGGCAGGAGAAAGCAGTGACAGAAATGATGAATTTCACCAATGTGTCTGTTCTGTAAATGTGCTGTAGCTTTGTTAAATGGTTTAATAGTTGCAGAACACTGCAAGGACTGTGACCGGGAGGTTATTAGCTGCAGGCTTGCTGATCACCTGCTACTGACTGACAGCTTTCCCCATATGTACTGTAATACAGAAAACGCATTCAGTTTCTAACTACCACATTGTTTTTGTTCTGTTAAATGTAAATAAGGCTTTAAAACTTCAATTTTATCTGTGTTTTACAGTAACTTCACACAGAATCTGGCAAAATCATGCCACATTTCTAATGTTAAATTAGTTTCAAAATCATATACTAAAAACAATATAAAACAAAATAAAAACAACAGGGTAGGTTAACGAATCCGGTCTAATTTTCAGAGTGTAAATGTAGTATGGACTGTCTAAAAATGAGACATTTGCTTCAAAGTGGCTCACTCTGTTCTGACGAAGATTAAGTATACCTCTCTGACCACCCTGTTGCCCGTTAGTCTCTGAAATTTGCTTTTTCATGCAGGCTCAAACATTTTGCAATTAGATTGACAAAACCAAGTGTTAGGGATGGCGGAATGCACCAAGTATATTTAGATATTATTATTGGTGCGTTCGCAGCCCGGGGTCCACCGTGCAGGAGACCAACCTGCTGCTAGCAAATGGTGGCACAATATGGCGGTAGAAGCGAACTCTGCTACTTCACAGAGTCGCACAGAATGGAAAACGCTGTGCCATGTTAGCGTCACAGGGGAACACAGCTGCCTATCAAAGCAAAAGCAATCAGTGGTCAGGGAGTAGCAAACACACAAACACCTCCTCTCCGGTGGAGCTGGAATTCTAATGGCTTTACACCATCCCTGAATTCACCATACAAACTCCTCACCAGAGGTGCCGGTATTCTAGTGGCTTATTTCAGCCGGACCCTGACCACAAGCAGACAAGACCACAGATTTGCTAAAGCTCATAACATAAGCTGATACTAGCACATGGCCGTGTGGCCATGCGAACCTTTTATAGCTGCAACAACTTCAGGACCTTCCTAGAGGACAAATGGGAGCTGCTACAGTACCTGATCAACTTCAGGACCTTCCTAGAGGACAAATGGGAGTTGCCACAGTACCTGAGCATGTGACCCCCAACCTCCAATGAGAGGTCTTATCCCGGACATGCTCAGAAGGGGTAAAGCAGGACTTTGTCCCAGAGACGTCTGCTCGCTGCTGACCAGTAGTGGCTACAATGGCTGAGCCTGGAAAGGCAGCAGTAACCATCCGCACAGTATCAGGCTGAGCCAGATGCTGGGACTGATGTCTCCGCTGAGCAGGCTCCACTGTGGCTGGAGAAGAATGCGAGACCACAGCGGAGATGATTCGAGATTCCCCCTGTGTAGAAGCAGGAACTCGACCCCTAACACCAAGTAAATAAAAAAAATAGCAATACCTGACCACCATTAAGAGACATTAAATGATAACCCACCACTAAAATCTGACCTTATACCTCTCCGGTCACCTCACAGCTTGTTGCCTGCTGTTTGGTTCTCTTCTTTTCATGTTTGCAAGCCACATGGTTCCTTCACTTTAGGCTAGGACTTCTGGTCTTAATCAAGGCTTGGGAGTCACTGTCATAAAGTTACAAATTGACAGTGACATTATGACTTGTTAAATGAACATTCAACACGCAGTGACCAGGTTGGAAGTCCTATTTTAAAATGATGAGGACAGATATGCTGATGACTATAAACATAAGGATGAATGACCTCGGGGAGATCCAAACATCCAACACCACGGAGACACCATCACGTGTTTCTCAATGCGGCTGGTGTCTCCGCAGCTTTTCTACATAGATGTGCTGATGACGTCAGAATGAAGAAGACTGATTAATAACGGCGAACAGCAGACAGCAGGGACACCGGAGAGGTGAGTTGTGTGATAAGTAATTATTAGTCATTTGTTTTTTTTTTACAAGATTGTTTTATCCTAAATGAATTATGCTCCAAGGTCTAGAGAACCTACAGAACATAATAAGGAACACGCTATTCAAATTTTGGGGGAAAATTTGTTGAAATTGTCAAACTCAGATCCCAAATGATCTGGTTATAGCTAATGTCTAGTCTAACTTTAGACCACTCATGATTACATTTTGGTGCAATTATGGCTCACGATTTGTATTTCAAGACGTACCCTTTTCTTATGAACAAAACCTTTTTCACTATAGGAAAATGCTCCTTTTTGAAGTAAAAAAATGTCTGAACACTAAAGCTGTGTGCCCACGTTGCGTTTTTCATGCGTTTCCGCCACGTTTTTGCCACAGCGGAAATGCTTAAAAAACGTATTCCCATACAATCCTATGGGATTCTGCAGTTGCTGTGCTCATGCTGCGGATTTTCCCACGGCGGAATCGCATAGCAGTAAAATCCGCAGCATGTTCATTATTTCTGTGGAATCGCCGCAATTCCGTCACCATAGGATTTCATTGAAACGCTCACTTTACGCATGTGGCTATGCCCACCCTGCGTAAAGTGAATGCTACATGAGCGGATGGTACCCAGGGTCTGGAGGAGAAGAGACTCTCCTCCAGGACCTGGGTACCACATTTCTGTAAAAAAAAAGAATTAAAATAAAAAATAGGGATATACTTACCTTCTGATGGCCCCTGGAGTCCTCCCGATTCTCAACGGTGCACCCGGCGGCTTCCGTCCCCTGGAATGCATTGCATGAATCACCTGAGATGACATCACGGTCACTCGATCGTGACATCACAAAGGTCCTTCACGCAAAGCATCCCTGGGAATGGAACGTATCGGGAGAGCCGCTGAGGAGATCGGGGCAATCGGAAGGTGAGAATAACCATGTTTTTTATTTTTTTATTATTTTTAACATTCTATCTTTTACTATTGATGCTGCATAGGTAGCATCAATAGTAAAAAGTTAGTCACACTTGTCAAGCACTATGCTTGACAAGTGTGACCAACTTGTCAATCACTTTTCCAAGAGATGCTTCAAATTGCTTGGAAAAGCGCAAGCATTCTGCAAGCTAAAAACGCTTGCAAAACGCATGTGTTTTGGTGGAAAACACATGCAAATTCCTCATGCGTTTTACCCGCGGCAGGGAGTTGTGGAAATGCTGCGGACATTTCTGCAGCATTTCTGCAACGTGGGCACATAGCCTAAAAGAGTAAATGATTACATTTTTTCCTTAAATTATTAGGACAAGAAAAGATACAACACTTTGCTAATACAGCGTCTAATGCAGGTGTGAAGAAAACTTTGCTTTGAGATTAAACACTTAGATATTTAAAACATTACTTGCAGTCACACAAAAATATTAACTTAAAAATGAGCCTGCTATATTTGGTCAAACATTTAACTAGCTCACCCTATTGTGTTGTCTAAAACTACTTCTTTTCAGTATTGCTTGTAATATTAGATGGTATTGATAACATTGCTACTAACATTTGAATTTCGAGGTTTCTGCAAGTTAGTGCTGTCTGATATAGACTTCACATGCAAGACACTGAGACTGATATATGTATCATAAAGGATACACTAAGACTGCTGTCTCTAAATATTATTGGAAAAACTGAGACTTTTGTATATACAGCACATAGAATACACAGAGACTGCTGTATATACAGTATGTATTTACACTACATAAGATACACTGAGGCTGCTGTATACATCACATAGAATACACTTAAACAGCTGGCGCAATTTGTGCAGTAGTTGAAGGATGCAAGGGTTAAAGTCACTTCCATCTCCAAAGGTAGAATACATGAAGGAGTAAATTATGATGATCTTTTAAACTACAAATGGCCTTCTCACTGTTTTTGCACAAGTGCCTCCGTCTGTCTCTGCCCACTCCCGATCACTTAAGATAAACTGAGCTGTATATACATCACATAGGATACACTGAAACTCTGTTGTATACATCACAGGAAAACACTGAGCCTCTGCTGTAAACGTCACAAAGGAGGCACTGCAACTGTTCTATACTTTACATAGGATACAATGAGATTGCAGCATACATCACATTGGATACACTGAGACTGCTAAATAGATCACATATAAAACACTGAGACTACTTTATACATTACAAAAGATACACTAAGATTGCTGTATGCACATCACATATGTGATAAACTGAGACTTATGTTTATACATCAAATAGTGTACACAGACTGCAGTATATACGGACGATATACTGTGATTGTCATATATAGTATACATCACATAGGAAAAACAGAGACTGCTGTATATATATCAAATTGGAAAACTGAAACTGCTGTATATATCACATAGGACAGTGTTTCTCAACTCCGGTCCTCAAGACCCCACAACAGGTCATTATTTCAGGATTTCCTTAGTATTGCACAGGTGATAATTTCATCACCTGCTCAAGCATTAATTCCATCGTCTTTGCAATAGGGTTGAGTGACTTTTACTTTTTCAGGATCGAGTCGGGTTTCGTGAAACCCGACTTTGTCAAAAGTCTGGTCGGGTGAAATCGGCCGATCATTGCGAAAAGTCGGGGGCTGACTGAAACACGAAACCCAATGCAAGTCAATTGGGAATAAAAGTCGGCAGTGAGTGGAGGACAGGAAAACACCTACAGAGCCCATTTTAATGTCAAAAACATCAATTATTGTTACTTAAGCTTGTCAATCTTAATTAACCTTATAATAATAGTTAGGTTTTGAAAATTGGGGGTCATTTGGTTAAAGTTGTGGGGGGGGAGGGCTGGCTCAATTTTTTCTTGGGCCCAGGAAATGTGGAATACGTCACGGTGGTGGAGCAGGGAGAGGTAAGTATTTCAACTTTGCAAGTGCTGTGATCCAGAGCAAGCAGGGGGCCCACTCGTTCGCATTGGCACTGGCACAGGGCCCCTCAAAGTACGGCGTTGTGTTTGACGGCGGGGGCGCCTCCCACCGGCAGTGACACTTTTGCGTACTATGACGGGCCCTGTGACAGTGACGTCGCCAACGAGTATGCCCCCCCCACCTGATGAAGGAACCTGCACTTTCATATGCACCTTCCTCTTTGTCCCCGTGTAAGGTGGTATAGTATGCGGGAAGGGGGACCTGATTTTCAGCAGGGTCAGATTCTGGCTGTGTAGAGTGCAAGGGGAATGTAGTGGTCTGGGTCAATGTACCAGCAGACCCATCAATCAGTGGCTGGGTAATAGGCAGGATGAGGAGGAAACACAGATATAGGCCCAAAATAAAAAAGGAGGCTAAAAGCAGAAAAAAATTGGTAACAGGAGTAAACAGGCAGCATTGCTTTGTTCAGTGGAGGACAACAACAAGCAGCAGCAGACACTGTTCGTAGGGCCCAACCAAACTAGTAGGGCAAATACAGTTTCAAACTCTAAATACAGGCCAAAAGCCTGTAGATTGAAACTCAGCTTTGTTTCTTTGAGGAAACCAAGAGGCAGCAGCAGACGTCACTAGGCCCAAACCAAGAACCAGGCCAAATGCAGTTTCATATTGTTGATAGAGGCCGAAAGCCTGTAGATTGAAACTCAGCTTTGTTTCTTTGAGGAAACCAAGAGGCAGCAGCAGACGTCACTAGGCCCAAACCAAGAACCAGGCCAAATGCAGTTTCATATTGTTAATAGAGGCTGAAAGCCTGTAGATTGAAACTCAGCTTTGTTTAGTAGAGGTAGAGTGGGCGCACCCACCTGTCCAGGCAAACGGCACTTGCACGGGTGCTTGCGCCAAGTGGTGACCACGGTCCTGTGGGGTTAGTCAGCCCATTTAGGGAGGTATAAAAATGGCCTATGGTGGACATTCAGCAGCTGCAAATGGAGGAATTGGCAAAGTCAGTAAGAGGAGGGCAAAAGCGAGTCATTTATCACCCAAGCTACGTGTCAGCAGGGGAAGGTGGGGCAAAAGAATTGGCAATCCATGATTGGTTCATTTTAATGAAGGTTAGATCATCTACATTTTGGGTAGCCAGACGTGTCCTTTTTTCAGTCAGTATTGAACCAGCAGCACTGAAGACTCTTTCTGAAAGCACACTGGCAGCAGGGCAAGCGAGCTCCTGTAATGCATATTCTGCCAATTCGGGCCAGGTGTCTAGATTAGATGCCCAGTAATCAAAGGGGAATGACCTGTGAGGGAGAACATCGATAAGGGATGAAAAATAGTTTGTAATCATACTGGACAAATGCTGTCTCCTGTCACTTTGAATAGAAGCAGCAGTCCCTGTTGTGTCAGCGGTCATTGAAAAATCACTCCACAACCTTGTCAGAAAACCCCTCTGTCCAATGCCACTTCGGATTTCGGCACCTCTAGCACCTCTGTCATGTTGCCTCCTACGGCAAGTGTGAGGACCATCACCGCCTCTGTGTGCTGGGAATGCCTGAACCAAACGGTCGACAAGAGTTGCTTGTTTGGTAGCCAATATTTGCTCAAGGTTCTCATGTGGCATGATGTTTTGCATTTTCCCTTTATAGCGTGGATCCAGGAGGCAGGCCAACCAGTAATCGTCATTGGTCATCATTTTGACAATGCGGGGGTCCCTTTTTAGAATACGCAAGGCATACTCAGCCATGTGGGCCAATGTTCCTGGTGTCAATTCACTGGTCCTGCTGGGTTGAGGAGCACTTTCTTGGAAATCCACATCACAAGTGTCCCGCAAGAAACCTGTACCTGACCTTGCAACACCACCAGTTTCAAGTGGCCCCTGAGAAGCATCCTCCTCCCATACATAGTCATCCCCATCATCCTCCTCCTCATCCTCTTCGACTGCCACCTCGTCCTGGACAGTTCCCTGACCAGACAATGGCTGACTGTCATCAAGGATTCCCTCCTCCTCGGCTGCAGACGCCAGCTCCTTGATGTGCGTCAAACTTTGCATCAGCAGACGCATAAGTGGGATGCTCATGCTTATGATGGCGTCGTCTGCACTTGCCAGCCATGTGCATTCCTCGAAACACTGAAGGACTTGACAGAGGTCTTGTAGCTTGGACCACTGCACGCCAGACAACTCCATGTCTGCCATCCAACTGCCTGCCCGTGTATGCGTATCCTCCCACAAATACATGACAGCACGCCTCTGTTCACACAGCCTCTGAACCATGTGCAGTTTGGAGTTCCACCTTTTTGCAACGTCGATAATTAAGCGGTGCTGTGGAAGATTGAGCGATCGCTGATGGTTCAGCATACGTCTGGAGTGTACGGGCGACCGGCGGATGTGCGAGCAAAGTCTTCACACCTTCAGGAGCAGGGCTGGTAACTCCGGATAATTTTTAACAAAGCACTGCACCACCAGGTTCAAAGTGTGAGCCAGGCAAGGTATGTGTTTGAGTTGTGAAAGGGCTATGGCAGCCATAAAATTCCTTCCATTATCACTGACTACTTTGCCTGCCTCAAGATGTACACTGCCCAGCCATGACTGAGTTTCTTGCTGCAAGAACTCAGCCAGAAATTCCGCGGTGTGTCTGTTGTTGCCCAAACACTTCATTTCAAACACGACCTGCTGACGCTTCCCACTAGCTTTTCCGTAATGGGACACCTCATGTGCAACACTGGCAGCTGCGGATGGAGTGGTCATGCGACAGTGCTCTGTGGATGAGCTTTCGCTTCTGGAGGAGGAGGAGGAGGAGGTGGGGTGGCGAACGTCTACAGCTAACTGTTTCCTAGATCGTGGGCTAGGCAGAACTGTCCCACTATTGCTGTCACCTGTGGACCCTGCATCCACAACATTAACCCAGTGCGCCATGATGGACACGTAACGTCCCTGGCCATGCCTACTGGTCCATGCATCTGTTGTGAGGTGCACCTTCCCACTGACAGACTGCCTCAGTGCATGGACAATGCAGTCTTTGACATGCTGGTGGAGGGCTGGGATGGCTTTTCTCGCAAAGAAGTGGCGACTGGGTAGGTCATAGCGTGGTACTGCGTAGGCCATCAGGGCTTTGAAAGCTTTGCTTTCAACCAACCGGTAAGGCATCATCTCTAACGAGATAAGTCTGGCAATGTGGGCATTCAAACCCTGTGTACGCGGATGACAGGATGAGTACTTTTGTTTCCTAACAAGAGTCTCTTCTAGGGTGAGCTGGACTGGAGAGCTGCCTATGGTGGAACTAGCGGTGGTGGTGGTTGTGGACATGGCAGATTGAGAGTGAGTTGGTGATGTTGGCCTACATACAGTGCTTCCTACCAATAACCTTCTGACTCCCTGACTGCTTTGGCCTAGCAACGATCCCTCCACATTTGCTGCTGGTGTCCTAACCGGTGGGCTTACAGTGAGGGAAGCAATGTTGCGGTGCTGACTACCTTCATTCAGACCTGGTGCACCAACGGTACGGGACGTTAGGTAGTTAGTCCAGGCTTGCAAGTGCATGCTGTTTAAATGTCTATGCATGCACGTTGTATTTAAATTGTTAAGAATCTTCCCTCTGCTAAAGGTCTTTGAGCATTTTTTACAGATCACTTTTGACTGATCATTGGGATCTTGGTCAAAAAAATGCCACACTGCACTCTTCCTACTATGGAATTCCTTTTCAGGCATTGCACGCTGTGCAACTTTCACAGGATGGCCACGCTGTCCTAAAACTGGTTTTGTCAAACGTTTTTTGCCTGATACGGGCCTGCCAGATGACAGCTGTTGCGATGTAGATTGGTGCTGCTGTGGATAACCCTCCTCCGCTTCTGAGATACTGGCAGTGCCACCCTCTTCCCCCAATGGCTGCCAATCTGGGTTAACAACTGGGTCATCGATCACCTCCTCCTCCTCAATGTCATGTGCACCTTCCTCAGTGTCACCGTGTAAGGTGCTATAGCATTCGGGACAGGGCACCATAGTCTCATCAGGGTCAGATTCTGGCTCAGCAAACTGCGAGGGCAAAGTAGTGATCTGACTCAATGGAACAGCATCATAATCTAGCTGTGGCTGTGCATCAGTGCACTCCATGTCCGATTCTTCTAGTAATGGGCAGGGTACAATTTCCCTTTCTAACCCAGGCACGGTATGTGTAAAGAGCTCCATGGAGTAACCTGTTGTGTCGCCTGACGCATCCTTCACTTTTGGTTTGGGAGAAGGACACAAGGAAACGTCTTGTTCCTGACCGGGAGCATCCACTGTCGACTGGCTGCTGTGACATTTTGAACTTTGGGAAGAGGAGGCCAAAGAGCTAGAGACTGAGTCAGCAAGGAAAGCAAAAACTTTTTCCTGCTGCTCCGGCTTTAAAAGCTGTTTTCCTACTCCCAGGTAAGGGAGCCTTCGAGGCCTTGTGTAGCCAGACGATGATGCAGGCTCAACACCTCCAGCCTTAGGTGCTACTGTGCTTTTGCCACTACCACCAGATGCAGCACCACCATCAGTACCAGGTGACAACCCCCGCCCACGGCCTCTTCCACCAGACTTCCTCATTTTTGGGGGGGAGACACAGAACCACAACTCTGGCCCTGTGGTATAACAGTAAACTATGAATGTGGCAGAAAGTGGCGGCCTGATATATATGACACACTAGCAGTACAGCAGAATATACACTGTGTGCGTATTTTAATCTCCCTTTTTTGGGGGGGGAGACACAGAACCACAAATCTGGCCCAGCGGTATAACAGTAAACTATGAATGTGGCAGAAAGTGGCTGCCTGATATATACGACACACTAGCAGTACAGCAGAATATATACTGTGTGCAAATTTTAATCTCCCTTTTTTTGGGGGGGAGACACAGAACCACAACTCTGGCCCAGTGGTATAACAGTAAACTATGAACGTGGCAGAAAGTGGCTGCCTGATATATACGACACACTAGCAGTACAGCAGAATATACACTGTGTGCGAATTTTAATCTCCCTTTTTTTTGGGGGGAGACACAGAACCACAACTCTGGCCCAGTGGTATAACAGTAAACTATGAATGTGGCAGAAAGTGGCTGCCTGATATATACGACACACTAGCAGTACAACAGAATATACACTGTGTGCGAATTTTAATCTCCCTTTTTTTGGGGGGGAAACACAGAACCACAACTCTGGCCCAGTGGTATAACAGTAAACTATGAATGTGGCAGAAAGTGGCTGCCTGATATATACGACACACTAGCAGTACAGCAGAATATACACTGTGTGCGAATTTTAATCTCCCTTTTTTTTGGGGGGAGACACAGAACCACAACTCTGGCCCAGTGGTATAACAGTAAACTATGAATGTGGCAGAAAGTGGCTGCCTGATATATACGACACACTAGCAGTACAGCAGAATATACACTGTGTGCGAATTTTAATCTCCCTTTTTTGGGGGGGAGACAGAGAACCACAACTCTGGCCCAGTGGTATAACAGTAAACTATGAATGTGGCAGAAAGTGGCTGCCTGATATATACGACACACTAGCAGTACAGCAGAATATACACTGTGTGCGAATTTTAATCTCCCTTTTTTTTGGGGGGAGACACAGAACCACAACTCTGGCCCAGTGGTATAACAGTAAACTATGAATGTGGCAGAAAGTGGCTGCCTGATATATACGACACACTAGCAGTACAGCAGAATATACACTGTGTGCGAATTTTAATCTCCCTTTTTTGGGGGGGAGACAGAGAACCACAACTCTGGCCCAGTGGTATAACAGTAAACTATGAATGTGGCAGAAAGTGGCTGCCTGATATATACGACACACTAGCAGTACAGCAGAATATACACTGTGTGCGAATTTTAATCTCCCTTTTTTTGGGGGGGAGACACTGAACCCTAACTCTGGCCCTGTGGGATAACACAACACTATGAACGTGGCAGAAAGTGGCTGCCTGATATATACGACACACTAGCAGTACAGCAGAATATAAACTGTGTGCGAATTTTAATCTCCCTTTTTTTGGGGGGGAGACACAGAACCACAACTCTGGCCCAGTGGTATAACAGTAAACTGTGAATGTGGCAGAAAGTGGCTGCCTGATATATACGACACACTAGCAGTACAGCAGAATATACACTGTGTGCGAATTTTAATCTCCCTTTTTTTTGGGGGGAGACACAGAACCACAACTCTGGCCCACTGGTATAACAGTAAACTATGAATGTGGCAGAAAGTGGCTGCCTGATATATACGACACACTAGCAGTACAGCAGAATATACACTGTGTGCAAATTTTATTCTCCTTTTTTTGGGGGGGAGACACAGAACCACAACTCTGGCCCAGTGGTATAACACAACACTATGAACGTGCCAGAAAGTGGCTGGAATTATTATTTTAAAAAAATAAATAAATAACAAGCTCCCTACAATGAGCTCAGGACAAGTATGGCAGCAATAAAAAGGACTGCTGAACACAAAAATGTGGACAAATAAACAAGATAGGTAACTGTGCAGAAAGGAGCAACAGGAATTTTGCTTTTAAAAAAGCAGTTGGTTTGCACAGCACCGTGCACACAGCTATGCAGCTGCTGCACTAAAATACGACCTCCACTGTCCCTGCACACAAAGATGGTGTGGGACAGTGAAAATCGCTCCAGCACAAGCGGTTTGGGGGTTTATATTTCCTCCCTAACTCTGTCCCTGCTTCTGACTAACTGCAGCAACACCTCTCCCTATGCTCAGGTTGGCAGAAGTAAGATGGCGGTCGGCGTGCACACCCCTTTATAGCCCCTGTGACGCCGCAGACAGCAAGCCAATCACTGCCATGCCCTTCTCTAAGATGGTGGGGACCGAGACCTATGTCATCACACTGCCCACACTCTGCGTCCTCCTTCATTGGATGAAAAACGGCGGTGACAGCGTCATATGAAACGCGACTTTGGCGCTCTGATCGTGTACCGCATGGCCGATCCCACACTAGGATCGGTACGGGTTTCATGAAACCCGACTTTGCCTAAAAGTCGCCGATTTATGAAAATGACCGATCCGTTTCGCTCAACCCTACTTTGCAATACTAAGGAAATCCTGAAAACGTGACCTGTTGTGGGGTCTTGAGGACTGGAGTTGAGAAACACTGACATAGGAGATCTTGACACTGTTGTATATACAGCGCATGAGAGAAATTGAGACTGCTGTATTACATCACATAGGAAACACAATCACTGTTGTGTACATCACTTAAGAGTCACTTGCATTGATGTATATACATTACATATGATACTCTAAGACTTTTACATACATTCCTTGGGAGAAACTGAAATCTAAATCTAAAAATTCAGAGGAAAGCAGTAGGACTGACACTCACCACTGGCAATTTCAGTAAAATGCACTTTATTTCGGTCACAGACTAGCAGACAGAGACATCAGAGAAATGCTCATTCCACTGATGTCTCTGCATCTCTGTGACTGAATGAGTCCTGCTCCTTTTGTTTTCCTCTTAATCAGGGCCGTATTTAGGGTTTCTGCTGCCATAGGCACTTTTAGTGCTGCCTCCCCCTTTGGTGAGTATGACACTATCGGCAGTGACTTTAGCAAGAATCGCTGATGTGAAAGTCGCCTTTTGCAGCAGATCCGGCAGTTTTTCTGCATGTGCCGCGTAACGGATCACTTACAGCAACATTGCATTCGGCCTCATTCATTCCCTATGGGATTTGTGGCACTTGCCATGATCTGGCAAATGCGGTACCATACCTCCCAACTTGGGAAGGAGGTATAAAGTGTGCGGCGCGTGTAGCGCGCCACGGCAATTTTTAGGCCACGCCTCTGACCACACCCATTTCACAACTAGTCACACCCATATCCACGTCCCAACCACAGCCATTTAGCACTGCTGATCACACTGTTTTATATACAATAATTATAAACGAAACAATATGGCCAAAGTGCTCCATACTGTATAATAGCCACACATGATGCTCCATACTGTATAATGGCCACAAATGATGCTCAATACTGTATAATGGCCACACGTGATGCTCCATACTGTATAATGGCCATTGGCCACACATGATGCTCCATACTGTATAACGGCCACACATGATGCTCCATACTGTATAATGACCGCACATGATGCTCCATACTATATAATGGCCACACGTGATGCTCCATACTGTATAATGGCCATTGGCCACACATGATGCTCCATACTGTATAATGACCACACATGATGCTCAATACTGTATAATGGCCACACATGATGCTCCATACTGTATAACAGCCACACATGATGCTCAATACTGTATAATGGCCACACATGATGCTCCATACTGTATAGTGGCCACACATGATGCTCCATACTGTATAACGGCCACACATGATGCTCCATACTGTATAATGGTCACACACAGTTCTCCATACTGTATAATGACCCCCCCTCCTGTATGCATGGCTCATATTCCCCCCCATATGCATGGCTCATACTCCCCCCCGTATGCATGGCTCATATTCACTCCCCCTGTATGCATGGCTCATATTCCACCTCCCCCCTGTATGCATGGCGGTCGCGTTTGTGACCTGGGACTTAAAAAAAGCAAAAAAACCTTGCTCAGGTGCCGCCCCCCCGCAATGTCGCCGCCCTAGGCACGTGCCCTCGCGTGCCTAGTGGCAAATACGGCCCTGCTCTTAATCTTTATGACCATTTACATGTATTTAACTGAGCACCGCAAGACATAGGTATTACATGGATATATTTTGTTTGATTCTATTTTTCCTTGCAGTTGGGTGTGGTGATAGTTACAGCATTTTTTTTTTTGGTGCTTGTTAAATATATATATATATATATATCAGTTTAAACTGCGTAAAAAATTTCAATTTATCCCACTGACTTTGCAGAAACTGTAATAAGCTATGTTTTGGGGTATTTTGCACAGTTTAAACATGCAGCATCAAAAACTCATCAAAAACTCATGAGAACTTATCCTGTGGTGATCGTTTGAAATCTGCATCATGTATGTTTCTTTTGCAGTAAATACCGTGTATTTAATTTGCAGTTTTCCCCCAAAATTTTGAATAATATGAGCAATTCAGAGGTAAAAAAGCACATAATGGACACATGACTTTATCATTAACATTTTATCAACGACAAGTAACAGGAAGTATCCACACCAAAACAGTTTAATTAACAATATAACATACCAAAAGGAGAAAAGACTACAGAAGAAAAAGTACAATAAAAGCTTTCTTGAGTGCATGTTTTAACATGCATTTTCATCACACTTTTTCAGCATCTACTTCCTTCTTTTACTCTTTTTGTATTTCATTCTATAGAAAACTGCTTTGCATTGGAAACCTCCTGTCATTTGGTTTTGATAAAATGTTACTGATAGATGTGCAGATTACATGCATTTCATGTGTTTTTCCTTTGTGGGAAAGCACTAAAAACACTTACTTTTTTATCTGCAGATTTTCCTCATCTCATTCAAAGCTGTGGGGAAAATCTGCAAATCGAATGTATATGTACTGCAATAGAAGTTGACATGTTGTCGGTTTCGATAAACGGATTGCTGGTCAGTTTACTCACTATAAAAAAAACACAGTAGGCATGAGATTTTTAAAAATCCCATCCACTCTTCTGAAACTGAAAAATGTTGCAGTTTTTTTTTTTTTTGCAGCAACAATATGCAGCGTCAAACACTCACAAAAAACTCTTTGTAGTAAAGATAAACTAATAATATTCTTCCACATATACAAACACTATAGATTGTTCCGAAAACTGTCAACTGAAATGACAGATACACTTTACTAAATGTAGTGCAAGGCATGTGTGCAAGTTGAGCAATTGAGCTAGAATTCTAGTTGACTTAGTATATCTCACCCCAATTAATCCCAATAAAATAATTGATGACAAAACCTATGTTTTGAGGACAGATAAAAAACTCAGAACTCTCATTGTATATTGGATAAAACATGAAGGTATGTGAAAAGAGGACATCCTGGGTATAGTTGCGACTAGAACTTCCAGTCTAGTGGGAAGATGTCAAGGGTTTGAGCATGCAATGGCAATTAGAAGGTGTAACTAGGACCAGACAGGGAATAGCAAGTAGAGGAGGTGGCCAACGTGATGAGTATAAGTTCTTTATTCCGACCTTTTGTCGATCCTCTACTATTTAGTCGGGCACCATTTTGTATGGAGTGAATTACAGAATTACAGAAAGTTTGTATTTTGCAAAATAATGATTTTCTTTGTAAAATTCAAGTGAAATTCAATTCAGCTAGCAAAAGTCTAACACTGCTGGCTATCTAATTTTCTATCTAAAATAATATTATTGGATTAATAAATAAACAAAACCTATCTATAACATGTCTCTCTAAATTAAATTTCTACTTTACTGATTACTTTTATGCTCTACACTGTTTGGTCTATTTTCCTCTTATTTATCATTTTTGATTTTCACTTTAGTGAATCCTCTCTTTATTTGTAATTTTTATTTTTCAAAATTTTTCACAATTTCACTCTATTTCATTTACCCACAAATCATTTTATTATCATGTACCTACTATATTGAATTCAAACACATCTTAAAATAAGGAACAGTTCTAAGCAATTATAGGTATTGTGAGGGACAAAGTAAATGTCTTTCCCTTCCTGAAATGTGCCCCCACCCTTGGGATTCCACAGGATCATTGTTTTGTTTTAACTAAATCTCCAGTCACAGCCAGGCTCTGAGATATTGAATCTGGAAACTGACCTATAATACCAGAATGCAATATCTCTGAGACTAGCCGAACACATAATTGGAATCGCCAAACGCCCATGCCTGGCAGCCACCTGTAGCACTCTGCATTAATGAGTTATAAAGCATAGCTAACAGGAATTACATATGGTAGGCATATTTAGTCTCTATGCGCAAATAAAATGCAGTGGAAACCAGTGGCGGCGCCACCGACCCATTCAGAGCTTCAGGTGGAAAGTTATGGGCCATCCATGGTTCTGGACACAAAATTATATTCTCAGAGATAAAAGGAGAGAGGCTGTAACACCCAGGGGTGGAAGCAGAGTGTGGGAGGGAACAGCCTAGGAGATATAAGGCAGTCCCTCTGTTTAGATTAAGTTTTTTTATACTGGCAAGAGGGTACGTTAGCTGACGCAGCCAGGAAAGATTTGGACCTGTGATCTATCAGCGCCTTCCTGTGGTCTCATGCTACATAACACAGTAATTGCAACCTATCTATACCCTACCTTTGTACTACGCTCCTGACTGTATACCTGTATATTGTTCTTGTAAATATATACCTGTATATTTCTAGTTTCGGTGATTAAATATAAAATTAATCGTGGGCTGCTCTTTTATCTCGATTCACGAATCCCCATGTCCGCATGCTCAGTTGATCAATTATATGCTACTCTGGGTTGGTTTTTGACCAGACATAAGCCTGTTATTGGACGAGACATATATAATGAGGAACTGGTGGCAGAATACATACTGTGTTAGTGAGGAACTCTCTATATCCCCGGACTGGACTGGTGATGTATATCCCCCCTCATTGGGAGTGCCTCAATAACTTGTACTTATAAGGGAAGCTTTTCCAGCGTCTATTTGCATCAGTGCAGTTCCTTGACTGACCTAGGGCAAGTGGTGTTGCTAAAGAGCCAATCCCTGCTGGGTCCTTCTCTCCCCTCCCCCGAGATGAGTGAAGTCAACACCCCCTTCCCTTGTGAGATTCCTCTCAAGTGACATTAGTTTTGATCTATCTGAACCTTCTAAAACAATTTTTGGAAAGATGTTTTATTTTCTATGCAGTGCTATAACTACAGTAGGACTTGCCTGCATCAGCTTTGTTGCAGACATTTCTGAAACTGAAAGGCATTTCCAATCACATGAGAAATCTATCTACTTTCCAACAGCTGCATTCAAATAAATGGAACTGATTTTCAGTCACAGAAATTTTTGCACTAAGTTTACCTTTGCTATTACTATTAAACTAGTGTACTATATTTCCAACTGTGCCAGTATAAGTATACAAAATAAATTATAAAATAAAAATCAGCAGTAACACATAAGCTACATGTTCCAATGGCAACATGTACAAAAAGCAATGCAAAAAGAAAGGCTTTATGAGGGAATTTGTCAAAACAGGCATTTTGAAAGTCAGTTGTGAATCCATATAGCCCCTTGGAGAAAGGTATGGTATGTCAAATTCTTTAAGAGTCACAGGTCTTTTTGCAAGTCTGGAGGCTGTCCATGTGTCAAGAAGGGAATTTTACTTCTGACAAATATGCATTTTAAACCAAGCATATATAGAGCAAATATGTACAGTAATACCAATGATCCAAAACATAATTTAAGGACTCTGCACTTGATTCATTATTCCAAAATGGTCTACTATGACTTCTTGTTGTCATAGAAGTTAGATGAAGCTGGGGAAAATTTTAAAGACAATCATTACTTCATAGAACACATCAATAAAGCAAATGTTTAAAACGAAGGTATTGTTGGATTCATATAGGATCATGTATGTGTAGTGTCCACTTTTTTAACAGATAGCACAGGAACACATGCAGAGGTCATGACTTTTTTCATGCAACTTTTGTTGCATAAAAACTTTTTTGAGTACAGAAGGTCCTAAAAAGAGCATATGTCTAAATTTCATCTAATTTGTGAATATATCGTCTTTTTTTATTTTTCTGAGCCACTGAAAATTAGAAAATTTACAAGATTATTATTTGGTTACTGAATGCAATAAATGTCTGACTATTACAAGCATGGATGTGTGAATTTGGCCTTAACCCCTTCCCGACCTGTGATGCCACGTAGGCGTCATGAAAGTTGGTACCAATCCGACCTGTGACGCCTATGTGGCGTCATGGAGGGATCGCGTCCCTGCAGAAAGTGTTGAAAGTGAAACAGCCAATCAGAGCAATTTATAATATTTCACCTATGAAAAGTGGTGAAATATTACAATCCAGCCATGGCCGATGCTGTAATATCATCAGCCATGGGTGGAACCCATGATCTGCCCCCTCCACCGACTGACAGTGGCGATCTGCCACCACCAACAGTCTTTCCTCCCCTCCGTTCTGTGCTCCGCTGCCCTCCGCTGCCTTCCTCTCCCCTCCGTCCTGTCCGGCGCCACCCTGCTGTCCGATCCCACCCCCCGTACCTCTGGAGTCCCGGGACCCTCCCGGTGTCTGTCCGGCATCTAAGATGGGTGCCTGTTGTGAATTCTGCTCTTGGGCTCCCTCCGGTGGTTGTTGGTGGTAGTGCAGTTGTCTTGGGGTTGTAATCCAGGGCAGGTGTTTTTGCTGATTGCTCTACTAGGTATTTAGGTGTGCAGGATCCATGAGTCCTTGCCAGTTGTCCATTGTTCTTGAAGGGATTGCATCTCTCTCTGGTTCCTAATGCCCTGCTGCCAATTCAGCTAAGATAAGTGTCTGTTTTTTTGTCTCTGTGCACACATGCAGTGTGCTTTGCAATTCAGTGCAATTATTGTGTTTTTGTCCAGCTTAGACTTTGTTTGCATTTTTCAGTCATGCTGGATTCTCAGGAGATGCAGATATACTTTCTATGTCTTTAGTTAGATGTAGAATATTTGTATTATCTGCTGTGGATATTTTTAGGATTTTAATACTGACCGCTTGGAATTCTGTCCTATCATTTTCTATTTAGCTAGAGGTGCCTCTTTTGCTAAATCCTGTTTTTCTGCCTGCGTGTGTCTTTCCTCTTATACTCACAGTCAATATTTGTGGGGGGCTGCTTATCCTTTGGGGTTCTGCTCTGAGGCAAGATAGTATTCCCATTTCCATCTATAGGGGTATTTAGTCCTCCGGCTGTGTCGAGGTGTCTAGGACGTGTTAGGTACATCCCACGGCTACTTCTAGTTGCGGTGTTAGTTTAGGGTTTGTGGTCAGTACAGGTACCACCTACTCCTGAGAAAGTCTCTCATGCGGCTCCAAGGTCACCGGATCATAACAGGTGCCGCCATCTTCCAAAATGGCGGGCACATGCACAGTGCCCCCGCCGAATCTGCCGGACGGCAGATTCGTTACAGGTACATTTTGATCACTGTGATAGGTTATATCACAGTGATCAAAATAGAAAAGTAAATAAAGCCCCCCTTATCACCCCTATAGGTAGGGAAAATAATGAAATAAATAAAATATATTTATTTTTATTTTTCCACTAAGGTTAGGGTTAGAACTAGGGTTAGAACTAGGGCTAGGGTTAGGGTTAGGGCTAGGGTTAGGGTTGCAATTAGGGTTAGAATTAGGCTATGTGGACACGGTGCGGACTTGGCTGTGGATCCGCAGTGGATTGGCCTCTGCGGATTTGTGGCAGTTTTCCATCACGTTTACAGTACCATGTAAACCTATGGAAAATCAAATCCGCTGTGCCCATGGTGCGGAAACTACCATGCGGAAACGCTGCGTTGTATTTTCCGCAACATGTCAATACTTTATGCAGATACTACAGAGTTTTACACCTGTTCCTCACTAGGAATCCGCAGGTGAAATCCGCACAAAAAACACTGGAAATCCACGGTAAATCTGCAAGTACCTGCAGATTTTTCAAAAATGGTGCGGAAACATCCGCACACGAATCCGCAACGTGGGCACATAGCCTTAGGGTTAGGGCTGGAACTAGAGTTAGGGTTGGAATTA
Source organism: Ranitomeya variabilis (assembly GCF_051348905.1). Taxonomy (NCBI): domain Eukaryota; kingdom Metazoa; phylum Chordata; class Amphibia; order Anura; family Dendrobatidae; genus Ranitomeya; species Ranitomeya variabilis. The sequence continues at coordinate 726,091,513 of NC_135233.1, forward strand.
GGGTTAGGGTTGGAATTACGTTTAAGATTAGGGTTAGGGGTTTGTTGAGGTTAGAGTTAGGCTTGTGGTTAGGGTTAGGGTTAGGGTTGGGATTAGGGTTGGTTGTGTGTTGGGATTAGGGTTAGGGTTGGGATAAGGGTTAGGGGTGTGTTGAGGTTAGGGTTGTAGTTAGGGGTGGGTTGGGGTTAGGGTTGTGATTACGGTTATGGTTAGAGTTGGGATTAGGGTTAGGGGTGTGTTGGGGTTAGTGTTGGAGTTAGAATTGAGGAATTTCCACTGTTTAGGCACATCAGGGGGTCTCCAATCATGACATGGCACCACCATTGATTCCAGCCAATCTTGCATTCAAAAAGTCAAATGTTGCTCCCTACCTTCCGAGCCCCGACGTGCGCCCAAACAGCGGTTTACCCAAACATATGGGGCATAAGCGTACTCAGGAAAAATTGTACAACAATTTTGGGGGTCTAATTTCTCCTTTTACCCTTGGAAAAATGAAAAAATTTATTTATTTATTTTCATGGCTCTGCGTTATAAAATTCTGTGAAGCACTTGGGGGCTCAAAGTGCTCACCATAAATCTACATAAGTTTCTTGGGGGGTCTAGTTTCCAAAATGGTGTCACTTGTGATGGGTTTCTACTGTTTAGGTACATCAGGGGCTCTGCAAACGCAACGTGATGCCCACAGAACATTCCATCAAAGTCTGCTTGTCAAAACGTCACTACTTCCTTTCCGAGCCCCGACGTGTGCCCAAACAGTGGTTTACCCCCACATATTGGGAATCAGCATACTCAGGACAAACTGGACAACTATTTGGTTTCAGTTTCTCGTGTTACCCTTGTGAAAATAAAAAATTGCGGGCTAAAAAAATCTTTTTTGAGGAAAAAAAAAGATTTTTTATTTTTACGGCTCTGCGTTATAAACTTTTGTGAAGCACTTGAGGTTTCAAAGTGCTCACCACACATCTAGATAAGTTCCTTGGGAGGTCTAGTTTCCAAAATGGCATCACTTGTGGGGGGTTTCTACTGTTTAGGTACATCAAGGGCTCTTCAAACGCAACGTGACACCCGCAGACCATTCCATCAAAGTCTGCATTTCAAAACGTCACTACTTCCTTTCCGAGCCCCGACGTGTGCCCAATCAATGGTTTACCCCCACATATGGAGTATCAGCGTACTCAGGACAAACTGGACAACAACTTTTGCAGTCTAATTTCTCCTGTTACCCTTGTAAAAACAAAAAATTGCGGGCTAAATATAATTTTTGAGGAAAGAAAAATGATTTTTTATTTTCACGGCTCTGCATTATAAACTTCTGTGAAGCACTCGGGGGTTCAAAGTGCTCACTACACATCTAGATAAGTTCCCTGGGGGCTCTAGCTTCCAAAATGGCATCAATTGTGGGGGTTCCTATTGTTTAGGCACATCAGGGGCTCTGCAAACGTATCATGATGCCCGCAGACCATTCCATCAAAGTATGCATTCCAAAACATCACTACTTCCCTTCCGAGCTCTGCCATGTGCCCAAATAGTGGTTTACCTCCACATATGGGGTATGAGCGTACTTAGGACAAACTAGACAACAACTTTTGGTGTCCAATTTCTCCTGTTACCCTTGTGAAAATAAAAAATTGCGGGCTAAAAAATAATTTTTGAGGAAAGAAAAATTATTTTTTATTTTCATGGCTCTGCGTTATAAACTTCTGTGAAGCACTTGGGGGTTCAAAGTGCTCATCACACATCTTGATGAGTTCCTTGGGGGGTCTAGTTTCCAAAATGGCATCACTTGTGGGGGAATTCAAATGTTTAGGCACACAGGGGCTCTCCAAACGCGAGATGGTGACTGCTAATGATTGGAGCTAATTTTTCATTCAAAAAGTCAGATGGCGCTCCTTCCCTTCCGAGCCTTGCCGCGTGCCCAAACAGTGGTTTACCCCCACTTGTGACATATTGGTGTACTCAGGAGAAATTGCCCAACACATTTTAAGATCCATTTTATCCTGTAGCCCATGAGAAAATGAAAAAATTGAGGCTAAAGATATTTTTTGTGAAAAAAAGTACTTTTTCATTTTTACTGATCAATTTGTGAAGCATCTGGGGGATGAAAGTGCTGACTATGCATCTAGATAAGTTCCTTGGGGGGTCTAGTTTCCAAAATGGGTCAATTGTGGGGGCGCTCCAATGTTTAGGCACACAGGAGCTCTCCAAACACGACATGGTATCCGCTAACGATTGGAGCTAATTTTTCATTCAAAAAGTCAAATGGCGCTCCTTCTCTTCCGAGCCTTTCTGTGTGCCCAAACAGTGGTTTACCCCCACATGTGACATATTGGTGTACTCAGGAGAAATTGCCCAACACATTTTAAGATCCATTTTATCCTGTTACTCATGTGAAAATGAAAAAATTGAGGCTAAAATAATTTTTTTGTGAGGCAAAAGTACTTTTTCATTTTTACGGATGAATTTGTGAAGCACCTGGGGGATGAAAGTGCTCACTATGCATCTAGATAAGTTCCTTGGGGGTTCTAGTTTCCAAAATGGGGTCACATGTGGGGGAGCTCCAATCTTTAGGCACACAGGGGCTCTCCAAACGCAACATGGTGTCCGCTAAAGATTGGAGCCAATTTTTCATTCAAAAAGTCAGATGGCGCTCCTTCCCTTCCGAACCCTGTCGTGCACCCAAACAGTGATTCTCCCCCACATATGGGGTATCAGCGTACTCAGGACAAATTGTACAACAACTTTCGCGGTCCAGCTTATCCTTTCATCCTTGGGAAAATAAAAAAATTGTTGCTAAAATGTCATTTTTGTGACTAAAAAGTTAAATGTTCATTTTTTCCTTCCATGTTGCTTCTGCTGCCGTGAAGCACCTGAAGGGTTAATAAACTTCTTGAATGTGGTTTTGAGTACCTTTAGGGGTGCAGTTTTTAGAATGGTGTCACTTTTAGTTTTTTTCAGCCATATAGACCCCTCAAATTGACTTCAAATGTGAGGTGGTCCATAAAAAAAATGGTTTTGTAAATTTTGTTGTAAAAATGAGAAATCGCTGGTCATATTTTAACCCTTATAACTTCCTAGCAAAAAAAAATTGCTTCCAAAATTATGCTGATGTAAAGTAGACATGTGGGAAATGTATTTATTAACTATTTTGTGTCACATAACTCTCTGTTTTAACAGAATAAAAATTCTAAATTTGAAAGTTGCAAAATTTTCTAAACTTTTGCCAAATTTCCATTTTCTTCACAAATTAATGCAAATATTATCGACCTAAATTTACCACTATCTTGAAGCTCAATATATTACAAAAAAACAGTCTCTTAATCGCTAGGATCCGTTCAAGCGTTCTTAAGTTATTACTTCTTAAATGGACACTGGTCAGTATTGCAAAAAATGGCCTGGACATTAAGGTCAAAATAGGCTGGGTCATGAAGGGGTTAAAGAGTAGCCATCCTTTTTATTTCATAAATCAATAATACACCTGAAAATAAATAACTTTGTAATATACAGTATCTTATAGTAATCGTAGAGAAAAAATGTAAAATCCATAAAGACATCTCTGGAGAGGGGACATAACACCCTCACACTGAACATATGGGATTAACTATAACTGCAAAAAAGTAAGAAAGAGAGGACATTTCAACTTCCATTGAAGTAGGACCACCTGGTGTGAACAAGTAATTACAACAAGGGATTTACAGAGAACCAGCCACCAAATCTAGGATTCGCATACTCAGAGAAGAAGTACAGGGACTTCCACTGTTCAAAGGAATTATCTGTGACACACTGGAGCCAAAGGTCATTAATTAATATTGAGGTTTGCATCGATAAAATATTTATGTGAGATATATTTTTGTAGGAAGGTAATTATATTTTCATATCGAAGGACGAACATAATGCATTCACGCTCATTACTGTAAGGCCAGACGAACCCCTCCAGTTTAATATCTGACAGAGAGATGAAGCTATTCATGCCATGTTCCATCCCTCTATATAAAGTCATGATAGGAAACATGACAACAATATCTTCCGCCTGGGACATCAAGGGGCAAAGATATCCTGAAACTTGGGTATTTCATAATCTTCTTAAGACTTAGCACATCCCACAAGCAGCCTCCCATATGAGCTCACCAATGAGATGTATGTGGGCATGACCTTGATCTAATAAAAAACATAATTTAGTTTTTTGTCATTTGTCATTTCTGGAAGATACAGTATTCAGAAGTTCTATCTGTTGCTCTAAGGATTGATTCTAAGGAATGCTTCCCTCAACTTCTGTGACTTCGGTTTAGTATTTTTCTTTTGTTATCCCTTTTATTTTATGTGATTGTGTATACCATATTACTTTGTTCCCATTTTGTAACATCTTTTTATATTTTTTATAAACACTGCCTACCTTTCCTGATTAAATATGTAAAATGTAATAGCCCTTTTCCTTGTTCTGTAAACCACACCGCTGAAGCCATAAACTACCTGTAACAGGTGTCTAATCGGCCTGTATAAACAATTGGTGGTGGCAGCTAGTAGTCCCTTTTGTTATTGTGAAGTTGTCAGTGATCACATTTGGGCATCTATATATAGTTGGACTTGGACTTGGAGGTGTACATAACATACGCTCACTGTGAGTTCCCCAATAACTGGTCTAGTAGGAAAACAAGCCACATCCTCTTCCTCACTCCTCAGTAAATTGTGTAATTGTTCTGATGATTGGAGGCAGCTGAGTTGCGTCCCCTGACATATCTTATCAGAGAAAGCTGCTTCTTTCTCGGCCAGAATTGAGCATTTGTTATCAAAAGTCTCAATTCTAAGGTAAAATCTCATCACAATTTTGCTTTTCATCACAATGTACTTTCCATGTCATTTCCCTGGTTTCCTCACTTATGTTAACCCCTTCATGACCTTGGGATTTTCCATTTTTCCGTGTTAGTTTTTCGCTCCCCTCCTTCCCAGAGCCATAACTTTTTATTTTTCCTGAATTTGGCCATATGAGGGCTTATTTTTTGCGGGACGAGTTGTACTTTTGGTAGACATCATTGATTTTACCATGTCGTGTACTAGAAAATGGGAAAAACATTCCAAGTGCGGTGAAATTGCAAAATAAGTGCAATCCCACACTTGTTTTTTGCTTGCCTTTTTTGCTAGGTTCACTAAATGCTAAAACTGACCTGCCATTATGATTCTTCAGGTCAGTACGAGTTCATAGACACCTAACATGACTAGGTTATTTTTAATCTAGGTGGTGAAAAAAATTCCAAACTTTGCTAAAAAAAAAAAAAAATGCGCCATTTTCCGATACTCGTAGCGTCTCCATTTTTCACGATCTGGAGTCGGTTGACGGCTTATTTTTTGCGAGTCGAGCTGGCGTTTTTAATGATAGCATTTCGGTGCAGATACATTCTTTTGATCGGCCATTATTGCATTTTAATGCAATGTCGCGGCGACCAAAAAACTTAATTCTGACGTTTCAAATTTTTTTCCCGCTACGCTGTTTAGCGATCAGGTTAATGCTTTTTTTTATTGATAGATCGGGCAATTCTGAACGTGGCTATACCAAATATGTGTAGGTTTCAGGTTTTTTTATTGATTTATTTTGATTCACATTTGTTTAACTTTTTTTTTACTTTTGCCATGCTTCAATAGCCTCCATAGGAGGCTAGAAGCAGGCACCACTCGATCGGCTCTGCTACATAGCAGCAATCTGATGTTCGCTGCTATGTAGCAGAATTGCAGGTGTGCTGTGAGCGCCGACCACAGGGTGGCGCTCACAGCTGCCGGGGATCAGTAACCATAGAGGTTTCAAGGACCTCTATGGTTACTATTCTGAAGCATCGTCTACCTCAGATCATGTGATGGGGGTCAGCGATGCGATCATTTCCGGCCACCCAGCCGGAAGCGGTAGTTAAATGCCGCTGTCTGCGTTTGACCTACTGTATAATTGAAAAGTGAGATAACAGCACAGTGAAATATAATATTGTGCTTAGGACAAAGTTCTTAGTTTCAGTTGTGGCACACAACATGGAGAAAACATAACCTAAATACTCAAACAATGTTATGAAAAAGAACAAAAAAGCAGACAGGATAGTCGTTATTAGTGTTGAGCATTCCGATACCGCAAGTATCGGGTATCGGCCGATACTTGCGGGTATCGGAATTCCGATACCGAGATCCGATACTTTTGTGAGATCGGGAATCGGTATCGGGATTAATATCAATGTGTAAAATAAAGAATTAAAATAAAAAATAGGGATATACTCACCTCTCCGGCGGCTCCTGGACTTTACCGCCATAACCGGGAGCCGTTGTACCTAAGAATGCGCGCTTGAAGGGCCTTAGATGAGGTCACTGCGCTCTGATTGGTCCATAGCGGTCGCGTGACCGCTACGCGACCAATCACAAAGCAGTGACGTCACCTAAGGTCTTTCAAGCGCTTGAAATACCTTAGAAGACGTCACTGCTTTGTGATTGGTCGCGTAGCGGTCACGCGACCGCTACGCAACCAATCAGAAGCTGCGGACGTCTTCTAAGGTATTTCAAGCGCTTGAAAGACCTTAGGTGACGTCACTGCTTTGTGATTGGTCGCATAGCGGTCACGCGACCACTACGGACCAATCAGAGCGCAGTGACCTCATCTAAGGCCCTTCAAGCGCGCATTCTTAGGTACAACGGCTCCCGGTTACGGCGGTAAAGTCCAGGCTGCGTCGGAGGGTGAGTATATCCCTATTTTTTATTTTAATTCTTTCTTTTACACATTGGTATGGATCCCAGGGCCTGAAGGAGAGTTTCCTCTCCTTCAGACCCTGGGAACCATACAGGATACCGTCCGATACTTGGTGTCCCATTGACTTGTATTGGTATCGGGTATCGGTATCGGATTAGATCCGATACTTTGCCGGTATCGGCCGATACTTTCCGATACCAATACTTTCAAGTATCGGACGGTATCGCTCAACACTAGTTGTTATAAAAGTGTAATGTGTACCTGCAAAGAGTGCAAAAAATCTAATCAAAAAGAAAAGAAGATATACTATATGCCACATTTACAAGTAGAGATTGGTAGAGAGTAACTGCGCCAGTACTTTATGTATGCTGTATTTTACAGTGATTTATCATTGAATGACAAGTGTTTGCATTACTATTAAATGTCCCAAGCAAGAAAAGGTGAATAGATAACCAAGAACTTAAAACATCACAAACGTTTACCAAAATTAATAAGCGGAGTAATCACACGACATTGTAATAAAGGACAACTGGGGAGTTGAATCAGTAACATGGTTTCCATCCGAATAGAGTACTTCATGGCATCCTTTAGATCTATTAAAAAAATCTTTAAGATCCATGATACTACTCATGGTTCCATTAGCGTTAATAAGTCACACATACAGTATAATATTTAATTTGTTATTTTTATTTCATAATCATATATGTAAAAAATGTTTTATGATATTGTTGAAATTATTTATGATAAAATATAATATTTTTCATTTCTCTTTTTCTTTCACCATTACTTAAATAATTTTTTTCTGTTGGGAAACTTGATAGCATTTGATGATCAGAGGATAGTTCATGAAATGACATTTGTGTAGATCTCGTAACAAGACAAGAAAGAAATAAACTCATTATTTCACATGTCACTATGGCTTTTGGAGAGAGACAGTAATTTAATGGTGGCTTAAGGAATATTTTAGTAACAAGCTCATTTGATGTCCTATCTAACCTAGAAATAAAATACAGCCTTTACTTTGCCTGTTTTTTTCAGAAGCTACAAATTAGCTTCTGTAGTCAAGCCCTTATGAAGTCTTGTGAAAATTGTCTCATCTCAATTGGTTTAATGATTTTTTAGGTTGTTTCATACTCTTCAAGTAAAGGACTATGCAATGAAAAATGAACAAGCACTATTTCTAATTTAAGCAAAGGCAAAGTTATTGTATTGCATGAATTATGATCAATGTTATAAACAAGCATTAAAGAGTGCCTATTATCAAAATTTACTAAATTATTAAATTATTTTACTATGTTACACATAAAGATGGAAAACTTTTCTAAATATTATTAATTAAAAAGATTGCTAGGGAAACACACAAACTATGCAAAGGATGAGCGCATAGTATACAAACACCACTATCTTGAGAAAACTCCCAATATTCAAATTGGCACTGCATCATTCAACTGTCTTGCAGTAAGTTTGTTGCTCAAAGCAGAGAGACCATGTTCTGGGCTGTTGTGTTAAGCTGCTGCATAGGACAGTATTATTTCATGAGATGTGTGTTCCCTACCGCTGCACTGCTTCACTGTCCATCACTGTCATCCTGTTGAAGGCAAAGAAAACTGATGAAGCACTTACTCCCGGTACCTCTGATGCGATGTTCCCGGCAGCCATGCCTACAATATCAGTCCCTGTCTGTGCTAAGCAGTGAGAAATTGCAATAAGTTTCAGAGGGACCACACAGGGACTGACTGTACACATGGCTGCCGGGGATATCGCTTCAGGAGAAGAGCTGATGAGAGTAAATGCTTTATCAGTTTTCATTGGCATTGTACGCCATTTCAAGTGCCCATGACTGTCATACGCCCCTCTGCTGTTTTTGGTGCTAAGCAAAGCAGACCCCAGGGTGACAGTGATGGATAATGAAGCAGAGCATAGATGCAGGGAACACATTTTTAATTAAATAACATTGTCCCTGGCATTCAAAACATGCGTGGTGCAGAGGGATCAATGGAAAATCATGCCAAAAAATGGTGGAGCGTTTCCGCTGAAAAATATTTAAATAAAACAAAGGATTATAGATAAATACTGATAGATTCTGACTTGCAAAGCAATCTAAAACAAACACACACATACACATGTGGTCAACATTGTTGGTACCTATCATTTAATGACAGAAAAACCCACAATGATCACAGAAATAGCTTGAATCTGACAAAAGTATTAATAAATAATAAATTAAAAATCAGTGAAAATTAACAAATGAAAGTCAGACATTGCTTTTCAACCATGCTTCCACAGAATTAAAAAAAAATAATAAATAAAACTCATGAAATAGACTTGGACAGAAATGATGGTACCCCTGAAAATAATGTGACAAAAGGGACATGTTAAATCACTAATTAGCATCACATGTGTCTGCAATCTTGGAATCAGTGAGTGGGCCTATACATAGGGTTACAGATGCTCACTGTGCTGTTTGGTGACATGGTGGGTATCACACTCAACATGGACCAGAGGAAGCAAAGGAAAGAGTTGTCTCAGGAGATAAGAAAGAAAATTATAGACAAATATGTGAAAGGTAAAAATTATAAGACCATCTCCAAGCAGCTTGATGTTCCTGTAACTACAGTTGCACATATTATTCAGAAATGGAAGATCCATGGGACTGTAGCCAACTCCCTGGACGTGGCCACAGGAGGACAATTGATGACAAATCAAAGAGATGGATAATACGAGTGGTAACAAAAGAAAAACTTCTAAACAGATTGAGGGTATGTGCACACATCAGCATTTCTTGCAGAAATTTCCTGAAGAAAACCGGAAATTTTCTGCAAGAAATCCGCATGCTTCTTTTCGCGTTTTTTTTCCCGTTTTTTCTGCGTTTTTTTTAGTATTTTGCAAGCGTAATTAGCTTGCAGAATGTTAAAGTTTTCCAAGCGATCTGTAGCATCGCTTGGAAAACTGATTGACAGGTTGGTCACACTTGTCAAACATAGTGCGTGACAAGTGTGACCAACTTTTTACTATAGATGCTGCCTATGCAGCATCAATAGTAAAAAGATATAATGTTAAAAATAATAAAAAAATAAAAAGAAAGGTTATACTCACACTCTGATGGCCCCCGATCTCCTCAGCTGTTGGTTTGTGTATAGGACCTGCAATGATGTCATGGTCACATGACCGCAACGTCATCGCAGGTCCTTCACACAGAGCATCTATAGTAATGGAAGAGAGAGCATGCACCGATGAGAGGCGGGAAGACTGCGGGGGCCATCTAAGGTGAGTATATCACTATTTTTTATTTTAATTCTTTTTCTTTTTACCAATTATACAGTGCCCAGTCTGTGGAGGAGAGTCTCCTCTCCTCCACCCTGGGTACCAACCGCACATGATCTGCTTACTTCCCGCATGGTGGGCATACCCCCATGCGGGAAGTAAGCAGATCAATGCATTCCTAGGTGTGCGGAATCCCCGCGATTCCGCAAATTTAATGAACATGTTGATTTTTTTTCTGCGATGCAATTTTTTTGCGGAAAAAAATGCAACATTTGCACAAGGTATACGGAATACACTGAAAATAATGGGAGGCATATGTAAGCGTTTTTTTGCGTTTTTTTCGCATTTTTATCACGTTTTTATAGCGAAAAAACTTGAAAAAAACGCAAAAAATCCTGAACGTGTGCACCTACCCTAAAGGTGAACTTCAAGCTCATGGAAAATCAGTGTCAGATAGCACCATTCGTCATTGTCTGAGTCAAAGTGGACTTCATGGCAGATGACCAAAAAGGATACCATTGTTTAAAAAAATCATAAAAAAGCCAGACTGGAATTTGCCAAACTTCATTTTGACAAGCCACAAAGCTTCTGGGAGAAAGTCCTATGGACAGATGAGGCAAACATTTAACTTTTTGGCAAGGCACATCAGCTCTATATTCACAGATGGAAAAATGAAGCATATCAAGAAAAGAACACTATCCCTACTTTGAAACATGGAGGAGGCTCTGTTATGTTCTGGGGCTGCTTTGCTGCATCTGACACAGGGTGTCTAGAATCTGTGCAGGGTAAAATTAAATCTCGAGACTATCAAGGGATTCTAGAGAGAAATGTGCTGCCAAGTGTCAGAAAGCTTGGTCTCCGTCATGGGTCATGGGTCTTGCAACAGGATAATGACCCAAAACACACAGCTAAAAACACCCAAGAATAGATAAGAGGAAAACACTGGACTTTTCTGAAGTGGCCTTCTATGAGGTTTTCAATAATTTAACAACCCCTTATTAAATGCTGAAGTACCCCAGATAATATAATAAAAAGACTTACAATGTTATTACAATGCGCCTGCTGCACTGAGATGTACATTGGGTCTGAAGACACAATGAAGAGATCAGAGCAGCAGGGAACAGCCAGAAGTGAGTATTACTTTTTTATGTGAGGCTTTTTTTACTGTATGGAACACTATGTGGTGCCCATAATACTGTATGGAGTACTATGTGGGGTCATTATACTGTATGGAGCACTATGAAAGACCTTCATTCTGCATGGAACACTGTTGAGCAATTTATACTGTATGGCGCACTATGTGGATTCATTATACTGTATGGAGGACTATGTGGTGCACATTATATTGTATGGAGCGCTATGTATTGCCATTATACTTTATGTAGCACTATGTGAGGCCCTTTATACTCTATGGGACACTATGTGGGACCCATGATATTGCATGGAGCACTATGTGGGGACCATTAAACTGCATGGAGCACTATTTGGAGCCTTTTCACTGTATGGAGCACTATGTGGGCCCATTTTCCTGTATGGAGTACTATGTGGTGCTTATTTTATTGTTTGGAGCACAATGTATTGGCCAATATACTCTTTGGAACACTATGTGGGGACATTATACTGTACGAACCACTACAGTATGAAAGACCATTATACTGCATGGATTACTATGTGGGGCCCTTTTTACTGTATAAAGCACTATGTGGTGCCCATTATGTTGTATGGAGCACAATGTGGAACCCATTATACAGTATGGAGCACAATGTGATACCATTATACTCCATGGAGCACTTTTGTGACCATTATACTTTATGGAGGTGTTTGTGTGGGCACCATACTTTGCCAGTGGGGAGGAACAGTAGGGTCATAATACCATGTGTGTGGAGGGTATTGTGGAGGAGTTCCCTGTGGGATTATCCTACTGTGTTTGGGGCACTTTTGCTTATTATTTGTATTGTTTATGTTTTTTCCATATAAAAAAGTTCACTGTTATATTTGATAATGAAAAATTTTGTCAATTGTTGACTTTTTTTTAATAAATAAGGATGGCCCGAGACTTTGTCCAAGCTTTTTATTTTAACCTTCTGCGCATTTGAGTTTGACATCCCTGCTTTATGTCCTTGCACAACATTAATGTAGAATTAAGGTAAAGATTTTGACTTGGCCATTCCAAAGCTTTAGGCTATGTGCACACGTTGCAGATTCGTTTACGGATTTTTCCGCGCGGATTCTGAAAAATCCGCAGGTAAAACGCCCTGCATTTTACCTGCGGATTTACCATGGATTTACCACGGATTTAGTGCAGTTTTTGTGCAGATTTCACCTGCGTTTTTACACCTGTAGATTCCTATTAAGGAATAGGTGTAAAACGCTGAATCCGCACAAAGAATTGACATGCTGCAGAAAATAAACCGCCACAAATCTGAGCGGAATTTTCTGCAGCATGTGCACAGCAGATTTGGTTTTCCAGCTTTATATGCTGAATATGCTTTAATAGCTTTACATGCTACTGTAAAACGCATGGAAAACAGCTGCAGATCAGCAGCCAAATCCGCAACGTGTGCACATACCCTTAATGTTATTCCTCTTTAACCATTTTTTGAAGAACAGTTTGTGTGCTTTAGGTTGTTGTCATGCTGCATCATTCACATTCTCTTGTTGAAAGATGTCCAAACTAGATGTAAGCTGATCAGTCCACTTTATATTAACTTTGATTAAAATTTGAACCCAGCATGGAATGTGTTCCAGTTGCTTTTAGAAAGGTGGCTGAATTGTATGGATATCTGCTAGGAGGTATTACCCCATACATCAGAAGTCTATGTCAGAGAGTTAGCTAATTCTTTAATCCAGACCAGAGCAAACCTTGGCCATCGGGCTACACCCAGCTCTTCGGCTGCTGCTATCTAGTCTGCAGACCAGGACACCAATAAGGCTAAAAAAAAGTGGTCTATGGGCCATGGTCAGCCTGTGCATTTGAGTGTTTCAACACAGCAGGTGTGATGATATCATTAGATTGTGCCTGAAATGGCATCACACTCTGCAGAGAAAAGATCAGCGCAGCACCAGGTGCAGGGTGAGAAGTGTTTGTTTTTTGTCATTCACTTCTGGGGGGACTATGTCGAGACATCATTATGTATTTAGAGACTGTGAGAGATGATAGTATGGGGGTCATCATTATGTGTTGGGGTTCTGTGAGGTTTATACTGTTCGGATGCCATCATAATGAGTTATGAGGCTGCTAGGGATGATACTGTGGGGTTCATCATTCTGCATTGAGTGACTGTGGGAAATCATACTGTGTTGGTGGTGCTGTAATGGCCATCATATTATGCTGAGAGGCTGTGGGGGATCATACTTTGGGGCCTTCATTCTATGTTTGAGGACTATGGGGGATCACACTGCATAGGAAACTGTGATGACCATCATACTGTGTATAGAGTGTCATTATTCTTTGTGTCGCATCGTACTTTTTCATGGGCCTTGGTGGCCATCATACTGTGTTGAGAGTTTGTCATGGATCCTACTGTGATGGAGTGATCATACTGTGTAGGAGAGTGTATGGGCAATGATACTTGGTAGAGGTCACAATACTGTGTCTGATATCATACTTTTTGGGGGTTATGGAGGTTCATACCATATGCGGGGCTGTGGGTGGCATCATTATGTGTGAGAAACTATGGAACCATCAAACTGTGTGTGAGGTTTGTGGTGAGTGGTGACATCATACTATTTTGGGGGAGCTGTTGATCATAGTACAAGGGATGAATAGAAGCGGTATGATTTACTACTCATTTTTTCTTAAAAAAATCAGTAAGCTATATGGCTTTGATCTACTTAATAATAAGGAATATAATTAAAGTTTTTAATTTTTTAACAGTTTTTGGCATTATCTTGAGCCATGATGACTTGATAGAGAAACGATCTGTTGAAAGATTGATCTTGTGCAAAACTAGATTGGTCCACCAGGATCTTCTCTGCCATTATCTTGATAGTGTCAACCCATTAGGTTGCTAGTCTTCCTCCTTGCTTTGTTTCTTCTATTCTTCCAACCATGATGTCCTTCTCTGATAATTGCTCTCTTTGTGTGATGTGTCCAAATTAGGCAAGTTGCAGGTAGGTGACGATTTGTCTCAGTGACAGGTCTGGCTTAATTTGTTCCAAAATTTATGAATCTTTATTTATTGATTATATATAAAAACAACAACAGAAACAAATGAATAACAATAATCTAGCAAGAGTAATACAAGGAAATGAGAATTAGAGGTACAAAAACAAAATTTAGATGAATGGAAAATTCAGTCAGAATATGAGTAAACTTCATTTTTCAGATCTGAATAAACCAGATAAACAGGGTAAGTCCAACAAATAACTAATTTGTGTGTAGTAGGGAGGATTAAAATAAGTGTCTAAGAAAAAGGAATATAGTTAAGTAGTTATAGGTGCAAGATGTTGAGGTAGTGAAGAATGGGCAACGAGGGTATTTTTAAAAGAGGCTGTGGGTTAAGAAGAATTAGCATCAGAGACAAATGTACAGCTCCAAAGAGAACCGTTTTATTTTTTTTAGTAATCAGTGCATATGTGTTTTCCCAACTTGAGAGTTCTTTCAGTTTATGCAGCATATAAATCTTTCCTTATTTACTGTTACCATACCGCGTGGGTTTGAAGAGTGGATTTTTCCAATAAATTGGGTTAAATGTTTTGCTGCTCCTATCATTAAGGTCATTTTGCTTTAAAATGCTTGGAAGGACAAGAGAGTAATACCTCGGCTGGTTTTAAGTTCCTTGTTATTAAATCCAGAGTGCACAGTGTACTATTTATGTCTGTCCAAAATGCTTGCAAATTAGGACAGTTTCAAAATATATGTGGCAAATTACCAATGCTAGTACCGCATTTCTAACATAAATTGGTGTTTTTGACGCCCAAATGATGTAGAAATTTAGGGGGTACAATTGTAGGAATTTTCTTGTAAGATCATGCATCTAGAGAAACCGTGGAAGTTAGAAAGAATGTTTAAGACCTCAGAATCTTTTAGGCTGGGGTCACACTTGGCGTAAGACAATACGCCACGTATTATACGTCCGTACTACGGCCATAATACGGAGAAATGTTCCCAAAATAGTGATCCGTAGTCAGGGTGTGTCAGCGTATTTTGCGCATGGCATCCTCCGTATGTAATCCATATGGCATCCGTACTGCGAGATTTTCGCGCAGGCTTGCAAAACCGACATCTAATGGATTTATGTGCTCAAATGTTCGGGAAAACATATATACAGTATATATATATATATGTCATTGAGACACATATATATATATTCTGTATTTAGATTTCATTCAGCGCGAGATCTGTGAAAAGCCGGTAATTCAATTGCCGGCTTTTCATTTCTCCTGCACAAACCCGACAGGATATGAGACATGATTACATACAGTAAACCATCTCATATCCCCTTTTTTTTTGCATATTCCACACTACTAATGTTAGTAGTGTGTATGTGCAAAATGTGGGCGCTGTAGCTGCTAAAATAAAGGGTTAAATGGCGGAAAAAATTGGCGTGGGCTCCCGCGCAATTTTCTCCGCCAGAATGGTAAAGCCAGTGACTGAGGGCAGATATTAATAGCCTAGAGAGGGTCCATGGTTATTGGCCCCCCCGTGGCTACAAACATCTGCCCCCAGCCACCCCAGAAAAGGCACATCTGGAAGATGCGCCTATTCTGGCACTTGGCCACTCTCTTCCCACTCCCTGTAGCGGTGGGATATGGGGTAATGAAGGGTTAATGCCACCTTGCTATTGTAAGGTGACATTAAGCCAGATTAATAATGGAGAGGCGTCAATTATGACACCTATCCATTATTAATCCAATTGTATGAAATAGTTAAAAAACACACACACACACATGATTTAAAAGTATTTTAATGAAATAAACACAGCGGTTGTTTTAATAATTTATTGCTCTCTCAATCCATCAGCAACACCCTCGCTTGGCAAAATAATAAATGCACAAGATACATACCTTCTGATGTCCGATCACGTCCCACGATGTAATCCATCTGAAGGGATTAACTAATATTACAGGCACGAGCTGCGATAAACCACTCGCTCGTGCCTGTAATCCCCGGGTGCTGAAAGGAAAGCAGGATCTGTACTTACATTGAGTCGCGGTGATGCGCCCCTGCTGGATGTTCTCATGAACTGCAGCCTGGGAACTTTTTCCCACGCTCCAGGTCATATGAGGACATCCACCAGGGGGCGCATCACCGCGACTGAAGGAAATGTAGGTCAATGACCTACATTTCATTCATTCGCCGGGATTACAGGCACGGAGCACAGCTGCATTTGCAGGGCTCCTGCCTGTAAAATATTTTAACCCCTTAAGATGGATTACCTCGTGGGACGTGACGGTTCAGCTGAGGGTATGTATCTTGTGCGTTTATTATTTTGCCAAGCGAGGGTGTTGCTGATGGATTGAGAGAGCAATAAAATATTAAAACAACCGCTGTGTTTATTTCATTAAAATACTTTTAAATCATGTGTGTGTGTGTTTTTTAACTATTTCATACAATTGGATTAATAATGGATAGGTGTCATAATTAGTGTTGAGCATTCCGATACTGCAAGTATCGGGTATCGGCCGATACTTGCTGTATCGGAATTTCCGATACCGAGATCCGATACTTTTGTGGTATCGGGTATCGGGTATCGCAACAACATTAATGTAATAATGTGTAAAAAAGAGAATTAAAATAAAAAATATCGCTATACTCACCTGTCCGACGCAGCCGGGACCTCAGCGAGGGAACCGGCAGCGTTGTTTGTTTAAATTTCGCGCTTTTACTTGGTTACGTGAAGTCCCGGCTTGTGATTGGTCAGGGCGGCCATGTTGCCGGGACGCGGACCAATCACAGCAAGCCGTGACGAAATTACGTCACGGCTTGCTGTGATTGGTCCGCGTCCCGGCAACATGGCCGCCATTAACCAATCACAAGCCGTGACGTCACGGGAGGCTGGACATGCGCGTATTAGGAAAAGCGCGCGTGTCCAGCCTCCAGTGACGTCCCGGCAACATGGCCGCCATTAACCAATCACAAGCCGGGACGTCACGGGAGGCTGGACATGCGCGTATTTTGAAAAGCGCGCGTGTCCAGCCTCCAGTGACGTCCCGGCAACATGGCCGCCATTAACCAATCACAAGCCGGGACGTCACGGGAGGCTGGACATGCGCGTATTTTGAAAAGCGCGCGTGTCCAGCCTCCAGTGACGTCCCGGCAACATGGCCGCCATTAACCAATCACAAGCCGGGACGTCACGGGAGGCTGGACATGCGCGTATTTTGAAAAGCGCGCGTGTCCAGCCTCCAGTGACGTCCCGGCAACATGGCCGCCATTAACCAATCACAAGCCGGGACGTCATGGGAGGCTGGACATGCGCGTATTTTGAAAAGCGCGCGTGTCCAGCCTCCAGTGACGTCCCGGCAACATGGCCGCCATTAACCAATCACAAGCCGGGACGTCACTGGAGGATGGACACGCGCGCTTTTCAAAATACGCGCATGTCCAGCCTCCCGTGACGTCACGGCTTGTGATTGGTTAATGGCGGCCATGTTGCCGGGACGCGGACCAATCACAGCAAGCCGTGACGTAATTTCGTCACGGCTTGCTGTGATTGGTCCGCGTCCCGGCAACATGGCCGCCCTGACCAATCACAAGCCGGGACTTCACGTAACCAAGTAAAAGCGCAAATTTTAAACAAACAACGCTGCCGGTTCCCTCGCTGAGGTCCCGGCTGCGTCGGACAGGTGAGTATAGCGATATTTTTTATTTTAATTCTTTATTTTACACATTAATATGGTTCCCAGGGCCTGAAGGAGAGTTTCCTCTCCTTCAGACCCTGGGAACCATCAGGAATACCGTCCGATACTTGAGTCCCATTGACTTGTATTGGTATCGGGTATCGGTATCGGATTGGATCCGATACTTTGCCGGTATCGGCCGATACTTTCCGATACCGATACTTTCAAGTATCGGACGGTATCGCTCAACACTAGTCATAATTGACGCCTCTCCATTATTAATCTGGCTTAATGTCACCTTACAATAGCAAGGTGGCATTAACCCTTCATTACCCCATATCCCACCGCTACAGGGAGTGGGAAGAGAGTGGCCAAGTGCCAGAATAGGCGCATCTTCCAGATGTGCCTTTTCTGGGGTGGCTGGGGGCAGATGTTTGTAGCCACGGGGGGGCCAATAACCATGGACCCTCTCCTGGCTATTAATATCTGCCGTCAGTCACTGGCTTTACTACTCTGGCGGAGAAAATTGCGCGGGAGCCCACGCCAATTTTTTCCGCCATTTAACCCTTTATTTTAGCAGCTACAGCGCTGAAATTTTGCACATACACCCAACTAACATTAGTAGTGTGGAATCTGCAAAAAAAATGGGGATATGAGATGGTTTACTGTATGTAAACCATGTCTCATATCCTGTCGGGTTTGTGCAGGAGAAATGAAAAGCCGGTAATTGAATTACCGACTTTTCACTAACACCGCTGCGTATTTCTCGCAAGTCACACTGCTGGACCGTGTGGAATCGGCATTTTTCTCGCCCCCATAGACTTTCATTGGCGATTTTTTTGCGCAATACGCTGACAAACGCAGCATGCTGCGATTTTGTACGGCCGTAGAAAGCCGTATATTACGGATCCGTAATATACGGCTGATAGGAGCAGCCCCATTAAGAATAATTGTGCCGTATGTAATGCGAGTTTTACGGACGTAGTTTCTGCGCTCTTACGTCCGTAAAACACGCATGTGTGACCCCAGCCTTAGAGTAATACCTACTTCCATTATCCAGGAGATCAGATAAGTTGATTTATATGCCTTTGCAGGTGATATCTTAGACATCATTTTAGGGAAAGGTAAGGGGAATTTAGTGAATAAATCAAGCCAGGACCAGTCTCAAACAGATGGAAACTTTATTTTAAATTGCTTGAACATGTGTTAGGGGTCGAGTTCCCGCCTCTGCACAGGGGGAATCTCGAGCCATCTCCGCTGCGGTCTCCCATTCTTCTCCTGCTGCAGTGGAGCCTGCTCAGTGGAGGCGTCGGTTCCAGCGTCTCACTCAGTCTGATACTGTGCAAAGGGTTACTGCTGCCTTTCCAGCTTCTGCCAGTACTGGTCAGCGGCGAGCAGACATCTTTGGGACTAAGTCCTACTTTTCCCTTTCTGAGCATGCCCAGGGTAAGATCTCTCATTGGAGATCAAGGGTCACATGCTCAGGTACTGCAGCAACTCCCATTGGTCCTCTAGGAAGGTCCTGAAGTTGCTCAAGTTCTGTGGCAGCCTTCCATTGGTCCTTCTGGGAAGGTCCTGAAGTTGCTGCAGCTATAAAAGGTTCGCATGACCGCACGGCCATGCGCTAGTATCAATCCATGTTTTGTGCTTTGCGCCAGTGTGGTCTTGTGTGTATATATTTAGGGCCCTGGCTGAAATAAGCCCCTAGAATACCGGCACCTCTGGTGAGGAGTTTTGTGTGTATGTATTCAGGGTCCCAGCTGAAATAAGCCCCTAGTATACTGGCACCTCCGGTGAGGAGTTTGTGTGTGTGTGCAAGACCACTGACTGCTATCAGCTCAGCAGTTAGCTGTGTACTCCTGTGAGTCTAACAGCTTTCTGTGCTTTCTTTTCTCGGCGACTCTGTGAAGTAAAAGAGTTCGCTTATACCACCATATAGTGCCATTTGCTAGCAGCAGGTTCCTCCTGCATGGTGGACCCCGGGCTGTGAACGCACCAATAGCTTCATCTATTTACTCGGTGTGTTCCTCTAGCCCTAAAAACATGTGCATGATCTGAGCTTGTTGTAGAAAGTCGACATGATGTTTTCTAGCTTTCTTTGGCCATGATTTAGTCACAGGTAGAGATAAGCGGACTTGTTTGGGAAAACGTTCAACAATGTCAAACACAGTTTTTTCTTTAACCCCTTCATGACCCAGCCTATTTTGGCCTTAATGACCTTGTCGTTTTTTGCAATTCTGACCAGTGTCCCTTTATGAGGTAATAACTCAGGAACGCTTCAACGGATCCTAGCGATTCTGAGACTGTTTTTTCATGACATATTGGGCTTCATGTTAGTGGTAAATTTAGGTCGATAATTTCTGAGTTTATTTGTGAAAAAAACGGAAATTTGGCGAAAATTTTGAAAATTTCGCAATTTTCACATTTTGAATTTTTATTCTGTTTAACCAGAGAGTTATGTGACACAAGATAGTTAATAAATAACGTTTCCCACATGTCTATTTTACATCAGCACAATTTTGGAAACAAATTTTTTTTTTGCTAGGAAGTTATAAGGGTTAAAATTTGACCAGTGATTTCTCATTTTTACAACAAAATTTACAAAACCATTTTTTTTAGGGACCACCTCACATTTGAAGTCATTTTGAGGGTTCTATATGGCTGAAAATACCCAAAAGTGACACCATTCTAAAAACTGCACCCCTCAAGGTGCTCAAAACCACATTCAAGAAGTTTATTAACCCTTCAGGTGTTTCACAGCAGCAGAAGCAACATGGAAGTAAAAAATGAACATTTAACTTTTTAGTCACAAAAATGATCTTTTAGCAACAATTTTTTTATTTTCCCAAGGGTAAAAGGAGAAACTGGACCAAGAACGTTATTGTCCAATTTGTCCTGAGTACGCTGATACCTCATATGTGGGGGTAAACCACTGTTTGGGCGCACGGCAGGGCTCGGAAGGGAAGGAGCGCCATTTGACTTTTTGAATGAAAAATTGGCTCCAATCTTTAGCAGAAACCATGTCGCGTTTGGAGAGCCCCCGTGTGCCTAAACATTGGAGCTCCCCCACAAGTGACCCCATTTTGGAAACTAGACCCCCCAAGGAACTTATCTAGAAGCATAGTGAGCACTTTAAACCCCCAGGTGCTTCACAAATTGATCTGTAAAAATGAAAAAGTACTTTTTTAAAAAAAAAAAAATTATTTTAGCCTCAATTTTTTTATTTTCACATGGGCAACAGGATAAAATGGATGCTAAATTTTGTTGGGCAATTTCTCCTGAGTACACCGATACCTCACATGTGGGGGTAAACCACTGTTTGGGCACATGGTAAGGCTCGGAAGGGAAGGAGCGCCATTTGACTTTTTGAATGAAAAATTATCTCCATCGTTAGCGGACACCATGTCGCATTTGGAGAGCCCCTGTGTGCCTAAACATTGGAGATCCCCTACAAGTGACCCCATTTTGGAAACTAGACCCCCCAAGGAACTTATCTAGATGCATAGTGAGCACTTATAACCCCCAGGTGCTTCACAGAAGTTTATAACGCAGAGCCGTGAAAATAAAAAATAATTTTTCTTTCCTCAAAAATGATTTTTAGCCCAGAATTTTTTATTTTCCCAAGGGTAATAGGATAAATTGGACCCCAAATGTTGTTGTCCAGTTTGTCCTGAGTACGATGATACCCCATATGTGGGGGTAAACCACTGTTTGGGCGCACGGCAGGGCTCGGAAGGGAAGGCACGCCATTTGGCTTTTTGAATGGAAAATTAGCTCCAATCATTAGCGGACACCATGTCGCGTTTGGAGAGCTCCTGTGTGCCTAAACATTAGAGCTCCCGCACAAGTGACCCCATTTTGGAAACTAGACCCCCAAAGGAACTTATCTAGATGTGTGATGAGCACGTTCAACCCCCAAGTGCTTCACAGAAGTTTACAACGCAGAGCCGTGAAAATAAAAAATCATTTTTCTTTCCTCAAAAAAGATGTTTTAGCAAGCAATTTTTTATTTTCACAAGGGTAACAGGAGAAATTGGGCCCCAATATTTGTTGCCCAGTTTGTTGTGAGTGTGCTGGTACCCCATATGTGGGGGTAAACCACTGTTTGGGCACACGTCAGGGCTCGGAAGGGAAGTAGTGACATTTGAAATGCAGACTTTGATGGAATGGTCTGCGGGCATCACGTTGCATTTGCAGAGCCCCTGATGTGCCTAAACAGTAGAAACACCCCAAAAGTGACCCCATTTTGGAAACTAGACCCCCGAAGGAACTTATCTAGATGTGTGGTGAGCACTTTCAACCCCCAAGTGCTTCACAGAAGTTTATAACGCAGAGCCGTGAAAATAAAAAATAATTATTCTTTCCTCAAAAATTATGTTTTAGCAAGTAATTTTTTATTTTTGCAAGGGTAACAGGAGAAATTGGACCCCAACATTTGTTGCCCAGTTTGTCCTGAGTACGCTGGTACCCCAAATGTGGGGGTAAACCACTGTTTGGGCGCACGTCGGGGCTTGGAAGGGAGGGAGCACCATTTGACTTTTTGAACGCAAGATTGGCTGGAATCAATGGTGGCGCCATGTTGCGTTTGGAGACCCCTGATGTGCCTAAACAGTGGAAACCCCTCAATTCTAACTTCAACACTAACCCCAACACACCCGTAACCCTAATCCCAACCCTAACCCTAATCCCAACCCTAACCACAACTGTAACCCCAACGCACCCCTAACCCTATCCATAACCCTAACCACAAGCCTAATCTTAACCCTATTTCCAACCCTAGCCCTAATTCCAACCCTAACTCTAATTCCAACCCTAACCCTAAGGCTATGTGCCCACGTTGCGGATTCGTGTGAGATTTTTTTGAAAAATCTGCAGGTAAAAGGCACTGCGTTTTACCTGCGGATTTACAGCAGATTTCCAGTGTTTTTTGTGCGGATTTCACCTGCGGATTCCTATTGAGGAACAGGTGTAAAATGCTGCGGAATCCGCACAAAGAATTGACATGCTGCAGAAAATACAACGCAGCGTTTCTGCACGGAATTTTCCGCACCATGGGCACAGCGGATTTGGTTTTCCATAGGTGTACATGGTACTGTAAACCTGATCGAAAACTGCTACGAATTCGCAGCGGCCAATCCGCTGCGGATCCGAGGCCAATCCGCTGCTGATCCGCGGCCAATCCGCTGCAGATCCGCGGCCAATCCGCTGCAGATCCGCGGCCAATCCACTGCGGATCCGCGGCCAATCCGCTGCGGATCCGCGGCCAATCCGCTGCGGATCCGCGGCCAATCCGCTGCGGATCCACAGCCAAATCCGCACTGTGTGCACATGCCATAACCCTAACCCTACCCCTAACCCTAACCCTACCCGTAACCCTACCCCTAACCCTAACCCTACCCCTAGTTCTAACCCTAGTTCTAACCTTAACCCTAGTGGAAAAAGAAAAAAAAAATATTTTCTTTATTTTATTATTGTCCCTACCTATAGGGGTGATAAAGGGGGGGTTTATTTATTTATTTTTTTTATTTTGATCGCTGTGATAGAACCTACCACAGCGATCAAAATGTACTTTGTAATGAATCTGCCGGCCGGCAGATTCAGCGGACGCACTGAGCATGCACCCGCCATTTTGGAAGATGGCGGCACCCATGGAGGAGGCGGACGGGCACCGGGAGCCTCGGTAAGTATAAGGGGGGGGAGATCGGGGCACGGGGGGCGTCGGAGCACGGGGGGTGACATAGGAGCACGGGGGGAGCGGACAGGAGGACGGGGGAGCGGAGCACAAGACGGAGGGCACTACGGGACAGATCGGTGGCTTGGGGGGGCGATCGATGGGGTGGGGGGGTCACTTCAGTATTTCCAGCCATGGCCGATGATATTGCAGCATCGGCCATGGCTGGATTGTAATATTTCACCAGTTTTTTAGGTGAAATATTACAAATCGCTCTGATTGGCAGTTTCACTTTCAACAGCCAATCAGAGCGATCGTAGCCACCCCCCTGGGCTGAAGTACCACTCCCCCTCTCCCTGCAGATCGGGTGAAATCGGAGTTAACCCTTTCACCCGCTCTGCAGCGACGCGATCATTCCATGACGCCACATAGGCGTCATGGGTCAGATTGGCACGGGTTTTCATGACGCCTACGTGGCGTCATGGGTCGGGAAGGGGTTAATAACTTAATCTTACATTCCGGCAGCCAATTAGAGAACAGAAACTATCAACAACATCATGACACAAAGTCTTTTTTTGATTGGCTGATGAAGTCAAATTTTCCTGTCTATATAAAAAGCGGATATCTTGTTTTGCTAGCCTAGCACCATTTTCTCAGTGTCGCAGTGCAGAGAGGCCACTCCTGCTATTGCTTCTGCTGCTGAAAGTGAACTTGACAGTTAGCTCTATAGGATACTGCCTTGTGTTAAATCGATCTTCCAGCATCTAACCAGATTGTACTAAAATGTGTTGTAGTTTTAGAAGGCTCCATTTGCTAATCCAAATTGTTTGTGATAAAACTGTGTTGCAGTGAGAAATCAGAAGGCCACATTTCCATTTAAAAATCATTAGGCTCAATATTGTTGCTCAGCCAGGAGGCCCAGGAGGTGATCCTTATGACACTCAGATACCAGAGGCATATGCGGACTGTATTTTAGTGTCAGGGCAAGAAGATGAGGAGGATGACTCTCAGGGTGAGGAGTGTGAGAACAGAGAGGATGATGATGATGTTGTAGAACTCACTTAATGTGAACCCAAAGTTACGTACCTGAGTAGCTAAGCAGAGGAGGTGGAGGAGGAGGAAGATGAGGAGGCTACGCTGCGATTTCCAACACAGACATGAAGTAATGCAACCACTATAAGCACTGCATCATCATCCACAACTCTGGCTGTGACCAGCTTTGGTTTTGAGTGTGCATTTCACAAAAGCAGCAAGGGTTGCCTAACCTGGGCCTTTTTCGCGACCGCAATGGATGACACTATAAGGTCTGACTGTTATGCCGGGAAAAAATGAAAGGATTAGATTAGAACCTGCCTTGTAGTGCCCTTTCTAAATCTCTATGTCTCATTAGTGTGGGGTGCTGTTTCTTAAGTCTTGTGGTTAGTGTAAATAAAGAAGGATTGTGTGGCAGAGAACTTTGTATACTGTATCTCTGCCTTGAGAGAATAGTATTTTTATGCTAACCATAAGCCTAATTAAAACGTCAAGGTAATCTCAGATCAGATGGGTAACTGAGCTCAGTTACCCATCTGATCTGAGATTACCTTGACGTTTGGTGGATGGGCTCACAACATTTGGCCAAATATCGTGCTAAGAATCTCATGTGTTTTTTCATAAATTTCCCTAGCCATTATGCTATTCACATTTCATATATTGCACATTTCCTTGTCTTAGCACAGTAAATTTTGAGTGCAGCCATTGATCTATTTGCTATATGACTTTTTTTGGTTATGCACCAGTTCAGATTATATTGTTGTTCAGTCAGTTTTCTTATACTTAGTATTCCCTTGGATTACATCATCAGCTCTAACTAGATCAGATGATGAACCTGTGGAAACCCTTTTCTGCACTAATCAGTCTATACACAGAGGGTTCATTCAAGTGCATTCAGTGAAGAGGAGAGATGTTGCTTACCATTTTTTTTCTCCCCCCACCCATTCCCGTTTTGGCACTCTTATTTGAAAATGTCTTGTATTTAAACCACAAGAAACACAGTAGTTTGACAATAATTGGCTTCACTGTTATGACCCCAATGGCGAGGGTCTCAGAGGAACGTGGAAGTCTGCAGAATACAAAAATCCAGCTCATAGGGCAGTGGTAACTGGGTTGACCATATATCTACTCCTAACGCCAACACTAGAAGTAGCCGGGGATCATTCCTACGTTGATTCTAGATGACACGCTCCAGCCGGAGAATCTAGCTACCCCTAGTAGAGGAAAACAAAAGACCTTTCTTGCCTCCAGAGAAGGGGACCCCAAAGCTGGATAGAAGCCCCCCACAAATAATAACGGTGAGGTAAGAGGAAATGACAAACACAGAAATGAACCAGGTTTAGCACAGAGAGGCCCGCTTACTGATAGCAGAATAAAGAAAGGTAACTTATATGGTCAACAAAAACCCTATCAAAATCCACACTGGAAATTCAAGAACCCCCGAACCGTCTAACGGTCCGGGGGGAGAACACCAGTCCCCTAGAGCTTCCAGCAAAGGTCAGGATATAGATTTGGAACAAGCTGGACAAAAATACAAAACCAAAACAAATAGCAAAAAGCAAAAGGCAGACTTAGCTGATATAACTGGAACCAGGATCAGTAGACAAGAGCACAGCAGACTAGCTCTGATAACTACGTTGCCAGGCATTGAACTGAAGGTCCAGGGAGCTTATATAGCAACACCCCTAACTAACGACCCAGGTGCGGATAAAAGGAATGACAGAAAAACCAGAGTCAAAAAACTAGTAACCACTAGAGGGAGCAAAAAGCAAATTCACAACAGTACCCCCCCCCTTAGTGAGGGGTCACCGAACCCTCACCACGACCACCAGGGCGATCAGGATGAGCGGCATGAAAGGCACGAACTAAATCGGCCGCATGAACATCAGAGGCGACCACCCAGGAATTATCCTCCTGACCATAGCCCTTCCACTTGACCAGGTACTGAAGCCTCCGCCTGGAGAGGCGAGAATCTAAGATCTTCTCCACCACGTACTCCAACTCGCCCTCAACCAACACCGGAGCAGGAGGCTCAGCAGAAGGAACTACAGGCACAATGTACCGCCGCAACAAGGACCTATGAAATACATTGTGAATAGCAAACGACACAGGAAGATCCAGACGAAAAGATACAGGATTAAGGATTTCCAATATCTTGTAAGGCCCAATAAAACGAGGTTTAAATTTGGGAGAGGAGACCTTCATAGGAACAAAGCGGGAAGAAAGCCACACCAAATCCCCAACGCGTAGTCGGGGACCCACACCGCGGCGGCGGTTGGCAAAGCGCTGAGCCTTCTCCTGTGACAACTTCAAGTTGTCCACCACATGATTCCAGATCTGCTGCAACCTATCCACCACAGAATCCACCCCAGGACAGTCAGAAGGCTCCACATGACCCGAAGAAAAGCGAGGATGGAAACCAGAGTTGCAGAAAAAAGGCGAAACCAAGGTGGCGGAACTAGCCCGATTATTAAGGGCAAACTCAGCCAACGGCAAGAATGTCACCCAATCGTCCTGATCAGCAGAGACAAAACACCTCAAATAAGCCTCCAAAGTCTGATTGGTTCGCTCCGTCTGTCCATTAGTCTGAGGATGGAAAGCAGACAAAAACGACAAATCAATGCCCATCCTACTACAAAAGGATCGCCAGAACCTGGAAACGAACTGGGATCCTCTGTCTGACACAATATTCTCAGGGATGCCGTGCAAACGAACCACGTTCTGGAAAAACACAGGAACCAGATCGGAAGAGGAAGGCAGCTTAGGCAAAGGAACCAAATGGACCATCTTGGAGAAGCGATCACATATCACCCAGATAACGGACATGCCCTGAGATAGCGGAAGATCAGAAATGAAATCCATGGAGATATGTGTCCAAGGTCTCTTCGGGACAGGCAAGGGCAAGAGCAAACCGCTGGCACGAGAACAGCAAGGCTTAGCTCGAGCACAAGTCCCACAGGACTGCACAAATGACCGCACATCCCTTGACAAGGAAGGCCACCAAAAGGACCTGGCCACCAGATCTCTGGTGCCAAAAATTCCCGGGTGACCTGCCAACACCGAGGAATGAACCTCGGAAATGACTCTGCTGGTCCACTTATCCGGGACAAACAGTCTGTCAGGTGGACAAGACTCAGGCCTATCAGCCTGAAATCTCTGCAACACACGTCGCAGATCCGGAGAAATAGCTGACAAGATAACTCCATCTTTAAGAATACCAACAGGATCAGCGACTCCAGGAGCATCAGGCACAAAGCTCCTAGAAAGAGCATCGGCCTTCACATTCTTTGAACCTGGTAAATACGAGACAACAAAATCAAAGCGGGAGAAAAACAATGACCAGCGGGCCTGTCTCGGATTAAGGCGTTTAGCAGACTCGAGATACATCAGATTTTTGTGATCAGTCAAGACCACCACACGATGCTTAGCACCCTCGAGCCAATGACGCCACTCCTCAAATGCCCATTTCATGGCCAACAACTCCCGATTGCCCACATCATAATTTCGCTCGGCAGGCGAAAACTTCCTAGAGAAAAAGGCACAAGGTTTCATAACAGAGCAACCAGGGCCTCTCTGCGACAAAACGGCCCCTGCCCCAATCTCCGAAGCATCCACCTCAACCTGAAAGGGAAGTGAGACGTCAGGCTGGCACAAAACAGGCGCCGAAGTAAACCGGCGTTTCAACTCCTGGAAAGCCTCCACGGCAGCAGGAGCCCAGTTAGCTACATCGGAGCCCTTCTTGGTCATATCCGTCAAAGGTTTCACAATGCTAGAAAAATTAGCGATAAAACGATGGTAGAAGTTAGCGAAGCCCAAGAACTTCTGAAGACTCTTAACTGACGAGGGCTGAGTCCAATCAAGAATAGCTCGGACCTTGACTGGGTCCATCTCCACAGCAGAAGGGGAAAAAATGAACCCCAAAAAGGGAACCTTCTGTACACCAAAGAGACACTTTGAGCCCTTGATAAACAAAGAATTTTCACGCAAAATTTTAAAGACCAACCTGACCTGCTCCACATGCGAATCCCAATTATCAGAAAAAACCAAAATATCATCCAGATAAACAATCAAAAATTTATCCAGATACTTCCGGAAAATGTCATGCATAAAGGACTGAAAAACTGAAGGCGCATTGGAGAGCCCAAAAGGCATCACCAAGTACTCAAAATGACCTTCGGGCGTATTGAATGCGGTTTTCCATTCATCACCTTGCTTAATGCGCACAAGGTTGTACGCACCACGAAGGTCTATCTTGGTGAACCACTTGGCACCCTTAATCCGGGCAAACAAGTCAGACAACAGCGGTAAAGGATACTGAAATTTGACAGTGATCTTATTTAAAAGCCGATAATCAATACAAGGTCTCAAAGATCCGTCCTTTTTTGCCACAAAAAAGAATCCCGCACCAAGAGGGGAAGAAGACGGACGAATATGTCCTTTTTCCAGAGACTCCTTGATATATGAACGCATAGCGGTATGTTCAGGTACCGACAGATTAAACAGTCTTCCCTTAGGAAATTTACTGCCTGGGATCAAATCTATAGCACAGTCACAGTCCCTATGAGGAGGCAGTGCACTGGACTCAGACTCACTGAAGACATCCTGATAATCAGACAAATACTCCGGAACTTCCGAAGGCGTAGAAGAAGCAATAGACACAGGCAGGGAATCCTCATGAATACCACGACAGCCCCAACTTGAGACTGACATAGCCTTCCAGTCCAGGACTGGATTATGGGTCTGTAACCATGGCAGCCCCAAAACGACCAAATCATGCATTTTATGTAAAACCAGGAAACGTATCACCTCGCGGTGTTCAGGAGTCATGCACATGGTAACCTGAGTCCAATACTGCGGTTTATTTGCTGCCAATGGTGTAGCATCAATACCCCTAAGAGGAATAGGATTTTCTAATGGTTCAAGAGTAAATCCACAGCGCTTAGCAAATGAGAGATCCATGAGACTCAGGGCAGCACCTGAATCTACAAACGCCATGACAGGATAAGATGACAGTGAGCAAATCAAAGTTACAGACAGAATAAATTTAGGTTGCAAATTACCAACGGTGACAGGACTAACAACCTTAGCTATACGTTTAGAGCATGCTGAGATAACATGTGTAGAATCACCACAGTAGTAGCACAAGCCATTCCGGCGTCTATGAATTTTCCGCTCATTTCTAGTCAGGATTCTATCACATTGCATTAAATCAGGTGTCTGTTCAGACAACACCATGAGGGAATTTGCGGTTTTTCTATCACATTGCACCGAATTAGGTGTCTGTTCAGACAACACCATGAGGGAATTTGCGGTTTTGCGCTCCCGCAACCGCCGGTCAATTTGAATAGCCAGTGCCATAGTATCATTCAGACCTGCGGGAATGGGAAAACCCACCATAACATTCTTAATGGCTTCAGAAAGGCCATTTCTAAAATTAGCGGCCAGTGCACACTCGTTCCAATGTGTCAGCACGGACCATTTCCGAAATTTTTGGCAATACACTTCAGCCTCGTCCTGCCCCTGAGACATAGACAGCAAGGCCTTTTCTGCCTGAATCTCAAGATTGGGTTCCTCATAAAGTAAACCGAGCGCCAGAAAAAACGCATCAAGATCAGCCAATGCCGGATCTCCTGGCGCCAGCGAAAAAGCCCAATCCTGAGGGTCGCCCCGTAAGAACGAAATAACAATTTTTACTTGCTGAGCAGAATCTCCTGATGAACAGGGTCTCAGGGACAAAAACAATTTACAATTATTCACGAAATTCCTAAACTTAAACCTGTCTCCGGAAAACAGTTCAGGAATCGGTATTTTAGGTTCTGACCTAGGATTTCTGATAACATAGTCTTGTATGCCCTGCACACGAGTAGCCAGCTGGTCCACACTTGTAATCAAGGTCTGGACATTCATGTCTGCAGCAAGCATAGCCACTCTGAGGTAAAGGGGAAGGAGAAAGAAAAAAAAAAAAAACTCAGAATCTTCTTTCTTATAATCCCTCTTCTGCAATGCATTAAACATTTAATACTGGCCTGGCAAACTGTTATGACCCCAATGGCGAGGGTCTCAGAGGAACGTGGAAGTCTGCAGAATACAAAAATCCAGCTCATAGGGCAGTGGTAACTGGGTTGACCATATATCTACTCCTAACACCAACACTAGAAGTAGCCGGGGATCATTCCTACGTTGATTCTAGATGACACGCGCCAGCCGGAGAATCTAGCTACCCCTAGTAGAGGAAAACAAAGACCTTTCTTGCCTCCAGAGAAGGGGACCCCAAAGCTGGATAGAAGCCCCCCACAAATAATGACGGTGAGGTAAGAGGAAATGACAAACACAGAAATGAACCAGGTTTAGCACAGAGAGGCCCGCTTACTGATAGCAGAATAAAGAAAGGTAACTTATATGGTCAACAAAAACCCTATCAAAATCCACACTGGAAATTCAAGAACCCTCGAACCGTCTAACGGTCCGGGGGGAGAACACCAGTCCCCTAGAGCTTCCAGCATAGGTCAGGATATAGATTTGGAACAAGCTGGACAAAAATACAAAACCAAAACAAATAGCAAAAAGCAAAAGGCAGACTTAGCTGATATAACTGGAACCAGGATCAGTAGACAAGAGCACAGCAGACTAGCTCTGATAACTACGTTGCCAGGCATTGAACTGAAGGTCCAGGGAGCTTATATAGCAACACCCCTAACTAACGACCCAGGTGCAGATAAAAGGAATGACAGAAAAACCAGAGTCAAAAAACTAGTAACCACTAGAGGGAGCAAAAAGCAAATTCACAACACTTCACCCAATGACTAACCATGAGTGGAGAAAAAGTGTTGGTGTTATCATTCATATTCTCTGAAAAAAGGCCAAGAAAGCAAACATTCTGCCAGGGTATGTAAACTTTTGAGCGCAACTGCAGATGAATTCATTGAGATGTATAGTTTGTAAAATGGGGTCATTTTTGCTGGGTTCAGCTAACATGGCACCTCAGGGGCTCTCCTAGGGGGTCATGGCACCTGCAAGCCATAATAACAAAATCTCCACTATAATATGGCACTCCTTCCCTTCTGAACTTTGTACTGTGCCTGAAAAGTGTTTCCCAATTACACATAGGGTATTGGCACACTCAGTATAAATTGCACAACAAACTGTGAGAACCATTTTTTTAATCCTTATAAAAATTAAAAATTTGGTGCCAAAACATCATTTTAGCAGTAGTAATGTTGTTGTTATTCTTCACCTCACAAAGCTATAAAATTCTATGAGGCACATGTACTATCAACATGCTAACTGCACCCATAGCACCCATAGATAAATTCATTTTGGGGTGTAGTTTGTAAATAGGGTCACTTATGGGGGCTTCCGATATTTTGGCACCCGAGAGGCTGAAAAATTAAGCAAGATGGCTACCAAGCTGAAATGATTTATGGAGAAGCAAGGCAGAAGTATTTATTAAAATTTACTGTTACTCCTCTGGATATGTCGGGCTTGTACCCATCACATTAGACAAAACCCCTATCTTCTAAAAGTCTATATTCCCATGATGATCTGACTGGTGAAACGCATTGTGAACAAACTTTTGTGAACAATTGAACTACCTAGTGCATGCAGTTAACATTTTTACAGCAAATTATTTTTTTGGGAAATATTTGCTGAAGCTGGTAAATGCAAATTATGCCTAATACAAATGTGTAATTTTCTATTGGCATATTTGGGTCTGAATATACTGCTGAAACACTTGCCCCATTCGCTAGATGGCACCACATTAATACCTTTGTTACTACTGAATCCTGAAAGCAGGTGTCAGTTTAACTTTTAGATTGCACTAATTGTACTAAACTTGTTTTTGATTTGGTCAGAGAGTCCAGAACAAAAATGATGATGAAGGGCCTGGTCAATCAAGAGAAAGTGCGAGGTCCACCATGGAAATTCAGTGCAATACTCCTTAGTACATTACAGCTGTATGTTGCCTCTGGCTGTTTACTCTCTGCTTAAACTCTGTCAAGGTCATCATATAAGAGCCTTAAGGCCTCAAAGAATGAGTAGACTGTGGAGCGTTCTGGAACAGCAGTGGGCAGAAAAACATTTCAAGCCTAGGGGTCACCTGGCAGTCTGCAGCAAGTAAACTATGAATCCCACATGCAGGGTCTCAAATCCAGAAGAAAGAATGAAAAGCCTGAAATACAGGCTACAGTTTTTCCTACAGGAAGCAACATTTTTAAGGTCACCTGAAAATCAGTCAGGCAGGTTAACCTTGGGATCAGAAATTGTCAAGGGGGTACTGCAATGGCTTGAGTTGAGTGGTTTTTATATGCTGAATCCACCCTGCAAGATCCAGGACTAAATGAGTCAGGTCTTCCAACTGATCCTCTACCATTTACCCCTTCTCACAGATTCCAGGGGAACCCCGACATTAACTCTTTAATCTCTGTAAAAGCATCTGGTCACACAACGAGGTCCTCTGTATTGCTTCCAAGGATTGGTTGCTCCAAGGAGGAACAAATCAGATGCAATAGGGGTCACAACTAAAAAGTCACATCAGGAACAAAATCAAAATACATGCGGGTGGTCAAAATGAGGTCAGGCAATAGAACAAAAAAAAATAGCACAGAGGAACACAGGAACAGTTTGACCAGGTCTAGCTGAACTAACTAAATGAATGGCATCTAGATGCTGTCTTCCCTTGTTTATACAGAAAAGCGTCTCACCAATGGCTCCCAGCAGAGAGCCAATTATGTACCATCTCATTCCTGATTTATCATGCTTAACCTATGTTGTTTATTGAAACCATAATCTACACGGCCATTGGTGGGGGTTGTGCCATCCGTGGGCATCTCAGGACCTGGGCTCACACTGATATACAAGCAATTAAAGTGCCTGCTAAGTGTAAAAAAATCATCAAGAAAGTTTAGTTACACTCAACATTCAACTTCCCTTTAACCCTGACTCTTTTCCTACCGTAGTTTAAATTTTAATCTCCTTTACTTCAAATTCTGAATATGTTAAAATCTGATATGTGAAGATAGCTATGCACAAACAGTTAAAAAGTGAATTGCTAAAATAATCATTCTAAATAAAATTGGAAAAGTTTTAACACAATTTCAAAGATTCCCAGATTATTATATTTCAAAGTGTACTGTACTTATCTTACAGCTTATTATATTTGCACAACCCACACATAATTTTCAACATCTTAAGAACATTACTCATTTGGTGACACATAATCTTAGTGGATGCCATAGTAACGCACAGATATGATATAAATAATTTGTATTATTTGTGAAATTTCTTAGACATTAGGAAACAATTACTGTACTTTGTAAGATATGACTGCTTAATATATTTTCAATAAAACATGAAACATGCTACTTAGCAAAAAGGTTTGATAATGAACAAAATTTTGCAAAATCACATAAATATTTTCCTTAATACATATGCCTTATTAATAGTGATGAGCGGTGGTTTCCCGGAGCACGCTCGGGTGGTCTGCGAGTATTTGTTAGTGTTCGGAGATTTAGTTTTCATCGCCACAGCTGAATGATTTACAGCTACCAGCCAGCTTGATTAGCATGTGGGGATTCCCTAGCAACCAGGCAATCCCCACATGTACTCAGCCTGGCTAGTAGCTGTAAATCATTCAGCTGCAGCAATGAAAACTAAATTTTTGAACACTAACAAAGACTCGGAGACCACCCGAGTGTGCTCGGGAAAACCCGAGCAATGAGTGTACTCGCTCATAACTACTTATTAACTTACCCACATGTGTCAATAAGGAAAATGAGTGAATTGATTTTGCAAAACATTTTTAGCAAATTTAGCACATACATGATGTAAAATTGCCAATCAAGGGGGTATCATAAAACACAAAGGTCGGCCAACGAACGCCATTGTATACCTATACCACCTTGTCTACGGATAGAAAAATACCTAATGTGATTGTTGTGTGCTTCTGTGCTGATGTTATAGATTGAAAATTGTAGTGATAGTCTCAGTATGTGAATAGATATTCAAGATTCAAGTGATATACAGTGAATTGTCATAATAGTCTCATCCTCTCCACTCAGTGTGAATGTGAATCAACACATCTACGATATGCTGCAGCACCAGCACCTTAATAGCTGCTTTTTCCCACTGTGCCAGCAAACAATGATAATATTAAGTAACTCATCGCAGATTTTGGAAACTAATCTAAATTATGAATTCAAGCC
Source organism: Ranitomeya variabilis (assembly GCF_051348905.1). Classification (NCBI taxonomy): domain Eukaryota; kingdom Metazoa; phylum Chordata; class Amphibia; order Anura; family Dendrobatidae; genus Ranitomeya; species Ranitomeya variabilis. Next base: position 726,126,179 of record NC_135233.1, read on the forward strand.
TTTTTTCTGTTTGTAAATGAATGTGCAACCCCTGTGTTTTGAGACTCACTGGTTTTTAAAGTTAAAGTTCTTACATTTAAACCCAAATTTTTACTTAGTTGAGGTCATTGTTTGAAATATTTTTTGCGCCTGCTTCATTGCTCCAATAGTTGAATATTAGACTCATGCACATGCCACCTAAATACAGCGATCAGTTACATGTAGGGTTGAGCGACTTTTACTTTTTTAGGATCGAGTCGGGTTTCGCGAAACCCAACTTTGTCAAAAGTCGAGTCGAGTGAAATCGGCCGATTATCGCGCAAAGTTGGGGATCGACCGAAACACGAAACCCAATGTAAGTCAATGGGGAAGCAAAGTCGGCAGTGAGTGGAGGAAAGGAAAACACCTACAGTGCCCATTTTAATGTCAAAAACATCAATTCGTGTCACTTAAGCTTGTGAATCCTAATTTACCTTATAATAATAGTTAGGCATTGAAAATTGGGGGTCATTTGGCTAAAGTTGTGGGGGGGTAGGGCTGGCTCAAGTTTTTCGTGGGCCCAGGAAACGCAGACTACGTCAAGGCGGTGGAGCAGGGAGAGGTCAGTATTTCAACTTTGCAAGTGCTATGATACTGAGCAAGCAGGGGGGGGCACTCGTTCGCATTGGCACTGGCACAGGGCCCCTCAAAGTACAGCGTTGTGTTTGACGGCGGGGGCACCTCCCACCGGCAGAGACACTTTTGCGTACTATGAGGGGCCCTGTGACAGTGACGTCACCAATGAGTATGCCCTCCCCACCTGATGAAGGAACCTGCACTTTCATCTGCGCCTTCCTCCTTGTCCCCATGTAAGGTGGTATAGTATGCGGGAAGGGGAACCTGACTTTCAGCAGGGTCAGATTCTGGCTGTGTAGAGTGCAAGGGGAATGTAGTGGTCTGGGTAAATGTACCAGCAGACTCATGTAGCACTGGCTGGGCAATGGGCAGGATGAGGAGGAAACACAGATATAGGCCCAAATAATAAAGTGGGCTAAATGCAGTTCAAAATTGGTAACAGGACTAACCAGGCGGCATTGCTTTGTTCAGTGGAGGACAACTGTAATGAGAGACAGACACAGTTAGTAGGCCCAAATAATAAAGTAGGCCAAATAAAGTTCAAAATTAGTAACAGGAGTAAACAGGCAGCACTCCTTTGTTCAGTGGAGGAGAACACCAAAGAGCGGCAGACACCGTTAGTAGGGCCCAACCAAACTAGTAGGCCAAATGCAGTTTAAAATTTGTAAATATAGGCCAAAAGCCTGAAGATTGAAGCTCAGCTTTGTTCAGTGGAGGAGAACACCAAGGAGCGGCAGACACCGTTAGTAGGGCCCAACCAAACTAGTAGGCCAAATGCAGTTTAAAATTTGTAAATATAGGCTGAAATCCTGAAGATTGAAGCTCAGCTTTGTTCAGTGGAGGAGAACACCAAGGAGCGGCAGACACCGTTAGTAGGGCCCAACCAAACTAGTAGGCCAAATGCAGTTTAAAATTTGTAAATATAGGCTGAAAGCCTGAAGATTGAAGCTCAGCTTTGTTCAGTGGAGAACACCAAGGAGCGGCAGACACACTGTTAGTAGGACCCAACCAAACTAGTAGGCCAAATGCAGTTTAAAATATGTAAATATAGGCCGAAAGCCTGTAGATTGAAGCTCAGCTTTGCTCAGTGGAGGAGAACACCAAGGAGCGGCAGACACCGTTAGTAGGGCCCAACCAAATAGTAGGCCAAATGCAGTTTAATATCTGATATAGGCCGAAAGCCTGAAGATTGAAGCTCAGCTTTTTTCCTTGGAGGACAACACCAAGGAGCGGCAGACACCGTTAGTAGGGCCCAACCAATCTAGTAGCCTAAATGCAGTTTAATATTCTAAATACAGGCCGAAAGCCTGAAGATAGAAGCTCAGGATAAAAAACCAGGAGAACACCAAGGAGAAGCAGACATCGTTAGTAGGCCCAACCAAACTAGTAGCCCCGATGCAGTTTTCAAATTCCTATAGGCTGAAAACCTGACAATTGAAGCTCAGCTTTTTTCAAAGGAGGACAGCTGTATTGAGTGGCGCAGACAGACACAGGTAGTAGGCCTTAACCAAAAAAGTTGGCTCAATGCAGTTTAAAAAAGGTTACAGGGGTACACAGGCAGCATTGGTGTGGTCAGCGGAGGACAATTGGAAGGAGTGGCGCAGACTTACTAGGCCTAAAATAAAAATGTAGGCTCTATGCAGTTTAAAATAGGTTACAAGGGTACACAGGCAGCATTGGTTTGGTCAGCGGAGGACGATTGCAAGGAGGGACTGCAGACAGACTTACTAGGCCTAAAATAAAAAAGTAGGTTCTCTGCAGTTTAAAATAGGTTACAGGGGTACACAGGCAGCATTGGTTTGGTCAGCGGAGGACAATTGCAAGGAGGGACTGCAGACAGACTTACTAGGCCTAAAATAAAAAGGTTGGCTCTATGCAGTTTAAAATAGGTTACGGGGTACACAGGCAGCATTGGTTTGGTCAGCGGAGGACGATTGCAAGGAGGGACCGCAGACAGACTTACTAGGCCTAAAATAAAAAAGTAGGCTCTAAGCAGTTTAAAATATGTTACAGGGGTACACAGGCAGCATTGGTTTGGTCAGCGGAGGACGATTGCACGGAGGGACCGCAGACAGACTTACTAGGCCTAAAATAAAAAGTAGGCTCTATGCAGTTTAAAATAGGTTACAGGCGTACACAGGCAGCATTGGTTTGGTCAGCGGAGGACGAATGCAAGGAGGGACCGCAGCCAGACTTACTAAATTTTTGACATTCTGACCTCTGCTAATGGTCCTTGAGCATTTCTTACAGTTCACTTTGCACTGATCATTCGGATCTTGGTTAAAAAATTGCAAGACTGCACACTTCCTACTATCGAATACCTTTTCAGGCATTGCACACTGTGCTACGTTAACCGGATGGTCACGCTGTCCTACAACTGTTTTTGGTTTTGACACACGTTTTTGGCCAGATATGGGTCTGCTAGATGAAAGCTGTTGCGATGTTGATGCCTGCTGCGGCTCCTCCTCCTCCGCTTCAAAGCTACTGCTAGCGGCACCCTGTTCCCCCAATGGCTGCCAATCGGGGTCAACAACTGGGCCATCTATCACCTCCTCTTCTATGTCCTGTGCACCTTCCTCTGTGTCACCATGTAAGCCGGTGCTATAGCGTTCGGGACAGGGCACCATAGTCTCATCAGGGTCAGATTCTGGCTCAGTACACTGCGAAGGCAATGTTGTGATCTGAGTCAATGGAACAGCATAATAATCTAGCTGTGGCTGTGCATCTGTGCACTCCATGTCCAATTCATCTTGTAATGGCAATGGCCTGTAAAAAATTTCCCTTTCTAACCCAGGCACGGTATGTGTAAAGAGCTCCATGGAGTAACCTGTTGTGTCACCTGACGCATCCTTCACTGTTGTTCTGGTTCTGGCTGATAGATATGCCACAAACAGGACTGACACAGATGCACTCAGTGGCAATATAAATCTCCCTTTTTATGTGTGGGAGACAGCAGAAAAATCAGGCCCACTGTATTACACTACACAGTTTGAGTGGCAGAAAGTGGCTGGCAGATATGCCACAAACAGGACTGACGCAGATGCACTCAGTGGCAATATAAACCTCCCTTTTTATGTGTGGGAGAATGCAGGAAAAAATCAGGCCCACTGTATTACACTACACAGTTTGAGTGGCAGAAAGTGGCTGGCAGATATGCCACAAACAGGACTGACGCAGATGCACTCAGTGGCAATATAAATCTCCTTTTTATGTGTGGGAGAATGCAGAAAGAAATCAGGCCCACTGTATTACATGTGGTGCAGTAAAAGGTGTAGTGCTAGACGGAAGATATATTTCTCCCAGCAGGATAAGTTTTGGCCTGTTATTTTCCTAAGGCTGAGGACCTGCAGTGATGTCACGATCATGTGATCAGCCCATGTGATGGGTACCTCACCTGTGGGTGTGGCTGTAGACTATGTAATGGAGTTTCTTTTGTTTGGCACATGTTATTCTGGGGATGGAATTAGGCTGGAAGGAGCCTGAACTGTTTTTCTCTCCCACACGTCACAAAGTTTCGTGATATGACTGTTAGCAACCCTGGGAATGGCACCTGGCGGAAGCCGCTGACTTGGCAGCCGCTTAGTTAAGCCCGTCCCGTGTAAGGGTGAGTCTGAGACCAGTGGTACTCCAAGCTGGAGTATGTTTGGTTATTTTCTCTTACTTTCTGTCATGGACTGTTTAAAGTGACAATAAACCACTGACGTTTGGACTGGAAGCCTGTGTGTTGCCTCATTACTGCGGCCCTACCATTGCTCACCTGAGCCAATCCCTACATACACTACACAGTTTGAGTAGCAGAAAGTGGCTGGCAGATATGCCACAAACAGGACTGACGCAGATGCACTCAGTGGCAATATAGATCTCCCTTTTTATGTGTGGGAGACAGCAGTAAAAATCAGGCCCACTGTATTACACTACACAGTTTGAGTGGCAGAAAGTGGCTGGCAGATATGCCACAAACAGGACTGACGCAGATGCACTCAGTGGCAATATAAATCTCCCTTTTTATGTGTGGGAGACAGCAGAAAGAAATCAGGCCCACTGTATTACACTACACAGTTTGAGTGGCAGAAAGTGGCTGGCAGATATGCCACAAACAGGACTGACGCAGATGCACTCAGTGGCAATATAAATCTCCCTTTTTATGTGTGGGAGAATGCAGGAAAAAATCAGGCCCACTGTATTACACTACACAGTTTGATTGGCAGAATGTGGCTGGCAGATATATCAAAAAATACAAGGGTTGTAGTAGAATTTCAATCTCCCTACAATGATCAAAGGACAAGTATGGCAGCAATAAAAAGGACTGCTGCACGCAAGAGTGTGGACAAAGAAACAAGAGAACTGTGCAGAAAGAAGCAACAGGACTTTTGCTTTTTAAAAAGCAGTTGGTTTGCACAGCGGCGTACAAACAGCAATGCAGCTATCAGGGAGCCTCATAAGCTACAAAGCTGATGCACAGAAATCTAGCCTCCACTGTCCCTGCAAAGAAAAGGTGGTGTTGGACAGTGGAAATCGCTACAGCACAAGCAGTTTGGGGGTTAATCTTTCCTCTCTAACAATATCCCTGCTTCTGACGAAGCTGCAGCAACCTCTTCCTATGCTACGATCGGCAGAAGTAAGATGGCAGTCGGCGTGCACGCCCCTTTATAGCCCCTGTGACGCCGCTGAAAGCAAGCCAATCACTGTAATGCCCTTCTCTAAGATGGTGGGGATTGAGACCTATGTCATCACGCTGCCCACACTCTGTGTCCACCTTCATTGGCTGAGAAATGGCGCTGAACGCGTCATATGAAACGCGACTTTGGCGCGAAGATCCCCGACCGCATGGCCGATCCCACACTGGGATCGGCTCGGGTTTCACGAAACCCGGCTTTGCCGAAAGTCAGCGATTTATGAAATTGACCGATCCGTTTCGCTCAACCCTAGTTACATGTTCTTCCTATTGAGACATGATTCTGCGTAGATTTCATATTCGCATCCTATTTTGAAAAGGCAAATGGACTCTAATTTAATTTATTTAAAAAAGAAACATTTTTGAAGCTAAAAAACACATGTTTACATACAAGCGTGTGCATGTGATTTTAAATAACACTGTTCTACAGCCAAATTGGTTCAGAAATGGAAAGAGTGGAACATAAATAATTGTTTGGTGCTGAAAGTGAATATAATGGTTAAATTTGCTGATTGGCTCTAATTCTCAAGTTCCAGAGGAGTTTGTATGAACTTATGACACCTTTCATGAAGGCTTATAGTAAAATTAAATCTTTATTATTTCATCATGATTATTGCATTGCTAGTAGCTAGTCTATTACATCATCTATTGAGGCTATTGAGCCTTCAGTATTCTATCATCTTATGGTGGCCAATCAAAAAACGCAAACTCAGCTCCGATGATGGAATCCTAGTTAGTTGCATCACCTACTTTTACATTTCCTCTCTGTGTAAGGTATACAGTTTTAGGATTTCTTAGCTTAGCTTCTTAATATATTTATATGCTTTTTCAGATATATCTAATGTTGTTGATGATTTGGTTCTCTGTTTTTTTTCCACTTCTTATTGAGAACTTTATACTCCCGGAATGCTATTTTTGTCTGACTTCTAGGGCTTCAAAGCTTTAGATGCCTTTTGTTTTTGTCTTATTGTCTTATTGTACTGTGTATAGTACATAATATGTGTATAGTATTAGGTATATACTCACCCTCGTACGCGCCCTGCTTCTTTCCGGCAGCCTTCCTTCCTAAGAATGAGCGCGTGAAGGACCTTAGATGACGTCGCGGCTTGTCCATGTGACCGCTCGCGACCAATCACAAGCCGTGACGTCACCGCAGGTCATTCACACACTCATTCTTAGGAAGGAAGCCTGCCGGTTAGTACCAGGGCGTGTCCGAGGGTGATTATATCAATATTTTTTATTTTCATTCTTTATTTAACACTTAAATATGGATTCGGATACCGATTCCCGATATCGCAAACATATCGGAACTCGGTATCGGAATTCCGATACCAGATTCAGAAGATCGCCGACCCCACACAGGGGTCGGGTCGGGTTTCATGAAACCCGACTTTGCCGAAAGTCGGCGACTTCTGAAAATCGCCGACCCGTTTTGCTCAACCCTAACCAGGACACAATCCTGATCTACAAAACTAAGCTTTCCTTCCCTTGATCGAGTGAATTTAGCTTTCCTAAAATTCCAGGCGTTTTACTTACCCGTTGAAATGCTTAATTGAATACTAAATTGAAGCCGAACATATTGTGGTCGCTGAATCCCAAATGCTTCCGGACCCGTAGATATAATATTGTATCTGGTTTATTTAACAGGATCAGAAACAGCAAATTATCTCTTCTGATCGATTTCCTCAACCAACCAATTTTTCCCACCAGCAAAGAATGGAGAAGTCTGTAATTATTATCGTAGGTACACTTCAACTGTGAGAGACAGCATCTAAAAAAAAAATCCAGAAAATCTCATTGTATGATATTTACGTCATTTATTTGCATTTTATTTCATGAAATTACTATTTGATACAATGGAAAAACAGAACTTAATATTTGGTACAAAAATCTTTGTTTGCAATTACAGAGGTTAGACGTTTCCTGAAGTTCTGGTTCAAGTTTGCACACACTGCAGCAGGGATTTTGGCCCACTCCTCCATACAGATCTTCTCCAGATGTTTTAGGTTTTGGAGCTGTCACTGAGTTTCAGCTCCCTCAAATGATTTTCTATTGGATTCAGGTCTGGATACTGGCTTGACCACTCCAGGACATTGAAATGCTTCTTACAGAGCCACTCCTTAGTTGACCTGGCTGTATGTTTCTGGTCATTGTCATGCTGGAAGACCAAGCCACGTCCCATCTTCAATGCTTGTAATAAATATAGGGGATAACTCAGCAGACTCTTTGCGTGGAACAAGACAACTACAGGACACAGTTTTATAAGTGGTAAAGTCTATGTTATCACACGGTGATTCAAACAGGTGCAGAGAGAAACTTAAGTCCACAACACTTGGTGTAAATATTAACTCAGTCGCTTATACTGCCTACTATTTGATCTGTCACATTTGATTTTCTGTTTTTCACTTGAATAAATTAGCAAATTTAAAAAAATCCTTTTGTTTCTAAGATATTCCACACAGGGAGTGCGGTGGATTTCAATAACACTGATACTGGACCTTACGGTCTGTCTCACCAGCACCCCGATCTAAATTTAGAGTGCAGGCCAAATTATATTTACATTAAATATTAAATGCAGCTCAGCAGTCTATAGGGAACTTCAGAGGAAAATGCAATCACGCAGAAAGTCTATGAAGCATAATTTTTCTTCAGGATACTTGACACGAATAAGTCCTTGTTTTAGTCCAAACACAGATAGATATGCTTATAAGGCAGTTCAAGCAATGTCTTATCTCATCCAGGAAGGCCTGGGTGATAATCTCAGGTTGAAGAAGAGCAGCAACAGCTTACATGTCCAGCAAATGCAGATGGAAGTAAACACGAGCAGCAGATGAAGGAGGATTACTAGAAACTGGTGTATGCAGCAGGAACTCAGAGCAGAGTAGCAGGATCACCACACAGGTTCACAGGAGCAGGTATATAGGCAGGGAGTTACCAGAGTCAGGAGCTGGATGCCAGGCAGAATACTCTAGCACAGACTGAAGGCTGGGGTTGAGTTTTATAGCAGGAAGACACAGTACACATGAGACCAAAGACACCATCTTGGAAAAGGGCAGTAATGCACAAAAGGTAATAAAAAATGTTCAGAGTCCTGACAATGCTCTTACAGAGGAAAGGAGGTTGTTAGCCAAAATCTCACGATTCATGACCCCATCCACCTTCCCTTCAATATGGTGCAGTCGTCCTGTCCCCTTTGCAGAAAAGCACCCCAAAGTGTGATTTTTCTCCCACCATGCTTCATGGTTGTGAATGTGCTCTTTGGGTTGTACTCATCCTTCTTCCTCCTCCACTCACAGCACGTGGAGTTTATACCAAAAAGTTCTATTTTGGTCTCGTACCTGTTCCCATGCCTCCTCTGGATCATCCAGATGGTCATTGGTGCACTTTAAAAGAGCCTGGACATGTGCTGGCAAGAGCAGGGGGACCTTGCATGCCCTGCAGGATTTTAATCCATGGCGACATAGTATGTTACTAACAGTAATGTTTGAGACTGTGGTCTCAGCTCTCTTCAGGTCACTGTCGTTAGACAGCTTTTTGGTCTTGGCCATGATGGAGTGGTTGGAGTGTGATTGAGTGTGTGGACAGGTGTCTTGTATACAGGTAATGAGTTCAAGCAGGTGCAATTAATCCAGGTAGTGAGTGCAGAGTAGGAGGACTTCTGAAAAAAACTTAAAGGACTGCGAGAGACAGAATTCTTGCTGGTTGGTAGGTGATCAAATATTTATTTCATGCAATAAAATGCAATTTAATTATTTAAAAGTCACACAATGTGATTTTCTAGTTTTTATTTTTAGGTTCTGTCTCTCTCAGTTGAAGTGTGTATATGACAAAATTATAGATCGCTCCATTTTTTGAAGGTGGGAAGACTTGCAAAATCGGCAGTGTATCAAATACTTAGTTTCCCCACTGTAGGTAATTGTCTTCAATTGTGGATAATAATTTACAGATTTGATCACAAACAGAATATTCTACATTCCTATTTTTTTAAAACCTTTTCCATTTGTTGCAGCATTTCATCGTCTACCTTTTCCACTATATTAGGAGGCTTGTAGCAAACTCCAATTAGCAGCTTTCCATTATTGCCATCTCCATGTACATTTACCAATATTGACTCTACATTGTCGCAGCTCCCCCCAATGTTGTCATTGAACACAGGTCTTAAGATGGATTTAACGAAAATACACACCTCCTCCCTCTTTTTGGTCTTTCTTGTCATTTTTTAATGTGTGTAACCCACTATGTTTGTTACCTAGTCATGGGTATCATTCATCCAAGTTTCTGTAATGTCCATAATATCGTAATCTCCAATTAATAATTTTGTAGTCTCCAATTCATTCATTTGGTTTCCAAGACTTTTTGCATTCATCAAGAACAAAATCCACAGAACAGAAAACATAATGTTATCAGTATGACCCTACACCAAGTGGCTCCGGGGGTCTAATTTGCAGGACAATCTCATTTAACCCATAAGAATACAGCAAAAGAAAAAGAGATAAACAGTTCAGTATAAAACATACCTCATTTTATTAAATACACGATTAAAAGGACAACAATGCATACATACTAATACATAAAAAATGAATAATGTGGAACAAAGGTGAAAATAGCACCAAAACCCTACAGAAATTATGTATAAAGTGGTTGGGGGACCCAGTTAATATAGATGAAAAGATAGCTGTAATGAATCTATAGTGCCAATGCACATAATATTGCTGACTACTCATGCTATGTTCCCACCTGGTGTCAAAATTCCATTACAGTCATAATACACCAAAATAGATCAACAGACTTAAAAATACTCTGCATTAGTAACCAGTAAATGAAGTGACAAAAGACACTGGTAGAGAACATCCACGACTAAATTGTATATATAACTACATCCCTAAAAAAGAAGAGTCTTATCCATAATCTCCACCACGGGTCAGGTACTTGCAGCCCCAATGCGCGCTTCGCGTGGGCTTACTCGGGCGGCTTTCACAGGGAACGCAACAGGTTGTGTGGCGCCCTCGGGTCCTGGTCATCACAGTGACATTGCTTTCCCTTTGGTGAGAGGGATATCATGTTTGGGAGCGATGAAGGATATCTTTCACCAGGTAAATCTCACATACAACATGTTCATACTCCAGGCCAGAAGGGGGAGCTCTGAACCCGGATTCAGGGTGAACTCCCTTATAAATTCTGGCTGGAGAGGAAGTTAGAGAGCAGTCTGTCATAGGACAGAGAATCAGACAGTTCATCCCAGACAGCAGACAGTGCAGACTATCAGGGGACCTGAAGAGGGCAGACGGCAGTGAGTGCCAGGAAGTCTGAAGGAGCTCCTGGAGCAAGGAAACAGAAAACACGAACAGCTTGAAGAAAGAGAGCAGGAGGGAGAAAGCACAGGAGAGAAACACCAGTGGAGCAGAGCTGAGAAGAGGCTACCTCCCTGGCTAGTGCAGATTCCAGTAGCCAGAAAACCGTGGCCATGCTGAACTCTATAGTAGCATAGCAGAAACCAGCAGGACAGCTGGATTGTACATCACCTGTCCACATTTATACCCAGGAGACACAGTGATAATTATAGGGCCCAGGTCATCCTAGAGACCCTGTAAAAAGGCCCAGTTCACTTGTCATACAGGTTGTGTCCTAACCTTCATGGGGGACAGAGAGGAACTGTGAGGGCCTTATGTGAAGCCTTAGGCAGTAAGAGACCACATCACTACCGCAGTTGGAGGAAGGCTTTGATCTCCACCTGGTGAAGGGGTCTCTGGATTTGCTCCTAAGCCAGCTGGACCCTGCCTGTCCGGTGATCTGGTGCCCTGAACTGCAGTTGCCTGAATCTACAGTAAACCAGGTAAAGACTGCAAACCTGTGTCCTCGTTATTCGGCATACCATCCACCACACCATCGGTGCCCTACACCTGGGAAGCCCCGGGGACCCCGCTTCACCTGTTGGAAGTGTTACCATCTTGCTGCAACAACATCACCTCAGAGGACCCCTATAAGCAGCGTCGGTCCCTATTGACCGAGAACCACAGGTGGCACCACGAACAATAGACTTTATCCACAGGTGTCATCACGAACAATAGACTTTATCCACAAATCCCCTTAAAAGACCTTTCCCCTTTAATTGGGTGCCCAGGGCCACGGACTGGGTCGCAGCCACCATGGCATCCCCTTTAAGACCGGACCCGGTACCCAGTACCCCGATGCCCTGGGAGGACGCTCCAACTGCGTCTTGTGTGGATGGCGGACGCGTCAAAACAATGCATCTGCATACCCAATGTTAATGATAGGTACGCAGGACGCATTCAGAAGTATACGGAAGTAGACAGAGCTTAATGGAGAATGTACGCAGCCCTCTGCTAAGCCTCTGAACACAAGTGTGAAACCAGCCTTAGTTCAGTATAACAGAAGCCACTTTCTGCTACACTGCTGAGGATACAGTGCACAGTTCTCCCAACTAACCCACAGCGCTTTGATATATAAACTGAATGCAACAAGATCTGTTGATCACAGGAGTCACTGATCTGACAGATGAGTATTTTTCCTGGCCCTACGCCCCTTCCTCAAATGCTTTGGCAGCAGGAATCACTAAACACATGAACCATTTGTGCTTTTTAGAGCCCACGTCATGCTGTACATTCCTGTGCAATGCTTATAATGGATAGATTGGTAAAATTCTCCCTCAACCCCAGCCCCCAACTGGTGAGTAAGGGTGACAGTGTTTTCTACAGTATAAACAATTAGGTTTTGAGTACCCCCTTATTGGCCAGGCAGTGTGAATGACTTAGCGAGTCATTTGGTCATGCAACCATATAGTGACAGAATTTCAATTGCAAACTGACAAAGCAAATATGTTATATATACATATATATAGATCATAAGCGAGGGTCAATATACATCACCCAGGATGCGGATGGAGTGCTGTTAGACCCGCTGGAGGGCCTTGTGTTCACAGCAGGACGCCTGTGAGTCACAAGGCAAAATAAAAGTCTGGACTTGGTCAAGCTATTTGGCCAAGGCAATGTTCAGGAAAACCCAGGGCTTTTATTTTTGGAGCAAACTACAGGATGGTAGTGCGGCAGTTCGCTCCCTCCGGACCAGTTCTTACACATGTCCCATAGCCACAGATTCCAGTTTAAAAACCCTGCAGCAAAGGGTTGGGGATGTCAGTCATAATTTGCAAACTTGTAGAGCAGGTGGCTCTGCAAAACTCAGCCTGTGTGAGGTAACACGGAGCCAAGCAGAGCCAAAAAGATCTGGCACCCCTCAGCGGTGTCGCAGTAGTCCATGGCAACTGGTCTCGGATTAGGACTGTTTTGACGCCCGGCTACAATCCGGAGTATTCCGTGTTCTGTTTCTTTTGTGAGTTTTTTGGACATTAACCCATAAATGACCACAAATACATCTTTTAACTTACCTGAGATATAAGAGAATAGCATCCCACACAAGCGACAATCCAGCAGCTGTCAGCTGTGCACTATAGATGACAACTTGCTGCATTACCCATGATCTGTGTTGGCACTGTCCATATCTGTTTAACCCCTTAGATGCTGCTGTCAATAGTGATTACATCATATAAATGGTTAGCTGGGTGTGGGGGCTTCTTTTTTAACCCCATCGGCACCCTGATCATGATTGTGTGGTCCTGATGTTTACCATGGCGATTTACAACCCAATAGTGGACTTGGAGTCTGCCGACTATAGTGGCCTATTGAGAAGTTAGTGACATTTTGGTTGATAAAAATACATTTTTTTTCATTCCTGTCATGTCACTTTGCATTAATTCCTGTAAATCACCTGAAAGGTAAATAAACTACCTCACAGCTGTTTTCAATAGGTCAAGGGGTGCTGTTTTTAAAATGGTATCATTTTGGGGGGTTTCCTAATATATAGGACCCCAAAAATCACTTCAAACCTGAATTATTGTTAGTTCTTCCCTTCCCCATGCTCTAAATTCTTCCAGCCGGTCCTCTAGCCATGTTATTAGGGCATGCACGCTTTAACTCCCGCCCTCTGAAAGGGCCAGCATGTGCACTTGCTATTTCCTCCCCAGCCAATGGTTGTGGGATATTGTGTGTATATTGCTTCCTGCCCACTGAGGAGATGCCTGAGCAACCTTCCTGTTTACAGTCTATGCTGTGCAAGGTCACATACCAGTGCAAGTACTGTCTACTGTCTGCCGCACGCTCGTGCAAATCCTGTCTGCTGCGCTCTAAGTGCAAATCCTGCCTGCTGCACTCAGATGCAAATCCTGCTTGCTGCACTCGGATGCAAATCCTGCTTGCTGCACTCTGATGCAGATCCTGTCTGCTGCCCTCTGACACAAATCCTGTCTGCTGCACTCTGACACAAGCTGCTGCACTCACTCTGATGCAATCTCTGCCTGCTGCCCCATCCAGTATTTCCTTCTGGCTCCAGCTGGTGCGCGACCTTTGGCCTGTCCTGGAGTGACACCTGGCGTTCATCCGGAGCCAAGTGTAACCTCATCAGAGGCTCTAGTGAACAATCAGGTGATCACTTAGTCATGCCCCTCGAGCCTTTCCACGGTCCGTGGCATAGTGGTTCCACAAACCACGACCGTGACAATAGGTCCTTAAAAAATACATTTTGTAAATGTTTTTGTGTGGTATGACTATCTGGATTAACCCCTTCATGACCCAGCCTATTTTGGCCTTAATGACCTTGCCGTTTTTTGAAATTCTGACCAGTGTCCCTTTATGAGGTAATAACTCAGGAACGCTTCAACGGATCCTAGCGATTCTGAGATTGTTTTTTCGTGACATATTGGGCTTCATGTTAGTGGTAAATTTAGGTCGATAATTTCTGAGTTTATTTGTGAAAAAAACGGAAATTTGGCAAAAAATTTGAAAATTTCGCAATTTTCACATTTTGAATTTTTATTCTGTTAAACCAGAGAGTTATGTGACACAAAATAGTTAATAAATAACGTTTCCCACATGTCTACTTTACATCAGCACAATTTTGGAAACAATTTTTTTTTTTGCTAGGAAGTTATAAGGGTTAAAATTTGACCAGTGATTTCTCATTTTTACAACAAAATTTACAAAACCATTTTTTTTAGGGACCACCTCACATTTGAAGTCATTTTGAGGGTTCTATATGGCTGAAAATACCCAAAAGTGACACCATTCTAAAAACTGCACCCCTCAAGGTGCTCAAAACCACATTCAAGAAGTTTATTAACCCTTCAGGTGTTTCACAGCAGCAGAAGCAACATGGAAGGAAAAAATGAACATTTAACTTTTTTGTCACAAAAATGATCTTTTAGCAACAATTTTTTTATTTTCCCAAGGGTAAAAGGAGAAACTGGACCACGAAAGTTGTTGTCCAATTTGTTCTGAGTACGCTGATACCTCATATGTGGGGGTAAACCACTGTTTGGGCGCACGGCAGGGCTCGGAAGGGAAGGAGCGCCATTTGACTTTTTGAATGAAAAATTGGCTCCAATCTTTAGCGGACACCATGTCACGTTTGGAGAGCCCCCATGTGCCTAAACATTGGAGCTCCCCCACAAGTGACCCCATTTTGGAAACTAGACCCCCCAAGGAACTTATCTAGAAGCATAGTGAGCACTTTAAACCCCCAGGTGCTTCACAAATTGATCCGTAAAAATGAAAAAGTACTTTTTTTTCACAAAAAAATTATTTTAGCCTCAATTTTTTCATTTTCACATGGGCAACAGGATAAAATGGATCCTAAATTTTGTTGGGCAATTTCTCCTGAGTACACAAATACCTCACATGTGGGGGTAAACCACTGTTTGGGCACATGGTAAGGCTCGGAAGGGAAGGAGCGCCATTTGACTTTTTGAATGAAAAATTATCTCCATCGTTAGCGGACACCATGTCACGTTTGGAAAGCCCCTGTGTGCCTAAACATTGGAGCTCCTCCACAAGTGACCCCATTTTGGAAACTAGACCCCCCAAGGAACTCATCTAGAGGCATAGTGAGCACTTTAAACCCCCAGGTGCTTCACAAATTGATCCGCAAAAATGAAAAAGTACTTTTTTTTCACACAAAATTTCTTTTAGCCTCAATTCTTTCATTTTCACATGGGCAACAGGATAAAATGGATCCTAAAATTTGTTGGGCAATTTCTCCTGAGTATGCCGATACCTCATATGTGGGGGTAAACCACTGTTTGGGTGCATGGCAAGGCTCGGAAGGGGAGGCGTCCCATTTGACTTTTTGAATGGAAAATTAGCTCCAATCGTTAGCGGACACCATGTCGCGTTTGGAGAGCCCCTGTGTGCCTAAACATTGGAGCTCCCCTACAAGTGACCCCATTTTGGAAACTAGACCCCCCAAGGAACTTATCTAGATGCATAGTGAGCACTTATAACCCCCAGGTGCTTCACAGAAGTTTATAACGCAGAGCCGTGAAAATAAAAAAATAATTTTTCTTTCCTCAAAAATGATTTTTAGCCCAGAATTTTTTATTTTCCCAAGGGTAATAGGAGAAATTGGACCCCAAATTTTGTTGTCCAGTTTGTCCTGAGTACGGTGATACCCCATATGTGGGGGTAAACCACTGTTTGGGCGCACGGCAGGGCTCGGAAGGGAAGGCACGCCATTTGGCTTTTTGAATGGAAAATTAGCTCCAATCATTAGCGGACACCATGTCGCGTTTGGAGAGCCCCTGTGTGCCTAAACATTGGAGCTCCCGCACAAGTGACCCCATTTTGGAAACTAGACCTCCCAAGGAACTAATCTAGATGTGTGGTGAGCACTTTGAACCCCCAAGTGCTTCACAGAAGTTTATAACGCAGAGCCGTGAAAATAAAAAATGTGTTTCCTTTCCTCAAAAATATTTTTTAGCCCAGAATTTTTTTATTTTTGCAAGAGTAACAGGAGAAATTGGACCCCAAAAGTTGTTGACCAGTTTCTCCTGAGTACGCTGATACCCCATATGTGGGGGTAAACCACTGTTTTGGCACACGTCGGGGTTCGGAAGGGAAGTAGTGACGTTTTGAAATGCAGACTTTGATGGAATGCTCTGCGGGCATCAGGTTGCGTTTGCAGAGCCCCTGATGTGCCTAAACAGTAGGAACTCCCCACAAGTGACTCCATTTTGGAAACTAGACCCCCAAGGGAACTTATCTAGATGTGTGGTGAGCACTTTGAACCCCCAAATGCTTCACAGAAGTTTATAACGCAGAGCCGTGAAAATAATAAATGTGTTTCCTTTCCTCAAAAATATTTTTTTAGCCCAGAATTTTTTATTTTTGCAAGAGTAACAGGAGAAATTGGACCCCAAAAGTTGTTGTCCAGTTTCTCCTGAGTACGCTGATACCCCATATGTGGGGGTAAACCACTGTTTGGGCACATGCCGGGGCTCGGAAGGGAAGTAGTGACGTTTTGGAATGCAGACTTTGATGGAATGGTCTGCGGGCATCATGTTACGTTTGCAGAGCCCCTGATATGCCTAAACAGTAGAAACCCCCCACAAGTGACCCCATTTTGGAAACTAGACGCCCCAAGGAACTTATCTAGATGTGTGGTGAGCACGTTCAACCCCCAAGTGCTTCACAGAAGTTTACAACGCAGAGCCGTGAAAATAAAAAATCATTTTTCTTTCCTCAAAAAAGATGTTTTAGCAAGCAATTTTTTATTTTCACAAGGGTAACAGGAGAATTTGGACCCCAATATTTGTTGCCCAGTTTGTTGTGAGTATGCTGATACCCCATATGTGGGGGTAAACCACTGTTTGGGCGCACGTCAGGGCTCGGAAGGGAAGTAGTGACATTTGAAATGCAGACTTTGATGGAATGGTCTGCGGGCGTCACATTGCATTTGCAGAGCCCCTGATGTGCCTAAACAGTAGAAACACCCCACAAGTGACCCCATTTTGGAAACTATACCCCCGAAGGAACTTATCTAGATGTGTGGTGAGCACTTTCAACCCCCAAGTGCTTCACAGAAGTTTATAACGCAGAGCCGTGAAAATAAAAAATAATTGTTCTTTCCTCAAAAATTATGTTTTAGCAAGTAATTTTTTATTTTTGCAAGGGTAACAGGAGAAATTGGACCCCAACAGTTGTTGCCCAGTTTGTCCTGAGTACGCTGGTACCCCAAATGTGGGGGTAAACCACTGTTTGGGCGCACGTCGGGGCTTGGAAGGGAGGGAGCACCATTTGACTTTTTGAATGCAAGATTGGCTGGAATCAATGGTGGCGCCATGTTGCGTTTGGAGACCCCTGATGTGCCTAAACAGTGGAAACAACTCAATTCTAACTTCAACACTAACCCCAACACACCCCTAATCCTAATCCCAACTGTAGCCATAACCCTAAATCACAAACCTAACCCCAACACACCCCTAACCACAACCCTAACCGCAACACACCCGTAACCCTAATTCCAACCCTAATCCTAACCCTAATCCCAACCGTAGCCCTAATCCCAACCCTAACCACAACTGTAACCCCAACACACCCCTAACCCTATCCGTGACCCTAACCACAAGCCTAATCTTAACCCTATTTCAAACCCTAGCCCTAATTCCAACCCTAACTCTAATTCCAACCCTAACCCTAAGGCTATGTGCCCACGTTGCGAATTCGTGTGAGATTTTTCCGCACGATTTTTGAAAAATCTGCAGGTAAAAGGCACTGCGTTTTACCTGCGGATTTACAGCAGATTTCCAGTGTTTTTTTGTGCGGATTTCACCTGCGGATTCCTATTGAGGAACAGGTGTAAAACGCTGCGGAATCCGCACAAAGAATTGACATGCTGCGGAAAATACAACGCAGCGTTTCTGCACGGAATTTTCCGCACCATGGGCACAGCGGATTTGGTTTTCCTTAGGTGTACATGGTACTGTAAACCTGATGGAAAACTGCTTCGAATTCGCAGCGGCCAATCCGCTGCGGATCCGCGGCCAATCCGCTGCGGATCCGCTGCCAATCCGCTGCGGATCCGCTGCGGATCCGCGGCCCATCCGCTGCGGATCCGCTGCCAATCCGCTGCGGATCCGCTGCCAATCCGCTGCGGATCCGCTGCCGATCCGCTGCGGATCCGCGGCCGATCCGCTGCGGATCCGCGTCCGATCCGCTGCCGATCCGCTGCGGATCCGCGGCCGATCCGCTGCGGATCCACGGCCGATCCGCTCTGTGTGCACATGCCATAACCCTACCCCTAATTACCCTACCCGTAACCCTAACCCTACCCCTAACCCTACCCCTAGTTCTAACCCTAGTTCTAATCCTAACCCTAGAGGAAAAAAAAAAAAAAAAAAAAATTCTTTATTTTATTATTGTCCCTATGGGGGTGATAAAGGGGGGGGGGTTATTTATTATTTTTTTATTTTGATCGCTGTGATAGAACCTACCACAGCGATCAAAATGTACCTGTAAGGAATCTGCCGACTGGCAGATTCGGCGGGCGCACTGAGCATGCGCCCGCCATTTTCCAACATGGCGGCGCCCAGCGAGGAGACGGACGGACACCGGGAGGATCGGTAAGTATGAAGGGGTGGTGGGGGGGTGGATCGGAGCACGGGGGGGGGGGAACGGAGCACAGGGGGGGTGGGTCTGGGCAAGGAGGGAGCGGACAGGAGGACGGGGGAGCCGGCAGGCGGACGGAGGGGACCGGACCCCATAACAGAGGACGGGGGGGGCGATCGGTGGGCGTGGGGGGGGTACTTCAGTATTTCCAGCCATGGCCGATGATATTGCAGCATCGGCCATGGCTGGATTGTAATATTTCACCATTTTTTTAGGTGAAATATTACAAATCGCTCTGATTGGCAGTTTCACTTTCAACAGCCAATCAGAGCGATCGTAGCCACGGGGGGGTGAAGCCACCCCCCCTGGGCTGAAGTACCACTCCCCCTCTCCCTGCAGATCGGGTAAAATAGGAGTTAACCCCTTCACCCGATCTGCAGGGACGCGATCATTCCATGACGCCACATAGGCGTCATGGGTCGGATTGGCACGGGTTTTCATGACGCCTACGTGGCGTCATGGGTCGGGAAGGGGTTAAAGGGATAATCATTCTAAGTTTGAAAATTGCTATTTTTTTTACAACTTTCTCAAATTTCTGATATTTTTTGTAAATAAACACAAAACCTATCGACCTACATTTATCATTATCATAAATTATAATGTGCCACAAAAAAGAATCTTAAAATTACAGACTTCTGTTGAAGCATTGCAGAGTTATTACCACATAAAGTGACACTGGTCAGATTTAAAACATTTGGCCAGGTCACTATGAGGTTAAAAGACATTTGCTTTGAACTTCCCTGTCTATCTGTCACACTGCACCAACCCTGCTGCACTACAATATATATTTATATCTCTCTCTCTCACTTTCTCTCTCTCTCTCTATGTGTATGTATACAGGGTGGACCATTTATTTGGATACACCTGGGTGGACCATTTATAAAGTTGCATACAAAATGGCCGACTTCAATATGGCCACTGTGGTCACCACCCATCTTGTAAAGTTTTCCCTTTCCCATATACTAATGTGCCACAAACAGGAAGTTGATATCACCAAGCATTCCCATTTTATTTAAAGGGAAGGTGCCACATTTTAATTTTTGTATTAAAAATGATTGTTTATATAAACAATTATTTTTAATACAAATTTACATTTTTTAACTTTAACTTTTTTTATTATTAATATTTTTTTCAGCCATTTTGCTTTGCAGGAGTGTAAGTGTAGCTGCACGACACTTACACTCTACAAATATGGCAGCCCTGGGCATAGACATCTGGGAGGATAGAAGGGAGGATATTAGCGAAGGGAATGAGGATGTCGAGTCCATATGGGTCGAAATTCATGGAGGGGAAAAATGGTAACAAAATTCTCATTGGGGTCTGTTACAAACCCCCAAATATAACAGAAATCATGGAAAGTCTACTTCTAAAGCAGATAGATGAAGCTGCAACCCATAATGAGGTCTTGGTTATGGGGGACTTTAACTATCCAGATATTAACTGGGAAACAGAAACCTGTGAAACCCATAAAGGCAACAGGTTTCTGCTAATAACCAAGAAAAATTATCTTTCACAATTGGTGCCTAATCCAACCAGAGGAGCAGCACTTTTAGACCTAATACTATCTAATAGACCTGACAGAATAACAAATCTGCCAGTCATCAGGCATCTAGGAAATAGCGACCACAAAATTGTACAGTTTCACCTGTCTTTCACTAGGGGGACTTGTCAGGGAGTCACAAAAACACTGAACTTTAGGAAGGCAAAGTTTGACCAGCTTAGAGATGCCCTTAATCTGGTAGACTGGGACAATATCCTCAGAAATAAGAATACAGATAATAAATGGAAAATGTTTAAGAACATCCTAAATAGGCACTGTAAGCGGTTTATACCTTGTGGGAATAAAAGGACTAGAAATAGGAAAAACCCAATGTGGCTAAACAAAGAAGTAAGACAGGCAATTAACAGTAAAAAGAAAGCATTTGCACTACTAAAGCAGGATGGCACCATTGAAGCTCTAAAAAACTATAGGGAGAAAAATACTTTATCTAAAAAACTAATTAAAGCTGCCAAAAAGGAAATAGAGAAGCACATTGCTAAGTGGAGTAAAACTAATCCCAAACTGTTCTTCAACTATATCAATAGTAATCATAAGTGAAAATGTAGGCCCCTTAAAAAATAGTGAGGAAAGAATGGTTGTAGATGACGAGGAAAAAGCTAATATATTAAACACCTTCTTCTCTACGGTATTCATGGTGGAAAATGAAATGCTAGGTGAAATCCCAAGAAACAATGAAAACCCTATATTAAGCGTCACCAATCTAACCCAAGAAGAGGTGCGAAACCGGCTAAATAAGATTAAAATAGATAAATCTCCGGGTCCGGATGGCATACACCCACGAGTACTAAGAGAACTAAGTAATGTAATAGATAGGCCATTATTTCTTATTTTTAGGGACTCTATAGCGACGGGGTCTGTTCCGCAGGACTGGCACAGCAAATGTGGTGCCAATATTCAAAAAGGGCTCTAAAAGTGAACCTGGAAATTATAGGCCAGTAAGTCTAACCTCTACTGTTGGTAAAATATTTGAAGGGTTTCTGAAGGATGTTATTCTGGATTATCTCAATGAGAATAACTGTTTAACTCCATATCAGCATGGGTTTATGAGAAATCGCTCCTGTCAAACCAATCTAATCAGTTTTTATGAAGAGGTAAGCTATAGGCTGGACCATGGTGAGTCATTGGACGTGGTATATCTCGATTTTTCCAAAGCGTTTGATACCGTGCCGCACAAGAGGTTGGTACACAAAATGAGAATGCTTGGTCTGGGGGAAAATGTGTGTAAATGGGTTAGTAACTGGCTTAGTGATAGAAAGCAGAAGGTGGTTATAAATGGTATAGTCTCTAACTGGGTCGCTGTGACCAGTGGGGTACCACAGGGGTCGGTATTGGGACCTGTTCTCTTCAACATATTCATTAATGATCTGGTAGAAGGTTTACACAGTAATATATTGATATTTGCAGATGATACAAAATTATGTAAAGCAGTTAATACAAGAGAAGATAGTATTCTGCTACAGATGGATCTGGATAAGTTGGAAACTTGGGCTGAAAGGTGGCAGATGAGGTTTAACAATGATAAATGTAAGGTTAGACACATGGGAAGAAGGAATCAATATCACCATTACACACTGAATGGGAAGCCACTGGGTAAATCTGACAGGGAGAAGGACTTGGGGATCCTAGTTAATGATAAACTTACCTGGAGCAGCCAGTGCCAGGCAGCAGCTGCCAAGGCAAACAGGATCATGGGGTGCATTAAAAGAGGTCTGGATACACATGATGAGAGCATTATACTGCCTCTGTACAAATCCCTAGTTAGACCGCACATGGAGTACTGTGTCCAGTTTTGGGCACCGGTGCTCAGGAAGGATATAATGGAACTAGAGAGAGTACAAAGGAGGGCAACAAAATTAATAAAGGGGATGGGAGAACTACAATACCCAGATAGATTAGTGAAATTAGGATTATTTAGTCTAGAAAAAAGATGACTGAGGGGCGATCTAATAACCATGTATAAGTATATAAGGGGACAATACAAATATCTTGCTGAGGATCTGTTTATACCAAGGAAGGTGATGGGCACCAGGGGGCATTCTTTGCGTCTGGAGGAGAGAAGGTTTTTCCACCAACATAGAAGAGGATTCTTTACTGTTAGGGCAGTGAGAATCTGGAATTGCTTGCCTGAGGAGGTGGTGATGGCGAACTCAGTCGAGGGGTTCAAGAGAGGCCTGGATGTCTTCCTGGAGCAGAACAATATTGTATCATACAATTATTAAGTTCTGTAGAAGGACGTAGATCTGGGGATTTATTATGATGGAATATAGGCTGAACTGGATGGACAAATGTCTTTCTTCGGCCTTACTAACTATGTTACTATGTTACTATGTTACTATGATCGGCGTCCAACCCTATACTTTACTTTGATCTGCTTCCTGCTGTGATCTGGCCATGCCCCCTGAGCTGTCCACACCACAGAAGAGGCAGGAGATCGGCGCAATCTTCCTGGAGCTCACAGTGCATCTGTGAGCTCCAGTTTCCCAGTACAATCGCAGGAGCCCTGCGGTTATAGGGGGAGGAGCAGGAGACCAAGGACAGGAGGGAGAAAGGACTCAGCAGAGGAGCAGTGAAGTATCGGGAGAGGGGGAGAGGCAATCTAATCCTTTCCTTTGTGATGTTGACTCTGAGCAGTGTATCTCCTCCCATGTGTGTTACTGTGCTGACTGTGTATCTACTCCTCTCCTGTGATATTGTCTGCTGAGCCATGCATCTAATCCTATCCTATGTGATACTGACTGAGCTGTGTATCTAATCCTCTCCTGTGTGATACTGTCTGCTGAGTCATGCATCTAACCCTGTCCTGTGTGATACTGTGTGCTGAGACGTGTATCTAATCTTCTCCTCTGTGATACTGCATGCTGAGCCATGTATCTAATCCTACCTGTGTGATACTGTCTGCTGAGCCATGTATCTAATCCTGTCCTGTGTGATACTGACTGAGCCGTGTATCTAATCCTACCCTGTGTGATACTGTGCTGAGATGTGTATCTAATCCTGTCCTGTGTGATACTGTGTTCTGAGATGTGTATCTAATCCTCTCCTTTGTGATGCTGTCTGCTGAGCCATGTATCTAATCCTCTCCTGTGTGATACTGTCTGCTGAGCCATGCATCTAATCATATTCTGTGTGATACTGACTGAGCGGTGTATCTAATCCTCTCCTGTGTGATAATGTCTGCTGAGCCATGCATCTAATCCTATCCTGTGTGATACTATGCTGAGATGTGTATCTAATCCTGTCCTGTGTGATACTGTGTGCTGAGGCATGCATCTAATCCTCTCCTCTGTGATACTGTATGCTGAGCCATGTATCTAATCCTACCTGTGTGATACTGTCTGCTGAGCCATGTATCTAATGCTGTCCTGTGTGATACTGACTGAGCCGTGTATCTAATCCTACCCTGTGTGATACTGTGCTGAGACATGTATCTAATCCTCTCCTGTGTGATACTGTCTGCTTAGCCATATATCTAATCCTACCCTGTGTGATACTGTGCTGAGATGTGTATCTAATCCTGTCCTGTGTGATACTGTGTGCTGAGATGTGTATCTAATCCTCTCCTGTGTGATGCTGTCTGCTGAGCCATGTATCTAATCCTCTCCTGTGTGATGCTGTCTGCTGAGCCATGTATCTAATCCTGTCCTGTGTGATACTGACTGAGCCGTGTATCTAATCCTCTCCTGTGTGATACTGTCTGCTGAGCTGTGTATCTAATCCTACCCTGTGTGATACTGTGCTGAGACGTGTATCTAATCCTCTCCTGTGGGATACTGTGTGATGAGCCATGTATCTAATCCTATTCTATGTGTTGCTGTATACTGAGCCATGTATCTAATTCTATCCTGTCTGATACTGTGCTGAGACTTGTATCTAATCCTCCCCTGTTTGATATTGACTGCTGAGCTGTGTATCTAATGCTATCCTTTGTAATACTGACTGCTGAGCCATGTATCTAATCCTATCCTGGATGATACTGACTGAGCTGTGTGTCTAATCCTCTCCTATGCACTCCTCTCCCTCCTGTTATGTGAGATCTATATGGCGTCATTATGTGTTAATTTTATGGCGGTATTATGTGTGAAGTATATGGTGGTATTATGTGTGAAGTATACAGAGGAATTATGTGTGAAGTATATGGCGGTATTATGTGTGAAGTATATAGAGGTATTATGTGTGAAGTATATGGCGGTATTATGTGTAATCTATATGTCAGTATTATGTGAGAACACTATGGCGTCGTTATTTGCGATCTATATGATGGTATTATGTAAGAACTATAGGACAGTATTATGTGTGATCTACATGGCAGTATTATCTTCAGAAAGGGGACCCAATCTAGGGTGGCTCTGGCTGAGCAGCTGCACACGGGTCTGGGGTAATAGAGGGGGCAGCATGACCTCCAGTTAGGTGCCGTCAGGGGAAGGCTGGTGAGGCAGCTGAAGAGAGGGGTCTCATTTTTATTGTTACTATATGGCCACATATCCCCCCAGCGTCACCCCGACTGCGCCTGTCACCTCGCTTTCACCAGGACAGGAGCTGAGGAGGGGAATGGGTTATTTGCATGCAAAGTCTGGATCAGAACAGGCCATCAATCCACAGAAATGTTTCCTGGATTTCTGTGGAGCAGACAAGCAGATGGTCCATCCATGTGTATAAAAGACAGCGCTCTATGTACAATCCCTGGCTGCTTCGCGCACAGAACAGGGTGCCCCCCATACACCAGCACACTGCTCTCCTGAAATACTCTGTGCCGCTGTCACCCTGCTCCCTCCACCACATATCTCCCAGAATCCTTGCTGCCTGCCATCCTCGGTGACTGTCTACTTGTCAGTATAAGGCTGCCGTCACACTAGCAGTATTTGGCCAGTATTTTACATCAGTATTTGTAAGCCAAAACCAGGAGTGGGTGATAAATACAGAAGTGGTGCACATGTTTCTGTTATACTTTTCCCCTAATTGTTCCACTCCTGGTTTTGGCTTACAAATACTGAGGTAAAATACTGACCAAATACTGCTAGTGTGACGGCAGCCTTACTCTGCAGTCACCAATAAAATGGCTGCTCACTGGGTTCCTGAATCTCATCCTCTCTTATCCCTTAGCAAACACCCAGGAGGGGAGGAGAGGAGACATCACACACGTCAGCAGACTCCGCCCATAACTACTTCAGTGCAGTAATGTGAGCTAGTTGTACACTAGGCTTTTGTCAAATTTCATTAGCTGCTCCCCCTAGTGTTTAAAAGTGGAAATGCCAAACCTTTTAAAATTATTTTTCATATTATACTAAATTATAAACAAATAATAATATGTTTTAAGAAAATTTAAACATTAATTCTTTACATTTTTTTCAATCGCTGGAAAAAAATTTTTTATGCACCTTCCCTTTAAGTGTTTTCATTTACATGGCCCACCCAGGTGTATCCATAATCCATATAAATGGCCCACCCTATATACTGTGTATATATATATATATATATATATATATATATATATATATATATATATATATACAGTATATATATATATATAGATCCTCTTTGTAATTGATTGTAGCATTTCTGCTCCTTTTCCTTGTCCTTCCCCTAAGCTATACATCTAAAATATAATTATCAAATACAGTATGTCTAGCAGATCATCCACCAGATGACATGGCAGCACATCTTGTACATATTTGTTTGCATGGTGTGCACTATCTGATTGCTGTTTATTGACTTTAGTTACATATGTTGTGTAAATTGACTTTACATTAAAAAACAATCCCATTGAGTATTTATTTTGTGAAGAGAGAGTAAAATGTAATTTCAGCCACTGAAGAGCACAGGCCTAGAGAGCAGCAAGCAGCAGAAATGACTCACTGCATTGATATTAACTATCAAAGTTAAAGGAAACACAAAGAGCACATAAAATGCAAACAAGAGAGAGTCCAAATAGCACTAAAGTATCTATCACCTATAACTTGACCAATAAAAGCTTTTCTTTTCTTAACTCATTTTAAGTCTGCTCTTTGTATTTGTGAATGTTATGAGCCAATTTTGTCATTTTTGTTGTCTCGGCTCCTTTTGTCTCAAGGCAAAATATTTTCATTATATCTTCTAATTTGCATAAAACATCATAGACCTCCTGAGACATAAACTTATTGGGTAACACTTCTTTAACTATTTGACAGAATCTGTAGTTTCTAACACTTAATGTGATTTACAGTTTAATATTCATTTATTTTTCTCTGCTACTCCCATGACAGAGACTCACAGAAAAAAAATGTTAGGCATTATGTTAATTGGAAAGCCAATATTGTACTTTGGTATAAACCTTGAAGTGATTATAAATGTTTCCACTTAATTTTGTAGGTGTTTTATTTATTAGGCTTAATATAATTTTTAACTGACAAGAAATAAATGTTCTTCCCAATCCACAAATGTTATTAGACAGCAGTTATGCAACCTCTGAGTCTTCCTTTATCAAGAAAATGTTCTTACTAAATCATGAAATACAATTTTTTAAATACTGTAAGTTACACTCTGTTGCAAAAGTGTTGTCCCTCGTACAATTTTGAGAGTTCCTGATCGATTTTCTCATGCTGATTTCAGAAATGACTTTAGATTTTTCCTATCATGTAAGGTTTTTGAGAAATGATGCGAAACATTATAATATTCTGTTATAATTCTAAAAACACGGATTGCACTGGGCAATAAATTTCAGGGAAGTTCTTGTCCTTTGAGAAAATGTTATTGTATCTTATAGATTTTGATCTGCTGAACCTGAATATGTGCTCCAAAAGCCTGTATCACATAAGGTTGTTAACCCTTTCATGACCGGAGCTTTTTTTTATTTTTCGTTTTTGTTTTTCGCTCCCCTTTTTTCCAGAGTCCTAACTTTTTTATTTTTTAGTCAATATGGCTGTGTAAGGGCTTATTTTTTGCGAGACGAGCTGACATTTTTAATGATACCACATTTCTGCAGATATGTTCTTTTGATTATAACCCTCAAAAAATATTCATCAGACCAAAATTTTTTTTAAAAACAAAATATTAATTATATTTTAACAGAATCACAATTATATCACCACAACAATTCATATGCTTGAAATCTTTTATTGATAATGACAAGATTAAATAAATAAAAATAATTAATAAAGACTAAAAATATATATAACGTATAAAATGTGTATATATATCTCCTGTAAATGCAGTTTATGGAGATCAAAATTTATTGAAACCTATGTATGTGCAGGGCAGGGCATACCAAAAGTGATTGGCACAAATAATACAAATGGTAATTATATAAATATATGCAATACTAAAATTAATTGGCAGCAATGAAATAATAATTCATATAAATTTGTGATAATATATATAAAAAATAAATAAAATATAAAATTGAAACAAATCCAGTGGTAAAACTATATATATGTGTATATATTATTTATCCCAATTTCTTTAATAATCATAGTGCAAAAGTACAAAATACTCAAAATATATGCAAGACTAAACTCAAATATGTAACACAAGTAACAACAAGTGCATGAATCCAAAGAATGTCACCAAAATATAGCTATACCCAAGATCACAATTGCTGCCAATATGAAATGCCACATAAAATTAGTGCAATATTCCAACCAGTATCAGGACGCCACTGCCCCGCACACACCACTCCAACGTATGTTTCGCTTGCCGCTTTGTCAGGGAGTCATTGGGGAGGCGACATTACCTCTAAGACCAAACTCTGCGCCATCCCCGTTCAGGGTCACCATGTGTTCGGGCCAATACTGGATAATATCCTGGATAAGGCCTCTGATAGGAAGAAATCGCTCCCGGAACAAAAAGTTACTAGAAAGCAGTTTTTTCGTCCCCCTCATAGTTACATTGTTACATAGTTATTAAGGTTGAAGGAACACTTTAAGTCCATCTAGTTCAACCCATAGCCTAACCTAACATGCCCTAACATGTTGATCCAGAGGAAGGCAAAAAAAAACCATGTGGCAAAGAGTAAGCTCCACATTGGGGAAAAAAAATCCTTCCCGACTCCACATACGGCAGTCAGACTAGTTCCCTGGATCAACGCCCTATCAAGGAATCTAGTGTATATACCCTGTAACATTATACTTTTCAAGAAAGGCATCCAGTCCCCTCTTAAATTTTAGTAATGAATCACTCATTACAACATCATACGGCAGAGAGTTCCATAGTCTCACTGCTCTTACAGTAAATAACCCGCGTCTGTTATTATGCTTAAGCCTTCTTTCCTCCAGATGTAGAGGATGCCCCCTTGTCCCTGTCTCAGGTCTATGATTAAAAAGATCATCAGAAAGGTCTTTGTACTGTCCCCTCATATATTTATACCTTAAAATAAGATCATCCCTTAGTCATCGTTTTTCCAAACTAAACAGCCCCAAGTGTAATAACCTATCTTGGTATTGCAGACCCCCCAGTCTGCTAATAACCTTGGTCGCTTTTCTCTGCACCCGCTCTAGTTCAGCTATGTCTTTCTTATACACCGGAGACCAGTACTGTGCACAGTATTCTAAGTGTGGTCGAACTAGTGACTTGTATAGAGGTAAAATTATGTTCTCCTCATGAGCATCTATGCCTCTTTTAATACATCCCATTATTTTATTTGCCTTTGTAGCAGCTGCCTGACACTGGCCACTGAATATGAGTTTGTTATCCACCCATACACCCAGGTCTTTTTCATTGACGGTTTTGCCCAGAGTTTTAAAATTAAGCACATAGTTATACATCTTATTACTTCTACCCAAGTGCATGACCTTACATTTATCCCCATTAAAGCTCATTTGCCATTTATCAGCCCGAGCTTGTAGTTTACATAAATCATCCTGTAATATAAAATTGTCCTCCACTGTATTGATTACCCTGCAGAGTTTAGTGTTATCTGCGAATATTGAAATTCTACTCTGAATGCCCCCTACAAGGTCATTAATAAATATTTTAAAAAGAAGAGGGCCCAATACTGACCCCTGTGGTACCCCACTGCTAACCACGACCCAGTCCGAGTGTGCTCCATTAATAACCACCCTTTGTTTCCTATCCCTGAGCCAGCTCTCAACCCACTTACACATATTTTCCCCTATCCCCATTATTCTCATTTTATGTATCAACCTTTTGTGTGGCACCGTATCAAAAACTTTTGAAAAGTCCATATACACTACATCTACAGGGTTCCCTTGGTCCAGTCCGGAACTTACCGCTTCATAGAAGCTGATAAAATTAGTCTGACATGAACGGTCCCTAGTAAACCCGTGCTGATACTGGGTCATGAGTAGTGTTGAGCATTCCGATACCGCAAGTATCGGGTATCGGCCCATACTTGCGGTATCGAAATTCCGATACCGAGTTCCGATACTTTTGTGGTATCGGGAATCGGTATCGGAACCATATTCATGTGTAAAATAAAGAATTAAAATAAAAAATATGGATATACTCACCTCTCCGGTGGCCCCTGGATCTTACCGATGTAACCGGGAGCCTCCGTTCCTAGGAATGAGCGAGTGAAGGGCCTTCGATGACGTCGCGGCTTCTGATTGGTCACGTGACGTCACGTATATCACGTCACGTCACGTATATCCATATATATCCATATACTCACCTCTCCGGCGGCCCCTGGACCTTACTGCTGTAACCGGGAGCCTCCGTTCCTAAGAATGAGCCCGTGAAGGACCTTCGATGACGTCGCGGCTGACGTTGCGGCTTCTGATTGGTCGCGTGAGCGGTCACATGAGCGGTCACGTGACCAATCAGAAGCCGCGACATCATCGAAGGCCCTTCACGCGCTCATTCTTAGGAACGGAGGCTCCTGGTTACATCGGTAAGATCCAGGGGCCACCGGAGAGGTGAGTATATCTCATATTTTTTATTTTAATTCTTTATTTTACACATGAATATGGATCCCAGGGCCTGAAGGAGAGTTTCCTCTCCTTCAGACCCTGGGAACCATTCCGATACTTTGCGTCCCATTGAAATGCATTGGTATCGGGTATCGGTATCGTTGATATCCGATATTTTTCGGGTATCGACCGATACTATCCGATACCGATACTTTCAAGTATCGGACGGTATCGCTCAACACTAGTCATGAGGTTATTCCTCTTCAGATACTCCAGTATAGCATCCCTTAGAATGCCCTCCAGGATTTTACCCACAGTAGAGGTTAAGCTTACTGGCCTATAATTTCTGAGTTCAGTTTTTGTCCCCTTTTTGAATATTGGCATCACATTTGCTATACGCCAGTCCTGTGGTACAGACCCTGTTATTATGGACTCTTTAAAGATTAAAAATATTGGTCTATCAATGACTGTACTTAATTCGTGCAGTACTTGGGGGGGTATCCCAATCGGGCCCGGAGATTTGCCAATTTTAGTGATTTTTAGACGCCGCCGTACTTCCTGCTGGGTTAAGCAGTAAGGTTGAGCGACTTTCATTTTTTTAAGATCGAGTCGGGTTTTGCGAAACCCGACTTTGTCCAGAGTCGAGTCGAGTGCAGTCGGCCGATTATTGCTAAAAGTCGGGGATCGACCGAAACATGAAATCCAATGCAAGTCAATGGGGAAGCATAGTCAACAGTGAGTGGAGGCCAGGAAAACACCTACAGTGCCCATTTTAATGCCAAAAACATCCATTCTTGTTTCTGAAGCTTGTCAATCTTAATTAACTTTATAATAATAGTTGGGCATTGGAAATTGGGGGTCATTTGGCAAAAGTTGTGGGGGGTAGGGCTGGTTCAAGGTTTTAGTGGGCCCAGGAAACGTGGACTACGTCACGGCGGTGGAGCAGTGAGAGGTAAGTATGTCAAGTTTGCAAGTGCTGTGATCCTAAGCAAGCAGGGGGGGCCCACTCGTTGGCATTGGCACTGGCACAGGGCCCCTCAAAGTACAGCGGTGTGTCTGCACGGCGGGGGCGCCTCCCACCAGCAGCGACACTTTTGCGTACTCTGAGGGGCCCTGTGCCAGTGACGTCGCCAACGAGTATGCCCCCCACCTGATGAACCTGCACTTTCATCTGCACCTTCCTCTTTGTCCCTGTGTAAGGTGGTATAACATGCGGGAAGGGGAACCTTACTTTCAGCAGGGTCAGATTCTGGCTGTGTAGAGTGCAAGGGGAATGTAGTGGTCTAGGTCAATGTACCAGCAGACTCATCTAGCAGTGGCTGGGCAATGGGCAGGATGAGGAGGAAACACAGATATAGGGCCAAAGAATAAAGTAGGCTAAATGCAGTTCAAAATTGGTAACAGGACTAAACAGGCGGCATTGCTTTGTTCAGTGGAGTATCAAACCAAGGAGCAGCAGACACTGTTTTAAGGGCCCAACCACACTAGTAGGCCAAATGCATATTTAATATCTGCTACTATAGGCCAAAAGCCTAAAGACTGAAGCTCAGCTTTATACAGTTGAGGACAAACACCAGGGAGCGGCAGACACCGTTAGTAGGCCCTAACCACCAATTTTTTAAAAAACAGCACTTAATGAGAGCCAGAAGGTTGAAGCTCAGCTTTATACAGTTGAGGACAAACACCAGGGAGCGGCAGACACCGTTAGTAGGCCGCAACCAAAGTTGAAGGCCAAATGCTGTTTAATATCTGATACTATAGGCCGAAAGCCAGAAGGTTGAAGCTCAGCTTTATACAGTTGAGGACAAACACCAGGGAGCGGCAGACACCGTTAGTAGGCCGCAACCAAAGTTGAAGGCAAAATGCTGTTTAATATCTGATACTATAGTCCGAAAGCCAGAAGGTTGAAGCTCAGCTTTATACAGTTGAGGACAAACACCAGGGAGCGGCAGACACCGTTAGTAGGCCCTAACCACCAATTTTTAAAAAAACAGCACCTAATGAGAGCCAGAAGGTTGAAGCTCAGCTTTATACAGTTGAGGACAAACACCAGGGAGCGGCAGACATCGTTAGTAGGCCCTAACCACCAATTTTTTTTAAAAATGCACTTAATGAGAGCCAGAAGGTTAAAGCTCAGATTTATTCATTTGAGGAGAACACCAGTGAGCGGCAAACAGAGGTATTAGGCCCCAAACACCAATTTTTTTTAAAAAAAAGCATTTAAGGAGAGCCAGAAGGTTGAAGCTCAGATTTAGACAGTGGAGGACAATTTGAATTAGGGACTGCAGACAGACTTAGTAGGCTGTCCCCTGTGGACCATGCATCCACCACATTAACCCATTGCACCGTAATGGACATGTAACCTTCTGTGGCCATGCCTACAGGTCCATGCGTCTGTTGTCAGGTGCACCTTTGTACTCACAGATTGCCAGAGTGCATGGACAATGCGGTCTTTTACATGCTGGAGGAGGGTTGGGATGGCTTTTCTCGCAAAAGAAGTGTCGACAGGTTAGCTTGAAGCGTGGTACAGCGTAGTCCATCATGGCTTTATTAATATTGAATAAAATATATAAATAGGCTCTATGAACTTTTAAATAGGTTCCAGGGGTACACGGGCAGCATTGGTGTGGTCAGCGGAGGAGGATTGCAAGGAGGGACCGCAGACAGGATAACGAAGGCCTAAAATAACAAAAAATAGGCTCAAGGCAGTTTTAAATCGGTCACATGGATACACAGGCAGCATTGTGGTCAGTGGAGGAGTATTGCAAGGAGGGACCGCAGACAGGCTAACGAAGGCCTAACATAACAAAAAATAGGCTCAAGGCAGTTTTAAATCGGTTACATGGATACACAGGCAGCATTGTGGTCAGTGGAGGAGTATTGCAAGGAGGGACCACAGACAGGCTAATGAAGGCCTAAAATAAATAAAAATAGGCTCAAGGCAGTTTTAAATCGGTTACATGGATACACAGGCAGCATTGTGGTCAGCGGAGGAGGATTGCAAGGAGTGTCTGACACAGTTAGTACTCACAAAAAATAAATAGATGTTAATGTCTCGCAAAACAACAAAAAAAAAAAGTGTGGCATACTTAGGTACAGGGGTGGGCTCATCTGCTGAGTTTCTGACAAAGTAATTTGGCACTACGTATTTACTGGTGTCAATATAGGACACTGACCCAGACTACTTTAACTAGCATCATAGATGTCAACAAATTGGTATTGTCAGTGCCAGGCATTGAATGATGTCAGCGCATAGACTAAACATTGGTGGAGCTGTGCGAGATAATTTTGCACGTGGTAGAGCACAGTTTGAGCTGGGGGGGGAACTCTCTTGTGGCCGGCGGTACCGTCCCAGGGCCCCTCATGTTACAACGGTGTGTCTGACGTTGGGTGCGCACCACCACCGCCAGAGACACTTCATTGTACTATGAGGGACCCAGTGGCAGTGCCGTCGACCAAAAGCGGGCACACCCACCTCTTCAGACAAACAGCACTGTAACGGGTGCTTGCACCAAGTGGCGAGACCACGGCCCCGTGGGGGGAATTTTCCCATTGAGGGAGGTGTAAACATGTCGTATGCTGGACAAACAGCTGCTGCAAATTAAGAGATTGGAACACTCAGTAAGACCAGTCCACAAGCAAGACCTTTTTATAGGAAAGCTAGGTGTCAGCCGGGAAAGGTGGGGCAAAATAATTTGAAATCCAGGAGTGGTTCATTTTAATGAAGGTGAGATCATCCACATATTGGGTAGCCAGACGAGTCCTTTTTTCGGTTAATATTGAACCAGCAGCACTGAATACTCTTTCTGATAGCACACTAGCTGCTGGGCAAGCAAGCTCCTGCAATGCATATTCTGCCAATTCAGGCCAGGTGTCTAATTTGGATGCCCAGTAATCAAATTGGAATGACGGTTGAGGGAGAACATCGATAAGGGATGAAAAATAGTTAGTACCCATACTGGACAAATGTTGTCTCCTGTCACTTTGAATAGATGCTGCAGTACCTGTCCTGTCTGCTGTCATTGCGAAAATACTCCACAACCTGGTCAGAAAACCCCTCTGTCCAACGCCACTTCTGATCTGTGCACCTCTAACACCTCTGCCCTGTAGCCCCCTGCAGCTTGTGTGAGAACCATCACCGGCGCTGTTTGCTGGGAATGCCTGAATCAAGCGGTCAACAAGAGTAGCTTGTTTGGTTGCTAATATTTGTTCGAGGTTCTCATGTGGCATAATATTTAGCAATTTGCCTTTATAGCGAGGGTCAAGGATGCAGGCCAACCAGTAATCGTCATCGCTCATCATTTTGCTAATGCGTGGGTCCCTTTTGAGGATACGTAAGGCCTAATTCGCCATGCGGGCCAAAGTTCCATTTGTCAAATCTGCGGTTGTGCTGGTTTGAGGGGCAGTTACAGGCAAATCTACGTCACTTGTCTCCCTTAAAAAAACAGAACCCGGCCTTACAACGCCACTAATTTCTGTTGGCCCAGGAGAAGCTTCCTCATTAAAAAAGTACTCATCCCCATCATCCTCCTCGTCCTCCTCCTCCTCTTCGCCTGCTACCGCGTCCTCTACACGGCCCTGACCAGACAATGGCTGACTGTCATCAAGGCTTTCCTCTTCCTCGGCTGCAGATGCCTGCTTCTTTATGTGCGTCAAACTTTGCATCAGCAGACGCATTAGGGGGATGCTCATGCTTATTATGGCATTGTCTGCACTAACCAGCCGTGTGCATTCCTCAAAACACTGAAGGACTTGACACAGGTCTTGTAGCTTCGACCACTGCACACCTGACAACTCCATGTCTGCCATCCAACTGCCTGCCCGTGTATCCTCCCACAAATACATAATAGCACGCCTCTGTTCGCACACTCTCTGAAGCATGTGCAGTGTGGAGTTCCACCTTGTTGCAACGTCGATGATTAGGCGATGCTGAGGAAGGTTCAAAGTACGCTGATAGTTCTGCATACGGCTGGAGTGTACGGGCGAACGGCGGATATGCGAGCAAAGTCTGCGCACTTTGAGGAGCAGGTCGGGTAACCCCGGATAACTTTTCAGGAAGCACTGCACCACCAGGTTTAAGGTGTGAGCCAGGCAAGGAATGTGTTTCAGTTGGGAAAGGGCTATGGCAGCCATGAAATTCCTTCCGTTATCACTCACTACCTTGCCTGCCTCAAGATGTACAGTGCCCAGCCATGACTGAGTTTCTTTCTGCAAGAACTCGGACAGAACTTCCGCGGTGTGTCTGTTGTCGCCCAAACACTTCATTGCCA
Organism: Ranitomeya variabilis; assembly: GCF_051348905.1. Taxonomy (NCBI): domain Eukaryota; kingdom Metazoa; phylum Chordata; class Amphibia; order Anura; family Dendrobatidae; genus Ranitomeya; species Ranitomeya variabilis. Next base: position 726,161,629 of record NC_135233.1, read on the forward strand.
ATACAGCCTGCTGACGCTTGCCACTAGCTGTCCCATAATGGCACACCTGGTGTGCAACAGTGGCAGCTGCGGATGGAGTGGATGTGCGACTGCGGTCTGTGGACGAGCTCTCGCTTCTGCAGGAGAAGGAGGAGGAAGAGGAGGAGGGGGGCGAACGCCTACAGCCAACTCTTTCCTTGACCGTGGGCTAGGCAGAACTGTCCCAATATTGCTGTCCCCTGTGGACCCTGCATCCACCACATTCACCCAGTGTGCCGTAATGGACACGTAACGTCCCTGGCCATGCCTACTGGTCCATGCATCTGTTGTCAGGTGCACCTTTGTAGTCACAGACTGCCTGAGTGCATGGACGATGCGGTCTTTAACATGCTGTTGGAGGGCTGGGATGGCTTTACTAGAAAAGAAGTGCCAACTGGGTAGCTCGTAGCGTGGTACAGCATAGTCCATCAGCGCTTTGAAAGCTTCACTTTCAACTAACCGGTAGGGCATCATCTCTAATGAGATTAGTCTAGCAATGTGGGCGTTCAAACCCTGTGTACGCGGATGCGAGGATGAGTACTTCCTTTTCCTAACAAGAGTCTCATGTAGGGTGAGCTGGACTGGAGAGCTGGAGATCGTGGAACTAGCGGTGGTGCCGGTGGACATGGCAGACTGAGAGAGGGTTGGAGATGGTATTCTTGCCGGTGCCCTACATGCAGTGTTTCCTACTACTAACCTGGTGGCACGGGAAATGGTGGGCTTACAGGGAGGGAAGGGATGTAGCGTTGCTGACTAGCTTCATTGGCCGAGGGTGCTGCAACCTTTAGGGACGTTTGGTAGTTAGTCCAGGCTTGCAAATGCATGGTGGATAAATGTCTATGCATGCAACTTGTATTTAGACTTTTAAGATTCTGACCTCTGCTTAAGGTAGTTGAACATTTTTGACAGATGACTTTGCGCTGATCATTTGGATGTTGTTTAAAAAAATGCCAGACTGCACTCTTTCTACTATCGGATACCTTTTCAGGCATTGCAGACTGAGCTTCTTTAACCGGATGGCCACGCTGTCCTCCAACTGGTTTTGGTTTTGCCACGCGTTTTTGGCCAGATACGGGCCCGGCAGATGGAACCTGTTGTGATGTTGATGCCTGCTGCGGCTCCTCCTCCTCCGCTTCAGAACTACTGCCGCCTGCACCCTGTTCCCCCAATGGCTGCCAATCGGGGTCAACAACTGGGTCATCTATGACCTCCTCTTCTATGTCGTGTGCAACTTCGTCTGTGTCACTATGTAAGCCGGTGGTATTGCGTTCGTGACGGGGCACCATAGTCTCCGCTGGGTTTGATTCTGCCTCAGTACACTGCGAAGGCAATGTTCTGGTCTGAGTCAAAGGAACAGCATAGTAATCTGGCTGTGGCTGTGCATCTGTACACTCCATGTCCGATTCAACTTCAAATGGGCATGGCCTGTTAACTGTTTCACTGTCTAACCCAGGAACGCTATGTGTAAAGAGCTCCATGGAGTAACCTGTTCTGTCGACTGACGCATCCTTCACTGTTGTTCTGGGTGAAGGACACAAGGAAGCGACATGTTCCTGACCGGGAGCATCCACTGACGATGCACTGCTCTGACATTTGGCACTTTCCGAGGAGGAGGCGAAAGAGCTAGAGGCAGAGTCAGCAATGAAAGCCAATACTTGTTCCTCCTGCTCTGGATTCAAAAGTGGTTTTCCTACTCCCAGAAAAGAGAGCGTTCGAGGCTTTGTGTAGCCAGATAACGAACTTGGCTCAACAACTCGAGACTTAGGTGCTGTACTGCTTTTACCACGACCACCTGATGCTCCACCACCACTACCATCATTACCAGCTGACAATGACCACCCAGGGCCACAACCTCTTCCACTAGACTTCCTCATTGTTGGCAAAACGTAGCCAAAGTAACGGTATTTGCTACTGTAAAACAACTTATAAGGTGAACTCAAACTTCTGTAGGATTTATATATACCTTTATAGGTGCCTGACACTGAAAGGAAAATCAGGCCCAATGTTACACTCTAGGTTTTCTGTGCCCCAATAATTTGAGACAGATGGCACACACAGGACCAGCACTCAAGCAGAAATGCCAATCTTAATCTCCCACTATTTTATTTTTTTTTTCTGGGAGAATTAAAAACAAAAAAAAAAAATATATATATATATATATATATATATATATATATATATATTACACACTAGGTTTTCTGTGGCACACAATGAGAGACAGATGCCACACACAGGACTGGCACAGAGGCAGACTTGCCAATCTTTATCACCCACTAATTATTTTTTTTTTACAGGGAGAATTTACCCCCAAAAAATAAATGGCCAAGTATTACACAGTGGTTTTCGGTGGCACACAATGAGAGACAGATGCCACACACAGGACTGGTACAGAGGCAGACTTGCCAATCTTTATCTCCCACTAATTATTTTTTTTTTACAGGGAGAATTTACCCCCAAAAAATAAATGGCCAAGTATTACACAGTGGTTTTCTGTGGCACACAATGAGAGACAGATGCCACACACAGGACTGGCACAGAGGCAGACTTGCCAATCTTTATCTCCCACTATTTTTTTTTTTCAGGGAGAATTTACCCCCAAAAAATAAATGGCCAAGTATTACACAGTGGTTTTCGGTGGCACACAATGAGAGACAGATGCCACACACAGGACTGGCACAGAGGAAGACTTGCCAATCTTTATCTCCCACTAATTATTTTTTTTTTTACAGGGAGAATTTACCCCCCAAAAATAAATGGCCAAGTATTACACAGTGGTTTTCGATGGCACACAATGAGAGACAGATGCCACACACAGGACTGGCACAGAGGCAGACTTGCCAATCTTTATCTCCCACTAATTATTTTTTTTTTACAGGGAGAATTTACCCCCAAAAAATAAATGGCCAAGTATTACACAGTGGTTTTTGGTGGCACACAATGAGAGACAGATGCCACACACAGGACTGGCACAGAGGCAGACTCGCCAATCTTTATCTCCCACTAATTATTATTTTTTTTACAGGGAGAATTTACTCCAAAAAAATAAATGGCCAAGTATTACACAGTGGTTTTTAGTGGCACACAATGAGAGACAGATGCCACACACAGGACTGGCACAGATGCAGACTTGCCAATCTTTATCTCCCATTAATTGTTTTTTTTTACAGGGAGAATTTACCCCCAAAAAATAAATGGCCAAGTATTACACAGTGGTTTTCGGTGGCACACAATGAGAAACTGATGCCACACACAGGACTGGCACAGAGGCAGACTTGCCAATCTTTAGCTCCCACTAATTTTTTTTTTTTTACAGGGCGAATTTACCCCAAAAAAATAAATTACCAAGTATTACACAGTGGTTTTCGGTGCCACACAATGAGAGACAGATGCAACACACAGGACTGGCACAGAGGCAGACTTGCCAATCTTTATCTCCCACTAATTTTTTTTTTTTTACAGAGAATTTACCCCCAAAAAATAAATGGCCAAGTATTACACAGTGGTTTTCGGTGGCACACAATGAGAGACGGACGCCACACACAGGACTGGCACAGAGGCAGACTTGCCAATCTTTATCTCCCACTAATTATTTTTTTTTTTACAGGGAGAATTTACCCCCAAAAAATAAATGGCCAAGTATTACACAGTGGTTTTCGGTGGCACACAATGAGAGACAGATGCCACACACAGGACTGGCACAGAGGCAGACTTGCCAATCTTTATCTCCCACTAATTTTTTTTTTAGAAGGGAGAATTTACCCCAAAAAAATAAATGGCCAAGTATTACACAGTGGTTTTCGGTGGCACACAATGAGAGACAGATGCCACACACAGGACTGGCACAGAGGCAGACTTGCCTATCTTTATCTCCCACTAATTATTTTTTTTTTACAGAGAGAATTTACCCCCAAAAAATAAATGGCCAAGTATTACACAGTGGTTTTCTGTGGCACACAATGAGAGACAGATGCCACACACAGGACTGGCACAGAGGCAGACTTGCCAGTCTTTATCTCCCACTAATAATTTTTTTTTTTACAGTGAGAATTTACCCCAAAAATATAAATGGCCAAGTATTACACAGTAGTTTTCGGTGGCACACAATGAGAGACAGATGCCACACACAGGACTGGCACAGAGGCAGACTTGCCAATCTTTATCTCCCACTAATTATTTTTTTTTTTACATGGAGAATTTACCCCCAAAAAATAAATGGCCAAGTATTACACAGTGGTTTTTGGTGGCACACAATGAGAGACAGATGCCACACACAGGACTGGCACAGAGGCAGACTTGCCAATCTTTATCTCCCACTAATTATTTTTTTTTTTACAGGGAGAATTTACCCCCAAAAAATAAATGGCCAAGTATTACACAGTGGTTTTCGGTGGCACACAATGAGAGACAGATGCCACACACAGTACTGGCACAGAGGCAGACTTGCCAATCTTTATCTCCCACTAATTTTTTTTTTCAGAGAGAATTTACCCCCAAAAAATAAATGGCCAAGTATTACACAGTGGTTTTCGGTGGCACACAATGAGAGACAGATGCCACACACAGGACTGGCACAGAGGCAGACTTGCCAATCTTTATCTCCCACTAATTATTATTCTTTTTACAGGGAGAATTTACCCCCAAAAAATAAATGGCCAAGTATTACACAGTGGTTTTCGGTGGCACACAATGAGAGACAGATGCCACACACAGGACTGGCACAGAGGCAGACTTGCCAATCTTTATCTCCCACTAATTATTTTTTTTTACAGGGAGAATTTACCCCCCAAAAATAAATGGCCAAGTATTACACAGTGGTTTTCGGTGGCACACAATGAGAGACAGATGCCACACACAAGACTGGCACAGAGGCAGACTTGCCAATCTTTATCTCCCACTAATTATTTTTTTTTTACAGGGAGAATTTACCCCCAAAAAATAAATGGCCAAGTATTACACAGTGGTTTTCGGTGGCACACAATGAGAGACAGATGCCACACACAGGACTGGCACAGAGGCAGACTTGCCAATCTTTATCTCCCACTAATTTTTTTTTTTAAAGGGAGAATTTAGAAAAAAAAAAAAAAAAAGCCCAGTATTACACAGTGGTTTTCGGTGACACACAATGAGAGACAGATGCCACACACAGGACTGGCACAGAGGCAGACTTGCTAATCTTTATCTCCCTGCAGTAATCTCAGAAAAGTATGGCAGGCAGCTATAAAAAGGACTGCTGCACACAAAAGTGGGGACAAACACACAAGATAGCTGTGCAGAAAGGAAGGAAAAACAGGATTTGTGCTTTGAAAAAAGCAGTTGGTTTGCACAGCGCACGGCGTACACACACAGCAACACAGCTATCAATTAGCCTTCTAGGGCAGCCCAATGAGCTACAGCGCTGAGGAAAAAAAAATGTAGCTTCCACTGTCCCTGCAAACAAAAGGTGGTGTTGTACAGTGGAAATCGCTACAGCACAAACGGTTTGTGGCTTTATGTACCCTGCCTATCACTATCCCTGCTTCTGAAGAAGCGGCAGCAACCTCTCCCTACGCTCAGATCAGCAGCAGTAAGATGGCGGTCGGTGGGAACGCCCCTTTGTAGCCCCTGTGACGCGGCAGAAAGCAAGCCAATCACTGCAATGCCCTTCTCTAAGATGGTGGGGACTGAGATCTATGTCATCACGCTGCCCACACTCTGCGTCCACCTTCATTGGCTGAGAAATGGCGCTTTTAGCGTCATTGAAACGCCACTTTGGCGCGAAAGTCGCGTACCGCATGGCAGACCCCACACAGGGATCGGGTCGGTTTCATGAGACGCCGACTTTGCCAAAAGTCGGCGACTTATGAAAATGAACGATCCGTTTCGCTCAACCCTATTAAGCAGGTGACACTTAATGGGGAATTTTTGTTATCACTGATCATATTGTCTGCCATGGGATTTTCTTGTGTAAATACTGATGAAAAAAAGTCTTTTAGCATATTGGCTTTTTCCTCATCCTCCTTCCTCCTCCACCATTTCCCCCAGACTATTTTTAAGGGGGTCAACACTTTAATTTTTTAGTTTCTTACTATTTATGTAGTTAAAGAATATTTTGGGATTATTTTTACTCTCTCTGGCAATGAGTCTCTCTGTCTCAATTTTTGCTGCCTTGATTTGCTTTTTACAGAATGTATTTCTGTATTTATTTAATGCCTCAGCACTACCTACTTCCTTTAATTCTCTAAATGCTTTCTTTTTGTCACTTATTGCGCCCCTTACAGCTCTATTTAGCCATATTGGTTTCCTCCTATTTCTAGTATGTTTATTCCCATACGGTATATACTGTGCACAGGTCCTATCCAGGATGCTAATAAACGTCTCCCATTTTCTTTGTGTATTTTTATGTCTCAAGATATCGTCCCAGTTAATTGCACCAAGATCATCTCTCATCCGTTGGAAATTTGCCCTCCTGAAGTTTAGAGTCCTTGTCACCCCTCTACTACACATCTTATTAAAGGATACATGAAAACTTATTATTTTGTGATCACTATTCCCCAAGTGACCCCCAACTAGTTTTGAGCATTCCGATACTGCAAATATCGGGTATCGGCCGATATTTGCTGTATCAGAATTCCGATACAGAGTTCCGATATTTTTGCGATATCGGAAATCGTAAACGGAAGTGTGCGGTGCGTATGGTTCCCAGGGTCTGGAGGAGAGGAGACTCTCCTTCAGGCCCTGGGATCCATATTCATGTAAAAAATAAATTATAAAAATAAAAAATATTGATATACTCACCCCTCCGGCGGACCCTGGCTCTTAGCCGTGCCTCCGTTCCTAAGAATGCAGTGAGTGTAGGACCTGCAATGACGTCACGGCTTGTGATTGGTCGCGTGTGCGGTCACATGAGCGGTCACGCGACCAATCACAAGACTGTGACGTCATCGCAGGTCCTTCACTCCCTGCATTCTTAGGAACGGAGGCAGACGCTTGGACCGGTGAGAGCCGGGGCCATTGGAGGGGTGAGTATATCAATATTTTTTATTTTTATTCTTTATTTTATACATGAATATGGATCCCTGGGCCTGAAGGAGAGTTTCCTCTCCTTCAGACCCTGGGAACCATTCCGATATTTTGTGTCCCATTGATATGCATTGGTATCGGGTATCGGTATCGGCGATATCCGATATTTTTTGGATATCGGCCGATTCAATCCGATACCGATACCTTTGCATATCGGAAGGTATCGCTCAACACTACCCCCAACCCTTATATTTGATATGCGGTCTGGCCTGTTTGTTAACCTCTTCATGACCCAGCCTATTTTGGCCTTAATGACCTTGCCGTTTTTTGCAATTCTGACCAGTGTCCATTTATGAGGTAATAACTCAGGAACGCTTCAACAGATCCTAGCGATTCTGAGATTTTTTTTTTCGTGACATATTGGGCTTCATGTTAGAGGTAAATTTTGGCCGATAATTTCTGAGTTTATTTGTGAAAAAAATGGAAATTTGGCGAAAATTTTGAAAATTTCGCAATTTTCACATTTTGAATTTTTATTCTGTTAAACCAGAGAGTTATGTGACACAAAATAGTTAATAAATAACATTTCCCACATGTCTACTTTACATCAGCACAATTTTGGAAACAAACTTTTTTTTTGCTAGGAAGTTAAAAGGGTTAAAATTTGACCAGTGATTTCTCATTTTTACAACAAAATTTACAAAACCATTTTTTTTAGGGACCACCTCACATTTGAAGACAGTTGGAGGGTTCTATATGGCTGAAAATACCCCAAAGTGACACAATTCTAAAAACTGCACCCCTCAAGGTGCTCAAAACCACATTCAAGAAGTTTATTAACCCTTCAGGTGTTTTACAACAGCAGAAGCAACATGGAAGTAAAAAAATGAACATTTAACTTTTTAGTCACAAAAATGATCTTTTAGCAACAATTTTTTTATTTTCCCAAGGGTAAAAGGAGAAACTGGACCAAAAACTTTGTTTTCCAATTTGTCCTGAGTACGCTGATACCTCATATGTGGGGGTAAACCACTGTTTGGGCACATGCCGGGGCTCGGAAGGGAAGTAGTGACGTTTTGGAATGCAGACTTTGATGGAATGGTCTGCGGGCATCTTGTTACGTTTGCAGAGCCCCTGATATGCATAAACAGTAGAAACCCCCCACAAGTGACCCCATTTTGGAAACTAGACCCCCCAAGGAACTTATCTAGATGTGTGGTGAGCACGTTCAACCCCCAAGTGCTTCACAGAAGTTTACAACGCAGAGCCGTGAAAATAAAAAATCATTTTTCTTTCCTCAAAAAAGATGTTTTAGCAAGCAATTTTTTATTTTCACAAGGGTAACAGGAGAAATTAGGCCCCAATATTTGTTGCCCAGTTTGTTGTGAGTATGCTGGTACCCCATATGTGGGGGTAAACCACTGTTTGGGCGCACGTCAGGGCTCGGAAGGGAAGTAGTGACATTTGAAATGCAGACTTTGATGGAATGGTCTGCGGGCATCACGTTGCATTTGCAGAGCCCCTGATGTGCCTAAACAGTAGAAACACCCCACAATTGACTCCATTTTGGAAACTAGACCCCCCAAGGAACTTTTCTAGATGTGTGGTGAGCACTTTCAACCCCCAAGTGCTTCACAGAAGTTTATAACGCAGAGCCGTGAAAATAAAAAATAATTGTTCTTTCCTCAAAAAATTATGTTTTAGCAAGTAATTTTTTATTTTTGCAAGGGTAACAGGAGAAATTGGACCCCAACAGTTGTTGCCCTGTTTGTCCTGAGTACGCTGGTACCCCATATGTGGGGGTAAACCACTGTTTGGGCGCACGTCGGGGCTTGGAATGGAGGGAGCACCATTTGACTTTTTGAATGCAAGATTGGCTGGAATCAATGGTGGCACCATGTTGCGTTTGGAGACCCCTGATGTGCCTAAACAGTGGAAACTCCTCAATTCTAACTTCAACACTAACCCCAACACACCGCTAATCCTAATCCCAACTGTAGCCATAACCCTAATCACAACCCTAACCCCAACACACCCCTAACCACAACCCGAACCCCAACACACCCGTAACCCTAACTCCAACCCTAACCCTAATCCTAACCCTAATCCCAACCCTAACCCTAATCCCAACCCTAACCACAACTGTAACCCCAACACACCCCTAACCCTATCCGTAACCCTAACCACAAGCCTAATCTTAAAACTATTTCCAACCCTAGCCCTAATTCCAACCCTAACTCTAATTCCAACCCTAACCCTAAGGCTATGTGCCCACGTTGCGGATTCGTGTGAGATTTTTCCGCACGATTTTTGAAAAATCTGCAGGTAAAAGGCACTGCGTTTTACCTGCGGATTTACAGCGGATTTCCAGTGTTTTTTTGTGCGGATATCACCTGCGGATTCCTATTGAGGAACAGGTGTAAAACGCTGCGGAATCCGCACAAAGAATTGACATGCTGCGGAAAATACAACGCATAAGTGTTTCCAGCCATGGCCGATGATATTGCAGCATCGGCCATGGCTGGATTGTAATATTTCACCAGTTTTTTAGGTGAAATATTACAAATTGCTCTGATTGGCTGTTTCACTTTCAACAGCCAATCAGAGCGATCGTAGCCACGAGGGGGTGAAGCCACCCCCCCTGGGCTGAAGTACCACTCCCCCTGTCCCTGCAGATCGGGTGAAATTGGAGTTAACCCTTTCACCCGCTCTGCAGGGACGCGATCATTCCTGTCATGATTCCAATGGCAGGGAATCACCAAAAGGGCAAGCACAAAAATAGGACAAGCTCTAGGGTGATGGAACATGAGCTGACCGCGATCCTGAACTTAACACAAACACTAACAGCAGCCGGGGAACGTACCTACGGGGACTCTAGACGTCTCGCGCCAGCCGGAGAACTAACTTCCCCTAGAAGATGAAAAGCAGACCTCGCTTGCCTCCTAGAGAAATCCCCCAAAGGGATAGCAGCCCCCCACATATAATAACGGTGAATTAAGAGGAAGGCACATACGCAGGTATGAAAACAGTTTTAGCAAAATGAGGCCCGCTACAGCTAGATAGCAGAAGGATACAAAAGAGATCTAGGCGGTCAGCGAAAAACCCTTTCTTCAAAAAACCATCCTGAAATTACTGGGACCCATGTGCCAACTCATGGTACATGGGGAGTAATTTCAGCCCACTAGAGCAACCAGCAGCAAAGAATCATATGTATGCAAGCTGGACTAAAAACATGATAAGGCAGAACACAAAAAACAGGAAAATCAGAACTTAGCTTGTCCAGCAGATTATAAGAGCAGGTAGCAGAGGCAAACAGAGACACTCTGATTACATTGATAGCCGGCAAGGGAATGACAGGAAAGCCAGGTTAAATAGGAAACACCCAGCCTATGATGGACAGGTGGAAACCAGAGACAGAAACCCACCAAAGTCACCCAGTACCACTTGTAACCACCAGAGGGAGCCCAAAAACAGAATCCACAACAGTACCCCCCCCTTGAGGAGGGGTCACCGAACCCTCACGAGTAGTGTTGAGCGATACCGTCCGATACTTGAAAGTATCGGTATCGGAAAGTATCGGCCGATACCGGCAAAGTATCGGATCCAATCCGATACCGATACCCGATACCAATACAAGTCAATGGGACTCATGTATTGGATGGTATTCCTGATGGTTCCCAGGGTCTGAAGGAGAGGAAACTCTCCTTCAGGCCCTGGGAACCATATTAATGTGTAAAATAAAGAATTAAAATAAAAAATATTGCTATACTCACCTCTCCGACGCAGCCTGCACCTTACCGAGGGAAGCGGCAGCGTTCTTTGTTTAAAATTTGCGCTTTTCTTTCCTTACGTGAAGTCCCGGCTTTGTGATTGGTTGCGTCGCAGTCACATGGGCGACGCAACCAATCACAGCAAGCCGTGACGTAATTTCAGGTCCTCAAGGATTTTAAAATTACGCCCCGGCGTTGTGATTGGTTGCGTCGCAGTCACATGGGCGACGCAACCAATCACAGCAAGCCGTGACGTAATTTCAGGTCCTTAAGGATTTTAAAATTACGTCCCGGCTTTGTGATTGGTTGCGTCGCAGTCACATGGGCGACGCAACCAATCACAAGCCGTGACGTCACGGGAGGCTGGACACGCGCGCATTTTAAAATGCGCGCTTGTCCAGCCTCCCGTGACGTCCCGGCTTGTGATTGGTTGCTTCGCGGTCAACCAATCACAAGCCGGGAGGCTGGACACGCGCGCATTTTAAAATGCGCGCTTGTCCAGCCTCCCGTGACGTCCCAGCTTGTGATTGGTTGCTTCGCGGTCAACCAATCACAAGCCGGGAGGCTGGACACGCGCGCATTTTAAAATGCGCGCTTGTCCAGCCTCCCGTGACGTCCCGGCTTGTGATTGGTTGCTTCGCGGTCAACCAATCACAAGCCGGGAGGCTGGACAACGCGCGCATTTTAAAATGTCTGTAGCCAGCTTCCCTCTCCCATAGAGGCACAATTGCTTACAGCTGCAGTAACAGCATTTCGTAGAGCGTCACTTCACTGCAGAGTAGAACGCAGACCAAACAGGACGCTTATAATCCATGGGCAGTCCGGAAGTAAAAAAGGGTTGTCCATGTTTGAGGACTTTCTTTTTTTTTTTTACGTAAATGCATGTTTGCATTTTGGCTTTTTAAAATGCGCGCGTGTCCAGCCTCCCGGCTTGTGATTGGTTGATCGCGACGCAACCAATCACAAGCCGTGACGTCACGGGAGGCTGGACAAGCGCGCATTTTAAAATGCGCGCGTGTCCAGCCTCCCGTGACGTCACGGCTTGTGATTGGTTGCGTCGCCCATGTGACTGCGACGCAACCAATCAAAAATTTTATACAAAGAACGCTGCCGCTTCCCTCGGTAAGGTGCAGGCTGCGTCGGAGAGGTGAGTATAGCAATATTTTTTATTTTAATTCTAAAATTTACATTAATGTTGTTTCGATACCGATACCCGATACCACAAAAGTATCGGAATCCCGGTATCGGAATTCCGATACCGCAAGTATCGGCCGATACCCGATACTTGCGGTATCGGAATGCTCAACACTACTCACGAGAACCCCCAGGGCGATCAGGATGAGCTCTATGGAAGCCGCGGACCAAATCAGTCGCATGAACATCAGAGGCGACCACCCAGGAATTATCCTCCTGACCATAACCCTTCCACTTAACCAAATACTGGAGTTTACGTCTGGAAACACGAGAATCCAAGATCTTCTCAACAACATACTCCAATTCTCCCTCCACCAGCACCGGAGCAGGAGGCTCAACCGAAGGAACAACGGGCACCTCATACCTCCGCAATAACGACCGATGGAACACATTATGAATAGCAAACGATGCTGGGAGATCCAAACGAAAAGACACAGGGTTAAGAATCTCCAAGATCTTATAAGGACCGATGAACCGAGGCTTGAACTTAGGAGAAGAGACCTTCATAGGGACAAAACGAGAAGACAACCACACCAAGTCCCCAACACGAAGTCGGGGACCCACGCGGCGAAGGCGATTAGCAAACTGCTGAGCCTTCTCCTGAGACAACTTTAAATTGTCCACCACCTGATTCCAAATCTGATGTAGCCTGTCCACCACCACGTCCACTCCAGGACAATCCGAAGGCTCCACCTGACCAGAGGAAAAACGAGGATGAAACCCCGAATTACAAAAGAAAGGAGAAACCAAAGTGGCAGAACTAGCCCGATTATTAAGGGCAAATTCGGCCAGCAGCAAAAAGGCAACCCAGTCATCTTGATCAGCAGAAACAAAACACCTTAAATAAGTTTCCAAGGTCTGATTAGTTCGCTCCGTCTGGCCATTCGTCTGAGGATGGAATGCAGACGAGAAAGACAAATTAATGCCCATCTTAGCACAAAACGTCCGCCAAAATCTAGACACAAACTGGGATCCCCTGTCAGAAACGATATTCTCCGGAATCCCATGCAAACGAACCACGTTCTGAAAAAACAAAGGGACCAACTCAGAGGAGGAAGGCAACTTAGGCAAGGGTACCAAATGAACCATCTTAGAAAAGCGGTCACACACAACCCAGATGACGGACATTTTCTGTGAGACAGGGAGATCTGAAATAAAATCCATGGAAATGTGCGTCCAAGGCCTCTTCGGGATAGGCAAGGATAACAACAACCCACTGGCCCGAGAACAGCAAGGCTTAGCCCGAGCACACACTTCACAAGACTGCACAAAGGTACGCACATCCCTTGACAAGGAAGGCCACCAAAAAGACCTGGCCACCAAGTCTCTAGTACCAAATATTCCAGGATGACCAGCCAATGCAGAAGAATGGACCTCGGAGATGACTCTACTGGACCAATCATCCGGAACAAACAGTCTTTCTGGTGGACAACGATCAGGTTTATCCGCCTGAAACTCCTGCAATGCACGTCGCAAGTCTGGGGAGATGGCGGACAATATTACCCCATCCCTAAGGATACCAGTAGGCCCAGAGTCTCCAGGAGAGTCAGGCACAAAACTCCTGGAAAGAGCATCTGCCTTCACATTCTTTGAACCTGGCAGGTATGAAACCACAAAATTGAAGCGAGAAAAAAACAATGACCAACGAGCCTGTCTAGGATTCAGACACCTGGCAGACTCAAGGTAAATCAGATTTTTGTGATCAGTCAAGACCACCACACGATGTCTAGCACCCTCAAGCCAATGATGCCACTCCTCAAATGCCCACTTCATGGCCAAAAGCTCCCGATTACCCACAACATAATTCCGCTCGGCGGGCGAGAATTTTCTAGAAAAGAACGCACATGGCTTCATCACCGAGCCATCGGAACTTCTCTGTGACAAAACCGCCCCCGCTCCAATCTCGGAAGCATCAACCTCAACCTGAAAAGGAAGTGAAACATCTGGTTGACATAACACAGGAGCAGAAGAAAACCGGCGCTTTAGTTCCTGAAATGCCTCCACACCCGTAGGAGACCAATCAGCAACATCAGCACCTTTCTTAGTCAAATCAGTCAATAATGGCAATGGATACTGATATTTGACTGTAATCTTATTCAGAAGGCGATAATCTATACAAGGCCTCAGGGAACCATCCTTCTTAGCCACGAAAAAAAACCCTGCTCCCAGAGGGGACGAAGATGGACGAATATGTCCCTTTTCCAAGGACTCCTTAATATAACTCCGCATAGCAGTATGCTCTGGCACTGACAGATTAAATAAACGACCCTTAGGGAACTTACTGCCAGGAATTAAATCTATAGCACAGTCACAATCCCTATGAGGAGGGAGCGAATTGAGCTTAGGCTCCTCAAAAACATCCCGATAGTCAGACAAAAACGCAGGGACCTCAGAAGGAGTAGATGAAGCGATTGAAATCAGAGGTGCATCATCATGAACCCCCTGACATCCCCAGCTTAACACAGACATTGTTTTCCAATCCAGGACTGGATTATGAGTTTGTAACCATGGCAGACCAAGCACTAGTACATCATGTAAATTATACAGTACAAGGAAGCGAATCACCTCCTGATGAACGGGAGTCATGCGCATGGTCACTTGTGTCCAGTACTGCAGTTTATTCATAGCCAATGGTGTAGAGTCAATTCCCTTCAAAGGAATAGGAACTTCCAGAGGCTCCAGACTAAAACCGCAGCGTTTGGCAAATGATCAATCCATAAGACTCAGGGCAGCGCCCGAATCCACATAGGCATCGACGGAAATGGATGACAGTGAACAAATCAGAGTTACAGACAAAATGAACTTAGACTGCAGAGTACTAATGGCAAAAGATTTATCAACCTTTTTTGTGCGTTTAGAGCATGCTGATATAACATGAGCTAAATCACCACAATAAAAACACAATCCATTTTTCCGCCTATAATTTTGCCGTTCACTTCTGGACTGAATTCTATCACATTGCATAGTCTCAGGTGCCTGTTCAGAAGACACCGCCAACTGGTGCACAGGTTTGCGCTCCCGTAAACGCCAATCAATCTGAATGGCCATAGTCATAGACTCATTCAGACCTGTAGGCGCAGGGAACCCCACCATAATATCCTTAATGGCCTCAGAAAGACCATTTCTGAAGTTTGCAGCCAGGGCGCACTCATTCCACTGAGTAAGCACCGACCATTTCCGAAATTTTTGACAATATACTTCCGCTTCATCATGCCCCTGAGAGAGGGCCAATAAAGCCTTTTCAGCCTGAATCTCCAGGTTAGGTTCCTCATAGAGCAATCCCAGTGCCAGAAAAAACGCATCCACACTGAGCAATGCAGGATCCCCTGGTGCCAATGCAAATGCCCAATTCTGAGGGTCACCCCGCAGGAAAGATATAACAATCTTGACCTGCTGAGCAGGGTCTCCAGAGGAGCGAGGTTTCAAAGAAAGAAACAATTTGCAATTGTTCCTGAAATTCAAGAAGGTAGATCTATCTCCAGAAAAAAACTCTGGAATAGGAATTCTAGGTTCAGACATAGGAGTGTGAACAACAAAATCCTGTATGTTTTGAACCTTAGCAGCAAGATTATTCATGCTGGAAGCCAAACTCTGGACATCCATGTTAAACAGCTAAGGTCAGAGCCATTCAAGGGTTAAGAGGAGGTAAGAAGCAGCTAGACAGCAATTAAGGGCTAGGCAGCAAAACTCTGAGGAAAGAAAAAAAAAAAATCCCCCTCAACACTTCTTTTTCTCCTGCTTCAGCCCAAACTTTCGGGCCGGCTATACTGTCATGATTCCAATGGCAGGGAATCACCAAAAGGGCAAGCACAAAAATAGGGCAAGCTCTAGGGTGATGGAACCTGAGCTGACCGCGATCCTGAACTTAACACAAACACTAACAGCAGCCGGGGAACGTACCTACGGGGACTCTAGACGTCTCGCGCCAGCCGGAGAACTAACTTCCCCTAGAAGATGAAAAGCAGACCTCGCTTGCCTCCTAGAGAAATCCCCCAAAGGGATAGCAGCCCCCCACATATAATAATGGTGAATTAAGAGGAAGGCACATACGCAGGTATGAAAACAGTTTTAGCAAAATGAGGCCCGCTACAGCTAGATAGCAGAAGGATACAAAAGAGATCTAGGCGGTCAGCGAAAAACCCTTTCTTCAAAAAACCATCCTGAAATTACTGGGACCCATGTGCCAACTCATGGTACAAGGGGAGTAATTTCAGCCCACTAGAGCAACCAGCAGCAAAGAATCATATGTATGCAAGCTGGACTAAAAACATGATAAGGCAGAACACAAAAAACAGGAAAATCAGAACTTAGCTTGTCCAGCAGATTATAAGAGCAGGTAGCAGAGGCAAACAGAGACACTCTGATTACATTGATAGCCGGCAAGGGAATGACAGGAAAGCCAGGTTAAATAGGAAACACCCAACCTATGATGGACAGGTGGAAACCAGAGACAGAAACCCACCAAAGTCACCCAGTACCACTTGTAACCACCAGAGGGAGCCCAAAAACAGAATCCACAACACATTCCATGACTCCACATAGGCGTCATGGGTCGGATTGGCACCGACTGTCATGACGCCTACGTGGCGTCAAAGGTTGGGAAGGGGTTAATATTAGGTCTAGCAGTGCCCCCCTTCTTGTTGGGTCCTGAACCAGTTGTGAAAGGTAATTGTCTCTCATAGTTGTCAAAAACTGATTACCTTTGCTGGAACTGCAGGTTTCTGTTCCCCAATCTATTTCAGGGTAGTTGAAGTCCCCCATAATAATGACTTCTCCTTGAGTCGCAGCTTCATCTATTTGCTTTACGAGGATATTCTCCATTGCTTCCTTTATTTTTGGAGATTTATAACAAACCCCTATCAGTAATTTATTATTTTTTCCCCCTCCCCTTATCTCCACCCACAGGGACTCTACATTTTCATTAAATTCACCTATAGTATCACGCCGGATGGGTTTTAAGGACGATTTTACATACAGACACACCCCTCCCCCTTGCTTATCTGTACGGTCATTTCTGAAAAAGCTATAGCCCTGCAAGTTAACAGCCCAGTCATGGCTCTCATCCAGCCATGTTTCAGATATCCCCAACATGTCATAATTATGCTCCAACAACATTAATTCTAATTCGTCCAATTTGTTGGCGAGGCTTCTGGCATTAGTATACATGCACTTGATGTTCCTCTCTGTACCTCTATTCTTTCTTAAATTATTAACTGTTCTAACCCCACCCCCATGCCACCGCCACCCCCAACTTCCTTATTTGTGCCCAGGTCTCTATCTGCCCTATCTTCCCCTCCTATAAATTGAATATCCTCCCCCCCAATCCCTAGTTTAAACACTCCTCCAACCTTCTAGCCATTGTCTCCCCCAGCACAGCTGCAACTTCCCCATTGAGGTGCAGCCCGTCCCTAGCGTAGAGCCTGTAGCCCACTGAGAAGTCGGCCCAGTTCTGCAGGTACCCAAACCCCTCCTTCCTACACCAATTCTTGAGCCACTTATTAACCTCCCTAATCTCCCGTTGCCTCTCTAGCGTGGCACGTGGTACAGGCAGTATTTCAGAAAATACCACGTTGGAGGTCCTTGCTTTCAGCTTGCAGCCTAATTCCCTGAAATCATCTTTAAGGACCTTCCACCTACCTCTAACTTTGTCATTTGTGCCAATGTGCACCATGACCACTGGGTCCTCACCAGCCCCTCCCAGTAATCTGTCCACCCGATCAGCGATGTGTCAGACTCGAGCGCCAGGTAGGCAGCACACCGTCTGACGATCCCTGTCTTTGTGACAGATTGCCCCGTCTGTTCCCCTAATAATTGAGTCCCCCACTACCAGCACCTGTCTGGCCTGTACTGCTCTCCTATTTCCCTTCTTACTGTAGTAGTCACTCCTCCGGCTTTCAGAGGACATGTCTGGCTGCAGCAGTGCTACCCCTGTACTAGCACGCCCCTCATCTGCCAACTTAGCAAACTTATTGGGGTGTGCCAGATCAGGACTAGCCTCCCTGGCACTCTTCCCTCTACCCCGCTTTCTGAATGTCACCCAGCTAGCTACTTTACTGTCCTGCAGCTCCATCCTACCATCCCCCCCATCTATCCCATTGAGTGTCTGCTCAGTGAGCAGAAGACTCCTCTCCATATTGTCTATGGATCTCAGTGTTGCCAGCTGCACATTTAGATCCTGAATCTGGGCTTCCAAATGCACAACATGCTCACATCTCGCACAGCAGTATGCACCCTCGATCGGCTGATCAAGGACTGCATACATGTGGCAAGATGTGCACTGGATGGCATTAACAATAGTGGAGCACATTTCCTAATGGGGATTGCACCAGACAGAAACGTTAAATAAAAATAAATACAAAGTATTATTAAAACACAGACAGCAATTCCTCCCTTGGAAACTCCCTGATTCCAAAGTCACTGAATCACAAGTCACACTTACCGCCGTTCACACTTACGCTCAGGTCACACTCAGCTCGTTCACACTCGCTAAGCTGAAGATTTAAAGATTTTTTTTCCCCCTCAGCAACAATCCACCTTGCTGTTCAATGCTCTACCAAAAAGGACTTGAGTCCCAAACAGCTGCCCCTTATAACCCCTTAATTATGAGCCCCCACCCTAAGTTAACCCCTTGTGAATATAGCTACTCCCAATTCAGCAACTCACACCAATTCACACAGGTATTTGTTAAAGGCTTTCCAAATACCTCTTCACTGAATCACAAGTCACACTTACTGCCATTCACACTTACGCTCAGGTCACACTCAGCTCGTTCACACTCGCTAAGCTGAAGATTTAAAGATTTTTTTTTCCCCTCAGCAACAATCCACCTTGTTGTTCAATGCTCTACCAATGCTCTGACCAGTCTTCCCAGAAGGATTTTAGGGGAAAAGGAAAAGTGGGTCGTTGGAGCTATCCGAAAGGGGGTAGAGGCAGGAACATCCTCGTACCTCGACAGCAGCAGACTCAGGAAAAATAGTGACTCTTCGGGTGGGGGCAGCTCTCACGGTTTCTCACTCAATGGCGGTCCATATCCACGAACCAGTGGATCCTCCACACATTACAATTCGGACTAAAATTGGAATTTGAGAGCCCCCCCATTGCCTGAGAATTACCCCGGAACAACCCCCAGACCTCCTCAACTCTTTTCTCCTTCAAATCCAGGAACTTCTGCGGGAAGAAGTGATCTCCCATGTACCCCAGCAGGACTTAGGCAGGGGTCATTACTCTCGCCTTTTCCTCACAAGGAAACCCTCCGGGAAATGCAGGCTGATCATAAATCTAAAACCCTTGAACCAGGTCATCAAGTATCGGAGGTTCAAGATGGAGTCAGTCAAGACCGCAATCCCGCTAATTGGACAAGACTGGGTGATGGCAACGATAGACCTGCGGGATGCCTATTATCACATTCCAATCCATCTGGATCACAGGAAGTTCCTCAGGTTCGCAATCTCCCACAACCACTCACTACCAATTCAACATCCTTCCCTTCGGAGTATCCTCGGCCCCGAGAGTATTCTCAAAAATCATGCGCAAAATAGTCATCTTCCTCCATCATCAGGGAATCTGCCTGGTCTCTTACCTAAACGATCTTTTTATTATGGCTCCTTCAACATTTCAGCTGAACCAGGATGTATCAAAAACTCTGGATATTTTTGAGCCCCTGGGCTGGATCCTGAATCTTCTAAAGTCGGACCTACAGCCTTCCATGAGGAAGAAAGTCCTGGGGATTCTCTTGGATTCAGAGAAAAGGATGTCCTTCCTTCCCGAATATCGTCAGCGCGACCTTTGCCAAAGAATCTCAAGATTCAAGCAGCAAAGATACCCAACCCTGAGGGAATCCATGTCTATTCTAGGATCCCTAACTTCGTGCATTCAGGCAGTATCCTGGGCCCAGGCACACACATGGACTCTCCAGACTCACGTTCTCCTACTTTCTGGAAGGTATCAGAACACCCTGTCCAAGAGAATCCCTCTTTCTGGACATGTGAAATCAGCCCTGTTGTGGTGGCTAAAAGGCCGGAACCTTCAGCGAGGGGTAAGCTGGGATCAGCTCCCTCTGAAAGTGCTCCACATAGATGCCAGCCGAAGAGGTTGGGGTGCTGTGGTGGATCAAACATATTTTCAGGATCTATGGCCTGCAGATATAAGTTCCAGATCCTCCAATCTGAGGGAACTAAAGGCAATAGAGGAAGTGCTGCTAGCTGCCTCCCCTCTAATCCAAGGCCACCATATTTGTGTCTACTCCGACAACGTGACGACTGTGGCTTATCTTCGTCACCAAGGGGCACAAAGTATACCAGTCTGAAACTAGTGTCAGCTCGGATATTTCTCTGGGCGGAGAAACACCTCCTTTCTATCTGCGCGGTACATCTGAAGGGTTCAGACAACACCAAAGCGGACTTCCTCAGCAGGAAAGGCATACATCCTGGAGAGTGGTGCCTGATCCAGGAGGTTTTCCTAACTTTAACCTCGAGATGGGGAACCCCGGAGGTCAACTTGTTTGTGAATGCCCAAAACGCAAAGTCCAAAACATATTTCCCCCTCAGCCCCATGCAGGGTGCTCTGGGAATGGATGCTCTCATTCATCCTTGGACCTTCAACTTGGCTTGCGCCTTTCCACCAATTCCGATGCTGTCAAAGACACTGCAGAAAATCCGGTCAGACAGAGTCACAACAATCCTGATTTCCCCATTGTGGCCAGGGCGGAGCTGGTACAGCACCTTGAGGGGAATGACCGAGGAAGGTCCCATTCTTCTTCCTCAAAGATCCGATCTTCTCTTCCAAGGTCCCCTCCTTTACCAGGATCTTAAAAAATTGAATCTAGCTGCCTGGCTACTGAAACCAACATTCTAAAAGCCAGAGGTCTCTCCAATAGGGTTATCCAAACTCTCCAAAAGAGTAGGAAACCGGTGACTAACGCCATCTATAACAAAGTATGGAAGAAATTCTCTTCCTGGTGTCTTCCCAGTGTCCCTGATCCCTTCCACCCCAACATCTCTCAAATCTTAGACTTCCTCCAGAAGGGTTTAGATCTTGGGCTCTCCCCGAGTACTCTGAAAGTTCAGGTATAGGCCCTCAGTTCCTTTTTTTGACCAGGATCTAGCTGGCCACCGCTGGATCAAGCGATTCATAACTTCAGCAAGTAGACTACGTCCTAGTCTCCCTAGTCGCATTCCTCCTTGGGATCTAAATTTAGTACTCAATAGTTTAATTCAACCACCCTTTGAGCCCTTGATTTCCCTACGCTTTAAAATCCTAACACTTAAAACGGTGTTCCTAGTCGCTATTACCACAGCTAGGCGCATAGGGGAATTGCAGGCCTTGTCAATTCAAGAACCCTTCCTAAACATAAATTCTGATAGCATAATCCTACGACTAGACCCTGCCTTTATGCCCAAAGTCGTTTCAGATTTTCATAGGGGTCAGGATGTGGTTTTGCCCTCTTTTTGTCCAAACCCTTCCAATGAGAAGGAGGAAAACTTCCATATCCTGGATGTCCGCAGGGTCGTTCTCCATTACCTGGAGCAGTCCAAATCTTGGAGGGTCGACCAGAATCTATTTATCCAATTCCCAGGAGAGAATAAAGGGAATAAAGTGGCTAAAAGCATGATTGCAAGCTGGATAAAACAAGCCATCTGCCTTGCATATTCAGCCAAAGATCTCCCTCCGCTGATCTCTCTGAAGGCCCATTCTACCTGGTCGGTTTCCACTTCATGGGCAGCAAGAGGAAACACCTCATCAGAACAGATATGCAGAGCTGCCACATGGTCTTCTGTTCATACCTTCACCAGACATTACAGGCTGAATTTCGACAGGGATCTGACCTTCTGCAGACGTGTTCTAGAGGCCGTGGTCCCTCCCTAAAGAAATTAACGTTGGTATATTTCTAAGCTGACTGTCATGGAAGGTGACTAGAGAAAATAAAATTAGACTTACCGGTAATTTGGTTTCTAAGAACCTTCCACGACAGCACTAATTTCCCTCCCTATCTGATATTTTCACTGGATGACTCCTGCACTTTAGTGGTAACTATTCACGCTACTATGGCCAGAAAAAACACTGGAGTTAGCAGGAAGGGGAGGGTTATTTAACCTCTTTGTGTTCCTGTCCCCCATTAGGGTGGGGAGACATCCTCCAAGGTGACTGTCGTGGAAGGTTCCTAGAAACCGAATTACCGGTAAGACTAATTCTATTTTTTCTATTCCTCTTTCTTCTTCTTCTTTTCATTTAGTGAGGAGGGACCTCGAGCAAGGCGTCCTAGGACCCTGGCAACCCTAACAGCAATCGATCCTATTTGAACATTTGAACTGCACCACATGTAAATTATCAGGATGTTACAGTTGTGCACAAAAGTTTAAAACCAGGCAGAATTTTTGATTTCTTGGCCCTTTTTCAGAGAATATGAATGATAGCTATTGATGAGCAAGCACTAAAATGCTCGGGTGCTCATTGCTCGGGTTGACCAAATTTGAATACTCAGGTATTCGACCCGAGCAACGAGCCCAATGTAAGTCTATGTGAAACCGGAGTATTTTTACAGCGATTCCCCTGTGGGTCATTTTAAGGACTAAAAACGTCTGAAAATGATGGAAACACTGCTCAAATGACACAGGAACATAATGGGGATTGCCCCTGGAAGCATTTCTGACTCCAAGGTCACAGCTGTAAGCAATGTTGTCAGAGTTTCACACCATTTTTACAGGTGCACCAAAAAACATACAAAAACTTAACCAAAATGGATTTTGCTGGGAAATATGTTAAGGTACATCCTTTCAAGGCTAATGACTTGTATAAAAGGCAAAATAATTAAACCCAGACTGAAATGTTTCTCCACCACTTGGGATATGTTCAAACACAGCGTTTTTGATGCGTTTTTCAACTTTAACATTGCTTTCAACCAATACAAATGCATTCACTGGGAAATGTCAGTGTAACATTTAACACCCCTAGCTGGCCATGTGTTGTGTGACACATAAGGAGACACATCTTCAATTATGAAGGATGGACTCTTAAAGTCACAAAGCCTATTATTAGAGGAGCACAGTGGCATTAATATTCTTAAAGGGCCATCATTAAACAGTCAGTCTGCTATGCTGTTATTGCCTATGCAGTGAGTGGCAGGGCTGCCAAGAATTATGTTGCATTGAATGTAAGCCCGGCTCTGCTATCAAGTCATATGCACCCTAAGAATCCTTTGAACCCAGGTACTGGATGGCCACAGGAAAATACACTTCACATTAGTCATTTTGTAATCCCATACTGTTTTCTTATGCATTGACTGCAAGGCCTTCCATGCTACCAAGTTATATGCACCCCAATAAGGCTTTGAACCCAGGTACTGGATGGCCACAGGAAAACCCACTTCACATTATTCAGTTGGTCCTGCCATACTGTTTTCTTATGTATTAACAGCAAGGCCTGCCCTGCTACCAAGTCATATGCACCCCAATAAGCCTTTGAACCCAGGTACTAGATGGCCACAGAAAAACTCATTTTACATTCTTCAGTTGGCCCTGCCATACTGTTTCCTTATGTATTGAATGCAAGGGCCGCCTTGACCCAAATTTGCATGCAACACAATCCCCCTTGGAAGAAACTTGGAGGAGGGCCTCATAAAAAACTTTCCCATTACAAAGGAGCGGGTCTCCTAGACTCGCAATGCACATACATTTTAAAAAAAATATTTTATGGGGATCATAGACACCATTGCCCAAAAATTGACTGGCTGTAGCAGAAAGGAACAAGTTAACCCTGGTGACCTAGTTGCAGAGAATGATGAGACGTTGAGGAAGGCCTCATTAAAAACTAGGCCCAATGTAAAGGTGCAGGTCTCCTAGACTTGTAATGCCCATACACTAAGTCCATGGGCTGACAAACATTTCCCCATGGGGGGTACATTTTTCAAAAATATGTTATGGGCATCATAGACACCATTGCCAAAAATTGGACTGGCTACAGCAGCACAGAACACATTAACCCTGATGATCTAGTGGTGGAGAATGATGAGACATTGAGGAAGGCCTCATTAAAAACTAGGCAAAATTTAAAAGAGCTGGTCTTCTAGACATGTAATGCCCATACATGAAGTGCATGGGCTGACAAACATTTCCCCATGGGGTACATTTAAAAAAAATATTTTATGGGGATCATAATCACCCTTGCCCAAAAATTGACTGGATGTAGCAGAAAGAAACACGTTAATCCTGGTGATTTGGAGGCGGAGAATAGTGAGACGTTGATGAAGGCCTCATTAAAAACTAGGCCCAATGTAAAGGAGGGGGTCTCCTAGACTTGTAATGCCCATACACTAAGTGAATGGGCTGACAAACAATTCCCCATGGGGGTAAAATTAAAAAAAATATTTTATGGGCATCATAGACACCCTTGCCAAAAATTGGACTGGCTGTAGCAGCACTGAACACGTTAACCCTGGTTATCTAGTGGCGGAGAATGATGAGAAGTTGATGAAGGCCTCATTAAAAACTAGGCCCAATGTAAAGGAGAGGGTCTCCTAGACTTGTAATGCCCATACACTAAGTGCATGAGCTGACAAACATTTCCCCCTGGGGGAGAACATTTTTTTTGTTTAAAATTAATAACAGGCATCATAAAAACACCCTTGCACAAAAAATGAGTGACTTCTGTATCAAGGAATACATTCATCCTGGTGTTTGTATGGTTTTGGTTTATGAGGATGTGAATGTGGATAAGAAGGAGGACAACACCAAACAGACCAAATCAGGAAGAGGATACCCATGTGTGGTTGTGAAGAAGTGCATGAGACTACACCTCCACCAAAAAGACAATGTATTTGAGGTTATGTTTTGCTGTTTTCATTCGGTGGTGTACAGAAGTCTTGCCCAATCCAGCCATTGTTCATTTTTATGAGTCAGACTGTCAGCATTTTCAGTTGACAGGCGGATGTGCTTATCTGTTATATTTCCACCAGCAGCACTAAAAACCGACTCTGACAGAACACTAGCAGCAAGGCAGGCCAGTCCACGTGTCCAGCTTGGATACCCAATAATTAAAAGGCACAGAGGAATCATGGAGGATGTTTATACAATCAAGTTACTCCCTCAGCATCTTCTCAAACATTGCACTTATTGAGACTGCAGACATTGCCTCTGTGCCGGCACGATGTGAGAGTCTGAGAAAACTGACGCAGAACTTTGCCATTGTTCACTTGCCTGAGCTGAATTGTACTTCTGTGTCTCTCGCTTGGACCCCTTGGTTGTACAACAAACTCTAATGTCTGCTGCCAGCATTCTCAAATGGGAATTTTTTTATTAAATCCGCTACAAGGGCCCTCTGTGTTATGACCCCAATGGCAGAGGGTCTCAAAAGTAAATACCAAGTCTGCAAACACAAAAACCAGCTCATAGGGCAGTGGTAACTGGGCTGACCGTATATCTAATCCTAGCACCACAAATAGCAGCAGCCGGGGAACGTGCCTACGTTGGTTCTAGACGTCTCGCGCCAGCTGGAGAACTAACTAACCCTAGAAGGGAAAAGATAGACCTTTCTTGCCTCCAGAGAAAAGACCCCAAAAGTTGGATACAAGCCCCCAACAAATAATAACGGTGAGGTAAGAAGAAAAGACAAACGTAAGAATGAACTAGATATTTAGCAAAGAGAGGCCCACTGACTAATAGCAGAATATAGTAAGATGACTTATACGGTCAGCAAAAACCCTATCAAAATTTCCACGCTGGATATTCAAGAACCTCTGAACCGTCTAACGGCCCGGGGGGAAAATACCAGCCCCCTAGAGCTTCCAGCAAAATCAGGAATCACATTTAGTACAAGCTGGACAAAAAATAAGAACAAGCAAATAACCAAAAAACCAAGAAGCAGGACTTAGCTTAATTTTGCAAGATCCAGGACCAGCAGACAGGAGCAAACAGAAAGGAACTGATTACAACGATGCCAGGCACCAGACTGAGAATTCAGGAAGTATATATAGCAACACCCCTGGTCTAACGACCCAGGTGGGTGCCAAACTGAGGAAAGACAATCCCAGAGTCATATCACTAGTGACCACAAGAGGGAGCCAAAAAAGTCTAATTCACAACACCTCTGGTACATTTTCGTACACCTGTCTGCCTCTGGAAAAAGAGATTGAAAGTTCTCCTTGCAGCGTGGGTCTAGAAGTGTCATCAACCAGTAATGAGTGTCACTGAAAATTTTAATAATGCGAGGGTCGCGGGAAGCGCAGCACAACATAAAGTCAGCCATGCGTGCCAGACTGCTAACAGGCAAGACTTCCGTGTCCTCACCAACAGGATGACTGACCATGCTGTCCTCTTCCTTCTCATCCTTACCCTCTTCTTCCCTGTCCTCAGGCCATCCACGGTGAACAGACGGTATGACATCTGTGCTTGTAGTATCATCTATAGCGCATTAAAGTAGGTCCTGTTCTTCCTTCTACTCCTCTTTCTCATTGTCTACCAAACCACATTGGGATGACGTGAGGCTGGGCTGAGTGTAATCACCCTGTATGATTCCTTGCTCCATGTCCTTGTGTTCTGCCTGCAATGCATCCTCTTTAATTGTGAGCAGAGAAGTTTTCAGAATGCAGAGAAGTGGGATGGTGATGCTAATTATGGCACCATCTTGGCGCAGTCCTCAAAGTTTTGGAGGATGGTACATATGTCTGACATCCATGTCCACTCCTGAGGTCTTATGTGTGGAGTCTAAACTGAATAACGATGGCCTTGTTGATGCTGGTAGTCAACAACTGCCCTCTTCTGCTCACAAATCATTTCCAACATATGCACAGTAGAGTTCCAACGCGTGGGGACATCACACCAGTCGGTGAGCCGGAAGCTGCAAATGCAGCTGAAGCATGGCAAGGGCGGTTTGAGCTGTAGCTGACTTTCTAAAATGGGCAGACAGACAGCATACTTTCACTAGCAGATCTGGCAACTCCGGGAAGCTTTTAAGAAAACGTTGAACGACGAGGTTAAGCACATGGGCCAGGCAAGCTACGTGTGTGAGCTCACCTTGCCTCAGAGCCGCCACCAGGTTACGGCCATTGTCACACACGACTATGCCTGGCTGTAGGTTCAGCGGTGTCATCCAAACATCTGACTGCTCTTTCAGCGCTGTCCACAACTCTTCAGCATTGTGAAGTTTGTTACTTAAGCAGATTAGCTTCAGCACAGCCTGTTGCCACTTGGCAGTGCTTCCAGCTTCTGACTGATGTGCTCATTTCAAAGATGGAAGCTGAAGAGGAGGAGCAGGAGAAGGAGGTGCAAGAGTTTTACACTGTGGGGGCAACTCTGATTGACGTAGGGCCTGCATTCCTCGGCGTGGGGAGGATGTGTTCCATGCAAAGGTCTGACTGGGTCCTGGCTTCCACTATGTTAACCCAGTGTGCCATCAGTGAGATGTACCATCCTTGCCCACCAGCACTTGTCCAAATGTCCATGGTTAGGTGGACTTTCCCTGTAACAGCATTGTTGAGGGCACGGGTAATTTTGTGTGACACATGCTGGTGTAATGCCGGTGCAACACACCGGAAGAAATAGTGGCGACTGGGGACTGAGTACCTTGGGATGGCCACTGCCATCAGGTTGAGGAAAGATTCCTTCTCAACTAGCCTAAAAGGGAACATTTTGAAGCATTTCATGCTTGTGGTGTCAGGTTGGTAGTTTTAGACCACAGACAGACCAGGCGTCTGACCGAGATAACAGACTGTTTAACCCTGCTGTTCTGTTTAGATTTCACATACACTTGTACTGTTCCCGGTCATTTTTGACCGTACTTATAAAATAATCATTTTTAGCTAATCTAAGTGGTTTTTTTAAACAGTTTTTGCACTATTATATTGCTTTTGAAGATGGTTGTTCAAATACCAGAAAAAAAAAATAAATACAAAGCTTGTTTTATATTTTTTTTTATATCCAAAAGGGAACATGGTATTTTTTCGATTTTTGTAAAAATTGATTATTTTTGCAGATAAAAAAAAAATCTTGATCTAAATGTTAACTATAAGTAATAATATCAAACATTATGTAGATATACTTTTTTCAAAGGCAAAAAAAAAAAAAAAAAAGCTTTTTTCTCTATAAAATGCCAAAAAACGTTGTTTTTTATACACTTATACTGTTCCCGGTCATTTTTGACCGGACCTAACAAAGTTGTGATTTGTACCTAATTCAAGTGTTATTTGATTACCTGTTGCATTGTTTTACTGTATGTGAACATGGTTTTCAATAATCAGATGAAAAATTAAATCAAAAACTTTTATTTTTTGAATCAAATAAATTAACATTTATGTACAGTGTAATACTGTACAACCAGCAAACACATGGAAAATCAGAAAATCATGATTTACAATATGAAATGTTGACAACTGAATGGAACTAGATCTATATGAACAGCAGGGTAAATAAAAACCAGTGAAATAAATTGCGCATAGCTATACTGGAAGCGAATCCGTCGGCTGTATCGCAACTTGAAAATGTTGGTATGTGTAAATCTGTTCTGACCAAAAGTAGTCAGATACATTGATAAATAGTAGTAGATTCAATATATAGTTCAAAATGAGGTGATAGCACCTTTATTTTTGTCAAAAATTGTCTGGAGAGCTGAATAAAGGCCTATCGGTCATTTTTGACCGAACAGTACAAGTGTAAAAAAAATTGTACCAAATAAAGTAAACAAAAATTAAAAAAAAAAAAATTCCCACAGAGAGTACCCCCCTAATGACGAAAAGTCAGGGAGCCTCAAGTCTCAGAATCACACGCTGAATTTTTATAACATTATAGAATTTCAAAAACGGTCATTTTTGACCTAACAGAACAGCAGGGTTAAATATGTGGCCTGTATTTTTTTAGCAGAAAAAAACCTGGAATGTATGCCTGCAAAGCAAGGATTTGGACACCATGGATACACCAGTGTCTAACGGAGATAACAGACTGTTTCAATGTGTGGCGTTTTTTTAAACACAAAATATTGTATAGACCAAGGCTAGCAGACAAGACAATGTAATGTATGCCTGCAAAGTGAGGATTTTGACACCACAGATACACCAGGCATCTGACAGAGATAACAGACTGTTTAAATATGTGGCCTTTAAAAAAAAAAAAATGAACCACAACTTACTGAGTAGACCAAGGCTAGCAGACAAGAAAATACAATGTATGCCTGCAAAGCGAGGGTTTTGACACCACAGATACACCGGGTGTTTGACGGAGATAACAGACTGTTTTAATATGTGGCCTTTTTAAAAAATAAAAAAAATAAACCACAAAGTACTGAGTAGACCAAGCCTAGCAGACAAAAAAATGCAATGTATGCCTGAAAAGCAAGAATTTGGAGACCACATATAGACCAGGCATCAGACTGAAATAACAGACTGATCAAAATGTGGCCTTGATTTTTTTTGACCCACCAAAATTGTGTCAATAAGCAGGCTACAAAAAAATGTGAGTACTAAAATTGTAAAATATTTAGCGCAATGATATGCGATGCATGTGGTGTACAAATCACAGTGATAAATATAAGAACTGTAGCTAAATATTTTGGGGCCAGGTACAGATTTTTGGGGCAACAGAATGGTGTCCAAAAATGTTGTGAGACACATCAAAAAATAATATAGTATGCAAGAAAAAAGGCCAGATTTTTCTGCGCACTCACATCTGATGTCTGGGACAATTATTTTTATTTAAATTGTTAGATTTTCACACTCTTGTATTGCAATGACCTGGCTGTAGTCTGCAGCGTGACCAAACCATTAAATGTAGAAAAAAGGGGGCTATGTATTGCTTTCTAACCAAATTAGCAGGTATAAGATGCAAAAAAAAAAAAAAATGGCACGGATATCTGCAGCTACGTATATATAAAATACGCAGCAGCAGACAGGAATGGAGCTTTTTGAGGTATGCAGTGAGATCTATATACTCACATACAGTGCCTGCATGCCTTGCACTGATGTGGATATGTGCACATAGACTCCCCTGCCTACCTAGTGCTGCAATCTATGTACCCCCAAATTAGCCCTAAAAAGGACTGTTTTTTTATCAGGATTTGTGGATTGAACACTAGTAGACCCACACTAACTAATAAATGTTAGAATCTAACCCTATCTCAGCAGCAGATCTCACTACTACTAGCTGAGTCTTGAGCAAAATGCGTCGAGCAGGGCGGTGCCAGGTCTTTTATAGACCTGATGACGCTGTGCGGCCAGCCAATCACTGTAATGCCACAACAAAGATGGCTGCGGTATTACATGCATGGCAGATAATCCCTGCATGCTGATTGGCTCTCTAAAAAGTGCTAAAATTAAAAGGAGGAGACCCAAACACCAAGCAGAATAATCCCAGAAATACTCGGTGCTTGCCGAGTACACCGAGCATAGTGATACTCGGGTACCGAGTAGTGGCGAGCATGTTTGCTCATCACTAATGTTAACTAAATACCATATATTATTTTCATGCACTATGCTATTTATTTATTTACTGCAGAGTATTTAATCATTTATGTTTCTGTCTTTGGTTTAATCTTTTGTAATGATTTATATTTATTTTGATATTTATTATGCCTTAACTTTGTATGCACCATTTTAATAATTATCTAATAAAATTGAATAAGTATATTTTCCATACATATTTTTTTTTTATAGGTTTTCTTATATTATTGCGTTTATTGGCCCTTTACCCTATGCCCATCACACAGATGTAGGTCTGTCTAGAAATTAAAGTGGTTTTCTAACACTGAAATCCTATTTTTTGTGCTCTACCTCAGTGTACTGGGATCTCACCGAGGTCACTGCAGTTCAGCCCGGCTGGAGACGCAGCCTCAGTGACGTCACCGCTAGTTACTGAGGCTGCGCTCGCAGCAGTTAATTCATCAGTGGTTCTGAGCCTGGACGGTTGCATCTTGTCACTGTCCAGGTTGAAAACTATTTCTGCCCCAGACATGGATTATGACGTGGGGCAGAATGACAGACAGGTATGATATATTGTTGATTTCTTATTTTTGGTTTATTACAGGGGAATTAGGGCTTTGGTGGAATTAGGCGAGGTTGTAAGTATGGTGTAATTAAAATTATTAAAGGAATCTGTGTCATTTTTTCAATTAAAGGACTTTATTCTTGGTGTGTGTGTTTTTATACAATGTGACTATGGGGCTAGTAATGATGCGTCTTATTGAGGCCTCTCCATTACTATCCTCGGGGATTGATGTCACCTGACAATACAAGCGTGACATCAACCTCCCCCTCCCAACTATCACCCCACTTGCTACCGCTACGGGGCAAGTGGGAAGAGTGAGGCTAAGTGCCAGAATTTGCACATTTGAAAGATGCCCTTTTTCTGAGGTGGCTGAGAGCAGATGTTTTTAGCCTTGAAGGGCAGTATCCATGGCCCCTTCTTTGGTTATTAATATCATTCCACAGCCGTCTGCATAGCCTTTTGCTGGTTGTTAATTATAGAGGGACCCTACATCATTTTTTTCAGAGTTCCCCATTTTAATAGCCAGTAAAGGCTAAGTATTCAGCTGTGAGCTGATATTAATAGCCTGGGATTCTCCATTGGGTATTACCCCCTTCCCAGGTTATAAAAATCGGCCCCCAGCAGTCAGCTTTCCCTCTGCTGGTTTATGAAAATTACGCGGGCGCCCACGCCATTTTTTTCAGAAAAATTATCTTTTATTACTTAAATACATGTACAGTAAGCTGCACATGCACTGCACTAATTGTTTTTGTGACTGACATCTGTATATCTACCTATTCTATTTGTATTTACTGTATGTAATCCATCTCTTCTATCCTGTTGGCTCCTGCTGTGATTTTACACTACCACGGCTGCTGAATTGGCAGCTTTTCTTCTATCTATGTAATATATACATATGCCGTATATAATCGAGTATAAGCCGACCCGAGTATAAGCCGACCCCCCCTAATTTTGCCACAAAAAACTGGGAAAACTTAATGACTCAAGTATAAGCCTAGGGTGGAAAATGCAGCAGCTACCGGTAAATGTCAAAAATAAAAATAGATACCAATAAAAGTAAAATTAATTGAGACATCAGTAGGTTAAGTGTTTTTTGAATATCCATATTGAATCAGGAGCTCCATATAATGCTGCATACAGTTCATGATGGGTCCCATACAAAATACGCCCCATATAATGCTCCATAAAGCTTATGATGGGCCCCATAAGATGCTCCATATTAAAATATGCCCCATATAATGCTGCACAAATGTTCATTATGACCCCATAAGATGCTCCATACAGATATTTGCCCCATATAATGCTGCACAAATGCTGATTATGGCCCCATAAGATGCTCCATAGAGATATTTGCCCCATATAATGCTGCACAAATGCTGATTATGGCCCCATAAGATGATCCATAGAGATATTTGTCCCATACAATGCTCCACAAATTCTGATTATGGCCCCATAAGATGCTCCATAGACACATTTGCCCCGTATAATTGTCTACAAATGCTGATTATGGCCCCATAAGATGCTCCATATAATAATAATAATAATCTTTATTTTTATATAGCGCTAACATATTCCGCAGCGCTTTACAGTTTGCACACATTATTATCGCTGTCCCCGATGGGGCTCACAATCTAAATACCCTATCAGTATGTCTTTATAGCCTATTATGCCCCATATGATGTTGCTGCAATTAACCCCTTAGTGATGGAGCCAATTTTTTAAAATCTGAACAGTGTCACTTTATGTGGTAATAACTCTGGAACGCTTCAACATATCCCAGTGTTTTTGAGATTGTTTTTTTCGTGACACATTATACTTTATGATAATGGTAAATTTAGGTCAATATGTTTTGTGTTTATTTATAAAAAATATCAGAACTTTGAGAAAAATGTTAAAAAACTAGCAATTTTCAAACTTTGAATGATTATCCCTTTAAAGGGACACTGTCACCTGAATTTGGAGGGAACAATTTTCAGCCATAGGGGCGGGGTTTTCGGGTGTTTGATTCACCCTTTCCTTTCCCGCTGGCTGCATGCTGGCTGCAATATTGGATTGAAGTTCATTCTCTGTCCTCCGTAGTACATGCCTGCACAAGGCAATCTTGCCTTACGCAGGCGTGTACTATAGAGGACAGAGAATGAACTTCAATCCAATATTGCAGCCAGCATGCAGCCAGCGGGTAAGAAAAGGGTGAATCAAACACCCGAAAACCCCGCCCCTATGGCTGAAAGTTGTTCCCTCCAAATTCAGGTGACAGTGTCCCTTTAATCTAGATAGTCATACCACAACAAAACATTAATAAATATCATTTCTCACATGTCTGCTTTACATCAGCATCATTTGTAAAATGTTTTTTTATTTTGTTAGTATTTTAGGAGGTTTCAAAATGTAGCAGTCATTTTTCATTTTTTCAAGGAAATTTACAAAATGTATTTTTTTAGGGACCTATCCATTTTTTAAGTGCATTTAGGGTCCCATATATTGGGAAACCCCCAAAAGTTAGACCATTTTAAAAACAGCACCCCCTGACATATTGAAAACTGCAGTCAGGTAGTTTATTAACCCTTCAGGTGATTTTCAGGAATTAATGCAAAGTGGCATGACAGAAATGAAAATGTGTATTTTTACCACCTAATGCCGCTAACTTTGAACAGATTACTGCAGCCGTCAGACTCTAAGGCCGCTATTTGGTCATGAATTGCCATGGCAAACATCAGGACCACACAATCATGATCTGAGGGCACCAATTGGGATAAAAAGGAAGCCCCCACACTCTGCTAATCATTTAAATGATGTAGTCATTATTGACAGTAGCATCTAAGGGGTTAAACAGATTTGGATGGTGCAAACACTGATTGTGGCTGATGCAGCAGTTTGTCAGCTATAGTGTACAGCCGACAGCTGCTGGATTATCACCTGTATGGGGAGGCTATTCTCTTATATCTCAGGTCAGTTAAAAGACGTATTGGCAGTCATTAAGGGGTTAAAAAATACATGCTCACCTCTCGTTGCTCAGGCCCCCAGCAAATGCTATAGTCACCTTTCCCCATTCCACCGCTGGGCGCCACTGTGTCTTCCCTGTTATGATCCTTAGTGGTTGAGGATCACAAATTACTCCAGCTAAGTAACAAACATAGGACAAGCTCTAGGGAGGTGGCAAACTGGACTGACCGCAAATCTGAACCTATCCAAACACACTAGAAGTAGCCGGTGAACGTGCCTAAAAATCCTAGACGTCTCGAGCCAGCCTGAGGAACTAACTACCCCTAGAGAGAAAGAAAAGACCTCTCTTGCCTCCAGAGAAATAATCCCCAAAGATATAGAAGCCCCCAACAGATAATAACGGTGAGGTAAGAGGAAGGCACATACACAGGGGTGAAAGCAGATTCAGCAAATGAGGCCCACTAATACTAGATAGCAGAAAATAGAAAAGGGAATCTATGCGGTCAGTAAAAAACCCTTACAAAATATCCACTCTGAGATTTCAAGAACCCCCACACCAACTAATGGTGTGGGGGGAGAAACTCAGTCCCCTAGAGCAACCAGCAAGCGAGGAAATCACATTTTAGCGAGCTGGACTAAAAACATAATGAACACGGATAATCAAAAAATGATCAAACAAAAACTTAGCTTGTCTTGGAGAGACTGGGAGCAAGGTAGACACAAGGAATCTGAAGAGCACTGAATACATTGATAGCAGGCAAGGAACTGAGTCTCCAGGTGAGCTAAATAGGAAACCAACCAAGGATAACGAACCAGCTGATGCAGCCAACCTGCAGAAAGACAACACTACACAGTACCGCTTGTGACCACTAGAGGGAGCCCAAAAATAGAATTCACAACAGTACCCCCCCTTGAGGAGGGGTCACCGAACCCTCATCAAGACCGCCAGGGCGATCAGTATGAGCCGCGTGGAAGGCACGAACCAAATCGGCCGCATGAACATCAGAGGCGACAACCCAGGAATTATCCTCCTGACCATAGCCCTTCCACTTAACCAAATACTGAAGCTTCCGTCTAGAGATACGAGAATCCAAAATCTTATCCACCACGTACTCCTATTCGCCCTCGACCAGCACCGGAGCAGGAGGCTCAACAGAAGGAACCACAGGTACCACATACCTCCGCAACAAAGACCTATGGAACACATTATGAATGGCAAACGATGCTGGGAGATCCAAACGAAAAGACACCGGGTTAAGGATTTCCAAGATCTTATAAGGACCGATGAAGCGAGGCTTGAATTTAGGAGAGGAGACCTTCATAGGAACATACCGAGAAGACAGCCACACCAAATCCCCAACACGAAGTCGGGGACCCACACCGCGGCGGCGGTTGGCAAAGCGCTGAGCCTTATCCTGTGACAACCTCAAATTGTCCACCACATGGTTCCAAATCTGCTGCAACCTATCCACCACAGAATCCACCCCAGGACAGTCAGAAGGCTCAACCTGACCCGAGGAAAAACGAGGATGGAAACCAGAATTGCAGAAAAAAGGCGAAACCAAAGTAGCAGAACTAGCCCGATTATTAAGGGCAAACTCGGCCAATGGCAAAAAAGTCACCCAATCATCCTGATCAGCAGAAACAAAACATCTCAAATAAGTTTCCAACGTCTGATTAGTTTGCTCGGTTTGGCCATTAGTCTGAGGATGGAAGGCTGACGAAAAAGACAAATCAATGCCCATCTTAGCACAAAAAGTCCGCCAAAACCTGGACACAAACTGGGATCCTCTATCAGACACAATATTCTCAGGAATGCCGTGCAAGCGAACCACATTCTGAAAAAATAGAGGAACCAAATCGGAGGAAGAAGGCAACTTAGGCAAGGGCACCAAATGGACCATCTTGGAAAAACGATCACACACCACCCAGATGACCGACATTCTCTGAGAGACTGGAAGATCCGAAATAAAATCCATGGAAATGTGCATCCAAGGCCTTTTCGGAACAGGCAAAGGCAAAAGCAAACCGCTGGCACGAGAACAGCAAGGCTTAGCCCGAGCACAAATCCCACAAGACTGCACAAAGGAACGCACATCCCGCGACAAGGAAGGCCACCAGAAGGACCTAGCCACCAAATCTTTGGTACCAAAAATCCCAGGATGACCCGCCAACACCGAAGAATGAACCTCGGAAATAACTCTGCTGGTCCATCTATCCGGGACAAACAGTCTCTCTGGTGGACAACGGTCAGGTCTATCCGCCTGAAATTTCTGCAGCACTCATCGCAAATCTGGGGAAATGGCAGACAAAATCATTCCCTCTCTGAGAATACCAGCCGGCTCAGAAACTCCCGGAGAGTCAGGCACAAAACTCCTAGAAAGTGAATCAGCTTTCACGTTCTTCGAACCAGGCAGGTATGAGACCACGAAGTTGAAACGGGAGAAAAACAACGACCAACGAGCCTGTCTAGGATTCAGGCGCTTGGCAGATTCAAGGTAAATCAGATTTTTGTGATCAGTCAAGACCACCACACGATGTTTAGCTCCTTCGAGCCAATGTCGCCACTCCTCAAATGCCCACTTCATAGCCAACAACTCCCGATTACCAACATCATAATTCCGCTTGGCAGGTGAAAACTTTCTTGAAAAGAAAGCACATGGCTTCATCACAGAGCCCTCAGAGCTTCTCTGCGACAAAACAGCCCCTGCTCCAATCTCAGAAGTATCAACCTCGACCTGGAAGGGGAGAGAGACATCTGGCTGACATAAGACTGGAGCTGAAGAAAACCGGTGCTTCAGCTCCCGAAAGGCCTCCACGGCCGCAGGAGACCAATTAGTCACATCAGAACCCTTCTTGGTCAAATCCGTCAAAGGTTTAACCACGCTAGAAAAATTAGCGATGAAACGACGGTAAAAATTAGCAAAACCCAAGAACTTCTGAAGACTCTTAACAGACGTGGGCTGAGTCCAGTCATGAATAGCCTGGACCTTGACTGGGTCCATCTCTACAGTAGAAGGAGAAAAAATAAAACCCAAAAAGGAGACCATGTGTACTCCGAAGAGGCATTTTGAGCCCTTCACAAATAAAGCATTAGCACGCAGGACCTGAAACACCATCCTGACCTGCTTCACATGGGACTCCCAATCATCAGAAAAAAACAAAATGTCATCCAGATAAACAATCATAAATTTATCCAGATATTCTCGGAAGATGTCATGCATGAAGGACTGAAACACAGAAGGAGCATTAGAGAGTCCAAAAGGCATCACTAAGTACTCAAAATGGCCTTCGGGCGTATTAAATGCTGTTTTCCATTCATCTCCCTGCTTAATGCGCACAAGGTTATACGCACCACGGAGATCTATCTTGGTGAACCAACTGGCACCCTTAATCCGAGCAAACAAATCAGACAATAGTGGCAAAGGATACTGAAATTTGACTGTGATTTTATTCAGAAGACGATAATCTATACAAGGTCTCAAAGAACCGTCCTTCTTGGCAACAAAAAAAAAACCTGCACCAAGAGGGGAAGAGGATGGGCGAATATGTCCCTTCTCCAGAGACTCCTTTATATAACTCCGCATCGCGGTATGCTCTGGTATAGACAAATTAAAATGTCGTCCCTTAGGGAATTTACTACCAGGAATTAAATTTATAGCACAGTCACAATCCCTATGAGGAGGCAGGGCACAGGACCTGGGCTCATCAAATACATCCTGGTAGTCAGACAAAAACTCAGGGACCTCAGAAGGAGTGGAAGAAGCAATAGACACCAACGGAGTATCGCCATGAATTCCCTGACAACCCCAACTTGACACAGACATAGCTTTCCAATCTAAAACTGGGTTATGAGCTTGCAGCCATGGCAGAGCCAAAACGACAACATCATGCAAATTATGCAGAACAAGAAAGCAAATCACCTCCTGATGTACGGGAGTCATGCACATGGTCATTTGCGTCCAATACTGAGGCTTATTCTCAGCCAAGGGCGTAGCATCAATTCCCCTCAGAGGAACAGGAAATTCCAAAGGCTCCAGGACAAAACCACAGCGCCTGGCAAACGACAAATCCATCAGATTCAGGGCAGCACCCGAATCCACAAAAGCCATAACCGGGTAGGACGACAAAGAACAAATCAAAGTAACAGACAAAATAAATTTAGGCTGTATAGTACCAATGGTGACAGGTTTAGATTTCTTTTTTAAGCGTTTAGAGCATGCTGAGATAACATGAGTAGAATCACCACAGTAAAAGCACAACCCATTTTGACGTCTATGACTTTGTCACTCAATTCTGGTCAGAGTTCGGTCACATTGCATAGACTCAAGTCTCCGTTCGGAAAATACCGCCAAAGGATGAGCAGATTTGCGCTCCCGCAAACGCCGATCAACCTGAATGGCTAAAGCCATAGAATCACTCAGACTTGCAGGGGTGGGAAACCCCACCATAACATTCTTAACGGCCTCAGAAAGACCTTCTCTGAAATTTGCAGCCAGGGCACACTCATTCCATTGAGTAAGCACCGATCATTTCCGAAATTTTTGACAATACACCTCTGCTTCATCCTGACCCTGAGAGATAGCCAGCAACGCTTTTTCTGCCTGATTCTCAAGATTAGGCTCCTCATAAAGCCGTCCAAGAGCCAGAAAAAATGCATCCAAATTAAGCAATGCAGGATCTCCTGGCGCCAGAGAGAAAGCCCAATCTTGAGGGTCGCCGCGCAACAAGGAGATAACAATTTTAACTTGCTGAGCGGAATCACCAGAGGAACGAGGTCTCAGAGATAGAAATAACTTACAATTATTCTCAAATTTTAGAAACCTAGATCTATCTCCAGAAAACAACTCAGGAATGGGTATCTTTGGTTCTGACATAGTGCTATGAATAACAAAATCCTGAATACTTTGCACCCGTGCAGTAAGATGATCCACACTAGAAGTCAGAGTCTGAACATTCATGTCTGCAGCTGAGCTCAAAACCACCCAGAGTTCAAGGGGATGAAAGAAGCTAAACAGACTGCAGCAAAGGAAAAGCGGGAGGAAAAAAAAAATGTACTCAGGTCTTCTTTTTATCCCACTTCTGCGATGCATTAAACACTTTTTGGCCTGCTATACTGTTATGATCCTTAGTGGTTGAGGATCACAATTACTCCAGCTAAGTAACAAACATAGGACAAGCTCTAGGGAGGTGGCAAACTGGACTGACCGCAAATCTGAACCTATCCAAACATACTAGAAGTAGCCGGTGAACGTGCCTAAAAATCCTAGACGTCTCGAGCCAGCCTGAGGAACTAACTACCCCTAGAGAGAAAGAAAAGACCTCTCTTGCCTCCAGAGAAATAATCCCCAAAGATATAGAAGCCCCCAACAGATAATAACGGTGAGGTAAGAGGAAGGCACATACACAGGGGTGAAAGCAGATTCAGCAAATGAGGCCCACTAATACTAGATAGCAGAAAATAGAAAAGGGAATCTATGCAGTCAGTAAAAAACCCTTACAAAATATCCACTCTGAGATTTCAAGAACCCCCACACCAACTAACGGTGTGGGGGGAGAAACTCAGTCCCCTAGAGCAACCAGCAAGCGAGGAAATCACATTTTGGCGAGCTGGACAAAAAACATAATGAACACTGATAATCAAAAAATGATCAAACAAAAACTTAGCTTGTCTTGGAGAGACTGGGAGCAAGGTAGACACAAGGAATCTGAAGAGCACTGAATACATTGATAGCAGGCAAGGAACTGAGTCTCCAGGTGAGCTAAATAGGAAACCAACCAAGGATAACGAACCAGCTGATGCAGCCAACCTGCAGAAAGACAGCACTACACAGTACCACTTGTGACCACTAGAGGGAGCCCAAAAATAGAATTCACAACATGAACCATTCCATTGTAGATTTTGCTTTATGTTTAGGATCATTGTCTTGTTGGAAGACAAATCTCCGTCCCAGTCTCAGGTCTTTTGCAGACTCCAACAGGTTTTCTTCAAGAATGGGCCTGTATTTGGCTTCATCCATCTTCAGATCAATTTGAACCATCTTCCCTGTCCCTGCTGAAGAAAAGCAGGCCCAAACCATATTGCTGCCACTACTGTTGTGAATTCCGTTCTTGGGCTCCATCCTGTGGTTGCGAATGGTATTTTTGGGAGTTCTGCTCTTGGGCTCCCTCTGGTGGTTTCAAGTGGAACTTAGCAGCTGCATTCACTAATCGGTTTCCTGGCCTTGTTATTTAACTGGGCTTTTGGCTTTAGTGGATGCCAGCTGTCAATGTATTTCCTGTGGATTCAGTTCTTTCCTGGAAGTTCTCTGTTGGCCAGTCCATTTTCAGCTTAAGATAAGTCTGCTACTTTTTGGGTTTTCCCTGCTTATGACCTTCTGTTTAGTTCAATTTATGTCTCTTTGTCCAGCTTGTCATTATGAAATATTCCGGCTAGTTGGAAGCTCTGGGGTCGCAGATTTGCCCCCTCCACACCGTGAGTCGGTGTGGTGGTTATTTTTGTAAACTCTGCATGGACTTTTAGTTTTTATACTGACCGCACAGCAACCTATCCTATCTCTGTCTATTTAGATAGTAGTGGCCTCCTTTGCTAAAAAATTCTAGTTTCATTTCTGAGTTTGTCATTTCCCTCTCCACTCAGCGTCAATATTTGTGGGGGGCTATCTTCCTTTGGGGGTTTCTCTGAGGCGAGATAGCTTTCTGTTTCCATCTTTAGGGGTAGCTAGTTCTTAGGCTGTGTAGAGGCATCTAGGCAGAGTTAGGTACGCTCCACGGCTATTTCTAGTGTTGGTGTTAGGAGTAGGGATTGCGGTCAGTAAAGTTACCACCTCCTCAGAGCTAGTCCTGTTTTTGTTTTACCCACCAGGTCATTTCAGTACTGCTCCGTAGTGAGTCCATGATTGGTTTTGCCCACCAGGTCATCTCAGCACCGCTCCGTACCCACCAGGTCATAACAGTACAGCTGGCCCACAATGTGTTAAATGCATCTCAAAAGAGGGAAGAGGAAGTTCTGAGTCATTTTTTTTTTTTGTGTTGCTTGTTTTGTCCTTTTTTTTTTTTTCCCCTTGATTTTTGGATGGTGCAGGAGCTTGGTGCTGATATGGAGGTTCAGGGTTTGTCTGCGCGTGTTGATCATCTCGCTGCAAGTGTACAGAGTATCCAAGACTATCTTGCAAGAAGAAGTAATGAGGGCACTCACCCGTCTTCATTAAAATTATTTCTTTATTCAAATGAACACATCCAGAGAACCGGTATGGCCGGGGGAGAGAGAGGGGGCCTCAGCCCGTGTGAGCAGGGGAGAACGACGACGGCCGTTTCGCGCTATCCTGCGCTTCTACGGGTCGACTTGTGTGTGAGGTCAGCAGCGGATATAGTGTGCCAATGAGACACACCCCCCACTGATGAGTCCCTCCCACAAGCCGGGCCGATACCATGAACACATTTTAAAAACATATTTTTTTAAAAACAAGAACATTTGTTGGTAAACAGGCTTATGAAATATACATGCAGTATGGGGCAACTTTCTTTTCTATAAAGGAATAGGCACATGCACTCACCTAATATAACACGTCAAGAGAGCAGACAGATACTTAGTTACATCTGATAGAGCACCACTGCGCCCTCTATAGGAAGATGGACATATCGACTCTATCATTAAAACCAAGTGGACCCATGGCATTACTGCGTAGGATCCACCTGGCTTCACTTCTCAACAGCAGGTTATCCAAATCTCCTCCCTGGATCGGTAGAACCACCCTTTCTATGCCAGCAAAGGTAAGGCACTCTGTTCTACCTCCGTGTATTTCTCTCATGTGTGTGATAAACCGCGGAACTCCTTTTCCCGACGTTACAGATCTACAATGCTCACGAAAGCGAACATGCATCGGACGAATGGTTTTACCTATATAAAAGAATCTGCAAGTACAAAATATGACATACACAACGTGATCAGTCTTGCATGTAATGAAGTCTTTGACTATATGTGACACTGCTCCCAATCTAATACAGCGATCGGTCAGATGTTGATGACAGGATACGCAGTGGCCACATTTAAAGTTCCCCCTAGGGGATGCCCCCTTTAGCCAATTAGCATTAGGTACAGTAATACGGTTTCTAACCAATTTGTCTCGTAATCTAATACTCCTTTTATTTGCTATTAAGGGGCCTCTGGCTGCCACCTCCACCAAATCTTTGTCTCTTTCCAGAAGGTGCCAGTTCTTTTTTATGGCCAGCCTGATCTGTTGGTCCATACTGCTGAATTTAAAACAAAAATTAAACCTCCTATTCGTATCCTGTCTTCGGGGGGACGGTGCTACAGCGTTGGTTTTTGTATTCCTTTCATTAGACACCCTATCCAGGGCTGATGCCAAAAGTCTCTCCGGGTAACCTCTCTCTCTGAATCGACCCATCATCTCACCAGTCTGACGGGTAAAGCCTTCCTCTGTGTTATTAACCCTATTAACTCTTAGGAATTGGCTATATGGAAGCGCCCGTTTTGTGTGTGCGGGGTGATAGCTATTGTAATGCATCAAAGTATTGGCCGACACCGGCTTACGATACAGAGAAGTACATATTCTCCCTTCTTTGATCTCTACAAGAACGTCCAGGAACTCCAGGCGTTCTCCCCCAAATACAGATGTGAAAGTCATATTGAGATCGTTGGAATTATTTAAATATGACACGAAATCCTGAAAGATTGTCTGTGGACCGTCCCAAATTAACACTATGTCGTCCACAAAACGGCGGAAATATTTGATGTGTCGCAAGTAGTTGTTACTCTCGGAGTATACATATCTCTCCTCAAATAGACCAAGGAATAAGTTCGCAAAAGTACACGCTACCGGGGTCCCCATCGCAGTCCCCTCTTGTTGCAGATACCACTTGTCCAAAAAAGTAAAGCAATTGTGGGTGAGCACAAAATTTAAACCTTCACAAATGAAATTAACAAAATTTTCACTTTTGCCCGTAGTGCTCAAAATAGTCCTAATGGCATCTACTCCTATAACCTGAGGGATCCTGGTATAAAGGCTCTCGACGTCTATGGACGCAAGCGAGAAGCCTTCCTGCCAGTTAAAGTCCCTTATACTTTCCAGGAAAGAATTAGTATCTTTTAGATAGGACGGAATGTCTTTCAACATCGGGCGCAGCAACCAATCAATGTACTGGGACAGGGGCTCAGTGAGTGACCCTATCCCAGACACGATCGGGCGTCCTGGAGGACAATGGATGGACTTGTGAATTTTCGGAATGTGGTACCAATGGGGTCTGGTGGGGAACCCCGGTAGCAGCCTCTCAGCCTTCTTCTGCGAAATGACTCCCAACTCTACATGTCTCCTCAAATATGATGTTAATTCCCCCTTAAATTTCTGTACTGGGTTCCTAGGTAATAATTTATACACTGTATTATCAGATAACTGTCTCTTGGCCTCAGTAATGTAGTAGTCTTTAGGGAGTAACACTATTTTGCCTCCCTTATCTGCCGCCCTGACAACAGTGTCCTCCCAGGACATGATCTCCTGCAACACCCTTTCCTCTCCTGCCGTGATGTTATTGGCAGCTTTATGGTATAATACTGCTTCCACATCTTTTATAACCTGCGCTTCAAATAGATCGACCATGTTACCCGGAGACACTACAGGCATGAATTTAGAGGGAATTCCTCCACTGAAGGGTGTTGAAATTACAGTTTCTTCAGTATCCTGTCTACCAACCTCCTCTGTCAATCCCAATAACAAATCCGCATCCTCCCTCATATCAACCAGGGCCCCTGTGCCAGCCATGAATCCCAGAGGGCCAATTCTACAGGGGACTTCTCCTTCGGATACACCATTGGTAACATTTTTATTTGCAAAATTCTTAAAAAGATGAATTTTTCTAATTGATTTAAATAATTCGATTTTGAACTCAGTCAGATCAAAAATTTCTGGCATACTATAATTCAAGCCTTTAGATAGCAAAGACAAATGGGCCGGTGTCAATGTATGTTCAGTCAAATTCAACACCATCTCCTGTACAGGAGTCGCTAGTACTTCCGTGTCCATGCAACATGCCTCCGTTTCCGCTG
Source organism: Ranitomeya variabilis (assembly GCF_051348905.1). NCBI lineage: Eukaryota > Metazoa > Chordata > Amphibia > Anura > Dendrobatidae > Ranitomeya > Ranitomeya variabilis. Next base: position 726,205,578 of record NC_135233.1, read on the forward strand.
TCTCCGTTGGTCTACTCCGTCGTTTCTTTCCTCTACCTCTTCGGGTCTTACTCCTAAAGGGGTGGACACTATTGTTGTCTCTGTGTCAATATTGGACAGACCATCCAATGAGCCAGCCGTTGTGCCTGTACTATCGCTGAAGCTAGATTCCGACTCTGTAGTAAGGTAGTCCTTATAGCGGTTTTTACCACCAGGATAAGATTTTTTTCTCCAATTACTGGCATTTCTATTTCTACCATTACCATTATCAGATTTATTCCAAGAGAAGATTTTACCAGTGTCAAAGTCAGTCTTGTCTCGTATGTACTTATCTCTCTTTCTCTGTTTAATGTTGGCCTGGATAGGTATTAATCTACTTTCCAATTTTTTATAACAAGTTGTCCACTGATTCTCCGTGAACCTTGCTTTTAATTCTTCTTGTGTCTTACCAAGTTCGGCGCTAACCATGTCATAATTTTGTAGATTAGTTTTTAATACCAAAGCCAATAAGTCCTGGGAGCATTTCAGCATGATGTTTTCCCATTCTCTTCGAAACCCCATATTATCTCCATGCTGAGAGATTTGTTTCCACACTCTTAATCCTCGTGGGACTCTCCCACTGTCACAATAGGACTTTAAAGATTTATTCGTCCAAAAGAGTTTCACTTCTCTCTCAGCTAAGTTGCACATCTTATATTCCAACGCCTTTGTGCTCAAGGATCGAATCTCATCCACCTGCTCACACTCTCTAAAGTAATTGTCCACATCCACCCGGCCTGCTTGTAAACCTGCTCTGGGAATTACGGCTGTGGGATCCATCTGTTCCATAATTACGAACAATCAAAAAACTCAGATAAACCACTGGGTACAACTGAAAGACGTGCTCAGCCTTATAGGAAAAAAGTATCAAATGATGCAGCTAAAAAGGAGAGAAAAGTTCAGGCGGCACTGTCCCAATATGTTATCTGACCTCACAGTGGGAATCAAGACATGTATCTCACTGAGCCGTATGGGGGAAGACTTCAGGTGCAGAGTGCCTTACCTTTGCTGGCATAGAAAGGGTGGTTCTACCGATCCAGGGAGGAGATTTGGATAACCTGCTGTTGAGAAGTGAAGCCAGGTGGATCCTACGCAGTAATGCCATGGGTCCACTTGGTTTTAATGATAGAGTCGATATGTCCATCTTCCTATAGAGGGCGCAGTGGTGCTCTATCAGATGAAACTAAGTATCTGTCTGCTCTCTTGACGTGTTATATTAGGTGAGTGCATGTGCCTATTCCTTTATAGAAAAGAAAGTTGCCCCGTACTGCATGTATATTTCATAAGCCTGTTTACCAACAAATGTTCTTGTTTTCAAAAAAATATGTTTTTAAAATGTGTTCATGGTATCGGCCCGGCTTGTGGGAGGGACTCATCAGTGGGGGGTGTGTCTCATTGGCACACTATATCCGCTGCTGACCTCACACACAAGTCGACCCGTAGAAGCGCAGGATAGTGCGAAACGGCCGTCGTCGTTCTCCCCTGCTCACACGGGCTGAGGCCCCCTCTCTCTTCCCCGGCCATACCGGTTCTCTGGATGTGTTCATTTGAATAAAGAAATAATTTTAATGAAGACGGGTGAGTGCCCTCATTACTTCTTCTTGCAAGATTTTTTGGATAAAGTGACTGTTTGCTGTGCAGGAGCACCTGAAGTCTTCCCCCATACGGCTCAGTGAGATACATGTCTTGATTCCCACTGTGAGGTCAGATAACATATTGGGACAGTGCCGCCTGAACTTTTCTCTCCTTTTTAGCTGCATCATTTGATACTTTTTTCCTATAAGGCTGAGCACGTCTTTCAGTTGTACCCAGTGGTTTATCTGAGTTTTTTGATTGTTCGTAATTATGGAACAGATGGATCCCACAGCCGTAATTCCCAGAGCAGGTTTACAAGCAGGCCGGGTGGATGTGGACAATTACTTTAGAGAGTGTGAGCAGGTGGATGAGATTCGATCCTTGAGCACAAAGGCGTTGGAATATAAGATGTGCAACTTAGCTGAGAGAGAAGTGAAACTCTTTTGGACGAATAAATCTTTAAAGTCCTATTGTGACAGTGGGAGAGTCCCACGAGGATTAAGAGTGTGGAAACAAATCTCTCAGCATGGAGATAATATGGGGTTTCGAAGAGAATGGGAAAACATCATGCTGAAATGCTCCCAGGACTTATTGGCTTTGGTATTAAAAACTAATCTACAAAATTATGACATGGTTAGCGCCGAACTTGGTAAGACACAAGAAGAATTAAAAGCAAGGTTCACGGAGAATCAGTGGACAACTTGTTATAAAAAATTGGAAAGTAGATTAATACCTATCCAGGCCAACATTAAACAGAGAAAGAGAGATAAGTACATACGAGACAAGACTGACTTTGACACTGGTAAAATCTTCTCTTGGAATAAATCTGATAATGGTAATGGTAGAAATAGAAATGCCAGTAATTGGAGAAAAAAATCTTATCCTGGTGGTAAAAACCGCTATAAGGACTACCTTACTACAGAGTCGGAATCTAGCTTCAGCGATAGTACAGGCACAACGGCTGGCTCATTGGATGGTCTGTCCAATATTGACACAGAGACAACAATAGTGTCCACCCCTTTAGGAGTAAGACCCGAAGAGGTAGAGGAAAGAAACGACGGAGTAGACCAACGGAGACAGCGGAAACGGAGGCATGTTGCATGGACACGGAAGTACTAGCGACTCCTGTACAGGAGATGGTGTTGAATTTGACTGAACATACATTGACACCGACCCATTTGTCTTTGCTATCTAAAGGCTTGAATTATAGTATGCCAGAAATTTTTGATCTGACTGAGTTCAAAATCGAATTATTTAAATCAATTAGAAAAATTCATCTTTTTAAGAATTTTGCAAATAAAAATGTTACCAATGGTGTATCCGAAGGAGAAGTCCCCTGTAGAATTGGCCCTCTGGGATTCATGGCTGGCACAGGGGCCCTGGTTGATATGAGGGAGGATGCGGATTTGTTATTGGGATTGACAGAGGAGGTTGGTAGACAGGATACTGAAGAAACTGTAATTTCAACACCCTTCAGTGGAGGAATTCCCTCTAAATTCATGCCTGTAGTGTCTCCGGGTAACATGGTCGATCTATTTGAAGCGCAGGTTATAAAAGATGTGGAAGCAGTATTATACCATAAAGCTGCCAATAACATCACGGCAGGAGAGGAAAGGGTGTTGCAGGAGATCATGTCCTGGGAGGACACTGTTGTCAGGGCGGCAGATAAGGGAGGCAAAATAGTGTTACTCCCTAAAGACTACTACATTACTGAGGCCAAGAGACAGTTATCTGATAATACAGTGTATAAATTATTACCTAGGAACCCAGTACAGAAATTTAAGGGGGAATTAACATCATATTTGAGGAGACATGTAGAGTTGGGAGTCATTTCGCAGAAGAAGGCTGAGAGGCTGCTACCGGGGTTCCCCACCAGACCCCATTGGTACCACATTCCGAAAATTCACAAGTCCATCCATTGTCCTCCAGGACGCCCGATCGTGTCTGGGATAGGGTCACTCACTGAGCCCCTGTCCCAGTACATTGATTGGTTGCTGCGCCCGATGTTGAAAGACATTCCGTCCTATCTAAAAGATACTAATTCTTTCCTGGAAAGTATAAGGGACTTTAACTGGCAGGAAGGCTTCTCGCTTGCGTCCATAGACGTCGAGAGCCTTTATACCAGGATCCCTCAGGTTATAGGAGTAGATGCCATTAGGACTATTTTGAGCACTACGGACAAAAGTGAAAATTTTGTTAATTTCATTTGTGAAGGTTTAAATTTTGTGCTCACCCACAATTGCTTTACTTTTTTGGACAAGTGGTATCTGCAACAAGAGGGGACTGCGATGGGGACCCCGGTAGCGTGTACTTTTGCGAACTTATTCCTTGGTCTATTTGAGGAGAGATATGTATACTCCGAGAGTAACAACTACTTGCGACACATCAAATATTTCCGCCGTTTTGTGGACGACATAGTGTTAATTTGGGACGGTCCACAGACAATCTTTCAGGATTTCGTGTCATATTTAAATAATTCCAACGATCTCAATATGACTTTCACATCTGTATTTGGGGGAGAACGCCTGGAGTTCCTGGACGTTCTTGTAGAGATCAAAGAAGGGAGAATATGTACTTCTCTGTATCGTAAGCCGGTGTCGGCCAATACTTTGATGCATTACAATAGCTATCACCCCGCACACACAAAACGGGCGCTTCCATATAGCCAATTCCTAAGAGTTAATAGGGTTAATAACACAGAGGAAGGCTTTACCCGTCAGACTGGTGAGATGATGGGTCGATTCAGAGAGAGAGGTTACCCGGAGAGACTTTTGGCATCAGCCCTGGATAGGGTGTCTAATGAAAGGAATACAAAAACCAACGCTGTAGCACCGTCCCCCCGAAGACAGGATACGAATAGGAGGTTTAATTTTTGTTTTAAATTCAGCAGTATGGACCAACAGATCAGGCTGGCCATAAAAAAGAACTGGCACCTTCTGGAAAGAGACAAAGATTTGGTGGAGGTGGCAGCCAGAGGCCCCTTAATAGCAAATAAAAGGAGTATTAGATTACGAGACAAATTGGTTAGAAACCATATTACTGTACCTAATGCTAATTGGCTAAAGGGGGCATCCCCTAGGGGGAACTTTAAATGTGGCCACTGCGTATCCTGTCATCAACATCTGACCGATCGCTGTATTAGATTGGGAGCAGTGTCACATATAGTCAAAGACTTCATTACATGCAAGACTGATCACGTTGTGTATGTCATATTTTGTACTTGCAGATTCTTTTATATAGGTAAAACCATTCGTCCGATGCATGTTCGCTTTCGTGAGCATTGTAGATCTGTAACGTCGGGAAAAGGAGTTCCGCGGTTTATCACACACATGAGAGAAATACACGGAGGTAGAACAGAGTGCCTTACCTTTGCTGGCATAGAAAGGGTGGTTCTACCGATCCAGGGAGGAGATTTGGATAACCTGCTGTTGAGAAGTGAAGCCAGGTGGATCCTACGCAGTAATGCCATGGGTCCACTTGGTTTTAATGATAGAGTCGATATGTCCATCTTCCTATAGAGGGCGCAGTGGTGCTCTATCAGATGTAACTAAGTATCTGTCTGCTCTCTTGACGTGTTATATTAGGTGAGTGCATGTGCCTATTCCTTTATAGAAAAGAAAGTTGCCCCGTACTGCATGTATATTTCATAAGCCTGTTTACCAACAAATGTTCTTGTTTTTAAAAAAATATGTTTTTAAAATGTGTTCATGGTATCGGCCCGGCTTGTGGGAGGGACTCATCAGTGGGGGGTGTGTCTCATTGGCACACTATATCCGCTGCTGACCTCACACACAAGTCGACCCGTAGAAGCGCAGGATAGCGCGAAACGGCCGTCGTCGTTCTCCCCTGCTCACACGGGCTGAGGCCCCCTCTCTCTCCCCCGGCCATACCGGTTCTCTGGATGTGTTCATTTGAATAAAGAAATAATTTTAATGAAGACGGGTGAGTGCCCTCATTACTTCTTCTTGCAAGATTTTTTGGATAAAGTGACTGTTTGCTGTGCAGGAGCACCTGAAGTCTTCCCCCATACGGCTCAGTGAGATACATGTCTTGATTCCCACTGTGAGGTCAGATAACATATTGGGACAGTGCCGCCTGAACTTTTCTCTCCTTTTTAGCTGTATCCAAGACTATGTTGTTCAAACTCCTGTTTCTGAGCTTAGAATTCCTATTCCTGATTTGTTTTCTGGGGATAGATCTAGGTTATTGAATTTTAAAAATAATTGCAGATTATTTTTTGCTCTGAGACCCAGTTCCTCTGGTGACCCCATTCAGCAGGTGAAGATTGTTATTTCTCTGTTGCGTGGTGACCCGCAGGACTGGGCATTCTCCCTTGAGCCAGGGAATCCTGCATTGCTCAATATAGATTTGTTTTTTCAAGCACTTGGACTGCTTTATGACGAACCCAATTCTGTGGATCAGGCAGAAAAATTTTTTGCTGGCTCTGTGACAGGGTCAGGAAGCAGTAGAGATATATTGTCAGAAATTTAGAAAGTGGTCTGTGCTTACAAACTGGAATGAGGATGCCCTGGTGGCTATTTTCAGAAAGGGTCTTTCTGAAGTTCTTAAAGATGTTATGGTGGGGTTTCCCATGCCTGCTGGTTTGAACGAATCAATGTCTCTGGCCATTCAGATTGATCGGCGCTTACGTGAACGTAAGGAGGTGCACCATATGGCGGTGTCCTCTGGGCAGAATTCTGAGCCTATGCAATGCGGTAGAGTTTTGACGAGAGCAGAACGGCAGGAGTTCCGACATCAGAATGGGCTGTGTTTTTACTGTGGTGACGCTACTCATGCTATCTCTGACTGCCCGAAGCGAACTAAGAGGGTTGCTAGGTCGGTTACCATCAGTACTTTACAGCCTAAATTTCTCTTGTGTGTTACCCTGATTTGCTCATTGTCGTCCTTTTCTGTAATGGCATTTGTGGATTCTGGTGCTGCCCTGAACTTAATGGACCTGGAATTTGCCAAGCGCTGTGGTTTTTCCTTGGAGCCGTTGCAGAGTCCTATTCCCTTGAGGCGGATTGATGCTACGCCATTGGCCAAGAATAAACCTCAGTACTGGACACAGTTAGCCATGAACATGGCTCCAGCACATCAGGAAAATATTCGCTTTTTGGTGTTGCATAATTTGCATGATGTGGTTGTGCTGGGGTTTCCATGGTTACAGGTACATAATCCAGTGCTGGATTGGAAATCCATGTCCGTGACTAGTTGGGGTTGTCAGGGGATACATAGTGACATTCCTCTGATGTCAATTTCCTCGTCCCCTTCTTCTGCGGTTCCTGAGTTTTTGTCAGATTTCCGGGATATATTTGAGGAGCCTAAATCCTGTCCTCTGCCTCCTCATAGGGACTGTGATTGCGCTATTAATTTGATTCCTGGCTGTAAGTTCCCTAAGGGTCGACTTTTCAATCTGTCTGTGCCAGAGCATACCGCTATGTGGACTTATGTAAAAGAGTCCCTGGAGAAGGGGCATATTCGCCCATCTTCGTCACCGTTGGGAGCGGGGTTCTTTTTTGTTGCCAAGAAGGATGGCTCCTTGAGGCCCTGTATAGATTATCGCCTTCTCAATAAGATCACGGTCAAATTCCAGTACCCTTTGCCTTTGCTTTCTGATTTGTTTGCTCGGATCAAAGGGGCTAGCTGGTTTACCAAGATTGACCTTCGAGGGGCGTATAATCTGGTTCGCATCAAACAGGGTGATGAATGGAAAACAGCATTTAATACGCCCGAAGGCCATTTTGAATATCTTGTGATGCCTTTCGGGCTCTCTAATGCTCCATCTGTGTTTCAGTCCTTTATGCATGATATTTTCCGGGAGTATTTGGATAAATTTATGATTGTATATTTGGATGATATTTTGTTTTTTTCCGTTGATTGGGAGACTCATGTGAAGCAGGTCAGGATGGTATTTCAGATTCTTCGTGCTAATACACTGTGAAGGGGTCTAAGTGCCTTTTTGGAGTTCAGAAGGTTTCTTTTCTGGGGTTCATTTTTTCTCCATCGGCTATTGAAATGGACCCTGTTAAGGTCCAGGCTATTTATGATTGGACTCAGCCCACATCTGTGAAGAGCCTTCAGAAATTTTTGGGCTTTGCTAATTTTTATCTTCGCTTCATTGCTAATTTTTCTACTGTGGTTAAACCTCTGACCGATTTGACCAAGAAAGGTGCAGATGTGGTGAATTGGTCCTCTGCGGCTGTGGAGGCCTTTCAGGAGCTTAAGCGTCATTTTACTTCTGCCCCTGTGTTGCGTCAGCCAGATGTTTCTCTCCCTTTTCAGGTTGAGGTTGACGCTTCTGAGATTGGGGCAGGAGCTGTTCTGTCTCAGAGAAGCTCTGATGGCTCTGTGTTGAAGCCGTGTGCTTTCTTCTCCAGAAAGTTTTCGCCTGCTGAGCGTAATTATGATGTCGGCAATCGGGAGTTGTTGGCTATGAAGTTGTCATTCGAGGAGTGGCGACATTGGCTTGAGGGAGCCAAGCATCGTGTTGTGGTCTTGACCGACCATAAGAATCTGATTTACCTTGAGTCGGCCAAGCGCTTGAATCCTAGACAGGCTCGGTGGTCTTTGTTTTTCTCCCGTTTTGATTTTGTGGTCTCGTATCTTCCGAGATCTAAGAATGTGAAAGCTGATGCCTTGTCTAGAAGTTTTTTGCCTGATTCTCCTGGAGTCCGTGAGCCGGCTGGTATTCTCAAAGAGGGGGTGATTCTTTCTGATATCTCCCCTGATTTGCGGCGGGTGCTTCAGGAGTTTCAGGCTGATAGACCCGACCGCTCTCCTGTGGGGAAATTGTTTGTTCCTGATAGATGGACTAATAAGGTGATTTCTGAGATCCATTGTTCGGTGTTGGCTGGTCATCCTGGGATCTTTGGAACCAGAGATTTGGTTGCCAGGTCCTTTTGGTGGCCTTCTTTGTCACGGGATGTGCGTTCCTTCGTGCAGTCCTGTGGAATTTGTGCTCGGGCTAAGCCCTGCTGTTCTCGTGCTAGTGGGTTGCTTTTGCCCTTGCCTATCCCTGAGAGGCCCTGGACGCATATTTCCATGGATTTTATTTCCGATCTTCCTGTGTCTCAGAAGATGTCTGTCATCTGGGTGGTTTGTGACCGGTTTTCTAAAATGGTCCATTTGGTACCTTTGCCTAAGTTGCCTTCCTCCTCTGACTTGGTTCCTTTGTTTTTCCAGCATGTGGTTCGTTTGCATGGTATTCCGGAGAATATTGTGTCTGACAGAGGTACCCAGTTTGTTTCTAGGTTTTGGCGGTCCTTTTGTGGTAGAATGGGCATTAATTTGTCTTTTTCTTCGGCATTTCACCCTCAGACAAATGGACAGACGGAGCAAACCAATCAGACCTTGGAAACCTACTTGAGATGCTTTGTGTCTGCTGATCAGGATGATTGGGTTACCTTCTTGCCGTTGGCCGAGTTTGCCCTTAATAATCGGGCTAGTTCGGCTACTTTGGTTTTGCCTTTTTTTTGCAATTTCGGTTTTCATCCTCGTTTTTCTTCAGGGCAGGTTGAGTCTTCGGACTGTCCTGGGGTGGATTCTGTGGTGGACAGGTTGCAGCAGATTTGGACTCATGTGGTGGACAATTTAACATTGTCTCAGGAAAAGGCTCAACGTTTTGCTAACCGCCGTCTGTGCGTTGGTCCCCGGCTTCGGGTTGGGGATTTGGTCTGGTTGTCTTCTCGTCATGTTCCTATGAAGGTCTCTTCCCCTAAGTTCAAACCTCGTTTTATTGGTCCTCATAGGATTTCGGAAATTATCAATCCGGTGTCTTTTCGTTTGGCCCTTCCAGCTTCGTTTTCCATTCATAATGTGTTCCATAGATCTTTGTTGCGGAGATATGTGGTGCCCATGGTTCCCTCCTTTGACCCTCCTTCTCCGGTGTTGGTTGAGGGGGAGCTGGAATATGTGGTGGAGAAGATTTTGGATTCTCGTCTTTCAAGGTGGAAACTTCAGTATTTGGTCAAGTGGAAGGGTTATGGCCAGGAGGATAACTCTTGGGTTTTTGCCTCCGATGTCCATGCTGCCGATTTGGTACGTGCTTTTCATTTGGCTCGTCCCGATCGGCCTGGGGGCTCTGGTGAGGGTTCCGTGACCCTTCCTCAAGGGGGGTTACTGTTGTGAATTCAGTTCTTGGGCTCCATCCTGTGGTTGTGAATGGTATTTTTGGGCGTTCTGCTCTTGGGCTCCCTCTGGTGGTTTCAAGTGGAACTTAGCAGCTGCGTTCACTAATCGGTTTCCTGGCCTTGTTATTTAACTGGGCTTTTGGCTTTAGTGGATGCCAGCTGTCAATGTATTTCCTGTGGATTCAGTTCTTTCCTGGAAGTTCTCTGTTGGCCAGTCCATTTTCAGCTTAAGATAAGTCTGCTACTTTTTGGGTTTTCCCTGCTTATGACCTTCTGTTTAGTTCAATTTATGTCTCTTTGTCCAGCTTGTCATTATGAAATATTCCGGCTAGTTGGAAGCTCTGGGGTCACAGATTTGCCCCCTCCACACCGTGAGTCGGTGTGGTGGTTATTTTTGTAAACTCTGCGTGGACTTTTAGTTCTTATACTGACCGCACAGCAACCTATCCTATCTCTGTCTATTTAGATAGTAGTGGCCTCCTTTGCTAAAAAATTCTAGTTTCATTTCTGAGTTTGTCATTTCCCTCTCCACTCACCGTCAATATTTGTGGGGGGCTATCTTCCTTTGGGGGTTTCTCTGAGGCGAGATAGCTTTCCGTTTCCATCTTTAGGGTTAGCTAGTTCTTAGGCTGTGTAGAGGTGTCTAGGCAGAGTTAGGTATGCTCCACGGCTATTTCTAGTGTTGGTGTTAGGAGTAGGGATTGCGGTCAGTAAAGTTACCACCTCCTCAGAGCTAGTCCTATTTTTGTTTTACCCACCAGGTCATTTCAGTGCTGCTCCATAGTGAGTCCATGATTGGTTTTGCCCACCAGGTCATCTCAGCACCGCTCCGTACCCACCAGGTCATAACACACTACCATGTTAGACAGTGGGGATTGTGTGTACAGGGTGATGAGCTGTGTTGCCTTTACGCCAAACATATCGTTTGGCATTGTTGCCAAAAAGTTTGATTTTGGTTTCATCTGACCAGAGCACCTTCCTCCACATGTTTGGTGTGTCTCCCAGGTGGCTTGTTACAAACTTTAAAAAACACTTTTTATAGATGTCTTTGAGAAATGGCTTTCTTCTTGCCACTCTTCGATAAAGGCCAGATTTGTGCAGTGTACAACTGATTGTTGTCCTATGGACAGACTGTCCCACCTCAGCTGTAGATCTCTGCAGTTCATCCAGAGTGATCATGGGCCTCTTGGCTGAATCTCTGATCAGTCTTCTCCTTGTTTGAGATGAAAGTTTAGAGGGACGGCCCGGTCTTGGTAGATTTGCAGTGGTATGATACGCTTTCCATTTCAATATGATCACGTGCACAGTGCTCCTTGGGATGTTTAAAGTTTTGGAAATCATTTTGTATTCAACTCCAGCTTTAAACTTCTCCACAACAGTATCATGGACCTGCCTGTTGTGTTCATTCATCTTCATGATGCTCTCTGTGCAAAAATTTTAAATAAGCAAAAAATTTCGTTCAACTTCACAATTGTGTTCCACTTGTTGTTGATTCTTCACCAAAAAATTAAATTTGGTATCTTTATGTTTGAAGCATGATATGTGGGAGAAGGTTGAAAAGTTCCAGGGGGCGAATACTTTCGCAAGGCACTGTACTGCCTTTGATAGCCCCTCTGATTGGCTGTGCTAGACCATATGATGTTATAGATGAAAGGCATGATGAAGAAGACCACATGGCCACACCTGATGCCATTAATTCGATTTATAAGTCTTCAGCACAGTTTGAAATGGAGTTGGGCATAGATATATATATATATATATATACAGTATATATATTTTTGTTCAATGCTTGCAAATCGAATTGCAGAGTTTTCGAATTTGCAGGGACCTGTGGATTTCAGAAAGCTTTTCTTGAAGTTGATCCTCTTGGATGAATCTGCTTACCTTTAGTTTTATTTTTCTGATTTGAAGATCTCAAATTTTGTAGAAAAGCTCTCATACCTAAATATGAGTCAATTAACTTTACCGGCTGAGAAAAAGCATTTAGTAAAACATTTCAAGTAATATATTAATTTAAAATTGTAAAGCAAGATACATAATTTATTTTTTAAATGTTTTTCTTCTCTGAGTTCAGAATAATAGAATGTCAATCAAATACAAACCTTATTATGGCAAAACAGGAGGCAAAGGTGGGGCTATATAAATATGTATAACTCCTCATTAGCTAAAATTTAAAAAAAAATAGCTCTCCTTAATGACAGTATTCCACAGTTTATAAATGAGACCAATATATTAAAATATTTCATTTTCATGTTTGCAAACAGTTTATAATAATCACTAGGGATGTTTCACCTGCATTGTCTTGTTTGTAAGTATGTGCAGAAATTTCTAAAATCATTTTTTATTAATTTTGCATTTTATTTAAACAAAATATTATTGAGAATCTGTCAGTAAAAACAACCTTCCTAAGCTATCTATATGAGCATGCAAGTCCTAGAAAGTTGTATAAAATTACAACTTGATATGTACGATCCTATGTATTCTTCCAGCGAAAACTACATTTTTCTTATATGCAAATAGATGTTTTATGGGCCAGACACTGATCTGCATGAGAATCTGCTGCCTGAGATGATATTAACCCCTTAGTGACCACCAATACCTCTTTTTACTGACCTGCAGTGTAAGGGAGACTAGCATCCATCAATGAGTGACAATTCTGTAGCTGTGAGCTGTACAATGTAGCTGACAACTTGCTGCTTCAGCCACGATTAGAGTTTGTACGGATTATAGTCGTTAAACACCTTAAATGCTGTTGTCAATAATTACTACGGCACCGAGATGGTTAACAGAGTGTGGGGGCTCTCTCTCTAACCCCATCGGCACCCTGAGATCTCGATTGTGAGGTCTTGATGTTTGCCATGGGAATTAATGGCCAAATAATGGCCTTAAACTGCCGGCTACAGTGACCTGTTCAGAAGTTAACAACATTATGATGGTAAAAATAACTTTCTTCATTCCTGTTATGCCACTTTGCATTAATTCATGAAAAGCACCTGAAGAGTTAGTAAACTACCTGAAAGCAATTTTGAATACATTGAGGGGCGCTGTTTTTAAAATGATATCACTTTTGGGGGTCTTCAATAACTTGATTCCCCAAAGTCACTTCAAAATTTAATAAGTCCCTAAAAAATAAGTTTTGTAAATTTCCTTGAAAAAAATAAAAAAAATTACTGCTACATTTTCAAGCCTTCTAAAACGAGAACAAAATAAAACAACATTTTACAAATGGTGCTGATGTAAGACAGACATTAGAGAAATGTTATTTATTAATGTTTTTGTGTGTTATGACTATCTGGATTTCCCTCATTAATGATCATCCAAAGAGGGAAAATTCTGAATTTTTTGAAATTTTTGTAAATTTTCTGATATTTTTATAAAGAAATGCAGAAAATATCGACATAAATTTACCATTATCATAAAGTACAAAGTGTCACGAAAAACTATCTAAAAAATCAATGGGATATAATGAAGTATTCCAGAGTTATTACTGCATAAAGTGACACATGTCTTATTTAAATACATTTGCCCGGTCACTAAGGGGTTAAATGAAAGAGGTGTTATCATTTTTAACCAAGTAATAACTTACACTTGGAAATAACACTTTACTGCAGAGCTAACACGATGCAGCAAAAGTGAACTTTGTCTCATTATAAAAATATTTGCAGCTAACCTCTCAGTGTTTTAGTTTCCATTTCACAGGTTTTTAATGGAAAAGGGACTACAGCTGAGCCAATAGCTCTGTAAGAAGAAAACTGCAACTGTTTGTTTTGTTTGCAATGAGACAAAGTTCAGCTCTGCTGATCTGTGTTGGTTCATGCACAGCTCTACAGCACGGCTGACAACACTATGAAAGACCTAGTCTCTAAGCCACAAAGCAATGTGAATAGCGGCACTAGTGCTAAAACATACAATCCTTTGTATGAAGGAGTTGAGCTGGATTATAGAGCCTTTATTAGCATAAATGTCCAATTTGGAGGCGCTTAGCATATATCAACATGTAGAAATGAATGATTCAGAAAAAAGTATGTGGCACTCACCATGGCAGCTTGAATGAAAAGTCCTTTATTTCATGACTATTATCTTAGATGGTAAGGTGCATCAGTGGGCAGAGGCGTGCACCTGATGCACCTTACCATCTAAGATGATAATCATGAAATAAATGACTTTTTATGCAAGCTGCCATGGTGAGTGCTGCATACATTTTTCTGAATCATTCAAGACTATGAAAGGACAACTGCTGCTGAAAAAATTTGCAATGAGACAAATTTCAATTTTTTTGCCCTGTTATCTTTGCTGTACTATGTTAGTTCTGATCTCACTGCATGGCAGTATGTAATTATGACAGAAAAGTATCAGTCATTACTTGGTTCACACTGGTATTGTTAACTTTTATTTAAATTAATCCCTGGAGGCGGATTCTCAGGGAAATCTGTGTTCCGCTCATAAATCTTAACAGCTCATTTACATACTAAGAAACGTGGATTTCTTTGTAATAAGACATCCGATTGCAATTATCAATATATCATTTGTTTTTCAACTTTCAATTTCCTACATGTCCATATAGATGGCTTTGGAGGGTTGATGCTACTGACACTTTCACTTTAATTTACAATTGCATTTCTGACTTTTTCTTTAAAACTTTTGCAATTTGTCTGATATTCTTCAGGGAAATGTATGAACAAATTGACAACTAGCCATTGCCATTTATCTGATCAAAATGATGTCTCTACATACTCTGTCAGCATTTATTGGACAGAAAGATTCATTCATATATTTCTGAAAGGAGTAATGGAAGAATGACACAATGCAGATATTTAAAAAAAGATGGTCAAGATTTACCAGGGTGTTCACATTTCCAAAACTTAGAGGCAGACACCAAAGTGGCATCAATTTCACAACAGAATAGACAGTATAATATGGACTGACAGGTCTTCCACTACACACAAATCTGCAGATGGACACCCAGGCAAGGAGAGTTCACAATTCCCCCCAAAATTGGCAGACACCAGGAAAGTGGCATCAATTTCACCACAGTAGAAATAGTATAATATGGACCGACAGGTCTTCCACTACCACTACACCCAATCCAGCAGATGGAGACCCAACCAGGAGTGTTTACATTTAAACAAATGAGGATGTGACACCACCGAAGTGCAATACATTTCACGAGAGTAGAAATAGTATAATTGGGACCGACATGTCTTTCACTACAGCCAACCCAGCAGATGTAGACCAACCATAACTGTTCACATTTTAACTGATTTGTGTTTACATCTGCAGCAGTATCAGCATCAGCAGAAGCAGGCACACAAGCCACATTAACCCCTTTACCCCCAAGGGTGGTTTGCACGTTATGGACCGGGCCAATTTTTACAATTCTGACCACTGTCCCTTTATGAGGTTATGACTCTGGAACGCTTCAACGGATCCAAGTGATTCTGACAAAATTTTCTCGTGAGATATTGTACTTCATGATAGTGGTAAAAGTTCTTTGATATTACCTGCGTTTATTTGTGAAAAAAATGGAAATTTTGCAAAAATTTTGAAAATTTCGCAATTTTCCAACTTTGAATTTTTATGCAATTAAATCACAGAGATATGTCACACAAAATACTTAATAAGTAACATTTTCCACATGTCTACTTTACATCAGCGCAATTTTGGAACCAAAATTTTTTTTTGTTAGGGAGTTATAAGGGTTAAAATTTGACCAGCAATTTCTCATTTTTACAACACCATTTTTTTTAGGGACCACATCTCATTTGAAGCCATTTTGAGGGGTCTATATGATAGAAAATACCCAAGTATGACACCATTCTAAAAACTGCACCCCTCAAGATGCTCAAAACTACATTCAAGAAGTTTATTAACCCTTCAAGTGTTTCACAGGAATTTTTGGAATGTTTAAATAAAAATGAACATTTAACTTTTTTTCACAAAAAATTTACTTCAGCTCCAATTTGTTTTATTTTACCAAGGGTAACAGGAGAAATGGACCACAAAAGTTGTTGTACAATTTGTCCTGAGTATGCTGATACACCAAATGTGGGGGTAAACCACCGTTTGGGCGCATGGCAGAGCTCGGAAGGGAAGGAGCGCCGTTTGACTTTTCAAAGCAAAATTGACAGGAATTGAGATGGGACACCATGTTGCGTTTGGAGAGCCACTGATGTGCCTAAACATTGAAACCCCCCACAAGTGACACCATTTTGGAAAGTAGACCCCCTAAGGAACTTATGTAGATGTGTGGTGAGCACTTTGACCCACCAAGGGCTTCACAGAAGTTTATAATGCAGAGCCATAAAAATAAAACAAAAATTTTTTCCCACAAAAATTATTTTTAGCCCCCAGTTTTGTATTTTTCCGAGGGTAACAGGAGAAATTGGACCCCACATGGTTGTTGTACAATTTGTCCTGAGTGCGCTGATACCCCATATATTGGGGAACCACCATTTGGGCGCATGGGAGGGTTCGGAAGGGAAGGAGCGCCATTTGGAATGCAGACTTAGATGGAATGGTCTGCAGGCGTCACATTGCGTTTGCAGAGCCCCTAATGTACCTAAACAGTAGAAACCCCCAACAAGTGACACCATTTTGGAAAGTAGACCCCCTAAGGAACTCATCTAGATGTGTTGTGAGAGTTTTGAACCCCAAAGTATTTCACTACAGTTTATAACGCAGAGCCGTGCAAATAAAAAATCTTTTTTTTCCCACAAAAATTATTTTTTAGCCCCCAGTTTTGTATTTTCCCAAGGGTAACAGGAGAAATTGGACCATAAATATTGTTGTCCAATTTGTCCTGAGTACACTGATACCTGATATGTGGGGGGAACCACCGTTTGAGCGCATGGCAGAGCTCGGAAGGGAAGGAGCATCATTTGGAATGCAGACTTAGATGGATTGGTCTGCAGGCGTCACATTGCGTTTGCAGAGCCCCTAATGTACCTAAACATTAGAAAGCCCCCACATTTGACCCCATATTGGAAACTAGACCCCCCAAGGAACTTATCTAGATGTGTTGTGAGAACTTTGAGCCCCCAAGTGTTTCACTACAGTTTATAACGCAGAGCCGTGAAAATAAAAAAATCCTTTTTTTTCCCACAAAAATTATTTTTTAGCCCCCAGTTTTGTATTTTCCCAAGGGTAACAGGAGAACTTGGACCCCAAACGTTATTGTCCAATTTGTCCTGAGTACGTTGATACCCCATATGTTGGGGTAAACCCCTGTGTGGGCACACGGGAGAGCTCGGAAGGGAAGGAGCACTGTTTTACTTTTTCAACGCAGAATTGGCTGGAATTGAGATCGGATGCCATGTCGCGTTTGGAGAGCCCCTGATGTGCCTAAACAGTGGAAACCCCCCAATTATAACTGAAACCCTAATGCAAACACACCGCTAACCCTAATCCCAACGGTAACCCTAACCACACCTCTAACCCAGACACACCTCTAACCCTAATCCCAACCCTATTCCCAACCGTAAATGTAATCCAAACCCTAACTCTAACTTTAGCCCCAACCCTAACTGTAGCCTTAACCCTATCCCCAACCCTAACCCTAGCCCTAACCCTAGCCCTAACCCTAGCCCTAACCCTAATCCTAACCCTAGCCCCAACCCTAACCCTAGCCCTAATGGGAAAATGGAAATAAATACTTTTTTAAATTTTTTTATTTTTCCCTAACTAAGGGGGTGATGAAGGGGGGTTTGATTTACTTTTATAGTAGGTTTTTAGAGGATTTTTATGATTGGCAGCCGTCACACACTGAAAGACGCTTTTTATTGCAAAAAATATTTTTTGCGTTACCACATTTTGAGAGCTATGATTTTTCCATATTTGAGACCACAGAGTCATGTGAGGTCTTGTTTTTTGCGGGACGAGTTGACATTTTTATTGGTAACATTTTCGGGCACGTGACATTTTGTGATCGCTTTTTATTCTGATTTTTGTGAGGCAGAATGACCAAAAACCAGCTGTTCATGAATTTCTTTTGGGGGAGGCGTTTATACCGTTCCGCGTTTGGTAAAATTGATAAAGCAGTTTTATTCATCGGGTCAGTACGATTACAGTGATATCTCATTTATATCATTTTTTTATGTTTTGGCGCTTTTATACGATAAAAACTATTTTATAGAAAAAATTATTTTGGCATCGCTTTATTCTGAGGACTATAACTTTTTTATTTTTTTGCTGATGATGCTGAGTTGTGGCTCTTTTTTGCGGGACAAAATGACGCTTTCAGCGGTACCATGGTTATTTATATCTGTCTTTTTGATCGCATTTTATTCCACTTTTTATTCGGCGGTATGATAATAAAGCGTTGTTTTTTGCCCCTTTTTTTTTTTTTTTCCTACGGTGTTTACTGAAGGGGTTAACTAGTGGAACAGTTTTATAGGTTGGGTCGTTATGGACGCGGCGATACTAAATATGTGTACTTTCATTGTTTGTTTTTTTAATTTAGATAAAGAAATGTATTTATGGGAATAATATATATATTTTTTTCTTTATTTAGGAATTTTTTTTTTTTTTTTTTCTGCACATGTGGAAATTTTTTTTTAAACTTTTTTACTTTGTCACAGGGGGGACATCACAGATCGGTGATCTGACAGTTTGCCCAGCACTCTGTCAGATCACCGATCTGACTTAGAGCACTGCAGGCTTACCAGCGCCTGCTCTGAGCAGGCACTCGGTAAGCCACCTCCCTCCCTGCAGGACCCGGATGCCGCGGCCATCTTTGATCCGGGACCTGCAGCGAGGAAGGAGGTAGGAGACCCTCGGAGCAAAGCGATCACATTGCGTTGCTGCGGGGGTCTCAGGGAAGCCCGCAGGGAGCCCCCTCCCTGCGCGATGCTTCCCTATACCGCCGGCACACCGCGATCATGTTTGATCGCGGTGTGCCGGGGGTTAATGTGCCGGGGGCGGTCCGTGACCGCTCCTGGCACATAACGCCGGACGTCAGCTGCGATAAGCAGCTGACACCCGGCCACGATCGGCCGCGCTCCCCCCGTGAGTGCGGCCGATCGCGCTGGACGTACTATTCCGTCCTTGGGAAGTAGGGCCCACCCCACATGGACGGAATAGTACGTCCAATGACAGAAAGGGGTTAAAGATATTACAGAGTGCAGTTACACGATATTAATGCAGCATATTAAAAAGTGTAATATCGCCTAGTCTGTCTGCGATTGGAGTGCAAGAGTCTTTGAAGATCCATAACTTGTTCATCTTGATGAAAGTTAGATGGTCTACACTTTCAGGGGACAGCCGGCTGTGCTTATCCATCAGGATGCCACCAGCAGCACTGAAGACACGTTATGAGAGAACGATGGCTGTTGAGCATGATAAAAACTCAAAGGCATGTGAGGCAAGTTCAGACCACTCATCCATTTTGGAAGACCAACATTTGAAAGGGTCCAAACCCTACCTGATGTATTGATATTCAGTTCTAGATACTAATAGATACTCCTGCACCATCCTCTCCATTTGTTCACTACTTGTACGACTTGGACTCTGTTGTGCTGGTGCACAGTCTGGTTTAATAAAAGTGTCAAAAGACTCAAAGAAATTGCTTCTTCCACGTGCCAGAGGTTGGAAGTCTAGAGCTGCAATGCTAAATGGGTGCTTCACTGCTGTCTTGGGGAAAAGCTCTCTTAAGGTTGTGTAAAAGCGTGTTTTGGTACTCCAGCATTCGCAGGTCCCTTTCCAGGGTGGCAAGCATCTGGCAACATTTTGTTTTATGAAGTGGATCTAACAGACTGGCAACCCAGTAGTTATCACTATTTCTAATCATAACTATACAGGGATCATGTTGCTGATAGTGCAGCAAGAAGGCACTCATATGTTGGGCTTTACCATGAGGTCCAAGCCCATGTTGTGTTGGTGGATGGGTAACACTGTTTCTTGCTTCCTCTGTCTCCTCCCACCAACTACGAACAACAGAGAGGGGAGGACAATTCTATTCATCTCCTGACAGTTGCTCGCTCATCACCTCTTCCTCCTCCATTTGTTCCTCGGATCTTGCACCATCCCTAACAGTAGTGACTGTTATCACCAGCCCCCCTCGATCACAGTAATGCACCCTCCCTTGGCACCCACCTGTGTGACAATAATCTGGAACTTAGAGAGAATGTTTTCCCTTCTGCATCCTCCTCTGCTTCCTCCTCTTTTTCTGGTACCACCATCTCCTGTCGCAGGCTATTCAAAGTCTGCTCCAAAATATAGATGGTTGGAATAGGGATGCTGATTATGGCTTTGTTTGCACTAACCATCTTATCAGCCATTTTGAAACTGTGCAGAAGAGTGCAGAGGTCCTTAATCTGTGCCCACTCTGTAAACGTGATATGTTATATGACATGACATACTGCGTCAGGGCTAGTTGCTGCCACAGTTGCTGCAACATGTGTAGAGTAGAATTCCACCGTGTTGGCACATCACATATAAACCTGTTAACTAGCATGGACAAAGAACTCTGTATCTATGCAAGTCGATGACCTGAGGGGTGCGAACAGCAGAAATGAGAACACATCTTAAATGCTTTCTGGAGCAGCTCACTCAGGCCAGGATAGTGGCGGAGAAAATGTTGTACCATCAGGTTGAGGACATGAGCCATGCAAGATACGTGTGTATGAGTTTGCCTTGCCATAGGGCTGCCACCAGGTTCACACTGTTATCAGACACGGCCTTCCCTGGATGCAGGTTCAGTGAAGACAGCAATTGATCAAACTCAGCCTGGAGAGCTGTCCACAATTATTCATCTGTATGACTGCAATCTCCAAGGCATATCAATTTTAACTCTGCCTGATTGCAGTGAGCCCTGGCTGCGCAGTACGGAGGGGATTCGTGCTCCACTGATAAAACGCGTGTCTAATTAAGGCAGAGATTTAGGGCACAGATGGAGGCCCTAGAGGAGATAGAGGAAGAGGCAGAAGCAGTGGAGGAAGGGTTAAATGTAGAGGTTTGTCCTGCAAGCGTTGGGGATTCCAAGACTTGTGGAGCAGCGTCTGCCCCACACCCACCAGAGTCACCCAGTGCCCAGTAAGCAAGATGTAATGCCATTAGCCATGCCTACTCATCCAAGTGTCTGTGGTGAAATGCACCCTAGTAGACAGAGATTTAGTCAAGGAAGGGGCGATGTTGTCTGTGACAAGCTGGTGTAGCGCATTTCTTTCTTAGAAGAGAATGGCGACTGGGTAATTGAAACTGGGGGACTGCGAAGGCCATCAGCTTTCATAAATCATCTGTATCTACCAGGTGGAAAGGCAGCATTTTTGTGTCCAACAGATTGAAGATCATGGAGTTCAATCTCTTAGCTTTGTCATGCGTAGGAGGAAACAATCTTTTATGTAACCACAACTGCAGTACCGTGGGCTGGCTGCAGTGCTGAGAAAGTGAAAGTGCTGAGAGAGGACATGGTACGGTGAACTGGACAAACTGCTGGTCCATGAGAGAGGTTCAGGCGGAGATGTTACAGTGGATTTAGAACGTTGTGGTGTGCTTGTTTTGTGAGATTGGTCAAAAACGTCAGGCATGTCCGCTTCCATTACAACTGACGGCGGGCTCTCAGTCAGCATGATTGGAGTGGGTAAAGAACCTGAGGTTTTGCGGTCGAACACCTGCATCTCAATAGTTGGCATGGTAACAGAAGAAGAGGAAAAAGCAGAAGATGCGATTGATGGGGTGGCTGATGGTTGTTGAGGTCTGCTGGTCCGCATTTTAGCACAGTGGGA
Organism: Ranitomeya variabilis; assembly: GCF_051348905.1. NCBI lineage: Eukaryota > Metazoa > Chordata > Amphibia > Anura > Dendrobatidae > Ranitomeya > Ranitomeya variabilis. Next base: position 726,227,023 of record NC_135233.1, read on the forward strand.
TTCCCAGAGTAACGCATGTTGATTGTACATGTGAAGATTAAAACAAATAGTAGTCAAACTATTGCACTTTTTACCTCTACTCAGTTTTTTTGCAAAGTTGACAGATTACGTGAATTGCCTCATCCTTTGCAGTGTCAAAAAAGCTCAGGCTAGGCAATCCTTACCACCCCTGTGAGCTGCAGACTCGTGGAAGCTGCTGGTCACAGCCACAGTTGTGGCTGAGGATGCATTGCTTGTCGTGGCTGCATCACTACGCATCTGCGATGTATGGTGCAACATATCCTCCTCGTCTTCCTCCTCAGGTGACGCACTCAGCTGTGTGCCTCTATGTTCATACCAACTTGGATCTAACACATCATCATCATCATCATCTTCTGTGTTATCACATTCATTGCTCTTGGAGTCACTCTCCTTCTCTTCCTGCCCTGACAGTACAGTACAGTCCACGTGAGCCTCAGATATCTGAGTATTATCAGGATCACCTCTTCCCCTGGGGGGTTAACGTTTGATGATGAGGGTCAGGATGGATAAGACCTCAATAACATATTAGATGCTGAAATAATTTTTCTTTGGCTTCCAGATAAGGCCTCTTTAACACGCTAGATGCTACAAGCAATTTGAAAGTGAGATGTCCCCTACTGTATGACGTTAGTAACAGAAGAATTTTTTGGTGGACTCTGGATCGGGCCTTTATAATACACTAGATACTACAAACAATTTTAAAATCAGATGTCCCTTAATTTATGACGATAGTAACCTAACTATTTTTTTTGAGCCTGTGGATCAGGACTCTATAACACACTAGATGCTACAAACAATTTAAAAGTCGGATCCCTTACTGAATGACGTTTAGCAACAGAAAAAAATGTTTTGGTTATGTGCATGAGATCTGCAGACAGCTTTATTTCAACCCAACAAAATGACAAAGTTAAGGCATGTGTTACACTTGCCACTCATTACCTTCTGCCTGTATTCACTGCACTCAACAATCTCCAGCTTTTTCCGGCAGTGTTCGTGCGGTGACATCACTGCACGAACACTGCCTTTAAAAGCCAAAGACTGCCGAGTGCAGGGAATACTGCCAGAAGTTAACGAGCGGCCCCGGAAGCAGATGCAGCCGGGAGATAGTGGGACAAGAGGATGCGACGCTGGAAAGGTAAGTATAATTATAATGTGTATTGTGCATTTTCTGCTATTTTTACAGCCCCCCAGCCCCATCTCATATATGTAAAGTCTGAGTCCGGGGTTCAGACGCAAGTTCATGTCATGTCCGGCCCCGAACTCGAACTTTAGAAAAAACTTGGGCGAACCCGCCGATCCCGAATATCAGGGGGTTCACCCATCACTAGTTGTGTCAGGACATTGCGTTTCTGTGCCCTGATTGGATATCCACAATGCGCAAACTTAAAGTTAGGGAAAAAATGAATGTATAAAAGAACGCCGTGCCTCTGAGCTCTGCAAACCCACTCCACTCATAAATACATGCCAAACGCTCATGATACACCACCATTATCGTTGAAAAAGTGCTGAAAATACTTTTGTTGAAACACAAATATTTTCTCTCACCTAGCCAAATCAGTTCTCATTAGTGTTGAGCGATACCGTCCGATACTTGAAAGTATCAGTATCGGAAAGTATCGGCCGATATCGGCAAAGTATCGGATCTCACCGATACCGATACCCGATACCAATACAAGTCAATGGGACTCAAGTATTGGAAGGTATCCCTGATGGTTCCCAGGGTCTGAAGGAGAGGAAACTCTCCTTCAGGCCCTGGGATCCATATGAATGTGTAAAATAAAGAATTAAAATAAAAAATATTGATATACTCACCTCTCCGACGCAGCCTGGACCTTACCGCTGTGAACCGGCAGCCTTCTTTGCTTAAAATGAGCGCGTGCAGTACCTTCCATGACGTCACGGCTTCTGATTGGTTGGGTGCCGCTCATGTGACCGCCACGCGACCAATCACAAGCCGTGACGTCATCCCTCAGGTCCTAAATTCCTAGAAGGGAATTTAGGACCTGAGGGATGACGTCGCGGCTTGTGATTGGTCGCGTGGCGGTCACATGAGCGGCACGCGACCAATCAGAAGCCGTGACGTCATGGAAGGTACTGAATGCGCTCATTTTAAGCAAAGAAGGCTGGCGGTTCACAGCGGTAAGGTCCAGGCTGCGTCGGAGAGGTGAGTATATCAATATTTTTTATTTAATTCTTTATTTTACACATTAATATGGTTCCGATACCGATTCCCGATACCACAAAAGTATCGGATCTCGGTATCGGAATTCCGATACCGCAAGTATCGGCTGATACCCGATACTTGCGGTATCGGAATGCTCAACACTAGTTCTCATGCTTCGCACTGACGAGGGCCAACAGCCCGAAACACCGTGTCTGCGAATTGAGATACTGATTTGGCTTTTATCCTAAAGGTACCTTCACACTAAACGATATCGCTAGCGATCCGTGACGTTGCAGCATCCTGGCTAGCGATATCGTTTAGTTTGACACGCAGCAGCGATCAGGATCCTGCTGTGATATTGCTGGTCGTTGAACAAAGTTCAGAACTTTATTTGGTCATCAGACCGGCGTGTATCGTCGTGTTTGACACCAAAAGCAACGATACCAGCGATGTTTTACACTGGTAACCAGGGTAAACATCGGGTTACTAAGCGCAGGGCCGCGCTTAGTAACCCGATGTTTACCCTGGTTACCAGTGTAAAATGTAAAAAAAACAAACAGTACATACTCACCTTCACGTCCCCCGGCGTCCGCTTCCCACACTGACTGAGCGCCGTAAAGTGAAAGTGAAAGTACAGCACAGTGGTGACGTCACTGCTATGCTGTTAGGGCCGGCGCTCAGTCAGTGCAGGAAGCGGACGCCGGGGGACGTGAATGTAAGTATGTAGTGTTTTTTTTTTTTACATTTTACGCTGGTAACCAGGGTAAACATCGGGTTACTAAGCGCGGCCCTACGCTTAGTAACCCGATGTTTACCCTGGTTACCCGGGGACCTCGGCATCGTTGGTCGCTGGAGAGCGGTCTGTGTGACAGCTCTCCAGCGATCAAACAGCGACGCTGCAGCGATTGGCATCGTTGTCGCTATCGCTGCAGCGTCGCTTAATGTGAAGGTACCTTAAGTCATATTGCACGACTCGTTAAAGGGTTGATTGTGACTTGTAGGATCGCTACTTCCAACAGGTGGCGCTATAGAGTTAAGTCCTCTTTTTCTCAGAAGAGGCAATTTGCATAAATATTTTCCTGTACTTTTTACCAAATTTTACTGAGTTTTTCCGATTTTATAAAATTTTGCTTGTGTTTCTGATCACTAATTCGAATGTGCCATATTCGTGCAGAGTTTATGTTTGGCGATCAATTTTCAAACAAATTCGCTCGTCACTAATTTTAAGTACTTAGCAGGTTCATTCCTGCCCCATAAATTGTAGACTTTTTTAACCAGGAGAGGTGACATAACAGGACAAGGACTCAACTTTAAAAGGACGCCTTGAAGTGGTAGTTGGGCTCACATATATTGGCCAATCTATGCTCTAAGTACCTTCTGTTTTACTGTATTTTTCATTGCAATTTTGGCTGATTAATATTTCATACATGCATTATATAGTGCTTTTTTTTCTTTTTTCCCCATTTTCTATGGCAGTAATGCAGTTTCAATATTCTAGAGTAATCATTCTTGGTAAATCATTGTGCAACCTTTATCATTTTTCAAGTCCTGGCATTGAACCACAAAGATGAGCTAGGAGGAGGCTTCTAAGAAAATGGGTGCTTTTCTGTTGAAGACGCCTTGGTAATGATGAATTAAGAGGAGGAAATTTTAAAACTTAAAACTGCAGTTGTACCACCAGAAATACCCCAAAAAAGAATGCTAATGCAGTTGATCGCGCATGTAGATGTTGAAGAATCAACTATGGATGGACAAATTATGCATCTAACTGGTAAGGTGGACAAATTAACACTTGGAAAATGCAAAAAGGAAGAAGAACAGAGAAATCAGGCTCCTTTTGTGGGCTGTGTACTCAAACCAGAAGAAAAAAATACTAGAGTAAAGCCGTGAAAATTGGCTGTGCTCCTTTCAAACAAAAAAGAGGCATTACACTGTCTTTATGCTTCTGGGCAAAACTTTGAATCCAATATGATTGAAGCAGTCTCACCTGCTGATATGGCTGTGTTTTTAATCTCTACCCAAATAAATGAAGAATTAAGGTACCTTCACACTCAGCAACTTTACAACGAGAATGACAACGATCCGTGACGTTGCAGCGTCCTGGATAGCGATCTCATTGTGTTTGACTCACAGCAGCGATCTGGATCCCGCCTGTGATATCGCTGGTCGGAGCTAGAAGTCCAGAACTTTATTTGGTCGTCAGATCGGCGTGTATCGTCATGTTTGACAGCAAAAGCAACGATGCCAGCAATGTTAAACATGGAGCTAACAACCTGTGAGAACGAGAAGTGCGTCACCGTTACGTCACTGGATCGCTCCTGCATCGTTCTGGAGCTGCTGTGTTTGACATCTCTACAGCGACCTAAGCAGCGACGCTGCAGCGATCGGATCATTGTCTATATCGCTGCAGCGTCGCTGAGTGTGACGGTACCTTTAGAAATGGCTAATGAATGAATCAATTCTAAACAATAGTGACATAGCTTGGTTTAAGTTTTAGGCCACCCAAGTTGAAGTGCCTGAATTTGCAGTTCCAGGGGTCAGTGGACCCTTTACACAAATATAAATATTATGGAAAATATTCTATATGAAAATTAAAACAAGCAGGGATGTATGTAAATAATAATAATCATACATTTTCTATGTATTTTTATAATGCTATTTTTGCATTAAAACTGATTTCTCTTGCCTCATTCTCATATGCTCTATATAACCATTTTCCTTTTTGCAGTTACCATGAACATTTATCTTTGTATCAGATATAATATTATTTTTGATCCTTTTAGATAAATGCACATATTGTGGAGTTCATACACATTTTATCCAGAATTTCCACTGCGTTACCACATCAAAATCAGCATGTGTTGTATGCAGTTTTTTTGGAGAATTTCTTCCTTTGCATAACAAAACTGTAGACCACAATAAATTCTGCACAAAGAATTGACAGAGCATTTTTTAAAATCTTCACATAAGTTCAGTTTATCTGCCGAAAACTTCTGCAATGTGTAGGTCCGTCGATGAAAAAAATGTATGTATATGAGTCATTCTTTTTGCAATAAACACTCCAAAACAACCAACCTAAGAAAATATCAGAAGAGTGTTTTGTCTTGCTTTTTTACCCATTTCACTGCACTTTGATTTGTTTCACATTTTTCTTGTTTTTGCATTGTATAGTAGATATAAACTTTGTCATTCAAAACTACAGGTCTTAGGTCATGTTAGTGAAAAAGTAAAAAAGTTGTTGCTCTTGGAAGAAGTAGAGAAAAAAATGGAAGTACAAAAAGGAAATATCATCAGTCTTGAAGAGGATAATGAAAGTTTGCTTTTGTGTCACCATATTTTGAACTCAAAAACCTCTTTATTTTTTGTAACAGGCTGGGTGGTGGAACCTCTGTGCCAGAGCCCAAGGAAGGCCTGGAGGGGCATAACTAGGAGTCTCACCCAATCTGACTTCGGGTATGCAGCAGCATATGATTCCGAGTTCCAATGAGACAGGGAAGGTTGTCCAGGTGCTACTCCACAACTGACCATGGGTAGATGGCAGCTGACCTACTAGGAACAAGTAGCTGGGGCAGCCCTAAGGGATGTCCAGTGGATGCATGCAGGCACTGTAAGAAGACAGGTACAGGGGTGCAGATGGAGCAGCTGTTGTGAAGATGGGTATTGGCAGGTGCAAGCTGGACCAGTTGACAGGCAGGTAGGTGGGCATGGCTGATAGACAGGTAGGTAAATGGGAATACAAGCACTGGTACCTGAGAACTAGCAAGAGTGTTAGGAACACAATTGCAACATTGCATAGGCACCTCCCAAAGGGTGGAGGTGCCTTAAATAATTAGTACTCCCCAGCCATTGGATGGGGATACTTTAGGATAGTTCATGCGCTGTCCATTTAAGACACCGGTACTGCAGGCATGTCCAAAGCACAGTTCTTGGGGATCTGCAAGCAGTACGCAGACCCTGGGCAGCGACAGGAAGATGAGGACAGGGCGGTGAGTATGTCGGCATTTCTGCAGGGGAGGGGAGGCAGAGAGCAAAGTAATATCTTGTCTGTACATACAACCTTATTTTGGGGAAAAAAATGACCAAAAACAAGAGTTTTTTTCCTCTTTTATGGTATTCAATATGCAGATGAATCAATGTCACTGAGTTCTTATGGCTATGGAAATACCAATTAGGTGTACTTTCAGTTTTTTCAATATACCGAAGCATATTATTTGTGAAAGATAATGTCTTTCCTTCTTTAAATATTTTTAAACATTAACTTTTTAAAACTTTTTACATTTTAATTTAGGGAACTGAACATCTATGAACTTGACCGCTCAAGTAATACACTACTTTTGTTCCTGACAGGGCAATTTTTAGTTTTTGTTCTTTAAATCCACCACCCTTATTCCAAGAGCCAAAACTTTTTTCTTTTCCATCAATACAGCTATATGAAGGTTTGTTTTTTGTGGAACGAGTTGTACTTTTGAATCATAGCATCCATTTTATCATCTCCAGGTCAATACGATTACTCATACACCAAACATGCACTTTTTTTTACATGCTGAAAATAAATTAAGAAAGTTGTTGAAAAAAGTTTTTTTTTGCTTGTGTCGCCATTTTCCAAGAGCCATAACGTTTTCAATTTTTGGGATATAGCGATGGCTTGATGTTTTTATTGAAATCACTTTGGGGTAGATACGATGTTTTGATTGCCTGTTATTGTATTTTATTGCAATGTTGAATTGGCTGAAAAAACATAATTCTGGCTTTGATTTTTTACTTGTTATGCCATTTTCCGACTGGATTACTTTATTTTATATTTTGATAGATCAGAATTTTACAAATGCGGTGATACCAAATATGTGTTTTTGCTTTATTTTTTAATTCTTAATTGGTGAATTTGATATATTTACATTTTTTTCAGATTGTTGAAACTTTTTTCACTTTTCACTGCATTTGTTAGTCTCCATATGGGACATGAAACTCAAATCAATCGATCACTAGTGTTGAGTAGTGTTGAGCATTCCGATACCGCAAGTATCGGGTATCGGCCGATACTAGCGGTATCGGAATTCCGATACCGGGATTCCGATACTTGCCGCGTATCGGATACCGGAATCGGAAGTTCCCAGATTCAAAATGCAGAAATTCAGCCAATGAGAATGATTTCAAGTGTGGGCACATCCTGTTCAGCATGGAGGGCATGAAACTACTGGCATGGCTGTGATTGGCTGCTGAAATGATGTCATGATGCAGTTTAAAAGTCGCTGGCGCCATTTTGCGATCACTCTGCTGTGAATTCAGTTAGTGACAGGACGCTGTTTGCTGACTGAGGGACAGTTTAGAGATAGCGATTTGCTTCTTTGTGCTTTCCAAAGGCTAATTTAGCAACCGCTGTGTTCACCTACTATTCACCTTCCTTTTGCCTTGTAGCGCTGTTTTCACAGCGATCTGCAAGGTCTCTCTGTGTGTGTGTGTGTGAGTGCAGCCCACTCTCTAGTCTGAGTGCAGCCACATAGGCCATCCATAGCTGGTTGTATTCAGTTCAGGGAGGGTGGTTCATTGCCTCATACTGTTCTTTTTTTTTTTTTTTTTTTGAAGTAGTGCAGGCTGCTGCACATTTTTTCCAAAAATTCCTATTAGTGTCTTTCCACCCGTCTCCAGCTAATTTGTGGAAAAACACTACATAGGATAAAGTAGAGGAGGGTTTTTGGGCCTTGCAGCGCCGTTTACGGCTGTCTGCACGGTCTCCGTGTGACTGCAGCTCGCCCTGTAATCTGTGAGCAGCTATAGCCTGGTTGTCTCCAGCTCAGGGTTTTTCACTGCGTCATACCGCCAAATCAATTTTCTTTTTTTTCAAAGTAGTGTAGTCTGCTGCTAATTTATTTTAAAAAATCCTATTAGTGTCTTTCCACCCGTCTCCAGCTAATTTGTGGAAAAACACTACATAGGATAAAGTAGAGGAGGGTTTTTGGGCCTTGCAGCGCCGTTTACGGCTGTCTGCACGGTCTCCGTGTGACTGCAGCTCGCCCTGTAGTCTGTGAGCAGCCGTAGCCTGGTTGTCTGCAGCTCAGGGTTTTTCACTGCGTCATACCGCCAAATCAATTTTCTTTTTTTTCAAAGTAGTGTAGTCTGCTGCTAATTTATTTTAAAAAATCCTATTAGTGTCTTTCCACCCGTCTCCAGCTAATTTGTGGAAAAACACTACATAGGATAAAGTAGAGGAGGGTTTTTGGGCCTTGCAGCGCCGTTTACGGCTGTCTGCACGGTCTCCGTGTGATTGCAGCTCTATCCGTTGTCAGTTCAGCCCCCAAAAAATAAATAAATAATAAAGTTCACCAAACACACCAGTTACACACCACTTTACATTTGTGTAGGCCACATTAGCTCATATTCAAGTCTAGTCCACACTTTAGAAAATTAGTGTGTCTTATACCTGTTAGGAGGAGTTGCTCAGGAATAAGCACACAAAGCCGTTAGTACTTTTCTGCTTATCTTTATCAGTCAACCAAGATGAAGAAGGCAGTGAGTAAGGCACGTGGGCGTGGGCGTGGGCGCGGAGCAGGGAGGGGACGTGGGGATTCTGTGCCTGCTGCGGGCACCGGTGAGTCATCAGCACCCACTTTCACAAGGGAACAGTCGTTCATGCGCAGCTTTGTCGCCGAGCGCCGTACACCGCTGCTGCGTGAAGACCAAATTGAAGCTGTTGTGGGATGGATGGCAGCTAATGCATCAACTTCCATTAGTGCCACATCCTCTCAGACACAGAGCACTGGAGAGCAGCCATCTGTCTCTTCACCACCTGCAAAATTGCCCAGGCAGACAGAGATCCCAGGACAGGAGCAGTCTCTACTTCTGTTCTCTGAATCATCTCTTGGCTTGGAAACAGGGGGCCAGCCAAGCAGCATTGGAGAAATGGAAGAAGAGGCAGGGTGCAGTGATGCCCAACCGCTTTTTCTGTCTTCCTCCTAAGAGGCGGGTGGGCCAGTGGCTCCGGTCACCACCTCGCAGGCCGCATCAGCTGATGATGACACTCAGGTGCCACTTACTGGTGCGTGCTCTGCTGCTGAGACTACCCAGGAGGAGCAGTTGGGGGCAGAGGGTAGTGTAGATGATGAGGTCCTTGACCCATCTTGGCGTCAGGGACAGGAAGGTGGTGGGAGCAGCTCTGAGGAAGAGATTCCCCGTACGGCCCAAAGAGGGAGAGGGAGGGGGAAGACTGCGGATCCTGCAGCCTCCGCTTTGGCACCCGTAAGGAGCATGTCTCTTCCAAAAGTCAAAAGGGGGGCTCCCAAGACTTGCAGTGCCTGGTCCTTTTTTGACCCAGTTGCAGATGACATTTGCTATGTCAGATGCAAGGTGTGTCATCAAAAAATCAAAAGAGGTCAAAAAGTCGCCAACCTCAATACCTCCAACATGTGGAAACATGTGCGCAACAGGCACCCGGCGGAGTTAGACAAACACACTGAAGAGCTAGGCCAACCAACAGCGGCAGCTACCACCTCTTCAGCTCGTGTTGCCTCTTCCTCTAGCTCACACGCAGCTGGTTCGGCTTCCTCCCAGGATCGCCGTGGAAGAACCTCTGGTCCTGTTGTCCAGAGACCCGCTGTCATTCCACCCGCAGCACCACTTTCCCAGTCATCCACACACTCCCAGCCCAGTCTACAGCCATCGGTAGTACAGGCATGGGAGAAAAGGCGGCCTTTCTCGTCAAACCACCCACGAGCACAGGCTCTGACTGCAGGCATTGCCAAACTTCTGTCACTGGAAATGCTGTCATTCAGGCTGGTGGAGACTGACAGCTTCCGTGACTTGATGTCATTGGCAGTCCCACAGTACAATGTGCCCAGCCGCTTTTACTTCAGCAGGCAAGCCGTCCCTGCCCTGCACAAGCATGTGGAGGGACACATAAAACACGCGCTACTGAACGCCGTCAGTAGCAAGGTCCACCTCACCACCGATGCGTGGACCAGTCAACATGGACAGGGGCGATACCTTTCCCTCACTGCCCATTGGGTTAATGTAGTTGAGCCGGGTACAGACCGTGCGAGTGGCGCAGGACGTGTCCTGCCCACTCCAAGGATTGCAGGAATCCATTCTGTACGCATTGACTCCTCCTCTTACACCAGTTCCTCAGAATCATCGCTGCAGGAGCCGTCACAGTCCACCTCCACATGGACCCGTGATGAACGTGTACCTGTTACGACCGACATGAGCACAGCCGTGGCCAAACGTCAACAGGCCGTCTTGAAATTAATTTTTTTGGGGAATCGTAGCCACACAGCGCAGGAGCTCTGGAATGCCATCAAGCAGGAGAGCGATGTGTGGTTTGAGCCAGCGAATCTCCAGCCAGGCATGGTAGTGTGTGATAATGGCCGAAATCTGGTGGCAGCCCTGGGCCTCGGCAACCTCACTCACATCCCATGTCTGGCACATGTGCTCAATTTGGTCGTGCAGAGTTTTTTGAGGGACTATCCGGATCTTGATGCACTGCTGCACAAGGTCCGCCTAGAGTGTGCTCACTTGCGGCGTTCCAGCACGGCAAAAGCGCGCATTGCGGCTCTGCAGCGCCGACACCGCCTGCCGGAACATCGCATCATATGTGACCTACCTACCAGGTGGAATTCCACGTTACATATGTTGGAGCGGTTGTGTGAGCAGCAGCAAGCTGTAATGGAGTACCAGCTGTATCAGGCGCAAAAAAGTCGCAGTCAGCGCCGTACAGACTTCACAACCACAGAGTGGGCCACTATGAAGGATGTCTGCCAGGTTTTGCGTCCCTTTGATTATTCCACGCGGATGGCGAGTGCAGATGATGCACTAGTCAGCATGACTGTCCCCCTTATCTGCCTGCTTGAAAAATCACTGCAAGCGCTAAGGGATGATGTTGTGGAAGAGGTGGAGGATGAGGATTCACCACTTCCATCATCTTCTGGACAGTCAGCGCCACGTGGTTCCTCACAAACGCGTAGGCAGGGGACAGTTTGTGAGGAGGATGAGGAGGAGTCAATGGAGGAGGAAGACATCCGTCCAGAGGAGGGAGTTACACAATTGTCCAGTACTCAGTGTGTACAGCGAGGGTGGGGTGATGACGAGCGGGCAGAGATCACGCCTCCAGCTGGGGACAGCGTTTCTTGGGCAGTTGGCAGTCTGCAGCACATGGTGGATTACATGCTGCAGTGCCTGAGAAACGACCGCCGCATCGACCACATTCTCAACATGTCTGATTATTGGGTGTTCACCCTCCTCGATCCTCGCTACCGGGACAACGTAGAAAGCCTCATCACACCGTTGAACCGGGAGCGAAAAATGCGGGAGTACCAAGACACACTGGTCAGTTCCATCATCTTCTCCATTCCAACTGAGAGAAGTGCTGCTACTGCATTCCAAAGCAGCTCAGTGCGTCCAGGCAGTGGTGGAGGCTCTGCACAAAGAGGGAGCAGAAGCAGTGCCTCTGCCCAAGGCAAGACCAGTATGGCCCAACTGTGGCACAGTTTTGTGTGCCCCCCACAAAAGTCTACACCATCACAGACGGCTCCAGTCAGCAGGAGGCAACGGTTCCGTCAGATGGTGACAGACTACATGTCTTGCCCTCTTGCTGTACTCCCAGACGGCTCTTCCCCTTTCAAGTTTTGGGTCTCAAAGCTGGATACATGGCCAGAGCTAAGCCAGTATGCATTGGAGGTGCTGTCTTGCCCTGCGGCCAGTGTATTATCGGAACGTGTCTTTAGTGCTGCAGGTGGTGTACTAACTGACCGTCGCATGCGACTATCCTCCGATAACGTTGACCGGCTTACTTTTCTGAAAATGAACAAGGCCTGGATCTCGCAGGAATTTGCCACTCCTCCTCCTGATTAAATAATTAGGTCACTGTATACGTTATCCAGGTCTCCTGTTGTGTTCATCTTTCTACCACCTGAACTTAAATTCCTGGGCTCCAACACCGCCAGTTGAGGCTCAGACGTGCCGTCTGCACAGTCAAAACATACGACCCAGTGTTATTGGGTTTCAGTAACGTCAGCTGATCCCCAGCTGTGTAGCCGGCAATGTGTCATGCGACCGCCACGCTGACACAACAACTGAAATGTAAGGGAATCTGTCCCCCCCCCTCCAAGGCGTTTGTTACTGAAAGAGCCACCTTGTGCAGCAGTAATGCTGCACAAGGAAAAAGGTAGCTATTTTGGTTTTGCTCCTTGCACACGCAAAACTTAACACTTATAAAATGTGTCCACTGATACCGTAAAACCGTCCCGGAGGTGGGACTTTCCTTCGTAATATGACGCAGCACAGCCGTCATTCCTACCCCCCCGGCGCCGCGCCCCGGCTCCTCAGCGTTGTTTGATTCCGTCCCGGAGCCTGCGCTGTTATGTTATCCCGTGGCCAGGCACACTTAGCGCTGCCCGTCTTCTGGCATCATTTGGTGTCAGGCTGGCTGCGCCTGTGCGGCCACGCTGGCCGAGAGCCCGCCTCGCAGTGTCTTCTGATTTAATCCCACTGGGGGCCTGGGATCTATGGACATGCGCAGTGCATATCTGAACCTCCACCTCTCACTCATCTCCCTATGGCTTCTTCAGACTGTTCGGTGTCAGCTGGTCCCTAATAGCATGCCACGGCCGTGACACCACACAGTCTGGAAAAGAAGCCGTAGGGAGGGGAGTGAGAGGCGAGGATATGCACTGCGCATGGCCATGGATCCCAGGCCCCCAGTGGGATTACATCAGAAGACACTGCGAGGCGGGCTCTCGGCCAGCGCGGCCGCACAGGCGCAGCCAGCCTGACACCAAATGATGTCAGAAGATGGGCAGCGCTAAGTGTGCCTGGCCACGGGATAACATAACAGCGCAGGCTCCGGGACGGAATCAAACAACGCTGAGGAGCCGGGGCACGGCGGCGGGGGGGTAGTAATGATGGCTGTGCTGCGTCATATTACGAAGGAAAGTCCCACCTCCGGGACGGTTTCACGGCTTCAGGGGACACATTTTATAAGTGTTTAGTTCTGTGTTTGCAAGGAGCATGATGAAAAGAGCCACCTTTTCCTTTTGCATCTTTTGTGCTGCACAAGCTGGCTCTTTCAGCTACAAACGCCTTGGGGGGGGGGTTAAAGGTTCCCTTTCGACTTTCTCAGGCTTCGGCCTACATTGTGTTCCTCTGCTTTTCCACCTGCCCCTGGGCTCCAACACCGCTAGTTGCCGTCCAGAAGTGCTGTACGCACAGTCAACAGTCGCTCCTCTGTTATTGGGGTTCAGTAACGTCAGCTGTTCCCCTGCTGTGTGTGTGGCAATCCCTCCTACCTCCTCCAACCTCCTCCTCCTCCACCTGTCCCTGGGCTCCAACACCGCCAGTTGCCGTCCAGAAGTGCTGTACGCACAGTCAACAGTCCCTCCTCTGTTATTGGGGTTCAGTAACGTCAGCTGTTCCCCTGCTGTGTGTGTGGCAATCCCTCCTACCTCCTCCAACCTCCTCCAACCTCCTCCTCCTCCACCTGTCCCTGGGCTCCAACACCGCCAGTTGCCGTCCAGAAGTGCTGTACGCACAGTCAACAGTCCCTCCTCTGTTATTGGGGTTCAGTAACGTCAGCTGTTCCCCTGCTGTGTGTGTGGCAATCCCTCCTACCTCCTCCAACCTCCTCAAACCTCCTCCTCCTCCACCTGTCCCTGGGCTCCAACACCGCCAGTTGCCGTCCAGAAGTGCTGTACGCACAGTCAACAGTCCCTCCTCTGTTATTGGGGTTCAGTAACGTCAGCTGTTCCCCTGCTGTGTGTGTGGCAATCCCTCCTACCTCCTCCAACCTCCTCCAACCTCCTCCTCCTCCACCTGTCCCTGGGCTCCAACACCGCCAGTTGCCGTCCAGAAGTGCTGTACGCACAGTCAACAGTCCCTCCTCTGTTATTGGGGTTCAGTAACGTCAGCTGTTCCCCTGCTGTGTGTGTGGCAATCCCTCCTACCTCCTCCAACCTCCTCCAACCTCCTCCTCCTCCACCTGTCCCTGGGCTCCAACACCGCCAGTTGCCGTCCAGAAGTGCTGTACGCACAGTCAACAGTCCCTCCTCTGTTATTGGGGTTCAGTAACGTCAGCTGTTCCCCTGCTGTGTGTGTGGCAATCCCTCCTACCTCCTCCAACCTCCTCCAACCTCCTCCTCCTCCACCTGTCCCTGGGCTCCAACACCGCCAGTTGCCGTCCAGAAGTGCTGTACGCACAGTCAACAGTCCCTCCTCTGTTATTGGGGTTCAGTAACGTCAGCTGTTCCCCTGCTGTGTGTGTGGCAATCCCTCCTACCTCCTCCAACCTCCTCCAACCTCCTCCTCCTCCACCTGTCCCTGGGCTCCAACACCGCCAGTTGCCGTCCAGAAGTGCTGTACGCACAGTCAACAGTCCCTCCTCTGTTATTGGGGTTCAGTAACGTCAGCTGTTCCCCTGCTGTGTGTGTGGCAATCCCTCCAACCTCCTCCAACCTCCTCCTCCTCCACCTGTCCCTGGGCTCCAACACCGCCAGTTGCCGTCCAGAAGTGCTGTACGCACAGTCAACAGTCCCTCCTCTGTTATTGGGGTTCAGTAACGTCAGCTGTTCCCCTGCTGTGTGTGTGGCAATCCCTCCTACCTCCTCCAACCTCCTCCAACCTCCTCCTCCTCCACCTGTCCCTGGGCTCCAACACCGCCAGTTGCCGTCCAGAAGTGCTGTACGCACAGTCAACAGTCCCTCCTCTGTTATTGGGGTTCAGTAACGTCAGCTGTTCCCCTGCTGTGTGTGTGGCAATCCCTCCTACCTCCTCCAACCTCCTCCAACCTCCTCCTCCTCCACCTGTCCCTTGGCTCCAACACCGCCAGTTGCCGTCCAGAAGTGCTGTACGCACAGTCAACAGTCCCTCCTCTGTTATTGGGGTTCAGTAACGTCAGCTGTTCCCCTGCTGTGTGTGTGGCAATCCCTCCTACCTCCTCCAACCTCCTCCAACCTCCTCCTCCTCCACCTGTCCCTGGGCTCCAACACCGCCAGTTGCCGTCCAGAAGTGCTGTACGCACAGTCAACAGTCCCTCCTCTGTTATTGGGGTTCAGTAACGTCAGCTGTTCCCCTGCTGTGTGTGTGGCAATCCCTCCTACCTCCTCCAACCTCCTCCAACCTCCTCCTCCTCCACCTGTCCCTGGGCTCCAACACCGCCAGTTGCCGTCCAGAAGTGCTGTACGCACAGTCAACAGTCCCTCCTCTGTTATTGGGGTTCAGTAACGTCAGCTGTTCCCCTGCTGTGTGTGTGGCAATCCCTCCTACCTCCTCCAACCTCCTCCAACCTCCTCCTCCTCCACCTGTCCCTGGGCTCCAACACCGCCAGTTGCCGTCCAGAAGTGCTGTACGCACAGTCAACAGTCCCTCCTCTGTTATTGGGGTTCAGTAACGTCAGCTGTTCCCCTGCTGTGTGTGTGGCAATCCCTCCTACCTCCTCCAACCTCCTCCAACCTCCTCCTCCTCCACCTGTCCCTGGGCTCCAACACCGCCAGTTGCCGTCCAGAAGTGCTGTACGCACAGTCAACAGTCCCTCCTCTGTTATTGGGGTTCAGTAACGTCAGCTGTTCCCCTGCTGTGTGTGTGGCAATCCCTCCAACCTCCTCCAACCTCCTCCTCCTCCACCTGTCCCTGGGCTCCAACACCGCCAGTTGCCGTCCAGAAGTGCTGTACGCACAGTCAACAGTCCCTCCTCTGTTATTGGGGTTCAGTAACGTCAGCTGTTCCCCTGCTGTGTGTGTGGCAATCCCTCCTACCTCCTCCAACCTCCTCCAACCTCCTCCTCCTCCACCTGTCCCTGGGCTCCAACACCGCCAGTTGCCGTCCAGAAGTGCTGTACGCACAGTCAACAGTCCCTCCTCTGTTATTGGGGTTCAGTAACGTCAGCTGTTCCCCTGCTGTGTGTGTGGCAATCCCTCCTACCTCCTCCAACCTCCTCCAACCTCCTCCTCCTCCACCTGTCCCTGGGCTCCAACACCGCCAGTTGCCGTCCAGAAGTGCTGTACGCACAGTCAACAGTCCCTCCTCTGTTATTGGGGTTCAGTAACGTCAGCTGTTCCCCTGCTGTGTGTGTGGCAATCCCTCCTACCTCCTCCAACCTCCTCCAACCTCCTCCTCCTCCACCTGTCCCTGGGCTCCAACACCGCCAGTTGCCGTCCAGAAGTGCTGTACGCACAGTCAACAGTCCCTCCTCTGTTATTGGGGTTCAGTAACGTCAGCTGTTCCCCTGCTGTGTGTGTGGCAATCCCTCCTACCTCCTCCAACCTCCTCCAACCTCCTCCTCCTCCACCTGTCCCTGGGCTCCAACACCGCCAGTTGCCGTCCAGAAGTGCTGTACGCACAGTCAACAGTCCCTCCTCTGTTATTGGGGTTCAGTAACGTCAGCTGTTCCCCTGCTGTGTGTGTGGCAATCCCTCCTACCTCCTCCTACCTCCTCCAACCTCCTCCTCCTCCACCTGTCCCTGGGCTCCAACACCGCCAGTTGCCGTCCAGAAGTGCTGTACGCACAGTCAACAGTCCCTCCTCTGTTATTGGGGTTCAGTAACGTCAGCTGTTCCCCTGCTGTGTGTGTGGCAATCCCTCCTACCTCCTCCAACCTCCTCCTCCTCCACCTGTCCCTGGGCTCCAACACCGCCAGTTGCCGTCCAGAAGTGCTGTACGCACAGTCAACAGTCCCTCCTCTGTTATTGGGGTTCAGTAACGTCAGCTGTTCCCCTGCTGTGTGTGTGGCAATCCCTCCTACCTCCTCCAACCTCCTCCAACCTCCTCCTCCTCCACCTGTCCCTGGGCTCCAACACCGCCAGTTGCCGTCCAGAAGTGCTGTACGCACAGTCAACAGTCCCTCCTCTGTTATTGGGGTTCAGTAACGTCAGCTGTTCCCCTGCTGTGTGTGTGGCAATCCCTCCTACCTCCTCCAACCTCCTCCAACCTCCTCCTCCTCCACCTGTCCCTGGGCTCCAACACCGCCAGTTGCCGTCCAGAAGTGCTGTACGCACAGTCAACAGTCCCTCCTCTGTTATTGGGGTTCAGTAACGTCAGCTGTTCCCCTGCTGTGTGTGTGGCAATCCCTCCTACCTCCTCCAACCTCCTCCAACCTCCTCCTCCTCCACCTGTCCCTGGGCTCCAACACCGCCAGTTGCCGTCCAGAAGTGCTGTACGCACAGTCAACAGTCCCTCCTCTGTTATTGGGGTTCAGTAACGTCAGCTGTTCCCCTGCTGTGTGTGTGGCAATCCCTCCTACCTCCTCCAACCTCCTCCTCCTCCACCTGTCCCTGGGCTCCAACACCGCCAGTTGCCGTCCAGAAGTGCTGTACGCACAGTCAACAGTCCCTCCTCTGTTATTGGGGTTCAGTAACGTCAGCTGTTCCCCTGCTGTGTGTGTGGCAATCCCTCCTACCTCCTCCAACCTCCTCCAACCTCCTCCTCCTCCACCTGTCCCTGGGCTCCAACACCGCCAGTTGCCGTCCAGAAGTGCTGTACGCACAGAGCCAAACACCTCGCCTATGTGTTAGTGGGGTTCAGCACCGCCAGCTGTTCCCCTGCTGTGTATACGGCAACGTGTACTGCGACCACCACGCAGGCACAACAAGTTAAATTTAAGGGAACCTGTCCCCCCCCCCCATGCGTTTGTTACTGAAGGAGCCACCTTGTGCAGCAGTAATGATGCAAAGGGAAAAAGTGCCTCTTTTCGTGGTGCTCCTTGCATATGCTGAACCTAACACTTATGAAATGTGTCCCCTCACAGCGTTCAACCGTCCGGTAGGTGGAACTTTCCTTTGTCATGTGACGCAGCACAGCCGTCATTTTTACCCCCTTGTCGCCGTGCGCCGCCTCCTCAGCGTTGTTTGAATCTGTCCCGGAGCCTGCGCTGTTAGGTTACCCCTTGGCCATGCACACATTTTGCGCTGCCCGTCTTCTGACATCATTTGCTGTCAGGCTGGCTGCGCCTGTGCGGGTGCGCTGTCCGAGATTCAGCCTCGCGGTGTCGTCTAATGTAATCCCACCGCGGGCCTGGGATCCGTGTCCATGCGCAGTGCATATCCTCGCCTCTCACTCCCCTCCCTACGGCTTCTAATGACTGTTCGGTGTCAGCTGGTCCCTAATAGCATGCCACGGCCGTGACACCGCACAGTCTTTAGAAGCCGTAGGGAGGGGAGTGAGAGGCGAGGATATGCACTGCGCATGGACACGGATCCCAGGCCCGCGGTGGGATTACATTAGACGACACCGCGAGGCTGAATCTCGGACAGCGCACCCGCACAGGCGCAGCCAGCCTGACAGCAAATGATGTCAGAAGACGGGCAGCGCAAAATGTGTGCATGGCCAAGGGGTAACCTAACAGCGCAGGCTCCGGGACAGATTCAAACAACGCTGAGGAGGCGGCGCACGGCGACAAGGGGGTAAAAATGACGGCTGTGCTGCGTCACATGACAAAGGAAAGTTCCACCGACCGGACGGTTGAACGCTGTGAGGGGACACATTTCATAAGTGTTAGGTTCAGCATCTGCAAGGACCATAATTAAAAGAGCTAAGTTTACCTTTTCCAGCATTAGTGCTGTACACGATGGCTCTTCCAGCTACAAACGCCTGGGGGGGGGGGTTAAAGGTTTCCTTTCAACTTGCTCCAGTGCAGGCTTCGGCCTACACTCCGCTCCCCCTGCTCCTCCTGCTGACCCTGGGCTCTAACACACCGCCAGTTGGGGCCCAGATGTGCTAGCTGCACAGAGAAAAACACCAGCCAATGTGTCAGTGGGGTCCAGCACCGCCAGCTGTTCCCCTGCTGTGCAGCCGGCAACGTGTCCTGCAAAAGCCACGCAGACACAAGAACTGAAATTGAAGGGAACCTGTCCCCCCTCCCCCAGGCGTTTTTACGTTATCCAGCCACCTTGTACAGCGGTAATGCTGCATGTGTGCAAGGTGGCTCAGAAACGTATTCTCCTCGCACATGTGGAACTGAAAACACGTCTGAAATGTGTCCTCTGTGTGACCAGTTAACCGTCCCGGTGGTGTGACTTTCCTTTGTAATGACACGCTGCAACCCCCTTGGTAGCGCTGCCCGTCTTCTGGCATCATTGTTTGGCTGGCTGCGCCTCTGCGGCCGCCCTGACCCACACAACGCCCCTCGGTGTCTTATTTATTGGGACTGCGAGGGTGTGATTCATGGGCAGGATCAGTGCATCAGTTCGCCTGTCCCTCCTCTCCTTCCGCCTTCTTCGGACTGTGCGGCTTCATGGCCGTGGCATGCGATAAGGGATCAGATGACGCCGCACAGTCTGAAGCGGGTGTAAGGACCCGAGTGTGAGAGGCCAACATATGTGCTGCGCCAGGCCCTGAATCCCAGCCCCGCAGTGTTTTAACAATGTTAAGACACTGCGGGGCTGGGATTCATGGTCATCGCGAACCGCACCGGCCGACATTACATGATGCCAGAAGATGGGCAGCGCTAACGGCGCTAGGCCAGGGGATAACACGACAGCGCAGACTCCTGTACAGCAAATAACAACGCTCGGGAGGCTGCACCCAGCACCAAGGTGGGATTCTTGACACCTGTGCTGCGTCTCATTACAAAGGGAACTCGCGCCTCCATTACACAGTTTGACTGTATAAAGGGCTGAATGTTATACGTGTTCCATTCAGCGTGTGCAAGGAGAAAAATTACAAGAGCAACCTTTGACTTGCGCAGCACTGCTGCTGCATAAGCTGTGGCTCTTCTACTTTGTAACCCCTGAGGGGGGGTTAAAGGTGACTTTTGAAATCGGTTCAATTAGGCTTCGGCCTACACTCTGCTCCACCTGCAGAGCCCGGGCTCCAACAACGCTAGTTGCTGTCCGGAAGTGCTGGCTGCACAGAGCCAAACACCTCGCCAATGTGTCAGTGGGGTCCAGCACCGCCAGCTGTTCCCCTGCTGTGTAGCCGGCAACGTGTCCTGCAAAAGCCACGCAGACACAACAGACCCAAAGCTGCCGCCAGTGCAGGCTTCGGCCTACACTCCCCTCCCCCTGCTCCTCCTCCTCCTGCTCCTCCTCCTGCTGACCCTGGGCTCTAACACACCGCCAGTTGGGGCCCAGATGTGCTAGCTGCACAGAGAAAAACACCTCGCCAATGTGTCAGTGGGGTCCAGCACCGCCAGCTGTTCCCCTGCTGTGCAGCCGGCAACGTGTCCTGCAAAAGCCACGCAGACACAAGAACTGAAATTGAAGGGAACCTGTCCCCCCTCCCCCAGGCGGTTTTACGTTATCCAGCCACCTTGTACAGCGGTAATGCTGCATGTGTGCAAGGTGGCTCAGAAACGTATTCTCCTCGCACATGTGGAACTGAAAACACGTCTGAAATGTGTCCTCTGTGTGACCAGTTAACCGTCCCGGTGGTGTGACTTTCCTTTGTAATGACACGCTGCAACCCCCTTGGTAGCGCTGCCCGTCTTCTGGCATCATTGTTTGGCTGGCTGCGCCTCTGCGGCCGCCCTGACCCACACAACGCCCCTCGGTGTCTTATTTATTGGGACTGCGAGGGTGTGATTCATGGGCAGGATCAGTGCATCAGTTCGCCTGTCCCTCCTCTCCTTCCGCCTTCTTCGGACTGTGCGGCTTCATGGCCGTGGCATGCGATAAGGGATCAGATGACGCCGCACAGTCTGAAGCGGGTGTAAGGACCCGAGTGTGAGAGGCCAACATATGTGCTGCGCCAGGCCCTGAATCCCAGCCCCGCAGTGTTTTAACAATGTTAAGACACTGCGGGGCTGGGATTCATGGTCATCGCGAACCGCACCGGCCGACATTACATGATGCCAGAAGATGGGCAGCGCTAACGGCGCTAGGCCAGGGGATAACACGACAGCGCAGACTCCTGTACAGCAAATAACAACGCTCGGGAGGCTGCACCCAGCACCAAGGTGGGATTCTTGACACCTGTGCTGCGTCTCATTACAAAGGGAACTCGCGCCTCCATTACACAGTTTGACTGTATAAAGGGCTGAATGTTATACGTGTTCCATTCAGCGTGTGCAAGGAGAAAAATTACAAGAGCAACCTTTGACTTGCGCAGCACTGCTGCTGCATAAGCTGTGGCTCTTCTACTTTGTAACCCCTGAGGGGGGGTTAAAGGTGACTTTTGAAATCGGTTCAATTAGGCTTCGGCCTACACTCTGCTCCACCTGCAGAGCCCGGGCTCCAACAACGCTAGTTGCTGTCCGGAAGTGCTGGCTGCACAGAGCCAAACACCTCGCCAATGTGTCAGTGGGGTCCAGCACCGCCAGCTGTTCCCCTGCTGTGTAGCCGGCAACGTGTCCTGCAAAAGCCACGCAGACACAACAGACCCAAAGCTGCCGCCAGTGCAGGCTTCGGCCTACACTCCCCTCCCCCTGCTCCTCCTCCTCCTGCTCCTCCTCCTGCTGACCCTGGGCTCTAACACACTGCCAGTTGGGGCCCAGATGTGCTAGCTGCACAGAGAAAAACACCAGCCAATGTGTCAGTGGGGTCCAGCACCGCCAGCTGTTCCCCTGCTGTGCAGCCGGCAACGTGTCCTGCAAAAGCCACGCAGACACAAGAACTGAAATTGAAGGGAACCTGTCCCCCCTCCCCCAGGCGTTTTTACGTTATCCAGCCACCTTGTACAGCGGTAATGCTGCATGTGTGCAAGGTGGCTCAGAAACGTATTCTCCTCGCACATGTGGAACTGAAAACACGTCTGAAATGTGTCCTCTGTGTGACCAGTTAACCGTCCCGGTGGTGTGACTTTCCTTTGTAATGACACGCTGCAACCCCCTTGGTAGCGCTGCCCGTCTTCTGGCATCATTGTTTGGCTGGCTGCGCCTCTGCGGCCGCCCTGACCCACACAACGCCCCTCGGTGTCTTATTTATTGGGACTGCGAGGGTGTGATTCATGGGCAGGATCAGTGCATCAGTTCGCCTGTCCCTCCTCTCCTTCCGCCTTCTTCGGACTGTGCGGCTTCATGGCCGTGGCATGCGATAAGGGATCAGATGACGCCGCACAGTCTGAAGCGGGTGTAAGGACCCGAGTGTGAGAGGCCAACATATGTGCTGCGCCAGGCCCTGAATCCCAGCCCCGCAGTGTTTTAACAATGTTAAGACACTGCGGGGCTGGGATTCATGGTCATCGCGAACCGCACCGGCCGACATTACATGATGCCAGAAGATGGGCAGCGCTAACGGCGCTAGGCCAGGGGATAACACGACAGCGCAGACTCCTGTACAGCAAATAACAACGCTCGGGAGGCTGCACCCAGCACCAAGGTGGGATTCTTGACACCTGTGCTGCGTCTCATTACAAAGGGAACTCGCGCCTCCATTACACAGTTTGACTGTATAAAGGGCTGAATGTTATACGTGTTCCATTCAGCGTGTGCAAGGAGAAAAATTACAAGAGCAACCTTTGACTTGCGCAGCACTGCTGCTGCATAAGCTGTGGCTCTTCTACTTTGTAACCCCTGAGGGGGGGTTAAAGGTGACTTTTGAAATCGGTTCAATTAGGCTTCGGCCTACACTCTGCTCCACCTGCAGAGCCCGGGCTCCAACAACGCTAGTTGCTGTCCGGAAGTGCTGGCTGCACAGAGCCAAACACCTCGCCAATGTGTCAGTGGGGTCCAGCACCGCCAGCTGTTCCCCTGCTGTGTAGCCGGCAACGTGTCCTGCAAAAGCCACGCAGACACAACAGACCCAAAGCTGCCGCCAGTGCAGGCTTCGGCCTACACTCCCCTCCCCCTGCTCCTCCTCCTCCTGCTCCTCCTCCTGCTGACCCTGGGCTCTAACACACCGCCAGTTGGGGCCCAGATGTGCTAGCTGCACAGAGAAAAACACCTCGCCAATGTGTCAGTGGGGTCCAGCACCGCCAGCTGTTCCCCTGCTGTGCAGCCGGCAACGTGTCCTGCAAAAGCCACGCAGACACAAGAACTGAAATTGAAGGGAACCTGTCCCCCCTCCCCCAGGCGTTTTTACGTTATCCAGCCACCTTGTACAGCGGTAATGCTGCATGTGTGCAAGGTGGCTCAGAAACGTATTCTCCTCGCACATGTGGAACTGAAAACACGTCTGAAATGTGTCCTCTGTGTGACCAGTTAACCGTCCCGGTGGTGTGACTTTCCTTTGTAACGACACGCTGCAACCCCCTTGGTAGCGCTGCCCGTCTTCTGGCATCATTGTTTGGCTGGCTGCGCCTCTGCGGCCGCCCTGACCCACACAACGCCCCTCGGTGTCTTATTTATTGGGACTGCGAGGGTGTGATTCATGGGCAGGATCAGTGCATCAGTTCGCCTGTCCCTCCTCTCCTTCCGCCTTCTTCGGACTGTGCGGCTTCATGGCCGTGGCATGCGATAAGGGATCAGATGACGCCGCACAGTCTGAAGCGGGTGTAAGGACCCGAGTGTGAGAGGCCAACATATGTGCTGCGCCAGGCCCTGAATCCCAGCCCCGCAGTGTTTTAACAATGTTAAGACACTGCGGGGCTGGGATTCATGGTCATCGCGAACCGCACCGGCCGACATTACATGATGCCAGAAGATGGGCAGCGCTAACGGCGCTAGGCCAGGGGATAACACGACAGCGCAGACTCCTGTACAGCAAATAACAACGCTCGGGAGGCTGCACCCAGCACCAAGGTGGGATTCTTGACACCTGTGCTGCGTCTCATTACAAAGGGAACTCGCGCCTCCATTACACAGTTTGACTGTATAAAGGGCTGAATGTTATACGTGTTCCATTCAGCGTGTGCAAGGAGAAAAATTACAAGAGCAACCTTTGACTTGCGCAGCACTGCTGCTGCATAAGCTGTGGCTCTTCTACTTTGTAACCCCTGAGGGGGGGTTAAAGGTGACTTTTGAAATCGGTTCAATTAGGCTTCGGCCTACACTCTGCTCCACCTGCAGAGCCCGGGCTCCAACAACGCTAGTTGCTGTCCGGAAGTGCTGGCTGCACAGAGCCAAACACCTCGCCAATGTGTCAGTGGGGTCCAGCACCGCCAGCTGTTCCCCTGCTGTGTAGCCGGCAACGTGTCCTGCAAAAGCCACGCAGACACAACAGACCCAAAGCTGCCGCCAGTGCAGGCTTCGGCCTACACTCCCCTCCCCCTGCTCCTCCTCCTCCTGCTCCTCCTCCTGCTGACCCTGGGCTCTAACACACCGCCAGTTGGGGCCCAGATGTGCTAGCTGCACAGAGAAAAACACCTCGCCAATGTGTCAGTGGGGTCCAGCACCGCCAGCTGTTCCCCTGCTGTGCAGCCGGCAACGTGTCCTGCAAAAGCCACGCAGACACAAGAACTGAAATTGAAGGGAACCTGTCCCCCCTCCCCCAGGCGTTTTTACGTTATCCAGCCACCTTGTACAGCGGTAATGCTGCATGTGTGCAAGGTGGCTCAGAAACGTATTCTCCTCGCACATGTGGAACTGAAAACACGTCTGAAATGTGTCCTCTGTGTGACCAGTTAACCGTCCCGGTGGTGTGACTTTCCTTTGTAATGACACGCTGCAACCCCCTTGGTAGCGCTGCCCGTCTTCTGGCATCATTGTTTGGCTGGCTGCGCCTCTGCGGCCGCCCTGACCCACACAACGCCCCTCGGTGTCTTATTTATTGGGACTGCGAGGGTGTGATTCATGGGCAGGATCAGTGCATCAGTTCGCCTGTCCCTCCTCTCCTTCCGCCTTCTTCGGACTGTGCGGCTTCATGGCCGTGGCATGCGATAAGGGATCAGATGACGCCGCACAGTCTGAAGCGGGTGTAAGGACCCGAGTGTGAGAGGCCAACATATGTGCTGCGCCAGGCCCTGAATCCCAGCCCCGCAGTGTTTTAACAATGTTAAGACACTGCGGGGCTGGGATTCATGGTCATCGCGAACCGCACCGGCCGACATTACATGATGCCAGAAGATGGGCAGCGCTAACGGCGCTAGGCCAGGGGATAACACGACAGCGCAGACTCCTGTACAGCAAATAACAACGCTCGGGAGGCTGCACCCAGCACCAAGGTGGGATTCTTGACACCTGTGCTGCGTCTCATTACAAAGGGAACTCGCGCCTCCATTACACAGTTTGACTGTATAAAGGGCTGAATGTTATACGTGTTCCATTCAGCGTGTGCAAGGAGAAAAATTACAAGAGCAACCTTTGACTTGCGCAGCACTGCTGCTGCATAAGCTGTGGCTCTTCTACTTTGTAACCCCTGAGGGGGGGTTAAAGGTGACTTTTGAAATCGGTTCAATTAGGCTTCGGCCTACACTCTGCTCCACCTGCAGAGCCCGGGCTCCAACAACGCTAGTTGCTGTCCGGAAGTGCTGGCTGCACAGAGCCAAACACCTCGCCAATGTGTCAGTGGGGTCCAGCACCGCCAGCTGTTCCCCTGCTGTGTAGCCGGCAACGTGTCCTGCAAAAGCCACGCAGACACAACAGACCCAAAGCTGCCGCCAGTGCAGGCTTTGGCCTACACTCCCCTCCCCCTGCTCCTCCTCCTCCTGCTCCTCCTCCTGCTGACCCTGGGCTCTAACACACCGCCAGTTGGGGCCCAGATGTGCTAGCTGCACAGAGAAAAACACCAGCCAATGTGTCAGTGGGGTCCAGCACCGCCAGCTGTTCCCCTGCTGTGCAGCCGGCAACGTGTCCTGCAAAAGCCACGCAGACACAAGAACTGAAATTGAAGGGAACCTGTCCCCCCTCCCCCAGGCGTTTTTACGTTATCCAGCCACCTTGTACAGCGGTAATGCTGCATGTGTGCAAGGTGGCTCAGAAACGTATTCTCCTCGCACATGTGGAACTGAAAACACGTCTGAAATGTGTCCTCTGTGTGACCAGTTAACCGTCCCGGTGGTGTGACTTTCCTTTGTAATGACACGCTGCAACCCCCTTGGTAGCGCTGCCCGTCTTCTGGCATCATTGTTTGGCTGGCTGCGCCTCTGCGGCCGCCCTGACCCACACAACGCCCCTCGGTGTCTTATTTATTGGGACTGCGAGGGTGTGATTCATGGGCAGGATCAGTGCATCAGTTCGCCTGTCCCTCCTCTCCTTCCGCCTTCTTCGGACTGTGCGGCTTCATGGCCGTGGCATGCGATAAGGGATCAGATGACGCCGCACAGTCTGAAGCGGGTGTAAGGACCCGAGTGTGAGAGGCCAACATATGTGCTGCGCCAGGCCCTGAATCCCAGCCCCGCAGTGTTTTAACAATGTTAAGACACTGCGGGGCTGGGATTCATGGTCATCGCGAACCGCACCGGCCGACATTACATGATGCCAGAAGATGGGCAGCGCTAACGGCGCTAGGCCAGGGGATAACACGACAGCGCAGACTCCTGTACAGCAAATAACAACGCTCGGGAGGCTGCACCCAGCACCAAGGTGGGATTCTTGACACCTGTGCTGCGTCTCATTAC
Source organism: Ranitomeya variabilis (assembly GCF_051348905.1). Lineage (NCBI taxonomy): Eukaryota > Metazoa > Chordata > Amphibia > Anura > Dendrobatidae > Ranitomeya > Ranitomeya variabilis. The sequence continues at coordinate 726,253,553 of NC_135233.1, forward strand.
AAAGGGAACTCGCGCCTCCATTACACAGTTTGACTGTATAAAGGGCTGAATGTTATACGTGTTCCATTCAGCGTGTGCAAGGAGAAAAATTACAAGAGCAACCTTTGACTTGCGCAGCACTGCTGCTGCATAAGCTGTGGCTCTTCTACTTTGTAACCCCTGAGGGGGGGTTAAAGGTGACTTTTGAAATCGGTTCAATTAGGCTTCGGCCTACACTCTGCTCCACCTGCAGAGCCCGGGCTCCAACAACGCTAGTTGCTGTCCGGAAGTGCTGGCTGCACAGAGCCAAACACCTCGCCAATGTGTCAGTGGGGTCCAGCACCGCCAGCTGTTCCCCTGCTGTGTAGCCGGCAACGTGTCCTGCAAAAGCCACGCAGACACAACAGACCCAAAGCTGCCGCCAGTGCAGGCTTCGGCCTACACTCCCCTCCCCCTGCTCCTCCTCCTCCTGCTCCTCCTCCTGCTGACCCTGGGCTCTAACACACCGCCAGTTGGGGCCCAGATGTGCTAGCTGCACAGAGAAAAACACCAGCCAATGTGTCAGTGGGGTCCAGCACCGCCAGCTGTTCCCCTGCTGTGCAGCCGGCAACGTGTCCTGCAAAAGCCACGCAGACACAAGAACTGAAATTGAAGGGAACCTGTCCCCCCTCCCCCAGGCGTTTTTACGTTATCCAGCCACCTTGTACAGCGGTAATGCTGCATGTGTGCAAGGTGGCTCAGAAACGTATTCTCCTCGCACATGTGGAACTGAAAACACGTCTGAAATGTGTCCTCTGTGTGACCAGTTAACCGTCCCGGTGGTGTGACTTTCCTTTGTAATGACACGCTGCAACCCCCTTGGTAGCGCTGCCCGTCTTCTGGCATCATTGTTTGGCTGGCTGCGCCTCTGCGGCCGCCCTGACCCACACAACGCCCCTCGGTGTCTTATTTATTGGGACTGCGAGGGTGTGATTCATGGGCAGGATCAGTGCATCAGTTCGCCTGTCCCTCCTCTCCTTCCGCCTTCTTCGGACTGTGCGGCTTCATGGCCGTGGCATGCGATAAGGGATCAGATGACGCCGCACAGTCTGAAGCGGGTGTAAGGACCCGAGTGTGAGAGGCCAACATATGTGCTGCGCCAGGCCCTGAATCCCAGCCCCGCAGTGTTTTAACAATGTTAAGACACTGCGGGGCTGGGATTCATGGTCATCGCGAACCGCACCGGCCGACATTACATGATGCCAGAAGATGGGCAGCGCTAACGGCGCTAGGCCAGGGGATAACACGACAGCGCAGACTCCTGTACAGCAAATAACAACGCTCGGGAGGCTGCACCCAGCACCAAGGTGGGATTCTTGACACCTGTGCTGCGTCTCATTACAAAGGGAACTCGCGCCTCCATTACACAGTTTGACTGTATAAAGGGCTGAATGTTATACGTGTTCCATTCAGCGTGTGCAAGGAGAAAAATTACAAGAGCAACCTTTGACTTGCGCAGCACTGCTGCTGCATAAGCTGTGGCTCTTCTACTTTGTAACCCCTGAGGGGGGGTTAAAGGTGACTTTTGAAATCGGTTCAATTAGGCTTCGGCCTACACTCTGCTCCACCTGCAGAGCCCGGGCTCCAACAACGCTAGTTGCTGTCCGGAAGTGCTGGCTGCACAGAGCCAAACACCTCGCCAATGTGTCAGTGGGGTCCAGCACCGCCAGCTGTTCCCCTGCTGTGTAGCCGGCAACGTGTCCTGCAAAAGCCACGCAGACACAACAGACCCAAAGCTGCCGCCAGTGCAGGCTTCGGCCTACACTCCCCTCCCCCTGCTCCTCCTCCTCCTGCTCCTCCTCCTGCTGACCCTGGGCTCTAACACACCGCCAGTTGGGGCCCAGATGTGCTAGCTGCACAGAGAAAAACACCTCGCCAATGTGTCAGTGGGGTCCAGCACCGCCAGCTGTTCCCCTGCTGTGCAGCCGGCAACGTGTCCTGCAAAAGCCACGCAGACACAAGAACTGAAATTGAAGGGAACCTGTCCCCCCTCCCCCAGGCGTTTTTACGTTATCCAGCCACCTTGTACAGCGGTAATGCTGCATGTGTGCAAGGTGGCTCAGAAACGTATTCTCCTCGCACATGTGGAACTGAAAACACGTCTGAAATGTGTCCTCTGTGTGACCAGTTAACCGTCCCGGTGGTGTGACTTTCCTTTGTAATGACACGCTGCAACCCCCTTGGTAGCGCTGCCCGTCTTCTGGCATCATTGTTTGGCTGGCTGCGCCTCTGCGGCCGCCCTGACCCACACAACGCCCCTCGGTGTCTTATTTATTGGGACTGCGAGGGTGTGATTCATGGGCAGGATCAGTGCATCAGTTCGCCTGTCCCTCCTCTCCTTCCGCCTTCTTCGGACTGTGCGGCTTCATGGCCGTGGCATGCGATAAGGGATCAGATGACGCCGCACAGTCTGAAGCGGGTGTAAGGACCCGAGTGTGAGAGGCCAACATATGTGCTGCGCCAGGCCCTGAATCCCAGCCCCGCAGTGTTTTAACAATGTTAAGACACTGCGGGGCTGGGATTCATGGTCATCGCGAACCGCACCGGCCGACATTACATGATGCCAGAAGATGGGCAGCGCTAACGGCGCTAGGCCAGGGGATAACACGACAGCGCAGACTCCTGTACAGCAAATAACAACGCTCGGGAGGCTGCACCCAGCACCAAGGTGGGATTCTTGACACCTGTGCTGCGTCTCATTACAAAGGGAACTCGCGCCTCCATTACACAGTTTGACTGTATAAAGGGCTGAATGTTATACGTGTTCCATTCAGCGTGTGCAAGGAGAAAAATTACAAGAGCAACCTTTGACTTGCGCAGCACTGCTGCTGCATAAGCTGTGGCTCTTCTACTTTGTAACCCCTGAGGGGGGGTTAAAGGTGACTTTTGAAATCGGTTCAATTAGGCTTCGGCCTACACTCTGCTCCACCTGCAGAGCCCGGGCTCCAACAACGCTAGTTGCTGTCCGGAAGTGCTGGCTGCACAGAGCCAAACACCTCGCCAATGTGTCAGTGGGGTCCAGCACCGCCAGCTGTTCCCCTGCTGTGTAGCCGGCAACGTGTCCTGCAAAAGCCACGCAGACACAACAGACCCAAAGCTGCCGCCAGTGCAGGCTTTGGCCTACACTCCCCTCCCCCTGCTCCTCCTCCTCCTGCTCCTCCTCCTGCTGACCCTGGGCTCTAACACACCGCCAGTTGGGGCCCAGATGTGCTAGCTGCACAGAGAAAAACACCAGCCAATGTGTCAGTGGGGTCCAGCACCGCCAGCTGTTCCCCTGCTGTGCAGCCGGCAACGTGTCCTGCAAAAGCCACGCAGACACAAGAACTGAAATTGAAGGGAACCTGTCCCCCCTCCCCCAGGCGTTTTTACGTTATCCAGCCACCTTGTACAGCGGTAATGCTGCATGTGTGCAAGGTGGCTCAGAAACGTATTCTCCTCGCACATGTGGAACTGAAAACACGTCTGAAATGTGTCCTCTGTGTGACCAGTTAACCGTCCCGGTGGTGTGACTTTCCTTTGTAATGACACGCTGCAACCCCCTTGGTAGCGCTGCCCGTCTTCTGGCATCATTGTTTGGCTGGCTGCGCCTCTGCGGCCGCCCTGACCCACACAACGCCCCTCGGTGTCTTATTTATTGGGACTGCGAGGGTGTGATTCATGGGCAGGATCAGTGCATCAGTTCGCCTGTCCCTCCTCTCCTTCCGCCTTCTTCGGACTGTGCGGCTTCATGGCCGTGGCATGCGATAAGGAATCAGATGACGCCGCACAGTCTGAAGCGGGTGTAAGGACCCGAGTGTGAGAGGCCAACATATGTGCTGCGCCAGGCCCTGAATCCCAGCCCCGCAGTGTTTTAACAATGTTAAGACACTGCGGGGCTGGGATTCATGGTCATCGCGAACCGCACCGGCCGACATTACATGATGCCAGAAGATGGGCAGCGCTAACGGCGCTAGGCCAGGGGATAACACGACAGCGCAGACTCCTGTACAGCAAATAACAACGCTCGGGAGGCTGCACCCAGCACCAAGGTGGGATTCTTGACACCTGTGCTGCGTCTCATTACAAAGGGAACTCGCGCCTCCATTACACAGTTTGACTGTATAAAGGGCTGAATGTTATACGTGTTCCATTCAGCGTGTGCAAGGAGAAAAATTACAAGAGCAACCTTTGACTTGCGCAGCACTGCTGCTGCATAAGCTGTGGCTCTTCTACTTTGTAACCCCTGAGGGGGGGTTAAAGGTGACTTTTGAAATCGGTTCAATTAGGCTTCGGCCTACACTCTGCTCCACCTGCAGAGCCCGGGCTCCAACAACGCTAGTTGCTGTCCGGAAGTGCTGGCTGCACAGAGCCAAACACCTCGCCAATGTGTCAGTGGGGTCCAGCACCGCCAGCTGTTCCCCTGCTGTGTAGCCGGCAACGTGTCCTGCAAAAGCCACGCAGACACAACAGACCCAAAGCTGCCGCCAGTGCAGGCTTCGGCCTACACTCCCCTCCCCCTGCTCCTCCTCCTCCTGCTCCTCCTCCTGCTGACCCTGGGCTCTAACACACCGCCAGTTGGGGCCCAGATGTGCTAGCTGCACAGAGAAAAACACCAGCCAATGTGTCAGTGGGGTCCAGCACCGCCAGCTGTTCCCCTGCTGTGCAGCCGGCAACGTGTCCTGCAAAAGCCACGCAGACACAAGAACTGAAATTGAAGGGAACCTGTCCCCCCTCCCCCAGGCGTTTTTACGTTATCCAGCCACCTTGTACAGCGGTAATGCTGCATGTGTGCAAGGTGGCTCAGAAACGTATTCTCCTCGCACATGTGGAACTGAAAACACGTCTGAAATGTGTCCTCTGTGTGACCAGTTAACCGTCCCGGTGGTGTGACTTTCCTTTGTAATGACACGCTGCAACCCCCTTGGTAGCGCTGCCCGTCTTCTGGCATCATTGTTTGGCTGGCTGCGCCTCTGCGGCCGCCCTGACCCACACAACGCCCCTCGGTGTCTTATTTATTGGGACTGCGAGGGTGTGATTCATGGGCAGGATCAGTGCATCAGTTCGCCTGTCCCTCCTCTCCTTCCGCCTTCTTCGGACTGTGCGGCTTCATGGCCGTGGCATGCGATAAGGGATCAGATGACGCCGCACAGTCTGAAGCGGGTGTAAGGACCCGAGTGTGAGAGGCCAACATATGTGCTGCGCCAGGCCCTGAATCCCAGCCCCGCAGTGTTTTAACAATGTTAAGACACTGCGGGGCTGGGATTCATGGTCATCGCGAACCGCACCGGCCGACATTACATGATGCCAGAAGATGGGCAGCGCTAACGGCGCTAGGCCAGGGGATAACACGACAGCGCAGACTCCTGTACAGCAAATAACAACGCTCGGGAGGCTGCACCCAGCACCAAGGTGGGATTCTTGACACCTGTGCTGCGTCTCATTACAAAGGGAACTCGCGCCTCCATTACACAGTTTGACTGTATAAAGGGCTGAATGTTATACGTGTTCCATTCAGCGTGTGCAAGGAGAAAAATTACAAGAGCAACCTTTGACTTGCGCAGCACTGCTGCTGCATAAGCTGTGGCTCTTCTACTTTGTAACCCCTGAGGGGGGGTTAAAGGTGACTTTTGAAATCGGTTCAATTAGGCTTCGGCCTACACTCTGCTCCACCTGCAGAGCCCGGGCTCCAACAACGCTAGTTGCTGTCCGGAAGTGCTGGCTGCACAGAGCCAAACACCTCGCCAATGTGTCAGTGGGGTCCAGCACCGCCAGCTGTTCCCCTGCTGTGTAGCCGGCAACGTGTCCTGCAAAAGCCACGCAGACACAACAGACCCAAAGCTGCCGCCAGTGCAGGCTTCGGCCTACACTCCCCTCCCCCTGCTCCTCCTCCTCCTGCTCCTCCTCCTGCTGACCCTGGGCTCTAACACACCGCCAGTTGGGGCCCAGATGTGCTAGCTGCACAGAGAAAAACACCTCGCCAATGTGTCAGTGGGGTCCAGCACCGCCAGCTGTTCCCCTGCTGTGCAGCCGGCATCGTGTCCTGCAAAAGCCACGCAGACACTTGCTCTTGTACCTTCTGCTCCCCATCCTGGTTCCAGTACCGTCAGCTGGTTCCGGGCAGAGCCTTTGGCTTAGGTGCCTCCCTTTGGTATCCGAGTTCCACCAACGTCAGGTGGTCCTTGGTAGTGCTTTCAGGCACGGGTACCTCCTGCTTAGTAACCGGGTTCCAGTAACGTCAGCTGGTCCTCGGTAGTTCCATTGGCTCTTGGACCTTCGGCTACCCATCCGGGTTCCAGCACCGTCAGCTGGTTCTCGGCAGTGTCTTTTGCTCTTGTACCTTCTGCTCCCCATCCTGGTTCCAGTACCGTCAGCTGGTTCCGGGCAGAGCCTTTGGCTTAGGTGCCTCCCTCTGGGTATCCGAGTTCCACCAACGTCAGGTGGTCCTTGGTAGTGCTTTCAGCACAGGTACCTCCTGCTTAGTAACCGGGTTCCAGTAACGTCAGCTGGTCCTCGGTAGTTCCATTGGCTCTTGGACCTTCGGGTAGCCATCCGAGTTCCAGTTCCATCAGCTGGTTCTCGGCATTTTCTCAGCCTTCTTGTACCTTCTGCTACATTTCCAAGTTCAAGAGACTAAACACAATGACCCAGAAGACCACCCCTAAGATGACGACGACACCAGAGACGACAACCACCGTGATGACGACGACCCTGGAGACGATGACCCCGAAGACCACCCCGATGACGACGACCCCGGAGACGACGACCCTGAAGACCACCCCGATGATGACGACCCCGGAGACGACGACCCTGGAGACGACGACGACCTGGAAGACCGAGAAGCAGAAGAACAAGAGGCTGCAGAACAAAGAGCAGAAGGACATTAAGCATAACACAAAATATCAGAGCAAAAAATATTATGTAAATTATAAGCAGAAGAAGACTAAGCAGTGTATGGGGGTGAGTCCGTTCCTCCTCGTGGTGCCCCTGGATAAAGCCTGATGCTGCAGGCCAAACTGAACGCGGACAAATGTAACTGTTTTGTGACAGGCAGAACGGAAGGTGTAATCTTCAAACTTTTATAGATAACAACTACGGGAATGCCTGTCACAAATAAGAATATGATGAAGAAGTTGAATATGATGAAGATAATAGTAAAATAAAAAGAATATGAACAATGTAACCCAAAAAATAATAGGTAGAAGATGAAGAAGAAGATGAATAAGGTGAAGAAGTTGATGTCAAAGAAGCTGATGATGAGGATAATTAAGAAGAAAGCGTGGGAGAAGTAAAAAAGAAGGTGAAGGGCGTGGAAGTAGTGAAACATCAATATCTGACATAAAAAAAAAAAAAAAAACATAGTCAAATTCTTTCTAACGCCGAACTTCATAAAAAAAAATAAAAAATCCTGCTATTCTATTACATTGGGCTAAACCTCTGTCCCTTTAATATCTCCGCCACGTCCCCCAATACATCCTACAATATTCTTAGTTGTTTTCCTTCATGTAGAATGAACCTACAAGTGTATAAAGGGTTTATTTTAATTCCGATATTTTCGTCCCATTGACTTGCATTGGGATCGGGTATCGGTATCGGATTGGATTCCGATACTGTGACGGTATCGGCCGATACTTTCCGATACCGATACTTTCCGATATCGGAAAGTATCGCTCAACACTAGTGTATTGGGGGACGTGGCGGAGATATTAAAGGGACAGAGGTTTAGCCCAATGTAATAGAATAGCAGGATTTTTTATTTTTTTTTATTTATTTTTTTTTTTTATGAAGTTCGGCGTTAGAAAGAATTTGACTATGTTTTTTTTTTTTTTTTAATGTCAGATATTGATGTTTCACTACTTCCACGCCCTTCACCTTCTTTTTTACTTCTCCCACGCTTTCTTCTTAATTATCCTCATCATCAGCTTCTTTGACATCAACTTCTTCACCTTATTCATCTTCTTCTTCATCTTCTACCTATTATTTTTTGGGTTACATTGTTCATATTCTTTTTATTTTACTATTATCTTCATCATATTCAACTTCTTCATCATATTCTTATTTGTGACAGGCATTCCCGTAGTTGTTATCTATAAAAGTTTGAAGATTACACCTTCCGTTCTGCCTGTCACAAAACAGTTACATTTGTCCGCGTTCAGTTTGGCCTGCAGCATCAGGCTTTATCCAGGGGCACCACGAGGAGGAACGGACTCACCCCCATACACTGCTTAGTCTTCTTCTGCTTATAATTTACATAATATTTTTTGCTCTGATATTTTGTGTTATGCTTAATGTCCTTCTGCTCTTTGTTCTGCAGCCTCTTGTTCTTCTGCTTCTCGGTCTTCCAGGTCGTCGTCGTCTCCAGGGTCGTCGTCTCCGGGGTCGTCGTCATCGGGGTGGTCTTCAGGGTCGTCGTCTCCGGGGTCGTCGTCATCGGGGTGGTCTTCGGGGTCATCGTCTCCAGGGTCGTCGTCATCACGGTGGTTGTCGTCTCTGGTGTCGTCGTCATCTTAGGGGTGGTCTTCTGGGTCATTGTGTTTAGTCTCTTGAACTTGGAAATGTAGCAGAAGGTACAAGAAGGCTGAGAAAATGCCGAGAACCAGCTGATGGAACTGGAACTCGGATGGCTACCCGAAGGTCCAAGAGCCAATGGAACTACCGAGGACCAGCTGACGTTACTGGAACCCGGTTACTAAGCAGGAGGTACCTGTGCTGAAAGCACTACCAAGGACCACCTGACGTTGGTGGAACTCGGATACCCAGAGGGAGGCACCTAAGCCAAAGGCTCTGCCCGGAACCAGCTGACGGTACTGGAACCAGGATGGGGAGCAGAAGGTACAAGAGCAAAAGACACTGCCGAGAACCAGCTGACGGTGCTGGAACCCGGATGGGTAGCCGAAGGTCCAAGAGCCAATGGAACTACCGAGGACCAGCTGACGTTACTGGAACCCGGTTACTAAGCAGGAGGTACCCGTGCCTGAAAGCACTACCAAGGACCACCTGACGTTGGTGGAACTCGGATACCAAAGGGAGGCACCTAAGCCAAAGGCTCTGCCCGGAACCAGCTGACGGTACTGGAACCAGGATGGGGAGCAGAAGGTACAAGAGCAAGTGTCTGCGTGGCTTTTGCAGGACACGATGCCGGCTGCACAGCAGGGGAACAGCTGGCGGTGCTGGACCCCACTGACACATTGGCGAGGTGTTTTTCTCTGTGCAGCTAGCACATCTGGGCCCCAACTGGCGGTGTGTTAGAGCCCAGGGTCAGCAGGAGGAGGAGCAGGAGGAGGAGGAGCAGGGGGAGGGGAGTGTAGGCCGAAGCCTGCACTGGCGGCAGCTTTGGGTCTGTTGTGTCTGCGTGGCTTTTGCAGGACACGTTGCCGGCTACACAGCAGGGGAACAGCTGGCGGTGCTGGACCCCACTGACACATTGGCGAGGTGTTTGGCTCTGTGCAGCCAGCACTTCCGGACAGCAACTAGCGTTGTTGGAGCCCGGGCTCTGCAGGTGGAGCAGAGTGTAGGCCGAAGCCTTATTGAACCGATTTCAAAAGTCACCTTTAACCCCCCCTCAGGGGTTACAAAGTAGAAGAGCCACAGCTTATGCAGCAGCAGTGCTGCGCAAGTCAAAGGTTGCTCTTGTAATTTTTCTCCTTGCACACGCTGAATGGAACACATTCAGCCCTTTATACAGTCAAACTGTGTAATGGAGGCGCGAGTTCCCTTTGTAATGAGACGCAGCACAGGTGTCAAGAATCCCACCTTGGTGCTGGGTGCAGCCTCCCGAGCGTTGTTATTTGCTGTACAGGAGTCTGCGCTGTCGTGTTATCCCCTGGCCTAGCGCCGTTAGCGCTGCCCATCTTCTGGCATCATGTAATGTCGGCCGGTGCGGTTCGCGATGACCATGAATCCCAGCCCCGCAGTGTCTTAACATTGTTAAAACACTGCGGGGCTGGGATTCAGGGCCTGGCGCAGCACATATGTTGGCCTCTCACACTCGGGTCCTTACACCCGCTTCAGACTGTGCGGCGTCATCTGATCCCTTATCGCATGCCACGGCCATGAAGCCGCACAGTCCGAAGAAGGCGGAAGGAGAGGAGGGACAGGCGAACTGATGCACTGATCCTGCCCATGAATCACACCCTCGCAGTCCCAATAAATAAGACACCGAGGGGCGTTGTGTGGGTCAGGGCGGCCGCAGAGGCGCAGCCAGCCAAACAATGATGCCAGAAGACGGGCAGCGCTACCAAGGGGGTTGCAGCGTGTCATTACAAAGGAAAGTCACACCACCGGGACGGTTAACTGGTCACACAGAGGACACATTTCAGACGTGTTTTCAGTTCCACATGTGCGAGGAGAATACGTTTCTGAGCCACCTTGCACACATGCAGCATTACCGCTGTACAAGGTGGCTGGATAACGTAAAAACGCCTGGGGGAGGGGGGACAGGTTCCCTTCAATTTCAGTTCTTGTGTCTGCGTGGCTTTTGCAGGACACGTTGCCGGCTGCACAGCAGGGGAACAGCTGGCGGTGCTGGACCCCACTGACACATTGGCTGGTGTTTTTCTCTGTGCAGCTAGCACATCTGGGCCCCAACTGGCGGTGTGTTAGAGCCCAGGGTCAGCAGGAGGAGGAGCAGGAGGAGGAGGAGCAGGGGGAGGGGAGTGTAGGCCGAAGCCTGCACTGGCGGCAGCTTTGGGTCTGTTGTGTCTGCGTGGCTTTTGCAGGACACGTTGCCGGCTACACAGCAGGGGAACAGCTGGCGGTGCTGGACCCCACTGACACATTGGCGAGGTGTTTGGCTCTGTGCAGCCAGCACTTCCGGACAGCAACTAGCGTTGTTGGAGCCCGGGCTCTGCAGGTGGAGCAGAGTGTAGGCCGAAGCCTAATTGAACCGATTTCAAAAGTCACCTTTAACCCCCCCTCAGGGGTTACAAAGTAGAAGAGCCACAGCTTATGCAGCAGCAGTGCTGCGCAAGTCAAAGGTTGCTCTTGTAATTTTTCTCCTTGCACACGCTGAATGGAACACGTATAACATTCAGCCCTTTATACAGTCAAACTGTGTAATGGAGGCGCGAGTTCCCTTTGTAATGAGACGCAGCACAGGTGTCAAGAATCCCACCTTGGTGCTGGGTGCAGCCTCCCGAGCGTTGTTATTTGCTGTACAGGAGTCTGCGCTGTCGTGTTATCCCCTGGCCTAGCGCCGTTAGCGCTGCCCATCTTCTGGCATCATGTAATGTCGGCCGGTGCGGTTCGCGATGACCATGAATCCCAGCCCCGCAGTGTCTTAACATTGTTAAAACACTGCGGGGCTGGGATTCAGGGCCTGGCGCAGCACATATGTTGGCCTCTCACACTCGGGTCCTTACACCCGCTTCAGACTGTGCGGCGTCATCTGATCCCTTATCGCATGCCACGGCCATGAAGCCGCACAGTCCGAAGAAGGCGGAAGGAGAGGAGGGACAGGCGAACTGATGCACTGATCCTGCCCATGAATCACACCCTCGCAGTCCCAATAAATAAGACACCGAGGGGCGTTGTGTGGGTCAGGGCGGCCGCAGAGGCGCAGCCAGCCAAACAATGATGCCAGAAGACGGGCAGCGCTACCAAGGGGGTTGCAGCGTGTCATTACAAAGGAAAGTCACACCACCGGGACGGTTAACTGGTCACACAGAGGACACATTTCAGACGTGTTTTCAGTTCCACATGTGCGAGGAGAATACGTTTCTGAGCCACCTTGCACACATGCAGCATTACCGCTGTACAAGGTGGCTGGATAACGTAAAAACGCCTGGGGGAGGGGGGACAGGTTCCCTTCAATTTCAGTTCTTGTGTCTGCGTGGCTTTTGCAGGACACGTTGCCGGCTGCACAGCAGGGGAACAGCTGGCGGTGCTGGACCCCACTGACACATTGGCTGGTGTTTTTCTCTGTGCAGCTAGCACATCTGGGCCCCAACTGGCGGTGTGTTAGAGCCCAGGGTCAGCAGGAGGAGGAGCAGGAGGAGGAGGAGAAGGGGGAGGGGAGTGTAGGCCGAAGCCTGCACTGGCGGCAGCTTTGGGTCTGTTGTGTCTGCGTGGCTTTTGCAGGACACGTTGCCGGCTACACAGCAGGGGAACAGCTGGCGGTGCTGGACCCCACTGACACATTGGCGAGGTGTTTGGCTCTGTGCAGCCAGCACTTCCGGACAGCAACTAGCGTTGTTGGAGCCCGGGCTCTGCAGGTGGAGCAGAGTGTAGGCCGAAGCCTAATTGAACCGATTTCAAAAGTCACCTTTAACCCCCCCTCAGGGGTTACAAAGTAGAAGAGCCACAGCTTATGCAGCAGCAGTGCTGCGCAAGTCAAAGGTTACTCTTGTAATTTTTCTCCTTGCACACGCTGAATGGAACACGTATAACATTCAGCCCTTTATACAGTCAAACTGTGTAATGGAGGCGCGAGTTCCCTTTGTAATGAGACGCAGCACAGGTGTCAAGAATCCCACCTTGGTGCTGGGTGCAGCCTCCCGAGCGTTGTTATTTGCTGTACAGGAGTCTGCGCTGTCGTGTTATCCCCTGGCCTAGCGCCGTTAGCGCTGCCCATCTTCTGGCATCATGTAATGTCGGCCGGTGCGGTTCGCGATGACCATGAATCCCAGCCCCGCAGTGTCTTAACATTGTTAAAACACTGCGGGGCTGGGATTCAGGGCCTGGCGCAGCACATATGTTGGCCTCTCACACTCGGGTCCTTACACCCGCTTCAGACTGTGCGGCATCATCTGATCCCTTATCGCATGCCACGGCCATGAAGCCGCACAGTCCGAAGAAGGCGGAAGGAGAGGAGGGACAGGCGAACTGATGCACTGATCCTGCCCATGAATCACACCCTCGCAGTCCCAATAAATAAGACACCGAGGGGCGTTGTGTGGGTCAGGGCGGCCGCAGAGGCGCAGCCAGCCAAACAATGATGCCAGAAGACGGGCAGCGCTACCAAGGGGGTTGCAGCGTGTCATTACAAAGGAAAGTCACACCACCGGGACGATTAACTGGTCACACAGAGGACACATTTCAGACGTGTTTTCAGTTCCACATGTGCGAGGAGAATACGTTTCTGAGCCACCTTGCACACATGCAGCATTACCGCTGTACAAGGTGGCTGGATAACGTAAAAACGCCTGGGGGAGGGGGGACAGGTTCCCTTCAATTTCAGTTCTTGTGTCTGCGTGGCTTTTGCAGGACACGTTGCCGGCTGCACAGCAGGGGAACAGCTGGCGGTGCTGGACCCCACTGACACATTGGCGAGGTGTTTTTCTCTGTGCAGCTAGCACATCTGGGCCCCAACTGGCGGTGTGTTAGAGCCCAGGGTCAGCAGGAGGAGGAGCAGGAGGAGGAGGAGCAGGGGGAGGGGAGTGTAGGCCGAAGCCTGCACTGGCGGCAGCTTTGGGTCTGTTGTGTCTGCGTGGCTTTTGCAGGACACGTTGCCGGCTACACAGCAGGGGAACAGCTGGCGGTGCTGGACCCCACTGACACATTGGCGAGGTGTTTGGCTCTGTGCAGCCAGCACTTCCGGACAGCAACTAGCGTTGTTGGAGCCCGGGCTCTGCAGGTGGAGCAGAGTGTAGGCCGAAGCCTAATTGAACCGATTTCAAAAGTCACCTTTAACCCCCCCTCAGGGGTTACAAAGTAGAAGAGCCACAGCTTATGCAGCAGCAGTGCTGCGCAAGTCAAAGGTTGCTCTTGTAATTTTTCTCCTTGCACACGCTGAATGGAACACGTATAACATTCAGCCCTTTATACAGTCAAACTGTGTAATGGAGGCGCGAGTTCCCTTTGTAATGAGACGCAGCACAGGTGTCAAGAATCCCACCTTGGTGCTGGGTGCAGCCTCCCGAGCGTTGTTATTTGCTGTACAGGAGTCTGCGCTGTCGTGTTATCCCCTGGCCTAGCGCCGTTAGCGCTGCCCATCTTCTGGCATCATGTAATGTCGGCCGGTGCGGTTCGCGATGACCATGAATCCCAGCCCCGCAGTGTCTTAACATTGTTAAAACACTGCGGGGCTGGGATTCAGGGCCTGGCGCAGCACATATGTTGGCCTCTCACACTCGGGTCCTTACACCCGCTTCAGACTGTGCGGCGTCATCTGATCCCTTATCGCATGCCACGGCCATGAAGCCGCACAGTCCGAAGAAGGCGGAAGGAGAGGAGGGACAGGCGAACTGATGCACTGATCCTGCCCATGAATCACACCCTCGCAGTCCCAATAAATAAGACACCGAGGGGCGTTGTGTGGGTCAGGGCGGCCGCAGAGGCGCAGCCAGCCAAACAATGATGCCAGAAGACGGGCAGCGCTACCAAGGGGGTTGCAGCGTGTCATTACAAAGGAAAGTCACACCACCGGGACGGTTAACTGGTCACACAGAGGACACATTTCAGACGTGTTTTCAGTTCCACATGTGCGAGGAGAATACGTTTCTGAGCCACCTTGCACACATGCAGCATTACCGCTGTACAAGGTGGCTGGATAACGTAAAAACGCCTGGGGGAGGGGGGACAGGTTCCCTTCAATTTCAGTTCTTGTGTCTGCGTGGCTTTTGCAGGACACGTTGCCGGCTGCACAGCAGGGGAACAGCTGGCGGTGCTGGACCCCACTGACACATTGGCTGGTGTTTTTCTCTGTGCAGCTAGCACATCTGGGCCCCAACTGGCGGTGTGTTAGAGCCCAGGGTCAGCAGGAGGAGGAGCAGGAGGAGGAGGAGCAGGGGGAGGGGAGTGTAGGCCGAAGCCTGCACTGGCGGCAGCTTTGGGTCTGTTGTGTCTGCGTGGCTTTTGCAGGACACGTTGCCGGCTACACAGCAGGGGAACAGCTGGCGGTGCTGGACCCCACTGACACATTGGCGAGGTGTTTGGCTCTGTGCAGCCAGCACTTCCGGACAGCAACTAGCGTTGTTGGAGCCCGGGCTCTGCAGGTGGAGCAGAGTGTAGGCCGAAGCCTAATTGAACCGATTTCAAAAGTCACCTTTAACCCCCCCCTCAGGGGTTACAAAGTAGAAGAGCCACAGCTTATGCAGCAGCAGTGCTGCGCAAGTCAAAGGTTGCTCTTGTAATTTTTCTCCTTGCACACGCTGAATGGAACACGTATAACATTCAGCCCTTTATACAGTCAAACTGTGTAATGGAGGCGCGAGTTCCCTTTGTAATGAGACGCAGCACAGGTGTCAAGAATCCCACCTTGGTGCTGGGTGCAGCCTCCCGAGCGTTGTTATTTGCTGTACAGGAGTCTGCGCTGTCGTGTTATCCCCTGGCCTAGCGCCGTTAGCGCTGCCCATCTTCTGGCATCATGTAATGTCGGCCGGTGCGGTTCGCGATGACCATGAATCCCAGCCCCGCAGTGTCTTAACATTGTTAAAACACTGCGGGGCTGGGATTCAGGGCCTGGCGCAGCACATATGTTGGCCTCTCACACTCGGGTCCTTACACCCGCTTCAGACTGTGCGGCGTCATCTGATCCCTTATCGCATGCCACGGCCATGAAGCCGCACAGTCCGAAGAAGGCGGAAGGAGAGGAGGGACAGGCGAACTGATGCACTGATCCTGCCCATGAATCACACCCTCGCAGTCCCAATAAATAAGACACCGAGGGGCGTTGTGTGGGTCAGGGCGGCCGCAGAGGCGCAGCCAGCCAAACAATGATGCCAGAAGACGGGCAGCGCTACCAAGGGGGTTGCAGCGTGTCATTACAAAGGAAAGTCACACCACCGGGACGGTTAACTGGTCACACAGAGGACACATTTCAGACGTGTTTTCAGTTCCACATGTGCGAGGAGAATACGTTTCTGAGCCACCTTGCACACATGCAGCATTACCGCTGTACAAGGTGGCTGGATAACGTAAAAACGCCTGGGGGAGGGGGGACAGGTTCCCTTCAATTTCAGTTCTTGTGTCTGCGTGGCTTTTGCAGGACACGTTGCCGGCTGCACAGCAGGGGAACAGCTGGCGGTGCTGGACCCCACTGACACATTGGCGAGGTGTTTTTCTCTGTGCAGCTAGCACATCTGGGCCCCAACTGGCGGTGTGTTAGAGCCCAGGGTCAGCAGGAGGAGGAGCAGGAGGAGGAGGAGCAGGGGGAGGGGAGTGTAGGCCGAAGCCTGCACTGGCGGCAGCTTTGGGTCTGTTGTGTCTGCGTGGCTTTTGCAGGACACGTTGCCGGCTACACAGCAGGGGAACAGCTGGCGGTGCTGGACCCCACTGACACATTGGCGAGGTGTTTGGCTCTGTGCAGCCAGCACTTCCGGACAGCAACTAGCGTTGTTGGAGCCCGGGCTCTGCAGGTGGAGCAGAGTGTAGGCCGAAGCCTAATTGAACCGATTTCAAAAGTCACCTTTAACCCCCCCTCAGGGGTTACAAAGTAGAAGAGCCACAGCTTATGCAGCAGCAGTGCTGCGCAAGTCAAAGGTTGCTCTTGTAATTTTTCTCCTTGCACACGCTGAATGGAACACGTATAACATTCAGCCCTTTATACAGTCAAACTGTGTAATGGAGGCGCGAGTTCCCTTTGTAATGAGACGCAGCACAGGTGTCAAGAATCCCACCTTGGTGCTGGGTGCAGCCTCCCGAGCGTTGTTATTTGCTGTACAGGAGTCTGCGCTGTCGTGTTATCCCCTGGCCTAGCGCCGTTAGCGCTGCCCATCTTCTGGCATCATGTAATGTCGGCCGGTGCGGTTCGCGATGACCATGAATCCCAGCCCCGCAGTGTCTTAACATTGTTAAAACACTGCGGGGCTGGGATTCAGGGCCTGGCGCAGCACATATGTTGGCCTCTCACACTCGGGTCCTTACACCCGCTTCAGACTGTGCGGCGTCATCTGATCCCTTATCGCATGCCACGGCCATGAAGCCGCACAGTCCGAAGAAGGCGGAAGGAGAGGAGGGACAGGCGAACTGATGCACTGATCCTGCCCATGAATCACATATATATCAAAGGTTGTAAGGCCGCACCCTAAAGCACCATAGTCTCTCTGGACTCAGAAGCGCACGTCCTTACCAGGGGGTCCAACCCAGTCCAAAGTACCAAAATGTAGATAAAGAAAGGACAGCGCCACTCCAGGATGTGAAGAAGATCAGTTACATCTTTAATCCGCCTCTTGTGGCAACGTTTCGGTCATACGACCTTTCTCAAGCACCGGTGTCGTCTAATGTAATCCCACCGCGGGCCTGGGATCCGTGTCCATGCGCAGTGCATATCCTCGCCTCTCACTCCCCTCCCTACGGCTTCTAAAGACTGTGCGGTGTCACGGCCGTGGCATGCTATTAGGGACCAGCTGACACCGAACAGTCATTAGAAGCCGTAGGGAGGGGAGTGAGAGGCGAGGATATGCACTGCGCATGGACACGGATCCCAGGCCCGCGGTGGGATTACATTAGACGACACCGCGAGGCTGAATCTCGGACAGCGCACCCGCACAGGCGCAGCCAGCCTGACAGCAAATGATGTCAGAAGACGGGCAGCGCAAAATGTGTGCATGGCCAAGGGGTAACCTAACAGCGCAGGCTCCGGGACAGATTCAAACAACGCTGAGGAGGCGGCGCACGGCGACAAGGGGGTAAAAATGACGGCTGTGCTGCGTCACATGACAAAGGAAAGTTCCACCTACCGGACGGTTGAACGCTGTGAGGGGACACATTTCATAAGTGTTAGGTTCAGCATATGCAAGGAGCACCACGAAAAGAGGCACTTTTTCCCTTTGCATCATTACTGCTACACAAGGTGGCTCCTTCAGTAACAAACGCATGGGGGGGGGGGACAGGTTCCCTTAAATTTAACTTGTTGTGCCTGCGTGGTGGTCGCAGTACACGTTGCCGTATACACAGCAGGGGAACAGCTGGCGGTGCTGAACCCCACTAACACATAGGCGAGGTGTTTGGCTCTGTGCGTACAGCACTTCTGGACGGCAACTGGCGGTGTTGGAGCCCAGGGACAGGTGGAGGAGGAGGAGGTTGGAGGAGGTTGGAGGAGGTAGGAGGGATTGCCACACACACAGCAGGGGAACAGCTGACGTTACTGAACCCCAATAACAGAGGAGGGACTGTTGACTGTGCGTACAGCACTTCTGGACGGCAACTGGCGGTGTTGGAGCCCAGGGACAGGTGGAGGAGGAGGAGGTTGGAGGAGGTAGGAGGGATTGCCACACACACAGCAGGGGAACAGCTGACGTTACTGAACCCCAATAACAGAGGAGGGACTGTTGACTGTGCGTACAGCACTTCTGGACGGCAACTGGCGGTGTTGGAGCCCAGGGACAGGTGGAGGAGGAGGAGGTTGGAGGAGGTTGGAGGAGGTAGGAGGGATTGCCACACACACAGCAGGGGAACAGCTGACGTTACTGAACCCCAATAACAGAGGAGGGACTGTTGACTGTGCGTACAGCACTTCTGGACGGCAACTGGCGGTGTTGGAGCCCAGGGACAGGTGGAGGAGGAGGAGGTTGGAGGAGGTTGGAGGAGGTAGGAGGGATTGCCACACACACAGCAGGGGAACAGCTGACGTTACTGAACCCCAATAACAGAGGAGGGACTGTTGACTGTGCGTACAGCACTTCTGGACGGCAACTGGCGGTGTTGGAGCCCAGGGACAGGTGGAGGAGGAGGAGGTTGGAGGAGGTTGGAGGAGGTAGGAGGGATTGCCACACACACAGCAGGGGAACAGCTGACGTTACTGAACCCCAAAAACAGAGGAGGGACTGTTGACTGTGCGTACAGCACTTCTGGACGGCAACTGGCGGTGTTGGAGCCCAGGGACAGGTGGAGGAGGAGGAGGTTGGAGGAGGTAGGAGGGATTGCCACACACACAGCAGGGGAACAGCTGACGTTACTGAACCCCAATAACAGAGGAGGGACTGTTGACTGTGCGTACAGCACTTCTGGACGGCAACTGGCGGTGTTGGAGCCCAGGGACAGGTGGAGGAGGAGGAGGTTGGAGGAGGTAGGAGGAGGTAGGAGGGATTGCCACACACACAGCAGGGGAACAGCTGACGTTACTGAACCCCAATAACAGAGGAGGGACTGTTGACTGTGCGTACAGCACTTCTGGACGGCAACTGGCGGTGTTGGAGCCCAGGGACAGGTGGAGGAGGAGGAGGTTGGAGGAGGTTGGAGGAGGTAGGAGGGATTGCCACACACACAGCAGGGGAACAGCTGACGTTACTGAACCCCAATAACAGAGGAGGGACTGTTGACTGTGCGTACAGCACTTCTGGACGGCAACTGGCGGTGTTGGAGCCCAGGGACAGGTGGAGGAGGAGGAGGTTGGAGGAGGTTGGAGGAGGTAGGAGGGATTGCCACACACACAGCAGGGGAACAGCTGACGTTACTGAACCCCAATAACAGAGGAGGGACTGTTGACTGTGCGTACAGCACTTCTGGACGGCAACTGGCGGTGTTGGAGCCCAGGGACAGGTGGAGGAGGAGGAGGTTGGAGGAGGTTGGAGGGATTGCCACACACACAGCAGGGGAACAGCTGACGTTACTGAACCCCAATAACAGAGGAGGGACTGTTGACTGTGCGTACAGCACTTCTGGACGGCAACTGGCGGTGTTGGAGCCCAGGGACAGGTGGAGGAGGAGGAGGTTGGAGGAGGTTGGAGGAGGTAGGAGGGATTGCCACACACACAGCAGGGGAACAGCTGACGTTACTGAACCCCAATAACAGAGGAGGGACTGTTGACTGTGCGTACAGCACTTCTGGACGGCAACTGGCGGTGTTGGAGCCCAGGGACAGGTGGAGGAGGAGGAGGTTGGAG
The DNA here is from genome assembly GCF_051348905.1 of Ranitomeya variabilis. Taxonomy (NCBI): domain Eukaryota; kingdom Metazoa; phylum Chordata; class Amphibia; order Anura; family Dendrobatidae; genus Ranitomeya; species Ranitomeya variabilis. The sequence goes on from NC_135233.1 coordinate 726,273,310, forward strand.
GAGGTTGGAGGAGGTAGGAGGGATTGCCACACACACAGCAGGGGAACAGCTGACGTTACTGAACCCCAATAACAGAGGAGGGACTGTTGACTGTGCGTACAGCACTTCTGGACGGCAACTGGCGGTGTTGGAGCCCAGGGACAGGTGGAGGAGGAGGAGGTTGGAGGAGGTTGGAGGAGGTAGGAGGGATTGCCACACACACAGCAGGGGAACAGCTGACGTTACTGAACCCCAATAACAGAGGAGGGACTGTTGACTGTGCGTACAGCACTTCTGGACGGCAACTGGCGGTGTTGGAGCCCAGGGACAGGTGGAGGAGGAGGAGGTTGGAGGAGGTTGGAGGAGGTAGGAGGGATTGCCACACACACAGCAGGGGAACAGCTGACGTTACTGAACCCCAATAACAGAGGAGGGACTGTTGACTGTGCGTACAGCACTTCTGGACGGCAACTGGCGGTGTTGGAGCCCAGGGACAGGTGGAGGAGGAGGAGGTTGGAGGAGGTTGGAGGAGGTAGGAGGGATTGCCACACACACAGCAGGGGAACAGCTGACGTTACTGAACCCCAATAACAGAGGAGGGACTGTTGACTGTGCGTACAGCACTTCTGGACGGCAACTGGCGGTGTTGGAGCCCAGGGACAGGTGGAGGAGGAGGAGGTTGGAGGAGGTTGGAGGAGGTAGGAGGGATTGCCACACACACAGCAGGGGAACAGCTGACGTTACTGAACCCCAATAACAGAGGAGGGACTGTTGACTGTGCGTACAGCACTTCTGGACGGCAACTGGCGGTGTTGGAGCCCAGGGACAGGTGGAGGAGGAGGAGGTTGGAGGAGGTTGGAGGGATTGCCACACACACAGCAGGGGAACAGCTGACGTTACTGAACCCCAATAACAGAGGAGGGACTGTTGACTGTGCGTACAGCACTTCTGGACGGCAACTGGCGGTGTTGGAGCCCAGGGACAGGTGGAGGAGGAGGAGGTTGGAGGAGGTTGGAGGAGGTAGGAGGGATTGCCACACACACAGCAGGGGAACAGCTGACGTTACTGAACCCCAATAACAGAGGAGGGACTGTTGACTGTGCGTACAGCACTTCTGGACGGCAACTGGCGGTGTTGGAGCCCAGGGACAGGTGGAGGAGGAGGAGGTTGGAGGAGGTTGGAGGAGGTAGGAGGGATTGCCACACACACAGCAGGGGAACAGCTGACGTTACTGAACCCCAATAACAGAGGAGGGACTGTTGACTGTGCGTACAGCACTTCTGGACGGCAACTGGCGGTGTTGGAGCCCAGGGACAGGTGGAGGAGGAGGAGGTTGGAGGAGGTTGGAGGAGGTAGGAGGGATTGCCACACACACAGCAGGGGAACAGCTGACGTTACTGAACCCCAATAACAGAGGAGGGACTGTTGACTGTGCGTACAGCACTTCTGGACGGCAACTGGCGGTGTTGGAGCCCAGGGACAGGTGGAGGAGGAGGAGGTTGGAGGAGGTTGGAGGAGGTAGGAGGGATTGCCACACACACAGCAGGGGAACAGCTGACGTTACTGAACCCCAATAACAGAGGAGGGACTGTTGACTGTGCGTACAGCACTTCTGGACGGCAACTGGCGGTGTTGGAGCCCAGGGACAGGTGGAGGAGGAGGAGGTTGGAGGAGGTTGGAGGAGGTAGGAGGGATTGCCACACACACAGCAGGGGAACAGCTGACATTACTGAACCCCAATAACAGAGGAGGGACTGTTGACTGTGCGTACAGCACTTCTGGACGGCAACTGGCGGTGTTGGAGCCCAGGGACAGGTGGAGGAGGAGGAGGTTGGAGGAGGTTGGAGGAGGTAGGAGGGATTGCCACACACACAGCAGGGGAACAGCTGACGTTACTGAACCCCAATAACAGAGGAGGGACTGTTGACTGTGCGTACAGCACTTCTGGACGGCAACTGGCGGTGTTGGAGCCCAGGGACAGGTGGAGGAGGAGGAGGTTGGAGGAGGTTGGAGGAGGTAGGAGGGATTGCCACACACACAGCAGGGGAACAGCTGACGTTACTGAACCCCAATAACAGAGGAGGGACTGTTGACTGTGCGTACAGCACTTCTGGACGGCAACTGGCGGTGTTGGAGCCCAGGGACAGGTGGAGGAGGAGGAGGTTGGAGGAGGTAGGAGGGATTGCCACACACACAGCAGGGGAACAGCTGACGTTACTGAACCCCAATAACAGAGGAGCGACTGTTGACTGTGCGTACAGCACTTCTGGACGGCAACTAGCGGTGTTGGAGCCCAGGGGCAGGTGGAAAAGCAGAGGAACACAATGTAGGCCGAAGCCTGAGAAAGTCGAAAGGGAACCTTTAACCCCCCCCCCAAGGCGTTTGTAGCTGAAAGAGCCAGCTTGTGCAGCACAAAAGATGCAAAAGGAAAAGGTGGCTCTTTTCATCATGCTCCTTGCAAACACAGAACTAAACACTTATAAAATGTGTCCCCTGAAGCCGTGAAACCGTCCCGGAGGTGGGACTTTCCTTCGTAATATGACGCAGCACAGCCATCATTACTACCCCCCCGCCGCCGTGCCCCGGCTCCTCAGCGTTGTTTGATTCCGTCCCGGAGCCTGCGCTGTTATGTTATCCCGTGGCCAGGCACACTTAGCGCTGCCCATCTTCTGACATCATTTGGTGTCAGGCTGGCTGCGCCTGTGCGGCCGCGCTGGCCGAGAGCCCGCCTCGCAGTGTCTTCTGATGTAATCCCACTGGGGGCCTGGGATCCATGGCCATGCGCAGTGCATATCCTCGCCTCTCACTCCCCTCCCTACGGCTTCTTTTCCAGACTGTGCGGTGTCACGGCCGTGGCATGCTATTAGGGACCAGCTGACACCGAACAGTCTGAAGAAGCCATAGGGAGATGAGTGAGAGGTGGAGGTTCAGATATGCACTGCGCATGTCCATAGATCCCAGGCCCCCAGTGGGATTAAATCAGAAGACACTGCGAGGCGGGCTCTCGGCCAGCGTGGCCGCACAGGCGCAGCCAGCCTGACACCAAATGATGCCAGAAGACGGGCAGCGCTAAGTGTGCCTGGCCACGGGATAACATAACAGCGCAGGCTCCGGGACGGAATCAAACAACGCTGAGGAGCCGGGGCGCGGCGCCGGGGGGGTAGGAATGACGGCTGTGCTGCGTCATATTACGAAGGAAAGTCCCACCTCCGGGACGGTTTTACGGTATCAGTGGACACATTTTATAAGTGTTAAGTTTTGCGTGTGCAAGGAGCAAAACCAAAATAGCTACCTTTTTCCTTGTGCAGCATTACTGCTGCACAAGGTGGCTCTTTCAGTAACAAACGCCTTGGGGGGGGGGGGACAGATTCCCTTACATTTCAGTTGTTGTGTCAGCGTGGCGGTCGCATGACACATTGCCGGCTACACAGCTGGGGATCAGCTGACGTTACTGAAACCCAATAACACTGGGTCGTATGTTTTGACTGTGCAGACGGCACGTCTGAGCCTCAACTGGCGGTGTTGGAGCCCAGGAATTTAAGTTCAGGTGGTAGAAAGATGAACACAACAGGAGACCTGGATAACGTATACAGTGACCTAATTATTTAATCAGGAGGAGGAGTGGCAAATTCCTGCGAGATCCAGGCCTTGTTCATTTTCAGAAAAGTAAGCCGGTCAACGTTATCGGAGGATAGTCGCATGCGACGGTCAGTTAGTACACCACCTGCAGCACTAAAGACACGTTCCGATAATACACTGGCCGCAGGGCAAGACAGCACCTCCAATGCATACTGGCTTAGCTCTGGCCATGTATCCAGCTTTGAGACCCAAAACTTGAAAGGGGAAGAGCCGTCTGGGAGTACAGCAAGAGGGCAAGACATGTAGTCTGTCACCATCTGACGGAACCGTTGCCTCCTGCTGACTGGAGCCGTCTGTGATGGTGTAGACTTTTGTGGGGGGCACACAAAACTGTGCCACAGTTGGGCCATACTGGTCTTGCCTTGGGCAGAGGCACTGCTTCTGCTCCCTCTTTGTGCAGAGCCTCCACCACTGCCTGGACGCACTGAGCTGCTTTGGAATGCAGTAGCAGCACTTCTCTCAGTTGGAATGGAGAAGATGATGGAACTGACCAGTGTGTCTTGGTACTCCCGCATTTTTCGCTCCCGGTTCAACGGTGTGATGAGGCTTTCTACGTTGTCCCGGTAGCGAGGATCGAGGAGGGTGAACACCCAATAATCAGACATGTTGAGAATGTGGTCGATGCGGCGGTCGTTTCTCAGGCACTGCAGCATGTAATCCACCATGTGCTGCAGACTGCCAACTGCCCAAGAAACGCTGTCCCCAGCTGGAGGCGTGATCTCTGCCCGCTCGTCATCACCCCACCCTCGCTGTACACACTGAGTACTGGACAATTGTGTAACTCCCTCCTCTGGACGGATGTCTTCCTCCTCCATTGACTCCTCCTCATCCTCCTCACAAACTGTCCCCTGCCTACGCGTTTGTGAGGAACCACGTGGCGCTGACTGTCCAGAAGATGATGGAAGTGGTGAATCCTCATCCTCCACCTCTTCCACAACATCATCCCTTAGCGCTTGCAGTGATTTTTCAAGCAGGCAGATAAGGGGGACAGTCATGCTGACTAGTGCATCATCTGCACTCGCCATCCGCGTGGAATAATCAAAGGGACGCAAAACCTGGCAGACATCCTTCATAGTGGCCCACTCTGTGGTTGTGAAGTCTGTACGGCGCTGACTGCGACTTTTTTGCGCCTGATACAGCTGGTACTCCATTACAGCTTGCTGCTGCTCACACAACCGCTCCAACATATGTAACGTGGAATTCCACCTGGTAGGTAGGTCACATATGATGCGATGTTCCGGCAGGCGGTGTCGGCGCTGCAGAGCCGCAATGCGCGCTTTTGCCGTGCTGGAACGCCGCAAGTGAGCACACTCTAGGCGGACCTTGTGCAGCAGTGCATCAAGATCCGGATAGTCCCTCAAAAAACTCTGCACGACCAAATTGAGCACATGTGCCAGACATGGGATGTGAGTGAGGTTGCCGAGGCCCAGGGCTGCCACCAGATTTCGGCCATTATCACACACTACCATGCCTGGCTGGAGATTCGCTGGCTCAAACCACACATCGCTCTCCTGCTTGATGGCATTCCAGAGCTCCTGCGCTGTGTGGCTACGATTCCCCAAAAAAATTAATTTCAAGACGGCCTGTTGACGTTTGGCCACGGCTGTGCTCATGTCGGTCGTAACAGGTACACGTTCATCACGGGTCCATGTGGAGGTGGACTGTGACGGCTCCTGCAGCGATGATTCTGAGGAACTGGTGTAAGAGGAGGAGTCAATGCGTACAGAATGGATTCCTGCAATCCTTGGAGTGGGCAGGACACGTCCTGCGCCACTCGCACGGTCTGTACCCGGCTCAACTACATTAACCCAATGGGCAGTGAGGGAAAGGTATCGCCCCTGTCCATGTTGACTGGTCCACGCATCGGTGGTGAGGTGGACCTTGCTACTGACGGCGTTCAGTAGCGCGTGTTTTATGTGTCCCTCCACATGCTTGTGCAGGGCAGGGACGGCTTGCCTGCTGAAGTAAAAGCGGCTGGGCACATTGTACTGTGGGACTGCCAATGACATCAAGTCACGGAAGCTGTCAGTCTCCACCAGCCTGAATGACAGCATTTCCAGTGACAGAAGTTTGGCAATGCCTGCAGTCAGAGCCTGTGCTCGTGGGTGGTTTGACGAGAAAGGCCGCCTTTTCTCCCATGCCTGTACTACCGATGGCTGTAGACTGGGCTGGGAGTGTGTGGATGACTGGGAAAGTGGTGCTGCGGGTGGAATGACAGCGGGTCTCTGGACAACAGGGCCAGAGGTTCTTCCACGGCGATCCTGGGAGGAAGCCGAACCAGCTGCGTGTGAGCTAGAGGAAGAGGCAACACGAGCTGAAGAGGTGGTAGCTGCCGCTGTTGGTTGGCCTAGCTCTTCAGTGTGTTTGTCTAACTCCGCCGGGTGCCTGTTGCGCACATGTTTCCACATGTTGGAGGTATTGAGGTTGGCGACTTTTTGACCTCTTCTGATTTTTTGATGACACACCTTGCATCTGACATAGCAAATGTCATCTGCAACTGGGTCAAAAAAGGACCAGGCACTGCAAGTCTTGGGAGCCCCCCTTTTGACTTTTGGAAGAGACATGCTCCTTACGGGTGCCAAAGCGGAGGCTGCAGGATCCGCAGTCTTCCCCCTCCCTCTCCCTCTTTGGGCCGTACGGGGAATCTCTTCCTCAGAGCTGCTCCCACCACCTTCCTGTCCCTGACGCCAAGATGGGTCAAGGACCTCATCATCTACACTACCCTCTGCCCCCAACTGCTCCTCCTGGGTAGTCTCAGCAGCAGAGCACGCACCAGTAAGTGGCACCTGAGTGTCATCATCAGCTGATGCGGCCTGCGAGGTGGTGACCGGAGCCACTGGCCCACCCGCCTCTTCAGAGGAAGACAGAAAAAGCGGTTGGGCATCACTGCACCCTGCCTCTTCTTCCATTTCTCCAATGCTGCTTGGCTGGCCCCCTGTTTCCAAGCCAAGAGATGATTCAGAGAACAGAAGTAGAGACTGCTCCTGTCCTGGGATCTCTGTCTGCCTGGGCAATTTTGCAGGTGGTGAAGAGACAGATGGCTGCTCTCCAGTGCTCTGTGTCTGAGAGGATGTGGCACTAATGGAAGTTGATGCATTAGCTGCCATCCATCCCACAACGGCTTCAATTTGGTCTTCACGCAGCAGCGGTGTACGGCGCTCGGCGACAAAGCTGCGCATGAACGACTGTTCCCTTGTGAAAGTGGGTGCTGATGACTCACCGGTGCCCGCAGCAGGCACAGAATCCCCACGTCCCCTCCCTGCTCCGCGCCCACGCCCACGCCCACGTGCCTTACTCACTGCCTTCTTCATCTTGGTTGACTGATAAAGATAAGCAGAAAAGTACTAACGGCTTTGTGTGCTTATTCCTGAGCAACTCCTCCTAACAGGTATAAGACACACTAATTTTCTAAAGTGTGGACTAGACTTGAATATGAGCTAATGTGGCCTACACAAATGTAAAGTGGTGTGTAACTGGTGTGTTTGGTGAACTTTATTATTTATTTATTTTTTTGGGGCTGAACTGACAACGGATAGAGCCGCAATCACACGGAGACCGTGCAGACAGCCGTAAACGGCGCTGCAAGGCCCAAAAACCCTCCTCTACTTTATCCTATGTAGTGTTTTTCCACAAATTAGCTGGAGACGGGTGGAAAGACACTAATAGGATTTTTTAAAATAAATTAGCAGCAGACTACACTACTTTGAAAAAAAAGAAAATTGATTTGGCGGTATGACGCAGTGAAAAACCCTGAGCTGCAGACAACCAGGCTACGGCTGCTCACAGACTACAGGGCGAGCTGCAGTCACACGGAGACCGTGCAGACAGCCGTAAACGGCGCTGCAAGGCCCAAAAACCCTCCTCTACTTTATCCTATGTAGTGTTTTTCCACAAATTAGCTGGAGACGGGTGGAAAGACACTAATAGGATTTTTTAAAATAAATTAGCAGCAGACTACACTACTTTGAAAAAAAAGAAAATTGATTTGGCGGTATGACGCAGTGAAAAACCCTGAGCTGGAGACAACCAGGCTATAGCTGCTCACAGATTACAGGGCGAGCTGCAGTCACACGGAGACCGTGCAGACAGCCGTAAACGGCGCTGCAAGGCCCAAAAACCCTCCTCTACTTTATCCTATGTAGTGTTTTTCCACAAATTAGCTGGAGACGGGTGGAAAGACACTAATAGGAATTTTTGGAAAAAATGTGCAGCAGCCTGCACTACTTCAAAAAAAAAAAAAAAAAAAGAACAGTATGAGGCAATGAACCACCCTCCCTGAACTGAATACAACCAGCTATGGATGGCCTATGTGGCTGCACTCAGACTAGAGAGTGGGCTGCACTCACACACACACACACAGAGAGACCTTGCAGATCGCTGTGAAAACAGCGCTACAAGGCAAAAGGAAGGTGAATAGTAGGTGAACACAGCGGTTGCTAAATTAGCCTTTGGAAAGCACAAAGAAGCAAATCGCTATCTCTAAACTGTCCCTCAGTCAGCAAACAGCGTCCTGTCACTAACTGAATTCACAGCAGAGTGATCGCAAAATGGCGCCAGCGACTTTTAAACTGCATCATGACATCATTTCAGCAGCCAATCACAGCCATGCCAGTAGTTTCATGCCCTCCATGCTGAACAGGATGTGCCCACACTTGAAATCATTCTCATTGGCTGAATTTCTGCATTTTGAATCTGGGAACTTCCGATTCCGGTATCCGATACGCGGCAAGTATCGGAATCCCGGTATCGGAATTCCGATACCGCTAGTATCGGCCGATACCCGATACTTGCGGTATCGGAATGCTCAACACTATCGATCACTTTTACTGTGCATAGCAGTGCATCAGCATTGCTATGTATAGCTAACATAGCAATCTCTTATGAATGCCAGCAAAACACTGATTTTTATAGGAGTAAAGTAATGTCAAGCACAGGAGTGTCTTCAGCAGATTCTTGGCTGTCATGGCAACTCATTGGCACCCCACAATCACATCACAGGCGTTCCAAAGGATGCATGGAATTGTGCACCCCCCTCCCTGCAGGAGCATGTTAAATGGTATTGTGGCATTGACAGCAGCATTTAACATGTTAACAGATGTGGGCAAAACTACTCCCAACACACGGCTGTTAGAGCAGATGATGGCTGAATGACACAACCGTCATCAGCCAGAAAAATGCTGGCTTGACGTGGAAGCATGCATCAAAGTCAAGGAGCCGGCATATGACGTAACAGTACATCATGTGTTAGTAAGGGGTTAAAGAGCATTATGCCTGTTAGTGCAAGACTGACACACACATCGTATAAACTCCTTTTAATTGTATTAAGATAACAGATCTGGGGCAACTACTATATTTGGTCCTTGGCTACCATAGCAATATATTATCACCCCACGATTACATAACCATGGGAGTGCGCTCACCTCCTATTTAACCTCGTAGATGCCATGTTTGCTATTGAATGTAACATGAAAGGGGTTACACTGCCAGGATCAAATATCTCCTCAATTTTAGTAATTGTGGCAGGAACAGAGCTGTTATCTCTAAAAAAGTAAAATTTATGTTAAAAAAAATAATTTATAATTTATATTTTGAGTATAAAAATAATATTCCCGCTTAAAGACATTATTTATGTACAGTACTTCATAGGTTAAAAACCGCTTATTTGTCTTTTTAGTTTGTTGTTTTTCACAGGCTAAAACGTTCTATAGACCTGTTTATGCATTTAAGGAACTTTTGTGAGTCAATGGAAAGCAGGTAATGCCTGCAGATGTTTGATTCATTTTCAATAATTCTAGGATTCAGCTAAAATTTAGAGAGTCCGCATCAGCAAACACATTCACAAATTGGTTTTGATTTAAACAAAATTATTTGTGTATTATAAATCCACTGGAGAATTGGGCCAAGAGTACTGTAAAGAATGTTAAAAAGCAAATAGGCATAAAAAGAGCCCTTGACTGACTAAGATACTTACTGTTGATGGAACGTGACATAGACGTTTTTTGACCATCTCTTCGTTTTTTTCTAGACTATTTCCACATTGCAAATATTTTCTGTATTAAAAGAATTTCTAAGACCACTTTCGCATGACAGTTTTTGGTCTGTGTTTTAGCATCAATTTTTGTAACCAAAAACTAGGATTTGAACCTACATAGAAAATAAGTGAAATGGAAACATTAGAACATCTTCTGTTTCTGGGTTTTACACCCACTCCCAGTTTTGACTTTCAAAAACTGATACTAAATACTACAAAATAATAATACAAATCACTTACGATTTATGTCTAAGTAGTATTAGATTCTGCTCAATTTGTGTGCTATGGTCATATTACTCATAAGTTTATCACAAGATATATTTTTCAGTTACAAAAAAGTTTACAGTTTATTTTCTAAATCATATTTTATTAATTTCTTTTCAGGCAGCAAACAAGTGATCTGAACTGCCCATTATTGCCGTTTTCGCAGCTAGCATTTTTTGGTGCCTGCCAAGTACCACATGAAAGTGCTACTTGTTTGCCCTAGTGCCATACCCAGCAAAGGCTTTAACTGTGGCATTATATCAGACATAAGTCTATTTCTGAAATACTGGAATTCTGATAAGCAGAAATTTGGGCAAATGCAGAGTTCCAGTAATCTCTTTAAAAGCTGTTTTTTCTCATGATTCTTACTTTAAATCAGATAGATATTACAGATCTTTGAAGTGACCGAGATTTTCCAGGCGTCACCCAATTTTTAGTTCCACCTGGTTTGTGACGCCTAGAGACAAGTAGATTGATCTACAGAAGATTAAATTTGTTTCAAATTCATTTCCCACACTGCTGTAACATTAAAGAGTGGGCCAAGGTCTTTTTGCCTTGCTGCATAGGCCTTTCCATAATGCCATGCAGCTATGACTAGTGATGAGCAAGTACACTCATTACTCGAGATTTCCCGAGCATGCTTGGGTGATCTCCGAGTATTTGGATGTGCTCAGAGATTTAGTTTCTGTCGCTGTAGCTGCATGATTTGGCAGTGAGTATTAATTTCTCTTTTAGCATGCACAGTTGCAGCCGCTGAATTCCAGTAGTGACCGGGCTAGCAAGAGTGCCTGCTCATTAAGGTAATGAATATTCACCCCTCTCCACTCTCATAGGCATGGAGTGAACACTCATTATCTTAATGATCGGGGACATGTGATCGCTCTGCCAGAAGAGTTGCTGGCACCGGAAAGAGATGCAGTGAGGGTGCGCAGGGAAGGTAAGAAGGACGATATTTTTTATATAGAAGCCATGCATACAAGGACAGGGATGGGGAGCCATGCATACCAGAACAGGGATGGGGAGCCATGCATACAAGGATGGGGATGGGGAGCCATGCATACATGGAAGGGGACGGGGAGCCATGCATATAAGGACGAGGACAGAGAACCATGCATACAAGGACTGGGACAGGGAGCCATGAATACAACGACAGAGATGGGGAGCCATGCATACAAGAATAGGGACAGAGAGCCATGCATACAAGAATGGGGATGGGGAGCCATGCATATAAGGATGGGGATGGGGAGCCATGCATACATGGATGGGGATGGGGAGCCATGCATACAGGGAAGGGGATGGGGAGCCATGTATACAAGGATGAGGACAGAGAGCCATGCAAACAAGGACGGGAACATGGAGCCCTGAATACAAGGACAGGGATGGGGAGCCATGCATACAAGAACGGGGATGGGGAGCCATGCATATAAGGATGGGGATGGGGAGCCATGCATACAAGGAAGGGGACAGAGAGCCATGCATACAAGGACGGGGACAAAAAGCAATGCATAAAAGGACCAGGACAGGGAGCCATGCATACAAGGACAGGGACAGGGAGCCATGCCTACAAGGATGGGGATGGGGAGCCATGCATACAAGAACAGGGATGGGGTGCCATGCATACAAGGACAGGAATGGGGAGACATGCATACAATGACAGGGATCAGGTGCCATGCATACTAGGATGGGAATGGGGAGACATGCATACCAGGATTGGGATGGGGAGCCATGCATACAAGGGCAAGGATGGGGAGCCATGCATACAAGGACAGGGATGGGGAGCCATGCATACATGGGAAATGTGCACTATGAAAGTTCAGATATTCATTTGCATCCACAGACATAACGAGGTTGTCCGTTCCAAATTCATAAGTCTGGAGTCACTCAGTGTGACTTTAAACTTTTCAGTCTCCTCAGTGCCTGCACTGTGTGCTTGTAACAATTCATTTTTTGGATTTGTGGCAGCTCTGGTTCTGCTATAATTTAAATGTAGCTTTTTTCCTTTTGGGCCAGCAAGGGTTAATGTCAGTTTCCTTTCTGGCAGTGCTTTGTTGCTGGTCAGCTGATGTTGGTGGTAACCACTCCCAACATCTTTTAAATTGCCAAAAGACCCATCAGCTGACTGTCGGTAATAAAGTTTTCTTTGCAGACCAACCTAAGAGTTTGGAGCTACCTGGTGTCAGTGGTATAGCTACTGCACCTGGATGTTTTTTGGATTTCTGGAGCCTTATCCTCTGCTCTCTGGAGCATTGCAGCAGAGCAGTTTGTTGAGTATTATTTCCCTTTACTTTGTCTGTGTCTTGTTTGTCACTTCCCCTGTGTTGTTACCATCTGCAGTGGTGAGGCTAGCAACCTTGCCAGCCAGTGCACTAGCCAGGGTATATAGAGGTGACAATATGGGACCAGGCACAAGATGGCGGCAGGGGGGAAGGACTCACATAATATGTTAGGGGAGTTTAGAGACAGTCACAGGTTGGAGTCAGGAGGTGCCCCATCCCCAGCTCCCTATTGTTAGAGCTTTCCTCTCCCTATTCTATCCCATTGTTGGTTTATGTTTTGTCGTCCACTAGACTTATTCGTCTTGTTGTGACAGTGCTCCAGGGATTTGCCGGTTTCTGACCCAGAACTTGAAGGGTATGTATGTGTCATACATACTCCAGGCCAACTATGAACAGCTATGTTGACTAATCTTTGCTTTCAGATCATTTTACAGTTGTTTTGAGGAGCCCATGATGCCACTCTTCAGAGGAGATTCAAACAGGAGAACAACTTGCAAGTGGCCACTTTAACCCCTTTCTGTCATTGGACGCACTATTCCATCCATGTGGGGTGGGACCTACTTCCCAAGGACGGAATAGTACGTCCAGCGCGATCGGCCGTGCTCACGGGGGGAGCGCGGCCGATAGCGGCCGGGTGTCAGCTGCCTATTGCAGCTGACATCCGGCGCTATGTGCCAGGAGCGGTCACGGACCACCCCCGGCACATTAACCCCCGGCACACCGCGATTAAACATGAACGCGGTGTGCCGGCGGTATAGGGAAGCATCGCGCAGGGAGGGGGCTCCCTGCGGGCTTCCCTGAGACCCCCGCAGCAACGCGATGTGATCGCATTGCTCCGAGGGTCTCCTACCTCCTTCCTCGCTGCAGGTCCCGGATCCAAGATGGCCGCGGCATCCGGGTCCTGCAGGGAGGGAGGTGGCTTACCGAGTGCCTGCTCAGATCAGGCGCTGGTAAGCCTGCAGTGCTCTAAGTCAGATCGGTGATCTGACAGAGTGTTGTGCAAACTGTAAGATCACCGATCTGTGATGTCCCCCCCTGGGACAAAGTAAAAAAGTTTAAAAAAAATTTCCACATGTGTAAAAATAAAAATAAAAAAAAAATTCCTAAATAAAGAAAAAAAATATATATATTATTCCCATAAATACATTTCTTTATCTAAATAAAAACAATAAAAGTACTCATATTTAGTATCGCTGCGTCCGTAATGACCCAACCTATAAAACTGTCCCACTAGTTAACCCCTTCAGTAAACACCGTAAGAAAAAAAAAAAAGGCAAAAACCAACGCTTTATTATCATACTGCCGAATAAAAAGTGGAGTAAAACACCATCAAAAAGACCGATATAAATAACAATTGTACCGCTGAAAGCGACATTTTGTCCCGCAAAAAAAGAGCCACCATACAGCATCATCAGCAAAAAAATAAAAAAGTTATAGTCCTCAGAATAAAGCGATGCCAAAATAATTATTTTTTCTATAAAATAGTTTTTATCGTATAAAAGCGCCAAAACTTAAAAAAATGATATAAATGAGATATTGCTGTAATCGTACTGACCCGAAGAATATAACTGCTTTATCAATTTTACCAAACGTGGAACGGTATAAACGCCTCCCCCAAAAGAAATTCATGAATAGCTGGTTTTTGATCATTCTGCCTCACAAAAATCGGAATAAAAAGCGATCAAAAAATGTCACGTGCCCGAAAATGTTACCAATAAAAACGTCAACTCATCCTGCAAAAAAAAAGATCTCACATAACTCTGTGGTCTCAAATATGGAAAAATTATAGCTCTCAAAATGTGGTAATGCAAAAAATATTTTTTGCAATAAAAAGCGTCTTTCAGTGTGTGACGGCTGCCAATCATAAAAATCCGCTAAAAAACCCGCTATAAAAGTAAATCAAACCCCCCTTCATCACCCCCTTAGTTAGGGAAAAATTAAAAAATTTAAAAAACGTATTTATTTCCATTTTCCCATTAGGGCTAGGGTTAGGGTTAGGGTTAGGGCTAGGGTTAGGGCTAGGGTTAGGGCTAGGGTTAGGGCTAGGGTTAGGGTTAGGGTTAGGGCTAGGGCTAGGGTTAGGGCTAGGGCTAGGTTTAGGGCTAGGGTTCGGGCTAGGGTTTGGGTTAGGGCTAGGGTTAGGTCTAGGGTTAGGGCTAGGGTTAGAGTTGGGACTAGGGTTAAGGCTACAGTTAGGGTTGCGGCTAAAGTTAGGGTTGGGGCTAAAGTTAGGGTTAGGGTTTGGATTACATTTACGATTGGGAATAGGGTTGGGATTAGGGTTAGGGGTGTGTCTGGGTTAGAGGTGTGGTTAGGGTTACCGTTGGGATTAGGGTTAGGGGTGTGTTTGCATTAGGGTTTCAGTTATAATTGGGGGGTTTCCACTGTTTAGGCACATCAGGGGCTCTCCAAACGTGACATGGCGTCCGATCTCAATTCTAGCCAATTCTGCTTTGAAAAAGTAAAACAGTGCTCCTTCCCTTCCGAGCTCTCCCGTGTGCCCACACAGGGGTTTACCCCAACATATGGGGTATCAGCGTACTCAGGATAAATTGGACAACAAAATTTGGGGTCCAAGTTCTCCTGTTATCCTTGGGAAAATACAAAACTGGGGGCTAAAAAATAATTTTTGTGGGAAAAAAAGGGATTTTTTATTTTCACGGCTCTGCGTTATAAACTGTAGTGAAACACTTGGGGGCTCAAAGTTCTCACAGCAAATCTAGATAAGTTCCTTGGGGGGTCTAGTTTCCAATATTGGGTCACTTGTGGGGGTTTCTACTGTTTAGGTACATTAGGGGCTCTGCAAACGCAATGTGACGCCTGCAGACCAATCCATCTAAGTCTGCATTCCAAATGATGCTCCTTCTCTTCCGAGCCCTGCAATGCGCTCAAACGGTGGTTCCCCCCACATATCAGGTATCAGCGTACTCAGGACAAATTGGACAACAATATGTAGGGTCCAATGTCCCCTGTTACCCTTGAAAAAATACAAAACTGGGGGCTAAAAAATAATTTTTGTGGAAAACAAATTTTTTTTTATTTGCATGGCTCTGCGTTATAAACTTGTTGTGAATTCCGTTTTTGGGCTCCCTCCGGTGGTTGTAAGTAGCACTTTTGTGAATTCTGCTCTTGGGCTCCCTCCTGTGGTTTTGAGTGGTATAGCTGCTTCTTGGATTTAGCATCAGCAGCTGCTTCCACTGATCATCTTTCTGGCTCGGCTATTTTAGTCTGGCCTTATCCCTCAATCAATGCCAGTTGTCAATTGTTCCTGCTTGGAGTCACTGCTCTTTTGGATTTTCCTGACATTCTGACCCTTTCAGCAAAGATAAGTTCTTGCTTGTCCTTTTGCAGTCCACTTGTTGTGGACTTTATTGTTCAGCACATTCTATGTTTTGCTCATTTGTCCAGCTTATCAGTATGGATCTATTCAGCTAAGCTGGAAGCTCTGGGCAGCAGATTTTGCCCTCCACACCTTTAGTCAGGTGTGGAGATTTTTGCATTTCTCTGCGGTGGACTTTTTCTAGTTTTTATTACTGACCGCACAGTGTTCTTTCCTGTAGTATCTATCTAGCTAGAAGTGGCCTCCTTTGCTAAATCTTGTTTCATACTGCGTATGTCATTTCCTTCTCCTCTCACAGTCATTATTTGTGGGGGGCTGTCTATCCTTTGGGAATTTTCTCTGAGGCAAGATAGCTTTCCTGTTTCTACCTTTAGGGGTAGCTAGTTCTCCGGCTGTGATGAGGTGTCCAGGGAGTGACAGGAACATCCCACGGCTACTGCTAGTGTTGTGTTAAGATCAGGAACTGTGGTCTGTATAGTTACCACCTACTCAGAGCTAGTCGCATGTCACTCCTAAATTACCAGTCCATAACAGTACAACTGGCCAAATATGAGTTGAATGCATCTCAAAAGAAGGAAAAGAAAAAGAGTTCTGAGCCATTTTTTTTCTTTAGTCTGTTTTGTCTTTTTCCTTCCTCTTAATCTCTGGGTGGTTCAGGATTTGGGTGCGGACATGGATGTTCAGGGTTTGTTTTCTCGTGTGGATCAGCTTGCTGCAAGAGTACAGAGTATCCAAGATTATGTTGTTCAGACTCCCGCCTTAGAGCCTAGAATTCCTACTCCAGATTTGTTTTACGGGGATAGATCTAAGTTTTTGAACTTTAAAAATAACTGCAAATTGTTTTTTGCTCTGAAACCCCGTTGCTCTGGTGACCCCACTCAGCAAGTTAAAATAGTTATTTCTCTGCTGCGTGGTGACCCTCAGGACTGGGCATTCTCCCTTGAGTCAGGGGATCCGGCATTGCTTAATGTAGATGCATTTTTTCAATCGCTCGGATTATTGTATGACGAACCTAACTCTGTGGATCATGCAGAAAAAACCTTGTTGGCCCTGTGTCAGGGTCAGGAAGCGGCAGAATTATACTGCCAGAAATTTAGAAAATGGTCTGTGCTCACTAAATGGAATGAGGACGCTCTGGCAGCAATTTTCAGAAAGGGTCTTTCTGAAGCCCTTAAAGATGTTATTGTGGGGTTCCCCACACCTGTTGGTTTGAGCGAAACTATGTCTCTGGCCATTCAGATTGATCGGCGCCTGAGCGAGCGCAAAGTGGTGCACCATATGGCAGCGTCCTCTGAACAGAGTCCTGAGCCTATGCAATGTGATAGGATTCTGACTAGAGCGGAACAGAGGGGATACAGACATCAGAATGGGCTGTGTTTTTACTGTGGTGATTCTGCTCATACTATTTCTGATTGCCCTAAGCGTATTAAGAGGGTTGCTAGATCTGTTACCATTAGTACTGTACAGCCTAAGTTTCTCCTGTCTGTGACCCTGATTTGCTCATTGTCATCTTTTTCTGTCATGGCATTTGTGGATTCAGGCGCTGCCCTGAACTTAATGGACTTAGACTTCGCCAGGCGCTGTGGTTTTTCTTTGCAGCCTTTGCAGAGCCCTATTCCTTTGAGGGGTATTGATGCTACACCGTTGGCCAAGAATAAACCTCAGTATTGGACTCAGCTGACTATGTGCATGGCCCCAGCACATCAGGAAGATTGTCGTTTTCTGGTGTTGCATAATTTACATGATGTTGTTGTACTGGGTTTTCCATGGTTACAAGTACACAATCCAGTGTTGGATTGGAAATCGATGTCTGTGACTAGTTGGGGTTGTCAAGGGGTACATAGTGACGTTCCTTTAATGTCAATTTCCTCTTCCCCCTCTTCTGATGTTCCTGAATTTGTCAGATTTCCAGGATGTATTCGATGAGCCCAAATCCAGTTCCCTTCCTCCACATAGGGACTGTGATTGTGCTATTGACTTGGTTCCTGGCTGTAAGTTCCCTAAGGGCCGACTCTTCAATCTGTCTGTGCCAGAGTATGCTGCCATGCGGAGCTATGTGAAGGAGTCTTTAGAGAAGGGGCATATTCGGCCGTCTTCGTCACCATTGGGAGCGGGATTCTTTTTTGTTGCCAAGAAGGATGGCTCCTTGAGACCCTGTATTGATTATCGCCTTCTTAATAAGATCACGGTCAAATTCCAATACCCTTTACCTTTGCTCTCTGATTTATTTGCTCGGATTAAGGGGGCTAGTTGGTTTACCAGGATTGACCTTCGAGGGGCATATAATCTTGTCCGTATTAAACAGGGTGACGAATGGAAAACTGCATTTAATATGCCCGAAGGCCATTTTGAATATATGGTGATGCCTTTCGGGCTTTCTAATGCTCCTTCTGTGTTCCAGTCCTTCATGCATGATATTTTCCGCAATTATCTTGATAAATTCTTGATTGTGTATTTGGATGATATTTTGATTTTTTCCAATGATTGGGAGTCTCATGTGAAGCAGGTCAGGATGGTATTCCAGATCCTTCGTGATAATGCTCTATTTGTGAAGGGGTCTAAGTGCCTATTTGGAGTTCAGAAGGTCTCTTTTTTGGGGTTTATTTTTTCTCCTTCGTCTATAGAAATGGATCCTGTTAAGGTCCAAGCCATTCATGACTGGATTCAACCCACATCTGTGAAGAGCCTTCAGAAATTTTTGGGCTTTGCTAATTTTTATCGCCGTTTCATTGCCAACTTCTCTAGTGTGGTTAAGCCCCTGACCGATTTGACGAAGAAGGGCGCTGATGTGACAAATTGGTCCTCTGAGGCTGTTGAGGCCTTTCAGGAGCTTAAGCGCCGATTTACTTCTGCCCCCGTGTTGCGTCAGCCGGATGTGTCTCTTCCTTTTCAGGTTGAGGTTGATGCTTCTGAGATTGGGGCAGGGGCCGTTTTGTCACAGAGGAATTCTGATGGTTCCTTGATGAAACCATGTGCCTTCTTTTCCCGAAAATTTTTGCCTGCGGATCGCAATTATGATGTCGGCAATCGGGAGTTGTTGGCTATGAAGTGGGCATTTGAGGAGTGGCGACATTGGCTTGAGGGAGCCAAGCACCGCGTTGTTGTCTTGACCGATCATAAGAATCTGATTTACCTCGAGTCGGCCAAGCGGCTGAACCCTAGACAGGCTCGATGGTCCCTGTTTTTCTCCCGTTTTGGTTTTGTGGTCTCATATCTTCTGGGATCTAAGAATGTTAAAGCTGATGCTCTCTCTAGGAGTTTTTTGCCTGATTCTCCTGGAGTTCTTGAGCCGGTTGGCATTTTTAGGGAAGGGGTGATTCTTTCTGCCATCTCTCCTGATTTACGGCGAGTGCTTCAGGAATTTCAGGCTGATAAACCTGACTGCTGTCTTGTGGGGAAGCTGTTTGTTCCTGATAGATGGACAAGTAAGGTAATTTCTGAGGTCCATTGTTCGGTGTTGGCCGGTCATCCTGGGATTTTTGGTACCAGAGATTTGGTTGCTAGGTCCTTTTGGTGGCCTTCCTTGTCACAGGATGTGCTTTCTTTTGTGCAGTCCTGTGGGACCTGTGCCCGGGCTAAGCCTTGCTGTTCCCGCGCTAGTGGGTTGCTTTTGCCTTTGCCTGTCCCTGAGAGGCCCTGGATGCATATTTCCATGGATTTTATTTCGGATCTTCCTGTGTCCCAGAGGATGTCTGTTATCTGGGTGGTTTGTGACCGGTTCTCTAAAATGGTCCATTTGGTACCTTTGCCTAAATTGCCTTCCTCCTCTGATTTGGTTCCATTATTTTTTCAGCATGTGGTTCGTTTGCATGGCATTCCGGAGAATATTGTGTCTGACAGAGGTTCCCAATTTGTTTCCAGGTTTTGGCGGGCCTTTTGTGCTAGGATGGGCATTAATTTGTATTTTTCTTCGGCGTTCCATCCTCAGACAAATGGCCAAACTGAGCGAACTAATCAAACCTTGGAAACCTATTTGAGATGCTTTGTGTCTGCTGATCAGGATGATTGGGTGGCTTTCTTGCCGTTGGCCGAGTTTACCCTTAATAATCGGGCCAGTTCGGCTACTTTGGTTTCGCCTTTTTTTTGTAATTTTGGTTTCCATCCTCGTTTTTCTTCAGGGCAGGTTGAGCCTTCTGATTGTCCTGGTGTAGATTCTGTGATGGACAGTTTACAGCAGATTTGGACTCATGTGGTAGAAAATTTGACGTTGTCTCAGGAAAAGGCTCAGCGTTTTGCTAACCGCCGTCGGTGTGTTGGTCCTCGGCTTCGTGTGGGGGATTTAGTCTGGTTATCTTCCCGTCATGTTCCTATGAAGGTTTCTTCTCCTAAGTTCAAGCCTCGGTTTATTGGTCCTTATAAGATTTCTGAGATTATCAATCCAGTGTCTTTTCGTTTGGCCCTTCCAGCCTCTTTTGCCATCCACAATGTTTTCCATAGATCTTTGTTGCGGAGATATGTGGTATCTGTTGTTCCCTGTGTTGATCCTCCTGCCCCGGTGTTGGTTGAGGGGGAGTTGGAATATGTGGTTGAAAAAATTTTGGATTCTCGTTTTTCGAGGCGGAGGCTTCAGTATCTTGTCAAGTGGAAGGGTTATGGCCAGGAGGATAATTCTTGGGTGGTTGCCTCTGATGTCCATGCCGCTGATTTGGTTCGTGCTTTTCACTTGGCTCATCCTGATCGGCCTGGGGGCTCTGGTGAGGGTTCGGTGACCCCTACTTAAGGGGGGGTACTGTTGTGAATTCCAATTTTGGGCTCCCTCCGGTGGTTGTAAGTAGCACTTTTGTGAATTCTGCTCTTGGGCTCCCTCCTGTGGTTTTGAGTGGTATAGCTGCTTCTTGGATTTAGCATCAGCAGCTGCTTCCACTGATCGTCTTTCTGGCTCGGCTATTTTAGTCTGGCCTTATCCCTCAATCAATGCCAGTTGTCAATTGTTCCTGCTTGGAGTCACTGCTCTTTTGGATTTTCCTGACATTCTGACCCTTTCGGCAAAGATAAGTTCTTGCTCGTCCTTTTGCAGTCCACTTGTTGTGGACTTTATTGTTCAGCACATTCTATGTTTTGCTCATTTGTCCAGCTTATCAGTATTGATCTATTCAGCTAAGCTGGAAGCTCTGGGCAGCAGATTTTGCCCTCCACACCTTTAGTCAGGTGTGGAGATTTTTGCATTTCTCTGCGGTGGACTTTTTCTAGTTTTTATTACTGACTGCACAGTGTTCTTTCCTGTACTATCTATCTAGCTAGAAGTGGCCTCCTTTGCTAAATCTTGTTTCATACTGCGTATGTCATTTCCTTCTCCTCTCACAGTCATTATTTGTGGGGGGCTGTCTATCCTTTGGGAATATTCTCTGAGGCAAGATAGCTTTCCTGTTTCTACCTTTAGCGGTAGCTAGTTCTCCGGCTGTGACGAGGTGTCCAGGGAGTGACAGGAACATCCCACGGCTACTGCTAGTGTTGTGTTAAGATCAGGAACTGTGGTCTGTATAGTTACCACCCGCTCAGAGCTAGTCGCATGTCGCTCCTAAATTACCAGTCCATAACATAAACTATAGTGAAACACTTGAGAGTTCTGTTATGATCCTAGTGGTAGAGGATCTCAGAAGTTCCAGCTTAAGTCCGCAAACACAAAAACCAGCTCATAGGGAGGTGGTAACTTGGCTGACCGTATATCTAATCCTAGCACAACAACTAGAAGTAGCCGGGGAACGTACCTACGTTGATTCTAGACGTCTCGCACCAGCCGGAGAACTAACTAACCCTTTCAGAGAAAATAAGACCTCACTTGCCTCAAGAGAAAGGACCCCAAAGTTATAATACAAGCCCCCAACAAATAATAACGGTGAGGTAAGAAGAAAAGACAAACGTAAGAGTGAACTAGATTTAGCAAAGAGAGGCCCACTAATTAATAGCAGAAAATAGGAAGGAGACTTATACGGTCAGCAAAAACCCTACAAAAATATCCACGCTTAAAATCCAAGAACCCCCGCACCGACTAACGGTGTGGGGGGAGAATATCAGCCCCTAGAGCTTCCAGCAAAAATCAGGAATCACATTATGAACAAGCTGGAACAAAATAGAAGCAAAGAGAATAAACAAAAATAAGAAACCAGGACTTAGCTTATCTTGCAAAGAACAGGAGACCAGGAGTCAGGAGCAAACAGACATAGACTGACTACATCGATTACAGGCACTAGACTGAGTTTCCAGGAAGTCTAAATAGGAACACCCAAGGCCTAACGAACCAGGTGGGTACCAACCTGGAGAAAGATGATCCAAGTGTAATACCACTAGTGACCACAAGAGGGAGCCAAGAAATATAGTTCACAACAGGGTTCAAAGCTCTCACAACACATCTAGATGAGTTCCTTAGGGGGTCTACTTTCCAAAATGGTGTCACATGTGTGGGGTTTCTACTGTTTAGGTACATTAGGGGCTCTGCAAATGCAATGTGATGCCTGCAGACCATTCCATCTAAGTCTGCATTCCAAATTGTGCTCCTTCCCTTTCGAGCCCTCCCATGCGCTCAAACGGTGGTTCCCCCCCACATATGGGGTATCAGCGCACTCAGGACAAATTGGACAACAACTTTGGGGGTCCAATTTCTCCTGTTACCCTCGGAAAAATACAAAACTGGGGGCTAAAAAATAATTTTTGTGGGAAAAAATTTTTGTTTTATTTTTACGGCTCTGCATTATAAACTTCTGTGAAGCACTTGGTGGGTCAAAGTGCTCACCACACCTCTAGACAAGTTCCTTAGGGGGTCTAATTTCCAAAATGGTGTCACTTGTGGGGGGTTTCAATGTTTAGGCACATCAGTGGCTCTCCAAACGCAACATGGCGTCCCATCTCAATTCCTGTCAATTTTGCATTGAAAAGTCAAACGGCGCTCCTTCCCTTCCGAGCTCTCCCATGCGCCCAAACAGTGGTTTACCCCCACATTTGGGGAATCAGCATACTCAGGACAAATTGTACAACAACTTTTGGGGTCCAATTTCTTCTCTTACCCTTGGGAAAATAAAAAATTGGGGGCGAAAAGATAATTTTTGTGAAAAAAAATGATTTTTTATTTTTACGGTTCTGCATTATAAACGTCTGTGAAGCACTTGGTGGGTCAAAGTGCTCACCACACCTCTAGATAAGTTCCTTAGGGGGTCTACTTTCCAAAGTGGTGTCACTTGTGGGGGGTTTCAATGTTTAGGCACATCAGTGGCCCTCCAAACGCAACATGGCGTCCCATCTCAATTCCTGTCAATTTTGCATTGAAAAGTCAAAAGTCAAACGGCGCTCCTTCCCTTCCGAGCTCTGCCATGCGCCCAAACAGTGGTTTTCCCCCACATACTCAGGACAAATTGTACAACAACGTTTGGGGTCCATTTTCTCCTGTTACCCTTGGTAAAATAAAACAAATTGGAGCTGAAGTAATTTTTTTGTGAAAAAAAGTTAAATGTTCATTTTTGTTTAAACATTCCAAAAATTCCTGTGAAACACCTGAAGGGTTAATAAACTTCTTGAATGTGGTTTTGAGCACCTTGAGGGGTGCAGTTTTTAGAATGGTGTCATACTTGGGTATTTTCTATCATATAGACCCCTCAAAATGACTTCAAATGAGATGTGGTCCCTAAAAAAATGGTGTTGTAAAAATGAGAAATTGCTGGTCAATTTTAACCCTTATAACTCCCTAACAAAAAAAAATTTTGGTTCCAAAATTGTGCTGATGTAAAGTAGACATGTGGGAAATGTTACTTATTATGTATTTTGTGTGACATATCTCTTTGATTTTAATTGCACAAAAATTCAAAGTTGGAAAATTGCGAAATTTTCAAAATTTTCGCCAAATTTCCGTTTTTTTCACAAATAAACGCAGGTAATATCAAATAAATTTTACCACTATCATGAAGTACAATATGTCATGAGAAAACAGTGTCAGAATCACTGGGATCCATTGAAGCATTCCAGAGTTATAACCTCATAAAGGGACAGTGGTCAGAATTGTAAAAATTGGCCCGGTCCATAACGTGCAAACCACCCTTGGGGGTAAAGAGGTTAAGTAGCTTTTCTCATGATTGCATACACCTGGCTATGAAGTTCAAAGCTCAATGAGGTTACAAAACAAAAAAAAAGTGCTTTAGTAAGTCAGTAAAAAGTAGGTAGGAGTATTTAAAACAAGAAAATGATAAGGGTGCCCATACTTATGCACCTGTCAAATTTTGTTTGAATGCAGATTGCACATTTTCTGTTAGTACAATAAACCTCATTTCAAGGCAGAAACATTACTGTGTCCAACAGTTATTACATAGTAACATAGTAACATAGTTAGTAAGGCCGAAGAAAGACATTTGTCCATCCAGTTCAGCCTATATTCCATCATAATAAATCCCCAGATCTATATCCTTCTACAGAACCTAATAATTGTATGATACAATATTGTTCTGCTCCAGGAAGACATCCAGGCCTCTCTTGAACCCCTCAACTGAGTTCGCCATCACCACCTCCTCAGGCAAGCAATTCCAGATTCTCACTGCCCTAACAGTGAAGAATCCTCTTCTATGTTGGTGGAAAAACCTTCTCTCCTCCAGACGCAAAGAATGCCCCCTTGTGCCCGTCACCTTCCTTGGTATAAACAGATCCTCAGCGAGATATTTGTATTGTCCCCTTATATACTTATACATGGTTATTAGATCGCCCCTCAGTCGTCTTTTTTCTAGACTAAATAATCCTAATTTCGCTAATCTATCTGGGTATTGTAGTTCTCCCATCCCCTTTATTAACTGTGTTGCCCTCCTTTGTACTCTCTCTAGTTCCATTATATCCTTCCTGAGCACCGGTGCCCAAAACTGGAAACAGTACTCCATGTGCGGTCTAACTAGGGATTTGTACAGAGGCAGTATAATGCTCTCATCATGTGTATCCAGACCTCTTTTAATGCACCCCATGATCCTGTTTGCCTTGGCAGCTGCTGCCTGGCACTGGCTGCTCCAGGTAAGTTTATCATTAACTAGGATCCCCAAGTCCTTCTCCCTGTCAGATTTACCCAGTGGTTTCCCGTTCAGTGTGTAATGGTGATATTGATTCCTTCTTCCCATGTGTATAACCTTACATTTATCATTGTTAAACCTCATCTGCCACCTTTCAGCCCAAGTTTCCAACTTATCCAGATCCATCTGTAGCAGAATACTATCTTCTCTTATATTAACTGCTTTACATAGTTTTGTATCATCTGCAAATATCAATATTTTACTGTGTAAACCTTCTACCAGATCATTAATGAATATGTTGAAGAGAACAGGTCCCAATACCGACCCCTGCGGTACCCCACTGGTCACAGTGACCCAGTTAGAGACTATACCATTTATAACCACCGTCTGCTTTCTATCACTAAGCCAGTTACTAACCCATTTACACACATTTTCCCCCAGACCAAGCATTCTCATTTTGTGTACCAACCTCTTGTGCGGCACGGTATCAAACGCTTTGGAAAAATCGAGATATACCACGTCCAATGACTCACCGTGGTCTAGCCTATAGCTTACCTCTTCATAAAAACTGATTAGATTGGTTTGACATGAGCGATTTCTCATAAACCCATGCTGATATGGAGTTAAACAGTTATTCTCATTGAGATAATCCAGAATAACATCCTTCAGAAACCCTTCAAATATTTTACCAACAGTAGAGGTTAGACTTACTGGCCTATAATTTCCAGGTTCACTTTTAGAGCCCTTTTTGAATATTGGCACCACATTTGCTATGCGCCAGTCCTGCGGAACAGACCCCGTCGCTATAGAGTCCCTAAAAATAAGAAATAATGGTTTATCTATTACATTACTTAGTTCTCTTAATACTCGTGGGTGTATGCCATCTGGACCCGGAGATTTATCTATTTTAATCTTATTTAGCCGGTTTCGCACCTCTTCTTGGGTTAGATTGGTGACCCTTAATATAGGGTTTTCATTGTTTCTTGGGATTAGATATATGAAATATATATATATATATATATATATATATATATATATATATATATATATATATATATATATATATATATATATTAGATCAGATATATGAAACTGAAATAGCTGTTGCAAAAAAATTTTTTTTTATAAAACATTAAGCTTAAGATTAATAGGGGTGCCCTAACTTTTTCATATAACTGTATTTATAGCCTAGAGAGGGACCATGGTTATAGGACCCCCTCTGGCTAAAAACATCTGCCCCAGCCAGCCCAGAAAAGGCACATCTGTAAGATGCACCTTTTCTGGCACTCAGCCTCTCTCTTCCCACTCCCCTGTAGCGGTGGGATATGGGGTAATAAAGGGTTAATGTCACCTTGCTATTGTAAGGTGACATTAAGCCAGGTTAATAATGGAGAGTCATCAATAAGACACCTATCCATTATTAATCCAATAGTAGTAAATGGTTAATAAAACACACACACATTAGGAAAAAAGTATTTAAATGAAATAAAGACACAGGGTGTTGTAATATCCCATGCCTTTCCGCTGTTACAGTCATGTCCCACGCTGTAAATCCATCTGAAGGGGTTAAATAATTTTACAAGCAGGAGCCTGCTAATGCAGCCGCCCCTGCTTGTAAAAACTGGGGAATGAATGGAAAGCAGTGAAGTGTAGCTACCTAGACTTGCGGTTCTTCACCCCCTGCTGGCATAAACTCATATGAACTCGAGCGTGGGAATTTTTCTGACTATTTTCTCACGCTCGAGTTCAGTCTTCGTTTTTTTCCAGCAGTGTTCATGCGGTGACATCACCGAAAGAAAACTGCCGGAAAAAGCCGAAGACTGACGAGTGCAGTGAATTCTGCTGGCAGTTAATGAGCTTCCCCAGAAGCAGATGCAGCCGGGAGACAGCGGGACGGGAGGATGCGTCACTGGACAGGTAAGTATAATTCTAATGTTTATTATTAATTTTCTGTTTTTTTTACCGCCCCCACCACCCCATCCCATATATGTAAAATCCGAGTTTGGGGTTCGGACACAAGTTCATGCCATCTCCAGCCCCGAAATCGAACTTTACAAAAAAATTCGGGAGAACCGGCCAATCCCGAACATCTGGGGGTTCACCCATCACTAGTCATATCTGCAAGACCATTATTTTGAAAAAACAAAAGGTATGAACTGGGATAAAAACTGCTTTGCATGTAGCATGTAAATGCATGTTCACACTAGCCACTGAACAGAAAAAAGACAGAAACCTAATGTTAGGACTGGCGGAACGCACCGAGTAAATATAACGATAGTAAAGGTGCGTTCGCAGCCCAGGGTCCACCGTGCAAGAGTGGAACCTGCTGCTAGGTAATGGCGGCACTGTATGGCGGTACTATGCCAGAATAGACACGGCTTCCATCACCCAGTCTATATTGGAGCAAACTCTGTTGCTTCACAGAGTCGCAGGGAATCAAGGAAACGCTGTGCCCTGTTAGCAGTCACAGGGTGCAGCAAATGAATACTAGTAGGATCCCTGCAATTCACCCCCACTATGCTGGTGATTGATTCCGCTCTGGCCCTCGGTGGCTTTTGAGCACACACCTGAGGACGCCCTGAGTCAGATGCAGAGATCAAGCGGCAGTTCCTACCCTACACTGACCGATATTCAGGAATAATTGAAGGTAGCCGCACAGAGCGTGTACAGCACCGCACTGCTGGTCACTGCTGGTTTGATGCAGTACAGATCGTGCTCTTGTATATAGATTAGCCCTGTCAGGCGCAATTTATCTCCTACATTCGTGAGCATTCAACATCAATGATTAAGGAGCAATCACCAGAACAGGCATACAACCACATACACACAATAACAGGTTTATCGTAGCGCATGGCCGTGCGGCCATGCAAACCTTTTATAGTTGTAGCTCTCCAGGACCTTCCTAGTGGACCAATAGGAGCTGCTACAGGACCTGAGCATATGACCCCCGACCTCCAATGAGAGGTCTTCCCTTGGGCATGCTCAGAAGGAGAAAAACAGGACTTAGTCCCAGGAGCGCCTGCTCGCCGCTGAACAGTACTGGTTATAATGGCTGAACCTGGAAGGCCAGCAGTCATGAAACGCGCAGTATCTGTCCGAGCCAGGCGCTGGGACCGACATCTCTGCTGAGCAGGCTCCACTGCGGCTGGAGGAGAATGAGAGACTGCAGCGGAGGTGATTCGAGATTCCCCCTGTGCAGCGGCGGGAACTCGACACCTAACACCTAATGATTAAATATCTTGCAGTAGAGAAATAAATAGCATGAAAATAATATACACTTAGTTAACATGTTTCTTGATCAAAAATATGCAAAAGCCATCCATCCTCGCCACGACAACCATAATTGGGAATGTCCTATCTCTAATATTAAAAACCTTACCATTTGTCAAGTGCATGTGGATAAGGGCTAAGAAGGAATGGGACAAACTAGTGGACTATTATTTTGTTTCTCTTACTTAGATAATACTATTTTAATTGAAAATTTGGATACTTTCACACTACTTATTGTTGGTGTTATGAAACCCCATTTACAAGTAATGTACTATAATTTGCTACACATTTTTGGTAAAAATCTGCGTAGTGTGGATTCATCTTTGAATGGTTTTTCATTTGTTAAATTATATTCTTGTGTAGTTAGATGAGCTTAAAGTATATTTAAAATAATTATTGTAACATATTACAAAAAAAAATATAAACTTATTTAAGATAATAAATAACAACAGAAGTCGACTGCTTCTTCAAACAGAGGGAAGCAGTGCAAATACATCCTTAGAAGTTATAATTACTTTTTTGGCACACTGTTACTCCCCTTATGATTCTTCTCATTGCATTAAAAGTGGTCTAATCTTTAGCAGCAGACTAAGTCAATTGTGTACCAGAGTTTCCATTTTATGTTTTTGTCATCTATTTCAGGCTGTTTTGCTTTCTTTGTATAACACTGGTCCTACACTTTTGCATATTTTATATTGAGCTCCCTTATTGATGAGTATCTCACATTAATTTCCAGTTACATCCTCATATAACTCCAGTTTTTGTTCACGTGGTGAGGTGGCTTGTTTAAACTGTAGATGAGGGTGAGCAGTACAGACAAGAGGCGATGGTGCATAAGAGCTGGCCTTGACAATCAGCGCATGGGTCAGTGAGGACTGGGACAGCAGGATATGCAGAAGACCAGTCGGACAGACAAGTAGAGCAGATAAAACAGCCATTTTGCAGCTATACACAGATATGGTGGAAGCAAATAATCAGTTTGTTTACTTGCACAGACATTGATGTGCATTAGCTGGAATGAGTCTGCCTGTAGCAGCAGAGTTATCAGTACAAAAGGGATTCACAGGACTGAGTTCATAAGTAGTTGCAGATTGTTGCACAGTAGGCTGAAGTTTAATGATTAACCTCTTAGTGACAGAGCCAATTTGGTACTTAATGACCAAGCCAATTTTTACAATTCTGACCACTGTTATTTTAATGGATCCCGCTGACTCTGAGACTGTTTTTTTCGAGAAATATTGTACTTCATGTTAGTGGTAACATTTCTTCACTATGACTTGCACTTATTTATGAAAAAAATGGAAATATGGCGAAAATTTGGCAATTTTCAAATTTGGAATTTTTATGCCCTTAAATCAGAGAGTGGTGTCACACAAAACAGTTAATAAATAACATTTCTTTCTCACATGTCTACTTTACATCAGCACAATGTTGGAAACTTTTTTTTTTGTTAGGAAGTTATAAGGGTTAAAAGTTGACCAGCGATTTCTCATTTTTCCAAGAAAAATTACAAAACCATTTTTTTAGGGACCATCTCACATTTGAAGTGAGTTTGGGGGGTCAATATTACAGAGAATTCCCAAAAGTGACACCATTTTAAAAACTGTACCCCTCAAGGTACGCAAAGTTCACATTCAAGAAGTTTATTAACCCTTCAGGTGCTTCATGAGAGTTGATGCAATGTGGTAGGAAAAAATGAACATTTTACTTTTAAACAAAAAATTTACTTTGGAACAATTTTTTTTATTTTCACAAGGTTATCAGGAGAAAATGGACAACAAAATTTGTTGTGCAATTTTTCCCGAGTACGCTGATACCCCACATGTGGGGAAAAGCCACTGCTTGGGTGCATGGCAGGGCTCAGAAGGGAGGAACCACCATTTGACTTTTTGAAACCAAAAATGGCTGGAATCAATGGTGGCACCATGTCGCATATGGAGACCCCCCTGAGGTACTTAAACAGTGGAAACCCCCCAATTATAACTCCAACCCTAACTCCAGCAAACCCCTAACCCAAATCCCAACCCTAACAACAACCCTAATCACAACCCTAACCCCCACACACCCCTAACCATAGTCCCAGCCCTAACCATAACCCAAACCACAAACCAATCCCCAACACACCCCTAACCCTAATCCCAACCCTAACCGTAATCCCAATCATAACCAAAACCCTAACCCTAACTCTAGCCCTAAGTCTAGCCCTAACCAACACTTTAGGCCAACTCACTTTAACCCAACCCTAACCCTAACTTTAGTCCAACTTACTTTAGCCCAACCCAAACCCTAACCCTATCTCTAACCCTCACACTAACCCTAGCCTTTGTTAGAGTTGGCGGATTGCACTAAATAAAATATAAATTAAAGTGCAATTGCAAACCATGGTTCTCCATGCAGAGATGTATAACTGCTGCTAGTGTGAAAAAGACAGAACAAAACAGTGAGCGTTACCTTAAACACACTGCATTAATGCCACACAATGTGATCGGAACACTGAGTTTGCTGAGTACTATATCCTGTTAAACGTCACAAGGATGTTAGCACATGGAGAGGTCTTTCTCTGCAACTAAACTGTTCTAACTGCACACATAAATGAAGCAGATTATAAGCCAAGAGAAAATACGCTAGGTACAATACCCAATCACCTTCACTGAGACAAAGCATAAGGGTTGAGCTTGCTCTGTAACTGATCAGTGCTAACCGCTCACACAACAGATGCTAAGCCAAGTGGCTAGTTACCCCAGTCCTGACACTACTGAGCTTGTGCCTGACCAGCACCCTAGCATGTAGCAGACTAGAGACTCAGGTGCTGAGCCAAGGGCATGAAACTGCACAAGTGTGAAACTTGCCTGCCAACGCTTACAGTCTAGAGCAAAGACACACACACATGTGCAGACAGAGTGTTAGAGTAGCCACACACAAACACCAAGCATAAATGATACTAGCACACCCGCGTGCACTGCTGAGAGCTAAGAGCCTTTTAAACACTAGGCTCCACCTCAAACACTCACACTCAGCCAGCCGTGACATCGCCTGCGCACCAATCCAGAGCAGTTAATGCCTGACCACCAATGACAAGATGCCACATCATTAAAGGGATCTCTGCATTTAGATTCCCAAGTGTCAGGCAGGTCTCACATATTACCATAAACTTGGCTGGAGAGCCAGCAGTAACCACAAGAATATCACGAGCCTGTGCAAGATGCTGGGACCGACGTCTGTGCTGAGCAGCAATTCCTGCAGCCAGACCAGAATGGGAGACCACAGCACCAGATGATGCCTGGGATCTATCCGCACAGCAGGAGAATTCCAATGTCTAACAGCCCTAACCCTAACTTTAGCCCAACTCACTTTAGCCCAACCCTAACTCTAACTTTAGCTCAACTCACTTTAGCCCAACTTTAGCCCTACTCTAACCCTAATGGAAAAATGGAAATAAATATATATTTTTTATTTTATTTTTAGCTAACTAAATGGATAATAATGGGGGGTTTGATTTACTATTTATTTTATTTTGATCACTGTGATAGGGTCTATCACAGTGAACAAAATGAACCAATAAGAAAATTTCCCATTGTTGCCAGGTGCCGGCCGGTAGATCGGTCGATCATTCAATCCGAGCACCAGCCCATGGTCGGAGAGTTCCTAGCATATCTGAGCACCCAGATACTCAACTGATGTACAAGTATCACAGAGCAAATTTCTTCATCACTACTAAACACATAAAAAATATGATGTACTTAAAATAATTAATATTTTTTCATCCAAAAGTGTATGTCATCTCTAGGCACAAGGTGACCTCAGTGGATGGACTCTACATCTTTTTACTGACCTCTCTATGCACCTAATGACACCTCAAATAATCTGGGAAAAATATACGATCCATCTTAGCTTTAATTAAAAGCTATCTGTTAGAGATAGGTAGTTAAGGCTGGAAAGTCCATGGGATGGCCATAAACCCTAATGTACAATGCAGAAAATATAAACAATACATGTGCGATAAATAAGTTGTTGTCCACTAGTGAACAACCCCTTTAGGTTAATTGCTTATGTTTGGTTTAAGCAGTTTTTCATTTATTTTGTTAATTTATTTAATATGCTTTATGAATGTAAGCTAGAAGCTATATTTTTATGGTGTATCTTTATTAAGTAAACTTGATCATATTTGTATGCATATACTTTAAAGTGTTTAGAAAACACAATACTTCTCTGTTGTATAGCAAAGAAAAAGCAAAGTTTTGACAAGAAGTTTTGATCCATTGTGTATGGCATATGCTGATATACCTCGTACTAGCAAGGGAAAATCTTTTCTTCTTTAAAAATGAAAAGAAAATAAGAAAGGCAAGTCGAATGGGGGTCAAAGCTTCACAAATGAGTTTATACAAGAGGCATCATTTATAGCCTGTGACATTCAATTAAAACCCCTATTTACTTTCTGCTTTGACCTGCCAATGTCGGAACATTCTCTTTTGTTTTCTAAAACTAGCTTTTACATTTTTTAAGAAAACATGTTTTTAAAGAGTTCTTAAATGGGAAAATGTACACAGCTGAGTTAAAGGTAATGTAATTAGAAGAATTGCAGACTTCAGGTCCATGCTGATTCTCAAAATAGATGCTGCAAAGTTCATACATATTTAATAACCTGCTCTTCAACAGGAAATGTATTCTGCTGTTGACTTTTTTTGTCATTGCATATTGTTGGTGACTTTACAGCCTTTAGAACATTTCTGAATGAAAATGCAGCTTTTCTCCA
The DNA here is from genome assembly GCF_051348905.1 of Ranitomeya variabilis. Lineage (NCBI taxonomy): Eukaryota > Metazoa > Chordata > Amphibia > Anura > Dendrobatidae > Ranitomeya > Ranitomeya variabilis. The sequence goes on from NC_135233.1 coordinate 726,305,834, forward strand.
TGAAATTATTTTCAACTGAAATAGTCTAGTGCTGTTAAAGCTGCATATATATATTATATACAGTACAGACCAAAAGTTTGGACACACCTTCTCATTTAAAGATTTTTCTGTATTTTCATGACTATGAAAATTGTACATTCACATGGAAGGCATCAAAACTATGATTTAACACATGTGGAATTATATACTTAACAAAAAAGTGTGAAATAACTGAAATTATGTCTTATATTCTAGGTTCTTCAAAGTAGCCACTTTTTGCTTTGATGACTGCTTTGCACACTTTTGGCGTTCTCTTGATGAGCTTCGAGAGGTAGTCACCGGGAATGGTTTTCACTTCACAGGTGTGCCCTGTCAGGTTTATTAAGTGGGATTTCTTGCCTTAAAAATGGGGTTGGGACCATCAGTTGTGTTGTGCAGAAGTCTGGTGGATACATAGCTGATAGTCCTACTGAATAGACTGTTAGAATTTGTATTATGGCAAAAAAATAGCAGCTAAGTAAAGAAAAACGAGTGGCCATCATTACTTTAAGAAATGAAGGTCAGTCAGTCTGAAAAATTGGGAACACTTTGAAAGTGCCCCCAAGTGCAGTGGCAAAACCATCAAGCGCTACAAAGAAACTGGCTCACATGAGGACCGCCCCAGGAAAGGAAGACCAAGAGTCACCTCTGCTTCTGAGGATAAGTTTATCCGAGTCACCAGCCTCAGAAATTGCAGGTTAACAGCAGCACATGAGTTAGCATCACCCGTTATGAAGGAAATGAACCCTGTTGCATCACAAGGCCACCATACCACACAAAGAGTGCAAGCAAGGAGTCACAGAACTCTGCCCCAAGACTCAGGGAAAGAGTCCCTCTAGACCTCTTGCGCTCGACACCGCAACAGTGGTGTCAGGGAATAAACTAAACTAAAGATTTACTGCACAAGAGTGCGTGCAGTGCCGCTCTGGCGGATGCCACTAACCACCCTAACTTGGGCCAGGAAAGTGCTCTATTTGCGCAGGGCGCCGCACTGGCGGTCGCTGCTAATAGACGCTGTCTTTTGTGTTAAATGTGCGAGATCGCACTGTCAGGTGCTAGGTTCTCTCCTTGGAGGCTCAGGTGGAATCCTGTGTGCGGTCCCAGATGTCCCATGCTTCCACTGCCCAGTCTGCCACCCTAGAGTTGGCAGAAGACACAGGCATGGGCACAGGAACCCACGGATGCTGGCTGTAATTAAGAAGGAATGGGGTCTGCCCAGTGGAGTCAGCTGCGGCACTGTTCAAGGCAAACTCTGCCCATGTTAGCAAGGATGCCCAGTCATCCTGCCTGGCTGAGACAGAATGTGGTAGATATGTGACCAGGGTCCGGTTGGCCCTCTCTACAAACCCATTCATTTCATGATGGTACGCTGAAGAGAGATTCAGCTCAATTCTAAGTAGATGACAATGCTCTCTCCACAACCGAGATGCAAACTGGGGACCCCGGTCACTGACAATCTTTTCAGGCATACCGTGTAAGCAGAAAACATGTTTAACAAACAACGCCGCCAAGGCCCGTGCAGAAGTTAATCGTGGGAGAGGCACCAAATGCACCATTTTGGAGAAATTATCGGTAACTACCCAAATAATGGTGCAGCCTACCACAAAGTCCATCCTGACCATCTCCCGGGGCCTATCTGCCACCGGTAGGGGGTAAAGTAACCCAGCAGGCCGTTGTTGAGGAGACCTATTCTTGGCACAAGAGACGCACGCCTGAATATAGTCTCCGACATCACGGGCCATATGTGGCCAACAGTACGTCGTTAGAAACTCTGATGTCATTTTGATCCAGAAATGTCCACCCACCCTGGACGAGTGAGCCCAAGAGAGAACCTCCGGTCGCAAATTAGATGACACGAAAGTCTTGCCCGGGGGCACAGATTCTAGTGACACCGGAGCCACATTTCCAAGACTCTCAGAGGGGACAATTAGCCGAGGCTCCTCCTCCTCTGATCGTGATGACACGATAGAGCTGGAGAGAGCGTCGGCGTGAATGTTCTGCTCCTCGGATAGGAAATTAAGGGTGAAGTGGAACCGGGAAAAGAACAGGGACCATCTAGCCTGGTGAGAATTTAACTGCTGGGCTGCTTGCAAATACACCAAATTCTTGTGGTCAGAGTAAACTTGGAAGGGAAAGCGAGCCCCCTCCAGGAGGTGTCTCCTCTCTGAAAAGGTCAACTTCATTGCTAGCAACTCCCTGTCCCCGATGGAATAATTCCTCTCCACCGGAGTGAAGGTCTTAAAGAAAAAGAAGCAAGGATGTTTCCGACCCTGAGCGTCCTTTTGAAAGAGGACCACTCCAGCAACGACGGACGAGGCATCCATCTCTATAATGAAGGGCTTATCTACATTAGGATGATGCAAAATGAGAGCGCTAGAAAAATGGGACTTAACAGATAAGAAGGCCTTGGAGACCTCCTCAGACCACAATTTGGGATTTGCACCCTTCTTGGTGAGGGCTACCAAGGGAGCTACCAAAGTTGAGAAGTGGGGAATGAACTGGCAATAATCATTAATGAACCTTAGAAAACGCTGCACCGCTTTGAGAGAATGAGTTTCCTGCCTGTCCATCACTGCTTGTAGCAGGATCCATAGCTAATCCTCGGGGTGAGATTACATAGCCCAGGAAAGGCAAGGACTCCTGCTCAAACACACCCTTCTCCAACTTGGCATAGAGGGAGTTTGCCCATAGGAGGTCGAAGACTCTGCAAACATCTCTCTGGTGGGAATCTATAGCTGGAGAGTAGATGAGAATATCATCCAGATAGACCACCACCGAGGTGGAGAGCATATCCTGGAAGATATCATTTACAAAGTCTTGGAAGACGGCTGGGGCATTACAAAGCCCAAAGGGCATCACCAGATATTCATAGTGCCCATCCCTGGTATTGAAAGCCGTCTTCCATTAGTCCCCATCACGGATGCGAATCAGGTTGTAAGCACCCTGCAGATCTAGCTTAAGGTACCGTCACACTAAACGATATCGCTAGCGATCCGTGACGTTGCAGCGTCCTGGCTAGCGATATCGTTTAGTTTGACACGCAGCAGCGATCAGGATCCTGCTGTGATATCGCTGGTCGTTGAACAAAGTTCAGAACTTTATTTGGTCGTCAGACCAGCGTGTATCGTCGTGTTTGACACCAAAAGCAACGATACCAGCGATGTTTTACACTGGTAACCAGGGTAAACATCGGGTTACTAAGCGCAGGGCCGTGCTTAGTAACCCGATGTTTACCCTGGTTACCAGTGTAAAATGTAAAAAAAACAAACTACATACTCACCTTCGCGTCCCCCGGCGTCCGCTTCCCACACTGACTGAGTGCCGTAAAGTGAAAGTGAAAGTACAGCACAGCGGTGATGTCACCGCTCTGCTGTTAGGGCCGGCGCTCAGTCAGTGCAGGAAGCGGACGATGGGGGACACGAATGTAAGTATGTACTGTTTTTTTTTTTTTACATTTTACGCTGGTAACCAGGGTAAACATCGGGTTACTAAGCGCGGCCCTGCGCTTAGTAACCCGATGTTTACCCTGGTTACCCGGGGACCTCGGCATCGTTGGTCGCTGGAGAGCGGTCTGTGTGACAGCTCTCCAGCGACCAAACAGCGATGCTGCAGCGATCAGCATCATTGTCTGTATCGCTGCAGCGTCGCTTAGTGTGACGGTACCTTTAGTAAATACCCTCGCCCCTCGTAGCCTATCAAAGGGCTCAGATATCAAGGGCAGAGGGTACTTATTCTTAACGGTGATGGCATTAAGACCTCGGTAGTCAATACATGGACTCAATTCTCCGTTCTTCTTTTGCACAAAGAAGAACCCCGCCCCCGCAGGTGACACTGACTTCCTAATGAATCCTCTTGCCAGATTTACCTGGATGTATAGTGACATTGCCTCCATCTCCGGGAAAGACAGGGGATAGACGTGTCCCCTGGGAGGCTCTGACCCTGGCAAGAGATCAATAGGACAGTCATAGGGGCGGTGAAGCGGAAGAGTCTCATCAGCTCTCTTGGAGAATACGTCCGCATAAGACCAATAGTGTTTGGGGAGAGAGGTAAGATCTGCGGGTACCTCTGTTGTAGCAACCTGAACGCACTCCCTCAGACATATGCCCTCACAAGATTTACTCCATCCCAGATTTCTCCCAGAGGTCCACTCTATATGTGGGGAGTGGTAACGCAACCAAGGTATCCCTAGCAGAATCTTGTCTAATCCCTCAGGAATGACAAGAAGGGAAATGATCTCCTGATGGGATGGAGACATGGATAATGTAAACGGGATAGTTTGGTGTGTAACTTGTGAGGGCAGTGTCGACCCATTCCCCACTCTTACGGTCACTGGTTTTGGCTAGCATAACCAGGGGTATTGCGTGCTGTTAGGTGAAGGCAGAGGACATGAAATTTCCCTCCACCCCAGAATCAACACAAAGCTGGACCGTAAAAGTGGAAGGGCCAAAGGTGATTGTCCCATTGAAGTACAATTTGGAGGAAAACGCCGCTGTGTCTATTGAACCTCCTCCCACAGTTACTAGACGCGGTCGTTTCCTGTGCCGCTGTGGACATTTCTTGGTATAATGTCCTGACTGCTGGCAGACATTACCATGGGTAATTGAGCAGCCTGAGACCCGCTCGAGAAACTTCCATGGCCTCATAGGGCTTGCACACCTGAACAGGAGACTCCAGAGGCCTGGTGAAGGTGGGTGCCAACCGAAACCTCTGCCTACACTGGGCTCGCTCCAACCCTCACTCGTGAAAATGGAGGTCAAGGTGAGTGGATATAGCTATTAGCTCCTCCAGTGTGGCTGGAATCTCCCTAGTGGCCAAGACATCCTTCACATGGTCAGCCAGTCCTTTCCAGAACACCGGGATAAGGACTTTATCCAGCCACTCCAGCTCAGATGCCAAAGTCCATAAGTGGACGGCAAAATGACTGACCATGGACGAACCCTGTGTTAATGCCAGGCAGATTAACCACATTACACATGAAGATGCCTACCCATTACCACAAATGAATTGATGAATCATTAGCTGCGTTGGGATCGGCTAACTATTTCTCCAATTTAGATCTCACCAGTGGGTATTGCAGGTTCCCGTGGCAGAAGCAGACAGAGAGAAGACAGCGTTTTCAACACCAATGGGCCTCTGCAAGTTCAATTGCATGCCATTCGGGCTCAGAAATGCACTGGAAACATTCCAGCGGTTAATGGAATGCTGCCTAGGACACAAAAACTTCGAAACCGTTTTGTTATATCTGGGCGATGTCATCGTCTACTCAAAGATGAACGAAGACCACCTGGGGCACCTGTCCGAGGTGTTAGAGGCCTTATCTGGTTTTTGCCTGAAAGTAAAGCCGTCCAAGTGCCACCTGTTAAAACCCAAGGTGCAGTACCTAGGTCTAGGTGGTAAGTTCCGAAGGTGTGGCACCAGACCCTGAAAAAGTCACCTTGATAAAGGACTGGCCAAGACCCTCCACTATCAAGGAAGTGTGGCAGTGCCTCAGGCTGGTAGGTTACTAGAAGATTCATAAAGGGCTTCACCAAGATAGCGGCACCCATGTAGGACCACTTAATAGGCCAGTCCAAGGAGGCCAAGAACCCAAGTCCTCCATTTGAGTGGAGTAAAAGAGAAAGAAGAATCCTTCACTCAGTTGAAGATGGATCTTACGGGAGATGAAGTCCTGGCCTACCCCGACTATGGCCAACCCTTTATACTATATACGGATGCCAGCAATGTTGTATTGGGAGCAGTGCTGTCCCAGGTACAGCAAGGCAGAGAAAGAAAGTGATTGCCTATGCCATCAGGAAGCTTCGCCCCACGGAAGGGAACCCCAACAACTATAGTTCCTTTAAACTAGAGTTTCTCACCATAGTCTGGGCGGTTATGGAGCTCTTCAAGCACTACCTGGGTTCAGCAAAGTTTACCATTTATATGGATAATAAACCGCTGACCCACCTTGAAACGGTGAAGCTACGTGCATTGGAGCAGCAATGGATGGCTCAGCTGTCCAAGTACAAGTTTACCATCAAATACTGGGTGGAGCATAACAACACTAATGTTGATGCGCTGTCCAGGATGCCCAACTTGCTGGATGGGGAAGAAGACCCAGTGGAAGTCGAAGAAATCAAGTTACCAGCCTTCCACCTCCCCAGTGCGGTTCAGGGCTCCCACTGCATGAGGGACCAGCGATGTGCCATGCAAGAGGCAATAATTAACCCATTGTCCCACCATAGATGGGCAGAAATGCAGGACAGTGATCCTGCAGTCCGCCTAGTAAAGGAATTGCTGACACAAGCTGTTTTGCACCCTGGTCCAGATGCTCTACAAGAGACCCAGCAGTTGTGCAAGAAGAAGGGCAAGCTATTCATCTATGAGGGGAAGCTGTGTTGGAGAAGCTTCAACTCCCTAAGCCACAAACTGGTCTAGCAGGTGGTAGTCCCAAAGTGGGATGTGCCAATGGTCTTAGAAGCATACCACGATGGGGCAGGACAATTCAGGTGAAAGAATTTAGAAGTCCTGCTACATGAGTGATTCTACTGGGTTGGCATGAGGAAAGCAATCGGCAAATGGTGTCGAGAATGTGGTCCATGCAACCTGAGACGGAAAGACCATGAGGGCTCCGCTACAGCCTATAGTCACCAAACAACTGCTTGAGAAGGTAGCCTTGGACCACGTGAAGCTGACCCCAAGCCAGTCAGGCTATGTCTATGCCCTCACCATAGTAGACCACTACTCCCAGTACCTGGTAATAGTGCCAGTGAAGGATCAGATGGTGAAGACGGCAGAAAAAAGCATTTCAACAACACTTTTGTTGCCCGCACAGTTACCCTGAAAGAGTGCTTACCAACCAAGGCCCAGCCTTTGCAGCAGATGTGTTCCAGGAGTTCTGTAACCTGTACAGCTGTAAGAAAATAAGAACCACTCCGTATCATCCCCAGACCAACTGGTTATGCAATAAAATAAACCAGGTAGTAAAAGACCTGTTAAAGACTCTGCCCCTGGAAGAGCGTAGCCTTGCGTAGCGTAGCGTGGCCAGAGAAGTTACCGGATTTGGTAGACTTATATAACCACTTCCCGGTGAACTCCACCAACTGTACACCTGCCTACCTGATGACGGCAAGACATGGCAAGTTACCCATTGACTTGGACATGTGAGTTTTAACACCTGTGACAACATCACCAGAAGCAGACAGGGATATGGAGCGGCAGCAGCAATATCATAAGATGCAAGAATGTGTAGAGAAAAGTTTGTCCCAGGCAAGACAGAGGCAGGAAAGAAATTATAATCAGAACACCCCTGCAGTTCCCTTGTCACCTGGAAAACAGGTACTCAAAAGGAAGATACGAGTTCACAAACTAGACGACCAGTGGGAGGCTGAGCCATACACCTTTTTACCTTCAGACTCTGATAACACCAAGGTGTACCTCATCAGTAAAGATGGAGGAGAAACCTCAGCGGCAGAGTCGAGGGGTCATCTAAAACCTTGCCCTGATCAATTAAAGGAAAGTATCGAAGACCAAGACCTTCCTCAGCCAGTGGAAGAAGTGGAGGAAAAGATCAGCACCGTACTCCCTCCAAATCGGACAACGGTGAACCAGGCCATAGTAGTGCCCGTTTTGACCTTCCCTCAGCTAGTAGTGCCAGAAAGAGATGTGACTCAAGACCAGCCTGAAGACAAGCGGGCTCAAGGCAGCAGATGCCACACCAGCAGCAGAGCAAGAGAATCCACCCCCTGCCAGTGGAAAATCTGTCATGCCCACGGTGAGCATCAGTGGTCGAAGAACATCAGGTATACCCATGCTACAAAGAGTAACCAGTAGTGCAGCCAATAGAGAGCGCACTAAACCAGTAATAGTGCTACGAAGGTCTACCCATAGTACCCTAGGTCAAATCCCCATAAGGTTCCGTATGTAAGTAGATTGTGTTAATAAGACATGTAAATATGTAATGCAAGTACACAACCGTCAAGCATAAGAACCTACAAAGACTCTGTAAGAACTCTTGAGCAATCTTATTTTACTTGATTTAATGGACGATTGGGCCACTAAACTCATTGTGACCAGGACAATATATAGTTACCAATCTGGCTCAGGAATGAACAATGGACAATGACACATGGACTAATCGTCACCAGGACTATTTTTGAGCTTTGGCTTTTGTAATTTTTATTTTTGAAATCTTTTAAATAGTTATGATTGTTCACTTGTTTATTTGTTTCTTCAGTCCAGGAGTACTGAATTTCATTAGGGGAATGTGGCACCTAAGGAGTCTGGTTGGCACAGTAGCATTGCCTCCCTCACAGGAAGTAATGTCATGCCTGGAAGCAAGGAGGGGTCCCCTTACCAGGTGTCAGTAGGAGAGAAGTAGAGCAGAACCTCGGGAGTGGAGCTGTGATTAAACTCGCCCCAGAGCTGAGCGCTAGGAACAAGATATCGGAGTCAGTGGTTGTGTGGGCACAGAAGTCCCGGCAGCTAAATCTGGAGGGCAGGGGACTGCAGGTCTCCTTGCCCGATCTAATACCCGGTGGCACAGCAGCATACAGAGCCTGGAGCTGACACAAAGGAGCGTTACCTGTGATAGGCTCGAACTGCCTGCTGTGCAGGCAACAGTGAGTTTTTAAAAATGGAGAGACAGTTTCTAGCAGGGGGGTGAGCTGTTAGGCAGCAAGGAAAAAGGGAGGACAGCATAGAAAGAAGGCCTCCATACCTACCTGGCCAGGTGTATCCAAAAATTGCTTCCAGGCTGCCCGGCTCTCCAATATGATCTGTTACCAGTACCCTTGTCTGTACAACCATCAAAAGAAAAGGAAAAGAAAACTACAGCCCTTGTGTCATTCAGTGATCTCTTGTGCCATGAGTCCTGCACTACAAGGTACACAAAGCCTGACATAAACGGGACCGGTATACCTGGGGCCCCAGTCCACCTGTGGGGAGCAGAACCATCCCAGCTGCATCACCCTCAACCCCAGCGGTCTCCTTTAGCAGCGTCAGCCATCCATTGCCGAACACCACAGGTGATGTCAGGTTAAATCCCATATACATATTCCCCAATTTATGGCACAGCCAGGGCCACGGATTCGGTCATGGCCTCGTGACTTCCCCAAAGAACTGTCCGACCTGGTTCCGAGTACCCCACGGCCCTGGTGAGCGTGTCAGATACACATCTGATTCCACTGCATGGAATATATATACCGTGTTCCAAGTTATTATGCAAATTGGATTTAAGTGTCATAAAGATTTAATTGTTTTGTTTTTCAATAAGCTAATGGATGGTATTGTATCTCAGGGCTCAATGGATCACTGAAATCAATCTTAAACACATGTGATCAATAGTTTTTCAGGTGATTCTAATTAAAGGAAAACTACTTAAAAATGATGTTCCACATTATTAAGCAGGCCACAGGTTTCAAGCAATATGGGAAATATAAAGGATCTATCTGCTGCTGAAAAGCGTTAAATAGTGCAATGCCTTTAACAAGGTATGAAAACATTAGGTATTTCACGAAAACGTAAGAGTGATCATCATACTGTGAAGAGATTTGTGACTGAAACAGAGCACAGAGTTCATGCAGATAAAGGCAGAATAAGGAAGGTTTCGGCAAGACAAATTCATTGGATTAAGAGAGCAGCTGCCAAAATACCTTTACAAAGCAGGCAAATAGTTATTTGAAGCTGCTGGTGCCTCTGGAGTCCCTCGAACCTCAAGGGGTAGGATCCTTCAAAGGCTTGCTGTGGTACATAAACCTACTATTCGGCCACCCCTAAACAGTGTTCACAAGCAGAAATGGTTGCAGTGGGCCCAGACATACATGAAGACTAATTTCCAAACAGTCTTGTTTACTGATGAATGTCAAGCAACCCTGAATAGTCCAGATGGATGGAGTAGTGGATGGTTGGTGGATGTCCCAACAAGGCTGCAACGTCAGCAAGGAGGTGGAGGAGTCATGTTTTGGGCCATAATCAAGGGGAAATAGCTGGTAGGGTCCTTTAAGGTTCCTGAAGGTGTGAAAATGACCTCTGCAAAGTATGACTGACAACTTTCTTCCATGGTATAAAAAGCAGAAAGGTGCCTTTAGGAGCAAAATCGTCTTCATGCATGACAATGCACCATCTCATGCAGCAAAGAATACCTCTGAGTATGCTGCTATGGGCATAAATGGAGATAAACTCATGGTGTGGCCACCATCTTCTCCTTACCTCAACCCTATAGAGAACCTCTGGAGTATCATCAAGCAAAAGATCTATGAGGGTGGGAGGCAGTTCACATCAAAACAGCATCTCTGGGAGGCTATTCTGACTTCATGCAAAGAAATACAAGCAGAAACTTTTCAAAACTCACAAGTTCAATGGATACAAGAATTGTGAAGGTGATATCAAAGAAGGGTTCCTATGTTAACATGTAACTTGGCCTGTTAGGATGTTTTGGAGTTAAATAGCTTTTTTCTTCAGTGAATGTGACCCCCTAATGCTGCAACTCACCAAATGAGCATGTTCAGTTCTTTAAAACATGTCAAATGTTTAGAAATTCTACTGTGCCTAATAATTTGGAACAGTGCATTTTGAGTTTTTATTCATTTTGGAGATTATACTTTTATCATTGGGAGGTTTCTTCAATCACATTTGATGTATACTCTAAAGGGTGATGACTTTTACTAGACTGACTATCATGTGCATCAACCATTTAGGAAAATCCGAGAAAAATATAATTTGCATAATAATTTGGAAAATAGTGTGTATATATATATATTGATATAGATGATGTGGGGTGAGCTGGACCGCAGAGTGAAGGCAAAAGGGCCAACAAGTGCTAAGCATCTCTGGGAACTCCTTCAAGATTGTTGGAAGACCATTCCCGGTGACTACCTGTTGAAGCTCATCAAGAGAATGCCAAAAGTGTGCAAAGCAGCCATCAAAGCAAAAAGTGGCTACTTTGAAGAACCTAGAAAATAAGACATATTTTCAGTTGTTTAACACTTTTTTGTTAAGTATATAATTCCACATGTGTTAATTCATAGTTTTGATGCCTGCAGTGTGAATGTACAATTTTCATAGCCATGAAAATACAGAAAAATCTTTAAATGAGAAGGTGTGTCCAAACTTTTGGTCTGTACTGTATATGCTTCATAGCAATGAGATTACAGACCTCCATGCAAGCACCATGCAATGTATGTTACACAAGTTTGAAATGGTGGCTCAAAAAAGGTGAACAAGCCTCGACTTCAATATTGTCATAAAAGCATTGGCTCGAGATTGCAAGAAGGTCGGAAAAGTGGACTGTAAAAGATTGGAAATTGGTGATTTGTAGAGATGAGATGAAAGCCAATTGACTAGGCTCTGATGCTTGCAAATGGGTTTGGAAGAAAAAAGGGAAATAGTGGCTAATGGATCAAGAAATCGAAGCAACTGTCAAGTTCTGTGGAGGAAGCCTGATGGTATGGGGCTGTAAGCCAAAGGCATTACTTCATACACTAGAGTACTCTGGGTATGAAAAGGATGACATAGTGTTCTAGCAGGACAACGGCCCAAAGCATACATTGAGATTTGCAAATAAATAGTCCAATGACAATGAAGTAGGGGTGTTGGATTGGCCCCCTACAGTAGCCAGACTTCAACCCAATTGAACAATTGTGGGTAGAGTTGAAGAAAAATCTGTATACATGCTCAAGGGAGTCGACAAGCATACACCAACTTTGGGAATGTGTTTTAAGAGATCTTTGTTCAGATTTCAGGTGAGACATGTTTGAATCTGATCAAGAGTGTGCCCAAAAGGATTCAGGCAGTGTTTAGACCTAAAGGTGGAATTTCAAAATACTAACAAAATAATAAAAATAAAAATTTAGATCTTTAGGAGAAAAATTGGCACAATGCAGTGACATGACAAGAATCTGCATAACTAATTATAGGCTAAATAGTTGCAAGTTAAATTTATGTATGAGGTAGCCAAGATGATTTTCCAGAAAATAATGGTAGTCTCATGTTAGAAGCAGTAATGGATGGTGCCTGAACCTGAAAGTTAAAAGTACAAAACATTGTAATCCTTTTGCTCATCAGTGTTTACTTCGGTACAGTCACCGTTAAGTTACGCAATAACCCAAGAAAAACTAGCTGCCACCACCAATCGTTTATACAGGCCAATTGGACACCTGTGTCTGGCAACGTAAAACCTCACAAAGCTGCTTCAGGGATGTGGTTTATAGACCAAGATGAAAGAAGCTACAAAATTTTGTATATTTTTTTTAAACAGTAAGCAGTGGTTATAAAAATATGCAAAATATATTACAAATGGGGATAAAACAAAACAGTATTAAAAATTAAATACATTAAAAAAGGATAGCAAAATAAAAGTGCTAAGCCTGTGTCAAGGAAATGGCATGTATCTTAGGAGAGGGAAGTGCTCAAATTGGAAAATGCACAGTCCTACAGAAAGCTATATCTCCCAGAATTGAACAATGATAATTCAAAATCTGCTTTAATTAGATGAGTGTATTTCTCACATTCCTCCCCTTGGTAAGCTCAGAGGGAGTCTGGACAGTGGAATGCGGCTAGGTCTCAAAAAATTATGGCATTCCCGATCTTCAGGATGTCTTTCAACTTGGGCGGCCCCAGGCTAGATATATTATTGCTATATTTCTTATGATGATTTTAGTTTTCCATAGATAGTATGTTAGGAGTTGAGTTTCCTCTGCTGCACAGGGGGAATCTCGATCTGTGTCTGCTGCGGTCTCCCATTCTGCATCAGCCGCAGTGGACCCTGCTCAGCAAAGATGTCAGTCCCAGTGTCTCACTGAGACCGATACTGTGCAAGGGGTTACTGCTGCCTCTCCAGGCTCTGCTATTGTACCCTGATCTGCGGCGAGCAGGCTTTTCTGGGACTAAGTCCTGCTTTGCACACACTGAGCATGCCCAGGGTAAGATCTCTCAGTGGAGATCAAGGGTCACATGCTCAGGTACTGCAGCCAAATCTATTGGTCCTTCTAGGAAGGTCCTGTAGGTGCGCAGGCTCTGTGGCAGCCTCTCATTGGTCCTTCTAGGAAGGTCCTGTACGTGCTGCAGCTATTTAAGGCTCGCATGGCCGCACGGCCATGCGCTAGTATCTTCCAAAGTTACGTGCTTTGCGCCACTGTGGTCATGTGTTTGAATGTGTTCAGGGACCCGGCTGAAATAAGCCCCTAGAATGCTGGCACCTCCGGCGAGGAGATCGTGTTTGAGTGTATTCAGGAACCTGGCTGAAATAAGCCCCTAGAATGCTTGCACCTCCGGCGAGGAGTTTTGTGTGCATGCATGGCCACTGACTGCTCTCATCTGGGTAGTTAGCCTGTGCCTCTGTGAAAGTCTAACAGGGCACAGAGCTTTGCTTTCTCGGCCGCTCTGTGAAGCTAACAGAGCTGGTTCATACCGCCATATTGTGCCGCCATTTACTTAGCAGCAGGTTCTTTCCTGCACGGTGGATCCCGGGTTGCGAACGCACCAATCCCATCTAATAAATATAATCGGTGCATTCCGCAAACCCTATCAGTATACTAGCGCCAGGATCTGGCTAAGTAATGACGGATGAACAGCAATTGCAGAGGTACATCCAGCTGCTGGAGGGCCGGTTGACATCTCTTGAGCGTGCAACCTTGGCGGTGGATGTTACCGCAATAGCTGTTCAGGCTGCTAGCGTGGCTGCAGCAGCTTTACCCACTGCCACCTATGTTCCAACCTTATCTCACCTCCCATTGCCTGAGAGATACTCTGGGGACAGTAAGTGCTGTAGGGGTTTCGTGAGCCAGTGTGGTATACACCTCGAGCTCCTGGCTGCACGTTTTCCCACAGAGCGGGCAAAGGTGGGATTCATAATCTCTCTCTTGTCGGACAGGGCGTTGGAGTGGGCTACGCCACTGTGGGAGTGCAATGATCATGTGGTGCGGAGTGTCCCTCGGTTTCTGGACACTCTGAAACAGGTCTTTGTAGGACCTCAAGTCACCCATGATACAGCGCTCCAACTGCTGGCTTTGACTCAGGGTTCAAACATGGTCAGCCATTTTGCGGTTCACTTCCGGACATTAGCGTCTGAGTTGGAATGGCCAGATAAAACCCTCATTCCCGTATTTTGGAGGGGGCTGGCTGACCATGTGAAGGATGCTTTGGCTACTAGGGAGATTCCCGCCACACTGGAGGAGCTCATAGCTGTATCAACTCGCATAGACCAAGCAAAGGTTGGAGCGAGCCCAGTGTAGGCAGAGGTTTTGGCTGGCTCCCACCTTCGCCAGACCTCTGGAATCTCCAGTCCAGGCATCCGAGTCACATGAGGCCATAGAGGTGATACGAGCGGGATCCAAGTCCCAGTCCGCTCGTGCACATAAGGTCTGTCATGTTTGCCGGCAGTCAGGACATCTTGCCTCCAAGTGTCCTCAGCGGTCGGGGAAACGTCAGCGTCTAGTAGCAGTAGGAGGAGGCACACTAGACACGGCGACGTTTGCCTCAAAGTTGTCCTTCAAGGGGACAATTACCTTTGGCCATCCACTCTTATGGTAGAGCTATGCGTGGACTCTGGGGCGGAGGGTAATTTTATGTCATCCGCTTTCGCCCAGCGTCACGCAATACCCCTGGTTATGCTCACCAAACCAGTAACCATTCGAGTGGTAAATGGGTCGACACTACCCTCTCAGATTACCCACCAAACCATTCCTATCACACTTTCTGTGTCTCCATCACATCAGGAGATTATCTCCCTATTAGTCATTCCTGAGGGAATTGATGAGGTCCTGTTGGGGATACCATGGCAACGCTACCATTCTCCTCATATAGAGTGGTCCTCAGGGAGAATTTTGGGATGGAGTAAATCCTGCGAGGGTAGATGTCAGAGGGAGTGCGTTCAGGTTGCTACAACACAGGTACCCGCAGATCTTTCCTCTCTCCCCAAACACTATTGGCCCTATGCAGACGTGTTCTCCAAAAGGGCTGCGGAGACCCTTCCGCCTCACCGCCCCTATGACTGTCCTATTGACCTCTTGCCTGGTGCTGAGCCTCCCCGGGTTCGAGTCTATCTGTTATCTCTCCTGGAAATGGAGGCAATGTCTCAGTACATCCAAGAGAATCTGGCAAGAGGATTCATTAGGAAGTCAGTGTCACCTGCAGGGGCTGGGTTCTTCTTCGCACAGAAGAAGACTGGAGACTTACGTCCATGCATAGACTACAGGGGTCTTAACGCCATCACTGTTAAGAACAAGTACCCATTACCCCTGATATCTAAGCTTTTTGATAGGCTATGGGGATCAAGGGTATTTACAAAATTAGATCTGCGGGGTGCCTACAACCTGATTCGCATCCGTGAGGGGGACGAATGGAAGATGGCTTTTAACACCAGGGATGGGCACTATGAATATCTGGTGATGCCCTTCGGGCTCTGTAATGCTCCAGCCATTTTCCAAGACTTTGTGAACGACATTTTCCGGGATATGCTCACCACCTCGGTCGTAGTCTATCTGGATGATATTCTCATCTACTCTCCAGATATTGACTCCCATCGGAGAGATGTTCGCAAAGTCTTCGACCTCTTATGGGCAAACTCCCTCTACGCCAAGTTGGAGAAGTGTGTGTTTGAGCTGGAGTCCTTGCCTTTCCTTGGTTATATCATCTATGCCCAGGGTTTGGCTATGGATCCTGCCAAGCTACAGGCTGTGATGGACTGGCAGGAACACCATTTTCTTAAAGCGGTGCAGCGCTTTATGGGGTTCATTAATTACTATCGCCAGTTCATTCCACACTTCTCAACTTTGGTAGCTCCCTTGGTTGCCCTCACCAAGAAGGGAGCAAATCCCAAGTTGCGGTCAGAAGAGGTCTCCAAGGCCTTTCTCTCGATTAAGTCACACTTCGCTAGCGCTCCCATTCTACATCGCCCCGATGTAGATAAGCCATTTATCATGGAGGTGGATGCCTCATCCGTTGGTGCTGGAGCAGTCCTTTTCCAAAAGGATGCTCAAGGTCGGAAGCATCCTTGCTTCTTCTTCTCCAAGACCTTCACACCAGCAGAGAGGAATTATTCCATCAGGGACAGGGAGTTGCTAGCCATGAAGTTGGCTTTTTCAGAGTGGAGACACCTCTTGGAGGGAGCTCGCTTTCCCTTCCAAGTGTTCACTGACCACAAGAACTTGGTATACATACAGACGACCCAGCGGCTGAATTCTAGCCAGGCTAGATGGTCCCTGTTCTTCTCCTGGTTTCATTTTACTCTCCATTTTCTCTCCGGGGAGAAGAACATTCGTGCCGACGCTCTCTCCCGCTCCGTAGTGTCATCTGAGGAGGAGGAGGAGGAGCCTCGGCTTATTGTCCCTTCTGAGAGCCTGAGAACTGTGGCTCCGGTTTCGCTTGAGTCCGTGCCCCGGGGCAAGACTTTCGTACCAGCGAATTTGCGACCGGAGGTTCTCTCTTGGGCTCACTCATCCAGAGTGGGTGGACATTTTGGGACCAAGAGGACATCTGAGCTTTTGGTGAGGACGTACTGGTGGCCGCATATGGCCCGTGACGTCGGGGACTATATTCGGGCGTGTGTCTCCTGCGCCCAGAATCGGTCTAATCGGCAACGGCCTGCTGGGTTACTTTACCTCATGCCAGTGGCAAAGAGGCCCTGGGAGATGGTCGGGATGGACTTCGTGGTGGGCTTGCCCAAGTCTCGTGGCTGCACCATTATCTGGGTAGTCAGCGATCATTTTTCTAAGATGGTGCATTTGGTGCCACTTCCACGGTTACCTTCTGCACGGGCCTTGGCGGCGTTGTTCTTAAAACATATTTTCCGCTTACATGGAATGCCTGATAAAATTGTCAGTGACCGGGGTCCCCAGTTTGCATCTCGGTTTTGGAGAGAGCTCTGCTGTTTACTCAGCATAGAGCTGAATCTCTCCTCTGCATATCATCCCAAGACGAATGGGTTGGTAGAGAGAACCAACCAGACTCTGGTGACATACTTGCAACATTTTGTCTCTGCTAGGCAGGATGACTGGGCATCTTTGCTACCTTGGGTGGAATTTGCCTTGAACAACGCCGTAGCCGATTCCACTGGTCAGACTCCTTTTCTCCTCAATTACGGCCAGCATCCGCGTGTCCCTGTGCCTATGCCCGTGTCACCCACTGATTCTAGGGTGGCAGACTGGGCTGTGGAGGCACGGGACATCTGGGACCGCACACAGGATGCCATCCGGGCCTCCAAGGAGAGAATGAGGGTTTTGGCTGATACACACCGGCATCCGCTCCGACCTTTGCTCCTGGCGACTTAGTGTGGCTCTCCGCCTGTAACATCAGGCTGCGAGTTGAGTCCACTAAGTTTGCGCCTCGCTACATTGGCCCGTTCAAGGTTCTGGAACAGGTCAACCCTGTGGTCTACCGTTTGGCTATTCCTCCGCACCTTGGTATCACCGATACTTTTCACGTTTCCCTCTTAAAGCCCATTCATTTGTCCTGGTTTTCTGAGTCATCTGCCGGGACATCGGGTTCATCCATGGATAAGTTTGAGGTGAATGCTATCATGGGGTGCAAGGTGGTATGTGTCAAGAAATTTTATCTGGTGGACTGGAAGGGTCACGGTCCAGAGGATAGAACATGGGAGCCTGTGGAGCACATTCGGGCTCCGCTGCTCATTGCTGCTTTTGAGCGTAGTGAGGCTCAATGAGGGGGGTGCCCTAGGAGGGGGGTAATGTTAGGAGTCGAGTTTCCTCTGCTGAACAGGGGGAATCTCGATCCATGTCTGCTGCGGTCTCCCATTCTGCATCGGCCGCAGTGGAGCCTGCTCAGTGGAGACGTCAGTCCCAGCGTCTCACTGAGACCGATACTGTGCAAGGGGTTACTGCTGCCTCTCCGGGCTCTGCTATTGTACCCTGCACTGATATGCGGCGAGCAGGCTTTTCTGGGACTAAGTCCTGCTTTGCACACACTGAGCATGCCCAGGGTAAGATCTCTCAGTGGAGATCAAGGGTCACATGCTCAGGTACTGCAGCCAAATCTATTGGTCCTTCTAGGAAGGTCCTGTAGGTGCGCAGGCTCTGTGGCAGCCGCTCATTGGTCATTCTAGGAAGGTCCTGTACGTGCTGAAGCTATTTAAGGCTCGCATGGCCGCACGGCCATGCGCTAGTATCTTCCAAAGTTACGTGCTTTGCGCCACTGTGGTCATGTGTTTGAATGTGTTCAGGGACCCGGCTGAAATAAGCCCCTAGAATGCTGGCACATTCGGCGAGGAGATCGTGTTTGAGTGTATTCAGGGACCTGGCTGAAATAAGCCCCTAGAATGCTGGCACCTCCAGCGAGGAGTTTTGTGTGCATGCATGACCACTGACTGCTCTCATCTGGGTAGTTAGCCTGTGCCTCTGTGAAAGTCTAACAGGGCACAGAGCTTTGCTTTCTCGGCCACTCTGTGAAGCTAACAGAGCTGGTTCATACCGCCATATTGTGCCGCCATTGACTTAGCAGCAGGTTCTTTCCTGCACGGTGGATCCCGGGTTGCGAACGCACCAATCCCATCTAATAAATATATTCGGTGCATTCCGCAAACCCTAACATAGTATACATGGCATATATAATGTTATCCATCTGGCCTATACTAACTCAGGGCTGATAAGCAGGCCGCAAGGCAAAGCCATTACATGCAGTGTATTCTTCCTGTCCCACAATTCTGAAAATATATTTCCCATGCAGCGCCCCAGAGTCCTGGTCGTTGCAGTATCATGGCTCAGCCACTAAGGGGGGCCATGGTGCGTTCGATGGCACTGAAGGAGTTCTCTGAGCAGGTATCACAGTCACCAATACATTTCACAGCTGGGCCTCCGGGGGGAGCTAAGGGTGCTATTCATTAGGCCACTCCCCACCATAGTGGGTAAACTGGGGGTCAGGCAGGAAGTTAGAGAGAACGCTGACGGGATTGAACGGAGCAACACCCTGTGGCAGGGGGTGTTGTGAAGGGAGAGACTGTAGGGTCTCTGCCAGGGGTGGGATCCTGGCAGAGGCTTGGCATTGAAAGAACGTAACGGGTCCGCGCAGGCTCCTGGAAGCGGCGGGACTCAAGAAAGGACTAAGAAGCGAGATAGATTGTGCTGAGTGAGAAACGAAATCAAGCGAAAGGAGATACCAGTGAGGGTTGTGCTGAAAGAGGCAGCACCTTACTGAGGCGCACTACCGGTGGCCGGAACGCCGAGGAGGTAAAGAGTTTCAAGCCATACCTCAGACCTACGGCAGGGCAGTTAGCTTTAGGCGGACTGTCTCACGCATCACCCAGGAAGGCAAAGGGGGGTACCAACAGGAGAGGGGCGCAGATAGAGTCCCGGAAGATCTCCGAGCCTCCCCGTCATACGGGTGCGTTCCTACCATAGTATCTGGAGGGACGAGGAAGATCATTGCGAATTAAGTTGTTGTGAGGGAACACGAGAAACAGACACAACAGTTGTGGGGTACTTTCCGTAAGCACAGCAGGGAAGGACTGCAACACATAGCGCTAGAAGGAAGGCACCGATTTCCACCTGCAAGGAGAGCTCTGGAAGTGCCATTGGACTGGCCGGACTTGCGCAGCCTGGTGAGCCGTATTCTGGACTGAGGACCCAGAGAGCTTCAGTAAAGAGGTAAAGAGACTGCAACCTGGTGTCCTCGTTATTTACCGCGACCTGCACCCCACAACTGCACCGCTACACCGTTACTACACCACTTATTGCACCGGACGTCCCCCACTGACAGACAGGGCCACGGACCGGGTCTAGCCACCGTGACAACCCCAGGACTGAGACCTAGAGGCCCGGCTCCGGGTACCCCTCGGCCCTGCGGCGGTGTGGGGGCGCTCCAAACTTGGCGTCACGAACAGGATCTACTTAAGCCTGAAGAATCAGGTCATGTGTGCCTAGAGACTGTGATTTACTGTACTTTATTGCAAGATTGTGCTGCGCCATTGGCCGCCAGAAGTTCCCGCCAAAAGGCGCCGCCATTGCTACACCCCAGGAGAAGGAGGGTGTGTTATGGGCGGAGACTCCCAGTGTGGCGCGAGAAATGGCTACCGCCCCCTGCACTTCTGGCTGCAAAGAGATGACCTGCCCCAAAACAGAAGAGAAACACCCCCTGAGATGCAACGGCGGGAAGCTGGCGACGGAGAAGCCCGACCTCGGAGAAATGGCGGAGTTAGGTGCATGCACTGCCGGCGACTATCAGGCGGCGATGACGAGCAGCAAGTGCCTGAGCGAGGAAGAAGCGATCCCGGCCTACCATCCTTCACCAGCGACGGACCGGGAGCCTGTGAAGCTGACAGCGGAATTACCTCCACCAATCCCGACCTTGGAGTTGGAGGAGGAGGAACCACAGCAAGCGGAGCCGAATCCGAGAATCCCCTTGGAGGAGCCACGGTCCGGGCTGCAGCCGATTCCAGTGCCCTTGTCGGCGAACCGGATCGACCACGATGGGACCACACTAGGCGCAGGTATGAAAGGCGCCCCTGCCCCCGCACTCGATCCCGCCCCCACGACCGATTTTCCCCGCAACAGTAGCCCTTCCTTCACAGTGACCGGGGTCCAGGAACCAAAGCCACCAGAAGAAGAATAAACCTCGATACCATGAAAATGTAAATAGTTAACTGTTCATTCCTTTAACTGTTCCTGTTTGCTGCTAAACCCGTCTAGGGTTAAAGGTGATCCCTCTGTTGACCCGGGATCCCCTTTGTTTGTTTTCCTTTTCTGAAGTTTTTGCACAAAAGTTTAAAGAACTGCAGAAATCATGGACTGTGCATGATTCGAACTTCCCTTGTAAATAGTTTGCACCTTCTTAAGGGTGCTCCCTACTGGTTTTAGCCAAAGACACTTTGCGAAGATATTTGCCCTATTGGTTTGAGCCAAAAGACACTTTGCGAAGATTCCTTCTCTACTGGTTTTAGTTAAAGACACTTTGCGAAGAAACCTTTCCTACTAGTCCTAGTTAAAGACACTTTGTGAAGATCCCGGGCTGGAACTTTGCATAAGACTGGTAGGCTGAGAAGACGAGCTACCTCAGAAAGACTTGGTCCCCTCTTAAAGGGGATGTGACGAAGTAAATTTGAAAGAGATACTGTTACCGAACAGTAATGTGATAATGATACCTTGAAAAAGAAAATGTAACTGTTTTACATGCCGAGTTATATGTGTTGAAGTTGTTGGAATGTGAACTCTGAATAATGTTTTGTAGAAAGGAAAGATGCAGAGAGCCCGTAGGGGTAGATGTAGAAGCCTGCATAGTTGAAAGTAAAAGAAGTAATAATGAAGGTGAGGATAGAAGGTAAACCCCGCGTCCCCATTGAAAAGTTACTTTGTTACTAAGGATAGAGAGTGAACCCGTAGGGGTTAGAGAGTGAGTCCTTAAAGGAGCCGAGTAGAGCGGGCTCAGAGTTCTTTAAATGAAAGGAATGTTATGTCTATACTGTGTATAGTAGCGAAAGGCAGTAGGCCCTGGCTGAACAGGGCGGTCCTGTAAAAGAAAGGAGAGGCAGTAGGTCTGGTGCCGTAGGGACAGGCGGTCCTGCAGGTTCACAAGAAGGAGAATGTAAAGTTGAAATGCCTTATAATGTGATTATAGGAAGGCCTTTGATAGACTAAGAGTGTGAGTTTCTTAAAGGCAATGTTAAGTTATTGTTCCAAAAATTGCACTAAGTAGAATACCCGGTTGGGTAACAGAAGTTATTTATGCTCTGTAATTTATAATGTTGATTATGTTTGTAACGTTAAAAGTGTCCTCACCTCCCATAAAGGGAAGCCTACTTAAGTATACTTATTGTTATTTGCACTCAACAAAATTGTATGTCTTTTTGCTAACCTGTATTGTTGTTTTTCTTCCCAGTCCCGGAGTACTGTGTTTAACCAGGGGGGAGTGCAGCGCCCCAGAGTCCTGGTCGTTGCAGTATCATGGCTCAGCCACTAAGGGGGGCCATGGTGCGTTCGATGGCACTGAAGGAGTTCTCTGAGCAGGTATCACAGTCACCAATACATTTCACAGCTGGGCCTTCGGGGGGAGCTAAGGGTGCTATTCATTAGGCCACTCCCCACCATAGTGGGTAAACTGGGGGTCAGGCAGGAAGTTAGAGAGAACGCTGACGGGATTGAACGGAGCAACACCCTGTGGCAGGGGGTGTTGTGAAGGGAGAGACTGTAGGGTCTCTGCCAGGGGTGGGATCCTGGCAGAGGCTTGGCATTGAAAGAACGTAACGGGTCCGCGCAGGCTCCTGGAAGCGGCGGGACTCAAGAAAGGACTAAGAAGCGAGATAGATTGTGCTGAGTGAGAAACGAAATCAAGCGAAAGGAGATACCAGTGAGGGTTGTGCTGAAAGAGGCAGCACCTTACTGAGGCGCACTACCGGTGGCCGGAACGCCGAGGAGGTAAAGAGTTTCAAGCCATACCTCAGACCTACGGCAGGGCAGTTAGCTTTAGGCGGACTGTCTCACGCATCACCCAGGAAGGCAAAGGGGGGTACCAACAGGAGAGGGGCGCAGATAGAGTCCCGGAAGATCTCCGAGCCTCCCCGTCATACGGGTGCGTTCCTACCATAGTATCTGGAGGAACGAGGAAGATCATTGCGAATTAAGTTGTTGTGAGGGAACACGAGAAACAGACACAACAGTTGTGGGGTACTTTCCGTAAGCACAGCAGGGAAGGACTGCAACACATAGCGCTAGAAGGAAGGCACCGATTTCCACCTGCAAGGAGAGCTCTGGAAGTGCCATTGGACTGGCCGGACTTGCGCAGCCTGGTGAGCCGTATTCTGGACTGAGGACCCAGAGAGCTTCAGTAAAGAGGTAAAGAGACTGCAACCTGGTGTCCTCGTTATTTACCGCGACCTGCACCCCACAACTGCACCGCTACACCGTTACTACACCACTTATTGCACCGGACGTCCCCCACTGACAGACAGGGCCACGGACCGGGTCTAGCCACCGTGACAACCCCAGGACTGAGACCTAGAGGCCCGGCTCCGGGTACCCCTCGGCCCTGCGGCGGTGTGGGGGCGCTCCACCCATATCTATAACACTTATTCCTATCATACAAAAAATATTCATATCAAAACATTGGAGCCATGGTTTGTGACTGCAATATTGCAGTATTGCTTTTGAAGAAAGGAAACCTATTTACCAGGTCATGGAAATTGTCACCTCACAGACTCTTGAGTAGACTTCATGCCTGCTCTTCATCAGAAAACCTACTACAATTATCTTTTCACAGCAGGAGGTTGTAAAATGACAGGGGTCAAATGTAGTGTTTTTAGACTGCGTTTCTCCCCTTGAGATTATCATGAAGCCTTGCTTTAAACCTCAATAAGGGGTGACATATCCCCTCTCAAGAGAAAGATTTGACATTGGTCCCATTTTCCATTACATCTATGACACATAGTGCTATATCATACTGCTGCTAGGGTTGCTGTTGCTGGCCAAATTTCTCATGCATTTCTTCTACTCTTAATGCAATCACAATGGTTTGTTGCATTTAAACAGTCTACACCCCCTATCGATGAAAAAATCCATACCACAATCACAATTCCGGCGGGTTCAAAGAATAGTCACTGACCCATCAAGGAGTCAATTAAGAGTAGAAGAAATGCGTGAGAAATGTGTAGAACGTGGTTATCCTACAACATTGTTGACTGAAGCAACTAGACCATCAGACAGCCCATGCCGCTCGGTGGATAAACGTATACCTTTAGTACACATGTACCACCCTTATGTACACATCTTACACTGTACAATCAGAAAACATTGGGACATCCTTAAAACAGCGTACCCCAAAGTCAGGTAATTCCATAATCCATTTTTGCCTTGCGACTAGTGTTGAGCATTCCGATACCGCAAGTATCGGGTATCGGCCGATACTTGCGGGTATCGGAATTCCGATACCGAGATCCGATACTTTTGTGGTATCGGGTATTGGTATCGAAACAACATTAATGTGTAAAAGAAAGAATTAAAATAAAAAATATTGCTATACTCACCTCTCCGACGCAGCCTGGACCTCACCGAGGGAACCGGCAGCGTTCTTTTCTTAAAATGCGCGCTTTTCCTTCCTTCCGTGACGTCACGGCTTCTGATTGGTCGCGTGCCGCCCATGTGGCCGCGACGCGACCAATCACAGCAAGCCGTGACGTAATTTTCAGGTCCTTCTAGGCATTCAGTATTTTAAAATTACGTTCCGGCGTTGTGATTGGTCGCGTCGCGGTCACATGGGCGACGCAACCAATCACAAGCCGTGACGTCACGGGAGGCAGGAGACGCGCGCATTTTAAAATGCGCGCGTGTCCAGCCTCCCGTGACGTCACGGCTTGTGATTGGTCGCGTCGCCCATGTGACCGCGACGCGACCAATCACAACGCCGGAACGTAATTTTAAAATACTGAATGCCTAGAAGGACCTGAAAATTACGTCACGGCTTGCTGTGATTGGTCGCGTCGCGGTCACATGGGCGACGCGACCAATCACAAGCCGTGACGTCACGGGAGGCAGGAGACGCGCGCATTTTAAAATGCGCGCGTGTCCAGCCTCCCGTGACGTCACGGCTTGTGATTGGTCGCGTCGCCCATGTGACCGTGACGCGACCAATCACAACGCCGGAACGTAATTTTAAAATCCTGAAGGACCTGAAATTACGTCACGGCTTGCTGTGATTGGTTGCGTCGCGGCCACATGGGCGACGCGACCAATCACAAGCCGTGACGTCACGGGAGGCTGGACACGCGCGCATTTTAAAATGCGCGCGTGTCCTGCCTCCCGTGACGTCACAGCTTGTGATTGGTCGCGTCGCCCATGTGACCGCGACGCGACCAATCACAACGCCGGAACGTAATTTTAAAATCCTGAAGGACCTGAAATTACGTCACGGCTTGCTGTGATTGGTCGCGTCGCGGCCACATGGGCGGCGCGCGACCAATCACAAGCCGGGACTTCACGTAAGGAAGTTAAAGCGCGAATTTTAAGAAAACAATGCTGCCGGTTCCCTCGCTGAAGGCTGCGTCGGAGAGGTGAGTATAGCAATATTTTTTATTTTAATTCTTTATTTTACACATTAATATGGTTCCCAGGGCCTGAAGGAGAGTTTCCTCTCCTTCAGACCCTGGGAACCATCAGGAATACCGTCCGATACATGAGTCCAATTGACTTGTATTGGTATCGGGTATCGGTATCGGATTAGATCCGATACTTTGCCGGTATCGGCCGATACTTTCCGATACCGATACTTTCAAGTATCGGACGGTATCGCTCAACACTACTTGCGACAAATGCCCTCTCAGTATCCGTGATTCATTGGCACGGGCTGATATTGTAACCAGAACGCGCCCATCCACACAGAGATTTCTTCACTCTCCCAAATTAGGCACATATTCTTGCTTACATTGCAACCAGTGCAATAATGTACAGAAAGGTGACTCGTTCTACCATCCGCATTCGGGCAAGAAATATACATTTAAGGATTATTCTACCTGTGATTCCTCTTATGTTGTATACCTGATTAAATGTCCTTGCGGTCTCCTATATATAGGCGAGACAACACAGCCTATAAAAGACCGCATCTCGAAACATAAGTTGACTATACGCTGCAAAAGTATGCTACTCCTAATTCCATTTCACTTTATCACTAAGGGGCACACAATTGCCCATTTGAAATTCCAGGTCATCAAACACATTCCAACCCCCAGGAGGGGGGGAACCAGATCCAAATGTTGAAGAAGAGAGAATCCTATTGGATGCACCAACTTCAGACCCTTTCTCCTAAAGGGCTCAATAGGGAGTATGATCTACAGTCCTTTCTTTGATTTTCTTTTCACAACATGGCTCCACATTTTACTATATAGAGTTTGTCACATATTCGTGGGGGCCACTTTAGTCTGACCTGATAAATAAACGGCATTTCAAATTATCTCTGCCCCTCTTTATATAGTTTGGTTCTAATACGCTTATATGTATGGTGATATATTGTGTTTATACCATTACAGTTTGCTAATATTGTATACCCTCAGTGCACTTAGATCTCTATTCATTCACTAAGGACCTTACGCTATCTTATAAGCTTCCAGTATGTTAATTCTATTAAGATGAAATATTGTACAGATTGTTTAAAAATGAAGTGGATCATTGTAGCAATTTCATTACGTTTCTTCATAGAGCCGTCTTTTTTGAGTTCACCATGCAACCTCGCAGCTCTCCACCTGATTCATCCGTCTGGACCTCTGGATTTTTTCCTCCCTTTCTTCTCCACCTCTCCTACTTGACTGTTACATTCCGATACTGACTGTCACGTTATACAGCCACATTTCTGCTTTTCAATGGAATACCAGGTACTTATCACACCAAACATGGCGCCTGGAATGCAAGCTCACCCATGGTGGAGCGCATATGTCACTTTTGGTGATGCGCTTCCTGTCCCGACTCACAAACTAGTCCCGCCCCTTCCTTACTTATACGGCATCACATAGACACAACTGGTCACCACAACAAGCGGGGGATACCGTATTGAAGCCGCCCATTGAATCACCACTGGTAAGGACACAAAGCAATTCGGTTCACTAGAACCTAACCTTATGGCATACACCACGCCGTCATTATTGTTATAGGACATACCTTATTTTGTATCTAAAACAGGGGTGAAGTCCGTGACACACCCAAACCAAATACCATATACTGTACCCATACAGACGTCCTGAGGGAAATTTCCCGCAAAACAGAACGTTGGGTCAAATTTACTGTAAATATTGTGAGTTGTTTCATATTGATATCATTCCTAACAAGTGAACCTCATATTCTATCTTTATTCTTAGAAGATCATTTTTATTTTAGGTTTCCCCAGAGATACCATATATTATAATCCAAGTGCCTATATTCCAGTCCGGGGCCTTAACTTACTTCTTATACAACAAACAACAAGCATACCAGGCCCTATATTGGCACATTCTCGGTCAGTGTCGCACATGCAATGAACTCGATGACACAGATAATCTATTGTTTTGATAACAAATATTTTATTTTAGAGTTTAGATACCCATTGAGTACTTGCTAGTACCACAAAGGAAAGTCTAATTGTAATCACGATATGTTCTTTACCTTACTTATTTTTATCATCACACATACAGTGCGCACAGCCTTGAGTTTGGGCCTTTTACCCCTTTTTTTCCCCCCACCTTGTGGCATAAATAGCATCTAGCAGTTGGGCAGACTTTCCGATATCCTCTTTCTTCATTTCTTCTGTTCCTGAGCATGGCAATTATGCCAATTTGTTATTTGTTAATACTATTGTTATTGTCTTCTGACATTATCCTTTGTATCAGACATGATGTTGTTATTTTTTCTTTTTTTTTCATTATGTATCCATCGCAGTACTTCATAAAGGTCCATTTGGGGACCGAAACGTTGTAATTATTTTCGGGACTGCATTAAAATCTTTAAATCAAACAAAAGTTGAGTGCTAAGTTATATTTATATTATTCATGGGTCGGGTTCCCACTTGTGCACCACCCAACGACATATCTCTAATATTGCACAGCAATGGTCCTTAGTGCATCTATGCAAGTTTAAATACCCGCAGTGACCAGAATCCGATTTTAGTCATTACAAGCCAAAAAGTTCAATTTCATTTTTTAGACCTCTTGGCTTCAGTGTGTCCTGTTGTAAAATCTGCTCTCTGCTCTTGACATCTGTTTAATAAAATCACCCTTGCGCCATTGCTTCTGGATGATTTGAATACCCATTACATTGATACCCCGTAGTGAATCCCAGTGTATTTCTGAAAAATGTTTTGAAAGGGGGTGATCATCAAATGTTTTCCTTATGTTGCAAAGATGTTCATTAATTCTTTTATTCGTGGGGCGCTTTGTCCATCCCACATACAGTTTATTACAGGGGCATTTTATAGCATAAATAACCTCCTTGGGACGTACAAGTAATAAAATCTGAAACTTGGAATACTATATCCCCTTTAACCTCTTTCTAACCTCAGACGGGATAGTACGTCCGAGGTCAGATCCCCCGCTTTGATGCAGGACTCCGACGGTGAGCCTGCATCAAAGCCGGGACATGTCAGATGTTTTGAACAGCTGACATGTGCCCGCAATAGCCGCGGGTAAAATCGCGATTCACCCGCCGCTATTAACTAGTTAAATGCGCTGTCAAACGCTGACAGAGGCAGTTAACCTGCGCTTCCGGCCGGGCAGCTGGAAATCAGTGCATCGCCGACCCCCGTCACATGATCGGGGGTCAGCGATGCTTCTGCATTGTAAGCATAGAGGTCCTTGAGACCTCTATGGTTACTGATGCCGGCCTGCTGTGAGCGCCCCCTGTGGTCGGCGCTCATAGCACACATGCATTTCTGCTGCATAGCAGATGTCTGATGATTGCTGCTATGTAGCAGAGCTGATCACATTGTGCCAGCTTCTAGCCTCCTATGGAGGCTATTGAAGCATGTCAAAAGTAAAATAAAAGTTAAAAAAATGTGAAAAAAAAAAATATATATAAACGTTTAAATCACCCCCCTTTCACCCCATTCAAAATAAATCAATAAAAAAAAATCAAACCTACACATATTTGGTATCACCGCATTCAGAATTGCCCAATCTATAAAAAAAAAGGATTAACCTGATCGCTAAATGGCGTAGCGAGAAAAAAATTAAAAATGCCAGAATTACTTTTTTTGGTCACCGCGACATTGCATTAAAATGCAATAACGGGCAATCAAAAGAACATATCTGCACCAAAATGCTATAATTAAAAACACCAGCTCAGCACACAAAAAATAAGCCCTCACCCTACCCCAGATCATGAAAAATAAAGACGCTACGGGTATCGGAAAATGGCACAATTTTTTTTTTTTTAGCAAAGTTTTGAATTTTTTTTCACCACTTAGATAAAAGAGAACCTAGATATGTTTGGTGTCTATGAACTCGTACTGACCTGGAGAATCATAATGGCAGGTCAGTTTTAGCATTTAGTGAACCTAGTAAAAAAAACTATCAAAAACAAGTGTGGGATTGCACTTTTTTTGCAATTTCACCGCACTTGGAATTTTTTTCCCGTTCTCTAGTACACGACATGCTAAAACCAACAATGTCATTCAAAAGTACAACTTGTTTTGCAAAAAATAAGCCCTCACATGGCCATATTAACGAAAAAAAAAAAAAGTTATGGCTCTGGGAAGAAGGGGAGCAAAAAACGAATACGGAAAATCGGAAAATCCCAAGGTCATGAAGGGGTTAATGATCATTGACTTTTCATTAATTATTACACATCTTGCATTTTTTGCACAGAAAAAATCTTTTAGGTCTTGTTTGAAAAACCCCCGCTTGATTTTTGTGTATATGGTAGAATTGCTAGATTTTAAAAAAATAAATCTGGGATGGTTTGGAGGCCCATTGCAGTCTATACCTAATTATCAGTGTATTTTGGCTTATAGTTACCATTGCCAATCCTTCTCCTGCCTTCTATTTGGTGTTGCTTCCCCCTTTTTTCAGGTTCACTATCTCCTGCATATTGAATCATAGCGCAAATAACCACTATTATATATTTAGTTTCTCTTCGACTTATGTGGTTATTAGTCCTATTTGCAGCTGGCTCATTGTGTATATACAAGTGCTGCTATCTAGATACACTTATTATTTAAATGTCCTCAAAATAAGTTCAACTTTTGGAAAGGCTTGGTGATAAGTAGTGTTGAGCATTCCGATGCTGCAAGTATCGGGTATCGGCCGATACTTGCTGTATCGGAATTCCGATACCGGGATTCCGATACTCTTGTG
The DNA here is from genome assembly GCF_051348905.1 of Ranitomeya variabilis. Lineage (NCBI taxonomy): Eukaryota > Metazoa > Chordata > Amphibia > Anura > Dendrobatidae > Ranitomeya > Ranitomeya variabilis. The sequence goes on from NC_135233.1 coordinate 726,335,574, forward strand.
GTATCGGGTATCGGGTATCGGAACAACATTAATGTTAAAATGTGTAAAATAGAGAATTAAAATAAAAAATATCGCTATACTCACCTGTCCGACGCAGCCGGGACCTCAGCGCAGGAACCGGCAGCGTTGTTTGTTTAAAATTCCCGCTTTTACATGGTTACGCGAAGTCCCGGCTTGTGATTGGTCAGGGCGGCCATGTTGCCGGGCCGCGGACCAATCACAGCAAGCCGTGACGAAAATACGTCACGGCTTGCTGTGATTGGTCCGCGTCCCGGCAACATGGCCGCCATTAACCAATCACAAGCCGTGACGTCACGGGAGGCTGGAAACGCGCTCATTTTAAAAAGGGCGCGTGTCCAGCCTCCCGTGACGTCACGGCTTGTGATTGGTTGCGTCGCGGTCAACCAATCACAAGCCGGGAGGCTGGACACGCGCCCATTTCAAAATGAGCGCGTCCAGCCTCCCGGCTTGTGATTGGTTGATCGCGGCGCAACCAATCACAAGCCGTGACGTCACGGGAGGCTGGACACGCGCCCATTTCAAAATGAGCGCGTCCAGCCTCCCGGCTTGTGATTGGTTGATCGCGGCGCAACCAATCACAAGCCGTGACGTCACGGGAGGCTGGACACGCGCCCATTTTAAAATGAGCGCGTGTCCAGCCTCCCGTGACGTCCCGGCTTGTGATTGGTCAGGGCGGCCATATTGCCGGGACGCGGACCAATCACAGCAAGCCGTGACGTAATTTCGTCACGGCTTGCTGTGATTGGTCCGCGTCCCGGCAACATGGCCGACCTGACCAATCACAAGCCGGGAATTCACGTAACCAAGTAATAGCGCGATTTTTAAACAAACAACGCTGCCGGTTCCCTCGCTGAAGTCCCGGCTGCGTCGGACAGGTGAGTATAGCGATATTTTTTATTTTAATTCTTTCTTTTACACATTTATATGGTTCCCAGGGCCTGAAGGAGAGTTTCCTCTCCTTCAGACCCTGGGAACCATCAGGGATACCGTCCGATACTTGAGTCCCATTGACTTGTATTGGTATCGGGTATCGGTATCGGATTGGATTCCGATACTGTGACGGTATCGGCCGATACTTTCCGATACCGATACTTTCAAGTATCGGACGGTATCGCTCAACACTAGTGATAAGCAATTGCTTTTTCAATTTGAAAACAGCTAACCTGTTCCTGCTCCCTAAAAAAAGAAACACATTTTCTACGTCTTGAAAGAAAAAGCTTTTGTATTGTCGTAATCATTTTGTGAGTAGCAATCTTCTTGTGAATCCCAAAAAAAGAGAAAATATTTTCACTCCAAGCTGAGGGGTTGTTACTTCACAATCAAGACATTATACCTGCTTTGTCTCCATAAATAGACGGGTAATTACTATTACTATATAATTACTAATATACTAAAATACTATCACTACTAAATATAACTAAAAACAAAACTCTTGGTACCCCAGAAATAGGGATACTTTTTTTTGCACTCCCCATGTGAAAAGTTATTGCTTCTTTAATTTGTACCACCTGTGTATAAACACCAGTAAGGAAAGCATCTAACCCCAAAAAGTGATAATTTTTGGACTGCTTATGCAATTTAAGTAAAGTCTGAAATTGCAGTGTTTAGTTAAATAGGCTGCTGGTTACCACCACTTACCATCTGTGATTTGGACATTAAGAAAACTGCTTGCATCACAGAGCTTAAAACAGTTACGATACACATAAGAGACTTCAGCATGTTATACACATGTTTTCTGGACAACAATTCTTTACGAATTTATTATTGGGAATATATATTCAAACAAGCCATTTCGAATTTAGAACAATCCATTCATCTTCATCATTTATAATATCCATAGGTTACTCAACTTTCTACCTGTCCTTGGAATATACTGTTGATGAAAACTGCCTGTATGCTGCACCAATAAATAAGGGTCAAAGGAACTAGAAGGAATACCAAGACATGGACATTTCAAAATATACCTTTATTATTAGGGGTGACACTGGTTACAAAATATTAAAATTACATAAATACACAAATATATAATAACATTTTAATTTAAAAGCTACAAAAAATTGCGCGGCACCAGGAAGATTAGGATGAAAATAATCTCAATCCTAATTCCAGCCCCTCTATGATAACAGGATATCTTAAATTGCGCTGTCCAAAAATGATTAGATCTCTCTGTGCCAAGTCCAACTCAGTGTAAAACAATACAAAAGTGCACGAGTACCACAGCCAAATTAAAATAACCAATTATATACATAAGTTAATTCTGATCAATATATAAAGTGACAAAGTGCAAAGATCTATCACAAAGTGCATAAGTAGAGTAGGTCAAAAAAGTGCATAAATAGTGTGCCAGTATATGCTGGAAAAAGCCTTCTGTGAAAAGAGAGGGGAGTTCAGCGGTTATATCATTGTATATACCTGAGGGGGCTGAATCCTGTGCCTGCGCCTCACCCGACGCGCGTTTCGGAATTGATTTGTCCTTCGTCAGGGGGAGTAGCTCCAAAGGAATATGGGGGGCTTTAAATAGTGTCTTCCTTCCAAGCACCGCGGCCCGGGTGTGTGCAGCGCGTGCGCAGTCAGGAGGACCAGCAGTTCCGGCTCCCACGTCACATGATCGATCGCATGGGGACAGAGTACCCAGCGTAACCACAGAAACATGGACGCAGGAAGCCGAAACTGCAGGACACAGACCGCGCACGCGCACTGCCAGGGGCGCAGTGTGGGAATAGTTATATTGTAGCACAAAAAGGTCTACTGTATAATGGTTAATGGCTGATAGGAAAGGAAAAGGGGGGAAGTAGTGCAATAAATACATGTGGCAATAGACACATGGTACAAAATTCCATAGAGCAGGCACCAATTGTATATTGACCCAAATAAATATAATAAAAAATTAATTATTTTGTATATCTTATAATAGAAAATTTATAAAGAAAAACCTATATACACCTACTTTAAACAGCACTTTTCTACTTTTAAAGTAGGTGTATATAGGTTTTTCTTTATAAATTTTCTATTATAAGATATACAAAATAATTAATTTTTTATTATATTTATTTGGGTCAATATACAATTGGTGCCTGCTCTATGGAATTTTGTACCATGTGTCTATTGCCATATGTATTTATTGCACTACTTCCCCCCTTTTCCTTTCCTATCAGCCATTAACCATTATACAGTAGACCTTTTTGTGCTACAATATAACTATTCCCACACTGCGCCCCTGGCAGTGCGCGTGCACGGTCTGTGTCCTGCAGTTTCGGCTTCCTGCGTCCATGTTTCTGTGGTTACGCTGGGTACTCCATCCCCATGCGACCGATCATGTGACGTGGGAGCCGGAACTGCTGGTCCTCCTGACTGCGCACGCGCCGCACACACCCGGGCCGCGGTGCTTGGAAGGAAGACACTATTTAAAGCCCCCCATATTCCTTTGGAGCTACTCCCCCTGACGAAGGACAAATCAATTCCGAAACGCGCGTCGGGTGAGGCGCAGGCACAGGATTCAGCCCCCTCAGGTATATACAATGATATAACCGCTGAACTCCCCTCTCTTTTCACAGAAGGCTTTTTCCAGCATATACTGGCACACTATTTATGCACTTTTTTGACCTACTCTACTTATGCACTTTGTGATAGATCTTTGCACTTTGTCACTTTATATATTGATCAGAATTAACTTATGTATATAATTGGTTATTTTAATTTGGCTGTGGTACTCGTGCACTTTTGTATTGTTTTACACTGAGTTGGACTTGGCACAGAGAGATCTAATCATTTTTGGACAGCGCAATTTAAGATATCCTGTTATCATAGAGGGGCTGGAATTAGGATTGAGATTATTTTCATCCTAATCTTCCTTGTGCCGCGCAATTTTTTGTAGCTTTTAAATTAAAATTTTATTATATATTTGTGTATTTATGTAATTTTAATATTTTGTAACCAGTGTCACCCCTAATAATAAAGGTATATTTTGAAATGTCCATGTCTTGGTATTCCTTCTGGTTCCTTTGACCCTTACTGAATTGTCTTGGCTTTAGTCTGGTCTCTGCTGTGGTCTCCACAGCGATTGTTACACAGTGCACCTGGGTGATTCAATTAAAATCTCTTTATATTTTCTACACACATATGTATATGAATGGGAATATGATTTATTTGTAATTTATTTCAGGTGTATTGTGTGTTATATATTCATTTGCACCAATAAATGTCAATACTGCATTTAATTATTCAGAAGTCAATCAAGGCAACGAGAGAAAACTATTTATTTTACTTCTCTATTGGACAATTTTTCTTTTTAAAGGTACACATTTTAATGCAATCATCTGTACATTTTTTGGCATTACATAGCAATAATAACATTTCAAGAACAATTTTAAGATGTTAATTTAGTAAGGCCATAGGAAGGTTACATTTGAAAAGTTCAGCATCAGCCATCTTTAATTTTTGCACCCATAGTCAATGTAAATTGCAGGTTACTTAATCCATGTGACTACTTTTACGCTTAAATTGTGAACTCCAAAAGGCCATTTCATTAATGTTAAGAAAATTTGCTAAAACTTTCAAGGATTCTTCAAACTAAAAAGGGCAAATAATATATCCGTATGTAATAAAAGTAAATTTGCATTAAACAAGTTTTGAATGCTCTTCTGAAAGTGAAAATGATTTACTAAAATAAAATGTTATTATAATAATGAGAATGTGATGGCCTAAAACCTAACCTTTTTAGTGAAAGAACATCAAAATCTAATGAAATACAATGTTTAAAGGTAAAGCTCTGTTGCTAAGCACTGAGGAATGATATATTATGAATTGTGAGAAATTAATGTCTGAATACCCATATCAAAGCCATACTGTATTTCTGTATGGCATGTTTCGTACAGAGTCATACAGAATATTTTCAGAATCTTTTATATTTATTAGGAATTTTCCCGAAGAAAATAGCATGCTTCACTGAATGACATATGATTTTTTTTGCTTCACAAAAAACCACACAGATGAAGCACACATGGAAACCTGTGTGTGCTTATTAATAATACTGCTGATTCTTCCTTCTTTGTGGAAAATGGCTAGTGAAGTAGTGATACTAAAGAGGTTACAGCTTCAAGCCTACTGTATAAATACTAGCTTCCTGGCATAAGGTTACACTGTGAATTCATTCAAAGGAGTTTTGCCCTCACAACTGGACACTTCCAAATATTTTGTAGACCGCTCATTGCAATTACCTGTGCTTGTCAAGACCTACATTGTCTAACTGGGTCAATGTGTCTCTCTCCTTGCCCAGTACACTGTTTATAATGAGTGCTAGTTGGCAATGGGACCCCCGGAGCCTCGGGCTGTGAGTAACAAGCCAAATTGCCCTTAATATTACAGCTTTGAAAGCAGGGGCATACATAGCAATCACAGGGTCTCATTGCAAAAGTTATATTTGGCTAACTTCATTATTTGGTGAATAACTCTTTAAAGAGCCAGGTTGATTCTCCTATTTTTTACAATTACAGTATCATACATGAATCAGAAACAAATATGTTCACACATACACATACTGTATATTGTACATACAAACATACACACATATACATATACTGTATATACATACAGTATGCACATATACAAACACCATACACACATACATACACCGTACATACACATATACATCTACATAGACATACACATGTACCATACATATATATAAGGATGAGCGAGTAGTGAAATATTCGGACTCGCTATACTCCTAACGAGTAGGTCCCAATACTCGGGTATTCATAACAAGTAGTGAGTCCAATGCAAGTCAATGGGTGCGAGAAAAAAATTGACAGTAAAATCACACTGACAGGTTAGAATTGAATTGATAGAATACATCTATACACATAGAATATATATATATATATATATATATATATATATGTCAGTGACACGCATATATATATCTTTATATTGCATAGAGATTAGTGATGAGCGAACGTGCTCGCCACTACTCGTTACTCGCCCGAGTATCAGTGCACTCAGTGTACTGAGCATTTCCGGGATTATTCGGCGGTAACTGCAGTCTCCACCCAGCATTTTTGGCAGACTTTAGAGACCCAATCACGCTTCAGGGATTGTCTGCCAGGCCATGAAATGCCGCAGCCATCTTTGTTGTGGTCGTGCAGTGATTGGCTTGGCCGCACAGCATCATCCCAAGTATAAGAGACCTGGTGCCTCTCTTCTCGCTGCATTCAGCTCCAGATTCAGCGAGAGTAGGGAGAGCTGCTGCCGAGATAGGGTCAGAATCGTGGCTTTTATAGTTAGTGTAGGTCTGCAACTGATAAATCCATAACTCCTGAGAAACCAACAGTCCTTTTTAGGGCTAATTCGTGGGTCACGATATTGTAGTGCAAGGTAGGCAGGGCACAGCATATTGACATCAGTGCAAGGCCTGCAGGCATATTATGTGCATCCATTGCTCCCACTGCATCCCTCCCAAAGCTCCATAACTGTCTGCTGCTGCAGCTTCTTTACTATGTACCTAGTTGCATTTTTTTCCCCAAAAATTCACCCCCCCAAAAAAATGCTGTGTGTTACTCTACTTATATACAGCACTATTTTGCAATCAGAAAACATAGGCCACATATTTGGCAGAGTGATATTTCTGTGAAAGGCCTCCTATATCTGCGTGCGCAAAGTTTTTGCATTTTAGGCCGTTTTGCCACTGTTTTTGCTGTCTGTTACTTTATTTATATACAGCATTATTTTGCATTAAAAAAACAGGCCACATATTTGGCAGTGCGGTATTTCCGTGACAGGCCTCATATATCTGCGTGCTCAAAGTTTGGGCATTGTAGGCCGGTTTCTCACGTTTTTTGCTGTCTGTTACTCTACTTATATACAGCACTATTTTGCATTCAGAAAATGCAGGCCACATATTTAGCAGTGTGATATTTCCATGACAGATCTCCTATATCTGCGTGCTCAAAGTTTGGCCATTGTAGGCCGGTTTCCCACTCTTTTTCCTTTTTGTTACTCTAATTATATATAGCACTACTTTGCATTTTAAAAAAACAGGCCACACAATTGGCAGTGTGGTATTTCAGTGACAGGCCTCATATATCTGCGTGCTCAAAGTTTGGGCATTGTAGGCCAGTTTACCACTTTTTTTGCTGCCTGTTGCTCTAATTATATACAGCACTATTTTGCATTTTGCAAAAAACAGGCCACACATTCGGAAGTGTAGTATTTCTATGACCGGCCTCATATATCTGCGTGCTCAATGTTTTTGCATTTTAGGCTGCTTTGCCTCTGTTTTTGCTTTCTGTTACTCTAATTATATACAGCACTATTTTGCATTAAAATAAAAATACAGGCCACATATTTGGCAGTGTGATATTTCCATGACAAGCCTCCTATATCTGCGTGCTCAAAGTTTTTGCATTTTAGGCCGTTTTACCACTGTTTTTGCTATCTGTTACGCTAATTATATACAGCACTATTTTCTATTTTTTTAAAAAAAAAGGTCACATATTTGGCAGTGTGGTATTTCTGTGACAAGTGTTGTGAATTCCGCTCTTGGGCTCCCTCCGGTGGTTGTAAGTGGCACTTTTGTGAGTTCTGCTCTTGGGCTCCCTCCAGTGGTTTTAAGTGAAACTGCTGCTCCTTGGATTTAGCAGTCAGCAGCTGCTTCCACTGATCGTCTATTCTGGCTCGGCTATTTATCCTGGCTCTATCCTTCAGCTAGTGCCAGTTGTCAATGGTTCCTGGTTGGATTCACATCTCTCTTGGATTTCCCTGATATTCTGACCAGTTCAGCAAAGATAAGTCCTTGCTTTGCTCTTTTGCAGTCCACTTGTTGTGGACTTAATCGGTCAGCACATTCTATGTTTTTTCTAGTCCAGCTTGTCAGTATGGATTTATTCAGTTAAGCTGGAAGCTCTGGGAAGCAGATTTACCCTCCACACCTTTAGTCAGGTGTGGAGATTTTTGTAAACTCTGTGGTGGATTTTTCTAGTATTTTAATACTGACCGCACAGTATTCTGTCCTGTCCTATCTATCTAGCTAGATTGGCCTCCTTGCTATATCCTGGTTTCATTCTGTGTATGTCATTTCCCTCTCCACTCACAGTCAATATTTGTAGGGGGCTGCCTATCCTTTGGGGATTTTCTCTGAGGCAAGATAGCTTTCCTGATTCTATCTTTAGGGGTATTTAGTCCTCCGGCTGTGACGAGGTGTCTAGGGAGTGACAGGAACATCCCACGGCTACTTCTAGTGTTGTGTTAAGTTCAGGGTCTGCAGTCAGTAAAGGTACCACCTCCTCCAGAGCACGTCCCATGTTGCTCCTAAACCATCAGTTCATAACAGACAAGCCTCATATATCCCCATGCTCAAAGTTTGGACATCGTAGGCCGGTTTACCACATTTTTGCTGTCTGTTACTCTACTTATATACAGCACTATTTTGCATTAAACTAAAAATACAGGCCACATATGGGGCAGTGTGATATTTCAGTGACAGGCCTTATATCTGCGTGCTTCAAGTTTGAGCATTGTAGGCTGGTTTCCCACTTTTATTCCTGTCTGTTACTCTAATTATATACAGCACTATTTTGCATTTTAAAAAAACAGGCCAAATATTTGGCAGTGTGGTATTTCCGTGACAGGCTTCATATATCTGCGCGCTCAAAGTTTTGGCATTGTAGGTCGGTTTCCCACTTTTTTCCTATCTGTTACTCAACTGATATACAGCACTATTTTGCATTAAAATAAAAATACAGGCCATATGTTTGGCAGTGTGGCATTTCCGTGACAGACCTCATATATCTGCATGCTCAAAGTTTGGGCATTGCAGGCCAGTTTCCCACTTTTTTCCTGCCTCTTACTCTAATTATACACAGCACTATTTTGCATTAAAAAAATACAGGCCACATATTTGGCAGTGTGGTCTTTCCGTGGCAGGCCTCATATATCTGTGTGCTCCAAGTTTGGGTATTGTAGGCCTGTTTCACACTTTTTTTCCTGTCTGTTACTCTAATTATATACAGCACTATTTTGCATTCAGAAAATACAGGCCACATATTTGGCAGTGTGATATTTCCGTGAAAGGCCTCCTATATCTGCGTGCTCAAAGTTTTTGCATTGTAGGCCGTTTTGCCACTGTTTTTGCTGTCTGTAACTCTACTTATATAGAGCACTATTTTGCATAAATTAAATTCACAAAAAAGCCCCCAAAAATAGAATACAGTCTGTTATGTCAGGCTGAGGCCTGCCTGGTGTTTGTGTTTGAAAAATCGTAGATTTGCAGCATACTGATCAGTTATTATTTCGCGCCTAATAAATACATTTGTGTTGAGCTTTTGAAATAATGCAGTAGTCCATTTAAAATGGGCAAGGCGAGGGGCAAGGGACGGGGAAGTGGACGTGATGCTGATGGTGCATGCAGAGGACGAGGCCATGGCCATGTTGAAAGTGGGCCACAACAAAGACCCACATCTTCTTGCTCGACCTTCCTGTCCCAGTTTCTAGGGGACCGCAGCACACCACTATTGAAGCCAGAGCAGTGTGAAACGGTTGTTGATTGGATAGTGAATAATGCTTCCAGTCACTTATTATTATTACTATTATTATTTATTGTTATAGCGCCATTTATTCCATGGCGCTGTACAAGTGAGGAGGGGTATACATAATAACAAGTACAATAATCTTGAACAATACAAGTCATAACTGGTACAGTAGGAGAGAGGACCCTGCCCGCGAAGGCTCACAATCTACAAGGGATGGGTGAGAATACAGTAGGTGAGGGTAGAGCTGGTCATGCAGCAGTTTGGTCGATCGGTGGTTACTGCAGGTTGTAGGCTTGTCGGAAGAGGTGGGTCTTCAGATTCTTTTTGAAGGTTTCGATGGTGGGCGAGAGTCTGATGTGTTGTGGTAGAGGGTTCCAGAGTAGGGGTGATACTTAACCACCACCACCACCATGTCTTCCACACGGTCAAGTCTGAGTAGCTGTGAGTTGTGCCCTGGATATTCCTCACCCTTATTCTCCTTCCTCCCACCATGCCGAGTGCCATGAGACAATTGATCCCACACTTGGACACTCTGTTCAGTTTTCCATTTCAAGATTCCGGACTCTCGGCCAGTCAACTTGAAGTGGTGACAGCTGAGATTGCATGTAGAGATGCCCAAAGCTTTGACCAGCCCTGGTCACACGAAGGTGATGATGGGAAAGTGTCAGAAGAGGTGGACTATGATGAGACACAATTATGAGAAAGTCAGGAGGAGGAGCAGGGTGCGGATGTGGAAGACGAGGTGGTGGATGATGATTTGACTGACCCAACCTGGCAGGAGGACATGCAGAGCAAGGGCAGCAGCACACATGGGGAAGGTGGCATATCAACCCAACAGGCAAGAAGAAGCAGTGTGGTGGCCACAGACAGAAGACGTGCATCCATTCCCCATAACACCAACATGAGGGAAGTTGCCAATCCAACTGTTAGATCTTTCCGAGTCTGGTTATTTTTTAAAGACTCTGCCGATAACCTCAAACAGGCCATTTCCAGCACCTGCCATGCCCTCATCAGAAGGGTAGCAAAACAACCAGCCTGACCACCACCAGCATGAAAAGGCACATGGCAGCAAAGCACCCAACTTTGTGGGCCGAACCCCAGGCTCCAGGACCACTGTCTGCAGGTCACACCACTGCTTCCTCCACTGTTTTGCATAGAAGTCAATCCCCAGTCCACCGTGCATGTGAAGATGCCTCTAGCCCTGCACCTGTTGTTGCCCACAGTCAAGCAGCACCATCATTAAGCCCATCCACGTCCTTGTCTCAGCACAGCCTTCAGTTGTCTATACCCCAGCCTTTGGAATGCAAGCGGAAATATGAAGCCAATGCCTCACAGGCCACAGTCCTAAATTCTAACATTTCTCTTCTGCTTGTGCTCGAAATGTTGCCTTTTAGGCTAGTTGAGATGGAAGCTTTCCGCAACCTGATGGCGGTGGCTGTCCCAAGGTACTCGGTCCCCAGTTGCCACTATTTCTCCCGATGTGCCGTATCAACATTATACCAGCATGTGTCCCACAACATTACCCATGCCCTCAGCAATGCTGTTACAGGGAAAGT